>NC_135625.1:46326618-47565118 GCF_053574225.1 Canis aureus
GGCTGTCCTGTAGCTGGGCGCATTGGCATCCTCTGGGTTCATTTCTGATGGGGCCGTGGATCTGTCCTGCTCTCTTGTTCTCTGGCGGCCACCCTTGCTGACCCATGCTCCCCTGGACAGGCAGCTCCTGTGACCCCATGACTCCTGACAAAGTGCAAAACAAGCCGTCAGGCCTCAGCAGCTGGCGGAGGTGGGGGGCTGATACTGCCCCATGCCCTCAGGCCTTGTGGACCCTGCTTGACCTGCTTCACACCTGGAGCTCTGTCCCTTGGTCCCGGAGGCCGAGGGACTGGGTGCTTCTTGCCGCCCCCCCCCCCCCCCGAGCCTGCTGCCTATCTCGCATCCTCCCAGCCCCACACAGGCAGCCCTGCTCTACGGAGGTTAAAGCTCAGCCAGATGCCACTTTCTTGGGTGAGGTCAGGGCCCCTGCCGCATGCTGCCCTCTGGCACATCCCTCTGTAGCTGGTATCGCAGTTACAAGCAGATAGTTTGCATGTCTGCTTCCGCCCCAGATGCAAGACTTGCAGCTGTTCATCTGTCCAGCAGATGGGAGGTGGGAGCAGGGCTGTACGTTTCCTGGGGCCGGAGTACCAGTAAGAGCTGTGTGGGGAGGGACAGGATCTACCCTTTGGAAGGGGAGGGAGTGTTGCAATGAGCAGCAGATGGGGGCCTGGAGGTAATGAAAAGTATGTTGAGAGTGTGCACAGTCATCCCGAGGACACAGAGAAAGCTCGTGGAGTTGTTTGTTGAGAAGTAAATATGGAAATCCGGTTAAAGTAGGGAAGTATTAACAATATCTGATTCTCAGATGTACTCATGATGTTGGAATAGTAGTATCCTTAGTTCTTACATGCGGTTTGGCAATTAAAAAATTGGTAGAGGTGGTCCATGTGTGTATGTGCACACACACATCTGTAAATACATGTCACATGTGCACAGCACAAAACATGGAAACAGACACATCCATGCAATACATATGTAGGCAATGTGCACACACATATACATGTGCAGATGCAAACTTACATGCTCATGAAAATAACGCACACATGTATGCAGGTGCACAATACACTGTATATACACATGTAGATGCACGCATGCACACACAAACACATCCACACGTGTGCATCTACACTGTGCTGTATTTCTAAAGAAAATCATCTTTGTGTAAAAGTGGACCTAGAAAGTTCTAACTACTGTTGTTCAAGGGTCAACTGTCCAGGACGTTCTGGAAAAGATGCCAGTGGAGATAGTGAATGATCAGTGGCTGTTGGGGGGTGAAGGGGTTACAGGGATAAATAGGCGGTGCACAGAGCACTTTCAGGGAGTCATGCTGTATGACACCGCAGTGGTGAACATGCACCATCGTGCATCTGTCCATAGAATGTACACCGCATAGAACGACCCTGCTAAAAGCTGCAGACTTCGGGTGATGGTAACGAATCAATGTGGGCTTATCAGCTGTGGCTGAGGTACATCCCTGGCAGGGGCTGCTGATTATGGGGAAGGGGTGCATTCGTGAGAGCAGGAGGCATATGGGAAATCTCTGTACCTTCCCTTCAATTTTGTTGTGAACCTAAAACTGCTTTAAAAAAATAAAAAAATAAAAATATAAATAAATAAAGTTCATTCGGGGCACCTGGGTGGCTTAGTCAGTTGAACATCCAACTTGTGATTTTGGCTCAGGTCGTGACCTCAGGGTCATGGGATGGATCCCCGTCTTGGGCTCCCTCTCCCTCCGCCCCTCCCTGCACTCAGGCACACGCACTCGCTCTCTGTCAAACAAATAAATTAATTAATTTTAAAGAAATTTAAAAGAAATTTTTTTTAAATGTACCAGGGAAAGGTGTGACCTACCTCATCAGCTAGGCTGTGGTCTAGCAGCAAAGAGAATTAATAGTTTAGTTTCAATGTTCAAATCATTAAAACCAAATTTTTAGCTAAAACTAATTTTAAAAGCACAAAAAGATCCTATGTGTATTACATTATATATATGTGTGTGTTTTAAATACCTATTTAAGGGAAAGATTTCAAGAACATCCAAAAATATTTTTCTGAGAACATATTTACAACATTGTGCAGCACAGACCAAATTGAACAAATGATGCCTTTATAATTCAGAAGGGAGTTCATCCGCTTGGGATACCCCGAAATAGGCAATGTCTGTGGTGGTTCTTCTCTGGTGAGGACGGCCACCGCATGTCCGGAGCCGGATTTCTCTTGCCCCCGAGGCCTTGGTCAGGATGCCAACCTGTGAAAGTGGGGTCAGGCCATCTTACTGGTCTAGTCCCCATGCACTGTGGTTCTGCCCTGGAGACCCTCCATCTGCAAAGGGAAGAAAACATGTCAGGTGCATTCTAAAGAGTTCTTCATTTTTCTCTCATAAATGTGCCATCCACAGGCACAGAGTTCTTTGCACAAGGTAAAATCACGGACCAGAGCCACGTGCTGTGTTTGTGCGGAGCAGGTTGCCTGTCATGGGTGATGGCAGGAGGACAGGGCCCTCCCTCGGAGATAATGAGGGCTGGGACTCCCTCTGGCTCACAGTGGCCATCCTGGTGGTGGAAGCTAGTCCCTGAGGCAGAGGGTGGCGCCGTTGACCCCAGCGTGGCAGAGGTGGCTGCAGGAGCTTTGACTTCCCTCCACGGCCATTGTCTGCCTGCGCCCAGCAGCGTGCGGTCGTCCTCCCAGAGCCACTGGGTTTTGCAGAGTCCCCTAGAAATCCACGATGTGCGCCCAGTAGTTGAGGTGATTTCCTGCTAATTCCACGGCCCTGATCGCCCTGAGCACACACGTAATATCAGACCAGTAATTACCCAGTCAGCCTGGCGTTGGGCAAATGTGTTTCTGCTAATTAAACTTGTTGCATTTGAATGGCTTTCTTCAGCTCTACTTGGTGCAGTGAGACCGTGGTAAACAATAAAGATGTGTTTCCCCTTCCATCCAGGCCTGAAACTGCAGATGGCTGCCCTGTGGATGAAGTACTGGCCCTTGAATTAGTCTTTTGTGTGTATGAAAGACAGTAATTAGGAAGTTTGAACCCCCTACAGGAAGCTTATTTCAAAGTGAACAATTTGCCGAATAAAGACTAATTGGGGCCTAAATTAATTAGAAGGTGTGGTTTGAAAAGATGATGAGCAGAGTCTGTCATTTTAGACAAATGGAAGAGAGCTAGATAAATGGGTCCCCGTCCTGGAGCACCTCTCCTTGGCCACCTTGCAGAAGGTTCCCTGGGAACTGACCTCGCTGCCGTCCCCAGGTTGCCCCCGCCCACTCCTGCATGGCAGACAGCCCTTCCACCCCGAGTCCTCACAGCTTCTGAAGATTAATATTTATATTTCCTGAGTGTCCTGTTTCTCATCTGGAAAACCGGCCCTGAATGTTATTGATTTTTTTTTTTTTTGTCATGGGACTGTCAGCAGCAAAGCTTCGGGTCAGAGAGGGGACAGCCAGGGGCAGGAAATGATGAAACATGAATGGTGGGGAGGGCCAGGGGGAAGGAATGGGAAAGTTGAAGAGAAAACGCAAACCCTCCCGAATGCACGTCCTCTTCTCTCTACCTTTGCAATTGTGTTTTCCACGATGGTCTCTTATTGAAGTAAACCGTCACCTTCCCAGTGCTCTGAATTCTGATTGAGTCGTGGTGACTTTCTGGGGCCTCGCTGCCGTGCATAATTAGATATATTGCAAGGATGTGTTTAATACCTTTCTTCTCCCTGAAAATGAAATGTCACTTTCCCTTTCTTCTCTGCTTCCCTTCTCCGCAGACGGAGTGTTCGGAAGGTGCCAGAAGGTTCCAGCACTAGACACGGACCAGTATGAAGTGCCGCCGGTGGTCCTGCAGCGCCTGACAGCCACCCTGCAGAGGCTCTCCCACACAGGTAGGCTGGCCTGGCCGAAACCGTGCCCTGGGACTGGGCCAGGCGCCCGGGCGCACCTAGGGGGCCTCGTAGGTGATGAGGAATTACAAGGACTGACTCTGCCCGGGGTTGCAATGGAGAAGAGAGGGCTGGGAGCAGGCCGGCTTGTTCATGGAAGGTTCCGGCAGGAGTTGGAGGAGGCCCCGTGGGCTGCTGCATGGAGAGGAACCATGGTGATTCTGTCATGCTTCAGGGGACGGGCTGGCAGCCTGTTCAGCGCTGCTAGACGGTGCCCGACCCTGTGGCTCCTCAGCCTCCAGAAAACCAGTTTGCCCCCAAGTACAGTGATTATGCAGGTTTGTGTTACATGATTTTGTCACAGGAGATACCTGTTCCCTGTTAACTTCAGGGCCTGCTAAGAAGATAATTTTAAAAATGACAATAATCTAAAGATTATCATGCATGTTTATAACATGTGTAATTTATATCATGTATGTCATCTGTAAAATGGAGGGGAAGCCACGTTGTATCCGTACGTTACTGGGACCTGTTCCTACTCTGTGCGGCCTCCCTCCTGGGCCAAAAGAGCTGGGGCAGGAGGTCGACGGGAGAGCGGCGGGGGCACAGCTCCTGTAAGGCGAGGTTGCCCATCTCGCGGTCAGGGGCCAAGAGAGCCACGGCCGTGCCCCTGAGCCTGCTTTCCTTCTGCATCACATCCTATGGGGCTTATCCGTGGCTCCATAATGAAGACAATCTGTGGTCCAGTAAGTTTGGGAAACAGGACTTATTCTGTTCATAACGTACGCTGGCCGGGTAAGATGCTGGAAAGTTCTGCGGGAAAGGGTTATGTTCATCCAGATGCACTCGGGGGGCTCCGCTGGTGAAGCCTGTGGTTTTGTAAGTCCAGGCAGTCCTACCACCTTTCCCACCAGAAGGGCCTTGGCTCCACAGGTCAAGGAATGAGCCTGGAGATCCCGCCAGCTGCCAAGGGTGTCTGTGACCATTATATGTTGCAGAACTGGGGAAATAACTACAGGGTGGATTTGGTCACCTGACCCCTGTAAGCCTCTGCTCTGACCGGTGGACCAGGGCGACGATTTGGGTTTTCTGCTCTTGGTGTCAGTTCGGAGTTGGTGCTTGGCAACCATGGAAAATTCTCATTCTTTCCTTCTCCCGTGTGCACAGTCATCCTGACAGAGGCCACAGGTCCTTTTGGAGAAGGTTGGGAGAAGGATAACAGTGGGAATGTATGGCTCGTGTAGCCTTCAGGGGACCTGCCCTCAGCTCCCCATCATCCGTGGGCTCTGGTCTGTGAGATGGAGTTGCCAAGTCTGGAAATAGCTGGAAGAGCTATGACTCTGTCTTGGTGATTCAAGCCAGGCCTCAGTTGAGTAGATCTAGAACCTTCCTGTTCATGCAAGTCGCTAAGACTTCAGGAGACCATCTATCTGTTCCTGTGTAACAGTGAAAGGTTGGGTCTCAATGTCCCCCCTCAAGCAGTGTGCGGAAGACCTGTGAAGCTGGGGACCCACTGGCCTTGCAGCTCAGTCCCCTAGGGGCTGGACTGTGTCTTTAGTGTCCACGTGAGTAGGAGCCACACAGATGCTACTTTGTGGACGTGGTTAAACATGGAGGCAAATAGCTTTTTAATTAGTGGATTTTCTTTTTTTAGAGCTGGTTTAGAGTTACAGAAAGGTTAAACAGTCGGAATATACTCCCTTAGCCCCACTCCCGGGAGATTTCCCCGTTTCTAGCATCTTGCCTTGATGCGGTGTGTTTGATGCAGTCGATGAGTCCGTGCTGATATAATTAACTAGCGTCCGTGGTTGACATTAGGGTTGGCTTTTTGTTTTGTACGCTCTGCGGGTTTGCACGAGTGTCCAGTGACATGAGCATCATGAGGACCCTACAGAGTAGTGTCACTGCCCTAAAAGTCTGCCCTGTTTGTTCCCCCCACCCCCAATCCCCTCCAGTCCTCTGGTGGCTGATCTCTATGCTGTCTCCCTAGTGTTGCTCTGTCCCGAGCGTCATGGAGTTGGAGTCACAAGTGTACGAGGCCTCTTCAGACTCGATTTTTTTCACTTCGTCCTGTGCGTTTAAAGTTCCTCGTGTGCCTCCATTTTCATGGTTTGACAGCTCATGTCTTTTTAGTTCTGAGCAACATCCCATTGTCTGGAGGAGTGGCCTTGGTAATCTGTCCACCTAGCTCAGGGCGTCCTGCTGCTTCCTTCCGTGTTTGGCAGTTGTGAATAAATCTCTGAAGTGTCTGATGTGGACGTGTTTTCAGCTCCTTTGGGTCAATACCAAGGAGTACATTTCTGGTTCATATAAGGGTAGATTTACTTTTATAAGAAACCACCAAACTGTCTTCCAGAGGAAGATGTGGAGGGGTGGTGGGCGGCAGGGGGCGGGGGGGTCACTAAACCTCCTGGAGGCTCAATTTCTCCATCTGGTAATGGACAGTCTAGATTGCCCAGCCCTCCCCTGGGTCACAAAATCCTCCCCTAGGTCACCTGGCCCCGCCCCAGGTCGCCTCGCCCCGCCCCACGCTATGACACTTAGTTCTGCCCTGTGACATCTGTCTTGCTTTAGAACCCCTTCCCCGGTTCCAACTTGAACCCCTCTGGTGGGTCCTGGAGCAGGTGCGCAGATTCCTCGGGAGCCACCTGGCGCTGCCCACAGAGGCTGGGAGAGGTCTGGTGGGGATGGGGTTCTGTGTTGGAGGTGGTAGGTTGCTTCTGCGGCAGGTGTCACCAGAGGGCATGTCAAGTGATGGACTGGGTCACGGAGGTACCCCTCCCTCCATTAGTTTGTTCTTGGGTGGCACATTGCATCTCTTTTTGTTGGCTTGGGAGTCATGTCCCAGTAGGGCCAGGGTGTGAGTGTGAAGTGGGCTTATGGTCTAGCCTCCTGGGAGTGTCCTTGTGCTTTTCTGAAGCACACTGTCCTAGAAATTTCTGGAATGATTTTGTAGTCCCTTTGGGCTCCCTGGCAGCTTCTCGCCCCAGCTGGTTTCCCCCCTGCCCGCCTTCCCGCTGAGGGCTGGATTCTCCTCTGTGCTTCCAGCCTCCCCGGTCAGTGCCCTGGGGAACCGTGGCCCACGGGGCTTGGGGTGGACTTGCCTCCGAACTGTGGCAGGTAGGTGTGGCCCCAGGCCTTGGGCTGGGCCTGCAGTTCTCACACGTCGGATGAGGGCTCTCTGGGAAAATCACAATGCAACAGGAGAGGGTGAGGTGTGGGCATGCATCTCAGTTGCTCTTCATGAGGAGCTGGAGTTGGAGTCCTGCTACAGGGCAAGACCGGGAAATTTCCACAGGCCACCTCCCTAGGAGCCCCCTTGCCCCCCTTCACTCTGAGTCCTGTCTCTTCCTTTAGCAGACCCAGGAGGGACAGGGAGACAGAGGAACGGCACTTCCAGGTGGCAGGACGTTGCCCTGCCCCAGGCTGAGATCCCTCTGGCTCTGCTCCCTCATGTGACTGGGCGCCCCTGGCTTCGTCTCAGCCCCCTGCCCAGCCAAGGCCTGGCTCTGGCAGCCGACAGGGAGGTGGCCCCGGGAGGCCGGGTGGCACATACTCTTCACTGTCTTGCTTGGGGCCTGCCTACCTGCTCGGCCTACACCGTGGACCATCTGAGCTTCCTGATGCCGTGTGAGCCTTGAGATTGGCTTCAACTGTTCCTATATCACCAGTGGAGGCTCTTGGAGACAAGGGGTGTCTCCTTGGAGCCAGGGGGCACAGCAGCCAAGCGGGGTGCAGAGCTACACCCACTGAGCATCAGCCCTGGTGTGTCACACAAAATAGGACATGAGCACAGTGGCCGGACAGCCAGGCCTTTGGGGATGGCCCTGACCGAGGCCTGCTCTCTCGGCACCATCGGCCTCCCCACTTATGACCTCTCTTTCCTGTGGCTGTTGGTTTCCCTAGACTCGGAAAACTCATCCTTGGAACTTGGAAAATGCAGGTTTAAGGGCCCCCATCCCAGTGGTTCTGAGCAGGGCCTGGGAGTCTGTCTTCAGTGAGCATGGGGACAACCTGTGCCCAGATGGCTTGGTCCTCCCTGGCCCTTTGCCGTGTCTTAGCCCTCTGCCTGGACCATGTCCGAGGGCCCCTGTGCTGCTCCTGTACATGAATGGGGACAGGTCCATGTCAACCCGACCAGCATGAATTTATTTATTTATTATTATTTAAAAAAATTTTTTTTTCCAGCATGAATTTAAAGTTGGGTAATTGTGACCCTGGATTGCTTTGCCTGATGTTTGTCCTACAACAAACCTTAGTGTGAATGCAGTTCGCTGCTGCTCAGTGGGGGGTCACTACCTCCCCTCCCATCGACACCTGTGTGCACACACACACGTCCATGTACACGCATGTGTGAGTATAGTCACGCATACGTGTGTGCATGCATGTACCACGACATGAACTAATGCACACACATCCATATGCACACATGACCACGACCACACACATGAGCACTGGTATGTGCACACATGGTCACCTACGTGTGCACACATGTACCACGACATGGGCTAATGCACACACATGCACACACGCACGCCCACACATCCATCTGCACACACATGGCCGCACACGAACACTGGTATGGGCACACAAGGTCACCTACATGTGCACACATGTACACACACATGCACACATGTATGTGCCCCCACCACTTTGGAATCCCTCATCTACTGCTTGCTTCCAGCAGCACCATATAATCTGGACTCTTTCTCTGATTTTTTTTGATCAGTGGTGTCTACTGTCTTCTCCAAATGTTCTTTGGCTGTTTTGGGTTTCTCACCCTGGTCATGAAAGGCTCACTACGGGATGACACTCTGGAGGTGTTGGGGAGTTTAGGAAGGAAACAACCTTTAATCCTGCTGGTTTCCTGAACTTGGTTAGCCTGATGTGAGATGGTTTTTAGGGAAGGAGCTTTCTGAGAATCCCTTAAGATCATTCTACCCAGGCAGGTGCCTTTGAAGTAGAGCGGGTTGCGAGTTTTACACATTAAGGCTGCTGTTTGGTGACATGGTTTTGCCGGTCTCATTGATGGCTGCTTGCACTGCCTTTGGGGAGCCTTCCTCATGAAGAAGGAAGGGAAAATGTGATTTAATTGTGTAATTTTCCTTTTCCATGTAAATACATACATCAAGGAAAAAATATGTTCACTTTCTGTTTACCATTCTTGTGTCCTACAAGAAGGGTTCTTTTCATTGTTCTCTCATGTATTAAATTTTTAAAAAATACATTTCACTTCTTTTGACAAGCCATTAAAATCCAGCATTTAAATGTCACTCGTTGGCACATAATTTGCTGTCATGAAAACAACTATGGATTTATTTCCTGGCAAGAATCTCCTGTTGTATTGAGCTGTACGTCAAAACCAAAAGGAAAATTAAAAAAAAAAATCTAACTCAGTTTTATAATTCCTTAAGAGAGAAGGAGGAGAGATCATGTAATGGTGTGGATCACCGTGATGACCACACTTGATGACCATCGGAGGAGCTGGCTGCTGGCCCTGCGTTACACGCACGCTCTACACCAGGTTGCTTTGTGCAGCAAGTCGGTTAAGCTGAGCTTTGGCTGGCTTCATTTTCCTCCTTGATCCATCTCTGCGTGCAGCCAACCCCCACTTACTAACCCGTCCTGTCTTGTTCGGGAACCTGCACTCTGCCCCAGTGGTTGGGGCAGAGTGCAGGTTCCTTTCTGCAGAGTGCAGAGTCCTTTCTGAGGCCTAGCTAAGGCCCGCCACCCCATGTTCCAGGAAGATGCGGGGCGGGGAGATGGAGACGTGCCCGTGCAAGGCACGTACAGTTGCAGAGCTGATACTTGTCCTTCCCAGGACATCCACACATGGTGAGAAGCTGGTGGAGGGGCCCCTGAGTGTGAACGACAGGAGGTGAAGGGAGAGGCCATGAGAGGGCCAAGGGGACAGAGGGGCAGCTGGACTGTTAGGCCCAGGATGTAGAGAATACTCCTAAGTCAGGAAGAAATAAAGTCCACTCAGCCTCACTAGGAATCAGAAAAATGGATGGTCAGATCGTAAGAGGTTGTTTCATTAACTATAAGATGGCAAAAATGAAAGAACCTGACAATCCCAAGTATTGGCCAGAATCTAGGGCCCATTGGAAATTCTTAGGCACAGTGGATTGCAGCCAGTTTGGAAGCTGTTTTGGCAGCAGCAGAAGTGATGAAGTGAATGTCCTGCATCCCGGCTGTCTGCCTCTAGTTATGCACTCAGATTATATATCTGCTCCATCTGCACCGGTCATTGCCACCTCAGTGGTGATATGGACCGATGGAGGTAACCTACTCGAGCACCCATCAGTCAGGATGCGATTCCACGCTATATGTAACCAGGGCCAACAGACCGGAAGCACATGTATCAGCATGCCTGCATCGCACAAACATGTTGAGCAAGTAAAGCGAGGTTGTACCAGACATGCAGAGCCTAAGACTACGTGAAGCTGACAGAGGAGAACCGCACCATCAGTGTTTAGGAGAAGTCACACATGTGGCCCATGTGGAAGGGAGGAAACACGAGGCCAAGTACAACGTGAGGACAGCTGTCTCCTCTGGGGTGTGGCAAAGAGAGAGGTTTGGGCAGGCAAGGGTCTTGAATACAGAGCTTTCCATCTTACCTAAAACAGTGGTGAGCACAGGCCATTTATGAGGTTATTTTATTCCTGTTTGTGTGCACGAAACACTCGGTGATACAATAACTAACAAGGCTGACAGCGCACAGAAGATATTACAGACCAGGAACCGATGAGGGAAACAGCAGAAAACAAGGAAGGGCTAAAGAAATCATAAAAACATCAAGGAGTTAAACAAACAGCTGGGGTCTTCGACATGACTTATAAAGCAGAGAGACCCCTGTTTGACCAGGATCAGGAGTAGGTGCCCGACAACGGAGAAAGAGGCGTCAGGGTAGGTGGGCTGAATGTGGACGTGACAGGAGGATGGGCTCAATTGCTTTGCTCTAAGTGTGTGAAAAAAAAACAGTTAATAACATAAACCAGTAAGAGTGACTCAGAATGATGTACAACACCTGACAGGCCTAAAATCGCTTAAAAAGTCACATATGCACATTTTCAAGAAGTTGGTTTAGTGAATTCAGTGAACATTATCTATATTGTGGGGAATCCATTCTGTTCACAAACTATCCTCTCATGACAGAGGACCAGCCACATGTAGAAGAGGGCGCATGCTGTGGACACACACAGCCTCCAGTCTGTGTTCCTTTATTTTATTTATTTTTTAAAAGATTTTATTTATTTATTCATGAGAGACCCAGAGAGAGGCAAAGACACAAGAAGAGGGAGAACCAGGCTCCATGCAGGGAGCCAGATGTGGGACTTGATTTCGGGACTCCAGGATCATGCCCTGGGCTGAAGGCAGATGCTCAACCACTTAGCCACCCAGCTGTCCCCAGCCTGTGTTCCTATAAATATGCAGGTAGCAGGCCGGAGTCTGCCACAGCCTTCGTGCAGTTCAATACTGACCATCTTCTCCTGTTGGGTGAGAATCCTCCTGAACCACATTTTTCTCCCAAGTCCGTATTTGCTTGCAGCCTCTCCTCCTTGTCTCTCATGCACCCCTCCCTCCTGGAGGGCTCTGCGATCAGAGGCGAAGTGAGGAGTCTTCATTTAATGGAAAGTCCTTCCGAGACAAACATTTTCTCTCTAAAGAAGTAGAAATAATAGTCCAAGGGAGCTTGGTGCATGGTGGGCCAAGGTTGGCCAAGCTAAGAGGAAATGCGCGTCAAATGCACGGCCCGCAGTGTCATTCACACGGCCTCTCCACTTTCCCGAAGCATTCTTGGTGGATTTCCTGTGAACAAAGGGCTCCCCTGGTACATGTCAGTGTTGGTTTCCAGATTATTGATACCAGGACAAACTTGGGACAGCTGAAGACTTAGCAGCCACTTCTAAATGTTGATCATTTGGAAATAAAGAGAAAACAGTTCTATAGTCAGAAGGGAAAATATGATAGATTTTTAAAGCTTCATTTTTCCTCAGCTCCTTAGAGCTGTGATGCCAGAAACTACATGGTTCGAGCCTATTCCTCTAGGAACTCCATTTTCAGAGAATCTGCCTTTCTCCGCCTGCCGCACTTCCACCGTGGTCTCTGGAGGAGCAGAGTAACTGGGAAATGTGTGTCTTTGGGGGCAGAGAGCTCATATTTTCTGTGCTATTCTAGGGCGTCCAGAATGTTGCTGCTGGCCACACTCCAGCTGTGCACCTGCCCCCTCCCCCCACAGCTCTCCCTGTTTTGTCCAGGAGGCTACTGTCCTCCCAGGAGCATTGGGTGCCCTGGGGATTGACCTCGGTGCCCATGTACCACTGCATGCCCTGTCGGCGGCCTCCAGAAGGTAGACACAGCTAATTCTGGACGATGGGTTAGGAGGGCTTGGAGTAGCTGATGGATTCATCTTCCACATGTGGGACTGTGGAGTCACCTCCTCCGTGGTATCTGATAGTTGCTGAAGAAAGCTGGTGGGATTTGATGACTACCAGCAGACCTGGCCCCAGTCCGTGTTACGGTGGAGGTGCAGTGGCACACGCACACAGGCAGGCAGGGGTCAGTGGGCACGCACCTGGTTCTCAGTAAGGAGAGGGGGGATGTGGAAGGAGCTGGGTTCCATGACCTGTCAGAGTTTGTCTTCTCCCACTCTCCTTTCATCCCCCTGGTTCTCAACTCCAGCCTGCCGTCCCATCCTGTGTGGTGGCATCCCCGCAGGGGCTCGTCTACACAAACCTGCGATGTTGCGCGTTTGGGAGCCGATAGTGGATAACTGCATGACTGACTCTCCGGGCAGAATAGATGCAGGAGACAGGAATCAGTCTTCCTGGGCTTGGATGCACTTCGCTGACACTGGACGGGACCTTTCATTACCTGGAAGACGTATGACACATGTGGGAATGGAGAGAGAACGAGGACCTGCTTGTCCTTAAGGGGCAAACCAGAGTCATTCTCTACACGTATTTGAGAATCAGGATTTTGCCTTTTAGAAGATAATGGATATCAAGAAATATATCCTTTGTTATGATTAAAAGGTAGATTTCTTAACTTTGGACACTGTGAAGGCTTGCATTTTTTTCTCATATAAGCTAGAGATTTTGCTTTTTAATTTTAATGCATGAAGTCAGATAGCCTCCTCCCTGTTAAAACTATGAAAGTGAGGGATCCCTGGGTGGCGCAGCGGTTTGGTGCCTGCCTTTGGCCCAGGGCGCGATCCTGGAGACCCGGGATCGAATCCCACGTCGGGCTCCCGGTGCATGGAGCCTGCTTCTCCCTCTGCCTGTGTCTCTGCCTTTCTCTCTCTCTGTGACTATCATAAATAAATAAAAATTAAAAAAAAATAAATAAATAAAACTATGAAAGTGAAAGTTTCATTGAGGGTGCTCTTGAGCATTAATGGAAACGACCTCAGGAAGCTGCTGGCATCTGCTTTAGAAACCCTGGGTGAGGACCGTCTCTGCCTCAGCCCCATCCCGCTGGAGGGTTAGATGCACCCCCGTGAGGACTGTTTCTGCCTCGCTCCCCACCCGCCGGCGAGGGTTAGATGCACCTCCGGGTGAGGACTGTCTCTGCTTTGGGCCCCCTCAAGGAGAGTTAAATGCACCCTCGGGTAAGGACCGTCTCTGCCTCAGGCCCCCCTGAGGAGTGTTAGATGCACCCTCCGGGTGAGGACCGTCTCTGCCTCGGCCCCCCCCAGAAGGGTTAGATGCATCCCTGGGTGGGGACCATCTCTGCCTCAGGGCTCCCCTGCCAGGAGAGTTAGATGTACCCCTGGGTGAGGACCGTCTCTGCCTTGGGTCCCACCCTCAAGAGGATTAGATGCACCCTTGGGACAGCGGTTGAGGCCTGGACAGCCTGGGAGCCCCCCCCCACCCCGCCCCGGTGGGTAGCACACTCTGCGTGTGGAGAAGCAGGAAGTACGGGGCCCATGGGCTGCTTGTGTGTTACATGTGTCAGGGGCCGGCAGCCATGAGCCAATCAGGCCTTTGTCTGTGAGGTAGTTGGAGCCTCAGGTGCGGGGTTACCTATCTCATGGGACAAAAGCCTTGGACTCAGGTGGCAGAGAATCACCACGGACTCTGGACCTCTTGGTGAGAAGGGTTTTATTCATCTTCTTTCTCTCCTTCATTCACCTCTCTTATCTCGACTAAACTTCTTGTGGTTTTGTCGGTTTCTGGGGGTGATCTCTGGTCGCAGGCGTGGATGTGAGGCCATGTGAAGAGGCCATGAGGAGAGTTATGATGAAGAGCAGACATGCGGTGTGGATGGAACACTCGCAGCGCCGAGATCTCCTGTGAAGAGCAGTCACCAGGCCCCTCCAGGATCTCACATCTCAAGACAAAGGGCAGGTGCATGAGCACCTTGGGGAAAATACTAGAAACTACCCAAAACCTGGTTTGTTTGCCAAGACTCAGGGCAGAGGGTCCCCAGACCTCAGGGAATTAAGACAACGCAAAACAGAAGCACACGCACACCTGTAGGTAAGTGCAGTTTCGTCCTTGACTATCCAAAATCCTCGAGCTTGAAGACAGTCGTCCACAGTACCAGTGACAGAGCTAGGTCCTCGCCAAGGAGGTCCTTGTGGAGGTCAGCAGGCCGACTGGGTGGCTGCAGGAGGAGAATTCCAGAACGCATATAGAGGGAAGCTGCTATGTGACCTAACAGAACAGGATGGGGATGGACACCCACCCCCCAAGAGGACACGCTTCCCGCTCCTGGCTCTGTGGTCACCACTCCTGGCCAAGTGTCCTACAGTTTATCCTCCAGCTTCCTTAGGGGTCAGATGCCCCTTCCCCTAAACACTTCCCAGTAAACCCCGTCCAGTCGATGTGAAGCATTTAGGGGATGCTCCCGCCGTTCCTGGATGTGGAGACGGACAATCATGGATGTCAGGAGCAGGAGGGTACGGTGCTCCACTGGGCCACGTGGAAGGGGCTCACTGGTCAGGGCGTGGAGTGGTCGCAGTGGGTCCTGAACGTCATCAAGGCATGTTCATGCTCTCGGTTTCCCTGAGCGCTAGGAGTGGCTTCTGTGTGACGGTATGGAGGGCAGACGGCGGCTGAGTGCACGGCCGCAGCAGCGACTACGTGCATCCTCCAGAGGCCACAGCAGATCAGCCTAATGTTGGCTGGGCTTCCTGGCTTAAAGCCCGGTGTCCCCCTGCGGCACCTCCCAAGGGCTGGTGCCATGCAGACGGGGGGCGAGGCGCCCCGTTCTTATGTGGTGCCAGCATCCTGCTCACACTGACAGGGTCACGAAAGCTGTCATGCCATGTGCAGAGATAGGGAGAGGGCAGGGGTCCCGAGGAAGGCAGAGAGGGGCTGGTCCCACCTCGGCCTGTAGGGCTCTGCAGGAGGCCCCTGGTCCCCAGGCCATGCCGTCGGCTGCCGTTTCTTGCCACCTTTCATTACCCCGTGACACCTGGTCCTTGGTCTTCCTTGTTCCTCAGGATCCCGACGGGGGTGTGACAGTGGGCTGAGTGCAGCGGCGGGGAGCCTCGCCAGGACAGCAGGACACGGGGCAAGCACACCCGAAGTGGCGAGTGCTGGCGGGGAGGTGTCATCACTGCTTGGCTGTTTCCAGGAGGGTTAGGTTGGCAGTGGGCACGGAAGATGGTGTGGAGGCAGGTGCACAGAGAGGGCATGGTAGGGAGGCCAGGCGTGAATGAGGTATAGACTCCTCTGGTAGCCTATTCAGGGTGCTATGTGTGCATGGGTGCCATGTGTATACCGGTGCTGTATGTACACAGGTGCCATACATATACAGGTGCCATGTGTGCACAGGTGCCATGTGTATAGGTGCTGTGTGTGTATACAGGTGCTATATGTGCATAGGTACCATACATGCACAGGTGCCCTGTGTTTACAGATGTCACATATGCACATGTGACGTATGTACACAGATGCCATATGTATGCTAGTGCCATATATACACAGGTGCCATACATATACAGGTGCTATGAAGCCTTCAAAATCATTCCTGTGTGCCGGCCTGGGCCCTCTCCGAGTTGCTTGGGGACATTGTGCTGGAGCAGCGGGAGAGGACGTGAGCTCCTCGGGGAGGCGTGTATGGGGAGAGGCGGGAATCAGTGACCACTGTGGGCAGGGGGGTCAGGGCACTCTGCGGGGGGCTAGGAATTGGGGCCGAAGATCCAAGCCTGAGGAGGGCTGCCAAGCTGCGTCCCCTATGCGATCATGAGGAAATGTGCTGACAGGTGTAAGGATCTTCACTGTGTCTGTGGTGTGGTGACCAGAGGCCCAGGGACTGCTGGGGCCAAGTCCCCTCTCCGTCCTAGCTGCCTGTGTGATGCTGGGCTTGCATGCACTGTCCTGCGCCGCCGCCGTCTGCTCAGTAGGAGTGGGACTTGCAGGGACGTGCAAGAAGTGCTGCAACTGTCAGCTGGCCATTTTTTGGGATTATTACTCCTTTAAGGCGTAGCTGGTCTTGAGTCCTGTGGGCTCAGCTTACATGTGGATTGTACACATAACACCGATGAACACACTTGCACACGTATGTCCATGTGCTGGGGAGAGTCTAGAATGTCTGTCATGGAAACACAGTTTGGATTGGCTCTTTTTAAAAAAAAAAAAAAAAGAAAGATTTTATTTATTTATTAGAGAGAAAGAGCTTTAGAGACAGAGCAAGCACAAACCGGGGGCAGAGGCAGAGAGGGATGCAGGCTCCCCGCTGAGCAGGGGCCCCAAGACAGGACTGGATCTCAGGACCCCAGGGTCATGCCCTGAGCCAAAGGCAGGCACACACCACGGAGCCCCAGGTGCCTGGGGATCATCTGTCTAAAGCATATTTTAAACATGTGATTGATTAACATATGACCTGATTTTCATTTCCTTAAATGAAAGAATGTTTTAAAAGCAGAACAGTCATTCTGCAGAAAGTGCTGTTTCAGTTTTTGCTTCTCTGTGATGTGGACTCAAGGACGCAGTTGGTCGAGGTAGCTGCTTGAGCTGCATTTCGGTCCACGTCTCTCCCTGGTTCCGCCCTGGTGTCAGGGAGACTGTGTCTGAGCCCGTGTGTGCCCTGGTGCCATCCCTGAGTGCCCGCTGCCAGCTGGCCCCCTGCCCACTGCTTTGTCCTCCCGCCTGGGGGTCTGGGCAGCCAGCTCCATCCCCTGAGACGGGCTCGCTGTCCTGCTGTGGAGGCAGCACTGTGATGAAGAGTCTTGTAGGGACGAACATAGGATTGTAAACGGTAGAAGCTGATGTGGTCTCCTCTGCATACACGGTGAATACGGCCTCCAGGGGAGGGCACACCCATCTCCCCTTGATTTCCGAGTCTTTTCCTTCCGGGGACTGAAGCCGTGCTCGGGGGCGGGTAGAGAAGGGAGGCTCTGGTCACTGGACGGGCCACCTGTGTCATCGCGTGTCAAAGTCTGAGCTTTACGGATGTGGCCAGGGACCCCAGGCAGCCGCCTTTGCCCCCAGCATGGTGCTGACTCTTCCACGCCTGCCCTATAGCCCCACGTCTGCCCCACCCTCGATGTCAAATATGAGATATTCCCTTTCCCTGTTACTTTGGTAATAAGTCACTTTTCCCAAGACACAGAGAAAGGCTAGTGAGTTGGTTTGTTTTTTGGGATGATGTGCTTATGATGCGGGTGGGAATTTTTGTTTACAAACAGAAAATGTACCTGAAGCTTCATGGGGCAGATCCCAACCCTTGTGCTCCATGGGTGTACACAGACGGAGCCAGTCCTGGGGGCACTTGGACCGCCCATGATAGGACGGTAGTTGCAGGCTCATTGGGACCTTCCGCAGGCTTCGCAGGGATGGGCCCAGAGGCCAGAGCTGCGGCTCAGACTCGGCGCCCCTGACCTCGTCTAAACCTCACCTCACACAGGTCTCTTAAAAGAGGTGAGTTTCCACGAGGCCACGAATTTGGGGTCACTGCCAGTGGCCGGGTGTGACCCAGGGGCCCCACTTCTCTCCCCAGGAGAGGCGAGAGGCGAGTCCACAGGGCCGACAGAGACCCTTTACGTCTCAGGAGAACTAGGATTTACTCTGGTTTATATGTCGTTGACCCAAAGCCTTGATGGAGATGCGCTTCTGCCAGGAGCCTAGATGGGGACGTGGCCCCTTGAGGACGTGCTGCCAGGATGCACTGCTCATCTGGCACCTGTGTGGCTCAGAGGAAGGAACTAGGGCAGACTCTCAGGTCAGGGGAGCCCAGCTCCAGGACCCCCTGCTCCTGGCCTGCCTGCCAGTCTGGATCTGTTGCTTCCTCTGTCAAATTAGGAGAATTGAAAATTAAACTTACGTGGTTGGGGGGATTGTGGGAGATGAGGGCGTCACAGGACTTTCCTACAGGTATCTCTGTGCACATGGCTGTGGCCGACCTCTGGGTTTGTTGGTGACCCATCCTCCCCAAATGAACCTTCCGGGATACACTCAGTTTTCTCACTGGACCTCAGTGTTTAGGAATGCGTATTGCCCCCATGTCCTTTGTGTTTCCAAATCCCAGAAACATGAGATGCAGGGTAGAAACAATGGGTGTGAGCACTGGTTGTGTCCTTACATTAATGCCTGGTTCAGGGCACTCCCTCGGGGGCCTGGGGATGTGGGGTTCTGGGGGCCTGGGGGTCTGGCAGTCTGGGGGCCTTGGGTTCTGGGGGCCTGGGGACCTGGGGGTCTGGGGACCTGTGCGCCTGGAGTCTGGGGGCCTGGGGATCTGGGAGCCTGGAGGCCAGAGGCCTGGGGACATGGGAGCCGGGGGTTTTGGAGGCCTGAGGTCCTGGCAGGCACTTGCCACAGGAAGGGCTGGGCAGCCGGTTCTCTGGGCATCCCCATGCCCCCGCATTCCCTTTCACCCCGACAGGCTTTTATTTCTGTAGTTTGAACCTGATAGTTAAACTCTCTCTGCAGAAAGCGCTTCTTCCGTTGTTCATGTTTGGGCAAATTTAAAGATTGATAATGTCGTCCTCAGAAAGCAAGAGGCTTATGATTTTCCTCCTGTTCCGTTAGTCAAGTGGCCGGGAGGATCCAGCAGGGTGGAAACACCAGAGGCCGGCCTGGCCTCCGCGGGCCTCCTGCCTGCCTGCTCTTCCTCCTTTGTTGTTCCCACACTCCTTTCATCTGCTGCTCCTCTTTTCATCTGCTCTGTTCTCCCTTTATCTCAAAACCAGAATGAAAGGCCTTCAAAGGCTGAGTTTCAAAACACATCCCCCAGAGAGGGCCAATTAAACACATAAAGATGGTCCGTGTGCAAAGACTGGAGTCTTCAGGGTCACAAGATTATCTTGAGTTTGCAGGTGGAGGGCCCCTGCTGCGCCCTCCTGGCCTCACCCTCCCGGGTCCTGCTCTGCAGACTGTCCTCACGCCACAGGCTGGGGATCCCATCCCCACGGGGCCGCTCGCAGCATGCCCCTCCTCCTTCCAGGCTGCGCCACTCTTAGTGTCACTTGGCTGGTTTTAGAGCTTGGGCTTTTGCACGCGGAGCTCCAGCTTCTGGCAGGGCCCCCGCATCGGACACAAGGCAGGCAGACACGGGGCATGCGGGCCTCGGGTGTGTGGCGTTCTCACGTGTGCACGTATACCATCTGTGGAGAGCAGACTGACCGACAAACCCAGCCTCAGACACCTTCAGCTGTTTGCAAGCACCTTATTGTTTGGTGACGTGGGCAGCTCGGGCTGTCAGGTCACGCGGGGGCTTGTGCAGCTGGGTATGCTGGGGAAGTCAAGCACTCAGGGGAGCTCCAGTCGGGCAGCGAGTGGCATGGTTTTGGTCACCGATTGCATCAATTATTGTGATTTGACCTTGACCCTCATCTTCAGGAGCGAGCTGGGAGGTCACCTATAGGAGGCAGGTGGTCCCCGCACTCGGTCCCACTGTTTTATTTGTGAGGAATTGCCTTCTGGAAGGGTGCTCCCCTATCTATCTATCTATCTAATCTATCTATCTATCTATCTATCTAATCTATCATCTATCATCTTTCTTTCTTTCTTTCTTTCTTTCTTTCTTTCTTTCTTTCTTTCTTTCTTTCTCTTTCTTTCTTCTTTCTTTCTTTCTTTCTTTCTTTCTTTCTTTCTTTCTTTCTTTCTTTCTTTCTTTTTTTCTAGATTTTATTTATTTATTTGTGAGAGACACACAGAAATAGGCAGAGACACAGGCAGCGAGAGAAGCAGGCTCACTATAGGGAGCCCGATGTAGGACTCTGGGATCATGCCCTGAGCTGGAGGCAGACACTTCATCGCAGAACCCCCCGGGCACCCCTGCCCTGTCTTTCAGGAATCATCACGGGGAGGCTGGGGGGAGCAGGGGGCTTCCTCTGGCTGCCCGGGGACCCCGCAGGAAGGTGCCTTTGAGCGGGACATGGGGCTCTCTCCAACACTGGGCTTCCTTTCCCTTTGCTGAACCTTCAGAGAAGGCGTGGGGACCACCCTGCTCTCCTCACATGGGCGATCCCCCTGCGAGGACTCTGTGGGGGGACGCCATCCAGGGACGAGCTGTTGGAGCTACAGTGGGAGGGGGGAACAGGCCAGAGGGGAAGGGGGCTGACAGGTGCGGCCCTCCCTGCATGCGTGTGTCCCCGGGTCAGGGCCTCATGGGACGTGACCCCACAGGTCAGCGAGGAGGGGCAAAGGGTGCTGGGAGGGGTAAAAAATCAGAGACCTGAGGAGGAGAGAATATTTATTTTTTCCAGCTCAGTGTTGGAGCCAGATGTCCAGGCATGGGGTAGGGGTGCTGTGGGAACCTGCCGGTGCACACGCCAAGTGCTCGGGTGGGGTCGGCTGCAGGGCCAGCTATGTTGTCCTTCGAAGTCACTCAGAGGTGCCGCCTGGTGGTGTTCCTGGTTGGGCGGGGGGCCTGCTGTGTTGAGGTGACACGTGGAGCCCACAGTGCCCGTCCCATCGCACCCCCGCTCTCGCCCCTCCTGGGGTCCTGCGCTGTGGTTACCAGGTCTGGCTCCTCTGGAGAGCAGCGTGGGCTTCGCGGACTCAGGTGGACCTGGGGGATGACGTGCATGTCCAGGCTGGGCACTGAGCGGGTCCCCTGACCCAGGACACGGTCACCACGTAGCCGCCCCACCTGGGGGTAGGGCTTGGGCTTCTCATGGCTCCAGTTGCTCCTGTGCACATGTGTCCCAGGAGCCACACAGGCACTAGGGCCAGTGGGTTTGGGGGGCACTGTTTCAACGCCAGACTGCGGGGTACTGCATGTGTGTGTGTGGGAGGCTGGGGCTGCCACAGAGGCTGCTGGGCCTCTGACTGCTGGGCGGCAGTCAGTGTGGGCCCCCCGCAGCTGGCTCCCTGTGCCCCGGATCAGAACCCGGCGTGCATCAAGTCTCTGGAGCTCTGAGCACGCTTTGTGCCAGGACAGCGGGAGCTTCAAGTGGCTGTGGGGGTGGTTTAAAAGGAGGAGGGGAACCGAGAGGCCTGCAGTGGGGACAGCGTGGAAGGGAACTGGGCCTGGGTGAGGATCTCCTAGGGCACGAGTGGCTGGGAGGCCCCTGGGGAGGAGCTGTGCCTTCCAGGCTGCAGGAGCTCTGAGGGGGGAGGAGGAGAGCGGTGTTCCTGGGGATCCCACAGCAATCCTGGGGACTCTGCCCTCCAAGAGCAAGAGTAGCAGAGTCAGAGGGGCGGTTCTAGGGCTAAGGTCAGGGCGATGTGGGCGGGTGAGGCCATGTGTCCTGGAGTCTCCGGATTCAGGTGAAAGCCCAGGTCCACCCTTCTCAGGACGTGGATGGACGGCGCCCTGGGATGCTGCTGTGCCCTGCCTCATGTGACCTCGGAGGCAGTGGCGGACCCCCTGAGCCCAGAGGCTTTCCTGCTGGGTGGTCTGGCTGGTGGGTGGCTGTGCCCCTGGCGGTGCCTGAGGGGGGGCAGCTCAGAGGCTGGTGGAAAACAGCACCTTGCCTCTTACCAAAGAACAAAAATTACTCACTATTACATGCAATTAGCAATTTTAAATTATTAATGGTGGTAAAAGAATGTGTCTATTCAACAAGTAATTTGTTGTAATTTTTAGTAATTGAAAGTAATTTCTAGCAATTAAATCCCAATTTAGTGCATTTTCTGGGTGATACCCTTGTTCCAGGGGGTGCGTCTGATTGTACCATTGGGCGCTTTTCTCCAGGCACTTTGTTCAGGAAAATGCGCCGGGTGAGATATTTAGGGCGAGTGAAGTAACCAAATCTTGGAAGTACGGCGGAAATCCAGAACTGCCACGGGCCAAGGCCCCAGCACTGCGCCTGGCTTGCGGGTGGGACTGTGTGCCATTGGGGGGCCCAGGCCTTCCCCCCCCTGCCCCCGCCTGAGCTGCCACCCCTCTGCTGACTTGCAGGGTCGCCCCTGGGAGCTGGACCCTGTGAGGAGCCCACTTGTCCAGCAGGGCGCGGGGTTGCAGTGAGCTGGCTGGGGCAGCAGGTGGCCTGCGCTGGGGGCTGGGGGCTGGGGCTGGGAGAGAGGGCAGTGGCTGGACACCAGGCTGCGTGGGGTGGACCCTCGTGACTTGCCCCCTGAGCTCTGGGGGCAGGTGTGCTGGGAGAGCTGGACCAGGGAGTTAACCTAATCACAATGGATTTGCATGTGAAAAGCAGCCCAGAGACTGTCTTTGTCTTCCACCGAGGGGATCTTACCCCATGAAGTCTGTCATCTCCTTTGTCAAGTAGCAAATAAATGTTCTGACTAAATTCTTCAGAAATGAAATGACTTGGTATATCTGGGAATGTGCTTTATTCCCCTTGCAAATTAGTCCTTTTAACCACGCACAACGACTGCCCACTGCCCAGGGTAGTAATTGAAACCGGAGAGTGAACGGCCTTCCTGTATTTATCTTCTGTTGGAACGGTGTGAGTGGTGCCCTTGCCTCTGTGCACGATGCTGGCTTCTTGGGGGGCGGTCCAGGACTTCCTGGGCAGCAGCCCTGTCCCCTAGGTGGACGGGGTTGTGCACCCAGCCCCTCCCAGTCCCTGGGCCAGCGAGGGTGGCATGTGTGTCCCTGAGGTCCCTGTCCCCACCCCTTCCCCCGGGATCGCTGTGCGCTCAGGGCTCCCCTGCACTGTCTTCCTCCTGTTGCCTGGGATCCTCTGCCAACTCTGAAGTTCCCTCCCGGCCCCTGGCCTGAGCTCCTCAAGGCTCAAGTCCATGGCGGCTTCCGAAAGTCTCCCCAGGATCTCACGTTGGCTCCTGTGGTGAGTCTCACTTCCTCAGACTAGGATCCTATTTATAGCAAACACTTGGAATGCCTCCTCTCCTGCTTTAATATGAAATTAATAACAGAATTCCCAACATGCGACGATTTAAAAAAAAATGAATATATTGCTAGGATGTAAAGAGAGCTGGAAGGAAGACAAATGAGCGTAGGCCAGCATGCATCTTGGGCACGTGCATGCACTGTGTAGACACGGTCTCGGCTGGAACGAGATGCTGGCCTGGGATCCCAGGGGATGGCAAACTCAACGCAAAATGATTCCCAAGCGTGCTGTGAGGCCCAGCACCATTTCTGGGCTGTGATGCATACTTGGTACAGGACGACGGGGAGGAGGGATCTGTGTCCTGGAGGCTGCAGTCCTGCTTGAGATTCCACGTGGGGACTGGATTCTGGGCATGCACCAGGGCCTGTGTGTGTCCTCCCTGTGATGTGCTTCCTCCCGCCGCCAGGAGCCCTTCCTTCCTCCGCTCATGTTTGTGGCTGGGCTGCCGGCAGGCAGTGATGGGGATGCCAGGGCCACCAGGAAGCCAAGCTGGTTTCACTGGGCAAGTCCGCTCCATGAATTACTGCAGCAAGAGGGGTCCTCCCACCCCAGAAAGGCCGCAGGTGCGGTGCTCCCTGTCCTGGATCGTTTGTTAAGGGCAGTTCTGTGTGACAGCCTGGGAGCTCGGGCAGGCTCTGACCTTTTCAGTATCTGTTGACTCGGTCTTTGAGTAGAAACAGCAATTTCACCTGCCAACATCTCTTCACGCAAAACAGTTAGGGGGGTGCAAGGCTAGCAAAGGGCAGTAGACTCCCCTTCTACAAAGTTGAGCAGAGAAAGCAAAGGTAAAGACTGAAGATCAAGGACCAGCCTGTGCTCTCAACATAGAAACGAAGCAAAGACAAAAAAGAAGAGGTAATGTGTCTTTCATGAATAAATAAGTAAAATATTTAAAAAAAGAAAGAAAGAAGAGTTAAGAGCCTGTGGAAAGGCCCACAACCCTTCCACCATTCTCTCCACAAATGCTAAGCACGCAGTTGCATCTCATTTTTTCCAGCGGATGTTTGCTCACTGCCACCGTGTGCCCACCTTGCATGCCGGTCCTTGCAGTGGGCTAAGGAAAGGTGACCTTGGGCTGGCGGGGCTCCTTCTGGTCTCATGGTGTCTTGGGGCAAAGCATTAAACCACCACCACCACCACCACCACCCCGCCATCCTCCTCTGTCCGGTGAGGATGCTGAGACACGGGCCATGGAAGGAGGCATCCCGGGAGCTGCCCGGCCCATACAGGCTCGCGTGGACCAGATGCGAAGCCTTGTGTTAAACCACGGAAGTGTTGGGGTTAATTTGTTGCCATAGTGTCACCCAAACCTGACACGGAGGAAACTCACAGTCTAAGGGAGGCTGACTTACATTGTGATGGCACTGCAGGGCGATTGGAGCAGAAGCTTGGCATTCATGAGGGAGCTGTCCTCAGAGATCCCCAGAATTTGTGAATTCACACTGAGGCAGTGTGTCCTCTGTTCCTTAGTGGCTGTAGTGTGATGTGAGAAGTTAAGGGAAATTTGGGATCATTGAATAGTTTTATAGAGTAGGACTAAGCACTGGCCCCCGAGCTGGGCAGGCTCATCCCCAGGCGGTGATGTTCCCCAGGCTTCAGTGTCCAGGGGCCCCTGACCTCTGGCTGCAGACATGTCTCAGCCTAGACCCTTCCCTCCCCCAGCATGAGTCTCCTATACATGCACCCAGGACTCCAGGACAGATAGTGCAATTGGTCCAACAATCTAAGAGCTGAGCGTCAGAGCCCCGTGCACCAAGCTGGTCGTCACAGGTGGAGACACTCCCACAGCTGTCAGATGCCCGTACCCCCTCAGACCAGCAGACAGGACAGGGACAGACCTCAGTCCCTGGGCTGCGCTGGCATCAGAACACCTCTGATACGTGTGTGTAGGGGGGTGTCAGCAGTGCTGGTGGTGGATGTGGGTGTTCAGACCTGTCCCCAGAGTCATTCCTGGAGGACACAGTGAGGAGGGCCCAGGGAGCGGCCAGTCCTCTCATGCTTGTAGCTGCTCCCGGACACTCGCTCCCCTCCTTGCTTGTGTTTGAATGTCATTAGCGGGCCGAGCAGAGGCCTGTGCCTGAGAGGCCGTGAGCTGTGCTCTTGGACGGGTCATTCTGGGCTTGTGACATGTCCGGTCGATGGATGTGCATTCCGTGACCTTTCAAGAAGTTCAAGAAATTCACTGGGCATGTCCTTAAAAGGTACCTATCTGGGGATCCCTGGGTGGCTCAGCAGTTTGGCGCCTGCCTTTGGCCCAGGGCGCGATCCTGGAGTCCCGGGATCGAGTCCCACATCAGGCTTCCTGCATGGAGCCTGCTTCTCCCTCTGCCTGTGTCTCTGCCTCTCTCTCTCTTATCTGTGTCTATCATAAATAAATAAATCTTTAAAAAAAATAAATAAAAGGTACCTACGTGTGTGAACAGTCCAACTGAGCCATTAACGTTTGTGGAACTTGGCACGCAAGGACCCACCCTCAACGTCTGCAGAGATGCCTGAGCACCTGCCATCCACGGTCACCCCCTGCAGGCTTCAGAGGGGCCCGGACTTTGATCTGTCAGGTCTCCTGAGGGCTGCCCTGGTTGGTCCAGGCTCCTCACGGCCAGTTATACCTTGACCCGCTTCCTTGTGACATTGCTGTGAGGCCAGCTCTCCCGGCTGTTCAGTAGGGACAGGCAGAGTGCTGGGATGCAGGTGTGTTCAGAAAGCACACATGGTCGTAGAATCCTGGCTGGAGGTCCAGGTGGATGGGGCAGGTCCTCTGTCCTGTGAGGTTGGCTGGCGGCTTTATCATGGACCCCTCTTCTGGGAGGGACAGGGGCCCAGGGATTGGCCCTTATGCAGCCAGTCGTGGCCAGGACTCCCAGCGCTGCTGCCCTGATGAACTCGGGCCCCTGTGGCAGTGAGCCCGTGGACTGGGGTGGTGTCTGAGAGGAGAACCCACGTCCTTGCAGGAGGGCAGCTCTGACCGTCACCTCTGGGGAGTGTGGTGCTGTGCTCCATGGGTCTCACCTTGGTCCGTCCCCTGCCGCTGGCCTGTGGGATCAGCCCGGGCAGCACACACCACAGCCTGGCCTCCCGTCCCTGGCCTCCCGTCACAGGCCTCCCGAGCATCCCTCCTGCAGGCTGGCCCCATGTCTCCTGTTGCGTTGGCCCCAGCTCGCCCCCTGTGTGTCCTGGGTATCCAAGGGTCTCACCCTGCACTGCTGTCCATGGGTGACAGCCTTCCTGCCCATGGCAGGTCCTGGTCCAGGGCATGTGGGCAGGGCCGAAGGTCCTATGAGGCCACACACAGGCCGCAGCTGCAGCCCTGGGTCCATCTCATGTCAGCACAGAATGGCCACAGCCTCCTCAGGGGAAGCCCGTCACCTCCCATGCTCAGAGCTCTGCCACTTGGGCCCGAGACAGCGAAGGACGAGAAGAGGCCGTTGTGTACGCCGCCCGCAGACTGCGTCCCCCGCTCTGTGTGGGAAGCTCACCCACGGGCTCCTGCTGCCCGGCCGGCTGTGTTCTCTCGTATCCTGTCGGCTCGTCCTGCCAGTGGCTGTTTTGCCGCTTGTTTTCACTCCCAGGACAGAACGTTTTCTCCTTAAAGCACCAGCT
This sequence comes from Canis aureus, assembly GCF_053574225.1. Taxonomy (NCBI): domain Eukaryota; kingdom Metazoa; phylum Chordata; class Mammalia; order Carnivora; family Canidae; genus Canis; species Canis aureus. Next base: position 46,353,307 of record NC_135625.1, read on the forward strand.
GCTCTCCTGTTCTCTCCCTTCTCTCAGGGACTGAAAAACCCAATTTGAATTTGCTCAAATAGCTTTAAAATCAGAGTTTACAGAACATCCTCCTTGCACACGAGGCCTGCTGGGTACAGCGTTTTGAAGGCTTCCATGAAGGAGTACGTAGACACGGTGGGTTAGTCACAGCTGCTCTTCATGGGGAGAAGCCACGGGGAGGCCAGTGGGGCAGCTTATAGGTCAGAAGAGGAGGTAGATGGTCTGGGAGCCCTGGACAGGCCCTTGGAGGGGAGGGTAAGCGTTGCTGCCCTGTGAGCGTCCACTGAGCTGCACAGCAAGTCAGTGCCCGCCTGAGGCCCCAGGGGGGTGGGGGGAGGCGTACCTGTGCCTCTGCATCCTTGTGGGTGCCCCCCCACCCCCCACCGGCCCCATGTCACTCCTACCGGGTCTAACAGCCAGGGAGTCTCCCTGTCCTCAGAACCCAGCCCCGTACCCCCCAGGAGGAAGGAGAGGGACACACGCCTCTCTTCTGTTTCTTCCTTGAGGTCTTGGTTCTAGAGCTGGAGCAGGGCCTGGGGGCTCATGGGCTTGGAGAGGCTGGAGCGAGGAACAGACGTGAGAGAACTGGGATCCCAGTGAACAGGCCGTAGACACCTTCGAGAGGCCGTGATATGTCATCTGGAAGGATGCTTCCTGCGTGCTGTCCCCCTCGGGCAGGGCACCTCTGCCCCCTCCGGGCCTAACAGCCAGCCCCTGGGGAGGAGCCGGGCAGCCGTGCCCCACAGCAGGCACTCTGGTTCTCGGCTACATGTGCTAGGCTTTGGAGGTCTTGACGTGGCGCCTTTCTAGGGGTGTGCGTGGCCCCTATGGAGCCCAAACCTCCTCCTGCCCGTCGTCCCTTCATTCCTGTCCCCCATGCTCGTGAGACCAGGCTGCAGGTGGGGCCCTCGTGGGCAACACGTGTGCAGTTCAGGCTGCCTGCTCCAGGAGCACGCGTGAGGGGACGGCGGGAGCCCTGGGGCCCCCACGGTGCGCGGACGGCATAGCTACAGCAGGATCAGGTGCCAGGGAGGCAGGGAGGGGAGAAGGCCCACCTGTGGCTGGTGCAGATGCCCTTGGGATGTGCGGTGGCAGCCCTTGTGGTGGGCGGTGCATGGGGCAACGGGGGCCAGGCCGAGGAGGCTGCTGCAACGTCCTGAGAAGCGTCAGGTTGTGGGGACCTTGGAGTGCGCAAGTGGTGCCCGGTGCGTGAGTGCCTCGATGCCCCATCACCATGAGGGGAGCATGAGCAGAAGGCTGGGAGGCCTGCCCTGGATGTCCCAGCCCTGCTCCCCCACCACAGCTCCACCTGACCCTGGAGGTCCCTATGTGCCGCACACCGCCCTGCACGCCTGCCCCGAGGGACTTCCGCAGGCAGGGAAGCCGACATTCTGGCCTGAGCCCTCGCTGGGAGGGCCCTCCCCAGGACACGGGGCGGGGAGGCTGATGGCAGGGCTGGGCGGGGTTCAGGAGGGTTGGGAATGACCTGCAAGTCCAGCACCGGACACTGAGTGCATGTGGGCAGAGGTGCTGGCGCCACGCCGGTGTCCCCACCGCGTGTCCTCAGGCTTCCCGGTTGTTCCCACATGTCTGAACGCTGTTGGTCCTCTGGAGACTGGGCTTTGACCACGGGCACCACTGGGCCTCTGGGAGGGCAGGGCCCGGGGGAGCCAAGCCACACATGGCGCTGAGCAGCCCGCAGCTTCGCCCACCTGCGACCGGAGCTAGAGCTCGCAGGTGCAAAGCCCAGATGCCACTTGGAGTGGAGGGACAGCCAGCGACAGCGCTGGAACTTCCCAGGTGAATGAGACCTGCACATGGGCAGCTCGGCCCCGCCCACCTGCCTGTGGGTGGGCAGGGTCCTTCCTGACAGCAGCTCTGAGGATGCCCAGGCCCGGGTCATGGGGTCACAGGGGTCACAGGGCGAGAGAGCACCAGCCGTGGCTGCAGGGCCTGCCTACTGCCCTGAGGCCCCCGCAGCCCCACTGCCCTAACCTCACCTTGGCAGGTGGTGTGTGTGGGGGGGTGTGCGTGCACACATGTGTTTTTGTGTGAAAGTACATGTGGAGGCATGTGTGCACATGACTGAGTGCGTCAAACCATGTGAACGAGTGTGTACATGTATTTGTGTGTCAGTGGTATGGGTGTGATGTACCTGCTGTGCCTCAGTATCCCCCCATGTGCCTCAGTGTCCCCTGTACCTCAGTGTCCCCCCTGTACCTCAATGTCCCCCGTGCCTCAGTGTCCTCCATGCCTCAGTGTCCCCAAATGCCTCAGTGTCCCCCCTGTACCTCAGTGTCTCCCTGTGCCTCCATGAACCCCCGGGCCTCAGTGTCCCCCATGCTTCAGTGTCCCCACGTGCCTCAGTGTCCCCCCTGTACCTCAGTGTCCCTCATGTGCCTCAACACCCCCCCCCCCAGCACCCTCTCGTCCTTGCCGGACGCTGGTAGGATTTGGACAGCCTTCCCTCCAGTTGCCCTGGGGGAGGGAGGAGCCGCCCCTGGTTCCACGGCCACTGCTTCCCGGGGTCCCCATCCCGCTGTCACAGCCCCTGTCCTCGTGCCCTCCCAGAGGCATCTCCACCCACCGAAGCCACCCTGCTGGCCCACTGAGTACCAGCGCCATCAGGGAGGAACCCACTGTCCGCAGCTCATGGAAGTGCGGGCGTGCACGTTGCGTGCGGGCAGCTTCTCTGGGGCATGCAGCAAGGGCTGTGGGGCGTGGGCTGGCCCGGGGCTGCGGGGCATCCTGCAGGGCCCACCGGCCGCCTCCTGGCTGCTGCCCTTGTGTTCAGGGAGGCAACGGTGGGGATCCACGGCCTTCCGTCCCCTCCCTGCCCATGCCGCTGAGCACCTTCTGTGCTGGTCTGGGCTGTGGGTTTCCACGCCCGCCTTCTCCCACAGTCAGGACGACGACCCATGTGCCGGTGCCACGAGGGTGGGGTGTCCGGTGGTGGAGGCTGGGCATCCCCGCAGACCCTGCCCTGGGTCAGGGCCGTCTCGCCGCGATCGACTCCCAACGCTGCAGTGGGACAGCTGGTGTGTATTTGTGCGTGAGTGTGTTAGGAGTGCGGGGATTTGAACCTCAGTGTAAGAACACGTAAGAGGGAATGTCAGGGTCATCTTTGCGTGGAAATCCTGAGAGCTCACGTGTCAGCTTCACAGCCCTCCTGGGCTTCGGTCAGCGGACTGTTTCTTCAGGTTTTCAGGAAGAGCTATATCCTGCCGGGGCCATGGCTTCCCTCATCTGTGATTTATGACAGTACATGTTCCAACACGTTACTGACAAATTATTTATGAAGCAAAGTTTTGTATATAAAACCTTATTCCCCCATGGAATTATTTATTACACTTGAGCTGTGCGCTGAGGAGACAATCTCAGGGGAAGCGACAGGAAATCTTGAGCCAAGCCAGCAGCAAAAATGGGAGGGCAGCTCTGGGCAGCGCCCTTGCTTCAGAGCCCGCGGTATTGAGAATCCACTTTGGTGAGTTTTGGGACCTCTGGGGGCTGCCCTGATGTGTGCCTGGGAGCCCACAGATGGAAGAAAGGCGTTTGCCTGGTAGACATGTAGGCATTCCAAATCTCTTGGGCACATTATAGTCTCCTACACATGTGTGCACATGCATGTGCATTCACACACAAAGACATAACCCCATGCAGACAGACACAAATGCACATGCATGCAACACATGCACACACATGCAGAAAACACACATACATGCATGCCCATGCACATACAAATGCACAAACCTGCAGACACAAAGACCCTCATGCAGTCCATACTCATGCAGATCGCATGAACACACAAATGCACATGTATGTTACACACAAATGCACACATGCTTACATGCACTCACACAGATAACATGCAACAAACAGGTGTGTACAGAGATGCACATATATATGCCCCTGCACACATAAGACAATATATGCACAACAAGCACACATGCACAGGCATACACACATGAAGACACAAGTGCGCACATGTACAGCCACACATATGCTCACACAATGTACATGTATATAACAGACACGTGCATGCACAAACACATGTACACATGCAAATGCATGCACACACATGCTGCTCTTTGGTGGAGGTTGAAGGAGTGCATCGCCCTCATCCCAGCTTGGGAGGAGGTGGAATCAGCAGGAAGGGGGTTGCCACTCCTCTTGGGACTCTTGGGGGGGTCCTCCTCGCAGACTTTCCAAGCCATGAAGCATTTCTCATTATGCAGTTTCTGAGGTGACAGAAATATTCTGCCCTGACTTCCCACGGGGGTATCTCTGCTCTTGGTGAAGACAGCCTGATGCCGACATTCTCAAAGCCAACATAGGTTCTTCTTCTTGCCTCCTATGGGGTGTCCTGGGCTTCATACTGCTTCCTGCAGCATGTGGTGGGGGCGATGGAAGGCACGGGGTCACAGACTGCTCACCCTCCCTGCGTTCCCCGCATCTGCTTCTCAGGGTGTCAGCCATCTACCGTCCTGGTGCACTGTGGGCCATCGTCTACTTCCCTGAGTTCCCCTGGAAGTTCTGTGTCCACCAAGCTGAAGCCCGTGATTGTAGAAGTGCTCTGCCTTGGAAGGAGCAGGCACAGAGGGGGCCTTCCAGAGCGCAGTGTGCGCAGAGCTGCTTCCCGGAGGCCTTCCCGGGTACCCCACTCCTGCCGCGTCCTGCTTACCGTGTTGGAATTATTGCATGCCCTTTACTACATCCCATGCCATCTCCTTCCCGACTGCAAAGGCCAGCGGGGTGCTCCATGTGGGGCTGCCGGCGCCTGATCGTGGGAGAACCCTTGTGGTGGGGGCTTCTGGTTCACACGGCACGTGAAACCACATCTCAGAGCATTTCCCCAAAGTTTCACAAGATGCAGGATGGGCAGGCTGGAACAGACAAGTACATAGGAACAAGGAAAACCGGTCCTAGGAAGGATAGACCCACAGTCCACTTGGGCCACTCCTCATCCTCCTAACAGGATGCAGGACCGTCTTCTGTGTGTGGCCACCAGGAAGTCCCCATGGGGCGCAGAGCAGAAGCCCAGTGGACAGCAGATCCATTTCCACCATGCAGGAAGTTTCATCAGGGTGTGGACCATGGGAAGCAGAGAAGGTCTTCTGTGAGAACCAGGGCAGGGAGGAGGCCTCCCTAGACCAGGGCACCCAAAGGCAGCTTCCCCTCTGGGGTCTCTACCAGGCCGCATGTGGGAGGCTGACAGGGACCCGGGGCTGAGGTCAGGGGCACCGTGAGGAAGCCATCCCTGGAGGCAGGGACTGAGGTCCTCGGTGGAGTTTTGGGAACGGGCCCCCAGCAGAGAGTGGCTGAGACATGGAGCATGGATGCTCAGCAGAGTCACAGGGGAATTCTGAGTGAGAAGGGCCTCGAGGACGGTCCTCATGGACAGCTGGTGCCTGACCTGGGGCCCCTGCCCTGCCTGCGGAGTAAAAGCTTTCTCATGAACGGCTCCAGGTAGAAAGGAATGAGGTGGCTGTGATAAAATATTTGTCCTGGCAACTTCTGGGCTTTGGCTAAAGCAGGGCTCAGAGGAAGGGCCACGGCCTTTATTGCCGACACTGCTTTCTGGGCAGGGATTTTCTCAGCACAGTCAGGGACTACCGGTGGAGGAAGAGTCATTGCTGCCCCAGCAGGAAGTTGCGGATGATGCCCGCTGACCAGGCCAGGCCTGGCGAGGTCAGCGAAGACCCACTAAGGCCCCGGTGTTCTGTGGCCCAGCGAGGTCAGCGAAGACCCCACACATGCTCCCGTGGTCCATAGCCCTAAGCATATCAGCTCTTCTTCAAGCTTCTCATCCTTATTCCTGTTACCTAATGACCCTGAATGTCTGTGCTGTTCTGGCATCACATTTGTGACAAACGAGGGAAGTGCAGAGACAAAGCACATCTGTCCCCTGAAACTACTGTCCTTTTCAGCAGCCAGGTCGGGTCACCGCTGACACCCAGGTGGGCGTCCAGCCGTGATGGGGAGATAAGGGCTGAGACAGCGATGGTACAGGTTAGCCGTCAAGAGTTGTCTCCACATTACCTGAGACACGCAAGTTAGTAGTGTGTGGGTGACGTGTACGAGTCAAGAACTTGGAAAAAGAATGAGATGCACTTGAGGAAAGCATAAAAGGGCTCCTGGGTGGCTCAGTCAGTTGAGTGTCTGACTCTTGATTTCGTTGGGCTCAGGTCATCTCAAATGATCTCAGGGTTGTGGGATCGAGTCCCTGCATCAGGCTTTGCGCTGAGTGTGGAGCCTGCTTGGGATCCCCTTTCCTTCCACCGCTCACTCCCCACTCATCTCCCTTGCTCTCTCTCTCTTTCTCTAAAAAAATGAAATAATTAACAGAAATTAATGGATGAGTTAGTTATAGAGACTCAGTAGAATTAATGAATAATGATAAAAGCCAGTCCTTTAGGATTCTTTAGGAGGAAAAAACAAGAAAACAAATAAACTGTCAGCCTAATAAAAAAAAAAAAGAGAGAGATGACACAAATACATAAAATTAGGTGCAAAACGTTATTAAAAATAGAATAGCGTAATAGTATTAAAGAAGATGATTGCAACTGAGTACTTTGTAAGCACATGAAGATGCATTTAAAAAGTTTGAATGAAATAAATTCTTGTTTTAAAGAAATAAGTCATAAAATCCCAGTGGAGACGACGTAGGCTGCCTGAGCGACCACAGCTGCTGGATTTGCTCCGGGGCCCACTGGGCCTGTCGGTCCTACAGGTAAATTATTTCAAGTCTTCAAGAAATTGGTAATTTCAGTGCCATTGAAAGTATTCCAGGTGATAGATAGATATTGGAAATTTTAAAGTCAAGCACTTTTGTTTCATAGTCTTTTGGTAAAACAGCAGAATCCAGAAACAGACTCAAATACACATAGAATTCGAGTATGAGAAGGATGGATTTTTAGATCTATAGGAAGAAGACAAATTGTTCAATAAATTGGGTTGTAATTGTTTTGGGGGGAAGTACCCGAGTTCTTATTTTTTTTTAAGCAAAAATGAGTTTTAATTGGACCAATAACTTAAATGGATGACTGTTGTAGTAGAAAGTATGCATTCGATGTATTGGGGGAGCTTTATAATTGTGACCCAGAAGTGAGAAGCCATCAATGGAAAGACCAATGCATTTGATGATACAAAACTTAAAAAAAAAAATTGAACAGAAGGAGGCTTTATATAAAAAGCTACAAGAGTAGAGGACTGAAAACAATGCAGCCTTTCAAGCAAGGGTGCCTTATACCAACAGACGTGAAAAGCAGGACAAGGCAGTCAGAACGTGGCCGATCGCCAGCACGCGGGTTTCAGAAACAGGACCTGAGGGATCCCTGGGTGGCGCAGCGGTTTAGCGCCTGCCTTTGGCCCAGGGCGCGATCCTGGAGACCCGGGATCGAATCCCACATCGGGCTCCCGGTGCATGGAGCCTGCTTCTCCCTCTGCCTGTGTCTCTCCCTCTCTCTCTCTCTCTCTCTCTCTCTCTCTCTCTCTGTGTGTGTGTGACTATCATAAATAAATAAAAATTAAAAAAAAAAAAGAAACAGGACCTGAGTCACCTGTACATACATAAGACATTCAGCCTCACTCATAACGGAAGAGAAACAGACCAAACAACCATGAGATATGAGCATTTACCTAACAGATCAACAAAAGGAAGACTTGGGGAGGGGAGGGGCAAGACGGCGGAAGAGTAGGGTCTCCAAATCACCTGTCTCCATCAAATGACCTAGAAAACCTTCAAATTATCCTGAAAATCTACGAATTCGGCCTGAGATTTAAAGAGAGACCAGCTGGAATGCTACAGTGAGAAGAGTTCGCGCATCTATCCAGGTAGGAAGACGGGAAAACAGAAATAAAGAAACAAAGGCCTCCAAGGGGGAGGGGCCCCGCGAGGAGCCGGGCTGAGGCCGGGGCGAGTGTCCCCAGGACAGGAGAGCCCCGTCCCGGAGAAGCAGGAGCTGCACCGACCTTCCCGGGCGGAAAGGGGCTCCCAGGGAGTTGGAGCAGGACCCAGGAGGGCGGGGATGCCCTCGGGTTCCCCGGGACAGTAACAGGCACCTGCGCCCCGGGAGAGTGCGCCGAGCTCCCTAAGGGCTGCAGCGCGCACGGCGGGGCCGGAGCAGCTCGGAGGGGCTCGGGGGCGGCTCCGCGGAGGGGGCTGCGGGGCGGGAGCGCGAATCCAACAGCGCAGGCCCCGGAGCACTGGGCGCCTGGACACAGCCCAGGATCCGGCCTCCCCCGGGACAGGCAGAGGCCGGGAGGGCCCAGGACAGCGAGGACGCTCCTGCCCCAGCTGAGCACATCAGCGGCCCCGCCCCGGAGCCTCCAGGCCCTGCAGACGGAGTTCCTGCCGGAGCTGAATCCAGGTTTCCAGAGCTGCCCCGCCACTGGGGCTGTTCCTCCTGCGGCCTCACGGGGTAAACAACCCCCACTGAGCCCTGCACCAGGCAGGGGCAGAGCCGCTCCCCCAAGTGCTAACACCTGAAAATCAGCAAAACAGGCCCCTCCCCCAGAACACCAGCTAGACTGACAAGTTCCAGGGGAAGTCAAGGGACTTAAAAGTACACAGAATCAGAAGATACTCCCCCGTGGTTCTTTTTTTCTTTCTTTCTTTCTTCTTTTTTGTTGTTGTTTTGTTTTGCTTTTTGATTTGTTTCCTTCCCCACCCCTTTTTTCCATTCTTTTTCTTTCTCTTTTACTTATTTTTTTCTTTTTTTTCTTCCTTTTTTTTTCTCTTTCACTTTTCTTTCCTTCTTTCTCTCCTCTCTTTTTCTCCTTTCTCCAATACAACTTGCTTTTGGCCACTCTGCACTGAGCAAAATGACTAGAAGGAAAACCTAACCTCAAAAGAAAGAATCAGAAACAGTCCTCTCTCCCACAGAGTTACAAAATCTGGATTACAATTCAATGTCAGAAAGCCAATTCAAAAGCACTATTATACAGCTACTGGTGGCTCTAGAAAAAAGCATAAAGGACTCAAGAAACTTCATGACTGCAGAATTTAGAGCTAATCAGGCAGAAATTAAAAATCAATTGAATGAGATGCAATCCAAACTAGAGGTCCTAATGACGAGGGTTAACGAGGTGGAAGAACGAGTGAGTGACATAGAAGACAAGTTGATAGCAAAGAGGGAAACTGAGGAAAAAAGAGACAAACAATGAAAAGACCATGAAGATAGATTAAGGGAAATAAACGACAGTCTGAGGAAGAAAAACCTACATTTAATTGGGGTTCCCAAGGGCGCCGAAAGGGCCAGAGGGCCAGAATATGTATTTGAACAAATTCTAGCTGAAAACTTTCCTAATCTGGGAAGGGAAACAGGCATTCAGATCCAGGAAATAGAGAGATCCCCCCCTAAAATCAATAAAAACCGTTCAACACCTCGACATTTAATAGTGAAGCTTGCAAATTCCAAAGATAAAGAGAAGATCCTTAAAGCAGCAAGAGACAAGAAATCCCTGACTTTTATGAGGAGGAGTATTAGGGTAACAGCAGACCTCTCCACAGAGACCTGGCAGGCCAGAAAGGGCTGTCAGGATATATTCGGGGTCCTAAATGAGAAGAACATGCAACCAAGAATACTTTATCCAGCAAGGCTCTCATTCAAAATGGAAGGAGAGATAAAGAGCTTCCAAGACAGGCAGCAACTGAAAGAATATGTGACCTCCAAACCAGCTCTGCAAGAAATTTTAAGGGGGACTCTTAAAATTCCCCTTTAAGAAGAAGTTCAGTGGAACAATCCACAAAAACAAGGACTGAATAGATATCATGATGACACTAAACTCATATCTCTCAATAGTAACTCTGAACGTGAACGGGCTTAATGACCCCATCAAAAGGCGCAAGGTTTCAGACTGGATAAAAAAGCAGGACCCATCTATTTGCTGTCTACAAGAGACTCATTTTAGACAGAAGGACACCTACAGCCTGAAAATAAAAGGTTGGAGAACCATTTACCATTCGAATGGTCCTCAAAAGAAAGCAGGGGTAGCCATCCTTGTATCAGATAAACTAAAATTTACCCCAAAGACTGTAGTGAGAGATGAAGAGGGACACTATATCATACTTAAAGGATCTATCCAACAAGAGGACTTAACAATCCTCAATATATATGCCCCGAATGTGGGAGCTGCCAAATATATAAATCAATTATTAACCAATGTGAAGAAATACTTAGATAATAATACACTTATACTTGGTGACTTCAATCTAGCTCTTTCTATACTCGATAGTTATTGTAAGCACAACATCTCCAAAGAAACAGCTTTAAATGATACACTGGACCAGATGGATTTCACAGATATCTACAGAACTTTACATCCAAACTCAACTGAATACACATTCTTCTCAAGTGCACATGGAACTTTCTCCAGAATAGACCACATACTGGGTCACAAATTGGGTCTGAACCGATATCAAAAGATTGGGATCGTCCCCTGCATATTCTCAGACCATAATGCCTTAAAATTAGAACTAAATCACAACAAGAAGTTGGGAAGGACCTCAAACACGTGGAGGTTAAGGACCATCCTGCTAAAAGATGAAAGGGTCAACCAGGAAATTAAGGAAGAATTAAAAAGATTCATGGAAACTAATGAGAATGAAGATACAACCGTTCAAAATCTTTGGGATGCAGCAAAAGCAGTCCTAAGGGGGAAATACATCGCAATACAAGCATCCCTCCAAAAACTGGAAAGAACTCAAATACAAAAGCTAACCTTACACATAAAGAAGCTAGAGAAAAAACAGCAAATAGATCCTACACCCAGGAGAAGAAGAGAGTTAATAAAGATTCGAGCAGAACTCAACGAAATCGAGACCAGAAGAACTGTGGAACAGATCAACAGAACCAGGAGTTGGTTCTTTGAAAGAATTAAGAAGATAGATAAACCATTAGCCAGCCTTATTAAAAAGAAGAGAGAGAAGACTCAAATTAATAAAATCATGAATGAGAAAGGAGAGATCACTACCAACACCCAGGAAATACAAACGATTTTAAAAATATATTATGAACAGCTATACGCCAATAGATTAGGCAATCTAGAAGAAATGGACGCATACCGGGAAAACCACAAACTACCAAAAGTGGAACAGGAAGAAATAGAAAACCTGAACAGGCCAATAACCAGGGAGGAAATTGAAGCAGTCATCAAAAACCTCCCAAGACACGAGTCCAGGGCCAGATGGCTTCCCAGGGGAATTCTATCAAACGTTTAAAGAAGATACCATACCTATTCTAAAGCTGTTTGGAAAGATAGAAAGAGATGGAGTACTTCCAAATTCGTTCTATGAGGCCAGCATCACCTTAATTCCAAAATCAGACAAAGACCCCACCAAAAAGGAGAATTACAGACCAATATCCCTGATGAACATGGATGCAAAAATTCTCAACAAGATACTAGCCAATAGGATCCAACAGGACATTAAGAAAATTATTCACCATGACCAAGTAGGATTTATCCCCGGGACACAAGGCTGGTTCAACACCCGTAAAACAATCAATGTGATTCATCATATCAGCAAGAGAAAAACCAAGAACCATATGATCCTATCATTAGATGCAGAGAAAGCATTTGACAAAATACAGCATCCATTCCTGATCAAAACTCTTCAGAGTGTAGGGATAGAGGGAACATTCCTCAACATTTTAAAAGCCATCTACGAAAAGCCCACAGCAAATATCATTCTCATTGGGGAAGCACTGGGAGCCTTTCCCCTAAGATCAGGAACAAGACAGGGATGTCCACTCTCACCAGTGCTATTCAACATAGTAACTGGAAGTCCTGGCCTCAGCAATCAGACAACAAAAAGACATTAAAGGCATTCAAATTGGCAAAGAAGAAGTCAAACTCTCCCTCTTTGCCGATGACATGATACTCTACATAGAAAACCCAAAATCCTCCACCCCAAGATTGCTAGAACTCATACAGCAATTCGGTAGTGTGGCAGGATACAAAATCAATGCCCAGAAATCAGTGGCATTTCTATACACTAACAATGAGACTGAAGAAAGAGAAATTAAGGAGTCAATCCCATTTACAATTGCACCAAAAAGCATAAGATACCTAGGAATAAACCTAACCAAAGAGGTAAAGGATCTATACCCTAAAAACTATAGAACACTTCTGAAAGAAATTGAGGAAGACACAAAGAGATGGAAAAATATTCCATGCTCATGGATTAGCAGAAGTAATATTGTGAAAATGTCAATGTTACCCAGGGCAATATACATGTTTAATGCAATCCCTATCAAAATACCATGGACTTTCTTCAGAGAGTTGGAACAAATCATCTTAAGATTTGTGTGGAATCAGAAAAGACCCCGAATAGCCAGGGGAATTTTAAAAAAGAAAACCATATCTGGGGGCATCACAATGCCAGATTTCAGGTTGTACTACAAAGCTGTGGTCATCAAGACAGTGTGGTACTGGCACAAAAACAGACACATAGATCAATGGAACAGAATAGAGAACCCAGAAGTGGACCCTCAACTTTATGGTCAACTAATATTCGATAAAGGAGGAAAGACTATCCATTGGAAGAAAGACACTCTCTTCAATAAATGGTGCTGGGAAAATTGGACATCCACATGCAGAAGAATGAAACTAGACCACTCTCTTTCACCATACACAAAGATAAACTCAAAATGGATGAAAGATCTAAATGTGAGACAAGATTCCATCAAAATCCTAGAGGAGAACACAGGCAACACCCTTTTTGAACTCGGCCACAGTAACTTCTTGCAAGATACATCCACGAAGGCAAAAGGAAACAAAACCAAAAATGAACTATTGGGACTTCATCAAGATAAGAAGCTTTTGCACAGCAAAGGATACAGTCAACAAAACTAAAAGACAACCTACAGAATGGGAGAAGATATTTGCAAATGACGTATCAGGTAAAGGGCTAGTTTCCAAGATCTATAAAGAAGTTATTAAACTCAACACCAAAGAAACAAACAATCCAATCATGAAATGGGCAAAAGACATGAACAGAAATCTCACAGAGGAAGACATAGACATGGCCAACACACACATGAGAAAATGCTCTGCATCACTTGCCATCAGGGAAATACAAATCAAAACCACAATGAGATACCACCTCACACCAGTGAGAATGGGGAACATTAACAAGGCAGGAAACCACAAATGTTGGAGAGGATGCGGAGAAAAGGGAACCCTCTTGCACTGTTGGTGGGAATGTGAACTGGTGCAGCCACTCTGGAAAACTGTGTGGAGGTTCCTCAAAGAGTTAAAAATAGACCTGCCCTACGACCCAGCAATTGCACTGTTGGAGATTTACCCCAAAGATACAGATGCAATGAAACGCCGGGACACCTGCACCCCGATGTTTCTAGCAGCAATGGCCACGATAGCCAAACTGTGGAAGGAGCCTCGGTGTCCATCGAAGGATGAATGGATAAAGAAGATGTGGTCTATGTATACAATGGAATATTCCTCAGCCATTAGAAACGACAAATACCCACCATTTGCTTCAACGTGGATGGAACTGGAGGGTATTATGCTGAGTGAAGTAAGTCAGTCGGAGAAGGACAAACATTATATGTTCTCATTCATTTGGGGAATATAAATAATAGTGAAAGGGAATATAAGGGAAGGGAGAAGAAATGTGTGGGAAATATCAGAAAGGGAGACAGAACATAAAGACTGCTAACTCTGGGAAACGAACTAGGGGTGGTAGAAGAGGAGGAGGGCGGGGGGTAGGCGTGAATGGGTGACGGGCACTGGGGGTTATTCTGTATGTTGGTAAATTGATCACCAATAAAAAATAAATTAAAAAAAAAAAAGACTTGGGGTTCCGCCCGGTGCTGGGGGGAGGGAGGTCCAGATAGTCCACCCGCCACTGTGAGGCTGAGCCGGCAACTCCCAGAGGAGCTCTTCCCTGTTCAGTGTGAGTCTCCCTGGCACCTGACCTCGTATGCCTCCACCAGGAGTCCACCTGTGCTACATGCTGGTAACCAGGATATCCTGGTGGGGACCTCCCAGCATCGCCGTGTGGCCAAGAGCTGGCGGTGGGCGTGGCATCCATCCATGATTGCAGATCCCTAGGGGCTGCAATCCAGAGCATAGCCCCAGCCTTCATTGTGTTCTTCTTTCCCTCTGTCCCCTTGCCTTCTGCCCTGCCATCTGGGTCCCTTCAGCCACTCTGGATGGATCCCCTTTCCTCCCACCCACATGAGGCCCCATGCGAGGCTCCCTCCCTTGGCCTGTGTTCTCTTTCTGCCTGGATGCCCCAGCTCACTGTCCGAGGGTCTCACCTTTGTGCTCCCTTCGGGGGGCAGGGGGGGTTTATCTCAGATCCCTCCCGACAGTTTGGACACTTCAGTCCTGAGGGAGCACCCCTCACCCTGCAGCCCATCCTGCTGCGAGTAGCTGCCCGGGTGCCCGAGGCATGGGGTGGACCGCCCTTGCCTGTGCAGACCCTGTCTTTCTCATTCCATGAGCCCCCGGCCCTTTGTTTGCCCGTTCCTGTTTCTGTCTGTATTCTGACTTGCACCATTTCCCACCCATAAGCTACTGGAATTTAGAACTGCCTGTGGTGTAGACAGTGTCAGGGTGCAGATCCCGGTTGGGGCCTCATCTGGGCATTCCTAAGGGAAGGGCAGGGCCTGCGCTCCTGCTCATGGATCTCTGGGACACGCTGAGCAGGAAGGACACGTAGGGTCTACGTTGTGTACATGTGGAGCCGGAGAGTCCCCTTTGACAAACTCGCTCTTGGCTGGAGCCGACCTGTATTTGGGCAGGACGTCAGTGGTGGGAGTGGGTCCTTGGGCAGCCTCGGCTCCTGGGAGGGCTGCGTGGGCTGGGCAGGGGCTGGGCAGGGGCTGGGGAGGCAGCAGGCTAGTCGACGTTCCCCAGAAACCCCAGGTTAGTCAGTGTCACCCTGGAGATCTCAGGCTAGTCGGAGACCCCAGGTGGGAGGGGCTGCGATGGAGCGAAATTCAGGGGACGCCTTCCTCCAGGTTACCAAGGGCCCGGAGACAACAATGATGGGTGGCGGGGGCAGCGCTGGAGTGGGCAGGGAAGGGAGGAGACTGTCGACCCAGGCTGCCTGGTGAGCTGGGGGGGCGGGGGGTGCCGGGTCTGGTGTCCTGGGAGCCTGCCGACCTGCTGCAGAGGGCCTTCCCAGATCATGTTTGGGCAGGATCTCCGGGGACAAAACAGGACTGGATCCTGCCGAGGCTAGAGTGCGTGGCCCACACCCGGCATGCCGGGCAGACACTTTCAGCCCCTGGACTCTGAGGACAGAGGCGAAGCTCTGTAGGATAAGACTTTCAGGGTCCATGGAGCTGACACAGGCAGGAAGTGAGTGACAAGCTGGCGTCCCTATGCCATGGGCACCTGGGTGGCCAGGCCAGAGGATGCCTGTGTCGGGACCCGGCGATGCCGGTGGGTGTATTGTTGCATCAGCGCATCATATCGCAAGCTGGGCTGGCAGATGGTGGCGGGCATCCCTCTGAGCATATTCGCAAGCATGAAGCCTGGGTCCTGGGAGAACGGGAGTCCAGTGCCCCCCATGACATGCCTCCCACGTGGAGCTGCTCCTGCCATCGACAGTCTCCCTGGTGGCGGTTCGGTCACTTGGGGCCCAGCTTGGCGGAGCTCTGGATGCTGTTTCCTCACCTGAGAGGATCGCTGCTGCCGGCTTGTGAGGCGCCTGCTGTTGTTTCCAGGCTTTGTCCTCCTCTTGTTGCTGCAGGGCTGCTCCCGGCCTCCGTGGAGATGCCCATCATCGTGCCCTCTAGGTCTCCCTTGAACACGAAGCTGCGCCATAGGAAGGATTCTAAAAGTCTTAGGTTGTGAGCTTCTCTGCCATTGAACATACCGTCCTGCCATGTGGCCCCGGTGAGCCCCTTGCATGGTTTCTGGCTTGCTTTGTGACATTAAGCATCGGTGACAACCGTGACTGGTGGCATCATCAGGGTGATGGGAAACAGAGGTGCCATCCCGTCCTGTCTGCTGGCAAGGACACAGAGTGGAGGCCGCCAGCCCTTCCCTTGGTCTGTGTGTGTTAGACCCTGAGTCCCAGGAGGGCAGGTACTCAGTTGGGGGGAAGCTTGGTCACCTGGGGGTACCTGACAAGCGTCCTACATGCATGATGACATGGAGGCGTCCACAAGGTTGTCTTCTTGTGGAGACTCTGATCAGGAACTCTCCAGGGGACCAGGATGGCCCATGGCTAAGAGCAAACAGCACAGACACATGTGGAACCATGATCACTACGCCCCCAAACTACGCATGTGGAGAATGAGCTGGTGGTTCTAACAGGTTGGGTCTGAGTGGATGTTTAACCTGCCATTGGGGTCACGAGGCCGGTGACTGAGACTCGACTGGTAAGAGGCCTGCCTTGGTGCACTAAGCAGGCTTCCTGAGATACCATCTGCCCAGGGTCATTGGAGCCCGCCTCCTGGGGCACAGCCCGGGCAGGGGGCAAGGGAGGGGGCAGATGGGGGTGAGGACCCAGCACCACCTCTGACCCCTGGGGCGGTGGTGTTTGCATTGTCAGCTCATCTGAGGCTTCAGAAAGGGGAGAATCCACCGGTTGCCTGTGTTCCCACAGCAGGGGCTCCCCTGGGTCTGCCCCGGGTGTAGTCCCTTCTTCAAGCCCTGGGCACTGGCTAGGACCCACACGTGCAGCTGTGGGGGAGGGTCAGTCATGCCCCAGGGGCCCTCCATGTACGCTCCAGGGAGCCCCACTGCTGCTGGTCTTTTCATAGGGAAATCCTCACCTTGGGCCGGCTCCGTGGACAAAGCGTACACTCCTGTCTGTGGCATGTGTGCACCTGTGCAGGCATGTCCGTGTGTGTTTGCGTGTGTATCACGGCGGGCTCTGTCCCAGCAGCCTCTCTGTAGACGTTCCCCTGCAGCTCAGGGCCTGTCGTCGTCACTGCATGCAGCAGATGTGTCCAGGAAATGGGTCTGAGTGATGGAGGAGCTGAAGGAGGATGGCTTTCCAGGAGTTGAGTCCCTGCAGTCCCTCCCTATCCTGCGTGGTTTGGGGTCACCCACTCCTTCCTGAGTGTGGGGCCCTGGGCAAGTGGGGCTGTCATGTCCTGAGCTGCCTCTGTAGGAGAGGTGAGGCCATCAGATTTGGGGGAGCATGTATGGCTGTGGTCTTGTGGCCTCTGCGCTGTTGCTTTAGGGGCCTTAGTTTGCCCTTTTTTGAACCATTTTTCTCAATCTCTTCTTCTTTCCTGGAGGCTTTTTTTTTTTTTTTTTTAATTTTGGAGAGAGAGCATAGCGAGGGGCAGAGAGAGAGAATCTCCAGCAAACTCTGTGTGGAGTGAGGTGCCCAATGCAAGACTCGATGTCATGACCCTGAGATCATGACCCGAGCTGAAACCCAAGAGTCAGCCACTTAACCTACTGAGTCCCCCAGGTGCCCTTTTTGGGAGCATTTTACAGGCAGATCCTGTCTGCCTGTCTGGACACATGGCAGTTTCCCTCCAACATCAGACAGACGCGCGGTCACCGGAGTAGGAGGCAGGGGAGCAGGGGAGGCAGGGCCAGTGTCCTGGTTGAGCCGGGTTGGGGTCCACCAGGTGCCCCACAGACCAAGGGGGACAGTCCCATGTGATGTTAAGCTTTGTATGGGGTTCCTTGTGAACGCAGCACACATGATAGCCCCAGGGCCTGCTGAGAGAAGGAAGAGGACAGTGTTCTCTCTGTTCCCAGAAATCCAACCTAAAGAAGGTTCTGTGGTCTCCTTGTGGGGATGGTCACAGACTGGCTGAGTCGCCAGCTTCGTGGTCAAGCACCTGCCTCAGTTCCGAACAGCGTTGGTACACGGGGCTGGGTTTAGGGGATCAGAACGTGAACTTGGCCAGGAGAGATCTGCAACATCTGGTTAGAGTATTGGAAGCAAAGAGTCATATGTTTATTTTAAATTGTCCCAGGATTAGTGCTTAGTGTGTATTTAAAGCACTTGGCAGTGGGGGGGAGGCTGGGGGGCTCAGCAGTTGAGCATCTGCCTTCAGTTCAGGTTGTGATCCCAGATCCTGAGATCGAGTCCCACATTGGGCTTCCCACATGGAGCCTGCTTCTCCCTCTGCCTGTGTCTCTGCCTCTCTCTGTGTCTCTCATGAATAATAAATAAAATCTTAAAAAAAAAACAACACTTAGGAGAAAAATAATTCTTGTTTGTTTTTTTTTGAACAGGTAAGTCCTATTAAGGAAATGGTGCCTTCTGCATACCGCATCTGGTTCTTAGGTTCCGGAGGGTGGATATGGGATTTTGGATCGAATTGCCTCTCAAGTAGCCAACCTCAGGTTTAGGGAGGAACGATCAGATTTCCCTAAATAATCGGTGTCCATTTGAAAAGCGGTTTGCTTCTCCAGCACCTCTATCTTTCACATCATCAGGAAACCCCAACAGCGCAGGTTGGCCTGGAACAGAGAGAAGCGAATTGGGGCACGTGGCTCTGGTCAGGGAGCCCTCCATCTGGTGGGTGCTGGGCAGTCATGGGGCTGGCCTGCCGCTGGCCGTCTCCTGGAGACAGGCTGGCGGGGGACTTGCTAGCAAGTCCATGAGTTGCTGGGGGGTGTGGGTTGTCACCGGTTGGGATCAGGCAGGCAGAGGTGAGGTGGGAGTGGCAGGGAGAGCTGGGGATGCTGAGCCCGAGGATGCTGAGCCCAGGGATGTTGAGAGCCGGGGATGCTGAGCCTGGGGATGTTGAGCCCACAGATGCTGGGCCCAGGGATGCTGAGGTCGGGGATGCTGGGCCTGGGGATGCTGAGCCCGGGGATGCTGAGGCCGGAGATGCTGAGCCTGGGGATATTGAGCCTGGGGATGCTGGGCCTGGGCATGCTGGGCCCGGGGATGCTAAGAGTCGGGGATGCTGAGTCCGAGGATACTGAGCCCGGGGATACTGACCCCAGGGATGCTGGGCCCGGGGATCCTCGGCCCAGGGATATTGAGAGCCAGGGATGCTGGGCCCGAGGATGCTGAGCCCGGGGATGCTGAGGCCGGGCATGCTGGGCCCAGGGATGCTGGGCTGCCATGGCAATAGGGAAGCCGCTGCTCAGCCAAACAATATAGCAAGCCTCACTCTCCATCAGTCTTTTATGTTTTGAGAAATAAGAGCATGATGGGAAGTGAGAGGAGGCCAGACTGCTGGGTTGAGGATGAGTGTTTGCAGGCGGGGAAGCTGCCATCCTCGCCATGGGGGCAGGTCTCATCACCTCCTCCTGGGTATTCATCATGTGTGGGTGGAGGTGCCAGAGCCCAGGAGTCCCGTGCTCCTACACTCACAGGCCATGTTCTGAGTCCGTCAGTGTCTACACACAGTGACAGCAATAATGTCCACGTGAAGAGAAAGGCGGTTATTTCCCAGTTCACTGCTGGTGACTGTGAGGTCCCAGTGACAGTGACTGGGGTCCTCCCTCCCCACGTGCGGGATTTCCTTCTGCCCGGGGTCTGTGTCCCTGCTGTGCCTTGAGGTCCCGGGTGTCCACAAAATGATGCCACGCCACCCGGGCCTCGTTACCACTGCTCTGCCCTCATGCCTCTGCTGTAGTCGAACTGATTTCCACCAAGATTTCAGCGCTGCTTTAATCTCTGTACCTGTTATAATCCAGTCACAAAGTATTCACATCACTGGCAATATTTCATCTTCTTTCAGGAAAATTTCCCACAAGCATTTTATTAACAAATGAATTGTTAATTTTTCCCCTACCAGATAGCATTTCACAGAAATTGTCTTTCCTAAACCACACAGTTCACAAGGCAAATTTATAAGTGGCTGAAAAATGATACAAAATAGTGGTGTCAAGTTGTAAGAAAATACCAGGAGTACAGCTCAAAAATTAAATGTGTTTTGTGTCACATCCAGAAAGAAACAAGAGTGAAAACTGTAAGAATTCAGTTAGAGTCATAAAGATAAGCTTGTCTCTTATTTTTAATTTGTTTCTTTTTAAAGATTTTGTTTATGTATCTGAGAGAGAGAGAGCAAGTGAGCAAGAGCAGCGGGAGGAGCAGAGAGAAGCAGACTCCCCACTAGGTAGTGAGCCTGAACCTGGGACCCCAGGATCATGACCTGAGCCCAAGGCAGACGCTTCACTGATGGAGCCCCCCAGGTGCCCTGAAACTTCTCTTTTTTTGGGCAGCCTGGGTGGCTCAGCAGTTTGAGCGCCTGCCTTCCGCCCAGGGCGTGATCCTGGTATCCCGGGATCGGGTCCTGCGTTGGGCTCCCTGCGTGGAGCCTGCTTCTCACTCTGCCTGTGTCTCTGCCTCTCTGTCTGTCTCTCTCACTCTCTATCATGAATAAATAAATTAAAATATTTTTTAAAAATCTTAAAAAAATATTTTTTTCTATGAGAATCTTTCGTTTTCTCTTTCTTTGCAGATGCATGAGTATTTGTGTGTGCGCATGTGTGTGTGCATGCTATGCATGCGTGTGGTGTGTGCAGTGCATATGTGTGGGATGTGCCATGCAAGTTGCTGTGTCTATGTCGTGTGCATGTGCTCTGTGTGTATGTATACCATGCATGTGTGTGTATATATACTGTGCATGCATGTGTGCTGTGTGCATGCAGGAAAGAGCAGAACATAGCCCTCTCTGTTTTATAGAACTTCGGCATTGCTTTGGTTTTAGTTTTGTTCAATACACATGCATTAT
Source organism: Canis aureus (assembly GCF_053574225.1). NCBI lineage: Eukaryota > Metazoa > Chordata > Mammalia > Carnivora > Canidae > Canis > Canis aureus. The sequence goes on from NC_135625.1 coordinate 46,373,970, forward strand.
GCCTTCAACATATGAAAATAAAGGAAAATAATCCATGATCGTTAGAAACTATAGATAAGTGGAAACTAGAGAATGTCTGCATGGACTTCTCCGAAAGGTAAAGGCTCCTGGCACCTCGCCCTGTCTGCACCTTGGTGCGGAGCTGGGGCCCGCCACAGCTGCCTTGGACACTATCTGTTTAACTCACCTGATGGGGTGAGCATGTTCCGTGTTATTATAGCATTTTCATGAATATTTTAATGATTGTGAGACATTTTGAGTTGACATATGATAGTTCATGTAATATTTTATTTACTGTCAGGCATAGAAACAATTTTTTTACTTTTATAAATAATATTCACTACACTTCTCAACATTAAGTTTAGAGAATGTGTGCATGTGTGTGTGTTTCCTGTTTACACCACACTGCATGGGAGGCTCTTGGCGTGTCTTGTCAAATTAGGGTAGAATTGTTTACAACTCAGTAACGAGCGACTGGTAATGAATGCATGTTGGTCACCGCTGACCAGCCGCCTGGTGGGGACGTCACAGAGGGCTTGCAACAGGCTGTGCTAGGCCCTTCCCAGCCCCGAGGACTCTGGTAGTTCTGCTCCTAAACCACAGCCCAGCTGGCCCAAGAGAACCCTCTTCACGTTTTCAGTTGTGTACAAGTTACAAACCAGAGGCTTGCAGGCCGACCCAAATCACAGGCGGTGGTGTGCACATGTGTGTGCAAGCATATGTGCAAGGGCACGTACACATACATGCATGCATGTGTGTATGTGTGCAAGCATGCATACAATGACATATGTGTATATGCGTGCATGTGTGTGTGCGCAAGGGCACGTGCACATATGTGTATGTGTGTGTATGTGTGCAAGGCCATGTGGGTATATGTGTGCGCGTGTGTGTCTGTGTGCAAGGGCACATGTATATATGTGTGCATGTGTATGTGTGCAAGGGCACACACATATATGTTCACACATGTGTCTTGTGCAAGGGCACATGTATATGTATGTGTGCATGTGTGCAAGCAGTGTGCAAGGACATGTGTGTTGTGCATGTGTGCAAGGGCACATGTGTGTGCAAGCATGTGTGTCTGTGTAAGGGCACATGCATATGTGTGTGCGTGTGTGTGCACAGTGTGCAAGGGCACATGCACATACGCGTGCGTGCACATGTATCTGTGTGCAAGGACACATGCATATATGTGTGTATGTGTGCAAGCATGTGTGCAAGGGCACATATGTATATGTGCACAAGGGTGCATCTGTGTGCATGCATGTGCATGCATATGTTTTTGTTTTATTTTGTTTATTTGATCTTACGTAGTGTTTTAGGAATTTTGAGTTCATTGCAAACATATTAAATTGTTCAAACAGAAATAACTCATGGGTTCTCTGGAGAAGGCAGAGGCCTGGCCCACTGAGCCTGTGCTCCTCTGGACAAAGGTGGTGGCCCTCGCCGGCCTGAGCCTCACTGCTGCCTGGTGACCGTAGCTCCGAGGCACACACGTGTTGGCTCCCCGCTGTCGGGAGCTGGTGGCCCTGGCCCCGTCTTGGTGAGAGCCAGAAAGGGAGTCAATATTCCACCTTTGCTTTTAGCAGGATGTGCTTGAGCCCCAAGATGCAGGAGGTGGGTGCAGATGCTGGCAGATGGGGCGCCAAGCCAGGCTGACCTCACAGACCAGGTGCCTGAGTCGGGAGGAGGTGCTGGTCCCACCCCACAACGCCCTGTGCCTCTTAGCCTCTACAGGCTCTTGACTTGGGCTCTGGATTCAAGATTTTACCTTAGAAGCATGTCAGGGCATTGTCCCTTTTCTCCCCTTGCGATGATCCCTCATCCTGTATCCTTGGGAACAATGTGTTGTCATTTTATGAAGTAAGTTCATAGTTTCCTCTGCTGGTAGTAGTTGTGGTGATAGTATAGTTTTTCTCCCTTTCCCCTGGTTCTCGTCTCTGGGTGGGCATCTCGTGCGCCCACCCCGGGGCATGTTGTTGCGCTGCCGTTCCCAGCCGTGAGCCTTTGGGCATGTTGCTTCCTAGGCATGTGTCCCAGGGTGCCCATCTAGACAGCCCATGTTCGCCCTGTGCAGTGGGTGCCCCGACAGGCGTGTCAGAGCTGTGGGGTGGCGCAGGTGCGATGCGCATGTCCTGTGTGATGGGCCCACTCTCCTGCCGTCCCCTTGGAGCTTCCTTTGCATTTCCTGGGGAGGCTGCCAGTGTCTGCCCCTTTGTGCCACGCAGCCCTCCCTTGAAGGAAACTCTACGGGTCATGGGCACCGCCCTCCAGAGTGGTGCCTACACGGCTTCTTCCCACCTCAGCCCCAGACAAAGTCCACATTTGCCTCGGAGGCCATCCATGTCTTCCGGCCCCTGAGAGCGTTTCTCTTTGCGGGTACTTGCTGGCAGGTGCTCCAGGCACCGAGCAGCAGCAGTGGCGTGCCGGGGGCTGCAGTGGTCAGCGTGCAGGTCCCTACCCTCCTGCGATCACCCCACACCAGGAACGGCTCCCTGACCACTCCCTCCATGCCGCAGGTGCTTCCTGGCTCAGGCCTGGCCCCAGGCCTGGTCCCTCTGCTTGCTTCTTGAAAACGCTCCCCATTGTCATTGAAGCCGTGCTGTTGACGTCACTTTATTATGATCCATCAGCACACGTGGTGCCTTGCCTGCCAGCTCAGTGGGGCTGAACCACTAATACAACCACGGACCATCACTGCCCTCTGCATGTAAGTCCTTTAACATAGTCAAAAGAAAAAGGCAAATGCTTGAGGATGTGAGTCATCTGACTTTGGGGAGTCTGCTGGACAGGATGATGTGGGGTGAGCTGGAAAGCGCTCAGGCTTCAGATTCAGCTTCTGAAATGCAGTGACCCCTGCCTGAGGGTCATGTGCACCCCTCCAAGGAGATGGCGTTTTCCTCAGGAGGACACATGGGTCAGAGTTGGGAATGGTCCTCGCCAACTTCCGCATTTACAGATGGAGACTCAGGTGTGAAGGGTGAAACACCTGCCTACGGTCATGCCATGTGGTAATGGCAGCATCTTGGCTCCAGGTCTAAGCCTGTGTCTCAGTTGTCTTGGGGTCTCTGACGAGATACCACCAACCTGTCTCACTGTCGGGAGGTTGTGAGCACAGGTACGGGTCCCGCGGCCAAGATGCGCGGGGAGGGCCTCTTTCCGTCTGCAGACAGCCCCCTCCTGCCACAGCACTCATGGGGGACGAAAGGCTCCCCCTTCCTTACTCTTCTTGTCAGGGCGCCTCTGCCGTCACACTGGCTCTGCCATCACAGCCTCAACCATACCCAGTCCCCTCTGAAAGGCCCACCTCCCAACTCCTGCTACCTGCTGTCCTCTCTCGTGTGGGTCTGGGGCACCACCCAACGCACCTCTCAGGCACCAGCAGACTCACCCCAGCTTCACAACGGCGTTTCTGCACCAACGCTGCCTTGTCCCTTCCTAGAAGATCTGGCTTCAGCTCACGTGAAGTGTTCGTGTTTTGCTGCACAGACCCAGAGGCTTAGAAAACGTGTATTTTAAGTAAGTCTAATAAATCCATTGATCACCTGCAAATGCAGCCTCGGCTGCAATACTCATTGTTAATGAGTTTTAATACCACACCATCTACTGGATGATGACATCATGTGGCATTCATTGCAGCAGGTGGAGAAGGTGTCTCACAGTCCCGCGTGGCGCCCTGATGTACCTGGAAGTCATGTAATGGGGAACCACTTTCCAGGGAAGCCTTTTCAGTCTAACAGAGATGGCCGGGTCCAGGTGGTGCCCATGGAGTGGGTGGCTCCGGCGCCCAGTGGGTGACGAGGGGGACTGCGCCTGGAGAATGGACTGCGCGTGATGCCATCCCGCTGCTTCGTGTTCTGGGCGGCCAGTTGTCTGCAGCCACTGCGCAGCACTTCCTAGAGCAGGGAGCAGTCAATGGTCTGCGGGACTCCCACGCCCTGAATGTGGACATGCGAGTTCCATGCAGGTCTGCTCTCAGTCCAGGCAGGAGGCTCACTAAGCCCAGTGCACACACCTGGTGGGTCAGGCCTGTTCCCAAGAGTGGACATGTTCTGTCTCAGGGGATCCACGCACATGTGCTCTGACACCTGCTGTCTGCCAGCGTGATGAGGACGAGGCCTCTGACGTCTTGATCAGTAAAACCCAGCTGATCCTGAGTCCCTGTCAGATGGACAGGGTTCAGTCCCATTTAACCAAGCTTAGGAGGTACTCAGTACTCAGTCCTAAGGAGAGACAGCTGCTCAGGAGGTACTTAAAACTCAGTACTGCCTCATGCCAAGTACAGAGTGCTGTGTAGGAGGTACTCATGACTCAGTACTGCTTCATGACAAGTACAGAGTGCTGCATAGGAGGTGCTTAGTACTATGCAACAACGGCTGCTCAGGAGGTACTTATGACTCAGGACTGCTTCGTGCTGAGTACAGAGTGCTACATAGGAGGTGCTTAGGACTCAGCAGTACTTGGTCCTCGGCTGAATCTGCTACTTAGGAGGTACTCAGTACTCAGAAGTACTCAGACCTAGACTTAAGTAAGCTTGCTCTCTCTGTGCAGGGACCTGGCCTCCTGGGTTCCCCAGCTGAGACCCCAAGGCCTCTGTGGTGAGTATGGCTGTGGCCTGGCCTGGGCTACAGCATGACCTGGACACATGAGGAACCAGCTCTCCATGGGGCTTTTCCTCTCACGAAGCAGCAGCAATGGCTTTCCATGTTCTTTGCTCTCTCATTACAGGGCTGAGGCTGGACACAGATCACATGGGAGGCCACACTGTGGAGAGCTTTCACACAGACCAGGCAGGAGAGCACGTTGAGCTGCGCTGGTATAGACACTGAACCGTGTGTTCCTCTTGCTTTAATTCTGAGGAGGAGACACTTTTTGTGCTCTGACTCTGGTGTGTGAAAGCCCAGAACTTTGCTGGCGCTCAGCTCTCCTTGGAGGCTGGGCTTCTATTGTAGCAGCCCGTGCTGCATGGCGGAACGTTCTCGGCCCCACCTCCGGGGCCAGCAGGTCTTGTTTCCTGTAGGGAGTTGAACCCCGATGTCTACTCCACTTCTGACCCATGGGGCTGAACCCATCTCCTGAGTAACCGTTGTGCGGACATCTGGGCTGCATAGGACCTTGAGCCAAGCAGGTGGGGGGGTTTGGCTCCAATTGCAGCTGGGGAGATGCGTGTGCAGTTAGCTGGGGCGAGGCAACGACAGGGCTGGGGAAGGCCATGGAGGCTCAGTGGGCAGCCCTGCATCTCTGTGGGCTTGGGGGTCACCGGGGCCCCCAGGCCTTAGGATGTAGTTTGGGTCCAATCAGAATCAATGAAGATCTGAAAACAAACAGCAGCCAAAACAAGCAACCGGCTTTGGCAGGAGGAGAACACAGGGTCCCTGTGAGACCACGTCTCGTGTCTAGACCACGACGGGAAAGGGGTGGGTCAGACGCTGGAGCCCCACGGGCCTCTCCTTTCTCAGGTCACTGTGCTTTTGTAGGATCATGGGAGTCATATGGATCGTTCCCTGGACGCTCAAAAAGTGTCCACATATATTTCCTTAGTTAGCTGGGGGAGGGAATCAGGCGGTGACGTGTCACCAGGAGTGCCGAGGGTGGGCAGACGTTTACCTGAGTCCCTCCCGGGCTGAGGCATGACAGACGGAGGCAGACAGGGCTTCCTTTCCAGGTGGAGCAAAGCCAGAGGGAGCAAGGACTTCAGGACGCGAGATCATTCAGGCCAAGTGTGCTGGGATGATCCGTCCTTCCAAGGCTGTAGCAGGGGAGGTGAGAGATTTTAATGAAAACATAAAGTTTGTCAACACATCTGAGGGGAAATATTGCTAAAGCTGGGGCTGTGGGGGCACGGTCGGGGGGGAGGTTGAGAATCGACCTGGCGTTGGAAAGATTTATGAGAGATCACAGCTGGGGAAGCTTTGATGGCTGTGCGGGGAAGGAGGCTGCACAGGGAAGGAGGTTGTGCAGGGACAGAGGCCGCACCAGGAAGGAGGCCCTGCCGGGATGAAGGCTGCATCAGGAAGGAGGCTGCACTGCATGGGCAGTTCCAGGGCCTTCCTGCACCGACCACCCGGCCCGACCCATCGTCCACCTCCCGGAGGCCTGCGGTCACCTACGGCGCCTTCCCAGAGCCTGGCGGTCAGGTTCGTGTCACAGTGCAGCCAGCGGGGCAAGGGGCCTGTCCTCTCTCTGGAGACGGCCTTGCGCCCCATCCCGGCACGTCCCCTCTTCAACCCTGCTGACCGCCCTACCTGGGTCCCAGGGTGTTGCCTCGGGCCACGTGTTTCCAGCCTGAAATGTTGGCCCCTTCTCATGCTCTATGCCCACCCCTCACCGCCTTATGGTTCCAGGGTGGTTAGCCTGGCTTGCTTCTGCCTTGAAGCCCCTGCCCTGCTTGCTCCCTGCCCCTCACACTCCAGCCGTTCCTGCTGTCTTCTTAATGGGTCCTGTCCACTGTGCTCGCCTATCCACTGTGCTCACCTGTCCACCGCCCTTGTCTGTCCACTGTGCTCACCTGTCCACCGCCCTTGTCTGTCCACTGTGCTCACCTGTCCACCACACTCACCCTTCCACCGTGCTCACCTATCTACACTCTCACCTGTCCACTACGCTTACCTGTCCACACCCTCACCTGTCCACACCCTTACCTGTGCACCCACTCACCTGTCCACTGTGCTCACCTGTCCATACTCTCACCTGTCCACCATACTCACCTGTCCACACCCTCACCTGTCTGCCACTGCCCATCTTTCTTTACCCACCACCAATTTGCTTTCTTTTCAGCACTTACCACAGACCAATGTTTTCTTATCTGTGAGTTTATGATTATTGCGTCTTCCTCTGTGGGAATGTACGTTCATCAGCAGGAGCAGGAATTGGATCCTCCTTCACACTCTGGTCTCCGCCAATGGGAGCTTTGAGTGCTGAATACACACCCGACTCCCTCTACTTTATCCATTTATTTCCAAATATTTAGCAAATTCCCATCAGGTATAAAGGGCTGGTGCAGGTCACAAGCACACAGGGTGGACATCAAGTTTAAATTTCCTAACGCTGCTTCAGGGGGTTCCTTTTTTGATGAACCTGATGTTCTAGCGGTGACCAGTAACAGTGATGGCATTTACTCTGCTGCTGCGGGGGTCCAAGGTGAATTCACATCCTGTTGAGATCTGGCATCTTGCAAAGTGCGTATTACAGCAGAGTGGACACCCTGGATGTTTAATTAATTGGCTTTTAAAAAATGATTTCATTTATTTGAGAGTGAGCATGGGGGGAGGGGCAGAGGGAAAATCAGGCTCCCCCTTGAGCAGGGGCCTCTCCCCAGCCCCCAGCCCAGTGTGGGACTCAACCCCAGGACCCCGGGATCTTGCCCTGAGCTGGAGGTAGGTGCTTCATCGCCTGAGCCCCACAGGCACCCCTGCACTGGAATTTTAAACAAACATACCTGAGTATGCAATGTATTAATGTAACATACTTTAGTTTTCAGAGTTTGCCCTGGGAAGATGTGTCTTCTTGCTCAGAACACTTATGAGCCTTCTCTGGGCTCTTTCTTCACTGACATGGGTGTCTCTGCATCTCCCAGGCACAGGGCCTCTGCTCGTGGGTGGCAAGTCTGTGGGCAGTGGCGTCAAGCTCTCTGGTGCCAGGTGGGGCCCAAGGGGTGCACCCCAGCTCCGCAGGCTGCTTGTCACACTGCTTCCCATCTGGAGATAGCTGTGAACGTGTGCCAACCGCACTGGTTTCTTGCGTGGTTTGTAAACTGTCTTTGAAAACATTTTCCAAAGAGGCTGGGGCTCTGTGTTTGGAAGTGTTGGGTGTGTAGGTTCCGACGTGACTTACAAACAAGTCTCCGTGCCTCACAGTGATGCTTCAGTCTGTTCCAGGGGCTGTGAACGGCGAGTCAGCCCTACCCGGGCACCTGGTGCCCTGGCCTCTGCACGGGGCTCATGTGCTGGGCCTCAGGGACGGCCTGCTCGAGGAGAGCCCTGCTGACCCCTGGTCTTCCACTTCACACCACCATGTTGAGAGGACCTCTCTCTGCTGCCAGTCCTCCTCGTGCTGCCGCTCACCAGGACCCTCCTTAGTGGAGGTTGAAGGACGCACACTCTGGTGTTGTTCACTGGTGTCACTCTGTGGTCTTCCTAGCCATGTCCTCAGATGTGCTGCACACCCCCACCTCATATTATAGCCCCGACTGTGTTCACGCTCTGCTGACTGACCAACTAGCAGTATCCCTTGTGAAATAAAACGCCAACTGACTCGATTTTTTATTTCTCCCTGGGTTTTATCGAGTTAGAAGTAACTCCTCTCCCTCACCCCCGGAAGTCTCCTCCTCCCAGTTGTCTCTGTCTTTGGTTTCCTCCTCCACCCTGCACCGTCTCCTCATGCTGGCAGAGCCCTCTAGATCCTTCTCCCAACACTGACAGAGGACTATCCATGCCCCTTTCCTTGGACAGACGCTCCCCTCTCCATCCTCCCATAGCTCCCCTCTCCGTCCTCTCATAGCTCCTCCCCTCTCTGTTTTCCCATATCTCCTCTCTCCATCCTTCCATATCTCCCTCCTCATCACTCTCTTGGACTCTTGTTTTTCTACATGGTTTGAGGAGTGCTTTCGAAGGCTGTGGTTGTCACATGATGTTGGGGGCAGGCTCTCTCTCTCTGGGTGTTTGCTTGGGGTGGGTGACACCTCCTGGAAGTTCCTAGTGGAACTATGATAATTCTTCCAAAGCTGTTTGTTTGCCCCTCTCTGCGCTCTGCTCCTTGGCCTGGCACTATCCCTCCAAAGGGACCTGCCACTGGTGGGCGTACTTGCCAGGCTGCAGGCCATGACCCAGTGAAGACTGTGAAAGTTTTAGGGTGTTGCAGCTGGAAGTTCTAGAAAGTAAAGTAGAATAGAGGGAAGAGGAGAAAGCAGGACCAGCTAAATACGAACTGCAAACCAGTGTTGGGGGAGTGATAACAGGTGCTTGTACTGGGTCTCACCGTCAAATGCACACCTTCTCCTGACACGGCTAGGAGAGTTGAAAGCCGTGGTCTTACTTTCTCATGGGAAATTCAGACATCTTTGTTGTGTATTCTGTTGGTCATTGGCTGACTTATTTCTTGCCCAGAAGCAGGGCCTCTTCCTCTAACCTGCTGGTCTGCCAGCTTCACGCTTGGCCCCCGTTGACTCACCTGCCCCCTTCTGTGTCCTTTGCCTCCATCCCCAAATCAATCCTGTTGAAAAACAAACCCAGGGTCTATGCACAGGCTGGTGTGCCCCCTACCTCGTCCTCCTTTGGGATTCCCTATCTCCCTTGGGGCGGCCAGGATGCCTGGCTGCCGGCCTTGACCCCTCCTCCTTCACTCCTGCATGGAGTGGATTGTTCGTCCTTGGCCGTCTTGCTTCCGGAAACTCTTGAACTCTGAGTTATAGCCACAGTATCTCTGGGGCAGGCTGTGTTTACACCCCCTTCCTCTCTCTCTACTTCCTTCCATTCATTATTCACAAATCATGAGGATTAAACAAGAAACACTTAGCCAGGGCATGGCCTGGCCCAGCATTAAGGCTCAGTCGGTAGATACTATTATTTTTTACAATTTCTATTATGTTCATATTGTTATTTTTATCACGCTTGTAGGACACAGTTGGATATTTATGTCGAAAGCTCTTGTGGCTCCACAAGAAAGCAGAAGCCCTTCCTGGTTGGAAAACAGGGCGTCCTGTGACTACACACTGTCCCCTGACCCCTCTTCTGGCCCTCAATAGACTCACAGCCTTCCCACCATGTCACGCCCTGTCCTCAGGGCACACCACATGACATCCTAACCTTCACCTCTTCTCTTGCTCTCCGGTTCTTCTGCAATCCTCCCCAGCCTAGTGCCATCTGTTAGAATCCTATTTCTCCTTCCTGCCTTGGTTCAGAGACCATTTTTCTCTTTGAAGCTTTTCCTGGCTTTGCACCCCAAATGAATCTCTTCATTCCTCTATTTTCCTGTAACTGTTTACTTGTAACTTTATTGCGTAATTGCCACACTCTAAGTTCTGAATGAATTATGTACCTGTCTGTGTCAGCACTACACTACGACGGGTAAGAAGAGGTCAGGAGTCATGTCCGTTCCCAGGTGACATGTGTCTGATACAGAGCATGAAGAATGGGGCTGGAGGAGGGAAATCACATGGTGTGTGACATCTCTGGACTGGCTTTCTCACTCAGCACGCTGTTCTGGGGACCCGTCCAAGTTGTGGCTGCATTGGTAGTGTAGCTATTGGTCTCGTTGCTGAGGACCACTCCACCGTGGGTGCAGCCGTAGTCTTTTGACCCACTTACCCATGGAAGGACATTTGGTTTGTTTCTGACATTTATATACAAGTTTGTATGTGATCATGTCTCTGGGGTAAATGGCGAGCTGTCATTTGCTGGTTTGTGCGAAAAACAAATGTTTAGTTTTTAAAGAACCACCAAACCCTTTTCCAGAACAGCTATGTTGTTTTACAGACCCACTTGAAATGAAGAAGTGACCCCATTTCTCCACATCCTTGCCAGAATTTGGTGGTGTTACTTTTATTTTTAGCCTTCCTGGTAGAGTGATGTGGTGTCTTGCTCTAGTTTAAGCTTGCATTTCCCTGATGGCCAACAACGCTGGACAACTTTTCATGAGCTAATCTGCCATCTTTTGGGAAATGTCTCTTTGTGTCTTTGACTCTTTTTCTAATTGACCTTTTAAAATGTTCACTTCTGAGAGCTCTGTGTTCCAGGTCCTGGTCGCTTCTCAGCTGCGTGGCCTGTCCTGGTCCTTTGTGTGAATATTGGGGTGGTCCATCTGGTCTGCCATCTTTGTCCACGCTTGTTTGGTGCTGAGCCAAAGGATGCTTTGCCTGCCCTTGGTCCCAAAGATTTTCTGCTTTTTGTTCCCTAAAATGTTCATTGTTTTATGTTTTACATTTACATCCATTATCTGTTTGGTTACTTTTTTTGTGTAAACTGTGAGGCTGATGTTGAGGTTTCTGTTTTTGCCCCTGGGTGTCCAGTAGCCTCCACACCATTTTGTAAAAGATAATCTGTCAAACATTAGGCTACTTTTGCACCTTTGTCAAAAATCCATTGGGCATATTTGTATGGGTCTATTTCTGAGTTACTTTGTTCTATTGATCTGTTTGCCTTCCCAATACTATGCAGTCTTGATTACTGTACCTGCGTAACAAGACTTGGCATTAGTAGCATGATTCCTCCTGCTTTATTTTTCTTTTCCCAAATTGTTCTGGCTACTGTGACTTCCTGGCTCTTCCATATAAATTGCTTGTCTGTATCTGCAAAGAATCTTACTAGGATTTTGACAGGAATTGTGTCGAACTGCTATACCAATTTGAGGAGGATTTTCATCGTTATTATGTTGAGACTTATGACTTGTGAACATGGCATGTCCATCATTCATTTAGATCTTTGATTTCTTTCATCCGTATCGTAGAGTTTTTAGCACTTGAGTCCCGCACATGTTTGTTAGATTTATATCTGAGTATTTAATTTCTTGAGAGACTATGAATGGTATTTTAATTTCAGTGTCAATGTGTTCATAGCTGGTATGTAGAAAAATAGCTTATGTGTTCTAGGAGTGTTTTGAAGATTCATTGGGATTTTCCATGTAGAAAATCACATCACCTGGAATTAGATAATTTTATTTCTTCCTTTTTGATATGCTTGCCTTTTCTTTCTTTATCTTGCCCTGTTGTCCTGGATAGAACTTTGAGCTATGTTGAATAAGAGCAGTGAAGAGGAGGCATCCTTGCCTTTTCCAGATCATAAGTGGAAAGCCAGTTTCTCACCATTAGGTATGATCTTAGCTGTAGGGCTTCTGCAGATGTTTATGATCAAGTTGGTCAATTTCCCCTCATTTCCTATTCTTCTGAGAGTTTTCATCCTGAATGAGTGTTGACTTTTTTCAAATACTTTTTCTGCATTGATAGGATCATGTGCTTTTTTTTCTTCTTCTTTAGCTTATTAATATGGTGGATTACATTGATTTATTTTGGAATTTTGAACCAGCTTTGCATTTCTGGAATAAACCCCATGATTTAATAATTATTTTAATATATTGTGGGGTTTTGTATACTAATAATTTCCTTAAGAATTTCTATATCTGTATTCATGTGGGATACTGGTCTATGGGTCTCTCTCTCTGTCTCTCCTCTTTGGTCTTTGTCTGCTTTTGGTATCAGGTTAATCTTCACTACACAAAACTAATTGAGAATTATTTCTTCTTCTTTTATATTCTGGAAGTGATTGCATAAAATTCATATTAATTCCTCCTTAAATATTTGGTAGAATTATCCAGTGACATCATCTGGGACCACACATTTCTTTTTGGGGAGGTTTTAAATTATGAATTCAATTTTCTTAATAGTTGTAGGGCTATCAAATTATCTATTTCATATTGGATGAGATGTGGGTGTTTGTGTTTTTTGAGGAATTGGTCCAATTCATGTAAGTTGCCATGTTTATGTGCATAGACTTATTTGTTCCCTTATGAGGTCTTGCAGGGTCTGTATTGATATCGGTTTCGTTGCTGATACTGGTAATTTGTGATTGCTTCATTTTTTCCTTTGTCGGTCTTGCTAGAAATTTGTCAATTTTACTGATCTTTTCTGGGAACCAGCTTTTGTTTTCACTGACTTTCTCTGTTTTTCTTTTTTCTGATTTGAGTTATACCAATTTCTGTTCTTTATTATTGCCTTCATTCTGCTTTCGAGTTTATTTTACTCTCCTTTTTCTAGCTTCTTGATTTGTACATTCAGATGATTGATTTGAGACTTTTTCTAATGTAAACATTTAGTGCTAAAGAGTTCAGTCTTACCACAGCTTTTACTGAGTCCTGCAAAATTTTGGTTTGGCATTTTCATTTTTATTCAGGTTAGTGTATTTTTTCCCTTGGATTTTCTTTGGCCCGTGGATTATTTAGAAGCTTTTTGTTTAATTTCTAGGCGTTTGGAAATTTTCTTCTTATAGATATGTTATTGATTTCTAGTTTGACTCCACTGTGATAGAAGAATGCACCTCAAATGATTCTGATTCTTTTAATTTTGCTGTGATTTGTTTTATGGTCCAGGATATGGTCTCAGTCCGTGGTTTGTGGGCACTTTAAAAGAGTGTGTGTTCTGATCTTGTTGGGTGGAGTGTTCTATAAATGCCGATTAGAACTATTGATTGATGGTGCTGTTGAGTTCTTCCCCAGCTTTACTGATTTTCTCTTTATTTGTTCAGTTGCTGCAAAAGTGATGCTGAAGTCTCAACTGTAAATGTGGGTTTACCTATTTCTCCTTTCAGTTCCATCAGTTTTTGCTTCACATATTTGCAGCCTTGTTGTCTGGTGTATATGTATTTAGGATTCCTATGTCGTCTTGGTAGATTTACTCTTTTATCATTATATAATGTCTCTCTGTCCCTCATAATTTTTTTAATATATTTTTTATTTATTTATGATAGTCATACAGAGAGAGAGAGAGAGGCAGAGACACAGGCAGAGGGAGAAGCAAGCTCCATGCACCAGGAGCCCGATGTGGGATTCGATCCCGGGTCTCCAGGATCGCGCCCTGGGCCAAAGGCAGGCGACAAACCGCTGCGCCACCCAGGGATCCCCCTCATAATTTTTTCTGATGAGTAATTTATCTGTTATTACTGTAGCCTCTACTACTTCCTTTGATTGATGCTTGTGTGATACATCTCTTTCCAGCCTTTACTTTCAGCCTGTCTGTAGCATTATATTTGAAGTGAGTTTCTTATAAACGACATATAGTTGGATCATACCTTTTTAATCCACCTAGTCAATGTCTTTTCACTGGTATATTTAGCCCTTTTACATTTATACATTATTGATATACATTGGTCCTTTTACATTTATAATTATTGGTATGTTAAGGCTTAAATCTCCTATTTTACTATTCTATTTTTTCTCTGTTTTATTTTTTCTGCACTCCTTTAGGGTTATGTTGACTTTTTTTTTTTTTAAGAAATCCATATTGATTTACTTATAGTGTTTTTGAGTGTATCTCTTGATAGCCGTTTTAGTGGTTGGTCAAGATATTGCATTATATATACAAAACTAATCACAGTATACTATCATTGTTTTACCAGTTCGCTTTATGGCTCTTCCCCTGTTTATTATAATTATCTTGAATATTTCCTCTGCATATATTTAGAAGCACAACAGACAGTATTGTGTCTGCCTCAGTTGTCACACATAATTGACAAAAGTCCAGAGAAGGAAAACTCATCGCCTTTACTTTCATTCTTTTCTCCTTCCTCGTGTTCCAGACTTCCTTCTTCCATCTTTGCCTTTCTGTTTAAATAAGTTCATTCAGCAATTGTTTTTGGGCAGGTCTGCTGCAAACAATGCTCTCATTTTCCCTCTTTTGAGACTGTCCTAATTTCCTTGTCAGTTCTGAAGGATGTTTTTGGTGGGTATCTGGGTAGATTTTGGGATTCGGGGCTGGTGGTTCTTTTCTACCAGTGCTTGAAGGATGTTGTGTGATTTCCTTGTGGCCTCTGTGGTTTCTGATGGGAAATGAAATCCTTTGTCATTCGGATTGTGTTTCCCTCAAAGATGTAAGGTATCATTTTTCTCTGGCTGCCATCAAGATTCTTTCTTTACATTTAGTTTTCAGAAGTTTAACTGTGTGTCTTCGAGGAGATTGAGTTTACTCTGTTCAGGTGCTCAGCTTTGTGGATACTTAGATTTATATCTCTTGCCGTAGTTGAGAAGTTTTTAGCCATCATCTTTTTGAATGCCCTTTCAGCCCTGTTGTCTTTGTTTCCCTCCCTGAGACTGATGATATGAATGTTAGATCTTTTGTTATAGTCTCACACTCCCTGAGGTTCTGTCCATTTCTTTTCCAGATTGTTTTCTCTCTGTTGTTGGAATTAGGTAATTTCTGTTATTCTCTCTTCTAGTTTATGGATTTTTTCCCCTCTGTCTCTCATCCTTCTATTTAGTGCATCTGCTGCATTGCTTATTTTGGTTATTATATTTTTCAGTTACATTATTTCCATTTGGTTCTTTTTATATCTGTGTATTTACTGAGACTTACTATTTCCTTGTTAAGCCTTCTAGTTTTTTATTTCTTTCAAGTATGTTCATAATTGTTCATTGAAGCATTTTTATTATGGCTGCTTTACGATCTTTGGCAGGTAATGCTAACATCTTCAAGCATCAGTGTTGTGGCTACAGATTGAGATATTCCCCGGTTTTGGTATGACAAGTGATTTTCTCTTGAACCCTGAACATTTTTTGTATTCCATTATGAGACTCTGGATCTCATTTAGGACTTGTGTTTTAAAGCTTTTTCTGACACTGCTCTGCCAAGGCCTGGGGAAGGGGTCTCTGTCACTAATATGGGGGTAGAAGGAAGTCTAGGTTCTCCACTAGACTTCGGCTGACATCTGAGGGAAGGGGTCTTGTCCATATGCTGGGCAGGGTAGATGGTGGGAGTTTGAACTCTGTATGTGGTCTCCACTGGGGCTTGACATGGGGGTGGGTGGGTATACCACCCCTTCCATACTTGGCCATTCTGCTGACCCTGGCAGGGTCGGGGGAGATCAGGGGGCCTCATTCCAGCTTCATACGAGAGGATGCCCAGGGTCCCCTGGCCTTTGTTAGCTTGGCTGTGGGTTGGCTTCTGCTTTTTTGGTGATGTTTGATGGGAGTAGAGCTGTTATTATCTAACGTGTGCCATGTTTGTCTGGCCCCCTGGCTAGGGAGAGGTGACCTGTCAGGGCTTCACCTGTACTTGGTATTCCCAGATTGCTGACTCAGCTGCAGTGTGAGGGGCACAAGGTCCAGAGGGCAGCCCAGGGAATGCTGCCTGTGTGGTTCCTCGGATTCCATGGGAGTGCAGCCGTCCTCCCTTCACAGCCTTCTGTGCACAAAATCTCCAGGGATCTCATCGTGCCTGGTGGGGAGGGCAGGGAAAGTACATCTTCCCATCTCCCTGTAAGCAGGTCGTCTCTTCCCAGTATGCCTTAAAGATGAGTCCAGAGAGGGCATCTGACCCCCAGCCTACGCGTTGCTTGGAATCCAAATGCCCAGTTTCTGCGTGCTCCCAGGAAAGCTTAGAAGCCAGTCTAGGGGTTCAGGGTTGCCCTCAGATTGCCTGTCTGTAACACTTTTGTCAGTTGGCCAACTGTTGTGACTGAGCCCTCCTCACGGACCCCAGAATTGACACAGCTAGACTTCTGTGCTTCTTAAAAAATACATATATATCATTGAGGTTTTGTTATTTTAAATTTTAAAATGAAAGGTTTTTTATAGGAACTTCCTTTTTGTGCTCTCGATTTTTTTGGTTTCCTGATGGATATTAAGACCACCCTTTGGGAATGGCATGTTTAAACTATGCTTATTTTCTAAATCCACAATGCTAAATATTATGCTAATACTACAAATGTGCTTTCAATTGAGAATACTCCTGGGAGGGAACCAATGGTTAACAGCCACATAAGCGTGCATTTCTTATGGGTGGTTTTTAAGTTGCTTTTGGCAAATGGAAGATTCTTGCTTATTATTAAGTACATTTAATCCCAAAGTAAGCGTAACAGTGATTGTAGGGCTGGGTCTCCCTGCAGCAACCTGTTCTCTAAATGCCATATTCAAGCAGAGCTGCTTGGAACAAGTTGCCATAGGAGGCCGGCCTGTTTGCTGAATTTTCTCATCAGCTTCCCTTTTGGGTAATGCCACAGAGCCTTTGAGACTTAGAAATGTTCCAACTGTTTGAATCTTGCCATTTGTAAGTATGAAAAAAAATGTTAGATTTACATTTGAAAAAAGAATTCAAGTGTGTTCGTGAAGGCGGCTTCTATCTGCTGAGCCCTTCCTTCCCTTTATTCCCCAGAACATGTGTTTCTCAGCAAATTCTGGACTTCCCTGCACTGCACTCACACACACAGGCACTGAGCTGTCCTGATCTGAAGATTTTGGTAATGTGTTTTTGAACAGGGCATAAAAATATATCTCTGTAATTACATGATATTTAGTGATTAGATAATTATGGATAATTGCACGGGGTAGTTCTAAGTGCTAAAGTGTTACCATAAGATCTAAAATGTACAAATTGCATAATAATTATTCTTGGGAGTTATTTGGTAATTCTGAGCATAATTATCATGTGATCTGCAGTGCATGTAATTAATGCGTAATCACATGGATTTTGCCTTCATAACTACTTCACTCTTGTTATAAAGCTCTTTGTCATAACATTTGCGTATAAATATAATGTAATTGGCTCCCAGATACAGCACATTAAGCCCTGTGATAATTGCCTTCACAGTAACAATATTCTTATTTCATCACAATTGTGTGGCTCTTCGGCAGGATGGAGTTAGAATGAATTGCCCGAGATTGGCCGTGAGTGGGCAGGACAGTGGCTGAGCACATGTGCTAGGAACCTTTCTGTGAGAAAGTCTGTGTCTTTCGCTGGGGTACATTCATCTTGCAGATGAAACGACACCGGCTCAAGGCCTCCTTGCTGTCCAGCCACAGACACTACTGAGCCTCATGTTGTTCATCTAGTAAAGTGCCGGTCTTATTTCTGGGCCAGATGTCTCAGAAGACGGGGACTTGTGTGAGAAGAGACCTTCTTAATAAACTGCAGTGAGAGGGAGCCCTGGGTTGTTGATGGCATTGAAGACAAACTTTGAAATGGCAGAAGTTTATCCTGAGACTGAAATAAGACCTTTGGCTCAACTTCTGGGTTGATAACACAGCTTTTGCAACTTCCGCCAGGCTTTAAGTGGCAGGACGACTACACCCAGAACATGATGGCCCAGGAGCTCTCAGATCTTCCCCAGACCTACCCGCGACACCTGGATACCCCTAGCACAGCCAGGTAAGCAGACGTGGTTATGTCTCCAGGCTCTCTGCCTGCAGCCTGCATCTGTCAAGCTTATTTTGTTTTTGTTTTTGTTTTTGTTTTTGTTTTTGTTTTTGTTTTTTGGTGAATTTTTGTGTTCTTTTTATTGTTTTACAAGTTTATTCATTTTTTTTCCTTGTTTGTGTATTTTGGTTTTTTTTGGTATATTTTTTATTGGAGCTCGATTTGCCAACATATAGTATAACACCCAGTGCTTATCCTGTCAAGTGCCACCCTCAGTGCCTATCACCCAGTCACCCCATCCCCCTGCCCACCTCCCCTTCCACTACCCCTTGTTCGTTTCCCAGAGTTAGGAGTCTCTTATGTTTTGTCTCCCTCTCTGATATTTCCCACTCATTTTCTCTCCTTTCCCCTTTAGTCCCTTTCACTATTTTTTATATTCCCCGTATGAATGAAACCATATAATGTTTGTCCTTCTTCGATTGACTTACTTCACTCAGCATAATACCCTCCAGTTCCATCCACATTGAAGCAAATGGTGGGTATTTGTCATTTCTAATGGCTGAGGAATATTCTGTTGTATACATAGACCACATCTTCTTTATCCATTCATCAAGCTTATTTTTATTTGAATTTATTATCTTCTGGTGTAGAGGGTCCAGAGGGTTGGAAAGTCCAAAGAGGAGCTGATGGGTGCTTCCCTCTTCACCGTGTCCTAGCCCGGGAAGCAACCTGCCCTGGCATGACCCTTTACTCAGATGCCGTCCTCATTGATGGACGTCCCAGGGGCCCTTCCTCTCCCTTTCCCAAGACCCTTGGAAAGCCCTGCATCTTCAGAGACTTGGCCGAAAGCAGAAAAGTCAAGATTTCTCGTCTCCCATTTCACTGGGAAAAAGGAAAAGGAAAAGGGCCTTCCCCAGACACTTAGGGCAGTTTGGAAGGTCCATTGTTTTCAGAGACTATTCTGAAAGTTTAGTTAGAAAAATCTCAGTAACACAGAAATGAGGGTATCTGCCTGTAGCTCATGTTCTTCTCATAAGTGAAGCAACTAAGCCAAGAAGTTCGTTTGCAAACCAGTGAGATGATGTGAGTGGATGCCCATGAAGAATTCATGCGCTGAGGACACATTCATTGTGTTGACCCCCTCACTAGCCAGACGAGCTCCTGGAGGGGAGAAGGCATATCCTGCTTCTTGCGCCCAGCCTGTCCACTGGAGCGCCTCCTTTGTCGGAGGATGTGCCGTGACCGCCCATGGGTGTGTGCAAGACTCTCTGTAAGAAGAAACCACCACCAACCAAAGTCAGGCTGTCTTGAATTTCTGTTTCTGTCTCGTGTGATTGCATGCTCTTTGCATGGTCTTTAAATCTCACTTGGGCGTTTCTGTGCTGCCCACTGCTCCTTCCTTCCTCGTGAGGGCTTAACTTCACTAAGTGTGAAGTGCACTGTCCTGGGTGACCTTGAACTCCACAATGAACAAAGAATGGCTCCCGATCCCACCAAGGAATAGGGCGTCACTCAGGGACCCGTGTTTGCACACAGGTGAGGCCACTGGATGGACACGTAGGGGCTGCCTTCTTACCGGCATCAATATTGTGATTTTTTTGGCTGGGTACAGTATACTTTATTGATGCTACATGACAAAGTAGGGCTCCCCAAGTCCCTCCCCTTCCTCAGGGGGTCTGGGATGTAAATTGGAGGTCAGGAGATTCTCAGTGTGTTGGGGGATTAAGTCGGGGCAGGGACTCCCCAGCAGCTGAGGGCCTCTCTCCTCTTCTTGTGCCTCTGCTGGAGGTGGTGGTCAAGGGGGCTCTTACTCCATGGAGGCCATGTAGACCATAGGGTCTACCACTCAGGTGCTGTGGTCAAATTCATTGTCGTACCAGGAAAGGAGCTTGACAAAGTGATATTGAGAGCAGTGCCAGCCCTGGCATTATAGGCCCATTGACATGTTGGGGGATGGGGACACAGAAGGCCAGGCCAGTGAGCTTCCCATTCAGCTCAGGGATGACTGTGCCCACAGCCTTGGTGGTGCCAGAAGAAGCAGGGATGATGTTCTAGGCAGCTCCACGGCCATCACGCCACAGCTTCCCGAAGGGGCTGTCCACAGTCTTCTGGGTGACAGTGATGGCATGGATCAATGGCCAAGAGTCCCCCCCCAATGCCAAAGTTGTCATGGATGACCTTGGCTAGAGTTGCCAAGCAGTTGGTGGTGCAGGAGGCATCGCTGACAGTCTTGAGGGAGTTGTCGTACTTCTCATGAATCATGCCCATCACAAACATGGTGGCTTCAGTAAAAGAGGTAGAGACGATGACCCTTTCAGCTCCACCCTTCAGGTGAGTCCCAGCCTTCTCCATGATGGTGAAGACCACAGTGGACTCCACAGTATACTCAGTACCAGCATTACCCCATTTGATGTTGGGGGATCTCACTCCTGGAAGAGGCTCTGACGTCAGGCACATGGAGGTTGCCGCACTGCAGCTTTATCGGCACGAGCCATGCCCACAGTCACTTCGGAAGCCTGCCTTGGCTGCCATTAATGCCTTTGGTCTTGGAGTCCGTTTTTCTAAAATTAGTGCTGCGTTCCTGTTTTCTCTCTTTTTATTTGCTGCTTCGTTGATCTGGCTGCCCTTTAAAAGTCCACCCTTTGGATTCTTCCATTTTTCCATGCAGCCTTCCTGGGAAAGGCAGGTGGCAGTTCCTCCTGCCCCCTGGGGCCCTGGCATCTCTCCTCTGGGGGGCGGGATGAATGTGCCTCTCTTGTCTTCAGGGTTTGCATTCAATTCGTGACCATCACTGTTTGGGTTTGCAGATATTTTTAGAGCGCAGGTTGAGTCATTATTGGCAAAGAAGTCACTGCTGTCTATCACCCTGTGTGCATGGCTGCCTTCTGCCCCCCCTGGCATCCCCGCCGGTGTTGCTTCCGGCACAGAGCCCCAGTACCTGGCCCAAGCCTTTCACCAGGCTGACATTTGGTCGATATTTGCTGAATCAGTGAAGGAAGGAGAGAATGAATGAAAACTACTGGTGACTTTGAATTATTTATGGGTAACTCCACCACCCATGAGCCCTTCCTTGCTTTTTTCACTGCACAGGGCAAACGCATTCCGCTTACACTCTGCAGAGCATTCTGGATAGGTTGTGGGTGTCTGCAGTTGGCCAGAAACACACTCAGCATGTTTCCTACCAGACAGCTGACCTTTAGAGGAGTGAGCTTGCTCGGATAAGGCTAGAACCATCTTCTGAATGCCCAGCCCTACTCAAGCTGACAGCAAGTGAAAGCCAGGGAGTGGGCCCAGAGGTACTTAAGGAACTGAGAGGAGGCGTTGGGAGTCATGAGAACATAGAAAGGAAGCTAGCCCTCTGCTGACACTCCCATGGGCAGGAGGCCAGTGTGTATGTAGCTCCGGCGAGCTCCCATGGGGCTGTTGTTAACCACAGTTATCATGACTGAGAGAGGAGTGACGACCAGGTTCACCATGTGCTCTCTGTGAAGATTTTATTCCTGGTTTGGGTTTTTTTCCTTCAACAAATTGGGTGACAGCTGAAAGCCTCTCTATTATTTGGAGCCAGAGGCCGGTGCCTGCAAGTGCAAGAGGGTAGTGAAGTCCTACACGTAAAATATTTTTACTTTTCTTGAAGTGGAAAATATGTACTTATGAAGTTTTGATCGACTTCAAGCTGAATGACAGAAGAGAGCCCCATTTGTAAGTTAACTGCTCCAGGGTTGACAACGGGTGTGCTCATCAGTGTTGCATCTCACAGGGTCGTAAGCAAACCTACCAGCAACAGTCACCACAGGAAGATGAACAAGACAAGTTAGAGGCACGTTTATGAGGTTAGCAACTCATCCTGGGGGAAGACAAACTACCGGAGAAGTGAACTGACCTGTTAAAATTACCCTGACCCACAGAACATGGGATCCATCCAGGCAGTGATGGCCCAAGAAATGCTAGCCATGCTTTGAGATCAAAGACCTGTGACGTCCTTATTGGCACACCTGTGAGGTCTGATTACGTGTAACTTAAAAGGCATGGGAAATAAAAATAGGACAACTTTATCTGATTGAGATAATTAAATGCAAATAAGAGGATTTTCTGTGAGTCCCAGCTTTTTTTTTTTTTAAGATTTTATTTGTTTATTCATGAGACACACAGAGAGAGGCAGAGACACAGGCAGAGGGACAGGATCCCTGTGGGGAACCGGATGCGGGACTTGACCCTGGGATCACGCCCTGACCTGAAGGCAGATGCTCAATCGCTGAGCCCCCCAGGCATCCCTGTAAGTCCCAGCTTTTATGAAATATAGACAAATACCACACCTAACGTCAGTGATCCGTTCTTAGAAATCAGACTTCCTATGTGAACAAACTAGCTGGGATCCTGCTCTCCATTACTTTAAGTGGAAAATCTATAATAAGTCACACACCCACCTTAAGCCATATTTCCTGAAGTATGTCAGAATCACACCAAAGACCTAGATGTAAGGAGCAGACTGTCATGTTTATATAAACTACTCAAGACACTGTTTCCTGGTCCTTGAAGGTAGATACTGTTATTAGCACATTGAGCATTT
Source organism: Canis aureus (assembly GCF_053574225.1). NCBI lineage: Eukaryota > Metazoa > Chordata > Mammalia > Carnivora > Canidae > Canis > Canis aureus. Next base: position 46,396,370 of record NC_135625.1, read on the forward strand.
TGTTTGTGTTAACACAGCCTGCAAGACATCTACACAGACCAGATGCACAGGTGTGGATGCACAGGTATGGACACACACATGGACACACACAGACACACACACGACCCTGAGTGGGACAAACCCCCTGCATTCTCAGGCTTCAAGCTGTGCCCCCACTTCTCCTGATTTGGGCTCTAAGGCCTACACCCTGTGCCTGGGGAACCAAGGCCCTCCTGTCTGCACACCAGAACACCTTGTTTCTAGGATCGTCATGAGACAGTTATCATAGGTGGTACACGTATAAATAAAAATGAAAATCAAATGATTACTTAAAAGTTAAATCTCTCCAAATGAAAAAAAAATCTCCACAGAAAGGACAGGAAGAAATGAAAAACACGGCAGGTGAGTCCATGCCCTTGTGTGCACTGATTTTCTAAAACTGCGTCTGGACGTTGGGTAAGCTGTGCTGCCTTCCTAGCAGCCTGGGGATATTTTTGTTCAACGTCAAGGCTACTTCTGGCAGATAATTAAAAACAATACAAATTTTAAAACTCGGTATTTACTTATGTGAAGGTCAAATGCATTTTAGTATGTGAAGAAACCCACCCACGTATATCGCTACGTAAATGTCAAAGCTGTAATTGCTTACAATTGTTTATTATTCAAAAATCAGCTGCCACATTGGGGAGCATGCACTACAGAGGGTACGTTTGAGGTTGTGTAGAGTTGCCATAGGAAATGTGCCCAGTTCTTTGTACACAAAGCAGACTTCTGGTTGTCAAAGATGCCTAACAGAGGCTGGGAGAATTATTTTCTATATTTTTAAGATTTTTTTTTAAGATTGTATTTATTCATGAGAGACACAGAGAGAGGCAGAGACACATGTGACAGAGGGAAAAGCAGGCTCCATGCAGGGAGCCCCGTGTGGGACTCGATCCCAGGACTCTGGGGTCACGCCCTGAGCCAAAGGCAGATGCTCAACCACTGAGACACTCAGGTGCCCCCCAAACTTACTTTCTTTAAAAAAGAAAGGAAATAAGACATTCTCCTTTCAGACCAGTCCATAATTCGATCGCCCCCACTACACCACAATTACCAGTTTTGTTATGCTGAACTCACTTTCACTGACAATAGTTTTTAGATTTCAGAGGACAAGTGTCATTTAATAGGTTAGTAAGGTGAAGTGCTGGTGTCTTGGGCTACCCCTGCGTGGACTTAGAGGTTAATGGCTGTATCTGTGTTCACTCATTCGGTCCATGTGAACTCACAGCGGCTGCTGAGTTAAGCTCTGCATAATTCTGGGCTTGGAGCAGAGAGCAAGAGCACGTGGAGGGACATGACCTTTCCCCTCAGGCAGCTTTCATTCTGGTTTAAGGACATATAGCAACAAAAAGCACATGTTAAATAAGGAAAGTGTTTCCAGCTGGTAATAAATGTGATCCAGACCGTGATTTCAGGGACGTACTAGACGGGGACCAGGACGTCGTGGAGGGTTGGCAAAGGCATGTGTGGGCCACAAAGGGCACGAATGGCCTGGGACGTAGGACGGGGTTGGACCTTTTCCCCGTGAGTGATGGGACCTGGTGCACTTGCTGCAGAGGCTGCGGGGCTCCAGGCAGGGGTGTGACAGTAGCAGCACCTGCACCCTCTGCCACACGGCCACCCACGCATGGCCACATGTGACCCAGGGAGGCAGCAGTGCAGGCGGGAGCCAAGGGTAGATACGGGGCATGTTTCCAGGTCCCATGAAGGACGGTGTCCATGTGTGAGCACAGAAGGGAAAAGAGAAAGGGGAACAGTGCAGCCTGCAGCCCCAAGTCTGCTGCTTCCACAGCGCACATCTATTGCCTTTCAGTTCTGGAGGCAGAGGCTCTGCCCGGGCATCATAGCCTCAACACCTTCTCTGGGGCCAGGCCACGAATGTTTTCTTCCTGGTGCATTCTGTGGCTGGATGTCTCTCTCCCCGACATTACTCTGACCCCCACCCGGCCTCTTTTAATGCCCTGTGATCACATGGGGTCACTAGGTAGCCCAAGGTCTGGGAGCAGCACGTCCTGCCACCTGCTGGCCCTGAGCTGTGGCACCCCACTGTTGGCAGGGCTGGGAACGGTCTCTTGGGTTTGCTGTGTCGCAGCTGCAGATGCCCAGCCCTGTCCAGGGGTTTCCCTGCTCCGTTGTTGTGGCGCCCCTGGATGGCTGTGCATGTGGGGTGTTCCCCTGGGTGTTGGGCAGGACCCGGGAGCTCCATCCCAGGGCTCTCCTGCACCGCGACGCATGCCTCCATGGCTGGGGAAGGCCCACCTGCCCTGTGTGTCATGAGGTCAGTGGGGGTCAGCTGTCCGTTCTTCCTCGACCACACTCAGACCTAAAACCCCCTTCCGTGGAGACGTCCATGCCCACGGCTGCGCGAAGCCCTGCTCTCTGCTTCTCAGATTCCCGTTGCACTGACAGTGAGATGTCTGTCAGCTTGTGTCGTGTCCAGTGGGTCAGAGGGGCCACGTTGAGAATATGCTCCAGGCCTCACCTGCCTTTGGGGTCACTCAGGTCCCCACAGCAGCTCGGGGGGCGCATGACAGATCCAAGCCCATGGGCAGGGGGCACCAAGAGGGCAGGGACTGGCCCTCTAGCCACCAGGTGAGTGTCCTCACTCGGCCCCCACACCATCCGCATGCATTTCACGTGAAGCTGAGGCCCAGGCGGCTCATTATTGTGAGCAAACATATGACCAGTTTGTGGTTCTCTTTTGTTTTTCAGGACGTCAAAGAAGAGCGTGGATCAGGACAGGCGGTATGGCCTAGAGGACGACCGTGCTCTGGCCAAGGCCGTCCAACGCTACCTGCAGGCCCTGTCCCAGGCTATGGCTCTGAACATGCGCCCCAGGACAAAGCACGACCAACCACTGACTCAGGTGACTCTCATGGCTTATTCTGCAGTCTGGGGCATGTGCAGGTTCCTCTGGCATGCACGGGGTTTCTCTCCCATGTCCCAGGCTTTGGGTGGTACACGGAGGGCCTGGCACACACAGACATGTCCTGGACCCCTGTGAGTCACACACACATCAGGAGCCCAGCAGTGGCTGTTCCCCCACCCCCCAATCAACACTGGGCCAGCCAGTGGTCTAGGCCCCGTGGAGAGGCTCCTCAGGGTGTCCTCTTCGGGATGAGCCAGGGAGCTGTAGGAAGCTCACCACTAATCACAGACGTGAGCCCTGGAGACAGCAGAGAGGGTGTTTCCACCTTCACCACCTGGACTCGGGCAGCAGTGGACACAGCTCTGTGGGGGTGGCTGGCCGTCCCTGAGTGCCTTGAGCCGTGCTGGGTCACACTGCATGTCCATCCTGGGGACACCAACCGGGGCAGGCATCCCGTGTGGTGCGGAGTGGCTGGCGCCAGGTTCCTGGGTAGAAGTTCATTCTGTCCCAACACTGAAACTGCCCTTGAGCCATTTCAGGGTCTTCAAAAGATCATTTTGAAGAAACAGAATGACAACTCTCAGTTAGCTTCTAGGCTGGAAGACGACCGCCTGTGACACTGGGGTTGCCGGGTTTTGACTCACCTGGAAAGAGCAGGCACAGGGTGCTGGCGACCGTCAGAGCCCGCGGCCCTCCCGCATCCCAGGAGGGGGTTTGGGCAGCATGTTGAAGTCTAGAGTGACCGTGGGCATGTAGGGTATCTGCTGCAGTGTACACCTTCTGGTTTCAGTGTTGGCCACTGGGGGTTGACCTATTTTCCTTCCCGCAAGTGATGCTTGGTGGACGAAGGTCCCCTTCCTCTGAGGCTTCATCAGAAGGTGGTCGTGGCTCCGGAAAACATGGGAGAAGCAACATGGGTCCCTTCGTTGATGATTTTCCTGCCAAGAAGCCACAGAAATGATTGAAGCCCACCCGGGGCTGGGATTCTGGGTAGTGGCCACATAAGTTCCTCATAGAGGGCGCAGTGCCGATGAGGCCTCAGAGTTGCCTTCTTGTGGGAGTGTTTGCTGAGGGGGGATGTCCAAACCAGGTGCATGTTTTCCTGGGTGCTGCGAGCCTGTGGGGTGAGGTCAAGGTATTGTGGGCTGGGAGCTCCTCCTGAGTCACGTTTCTATGCTGGGTCATGGGAACGTGTTTGCCCAGCTTCCACCGTAATATCGAGGCCTTGGGTCCCCACAGGTGAGCTGCTGGCGAGAGAGAGAGTAGGAGAAGCCGGGAGGGCCCCTGTGCCTGGTGTGAGCCCCTGACAGCCTGGACCCTTGTCCAGCTTCCCAATGTGGACCTTAACGCTGAGTAAGCTGGGTCCACTTAACACTTTTTTAAAATGTTAAGATTTTTTATTAATTCACTGATACTTTCTATGAGCCAGATGCTCCACTGAAGGCTTGGGTGAAGGTTGGGATTGTTAGGACCTCTTCCTGGGGAAGTTGGCAATGGACGTGGTGGGTGCGATGCCAGACACCCTGGAGCAGATTCAGACCTGGATCCCACCCATGTGGTGTGGCCTCAGGGCTGCTGCTTGGCCTCTCTGCCCCAGGACCTGGCTTGCAAGTCAGGCTGTAACTATCCTATGGTCATTGTGAGGATTTAGCAAGATAGAACCTGTTGAGCTCACAGGGAAGGCCTCAGCTAATGGTCGTCGTTACCTCTCATCATAAATGGTCTTCAGACCCACGGGGAAAGTGGTCAGGAGTCTAGGAAGCATAAGCTGCTCCGTGGTGGGGCCCCCATCTCCTGAGGAGAGCTGAGGACACGGCTGTGCCGACAAGGCCACTTCCAGCTGCACCCTGGCACGCAGAACCCACAAGCTCTGCAGGTCTTGCTTGTTGACTCCACCGCACACTGGACCTCCAGTGTCCCCCCAGTCCTGAACATGGGTGACTCAAGTCCCAAATGTAAAATCATCATTTTGTTGGCCCCGTTGCCCCTTGACATGTCTTCGTTGAAAGGGACATGGACCTTCGTGCTCAGCCCTGGCTTCTGCTGAGGTTCCTGGGCTGCTGCAATGAAGACATTGCTGCGTGTCCCTGTGTGTCAGACCTGGACGTGGCTGTGGCAGATGGAAGGGCAAGGAAGTCATTCATTAAAAGTTCCCGAGACCCAGAAGATTCAGAAGACGCTTGAATGATAGGAACCCGCTGAAATCTGCCTGTGGGATGGTTTACCATGTTCCCCTGACCTTCTCTTGGACCTTCTCTGCTGGCTCCAGGACAGCCACTCACCTCTGTGCCTTGGGACCCTGGTGAAGCCCCATCAGCTGTCCCCATCCAGTGCAGCTGTCCCCGTGCAGTGAGAGCCTCAGTGTCCATTCTAAACCCAGCACCATGATCCTCTGTAATGTGGTCATCTACTCACTTAGCCTCACACTAAAATAGGAGAGTCCAGTTTAGAATAGAATTTGCTCCCTGGACTTGGAGGGGTGTGGGCAGCGCCTGGGTTCTCTGCCATCTTGTCTTGCTGTTGGCACCTGCTACGGGTGACCTGAGAGCATGACGTCGGGATCAGATAAACTGCACCAACTGTGGAGCCTTGGGAAGTGGGGCTTCTGAGACTGTGGCAAGGTCTGTGCCGCAAGTGTTGGGAGCAGCTGTGGCAATGCCATGGGAGGTGCCCAATGGGAGCTCCTGGGGGCTCCCAGGGTAGAACCAGGGCATGACCTCACAGGTAGTAAATAACTGCCAGCTCTGCCTAGTGGGTTCTGGTAGGCCTGGGCGTGTGTGTGAATCTGTAGCTTCCTTACACTGGCCAGTAGGATTTGCTGCGGTGTCTTTCCAGGCCTGGCTCATGTACGCTGTGATTCCACCACTGAGTGTCTAGATGCATATCCTGGGATTGCTCCTGTTCTAGAAGAACTTGTGACTGGTGTCTTTGTATGGACCCTAATTCCTTTGAGAGCCTCTGACTAAGATGTGGGGTGGGCTGAGCTCTGAGGCTGTGGGGCCCTTGCCTCTGACTCTACCCGAGGGCCACTGGAGGCATAGGGAGGGGTGGTATCCCTCCCTGCCTGTGCTCCATCTCAGGAGAGAGAAATGGGAGAGAGGGACTGGCGCTGATCTTACCACACATTTCATCCATTTGACACGGCCAAGTTTGGCTTCCACAGTCCCCAAACACCCACCCAGTAGGATGGCCACACACCATGGTTTGTCTGGACACTTTTCCTCACAGATGTCCCCGGGTGAATCATGAATAAGTGGTTGTCCTACCACATGGCCATTTTAGCACCACAGTCACAAGGACTATTCAGAAAATGAGCACTTGGGGGAAAAAAGAAGAAGAAAAGAAAATGAGTACTTCGTGGCATTTTTGGCTTAGGCTTTTTTCTTCTATGTTGAGATAAATGCTTTTCAGTATTAAAAAATGCATGAAAACTTAGAACTTAATATTTTCTCTGTCCAGTGTAATCTCTCTAATGAATAAAGCCTGGATAAAGTATGAGAAGTCCATAATCAGATGTTACCCATCTACACAAAAAAGCTCACTTTTTTTTTTTTTTTTTTGCCACAAAAGTATACCCAGTTAAGGCTTTGAGCAGTGTTTTCTGATTTCTGCCCTCTCAAGTGTTGAAAATCTTAGTTGGAAATTTCAGCTTTATACACTCATGATCTTTCAAGGTGCAACCAATTTCCAATGAATTGTTTTATAAATAGTCTTTTCTTTCTGTGTTTCTTTTTTTCTTTTTTTAAGATTTTATTTATTTACTCATGAGAGACAGAGAGAGAGAGGGAGAGGCAGAGACCCAGGCAGAGGGAGAAGCAGGCTCCATGCAGGGAGCCCAACGCAGGACTCCAAGCCGAAGGTGGCGCCAAACTGCTGGGCCACCAGGGCTGCCCTCTTTGTGTGTCTTCAAAGATCTAACTCTAGCATAGAGAGAAAAACATTGTGAATTTATTACCTTCAGAGGCATTAATACTCTTTACTTCATAACAGAAGCAAAGGGAGTAGAACAGCAGTGCTGCTCTGTTTTCTCACTCAAGCAGCATCCTTGTTCCCTGGGTGTTGTTGGGGTGGAGTCAGCTCCTGTCTTTATGGACCACAGCAGCATTGGTTAAATGTCCTTGTAAGTCACTCTAGAGAACACAGTAAATTCTTAACTTACACTATGCTGTAGAGGAGATTAAATCCTAAAATCATTACTTGGAAACTGATTTATTTTGTAAACATTGTCTCAGCATTTTTCATGTTCAATAGGCTGTGCTAGGAGCTGGGATTAGAAAGATAAACCCTAGTCCTGCTGCTGGGACCTCACAAGTCCTCCCAGGTAAGGGAGACACTCAGGTACAGTTAAAGGTGGAGCAGCAAGGCAGTGCAGGGAATACTCAAAATAAAGAAGGCCTGTGAACCAGACGATGAGTGGGTCAGTGAGGGCTTCTTGGGATGGGCACTGGAGGAGCAACTAGAAGTCACTGGGTAGACTCAATGTGCAGAATGTCAGGAGACCCCCCAATCCCACCTGAACAGCATGAACAGGCCAGGTGAGCGACCAATCCTAGCTTTTAGAAAACCTCTTGGATTGCTGATGATACAAAGAAACCCAAATGAACTGAATTCCAAAAACTAGTGAGGTCATTCTAGGGGAGAAGAGGCCCCACTACTTTTATATTGGCTGCAACAACAGGAGGGGAACCAGCTGTAGGAGGGATGGGAAGAGCATGGCCCCAACTTTAAGGAACCACTGACAGTGCATGGAGACCGGCATGAGGGGCAGGAGCCCCAGGAGCAGCTGCACAGAACACTGGGTGTACAAGAAGACAGCATACTTCAGGGGGAGACTGAGAACACCAGACCCTCCTGAGCACTCTTCAGCAGCCCTCTGGAGGCTTGGGACAAGGCAGAGTAGTAGGATAAGTTGCACTGATGGGGAGTAGAAAGGTGGGGCCCACAGAGCAGTATTGGCTATAAATCAGAGATAGCTCCCATGGTCATAACAGTGGCAGCTGTCTGCAAAGCATAAAGCCATCCTCAGAGTCACACTAGGGCTGAGGTCCCAGTGCTGCTGAAGAAAAGGCCTGATCCCATCCTCAACATAACTATCACCAGTAGGTTACTGAATCTGACTCTGCAACAAAACCAACACCTATTTCAAGTACATCTCACATGAATTCAGCCCCACAATAGCAGACCAACAGGAGAAGGATCTGCCCTTTCCCAGGGATAGATATTACTTCCTTCATTCTCTATTATTCTTCATATAAAACCCAGCTTACAATCAAGAACAGGGAGATGCGTGAAGGGACAAGATGTGACTCCTGGTCAAGAGAGGAAAGAGGCAATAGAAGAATACCCAGATGTGACTCAGGTGTTGTAATGATTAGGAAACGATGCTTTAATAATGAAATATATTAAAGGATTGAGTGGGGAAGGTTAAAAAAAAACATAAATGAACAAATGGAAAACTGCAGCAGAGATAGAAACAATAAAAGAACACCAAATTGGGATGCCTGGATGGCTCAGTGGTTTAGTGCCTGCCTTTGGCCCAGGGCATGATCCTGGTGTCCTGGGATCGAGTCCCATATTGGGCTCCCTGCATGGAGCCTGCTTCTCCCTCTGCCTGTGTCTCTGCCTCTCTCTTTCTCTCTCTTTCTGTCTCATAAATAAATAAAATCTTAAAAAAAAAAAGAACACCAAATGGAAATGCTGGAATTGAAAGCAATAAGATCAGAAATAAAGAATTCATTTGATGAGTTTAGTAACAGACCAGACACAGTAGAGGAAAGAGTCTGTGAATTTCAAGTCAGATCAATAGGAATGATCGAAAATGAAACATAAGAGACATAAGAGGTCCCTGGGTGGCTCAGTCAGTCGAGCATCTGCCTTCGGCTCAGATCATGACCCTGGAGTCCTGCGATTAAGTCCCGCATCAGGCTCCCTCCTCCATAAGGAGCTTTCTTTTCTTCTCCCTCTCACTCTGCCTGCTGCTCTGCCTACTTGTTCTCTCTCTCTCTCTCTCTCTCTCCCCCCCAGATAAACAAATAAATAATCCTAAAAAAAGTAAAAAAAATGAAACAAAACATCCAAGATACATGGGGCAATATTAAATACTCTAACATGTGTAATTATAATCCCAGAAGGGAAAGAGAGAAAGAGATGGGATAGAAAATGTATTTGAAAAAATAATGCCTGGGATTTTCCCAAAATTGATAGAATATAGCAAAACATAGATGCAAGAAGCTTAATGAACCCCAAGGAGGGTAAACAGAAAACAAAATCTAAGGAAAACCAAAGTAAAGAGAAAATCCTAGGGGTATTTCAAAGGGAAGAAAAACATATTATATCTTGGAGAATAATTATAAGAATGAAGTCTTACTTCTCATTAGGAGACCAGAAAACAATAGAACATCTTTAAAGTATTGAAAGAAAAGAAAAAAGCTGTCAATTTAGAATTCTATGTTGTTCAGAACTATAGGTGAAACAGGGAAAATCTTTCTCTGGAAGACCCCTACTACAGAAATGCTAAAAGTATGCCTTGGCTTTAAGAAAAATGAGGGATCCCTGGGTGGCACAGCGGTTTGGCGCCTGCCTTTAGCCCAGGGCATGATTCTGGAGACCTGGGATCGAATCCCATGTCGGGCTTCCAGTGCATGGAGCCTGCTTCTCCCTCTCCCTCTGCCTGTGTCTCTGTGCCCCTCTCTGTGTGACTATCATTAAAAAAAAAAAAAAAAAAAAAAAAAAAAAAAAGATAAATGATGTCATAGAGAAGCCCATATCTAAAAAATAGAATGAAAATGACCAGAAATGGTAAATTTTCAAGTAAATATAAAAGATACAAATACATAAGATGTACAAAATTTTGATAAAGATTATTGGATATTTAAAAGAAAATAATAAAAATTATTGTGAGGTTTGGGCACCTGGGTGGCTCAATCGGTTAAATGTCTGCCTCCAGCTCAGGTCATAATCTTGGGGTCCTGGGGTCGAGCCCCACGGCAAGCTCCCTGCCCAACAGGGAGTATGCTTCTCCCTCCCCTCTGCTTCTCCCTGCTGCTCATGTGCTCTCTTGCTCTCACTCTCTCTCAAATGGATAAAATCTTTTAAAAAATTGTATTGTGGATTTTATAGCTTATGTGGAAGAAAAATATATGGGAACAGGAGCATAAGAGTGATTTGTGAGGTCCTCTAATATTATATGAAAGTACATTGTAATAAATTAAATATATACATTATAACTTACATAGCAAGCATCTTTAAAAATAAGCAAAAATAGTTATACCTAAAAGTCAATTCAGAGATAAAATGGAACGCTTTGTTTATCCATATGAAGAAAAGAAAGGAGGAAGTAAGAGAGAAACGAAGACCTTATGAGCTGAACATAAAACAAATATCAAGAAGGTAAACTTAAGTCCACCCATATTGATAATTTTTTTCCATATTGGTAATTTTATCATACAAATGGACTAAGCCCTCCAAATTAAAAGCAGAGAATTAATAAAAACAGAAAACAACTGTATTCTATTAAAGCTAAAGCACATATAATTAGAAAGACATATATAAGTTGAAAGTAAAAGATGGAAAATGTGTGCAATAGAAACTCTAAGTATCAAAGTTGCTATGACTGTTAATTTTTTTTTGACTGTTAATTTTAATCAAAGAACGCTTCAAGACAAGAGCATAATCAGAGATAGAGCAGTTAAGAATGACTAAATGATCAATTCATTAAATGACATAAAAATCTTTTTATGAACCTAATGTCAGCACTTCAAATACATAAAACAAAAATATGAGAAAATCAAAAAGAAAATCAAACGACTATGCCCGTAGTCGTTTTTAGAGATTTTAACTCTCCTCTTTCAAGCATTTCCTTTTTCAAAAGATTTTTATTTTTATTTATTCATGAGAGATATATAGAGAGAGGCAGAGACACAGGCAGAGGGAGAAGCAGGCTCCATGCAGGGAGCCCAATGTGGGACTCAATCCTGGGACTCCAGGATCACGCCCTGGACCGAAGACAAGTGCTTAACCACTGAGCCACCCAGGCGTCAAGAACTTCTTATACAAGTAGATAAATTAACATTAAGGATATAGAATATTTGAACAATACCATCAAGCAACTTAAACTAATTGATATTAATAGAATGTGTCTAAAAACTGCTAAATACACATTAATTTCAAGTATACACAGTATATTTCCCAATGTAGATCATGTCTGAGGCCATAAAATAAATCAATAAATACCAAAGGATTAAGATCATACAAAGAAAGATAAAGGAAAAGAAAACTTCAGATCATTATCCCTTAGAAATACAGAAGCAAGAATTCTAGGCAAATTTTAGCAAATCAAATCCAAAATTATATAAGAAAGGATAATACATGGTGGTACAGGGAAGTTGTATACATTTGAAAGTTATTCAGTATAACCACATTAACAAGAAAAGGAAAACTATACAATAGTTGTAAAAGATGCATTTGACAAAAGTCATCAATTTCATCAATTTCTGATGAAATGAAGAGGACTGAATACTTTCTACTTAAAATCGAGAATTAGACAAGGAGGACTGCTCTTGCCTCTTCTGTATTGGAGAGTTTAGCCAGTGCAATAAAGCAAGAAAAAGAAATAAAAAGCATCCAGATTACATGACCGTCTTTGCAGAAAATTTGGTGGAATCTACAAAACAACTAAAACTAATAAATGAGAATGGCAATGCCATAAAATGCAATGTAAATGTACAAAAATAATTGTATTTCTATATACTATCCATAAACAATTTGATACTAAAATTACAAGAAGCCATTTACAGTAGCATGGAGATTATGAAACAATTAGAAATGTAACAGAGTATGTGTAAGGCTTTGTATACTGAGAATTAAAAAAACGATGTGAGTACCTGGAGAAATTCTAAATTAATGGAGATATATGTCAAAAAGCTCAAAAGTGTTGAGGTCCCCCTAAGTGATGTATAAATGCAACACCAAAAAGTGTAGTCAATAAGAGAAGAATTCATAAGTTGGACTTCAAAAGAACTAAAAATTTTCTTCTTTGAAAGATCCTGATAAGAGAATGAAAAGACAGAGGATAGGCTGGGGGAAAAACTTTGTGAATAATACACCTGAAAAAGTACTTTTCTCTAAGATGTATAAAGAGCTCTCAAAACATATTAAAATGAAAAAGAGGAGGCAAGTAATGAATTGAGCAAAAGGTTTGAAAAGAGACTTCACCAAAGCAGATAAATGGTAGCAAATAAACTCGAGTGGAATGTTCAACATTATCCATCAGAGAAATAAAATAAAACCATCTAAGGAGCTGCCACCAGGCACCTGCTAGAATTTAAATTTCAGTTGAAATTTAAAAGAGCGTCCATACCACGTGTTGGCCAAGGGGTGGAGACATGGAACTGTTACCCACTGTGGGCTGAGATATGCCCACTCCATGATGCAGCCACTGTCACACTCCTCTCCAAGAGCCATCAGAGCTTTGTCCATTTGAAAACTGAACGTGAAAATTAACAAGACAGGAAACAACAAATGTTGGAGAGGATGTGGAGAAAGGGGAACCCTCTTGCACTGTTGGTGGGAATGTGAACTGGTGCAGCCACTCTGGAAAACTGTGTGGAGGTTCCTCAAAGAGTTAAAAATAGACCTGCCCTACGACCCAGCAATTGACTGTTGGGGATTTACCCCAAATATTCAGATGCAATGAAACACCGGGACACCTGCACCCCGATGTTTCTAGCAGCAATGTCCACAATAGCCAAACTGTGGAAGGAGCCTCGGTGTCCATCGACAGATGAATGGATAAAGAAGATGTGGTCTATGTATACAATGGAATATTCCTCAGCCATTAGAAACGACAAATACCCACCATTTGTTTCGACGTGGATGGAACTGGAGGGTATTATGCTGAGTGAAGTAAGTCAGTCGGAGAAGGACAAACATTATATGTTCTCATTAATTTGGAGAATATAAAAATGTGAAAGGGAAAGGAGAGAAAATGAGTGAAAATATCAGTGAGGGTGACAAAACAGGAGAGACACCTAACTCTGGGAAATCAAGAAGGGGCGATGGAAGGGGAGGAGGGCGGGGGGTTGGGGTGACTGGGTGATGGGCACTGAGCGGGGCACTTGGTGGGATGAGCACTGGGTGTTATATGTTGGCAGATTGAACTCCAATAAAAAAAATTAAAAAAGAAAAAAGAAAACTGAACGTGAATAGTCACGGCCGCTGTAACAGTAATTCCTAACAGCTGGAGAAGCTTGAATGCCTATCAACAAGCGAGTGAAGAAACAAGTGGCATGCGACTCAGCAGTTGAGATGGATGAATTATTGATGTGTGCCATAGCTCAGTGACTTTCCGGATCATTATGCTGACAGACAGAAAGAACATGCACACGCTTATAGTTTTATTTGTCCGCAGTGTGAGAAAATACAAAGTAGTGTAGGGGCGATGGAAAGGAAATCGATGGTTGCCCGAGGGTGAGGGATGGACACGGTGGGAAGGAAGTGTTAAAAGGGGAAGCGTGTACTCTTTGGGTGATTTGCATTCACTGCTTTTCCTCTGCTGATGGTTTCATAAGTATATGGTTGTGTTAAAACAAGTGTGTGCTGTTTATTGTGTGTCAGTTACACCCTAGTAAAGATGAAAAAGAAAAACAGCTGCGCCAGCCAACACAAAATATTGGGGAATTTTGAACAGATACCTCATTTGAAAAGACATGTAAGTGGCCAATAAGGGCATTAAAGGTGCTAGACATCATTATTCAGTGGGGAAAATACGGCGTAACACTGAGAAGAACTACTACTTCCTGTCCACTGGATTGGCTAAAATAAAAAAACTGATACCAACTCTTGGTGAGAATGTAAAGTAATAGGGGCTCTTGAATTAGGGGAAATATAAATTGTTACAGCCACTGCACTGGCAGATTCTTTACAGTTGAACACCCATCTGTCTTGCGACACATTAGAGGAAGGACAGGGTGTGTTCGTGGCAGCCATCTCCTCAGGGCCTCGGCCTGGAAACCAGCCAGGCATCCTCTGCTTCTGAGGAGGTGCCTCCTTAGCAAATCCGATCTGGGGCAGAGGTCAGGGTTCCCTCCTGCCCTCCTCTTAGCCGTGCTACTGAGACTAGTGTGTGCCAAGGCATGGAGCCCCGAGGACCGAGCCATATCCATGATGTTCATTTGGCTAAAACTTGCCTTCTCATGCCGATCTGTACCAATCTTCGGTGGGGAGCTGCGATCTCATGGTGGAGCGCTTCCCAGGTTTGTCCCACTGTGTCGGGAGGGGTGAAGCAGAGTTACTAAGGACTGCCATCCCACCCCACGCACTCAGCACTGAGCTCTATGGGCGGACAACCTACCTGTCTCTGCACGTTTGTCTGCCCACCTGGCAGGTGTGGAGCATCTGAGGCGTCAGTCAGCAGGGCGGGAGACCAGGTGGTGGCCACAACGTGGTATGTTTGCCCACACACCATCTCTCCCAGACCTGTGGCCTGACCCCATCCTGGCTCATGCTTCCACCTTCTGTCCTGTAGGACCCCAAGCCAGGTCCTGCCTAGAGCGAGGCAGCCAGCCCGGCCCTCCTGCAGCTGCCCTGCTGGTGGGAGAGGTCAGAGCATGAAGCCACGAAGCAGCTTTGTGAGGGGTCATTAGTCCTTGCTTTTCTTTCACGTTGGATCTGTGTGTGCAGAAGATCTTCTTTTTCTGTCCTTAGTTTTGATCTAACTTCCCATGTGACCGTGTGAGAGAAGCTTCTCCAGTGTTCTCTGACATTTGTCTGCTTCTCTCGTCTGGACTCTTGGGAGCAACTGGACAGACGGAAGAGCCTCAGCCTTGCAGTGTCAGGCTGACTGCACTTTCTGTAGACTTGTTCTTTGTGAGGATTGAAGTTCCCAGGGATGTTTCGTGGTTTATAGAGGGGGATGTGGAGGCCGAAGAGACAGAGTGACATGTCTACTTTCAAACTCTTACCTGGTGGCAGAGCCCTGAACTCTCGTCCAGAGTTTCATGTTTAGTCTTTAAGCCAACAATAAGGTCACCGGGTTTCCTCCTCCATACTCCATGGAACAGCAGGTCTGTCCCTTCCTCCAGACAGATCGAGGGTGAGTCTGAAGCCAGGTGCATGGGCTATGCCCCAGGCCCACTCCTCACTTGCCAGGACATCAGCTTTGTCTCTGTAAAATGCTGTGGCTGTGTCCACACCATAGGGTTGTTGAGAGGGTCAAAAAGAATTAAAACACATAAAACCAAAGAACAGCCTGGCAGCAGCACTCCAAGAGCAGAAAGCCCTTGGCGATGACCCGGATGTATCCTGGCAGTCACCCCCGGCAGCAGGCCTCTGACTCCATGCCTCATGCTCATCCCTGGGGACAGGACTGGGGATGCAGCTCTCGGCCTCAGTCCACTCCAGGTAACTTGTGAGCTGCTGTGTGTGAGGCTGTCTGGGCAGGTGCTGGGAAGGACAAGGTGCAAACTGGGTAGCAGGCAAAGTGGCTGTGACAGGGAGGAGCGGCAGGGTGGGTGGGGTAGGGAGGAGGAGCAGAGGTGTTGGCTTCGGACCACCTGCTGTTTCTAGGAGCATCCCACACAGGCATCATGCAGGATCATCCCACACACTCCCGATTTAAAACCCACAGCTCATATTACCCTCAACTTTCTGCAGAATTCACTGGTCCTGAGTTTAGAACTGAACATCTCTTCAAGCACATGGAGATTGTGAACTCTGTAAAAAGTGCCTGGGGACGATATTTTTAAGTGAAAGCTCTGGGTCTCAGCTGCAGAGAAAGACAGACCAGTGTGAGGCTCCCCTAAAGGCAGACATTTCTTTAGTCCTGGCAATGGTGCTCCTACGTGGGGCAGGCTGGCTGCTTGGAGCCTGAGGACCTGGGCAGGATAGCCTTCTCGGGAGAAGAAATGTGTGGGAAATATCAGAAAGGGAGACAGAACGTAAAGACTGCTAACTCTGGGAAACGAACTAGGGGTGGTAGAAGGGGAGGAGGGCGGGGGGTGGGAGTGAATGGGTGACGGGCACTGGGTGTTATTCTGTATGTTAGTAAATTGAACACCAATAAAAAAAAAAAAAAAAAAAAAAGGATAGCCTTCTCTGTGTTGGAGGAAGAGGTGGGGGGGAGGGGAGGGAAGGAGAGAGATGGGGAGAGGAGGGGAGGAGAGGGGAGAAGACAATGAGGGAGAGAGACAGAAGCAGAGACATTGACAGGGAGGAAGAGACCAGAATCTTCCTCTAAGGCCCAAGCACAGAAAAGCACAGCAGGGTAATCCCTTCTTTACATTGATGAATTGGAGGTGGGGGCCCCTGGCCCCCATGGGGATGCCAAATCTTGCCCATCCAGTGGCATGTGGGTCGCCTCAGTAGGAAGCCTGTGGATGGTCCCAGTGTTGTGGGCCTTGCTACTAGCAGCGAGCTCATCTCGATCAAGGGGCTTGTCAATGCTGCCTTCAGGCTGTGAGACAAATGGGGGACACTGCTGTGTGGTCAGAGGAGGCCTAGTCTATTTCCTAATTTGTTTTGGGTCCCCAGCCTACGAGCATACCTACAAAGCATTGGAGACCAGTGGAGAGACAGGAACCTCGTGCACTCCAGGTTTGCAACGTGAGGGTGGCTGAGAGCCTCCGGGCCTGCCTGGCTGTCCGAATCCATAATTGTACTGACTGGGCCTGGAGTGGGCAGGTGCCGGGAGAGGAGGGAGGACTGATGTCTGCTCTGGTGCCCGGGTACTGGTGAAGCTGGGAGGAAGGGGAGCTTCATGCCCATTCCAGGGGTGGGCAGAGGGGTGCCGGGTGGGCTGTGGCTCTAGAAAGGGCATCAGCCGGCTCCTCACAGCCGCTCTGATTTCCCTCTGACATCCAAGTCGATATGACTGGACCTCCTTACAAACAGACTTTGAATGTTACATAGTCTGTGACCTAATTCTTACTCCCGTCTGCGGTTTGTCTGAGACCTTCTTTCCCCAGAAGGTAGTCCAGAGAAGACGCACCACATCCTGGTGCTGGTGATGCTGCTGATGGAGATGATGAGGGTGCCGTGCTGAGGGTGCTAATGGTGGTGCTGCTGATGGAGGTGATGGGGGCACAGTGCTGAGGGTGGTGCTCGTACTGATGGTGATGATGTAGGTGAGGGCGCAGTGCTGAGAATGGTGACGGTACTGATGGTGGTATTGATGTAGGTTATGTGGGTGTAGTGATGCTGAGGGTGGAGATGGTACTGATGATGGTATTGATGTAGGTTATGTGGGTGTAGTGATGCTGAGGCTGGTGAAGGTACTGATGATGGTGTTGGAGGTGATGAGGACGCAGTACTGTGGGTGGTGTTGGTACTGATGGTGGTAATTATGGAGGTTACGGGGGTATAGTCATGCTGCGGGTCATGACCGCACTGATGGTGTTGCTGCTGATGTAGTTGATGATGGCGCAGTGCTGAGAGTGGTGATGGTACTGATGGTGGGATCATTATGGGGACCGTGTTTTTCAGAGGTGATGAATCGTGGTGGTGGTGATGATGCTACCACTACACGTGGATCACCTCCTCCAATTTGTGTGCTGAGCCTGGGGACCCACCCGTTCACTCCCTAATCCTTGGTCCTGCTGGAAGAAGGAAAGTAACTGTTTCCTGGGTTGGACATAGTGGGAGGGGGGCTCAGAGTGGCATGCGGAGGCCACTGTGCTGGTGGATCAGGCTGTCCCACAAGAGCAGTATGCCCCCAGTTTATTCAGAAGTTGGTTCTACTCCTCTCCTGCAGCCTCACTGTGGGTAAAGGACGTGCCAGGATGAATGTCATTTCAGGGCGACATTTGCCGGGCTGTGGTGGCTGTTCTCAGCTGCCTTTTTTTTTTTTTAATTTTTTTTCAATTTATTTATTTATGATAGTCACAGAGAGAGAGAGAGAGAGAGAGAGAGGCAAAGACACAGGCAGAGGGAGAAGCAGGCTCCATGCACCAGGAGCCCGATGTGGGATTTGATCCCAGGTCTCCAGGATCGCGCCCTGGGCCAAAGGCAGGCGCCAAACCGCTGCGCCACCCAGGGATCCCCTCAGCTGCCTTGATCAACGTGTCCTGTGCCAAGGATGCCCTGCAAGATTTCTCTAATGGGTGGCACAGAGAATAATGCACCGGAGTGGCCCTACCATGTGCCGGGAAGTGGCCAACTTTTGTCCCTTTATGTTGCTGATTTCCAGGTTTGGGCAACTACGGTCCTAAAGGGGTTTTAGCATTATTTTAGGGAACCTGACATCATCGGTTTGTTCAATTCAGACTTAAAACATCTTCCAAAGGGGGAGTGGCTTCTGCTCAGTCAGTCCGTGACTTCCTACTGTTTTTTTTTAATAATAAATTTATTTTTTATTGGTGTTCAATTTGCCAACATACAGTATAACACCCAGTGCTCATCCCGTCAAGTGCCCCCCTCAGTGCCCGTCACCCATTCATCCCCACGCCCCGCCCTCCTCCTCTTCCACCACCCCTAGTTCATTTCCCAGAGTTAGGAGTCTTCATGTTCATCTCCTTTTCTGATATTTCCTACCCATTTCTTCTCCCTTCCCTTCTATTCCCTTTCACTATTATTTATATTCCCCAAATGAATGAGATCACATAATGTTTGTCCTTCTCCGATTGACTATTTCACTCAGCATAATACCTACTGTTTTAAAGTAAAGGAAAGTCCCAGAAGGTAAAGTGAGTAACAGCAGTAATCACAGTAGGAGCGGTTGCCACTGGCTCTCCTGGCAGGCACTGTGCTGGTCATCCCCGTTTTGCAAATGACCCAGAGGTTAAATAAGCCACCCCAGCATGGTTCCTGGGGCTTGTGAGGTCAGAGGTGGGATTTATACCTGGGCGTCCAGCCCCACCCGCCGCTCTCTCCTCTAGGACCTGCCACCAGCGTGAGCCTACTCTTACTGTGAGTCTCCCAGCTGCCAGCGCTCCTACATGTAGGGTGGGGGCCCTGCCTCTGGGTCCCCTGAGCTCCCCTGAGGACACTATCGTGCTGCCTGTCCTTTGCAGAAGACCCAGTATGACCTGTAGAAACTGATGTTTCTCTGTTATTTCTACAGCTTGCCCACGGAAACACTCTTTTCCCCACTTCTAATTGGGTTCACGGATAAACAGACTCCAAAATAGACTGTTTGTCCCCATCGACTATATGGGTAATGTTCTCAGCAATTTGTTGTGCACGGTGCTCAGCCTGGTTTGTCCCTTACCTGGAGCCTTCCTCTTGGACCATAATTAAAAGCCCTTTGAATGGAAGCTGCGGGTTAGGCTGCACCTGTAGCAAAGAGGAGAGATGCTGGTGGGTACATTAATGAGGCACTTGAACACTCTCTGTGGCCCCCAGCACCATGACCTGACGGGGTGTTCAGAGGCAGCCTCTCTAAGCAGGAGTTGCAGCTGGGCTCAGGATTGACACTTGCACACAATTTGTGGGAAACTGCTGGAGGGGCTATTTGTGTGGTAGCATTTTATTTTCCTCTCCCTTTCCCTAATGAATCTCACTTCCCCCTTTTCTAAAGGAAAAACAGTTGATTTTAGCTGGTACTTGGACAACTTTAAACCATTGCGATGACCAACACCAAGGAAATACAAACGATTTTAAAAACATATTATGAACAGCTATACGCCAATAAATTAGGCAATCTAGAAGAAATGGACGCATTCCTGGAAAGCCACAAACTACCAAAACTGGAACAGGAAGAAATAGAAAACCTGAACAGGCCAATAACCAGGGAGGAAATTGAAGCAGTCATCAAAAACCTCCCAAGACACAAAAGGCCAGGGCCAGATGGCTTCCCAGGGGAATTCTATCAAACGTTTAAAGAAGAAATCATACCTATTCTACTAAAGCTGTTTGGAAAGATAGAAAGAGATGGAGTACTTCCAAATTCGTTCTATGAGGCCAGCATCACCTTAATTCCAAAATCAGACAAAGACCCCACCAAAAAAGAGAATTACAGACCAATATCCCTGATGAACATGGATGGATGCAAAAATTCTCAACAAGATACTAGCCAATAGGATCCAACAATACATTAAGAAAATTATTCACCATGACCAAGTAGGATTTATCCTCGGGACACAAGGCTGGTTCAACACTTGTAAAACAATCAATGTGATTCATCATATCAGCAAGAGAAAAACCAAGAACCATATGATCCTCTCATTAGATGCAGAGAGAACATTTGACAAATAACAGCATCCATTCCTGATCAAAACTCTTCAGAGTGTAGGGATGGAGGGAATATTCCTCAACCTCTTAAAAGCCATCTACGAAAAGCCCACAGCAAATATCATTCTCAATGGGGAAGCACTGGGAGCCTTTCCCCTAAGATCAGGAACAAGACAGGGATGTCCACTCTCACCACTGCTATTCAACATAGTACTGGAAGTCCTAGCCTCAGCAATCAGACAACAAAAAGACATTAAAGGCATTCAAATTGGCAAAGAAGAAGTCAAACTCTCCCTCTTCGCCGATATGATACTCTACATAGAAACCCCAAAAGTCTCCACCCCAAGATTGCTAGAACTCATACAGCAATTCGGTAGTGTGGCAGGATACAAAATCAATGCCCAGAAGTCAGTGGCATTTCTATACACTAACAATGAGACTGAAGAAAGAGAAATTAAGGAGTCAATCCCATTTACAATTGCACCCATAAGATAACTAGGAATAAACCTAACCAAAGAGGTAAAGGATCTATACCCTAAAAACTATAGAACACTTCTGAAAGACATTGAGGAAGACACAAAGAGATGGAAAAATATTCCATGCTCATGGATTGGCAGAATTAATATTGTGAAAATGTCAATGTTACCCAGGGCAATTTACACGTTTAATGCAACCCCTATCAAAATACCATGGACTGTCTTCAGAGAGTTAGAACAAATTATTTTAAGATTTGTGTGGAATCAGAAAAGACCCCGAATAGCCAGGGGAATTTTAAAAAAGAAAACCATATCTGGGGGCATCACAATGCCAGATTTCAGGTTGTACTACAAAGCTGTGGTCATCAAGACAGTGTGGTACTGGCACAAAAACAGACACATAGATCAATGGAACAGAATAGAGAACCCAGAAGTGGACCCTGAACTTTATGGTCAACTAATATTCGATAAAGGAGGAAAGACTATCCATTGGAAGAAAGACACTCTCTTCAATAAATGGTGTTGGGAAAATTGGACATCCACATGCAGAAGAATGAAACTAGACCACTCTCTTTCACCATACACAAAGATAAACTCAAAATGGATGAAAGATCTAAATGTGAGACAAGATTCCATCAAAATCCTAGAGGAGAACACAGGCAACACCCTTTTTGAACGTGGCCACTATAACTTCTTGCAAGATACATCCACGAAGGCAAAAGAAACAAAAGCAAAAATGAACTATTGGGACTTCATCAAGATAAGAAGCTTTTGCACAGCAAAGGATACAGTCAACAAAACTAAAAGACAACCTACAGAATGGGAGAAGATACTTGCAAATGACGTATCAGATAAAGGGCTAGTTTCCAAGATCTATAAAGAACTTATTAAACTCAACACCAAAGAAACAAACAATCCAATCATGAAATGGGCAAAAGACATGAAGAGAAATCTCACAGAGGAAGACATAGACATGGCCAACACGCACATGAGAAAATGCTCTGCATCACTTGCCATCAGGGAAATACAAATCAAAACCACAATGAGATACCACCTCACAGCAGTGAGAATGGGGAACATTAACAAGGCAGGAAACCACAAATGTTGGAGAGGATGTGGAGAAAGGAGAACCCTCTTGCACTGTTGGTGGGAATGTGAACTGGTGCAGCCACTCTGGAAAACTGTGTGGGGGTTCCTCAAAGAGTTAAAAATAGATCTGCCCTTCGACCCAGCAATTGCACTGTTGGGAATTTACCCCAAAGATACAGATGCAGTTAAACGCCGGGACACCTGCACCCCGATGCTTATAGCAGCAATGGCCACAATAACCAAACTGTGGAAGGAGCCTCGGTGTCCATCGAAAGATGAATGGATAAAGAAGATGTGGTTTATGTATACAATGAAATATTACTCAGCCATTAGAAATGACAAATATCCACCATTTGCTTCGACGTGGATGGAACTGGAGGGTATTATGCTGAGTGAAGTAAGTCAATCAGAGAAGGACAAACCTTATATGTTCTCATTTATTTGGGGAATATAAATAATAGTGAAAGAGAATAGGAGGGAATTGAGAAGAAATGGGTAGGAAATATCAGAAAGGGAGACAGAACATAAAGACTCCTAACTCTAGGAAATGAACTAGGGATGGTGGAAGGGGAGGAGGGCAGGGCGTGGGGGTGAATGGGTGACTTGCACTGAGGGGGGCACTTGACGGGATGAGCATTGGGTGTTATTCTGTATGTTGGCAAATTGAATACCAATAAAAAATACATTTATTATTAAAAAAATAAACCATTTCAATGAATAAAGTGACATTGTTTGAGACATAAAAACCATCTCAGAGGTGATGTCCAGGCTCCTTTGATGGAAATTGAGTCTCAGGAGGTCAACAGATTTGCTCAAGTTCACATATGAGAACAGTAACGAGAGCCCCTATCAACCCTAGTTTTCGGATTTTTGACTTGCTGCCCCCTAAATCTCTCTTGGAAGACTGAACCCACATATCTTTGAAAATAGCCAGACTTGGGAGTCTGAACCATGTGGCTTAAATTCAGTGATGGCCGCACATCTTAACTAGATCCCAAGATCTGCTCACCACTGACTTGACATTGATCTTGGTCCCCAGCGAGGTGCGTTTAGAAAATGTGAATGGGCAAGATTTTAAAAATGTATGATTCATGGAGCCATTGCAGACCACAAAGGGGACTCTGAATAATCCCGGGACAGCTATAACTTCCCTGAGAATCTTCACGTTGGAAATGTCTATGTTGGAAATGTCTATGAGATTTTGATGGTCTCATAGTCGGAAGTAGAACAGTGAAATTCCTAACATGTTTATGGCTGTTCCAGGGTGAGGACCACTAGGCCTCGATTTGTCTAATAGCAAGAGTCTGATGAGAAGGTCCCCTCCTGGGAAAATGGACTCCGTGAATGAGGAGGGCCTACAGGTGGGGACTCCGTAAGAGGCCGTGCTGGTTGGATCGTGGACTTCGTATCACATCTAGTGGTTAAAAGGGAGATAGAAAGGAGTTGGAGTGAAGTGAAGACCATAAGACAGAGAGGTAGGTGCTTCTACTGAAAGACAGAGTCAGTCACGGTTAGAGAGCTATTTTTGCAGCAACAACAAACACCAGGGCAGGTGACGGCCCTGGAGAAACCTTTCTCTGCATAAGAGAGAAGGCCATGAAGAGATGCTCCACGTCGTTAACTGTCGGGGAAATGTGAACCACAGCCTCATTACGCCACCCCATCACTCCCACTGAGGGCTGCAAGGAAGCAGATGGCTGATGACAAGTGCTGGCCAGGAGCAAGGGATACGAGTCTTCACACTTTGCCAGCGGGAGCGTAACGCGGTGCACCATGTTGGAATCATCCTGGTGTGCAGAGATGCCATACTACCTGGAAGTTTCATGTCTGGGCATAAATCCAAGAGAATTGGAAACATGTGTCCCCCCAAAACTGGTAGATGGACGTTCATAGTAGTATTATTCCTAATGGCCCCCAATGAGAAACCACCCAACTGATAGAAATCACCCCGACTGATAGAAAACGTGCTTTCTCTGTCCAACAGTGTTTTTTTCAGCCACAGGAAGGAATGCAGTACTGGGTGTGCTGGGAAAGGCCACATGGTGTACGAGTCCGTTAACATGACCCGTCCCAAACGATGACTCCGTAGATACAGAAAGTGGACAGGTGGTTGCCTTGGGCTGGGGGAACGGGGACGAGTGCGAGGTTTCTTCTGGGGTGATCAAAACATTCTGGAATGAATGACCGTGTGGTGCTCTCACTACCTGAATATACTGAAAACACCGAGTCGGGTATATTT
The DNA here is from genome assembly GCF_053574225.1 of Canis aureus. Classification (NCBI taxonomy): domain Eukaryota; kingdom Metazoa; phylum Chordata; class Mammalia; order Carnivora; family Canidae; genus Canis; species Canis aureus. The sequence continues at coordinate 46,420,227 of NC_135625.1, forward strand.
TGTGGTCTGTGAATTCCGTTTCCATAAAGCTGATGTTAGGAAACCAGTGCCAGATGGATACGGGCCTTGGAGTTTGGTCTTTTGGGCCTAAGGATTGGGGTGGGCATTTCAGAGATGCTGGTGCCACCTGGAGCCTTGAGCACTGAGGTCAGACGCCCTCTCATGTGGTTGACCCGGAGGCTTACCTGCTGTGTTTGATCCTTGGCCCTGCAGGGTGAGGATCCCCGTGCGGACGGCGTTCTGACCTTCATGGCGCAGACCTCTGCCCTGACTTATGCTCCAGGGCCCCGAGCCAATCACCCCGGGGGCCGCCCTTTATGGACCCGTGGCCAGCTGCAGCCTGACGAGCTCAGCCCCAAGGTGGATGGTGGTACCGACAGGCAGAGCCTGGTTGCTGCACTGAGCACCTCTGCAGCTCGGAAGTCCCCAGCACCCCACAGTGAAGGCGACCTGGGGCCCCAAAACATGCCACGTGCACCCTGGAAAGCAGCAAGGGTCCTTTCGTCCCCGGAAGCCCTGCAGAAATGGCCTTCACCTCCAGGAGACCCCAAGAACCCCCCTGCCTTGGGCGATGGTAAGTCAGCCTCCCAGCCCCCTGGGTTTTTGTTGTTTCTGTTCCTCTGGCTCCCGCCCAGGGCCAGTCCTTTGTACTCTGCCCATCCTGGAAATGGCTTGTGATGTGGCAGCGTTGCCCCCTGGGTCCTGGCTGAAGCCAGTGGGGTGTGAGGAAGGGCCACCCACCCTCCCGTTCTCTGCTGCTATAGCAGAGAAGATGGACCTAGTCGTACCCGGCGGGGTGGCGGGGGCAAAGGGGGCAGGAAAGGGCCCTTCCGGGGTGGCTGAGGCACGGCTGTGTGGGCCCTGGCCCTGCAGTGTCCGTCTCATTGCTTCACTGATGAAGGTGCTGCAATAGGGAAACATGGCCAGATATGGCACCCAGGCCATGTTGGCTACAGAACGTTTTGGAAAATGGAGCATGACGGCGTTTGGATTCAGCATAGGTCACGCCCACACTCCTTCTGGTCCAATGCTGGCCACCTCAAAGAGTTATGGTTGTTTCCTGTCCCCAGAAGGACCCAGTCTGAAGCTAACACCACCCACCCACAGTGAGGGCACCATTCAGGCTTTCAAAGTGACTAGCTTTCCATGCCGCTCCTTTGGGGCTGTCATGCAAGTTATGCCATTGCACCCTGTCCAAGGAAAGGGGTACGGACTGGCTCCCACGGCTCCATCTCTGGTGTCTTTATCTTCTAGCAGCCTTGTTCTAAGACCATAAAATAGAAAATGAGACTGATAAAATAGGTCTTTGTCTTTGAAGATACACAAATAATAAAATTGAGCAGAGAGAAGGGTTTTTAAACTTCTAAAAAATGAATCGAGAATCACATTAACACCAGCAGTTGGTTTTCTCTAAGTGACGCCTTAATTGGATTTGCTCTGGCAGTCATCTTTTAAACCTATGGCTGCTTTTCAGCTAAGTAGGTCCCTTGTTCTCTCTCTCTCTCTCTGTCCACAAAGCCATGATGACACCTTCTAAATGGAAGGAATGCAAAGTCATAATCAGAGGGAGGCGCGTGTGGCCGTTACCAGTGCTTTCTTCTCATACTCGTCTTGGGAAAGAATGCAGACTGTGCACTTGCTTGCCCATGAGTGCACCGCTGGTGCGACAGGTGCTCCTCTGAGGAAGGCTGCCACCTGGACCAGCACCTCTCCCTCCTCTGGGGGCTGCTTCTCCTCTGCGTTAAGCTGTGTGCTGCTCAGAGGAATCCCTTTCCCTGGCCTGCTGCCTTCTGCACCCTCCTAAGAACCAGACTCTCTTGGGGGTTGGGGGGGGCATCATCCGCTGATTTGGCTTTCCCATTGTCATTGCACCTTCCATCCCCCTGACTCAGCCTCCCCTGACGCCCCTGCTGTGAACATGCTGCAGAAATTCACGCCCAGCCACCCTCTGGCCACCCACCCACCAGCCACCCTCCGGACACCTTCCGGCCACCCACTGGCCACCCTCGGGCCAGGCAGTGGCCTCTGCGCCCATGTCTAGGCCCTCTCCGTGGTGCTGACCACCCGTGTGCTCTCGAGCTCCAGACTTTCCGATAGGGGCTACTTGTCTCTGTAACCACCCCTCTCTGTCTCCTTTCTATCTCCTATGACAAAAAACCCCCACTTATCAGCTACTTCTGTCCTAATTACTGGACATAGTGAGCCCCTACCGAGGGGACTTAAGTCCATTAGAGAGCCAGATGTGTTCATGGAACGTGGCGTACTCTGTGTGTCTGCTGCTGCCCGGGGTGGGGAGGGGGAGGGCTTCCTGCCTCCCTGTTATTTTGGCACCTCCCATTCTTCTTGGTGTCTCCCAAGGTGCTGACCTTTGAGAACATAGTCTCTGAAAACACTCTCCACGCTCCTCTGACCCTTATTAACTGCATTTTTTTTCCATGCTGACTTGCAATGTTGGTTATCTTCTTATGTACATGGTCTTCCCAGCTGCACTGTGTGCTTTAAAAAGAGACATGTAAAGTGTCAATCATGATGTGAATAGAGAACCATAAGATGAACCTTGTGTGCTGCATCCTGGGGCTTTAGCAAAGGGCAGCTCCTGCTCTCTCCTGCTACTTCTGTGCACCAGTCACCATCCCCCCCTCAGCTGGTCCCATCTGTATCTCAGTACCACATTGCAGGAAGCTGAGAATGCATGTACAACCCTAACCACAATAGTCTTACCATGTACTAAAATAAGTACTAGTGTCTTAATATCATTACCCAATCAGCAGTCATGTTTCTTAGTGGTCACGAATGTTCTTCACAGTTGTTTTGTTTTGGTTTTGAAGCAGGATCCAGAGAAGAGAGCCATTGAAGTGGCAGGTCTATAACCCTGCAGAAGGGTTCTCCCCTTCTTCTTCCTTTCCTTACATTTTTTATTTATTTTATTTATTTATTTAGTTATTTTTCTAACAACATTTTTTTTAAAAACACATTTTCTCGTAGAGTTTTTCACATTCTGGATTTTGCTGATTGTGTCCTGAGATAACACGTACCTTGTTCCTTTGCTTTGTACTTTGTGTGAACCTGGAGCTGTAGGGGCTAGCCCAGAGATTTGACCGTGGTGTTCACTGCCCAGCAAGAAGGCTTCAGAGGCCATGACAATGTGCCCTTCTGTGAGGAGGACACAGTATCCTGTGGTTGTTTTTTTTTTTTTTTTTTTAAGATTTTTAAGTTTATTTATTCATGAGAGACACAGAGAGAGAGAGGCAGAGACATAGGCAAAGGGAGAAGCAGGCTCCATGCAGGGAGCCTGACGCGGTACTTGATCCCAGGACCCCGGGGTCACACCCTGAGCTGAAGGCAGACACTCACCTGCTGAGCCCCCTGGGCGTCCCTTCTGTGGTTGTTTTAGCACCTGTAGCCAAGGGCTGCCCGACCTTGCTGGCAGACTTCGGCTTGGCCGTTTGAACGTGATGAGCTTGTGGCACCGTACCTTCCCCAGAACACATCTCACAGGGTGTGGCGTGCGGTCATTTGATAAATGCTTCTCTCCCCTCGTGGACTGGCAGCTTCGGAAGATGGCACACCCTCCCCTGTCCCTGTCTACATCCCAGCACCCGGAGCCTGTTTGCTGAGTGAATGAGCCAGTAGGTTCTTCCATGTAAACAGCCTCATTTGATTTTCATATCACCCTTAAAATACCGTATTATTTTCAGCCTCATTTTGCTGTTTAGGAAGCTGCAGCTCAGAGGCTAAATGGTAGCACTCACCTCGATGTCAGGTCATGGAAGACAGAACTGGGGTCACCCTGACATCAGGTCACTGAGAACAGAGTTGAGGTCACCCCCATGGTCAAGTCACCAAAGACAGAGTTGGGGTCACTCCGACATCAGGTCACTGAGGACAGGATTGGGTCTCCTAAGAGGCAACTGTATTAAATATAGATTTGAACACAGTTTACTTTGTTTCTCTGGCTAATTGTACCTGGATTCTAAAGCTGTAAATAACCTTTCAGCTGCACAGTTTAGCTTTCTCTGCTGTGCAGAAGCATGTACCTCATAATTACTGAACTCTACATTGAAGCTAAGTATGTACTATATTGAATTAAATGAATTTTTTAAAAAAGTGTGTGCTGTCCTCTAGTGGGAGTAGCATAGAGAAGATCACGTGGCAAGGTGTCCAGTGTCGGAGGGTAAAGATTTCTCTTCTTACATATTTAGTGGAAAAGACCACCTTTCCTCTAAATTTGCAGTCCAGAGGCTTCCTGAAAGTAACTCTCTGCCTCAGTGCACTCCTGGGATTTAGCTGTTCAGGGAGCCGACCGCCTGGAGACCTCCGGTGCCACTGGCCAAACAGCCGTGGCCCTGTAGAACGTGCGTGCCGGTGGATTCAGTGCCTCTGGGCACAGCGTCTCCATGGGCCATTCTCTGCAGAAACCCTGTTTCTCTGGAAGCAACTGCCGGCATGTCAGAGGGGAGGGTTCCACAACCCCTCAGGGTGGTACGGCCTGGCCGGCTGGGTGTCCCAGAGCTCTGGGGCATGGCTACCTGGAAGTGGGTGGTGCTGAGGGCCAGGAGCACCTGTGTGACCCCGCAACGAGGCTGCTGTCTGCAGCACGGTCGAGTCCTACCGCAACACCAAGTTCAGGTTTTGCATTGAACCAGGGGAAGACCCCACATACCCATCACCAAGGAAGTGATGGAGAAATCCACCTAATTTGTGTGGCAAATACTCATTTGGTAAAAATTTTGGGTAGAAAAGAGGCTCTCTTCCTTCAGTCACTTGTTAGCGACACCTTATCCTCTTAAAAAGCTTTACGGCGGGGTAAGCCTGAAAGGAAAGGAGACAGCATGGGGCAGGGCTCCCAAGCATGGTTTAAGCTTCCCTTGTCTGGCCTTGGCCATGAGGGACAGAGCCCTGGTGGCCGCCCACATGCGAACTCCTCCATAGACTGTCGTCTGTGTTTCCGTGATGATCAGATTGCTGTGGAAATTGGTTTGTTAGAGATAATCTGTTGTGCTTTCCACCCGTTACAAAAGAACAAATGGTTACTGAGCAGAGTATGAATAATGGGTGTGTAGAAAGAAGACAAAAGTCGCATCCGTGTCTCGTCTGAGGTGAGGGCCGTCACAATGGTATGTCCACCCCTCTAACCTCTGTGCACTTGTGGCCCAGGACTAGTCCTTCCTCCAGCCAGAGACTACCACTCAGGCAGGTCCTGGGAACTCTGCACATCCTTACATGATAAAAATGGACCATCTTAACCATTTTAAGTGTACAGTTGAGCAGCATTAAGGGTATTCAAGTAGTTGTACGACTGTCACCACCATCTCTCCCCAGAACATTACATCACCCCAAACTGGACTCCGTCCCCACTAAACAATGACTCCCTATCTCCCTCCCCCAGCCCCTGGCATCCACCCTCTACTTTCTGTTTCTATGGGTTTGATGACTCTAGGGACCTTGTAGAAGTGGAATTGCACAGTATTTATTCTTTTGTGACGGTTTCATCTCACTTAGTATAAAGTCCCCAGGGTTCTTCCATGTTGTAGCAGGTGTGAGAATTTCCTTCCCATCTAAGGCTGAGTGATAGTCCATTGTATGGATAACACCATATGTTGTCCATCTACTGATGGACACTTGGACTGCTTCTACCTTTTGGCTATCGTGAATCCTGCTGCTATGACATATTTGAATTTCTGAATTAACTTTTGCATTATAAAATTTGCATATTTCAGAAAGATCCAAATAGTACAGAGTATACAGAGTGAAATCTGAAGTGTCCCTCCCCATAACTGGTCCTTCTATGACTGCTCCATGCTCAGATGTAAATGCCTGTCCTGTGTGTCTGTGTCTTTCAGATTTCCCACCAAAACCAATGATCCATACATGTACCCATACATCTGTGTTTCCACAAATGGAATCCTAGTGTTGAAAGATACTGGAACTTGCCCTTTGAGTTTTGGATAGTTTGGGTGTCCCTCTGTGTTAGTATTTCTCGACTTGCCTCCTTGCTGGAGGATGCAGTGTCCTTCATATCGCTGCTCCATTGTCCAGTTAATGACCTTGGAGCATGCTTGTTTCATTGTACATAGTAGTTAGCATTTTGCTGCATCTCTAAATGTGTTTCCATTACACTTTTTATGGAGGCACCACAGTTGCTGTATGTATGTACCGTAATACACTTAAATTGGTTCTGTATCTAAGCTGTTGACCCTTGAACCGTGTGGGGATTAGGGGTGCCAACCCCCTGTGTGGTTGAAAATCTGCACATAACTTTGGACTCCCAAGACCTTAACCACTAATAGCTTATTGTTTACCAGAAGTCTTACTCATCACATCAACAGTTGATTAACACATATTTTGTATGTTCTGTATATTACAGACTGTATTTTTGCAATAAAGTAAGCTAGAAAAAAAAAGGAAATGTTATTTAAGAAAATCATGAGGAAGAGAAAATGTATTTACAGTACTCTGTACTATAAAAAAATCCATGGATGGTGGACCTGCCCAGGCCTAAGCTATGTTGCTCAAGGGTCAACTGCATGTCTATTAAATATATATTGTTGTTGATCTTTGCTCTTCATATAATGCTGTATTAACATCCTCATGCATAAATCTTTTCAAACCATAGAACCTCGATTGTGGTTTTTACCAGGCTCACTGGTCACTGAGTTTTAATGAAGCCCTTTAAAGTCACTATTTTCCCTTTTTTAAAACAGACTATTTTTTTTTTAGAATGGTTTTAGGTTCACAGCAAAGTGAAGTGGAAGGTATAGAGATTTCCCATATAAATTCAGGCTTCACACATGCAGAGCCTCCCCCATAAACAACATCCTCTAATCTTCTACCAGTGTTAAATTGGTTACAACTGAGGAACCTGCATTGACACGTCACTATCACTGTAGTTAAGGGTTTCATTAGGGTTCACTCTTGGTGTTTTACACCCTTGGGCTTGCACAAATGTACACTGACATGTCCATCATGATAGGATCCTACAGAGTAGTGTCACTGCCCTAATAGTCCTCTGTGTCTCCTGGTTCATCCCTCCCCATCCCAGTCCTCCAACCACTGATCTTTTTACTGTCTCTGTCTCCATAGTTTTGCCTTTTCCAGAATGTCTTAGAGTTGGAATCACACAGTGTGTAGTCTCTTTAGATTGGCTTCTTTGACTTAGTAATATGCATTTAAAGTGTTTCCATGTCTTTTCATGACTTGACATCTCATTTCTTTTTAGCACTGAATAATATTCCATTGTCTGAGTGTACAAAAGTTTACTTTATCCACTCACCTACTGAAGGACATCTTGGTTGCTTCCAAATATTGGCAGTTACAAATAAAGCTGCTGTAATATAAACATCCAGGTGTGAGTGTTTGTGTGAACATAAGTTTTCAGCTTCTTTGGGCAAGGAATGTGGTTGCTGGATGTAGGAGTTTTATATTTTTGTGTTGTACAGTTAGGCTTGTAATACATTTTGAGTTAGTTTTTGTGAAGCATGAAGGCCTGTGTTTAGATTTAGTTTTTTTGCATGTATATGTTCAGCTGTTCCAGCAACATTTGTTGAAAAGACTATCTTTGCTCCATTGTATTGCCTTTGCTCCTTTGTTAAAAATTAGTTGACTAGTCTTATGTGGGTCTGTTTCTGAGCTCTCCAGATCCATACATCTGTTCATTTACCAGCGCCATAGTGTCTGGATTACTGTAGCTTTAGAATAACTCTTGAAATTGAGTAATGTCAGTCTTCCATCCTTTTTCTTCTTCAATATGGGGTGGCTATTCTGGGTCTTTTGCTTCTCCATATAAACTTTGGAATCAGTTTGTCAATATCCACAAAATAATTTGCTGGTATTTTGGTTGGGATTGCATTGAATTATAGATCAGTTGGGAAGACCTGACATCTTGACAGTATTGGGTTTTCCTATCCATGAACATGGAATATCTCTCCATTTATTTAGTTCTTTGACTTCTTTTGTCAGAGTTGTGTAGTTTTCTTCATATGGGTTTTATAAACATTTTGGCTAAAGTCACTCTTCCAACTCAAGTCTCAATGATGACAACTAAATAATTATGCAAACCACCTGAGGGGATGATGATGCATCATCTACAATTTTCTAAACAGTTAACTGGAGCTAATGACAAATAATATGCAGTATGCCCACTGGTAGAAGCTCCCAATCTAATTCTTGCTCACTGATAATACTCAAAACACAACCACATAGGAAACAAAACTTCTAACCAATCTGTTGGAATTTTTTCTTTATCATCTTGATTCTACATCTTGTGGAGCCTGGACTAGGAAATAGGATAATTTAATTCAGAGTATTGCTCTACGAACTTTTGGTCTAGGTATTTTGTATGCTAGCTTCTTCCCAGCATGCCTTGTTGTTTCTCCTAATCAGGTGTCTTACTACATTATAGTTTGAATGGCCAAGGTAATGAGTTCTCCACCCCCCCCCCAACCTGTACTAAAATGGATTCTGTTGTGCTGATATGGAACATTTACTGGGGTGGAAGTCTGAAGGCCTTTCTTTACTGGCTGTGCAGTTTTCTATGTGACTCTTAGCAAGTTTACTCATGAATTCACTCATTTGCTGAACACCTGCTGAGTGCTAGCCAGTCACATAGCCTTTCTTATTCTCTTCCTTCATTCAAGATAAGAGTGTTGTGATAAGTATATTTTTAAGCCTCTTCCCATTTGAACTTCCCATGATTTTGAAGTCCTGCATTTGCCAGTTGTATTGTTAACTTTTCTATTTGTGTTGATGGTGGGAGTCCCAACCTGAAAATTCATACAGAGCAAAGAGTATACCCTGCATCCCTCAATCTCAGGAGGGTACTGAACCAGGTCTTTTCATAGATTATAATATTGAAAAACCAGATTCAAGTGCTTCTATCACCCTGGAGAATATATGTCCACAATTTTGCAGTCATTTGCACTTTAAAGGAAGTACTGCTGCATTTTTCATTTTCTAAAAAAAAAAAAAATCCATCCACATTTGAGTGAAGACCAGTGTTGCTCTAAACTTTTGGTTAAAAAAAAAAAAAAAAACAGGACCAGATTGATCACTTAGTCACTGGAGTAAAGAGTCTGCTTCTCGGAGCCTGCTCCATGAGGAAGTGTCAATAAATTCTTCATCCTGGCTACATGCCTTTCCCTGGGGTTTATCTAGGATACAAGGAAGAAGGCACCTGTGTTACCAAAATACCTCTCGTTTCAGTGCAATTTAGTCTCACATTTGGTATAAAATGCCTGAAGCTTTTATTTTAGCTTATCACCATGTTGTGGGGTCAGCAAATAGTCTACTCTTTCCCAGGGTGGAGGAGAAGCAGAAGCAGGGCAAGGGAGTCTCTGGGTATCAGTCTGTGGCTTATGCAGCAGGAAAATGGCTCCTCTTACCTTGTCTTTTGATCCCACCCCACCTGCCCAGTATCTTTGAAGTGGGAGGCACCTGAATGAATGGGGGTGCTCAGCTGTGCAGGGAGAGCAGCTGGTGTGACCAGGGATCCTAACTCCACATTGCCCCAATCCCATGCCTTCCTTCTTGCCTCAGACACCACTTTCCTTGACTTCTGCACCAGCAAAGATTCACTGTTCAGATTTGAAAGGAGCCTGGGGAGTCATACACTCTGCTCCCATATAACAACATATCTGGTAGATGAACCTACAGCCTTCCCTTAAGCACTTGTGACCTCATTGCTTCCCTGGGAGGTCATTCCATAAGGAACCTGATGTGTTTTCTAGAAAGTTCTTTATATAGAGTAGTATGGAGTTAAAATTTGCCTTTATAGATGGATAATGGGTAGGGCACCTAAAGATAACTTACTACAACCATTATTCCTGTTGCTTTCCACCAGGAAGGCCTCCTGAAACAACACAGAACAAGTGCACTCTCCTTGTTGCCTATCAACCCTCACATATAATGTCAGCTTCCTGACACATTTCCAACTGAAAACTCTGGGTTAGTGGAGACCACTGAATCTAGTGATTTTTACCTTCCAAAGGCATAGAATGGGTCTCAGGAAAGAGCTGAAGGGTCAGAGGCAACCTTCCCTTTCTCTCATGTGAGAATATCAGTGGCCCCCAAAGAGCGGAGCCAGGGTGTTGAGTCCCCAGGGCACTGTGGGGTAGTGACTGGTTTGGATGTGATCATAAGTTGAGTTCTTAGCTACAGATATGTATTAACTGTGCACACTGTTCCTCCACCAGATAGAGCTACTAGGAGGGAATTAACAACTCTTGCCATTCAGAGGGTGTTTCTATGACTGGGATCCAAATATTCTGCTGGTTAGCTTATTTGGCTAATGTAGAAAAAATTCAGTTAGTACTCTTGGCCATCTCTGTAAAGTTTTTTTAAAATTATTTATTTATGATAGTCACACAGAGAGAGAGAGAGAGAGAGAGACAGAGACATAGGCAGAGGGAGAAGCAGGCTCCATGCACCAGGAGCCCGATGTGGGATTCAATCCCAGGTCTCCAGGATCGTGCCCTGGGCCAAAGGCAGGGGCTAAACCGCTGCACCACCCAGGGATCCCATCTCTGTAAAGTTTTATATCCTAGTCTGGCATTTGCCATCCAGCACATGTCCAGGCCACCTTCCCTTGTCATAAGTCAGTTACCATTTTGAGTATGAAGGTTTTTATTAATAGGAATTTCAATGAAGCATCCTTTAAGAAGGCAGTCGGACTGCCAACTCCACCACCAACTGAAGTGACACAGTTAATCCAAACCTAATTTGATTTTTTTTTGTTCTTTGTCTTAGTATTACATGTTATAGAGAGACTGGGTGATGGTGATGATGGTGGTGGTGGTGATGATGGTGGTGGTGGTGGTGGTGGTGATGGTGATGGTGAAGTGATGATGGATGATGGTGGTGGCAATGATGGATGATGGTGGTGGTGATGATGATGATCATGATGACAGTGGTAATGATAATGGTGGTAGAGATGATTCTGATGATGATGATGGTGTGTGTTTAGACATGGCTACATTGTATACTTGCATATATGCATAGTGATAAAGGCATTTAAGAGCAAGAGCTGTTATACATGAACCACATCTTCCTTGTTAAAGCAATTTTGTAGTGAGATTATCCACACAACATTGCTTATTCGCTAAAGCTTATAACATTTTGTCTGAGGGACCCTATTAAGACATATAATTTCAGTAGGTCAGGCTTGTAGCAGTTGTGCTTGTGGGTTGATCTCTTACTCCAGGACTTACATATTTGATGTCCTGACATTTGTGTAATTGCTCTGCTAGAGCCCACTTGGAGCATTGAAAGCTACTTAAAATGTCATTATTAGCTGCCCGGGTCTCAGAATTATATGGTGCAGTTGATGGAACAAAAGAATGTTCCACTTTGATGCACGTGGTATTTGATTGTGCTCTGGGCCACGGTCCCTCTTCAATCCACCAGGGATAGCTGGACTTTTTAAAAAGGATTTTTGATTTCTGTTCATCTTCAAATGATTGACAGTGGATGCCTTTGAGATAACTCAGTGTGGTTTACAGAGGTGGCATGAGAGATGACTTCTGATATGCGTTAATTGTTCTCATCATAAGCTGGTCAGCCACTTTGAATGTTTTTAAAGTTGTTTTTCACTAATGAAACCTGAAAGGTTTCTTTTTTGGATGAGAGGAGACAATTTTGGGAGTTATATTTTATTATTCCATTTTGGAGACAGATACTTCATATTATAGCCATTCTAAGAGACCCATAACAAGTCTTCCCTGTTCTCTGATCTTTATCTTAAAGAATATGAGTTTTATCATGTGGGGATCTATTCCTGTTCTTCTCCAGATAATGAGAACAGACTGAAGGAAGCTGAAGAAAAAAAGATGTATGGTAACAATAAGAATTTCTCTGAGTTCTTAAATGTTGGAACAGATTATTAGAAGAGGGACACAATTTCACATTCACTGTATTAGTGAATTATTGGCTTCCCACCTCCCCCATCTTCCAGACCCTGCATTATTTTTCCATAGCTCCTGTCAGCACCAGATATTCTATGTATTTGTGTTTTCGGTTGCTTATTTTCTTTCTCTTCTGATGTGGATGAATGTTTCATGAAAGCTAGGGCTTTGTTAACTGCCTTATTCCTGCACTTGAAAAGTAGCTGTGCATACAAAATGTGCAAGGGAAGAAGGAAAGAGAGGATCTCCTGAACTCTTCTGTTTAAATTCAAGTACCTCTGGGGGGCATATATCACTGATTATCAGTAACCTTAGTGAGACCTGGAATGAGTCACCCATACCACGAGCAACAGAGAGAGGCTGCCTGAAGAGCAACCTGGGTGGGTCAGTGAGGGCAAAAGGGAGGGGCTGTTTGGACACCTGGGGACATGACCAGACCTTGGACTCCTACACAGAAGATGCACAGAGAGTTAGGGGTACAAACCTTGCCACACACAGGCAGGGATGTGAGAGTCTAGCCTGCTTCACAGCTTCATCCAAGGCCAATGTGCTGCAACCCAGGATCTGAATCATCACTGTGATCATTCTTCTGGCCCCTTTACCTGGTAGTTCCAGCCCAATAATCCCATCAGGGTGTGTTCTTACATCTGGAGACAGTAGGGCTCTGAGAGGAAATGTTCTGCCCAGGTAGACAATAAACTTTGACTCAGGGGCTTAATTTAGTCTGCAATGTTGCCACAGGGAGGTATGTGATGTCCTCTGCCCACTGCCATTAGGTGCAGAGTGGGGGTATGCAGGGATTCCACCTTGAGGAGCCCTGTTAGGATAGATGGGGGTGGTCTGACAGAGACTGGGCATGAATCCTCGGTTAAACAAGGTGCTTGGGAATGGAATGTTTTTATCCAGTGATTTTTCTGGTTGAGTTTGCATTCACCAGAAACATATTTTTGATTCAACACTTGTTAAAAGTTTCTCATAAATGTGTGGCACCTTGGTGAATATCTGGGGGCATTGTGGTGTGTTCTTCAGCACACTGCCCCCCTCAAAGGCGGGGGGCACACAGGGAGCATCACCCCACTGTGACAAGCCTTGGCCACCTGCTGCATGGTCTCTAATTTTAGGTGTTGCCTTTTCTCACCTTCTATGCCATCACTGCAGCAATGCAGGCCACTTGAAAGTGGATGTGTTGATACTGTTAGAGATATAATAAACAGCAAAGACCTGTGCTTGCTTTTTAGTCCAGGTTATTGTCTCATGTTTTTTATTGACTTTCTATTTGAAATACATTCTTGGCATTTTTAATGGAATAGTTTTGCTCAGGGTAATTCAGACCCCAAAATTATACTGTAAGATTTTTTTTAAAGACATGATTTGGGTTTATCTTTTTTTTTAAAAAATCAGCAAATTAATTGGGTTACCTTCATTAGAAATTATAAATAATAAGAGGTGCCTAGGTGACTCAGTCAGCTAAGCATCTGCCTTCAGCTCAGGTCATTACCTCAGGGTCCTGGGATCAAGCCCCATGTCAGGCTCCCTGCTCAGCAGGGGGTCTTCTCTCATTTCCTCTGCCACTCCCCCTGCTTGTGTGCTCGTGTTCTCTCTCTCTCTCTCTCTCTCTTTGTCTCTCTCTCAAACAAATAAATAAAATTTTAAAAATTATAAATAATAATTTTTAAAACTTTATTTTAGCAAAAGCCAAGTTTTATATTTTTATATTTTACAAGTTTTGTAAATGACTTTGTCAGATCTAAGTTTGTCAATTTAAAATTTGATTTCTTTTAAAAAAAAGATTTCATTTATTTATTTATGAGAGACAAAGAGAGAGGCAGAGACATAGGCAGAGGGTGAAGCAAGTTCCATGCAGGGAGCCTGATGCAGGACTCTATCCCTGGACCCCGGTATCACGCCCTGAACAGTGGCAGATGCTCAACCACTGTGCCACCCAGGCACCCCTAATTATTGATTTCTGAGAGTAAAATTTGAACGTAGATTTAAAGTTTGGAGGTTGTTTGGTTGAATTTCAGGAAAGACATTTGCCTACAGATAGGGTAATAAGTGACAGTTTGAATAACATGTCAATTCAAATACTTGTCTGTTTTAGGAGGAAAGTAAAATGACTTCTTGAGTTGTGCTGTCCTTTGATGTTCTTACATGGTCTCTATGGTTGGTCTATCCCATATATTAAGTTTGCTTAATACTCTCCAGTAGACAAGTCTCTCTGGCTTCTAAAACATTTTGATATCTATGTGTGAATCCTATTGTAGCTCTGCAGCAAACTGCCTTTAATTCATTATCCTTTCTCATAGTGATTCTTACTCAAGGTTCTGAACACAATAAGTACCCAGTACCAGTTAGTGAAGTGAAAAGGTGAACGGATGGGTGAATGGGGGAGTGGATGGGTGGATGAGTGGATAGGTAAATGGGTGGATGGGTGGATGGGTGGCTGGATGGGTGGGTGGGTGAATGGATGGGTGATGGATGATGGATAGATGGGTGAGTGGGCAGATGGATGGCTGAATGGATGGCTGGATGGATGGCTGGATGAATGGATGGGTGGATGGGTGGGTAGATGGATGGATGCATGGATGGGTATATGGGTGGGTAGATGGAGCCTGGGGTCTGACTTTAATAACTGAGGTCAACAGTTTTCTAAATGAGGGTTAATACTTAGGAGAGAACCATCTCAGAAAGCATAATCCTAAATTGAATCTTGAAGAAACCGGGAGGCAGTAGTCACCTGGCACAACTAAGCATTCTGATGGACAGGGGGTGTGTTCTCTGCTTTTTGTGTGTGGATTATGCTGAACTGTAGCTAGCACTCACCATGGACATCCAGGCTGTGTATGTGCAGTGGACTGTAAGGGATGAAAACCAGTGGAGGGCTAGGTTATTCCTGACCATCGCCTCATCATCATAATAATAGTTCTGGCTGTTAAGCACTTATGGTATGCCTACCACTGGATAAGTGATTTCTATGCCTGCCTCACTTGTCCCCGTCATACATAAGGGGCCTGAGCTCCAGGGAGATCTAGGGGCTAGTCCAGGACCACACAGTGGGAGAACTAGGGGAGAGAGGAATCCAATGGCAGTGCCATCAGCTCTTGGCTTCCTGAAGAATGTTTGGGGTGCAGTGTAGTGCTCTTTCTCCTAAGTGGCCGCAGTGCACGCCCCACCAGAAAGAAATCCACATTTCTTCATGTGAATCCAGCTCACCAGCTCAATGGATGTGATGAGACCAAGGAGAATTTTGAATGTGTCCTGAGAAACCAATGTCTCAGCCACAGCTGTAGCCAATAACAATCCTGACAGAAATCCTGCCACAGAACACCCCACTCCCTCACCACACGCACCCCTGCCCGTTCCTGCAACGCGGGGACACAGGGATATGGAGAACGTGGTGCGTGGTACAGGTGGGCACAGCAGCTGGTGCAGGAAGGAGGCAAGAGGCCTTGCCCACTGAGGCAGACAGGAGGACAGTGCAGGCCGCATCTGCTCCCTGTGTGGATGACATTGGTCATGAGCCCTACTGCTGCGGGCAGGGGCTTCTATTCCACTTTCTCAAGCCAGGTAATTCCAGAAGCTACGGAGGGCAATGTATGTACCCTGGGATGCGCAGATGCCAAGAGCGTTGATGTGTGTACGTGTGATGGACACGTGACACATCCCGGTCACCTCTGAGGGTCCCCGCCCCCGCCCCCTGCTGGCCCCACCCAGTCTGGAAGTCCCCTCCTTCCAAGAGGATCATGTGTGCTCTTCGGTGATGAAATCCCGTCTGGGCTCATCCCTGTTTTTGCATGCATCAGCTGCTCATCGTTGCTGACGCAGATGGATGGTGGGCCATTCATCCTCTCTCCTGTTGGTGGACTCAGGGGCTTTGAGAGGGTTTTCTGTTTGCTTAGCTGTTGTGAAAGAGTCTGCTTGACACGGTCTCCTGGGCATCAGTGGTGGACAATGGATCTTGAACCCATTTCTAGGTGTACGGAGGGCCACGCTCACTAAGTAACTGCGGACAGGACATCCTGGGGGCTGTAAAGCTTCCCCCTCCCGCCACCTGGGGCAAATGAGGCCTCGGCTCCACGTCTTCTCCACAGTTTGTTCTCAGTCTCTTAAAATCGAGTCATATCAGCAGGCATGAAATATGGTTTTAATTAGCCTCTCAGGGATTGCTCATAGTCCTGTGCACTCGCCATGCACTCCCGGGCCACTTGTGTTTTCTTTGCTTATTTTTGGGGTGTTTCCCTCTTTATTATTGATTGTCGTTATGGGAGTCTTTAAATATACATTCTGGACAAGAGTCTTATGCCAGAGATTTTTGTTTCATCACCTTTTAAGAACGTATTTCCTTTTTTTCCGTTGAAATGCCTTTGAATTAGGGAACCTCGTTGGAAGTAGTCTGTGTAGAGTCACCGCTGCACACCGCATGGGAAGTGCAGACCAGCCTTACAAGAGGTGGTTAGGTCCTCCTCCTGGGCCATGAAGTTTACACCAACACGTCCTATAAAGCCCACCTTCAAGAGATTGCCCCTCCTTGTGGGGTCAGCTGCCCTCAGGGGCATTGAGGGAGGGCAGGCTACGGTCCCCGCACCCGCCATCACCATACAGCTTTTCTGCACCTGCTCCAGGCCTGTTTACAGCGGGCATCACCCTCCTGGTCAGCCCAGCCCCTGTCATGTGGACACGTCTTCCCCTCCCCCTTATGCTTGAAGGGCATTTTCACTGGATACCCACTTCTGAATGAAATGGTTTTTTTTTTTTCCTTTAACACTTCAGATACGTCATTTGTGTGTGTATGGTCAACTACGTGGGCAAGATGATGTCAAAGACGCCATCCCCACAGGACGTGTACTGTCTCGGGCTCTCTTTTGCTTTAAGTCAGCCATGGCCTGCACCCTGCCCCTGCCCTGCCCTGCCCTGCGCCCTCCCTCCCGCCCTCCCAGTGTCCTTCCCGCGCCCTCCCTGCACCCTCCTCGCCCACCTCCCTGGCGTCCTGGGCCCTGGCTGCCACTGGGGGTCTCCTCCACCTGCTGTTCTGACAGTCATCCTGTGCTTCTCCTTCCCTCTCTTCTTTCTGAACTGCATTCAAGCCGCAGCTTCTGAAGTTCATGGTCTTCACCAGTTTCGGGAGTTGCCAGGGTTGGTTGTTCCCCTTCAGTTCTCTGGCCACATTCTCTGTCCCATTTCCTTCTTGCTCCATTTGTCTATCATGCCTGATATGGTTCTGCAGGCTGCTGATGTTCTGCTCCGTCTTCCTCAATTCTTTTATTCTTTTAATAAAGATTTTATTTATTTATTTGAGAATGAGAGAGAGAGAGAGAGAACAAGCAGGGTGAGGGGCAGAGGGAGAAGCAGGCTTCCCGCTGAGCAGGGACTGGATCCCAGGGCCCCAGGTCATGACCGGAGCCAAGGGCAGACACTTCACTGCGGAGCCCCCCAAGTACTCCCTTTCCACCTGTTCTTAGATAATCAGTCTCTTCTCTACATTCACTAACCATCGCCCTCTGAGGCCCGTCTGTGGCTGGGCCCCTCCAGCAAGTGTTTAAATTGCACATCTGTGCTCATCATGCATAGAACCTCCGCCACTTGCCGGTCGAGCCCTGTGTCCCTGCTGACCTGGCTAGTGCCCCCAACACCCCTGTTTGCATCACTCATTTATCTCCTTGCCTCCTGGTTCCAGTGCTGACTGTTCCTTGCTGGTGTCATCTGTGCTCACCTTTCTGTGTCCCCAGAAGCACTGATCCAGAGTCTCCTGAAGGACCTGGGAAAGCCGCCAGTGCATGCAGAGGGTGTGAGCCCCCCGGACCTTGGCAACATGGCCCACATGATTGCTACCGCCATGCAAGGTGTGGGTACTGACCTAGAGCTTCATGGTGCTGAGAAAGGAGTCCCAGGAAAGCCAGAAGAAGCCATGCAGGGTGGAGACAGTCCGCCAGGTGAGCCTCTCAGCCTGGGTTATGGTGGTCGGTGGGGTTGGGGGGTGTGCCATGACGCTGTATTGTGCAGGGCCTGGCTCACCAGGCCATGAAGCATTCCCTCTGCCGCCAGGACATGGATCTGTAGCAACGGGGTTTACCTGTTTGAACGTCCTCCTCCAAAAGCTGTCATAACAGGTGCAGCCTGTGAAGCAGTTATGTTGGAAGACAAATCACTTTTGGTGCTGAGGCTCAGAGTCAGGGACACACGGGAGTGATAGAAAGTGTTTCTGTTTGGATTGTGCGAGTGGGTAGAGTCGAATATTTGAATAATACGTGAAAAGGCTTCATTCAAATGTGTGCTTGAGGCTTAGCCTCTGAGGCTGCTCCAGGGACAGAGCAGAGCAGAGACTGCCCCTCCACCCCAGTCCCCCATGCCCGCAAGCGCTTGTACAGCTATGGGATCCCTGGAGCTGAGGGCAGAGCAGGGCTGAGCACGGCCTTGTCTCTGCCTCACTGCTTCTTGGAGTCACAGGAACCAAATGAAAGCATCTGTTCAATGCCTGGCACGCAGTAGGTGCACAAACATGTGTGCCAAAGCACAAGTGGAATGGCGCATGGCTGTGTCCTCCATCCCTCCCCCTGGCGACAGGCTGGCCTGGGGCTGGAGGCGGGGCATGGAAGAGGAGCCAGAGCTCCAGCAGGACCTGGTAGTGCTAGTCACTCAACAAACACGGAGGCGGGTGCCTCTGTGCTGGTAGGGGGATCTCACCGGTGCCTGGGCTCTAGGGCTTCACCTACACAAGTTCTGCACCGACGGCACCGCTGATGGAATATTTAGAGAAACAACCGTCATGGCAAAGTAATGGGCTCTGAAGATGTCCTAACCTGCGGGGTCTGGTGTAGATGCCTTGGTCTGCTCTTCTGGAAGTCGTGGTGGCTGCGGGCGCCGTGGGGACCAGCGGAGACCCACCGCTGAGGGTGGCGCACAGCTGTATGCTGCTCACAGTGAATCCACGTGTTGTAGCTGGTGAGGCCCTCGCCATCCATGACATTGATGGAGTGCTGGTTGTGCTGTCAACAGGAAAGTGCTCCTTCCTGGTGGCAACCTGGCTGGCATTGCTCTGCCCACCCTTCTGTCCCGGACCGTTGGGTCCTGCGGTGTGCTGCTCCACCGACGGTGGTGTTCTCCACATGGGTTCTGATACATGCTTGTGTCTTTCACAGGTGACCGAGTGCCCGACGGGGAAGATGCACGTTACAAAGAGGTATGCTGGCACGTGTCTGCATGTTGGGCTCACCCTAGACCTAGAGCTGTCCTGGTGACCTTTCTGTTCACACTTTGGGGACATGTGCATGATTCAAACGTGTGTTAGTTGGTTGGGTTTTTTTCAGAAAACCTTGGAAAAACTCGGACATTTCTAAATTAGGGAAAAAGCATAAAAAGAGCATAAAAAGCTGTGTGCATTTCGATCTACTCATGTCTACTTTCAGATTGTGTAGTAATATTTACCTGTTGTAGAAATATGGAAAATAGGGTTAATACAAATGAAAAAAATAATATTCCTTAGAATTTTCCTCCTTGGGGACATGGGCTGAGACCATTGCATCCCCACTTACATCTTTGAGATCATCCCATGAGCCCTGACACCCGAAGTTCATTTAGGTCAGACCTTCACAGGCCCTAGGTCATGTAGACCCACGGTGTCTCATGTGGTAGCCACCAGCCCCATGTGTCTATTTAAATTTAAATTCATTAAAATTAAGTAAATAAAAATGCAGTTCCTTAGATGCGCTGGCTGCACTCAGGTGTTCTTCATAACGTGTGGGTGGGATGGTCCAGATAGGGGATGTCTCCTACTGGTCAGGAAGGCCATACAGAACTGTGCTCCATCATGGGGGACACCCTCACAGGGCTCTATGGGCGCTTCCCGCTTGGGAACCTTCGCTCCTTGGTAAGGATGCGGAGTAATGACAGTGGTGTGATGTGGTTCCACGAACCCCTCTCTCGTAGTGTGGGAAACATGTCCTGGTGAGCACTTCTCTTTCCAGGTCATCTTAGGGGTTTTTGGTTTAGTGCCTTGAGTACATAGCAAATAAGAGCTCTGTGGTCCTCTTTAGCATCTCCCGGAAGTGGGGTGCTGTGTCTCGGTGAGGAGGGGACATGGCAGTTAGGGGGAGACGTGGGCCACGCTGGCCGAGCAGCAGGAGCCAGGGCTGCGGCCGACACTGATTCCGCGAACATCCTGGGGTTCTGAGGCCCCTACCTTCACATCCTGAACGGGTTAGATTTTGATTCATTTTTCTGTTACTTGCGGTACATTTTTAAGCAATTTTTTGGAAAGGGCATCTGAGCATCGTATTTTCTGAGCTCTTGTTTGTTCATTAACATCTGTTGTTTCCTCATCTCATGGAGCACAGTTTGCGTGAAAACACCACTGTCTTTCCTTCCAGAGCCTGAGGACGGGGCTCTGTTCCTCCCTGCTAACTGGCACCATTCAGGATCCAAACTGGAGCAAATGTTTTTATCAAAATACTATTTTCTTTAAATATTTCAAGACACAAAAGGAAGAATGAGGTCCCATTTCCAGTGAGCAGGGAATAATTTATTTCCCTTTCTAGTGCTTCCTTGTTTCCTAAAAACCTGTGATTGGTGAGGGTCCGGGGATCATCCTCTCGTCTCTCCGTGTAGCCTCACTTCAGAGGTGTGGTCTCACAATGGGAAGGAGGCACCTGCCGAACAAGCATGACGCCTCACTCTCGCTAGCCTCCGGAAGTCTCTGTCCTGTGCAGTAGCGGCCCTATGACTGCCTGCTTCCCGGGACGCAGTGCCGGAGGCTCGGCTCATGGGCGCTGTGCCCAGGTAGCACCCCGGTGAGAACTCTGCTCACCATCGGATCCGCCAGCCTCAGCCTCGGTGATGTGGGGCGGATGAGGAGGCCCTGTAAGCCCCGAGGTTGAGGACTAGACATGAGTCCAGGATGAGCCTGTGGCTGAGGTGGGGAGGGAACGTGCACTGAGCACAGAGCCTGGCGCACCGTCTGCTCCAAGCATGCGGGACAACGGTCCCCTTGTGCAGGAAGTGGAGGTGAGGCAGGGAGCTGCTCTGGGGAGGGACTCAGGTCCCCCAGGGGCCGTAAGGATGCACGTGTCGCCGTGACCGTGCCCTTGGGGGACAGGCAAGCCAGCTCCTAGCACAGGGCATTGGGAGGACTTGAGGGCCAACGGCTGGGGTGTCTGTGCAGCCATGGCACCGGGGGGATGTGATCCTGTGTCTCCGGGTGAGGACGGCAGCTCCAGATCCTCAGGGCCTTGGTACTTTGCTTTTGGGTGGTGTGTTCTGTGTGTTTGTTTACGGATTTTATTTATTTATTAAAGAGAGAGAGGGAGGCGGAGAGAGAAGGAGGGGGAGAGGGGAAAGAGAGAGAGAGGGAGACAGGGACAGAGGGGGAGAGGGAGAGAGAGAGGGGGAGGGAGAGAAAGGGAGGGGGAGGGAGGGGGGATAGATAGGGAGAGAGGGAGAGGGAGAGAGAGGGAGGGACAGAGGGGGAGAAGGAGGGAAAGAGAGAGGGTGGAGGGAGAGAGAAGGGGGAGGTATAGATAGGGAGGGGGAGAGAGAAGGAGAGGGAGAGGGAGGGAGAGAACGAGAGAGAGAGAGAGAGAGAGAGAGAGGATTGAGCGAGGGAAAGAGAGAGAGGGACAGACAGGGAGGGAGAAAGGGGGAGAGAGGGAAAGAGAGAGGGAGAGGGGACAAGAGGGGGAGAGAGAGAAAGGAAGAGAAGACAGAGAGGGAGGGAGGGGGAGAGAGAGGGAGATAGGGAGAGAGGGAGGGACAGAGGAGGAGAGGGAAGGAGGGGGAGGGAGAGAGGGGGGAGGTAGATAGGGAGGGGGAGAGAGAAGGAGAGGAAGAGGGAGGGAGAGAGAGAGGATTGAGTGAGGGGGAAAGAGAGAGGGACAGACAGGGAGAGAGGGAGGGAGAAAGGGGGAGAGAGGGAGAGAGAGAGGGAAAGAGAGGGAGAGAGGGGGGAGAGAGGGAGAGACAGAAAGGGGGGGGAGAGAGAGTGTGTACGAGCAGGGGAAGGGGCAGAAGGGAAGGTAATCACTCGCAGAAGCCCCACAGAGCTGAGTGGAGTCCAATGTGTGGCTGGATCCCAGGACCCTGAGGTCATGACCTGAGCCAAAAGCAAGAGCCAGGCGCCCAAGCCCCTGGGCTCTGTAGGCCCCCGGGTGCCCCCACGTGGGCTGGCTTTGAAAACATAGATGCCAAACACCTGCACTGATTTTATACAATGAGATTCTTTATGAAAGTGTATGTGTATGTGTGCAAGACAGAGACCGAGATGGAACAGAGAGACAGATACAGAGACTGAGACAGAGATATAGAGATGGGACAGAGAGATGGAGAGACAGAGATGGAGAGACAGAGACAGAGATAGAGACACAGAGATGGAGATGGATACAGATGGAGAGACAGAGGAGCAGAGACAGAGATGGAGGGACAGAGACAGAGAGATAGGGACAGAGACAGACACAGACAGACAGAGATGCAGAGACCCACTGGCAGATGCACTGCAGAGTAATGCAGACATGCGAGGCCCTTGTCCTCCCCTCAGCTGAACATGTCCCATCCAGATGTGATTCTGAATGTGGCCATGAGGGTGCCACCCCGCCCCTGCCACCCCGCTGCCCCCCTCCCAGGCTACCCACCAACTCCTGAATGTCACCTCACTGAGCCTCCTTTCTGCAGGTCCATCGTTTGAGCCTTGAACTCGGAGACCAGCTGCTGGATCCTGGATCCCAACTCTTTCTGGCCACCCCCCTCCTCTCAGAGACAAAGAAGTCAGAGACCCCACAGACAGTCCCGACATGGGAGGAGGAGGGCGCAGGGGTGGAGGACGTGAGGAGTCAGACCTACTCCAAGGAGCGGCTGGAGAGCCCACATCCTGCAGAGTCCAGATGGGGCAGCTCCAGCGAGTTCCAGCCCTGGATTCTGGGGCCCCCACAGGATGATGCCCCCCTCGATGCCCAGGGACGGCCTGGTGAAGGCCTACGGCTGGAGGTCAGGCCCTCCCAGGAGGAGCTAGGCTACATCGTGACTGGGAATGAGTAAGTGGAGACTCTGGTTCTTTCCTGGCACCCATGACGGCAGGGGGGCGGGGGGCTCTTCATCTGGAGACACGGGATGCATTCCGGGTGTCATAGGGGCAGGGGCAGCCGGGATCCAGCCCGTCCATCACTAGAGTGCGACCTATGAGCCCAGCTTGAGGGGATTCTCCACAAAACAAAGCCACTCCCAGCCTTGTACCCGCAGCCTGGACTGTGGAGCCCGTGGACGCGGCTGCCCCTGGCGGTGGCTGGGCCTGGGATTGATGCCCGCGTGCTGCCTCCATGCCTCTTGGAACCCCAGCCAGTTTTATCTGTGTCACATGAGAGCTGCCCAGGCGCTGGGACTCACTCTTGGGAGGATCTGCTCGTGGTAATGGGGTTCTCCTCCTCCTCTTGGTTCTGAGCTGCTTGTTTTGAGGGCCCGTCCCCACCCTGTATACCCAGCAGGTGGCGCATGCTCAGCCCCGTTTTTCAGGTCCTCTCCCTAATGACTCCGGCTTCTGACACTCGGTAAAGACAAAACTGTGTTTTCTTCAAGTAACAGAAAACACTGTTTCAAAACGAAAACATATCTGGCTGTACACATGCGAACGTGTGTGTGTGTGTGCATGTGCATGCATGTGTGTGTGCATGTGCATGTGCAGGTATGTGTGTGATGTGTGTGCATGCTCGTGTGTGAGCACACATGTGTTGGGTGCTGTGCATGAGTGCACTGTGTGCTGTGCATGTGTGTGCTGTGCTTGCACACACGTGTGCATGTGTATGTGTGCACGGTTGTGCACATGTGCATGTGCAGGCATGTGTGTGATGTGTGCACATGTGTGGTGGGTGCCGTTTGTGTGTGCAGGTGTGTGTGCATGCACACATGTGTGTGCAGGTGTGCAAGTGTGTGCATGTGCACAGACATAGCTATGTAAGATCCTACAGTTGCGTGACAGTGTCTGTGGTCCAGCCATGTCCTCCTCAGCAGCTTTGAGTTGCCCATGTCAGTGACTATGCAGAGCGTAGGACTCCCACTCACAGTCCCTCGTTTCTCATGTTGGTTCTGCACACCCTTGTTCTGTGCTCACACCTCCTGACCAGTCCCTCCACTGATGTGCAGCACTGGTCACAGTGCAGATGGTAGGTTTCATCATTAGCCAGAACTGAGTTCTGCTCCTGGGCGGGAAGTATCTTATTTTCAGCTCAATCCACAGACCACATATCAAAGCCAGCATAAAACTCAAGACTTCTGAGCTCTGGGTGTGTTTTTACTTGTGTGTTGACAGAAGTCCTCAGAGCTGACACCTCAAGCTTGCACCAAATACCGACTCCGTTTTCCCGAGTACACACCCCCTAGTCTCTGAGCTCTCTGCCTGGGTGGGGAGTCCTGTGCACCCATCTCCGTGGTCACACCCCCATCCCAGGGTGGGAAATCTCAGGGGTGGGTGCGTGTACCTTCCAGGGAAGCATGATGGGAGCTCGGGCATGTCCTGTGGGGGGCACAGCAGAACACCCCTCGGCTCCTCATGAATCCAACTATCCTAACAACAGTTACTTATTCTAAACTGTCAAAAGCCCTTTGTGGACTTTTTCCTCCTTTGGGAACTACTGTACGTGTGTGTGCACAGCCTCCCTGGGAGTCTTCTTGCCCCAGGACACCGGTCCCCATGTTCCAGACTCCCAAGGGCTCATCCGCTGTGCAGGGAGGTTGCTTGCAGGGAGACGCAGCTGCCGCTCCAACATCTGGGGCCCGGGGTCTCTGCGGCCTCATGAGGGCGGCAGACGCCCCACATCAGGGCCAGGAGAGGGGGTCTCATAGTCTGTCAGACTCTTCCAAGTGGCAACCGTATGTTGCCATGGACAACAGCAGATGGTGCCCTTAGAGCAGTCCAAGCCCTGGACCTCAAGGCGACTCTCAGAGGGATAACGACCGAGTTGTGGGAGGTGCCAGCGCTTCTCAAGTGGAGGGACCACCGCATCTGCCTTTCCTCTTGCTCCCTGGCTTCCTGGAGGGAATGAGGCCACCGGTAGGGCAGGTTTGTCTTTGCATTCAGAGTTTATTTTCCTGTCGCGTCCTCCTGGGCCAGAACCTGGGGACTTGGATGCTTACCTGCTACAAGCCTGGGTCAGAGAGAAATCATTATCGCGGCTCATTTCCCTTTACTTTTGCACCCTCAATTGGATGGAAGATATATGGTGCTGATAACATGGCCTCACATCAATAATTCTGTTTGCTCCCTCCCTTCAGTGGAGACAGATTGAGGTTTCCGCTCTGTTATATCAGTCGGTGATGTGGGATTCTCTGGGACAAGATTTCCCAGATCTCAGCTTCAGCTTAATGAATCAGCTGTTAATTGACAAGAATTTGATGCCGTTCTTTAAAAAAAAGGACCTCCATACACCTGGTGGTCCTCGTACCCGTGATCTGCATGCTGACCCTGTCCTCCCCGTGGGGGCTCAGACCGGGCAGCAGCTTCCCTTGGACCGGGCAGTGGCTTGGCTCTGCGCTGCTGTCTCTTCCGCCTTCTGACAGAGCGTCGCTTCTCCTGCTGTGCACGATCCTGCCCTCTACCCCCCGGGGGACCCTTCAGACTGGCTGCAGGTCCAAACGGCCGCCCCATCCTCCAAGGCTGATTTTATAGGTGCTCTGAATTCAGAAGAGATGGCACACGGAAGGCGAACTTGAAGCCAAGGGACCCATTTGGGTCCTGGCAAAGGAGAAACCACTTTTTATGCCTGATGAGATGCTCAGGAGCGTGTGGCTCTCCTGGTATTGGGGGTGGATTCGTGTGGATGGACATTTGCGTGCAGAAGACTGGCTTTGGGGAAGCGAGTGCCTGTGGGGTTGGGGGTGGGGACTAGGTGGCTGCCAGGCTGATGTGGGAGACAGTGACTACTGTCCTCAGGGTGGCAGCAGCTCGTGTGGGGACCACGAGAAGCCCTGCACGGATGCACCAGAGGGCCTGCTGCGTGGTCCAGCTTTGGTCCGCAGTTGCCCTTCAGCCCCAGTGGTGGGGATGGCCCGGCTGCTGGTGTGGCAGGGGGGAGTTGGGGGGAGGTGCAGGGCAGTGGCCCCTGGGCAGCTCCCTCACCTATCAGGTGGCGCCCCGAGGGCCTCTGGGAAGAGTGGTTGACACAGAGAGCCTCCTGGCTTCAAGCAGGTCATGGCCGAGGGTGGCAGCCTTGTGGCAGGGAACAGAGAATGCAGCTGGCCTGGAGATAAAGGAGCTTCAGTCTGGGGAGAAGGTTGCAGGCTGAGTGCCAAGTCCGGCGAGGGTGGTGAAGAGGGTGGCCCTCATGGAGGGGCCCCAGGCACCTGCCAGTTATGAGGAGACCCATTGGTTCCACATGTTCCCTGGGGTTTTCTTTCCACCACATACCCTGATGGAAGCACAGATATCGTGATGAAGTCCTCTGACAGGCTGGCTGCAGGTGCCTAGGCAGCCATCCTGGAGCCACCCACCATGTCCCTAGGGCCTGGCTTGTCTCCAAGCACGTCATCCAATGGCTCCCCTGGCCTTTCAGGTTCATATTTTTCATGAGGCAGCAGATGGCCATATGTCTCACTCTTTCCGATGCAGGACTTCCAACAGCGCAGGAAGACAACAACCCAGGCCCATCCTTGTCCCATCTGACCCCATTTGCTCCCACCCCTCATGCCACTTTCAAACAAACCCCACTTTCTTGGAAGCATCTCGGGAAATAGCTCTGAAATATAAGGAGCCTCCTTTAACCTACCACAATGCCTCAGTAGCGTCAGGTGCAGAGCCCGTGTTTAGCTCCGGTGTCACATCCACATCACAGCTTTGTTCATTGGTTGGCATTTGACACCGGATCCAGATACGTTTCACCCCCCTGCCTCAGCTGTCTGCTCTCTGGTGCCCCTGACTCACAGGCCTGCTTTCGCCCCATTGTCGAGGTTCAGATGACGTGTTGGATTTCGATGTCTGTTATGGGCTGGGATCCTAGAACTGGAGGGAATTTCAAACCAGTCTGACCTCTGACCATGGTGGGAAGCACAGTGAGAAATGCCATGAAAATGCAAATACGATGGGTGTTAAAGACAAGTCCAGGGCCTCTTGGACCAAATGGGTTCCTGATTTGGCTTAGCCATGTCTCGCCAGTCAGGAGATGCCTGAAGAGGTGACACCACACCAGGAAGGGGCTCTTTAATGGTCCCAGACTGTGGACCCCCCTTTCCCACATCTGACACTCTCTGTTATGGCAAAAGGTGAAATGGGGGGGTGGGAGGCTGCACAGAGGAAAAGGAACGACTGGAACTGCCCAGCCCACTCTGACCAAGCCTGGGACCTGGACACTGTCCACTCTGGAGTTGTCCTCTGTGGGTTCTGCAGCTCTGCTTGGGGGCTTAAGATGCAAGAGGGCCTCAAAGGGTTCTGGTGATGCTGGGACTCCATGGGCCATGCTCATATCTGATGGGTCAGCAAGGGGGTCACCACCAATACTTGCCTCTACATCTGTGTCTACACCTACATCTCCAGGGTATATCTGCACTACACCACATCCACATCCACATCCACATCTACATCCACATCCACATCATATATCTGTGTCTGTACTGAACTGTATCTCTGTCAGCATCTGCATGTCTATACCTATATCGGGTATAGACATGTGTGTCTACACCGGGTCCGCATGGTCTACCTGGGTCTACATCTGTGTCCATCTACATCACGGATCTCAATCAGCATCTGCATTTCTGTATCTATACTTAGGCCCTCATCCAAACACATGTGTCTCCTAATCACGTGTGTTGGTATCAGTACCCACATCCACATGTGCACCTCCCTCTGTGTCTACACCTGTATCACCCCTGATCTACCCTTAACCTTCACATCTGTGTTATCTTTTTCAGCTGTGTCCGCTCCACCTCTGCCCATATGTCTGCCTCCTCCTCGTGGCAGGCAGTCATGTCTGCCATCTATAGCCGCACGGCCTGGTTTGGTATCGGATTTCTATAATTGCTGGGGAAGTTTTGCTTTTCCTATTCAGGAAAAGCATCCATAGTAGGAATCCCCGGGGACCTTCAGAGCTCAACCACAGCAATTGATTTTTGAAAAGTGTCATCTGCTTTATAAGTTGACCTCCAATTAAATCTGTCTGAGTTAAGCAGTTTAAATATCACTCCTATATGGGAGAGAGGAAAAAGGAGAAACATGAAAAGAGATTCGCTAGGCTGTCAAAATTGAAGTAAACTGCAGATGACGAATGAAGACAGAAGGAAAAGGAAGAATTAGAGAAGGTAGTGTCCTCACGTAGCTCAGTTGTGGAATATTGGCTTCCCTGGGACTTTAATGACTTAAAAAAAATAAAGAAGAACGTCTTTCGGAAGAGCTGGCCATGGGTTATTGAATTCCAGCACAACCTCCCGGATTCTAGTTACGTAAAGGTCCTGTTCAAGCTTTTGATGGACTTGTCTGGTTGTTACTGCAAGCTCTGTAGGGGCGGGGGGCAGGTGGGGGAAGGAAATCATGTCAGGAGGAGCGTGGACACCTGAGGAGCTGAACTACAGCCGTGGGAAGGTGGACGCCATCAGTGCGGGGGAGGCTGGTGAGGCTGCGGGGCCCCAGCAGGGGTTTGGGTCCTGGCCCCCCGCAGATGCAGGACACCGCTGGAGGTCACGCCAGCAAGTGGTGGGGTTGGGGTCCCCTGTCCCAGATGCTTCTGCTGCCGAGTGGAGAAGGGATTATGAGAGGAGGGTGCAGAGGAACGGAGGGACAGCAGGCGTGCTTGGGCCACTCCCCCAGCTCTGTCCCCCCCTCCTCACGCTCTCTGCACCATGAGGCTGATCTGCAAAATGTCACCTGTGCTTACGAACTGGCCCAGATGGCTCACTACGGCTTTCCAGACAGTTTCACCAATGGGGCTTCAGGCAAGGTCCAGAGGGCTGCACTGCCCTTCCCCCCCCCCCATACCTGCCCTGATGAGTTTTTACCATGAATGGATGTTGCATTTTGCCATGTGCAATTCCTGCATCTACTGGGAGGATCATAGCTTGTCATCCCTCATCCTACTGTTGTGCTGGGTCACCTTGTCCAATTTGCGGATGTTGAACCATCCTTGCATCCTTGGAATAAACCCCACTTCATCACGGTGTGTGACCTTCTTCCTGTGTTGTTGAACTCATTTTGCCAATATTTTATTTGTAGATTTTGCATCTGCGTTGCATTGGGGATCTTGTCCCGAGCTTTCTTTCCTTGTGGTGTCCTCATCTGACTTTGGTATCAGGATGATGGTAGCCTCATAAGATGAGCTTAGAAGTGCTCCTTCCTCTTCTGTTTTTTGGAAGACTTTGAGAAGGCTTGGTGCTGATTCTTCTTTGGACATTTGGTGGAACTCGCCTGTGGAGGGGGCCATCTGGTCCTGGGCTTTCCTCTGTTGGGAGATGTTGGTGTACTGGTTCAGTCTCTTGTTGGCATCTTCAGATTTTCTCTTTCTTTGTGGTTCAAGCTCGGTTGGTTGGGTGTTTCCAGGAATTTATTCTTTCTTCTTGGTGGGAGGTCTGTTCACATATAATCGTTCCTAGTCGTTTTCTTACAACCTGTTGTATTTATGTCTCTTCTTTCATTTCTGATTTTGTGAGAGTTCTTTTTTCCCTTGGTTTGTCTATTTTATTTATCTTAAAAAAAAACAGCTCTAAGTTGCATTTATCTTTTAGATTGTCTTTTCAGTCTCTATTTCATCTGTTTCTGTTCTGATCTTCATTATTTCCTTCCTTCTGCTGACTTTGGCCTTCATTTATGCTTCTTTTTCTACTTCCTTGCATTGTAAACCTAGGTTGTTTACTTGAGATCTTTCTTTTTTCACAGTGCTGGATTCGTCACCATAAACATTCCTCTTGGACTCTGTTCTGCCTCCCACCCATTTTGGTGTGTTACATTTCCAGTTTCACTTGTTTTGGGTATTTTTTATTTCAGCTTTGACCCATTGGTTGTTTAGCAGCATATCATTAAATCTCCATATATTTGCGAATGTTGCAGTTCTCTTCTTAATTGATTTCTAGTTTTGAACCATTGTGGTTGGAAAAGGTGTGTGGTATGATCTCAATCTTCTTAAACTTAGTAGTATTTGTATGTGGACTGTCATGTAATCTGTCCTGGAGAATGCTCCACATGCTGGAGAACAGTGTGTATTCTGTTGCTACTGGGTGGAAGGTCCTTCATGTTCTCTTAGGTCCTTCTGGTCCCTGCTATTATATTGCTGTTTCTCTCATCAGATATGTTGGTATGTTATATATTTAGGGGCTCCTGGGCTGGGTGCATAAATATTTTTCATGTTTTATTCTCTTGATGAACTGACCTCTTTATTATTATATACTAATCTTTTTTTGTCTCATTACAAACTTTAGCTTATAGTCTGTTTTGTGTAAGGAAAGTTTGTCTACTCCGTTCTTCTCTGGCTCCCTTGTCATGGACCGTCTTCCTTCGTCCCCTCACACTGTCTACTCTGCTCTTCTCTGGCTCCTCAATCATGGACCATCTTCCTTTGTCCCCTCACATTGTCTATCCCACTCTTCTCTGGCTCCGCTGTCATGGACCGTCTCGTCTTCCTTTCCCTCACATTGTCTATCCCGCTCTCCTCTGGCTCCCCCGTCATGGACCATCTTCCTTTGCCTCATATTGTTTACCCTGCTCTCCTCTGGCTCCCTCATCATGGACTATTTTCCTTCCCCTCATATTGTCTACCCTGGTCTCCTCTGGCTTCCTTGTTGTGGGCCATCTTCCTTCATCCCCTCACTGTAAGTCTGTCAGTGTCCTCATTGCTGAATGGAGTCTCTTATAGGCTGCATGGAGTTGGGCATTGTTAAGTTTTTTTTTTTCCCTATCCATTCAGCCACCTGTGTCTTTTGATCGTAGATTTTAGTCCATTTACATTTAAAGTAATTACTGATAAGTATGGGCTTCATTTTGCCATTTAGTAAATTATTTTCTGTCTGTTTGGCAATTCCTCTGTTCCTTTCCTTTCTTTCCTCCTCTGTGATTTGATGATTTTCTGTAGTGTGTGCTTCCATTTCTTTCTTTTTCTTTTGTGTACGTATTAAAGGCTTTTGCTTTTTGGTCAGTATTAGGCTTACATGAAATACTCTATGTCTAGAACAGCCTGTTTCAAGCTGATAACAGCTTTGAACACATACTAAAGCTCTACATTTTTGTGCTATCTCCCTCATTTTATCTTTTTGATGTCAATACACTTTGTGTAAAACTAAGACATTGTATACTTAGATTTGTGTTAAGCTGTTGGCAATTTTCCCCCCAAAGTTGAGAGAAATAAATATACTTGAAGTTGTTGGAATACAACAGTTTTTCACCAATTGATTTTTTTACCTATGAAGAGTTGGTGGCTATCAACAGCTTTGCTAGTAAGAGTAATTCAGGGTTACTGGTGCCACCACATGAATTTGAATGTGCTCTGGAAGCCTGAAGGCTCAGCAGTCAGAAGAATCCGTTTGGTTGCACAAATGACCATGAGCTCACTCACTCATTCTCCAGAAAACATTGGGCTTTATTTCTCTGCAGGAAAGAAAGGTGGTACTGAATTAGAGTTGGGATTTTGAATCATGACAGCTCCTGTCTCATTTCTCCTCATCAGAAACATCTTTTTTCTGCACTGGGGAGAATTGCTATGGATTAGTAAAAGTATAACTAGCTTACAAGATTATTTAAATAGAATGAATATCATTACTCATTAATAACAATATATGTGAATCGCTGGAATAACGGGAATCCCATGAAAACCTCATTCTATCCATTGGTTTCAAATATCTCATCAAAAAAGATTGTATGAAAGTTGACTGTTATCATTTTGCAATCCATCATCATCTGGTTCCTTAACCTTGGGTGAATTTTTGAGTGAATAATAAAAATAATCCGAAATCAGGAAGTGAAGCAGCAGAAGGATAAAAGGTCAGCCTTTGAATGTAGAGTCCTAGGCACGCATGTGTGGTTGGTAGGACTGTCTGGGCCCATGAGGAGGAGACGGGAACACCATTGCAAAAGCAGGACCTGGAGAAATGATGGGTGCAGGCACTCCTCAGTTTAGTTAAAAGGTAGAGCACAGGTGAGGATGTGGCCCTCACCTGGGCTTGCCCATAGCCTGGAAGCCCACATCACAGCACTCACTGATGAGTAACATGTGGGCTTTGGGGCTTACTGGTGGCATGACCTGGGGCATGAATTTAATTTCTCTAGTCTCAGTTTCCATCCATCATTTCCAGAATGAGGTTAATGACAACAGCTTCATCACGAGTCTGTTGTGCATGAAGAGACACTGGTAAGAGGTCTTAGCACAGGGGTGAGTGTGGGGGAACCCTCACAGACTTCCACGGCCCCTGCTGTGTGTGGCATTAAGGCCCTCATGAAAAATGGGTGTACGGTCACTTCTCATCTGGGCATCCCATCACGTGAATGGTGTAAATGCTTTAGATTTTCTCCTATTTTGCTTATTTAGTAGGTCCCTAGGGGCATCTGATTCCACAGTCATATTAACACATTGCTCTGCCTCAGTGAGAAAGCCTTAAAGGAGATTGCATCCAGATTTCGAGAACCCTCTCTGCCACTAGATGTCGAGGCTGGCAGTGAGGACCTGAGCCGCCAGTGCTGCATGCGTCTCTCCCTCCACAGCAGTGTCAGGTGTCCAAGTAATCAGGGTGACAGCTGTCACAGGCACACAGATGCAATTGTGTGTGCCATATCTGTCCATTGATTTTTGAGATTTTTGAGATTAAGGAAGTTCAGATCATGAGATGACAGATGATGGCCATGTATTTTAAAAATAAAATAGAAAAAAATAAAATAAAATAGAAATAACTGCATGCCCATTTTGAGGACACTCAGCACCATCTTAGTGGTCTAATTATTGACCAGACCCTGTATTGTCGTAAGCCATCTGTGCTCCGTGCCGCGGCCCTGACAGCATGCAGCAGCAGCCCAGGAGAGGGCCAGGGCCTTGTCGTGGAGGCAGGGGGGCTCATACATGTTCTCTGAGCCAGTGAATTTCATCATCTTTAAGGCTGTTTTAAATAACCTTGTTACGAGAACGAGTGCTAACTGTGCATTATGGAGTGAAGGAACATGGGAGTCAGGAGCTGGTCATGAGATTGGAGTGGGGCTAGGACTCATGGTAGAGCGCCTCACGTCCCCATCACATCGTGTCGCCCTTTGATTTAAAACAGGCTAGAGTGAAGACTTTATGGGATCCAGTAGGCGACCTGGTTGGTTTGTGTTCAGGGTGGGGTGGTAGGCGGTGGATCAGATGTGATTAAGGTCTTTGCTGCATCTGCAGGGGAGTAGGAGTAAAACACGGGAAGTAGTTAAGAGACCTTCTATGGTAAGTGGTGGCCTGGGTGCTTCCGAATGGCAGCAGAAGGCATTTTAGGAAAAGGAAGGAGCCCCCCAGGGCTCTGTGGTTAGAATTGGTGAGGCCTGGATGTTGGCCAGGATGAAGGGAGGAAGCACTCTGTGGCATTGTGGGTATGGAGCATGCAGGGGGCTGCAGGAGGGGAGCTGAGGGTGCCTGGGAGGAGGGGGCAGGCAAGTGGGCCTACTAGTGCCTGTGATCCCCACAACCTCACTGGTTTTAGGGCCGGTGCCCCTCTTGGTGAGAGGTGCGTTGTTTCCTGCACACAGCTGCACATACATCCCCCTTCATGTACGCTGCAGCCTCTTGGGTCTGCACATGTGTGTGCGCAGACCTGGGGTCCTAGGAGTCTCACCAATTGATGCCCTCTGTCCCAGCCCATGTGGAGCTGCCTGCCGTGCTCGTCTTCAGTGCAGGGCCAGTGCAGGCTTGCTTTTCTGAGTGCAGGCTCAGGGGGAAGGCTGTCTGGGTGACCAGGGTTTGTGGCCTCACAGTCACTGGGAGGCCCCTGCACACCAGCCACTGACCATGGCCTTGGCAACACGCAGGCACATGTGCAGGCACAGCATGTCCTGAGTGACCACAGGAAGAGGGTGGCCTGACAACCGTTGAGCAGGGGTGTCATGGAGGAATGGGCCTGTCGGGGGCACCCTCATGGCATATGCGGCAGCAAACCGAGCCTCATTTCTCCTACTCCTCACCAAGTAATTGTCACCTGGTGGGCCATTTTCCTAGACCCACCTGTCATTCATGTCCGGGCTGTGCACCTGCTGCCACCCCTTAACTGAATCTCTTTGCTTGGCCACATACGGGTACTCCTCCCCTCCATTCAAACTTCTGGAGACAGGAGGGCACGGGGCTGAGACCTTGTAGCCCAGTGTTCTGTGCACACCTGTGCTCTGCTTGCTGGATGCTTGGGGCCCAAACCTCCATCCAGCACTGGGAGGCGCCCTGCCAGTCCCCGGGGACATCCAGGGGTGGGGCGGGAAGGAGTAAGTGAAGCGTGGGCCATCAGCAGGAGCCAGCACATACACGTCACTCGGGGCACTGCCAGAGAGCATTTGCGGGGTGTCTGCCTGGGGACCCGGGCACATTCTGGTAGCCACAGCTTCCGCAGGCGTTTCCCAGCCAAGACCCCCTCCACACAGACAGGATTTCTCCGGGCGGCCCCTTAAGCTATTTCATTCAAGAGTGTTCACATGCCTGACCCGGGTGGGCCCCTCTGGGCTCACACAGTGACCCTGGGCATGACCCTGCTCGTCTCTGTTACTGTGAGGACAGCACCCAGTTGCAGCACATCAGGCCCTGTGGTCTCTCGGGCGATCGTCAAGGTGACACGTGCAGGGCCTTCTGTCAATGCTGCATCTCGGACCCCTGCTGCCCCGTGCCCACTGTGGGCTGGACAGTGTTTCGGGACTGGCACTGCCTGGGTGCAGATCACGCTCCTTCCTGGGAAACAGGCAGTGGGAATGGGCAGGAAAGGAATACGGCAGGTCCTCCTGCTCCAAGGGCGACAATTATTTTTTGATTGTCCTCTTGTCAGCTACGTGGGACTCCTTTAAGAACTTACATTTTAATGATTTTATTTTTTTATTTTCTGTAAAGATTTTTATTTATTTGAGAGAGAGGGAGAGAGAGCATGAGTGAGCAGAAGCAGGGGGAGGGGCAGAGGCAGAGGAAGAAGCAGGCTCCCCGCAGAATAGGGACCCAACATGGGGCTCGATCCCAGAACCTGGGGTCATGACCTGAGCTGAAGGCAGACACTTAACCCCTGAGTCACCCAGGCACCCCCATTTTAATGATTTTAAATGTCAAATTTTTGACATTTTCCTGTGTACTCACACATCTGTGCTGTTAACACATCCATCACGTCTGCTTGTGTTGGTGACCAAAGCCTGAAGCCCACACAATGAAATGAAAGCCTTACTGTCGGCGCTGCCGTGAGTCCACACAGGAGCCGGCCTCTCAGTTGGGTTGTGGGGCTGTGGAGGGAAGATGAGCCCCAATGCAAAGGCCTCAGTGGCCGCTGTCCTCATGCCCAAGGTCAGCGGGGCCCGGAGCGGAGAGCCGCCAGGTGGGCAGCAGATGCAGCAGGCGCAGGCGGCAGGCTTGGCTGTCAGAGTGTGGTGGGGCCGGGCCTCTGGGGGCAAGCCGGGAACTGAGGGGGTGGGGTTGGAGTGGGGGTCCCTGAGGCCAGGCCAGGTCCTGCGTGGGCGTCTGGGCTGGGGGATGTATGCTCAGGAGTGTCCACCGGCCTCGTCAGGCCCATTCACTCTCTTCTGCAGATGCTGTCCACCCACCCTGTGCTGGACCTGGCCCTGGGGACAACAGCCTTCAGAGGCGCTGTGGGCAGGGGCACTGGAGCTGTGGCCTCACTCTGGCCCTGCTGGTGCTGCCAATGCCGACATCATAGAGGAGGGCTTGGTGTGGCTGTGGGTGGGACTTGTTGTAGCCTGGATGACACTGCTGACCCCCTCTCTGAGTCCCCACACATCATACGGCTCTTCCCCTGCACGGCTCCCTGAGGCTCTGGGGCCTGGGACTCATCCTCCCAGAGCACACCTGCCCCCCTCAACAGGGTCCCTGCAGAGTGTCCCCTGGTCTCCCCGTTTACCTCTAAATGTATCCCATCAGGTCTCTGTCCTTAGGACATCACTCATTTTAGAAACAAGTCCATTTAAAATTGTGTTTCCTTTGCATCTTTGAAGCCCACCCTGGATTCTCAGCACCTGCTTCCCTTCCATCTCCTTTCCCCTTCTCCACCCCCCCCATTATATTTTTTATTGAAGGCCGAGCTGAGCCATTGCAGGATCATGGGCCCATTACGCCCCTAACAATTCCATTTGCACTGTATTGTTTGTCTCATTGCTTGGAAATTCAGGTGATTCATCATGCCTGAAGAAGCACCTGATCCCAGCTGCCCCAGGAGCCTGGTCACTATGTGACAGGAATGCCATAGGCGCTGAGGCGGGGGGCGCGGGGGCACGCGGCTTCTCAAGTGTTGATGAGTTCCATTCTGTGACGCTGCCCCCGCTCTGTCCACAGCCCCCTGAGCCCAGGAGATGGGAAGGAGCTGCTGGTGAGCGTCGCGCGTCTCCTGGAGGTGCCGATGAGCGTCTTCGCAGACATCACGTGAGTGCCGGGCACGGGGTCTTGGGGTTTTATTCTCCACGCGCATCAGGTTCTGTTTCATAAATTGGTTTGCAAGGGAAAGAACTGTGTGCCTGGGGTTCTTGTTAATTATATCAGAGAAGCTGTTCAGGAGAGAACCAGGAGAATTCTAGGTGGGTTTGGGGAGTTATTTGAGCACAGATGATACCGGAGCATAATTGTAAAAACTATAATCTGGAGGGGCAGTGCCCACCGGAGCTGTGGTTCTCAGCCCTGCTGCACCTAGAATTGCCTGGGAGGCTCTAGAAGTTTCCAGCCTGGGCCCCACCCCACTGCAGATGAGTCAACCCAGGGAATGGCACGTGTCCACAAGAAGTCAGCACTATGGAGTACCTACAGTGTATGGACCCTGCCATGTGCTCCCTGTACCGGGTCACCAGAGCACAACCTGCCTCTCTGGTCATCAGCGCACAGGTTGTAGGCAGATTTGATGACACTGGAGGCTTGGGGTGCTGGCCCGTGGCACGTCAGCCATGAGGGGCCACTGCCTCCACATTTCTTGAGGAATGCACAGAATAGGAGCAGGTGCCTGGGAGAGGAGCAGGTTGGTGCATAAGTGAGTGCAGGTGTGGACAGACCCGCATGTCCCAGGTAGGGGAAGGGGGGTTCTGGATGTGGAGGTCAGTCCAGAGGGGAGCGTGGGGATGGATCTGTGTGTGAGCCAGGACCATTCAGACCTGGAAAGAAGAGGCTCAGCTGAGTTGTCTGTTGATGTGGATGGCTGGCCTGGGGCCTTCAGTCCTGGAGGTTCCTCTGACCATCAACAAGTCTTGCCCACCCACCTCGCCACCAGGGCCTCCGCACACCCTTCCCTGCTGCCATCAGCTCCTGTGTGGTTCATCCCCTTTGAGTAGGAAGGAGCCAGAAGCTGGGAGAGAGGAGCCAAGGCCAGTCCTGGACTGAACAGGACCCCAGCTTCACATCCTGGGCTCCTTGCAGCCGACAACTGTCCAGCCCATGTCCACCTACTGAGGGCAGTTGGCCCACGTCTGCCCTGGCAAACATGACCATCTGCATACTTTCATTCAACAAACATTCATGGAGCACCATGCCAAGGTGGAGCAGAGAGCTGACATTCTAGCAAAAGCATATGCAGAGTGGAGCTGGGAAAGGTCAGGTAGCCCTAGTCCTCGTGGAAACAAGGGATAGAGGCTGCGGGGCCTGGGGAGCAGGTGCGCGGCCAGGAAGGCCACCCACAGACAGGAGGGACAGGTGCTCTGTGCGGACAAGCAGGGCAGCTCAGGTGGCCCCCGGTCCTTTGTGAGCCTGTCCTTCTGTGGGCTGGGAAGCCACCAGGAGCACCCACCAAGGGAGCATGTGTCCAGCTATGTGAACAGTGAATTACAAGGATGCAGTGGAGGCCCAGGGACTTCTAGCTGAGGGCTGGTGATGCTGACCCCATACCAGGTAGACGCTGTGGGTGTGGGCAGTAGCTGTGAGGTTGGGAGACATCCATTACCCTGTCTGGTAACACTGCATGCCAGGCGCGTGGGAGCCACTCGTATTCCCACCTGTCCTCCCTGATGCTCTCGAGAACACCCTGTGTCAACGTGTGCTCCTTTCCATGCAGAAGTCCCTGCCAGGTGCACTCATGCATCTAGGCACTGCCCATCCCCATCCGACCCTGCGGAAGGGGCTTGGCTGTTGGACACGGGCACTCGGCGGCTTGCAGCCCTTGGCAGCCCATACAGGTCCTGTGCCCGGGGCATGGTCTCTACAGTGTGCAGTGAACAGGATTGCACAGGCAGAGCCAGGCCGGACCTGGTGGCACTGGCTGGCTGTTCCCTGCAGAGCAGAGGGAGGTCTCCTGAGTGTGCCTGCACCTCCCACGTGGCCAGTCGTCTATAGCGTCCACTGGTGACCTGAGGTCAGGGGTCACGGTAACCCCTGGCACGTGTTCACATCGGGCACCTAGCGCCATGACTGCGCCTGCAGCAGAGTGAGGACTTGTGGAGCCAGGCCTGGCCTCCACAAGTAGGGGTGCGCTGCTCACCCCTCGGTCCATGAGTAGGAGACGCCAGGTCTGGCCCCTGCCTCCATGGGCTCAGGAAATGCAGCTGCCACGGAGGGAGCAGGCAAACAAATGAGAGCCGCCACCATCAAAGGGACAGAGGTTGTGGGAGCCAGGAGAAGGGGTAACAAGACACGTCTCCAGGAGGAGCTCGGGGAGCAGCCAGGGTAGCCCAAGCATTTGGACGATATTGCTACAGCTTAGGCCACAATCGAGAAAGTTTGATGCAAAGTAATCGGGCAGAGAGGCATTAGTGTGAGCTTTGGCGGGGCTGACTTGGTGAGGCTGCCAGGGAGGGGATTCGTTGAACCATCATTATTTTCCCTTTGCCATCGGTGCCAGCTGTGCCAGGCCTGGTGCCTCCTGGAGGCGGCGCCTTGCCGCTGCTCATTCCTTAGACATGCCCGTATGTTCATGCAGTGGCCCAGCCCTGTGCTACAGGTGTCGCAGGTTGGGGGGCGGGGGGAGGTGTGTGCAGAACAGGCGGGAGCGTGTGGGCTGGGGGTCTCTGAATGTGCAGCTCTCCAGGCCGGGGAGGGCCACCGCGCTGGGGCCAGGCTGGGAGTCGGGTCAGGTCAGCCGCTGAACAGCCCAGGTCCAGGTGGTAGCCATGTGTCTGTGCCCCTAGGGCAGCAGCAGTTGGGCGTTTCCCACTGAAGGAAGGGGTCACCACAGACAAGGAGACACAGTGTCCGAGGTCCAGAGGACATTTAGCCCTGGATGGGGTCTGGATCCCTCCTGATTCTACACGACCCACCTGCCACCTCCCTGTCCTTGTGTACTTAGCCAGAGCCTCAGGGCAGTGGCTGGAGGGCAGGAGGGCAAGTCAGGCTCCTGGAGGGGCTTCCGATGCAGGCTGGGGGATGGGGGGTGCCCTGTGGGGTGTCTGGTGGGGCGTACCCCATGGGGTGTCCTGTGGGGTGCCCTGTGGGGTATCCAGTGGGGGGTGCCTAGGGCAGGGGCACCCTGTGGAGTGTCCTGTAGGGCGTCTGGTGGGGGGTGCCCTGTGGCACATCTGGTGGGAGCTGGCTGCACTCCATCTGTCCCTGGCCCGTAGCTGGCTCTGCTGCTTGCTTACATGTCTCAGCCCTTTCCCCCTGCACCTGTGTCATGTCTGAGGATGATGGGGACACAGGCTTCCAGGGAGCACTTTTGGGTGGAGCTGGTGACCCAGCAAGTCTCCTGCCGCAGTCTCTCCCTGGTCAGAAAACAGGGGGCTTCCTCCGTCCCATGGGGACCTGACAGCATCACCCGGTCTATGAGCTTGTGTGAGACAGTTCCGTAGCTCTCGGGTGAGCAAGACGCCCAGGGATCCTTTCCCCAGCCCCGCCCAGCACAGGGAGTCCCCAGTGTCCCCTGCCGTCATGTCTCTCACCCATCACGGGTCCTCCAGGTGCCCGGGGCTTCTCTGCAGCCCTAGTTCTCCCCGTTACTGTGGGTGCCGCAGCTCTGGCCTGTCCTTACTGTACATGCACATGTACATGCGTGTGCTTGGTACCAGCTGTGCTCCTGGGCTCAGTGCACAGGCCAGAGGGGGCCTGGGGCCTCGGGGAGGGGCCACTGCATGACCCGCACCGGGGCATCCACGGACACGCTCTCAGGGCTGCCGGCCATTCCAGGAGAGGAGAGGGGCTGCTGCGCAAGCTGGCGCTTTCAGAGACCGTCTGCATTTTTATGGAAGCACCAGTGATACTTAATATGTTTTGTTAATGGTTATGTAGCTGTCAAGTAAATTCCATTATTTCTTATTACATCATTAGAGACCATTAAAACCGCATTAGCATGCTGATGTAATTACGCCAGCAGACACACCACAATCTCACTTATAATTTTATAATCTAATCATAGCTGTCCATGGCGGTTCTGATGGATGGCGGTCCGCTCCCTCCAGGCCCGTTGGGTGGGCGGTGCTTCGGGGATCCATAAGGAGGCTCCGTGGTCGGCGGGTGCGGTGCGGTGTCCACACTCCTCCTCAGGGGCTCAGCAGAGAAGGCTCGGATCAGCCTGGGGCACTGCGGGAGAACAGCCTGATCCTGTGATCAATCTTCCTCCATCTCTTGGTGCAGGAAGCAGTTTAGTTTCTCATCTGCATGATCCATGGACTTGAGGAAGACATGGCATTCTTGTTTTTCAAGATGGTTGCTGTAGGAGCGGTAGTGGGGACGCACAGCCCTGAGCCTTCTGGTTAGGGCCTTGGTGCACAGGGCCAGGGCGGGTGTCAGCCCAGGTCGGGCCCAAGTCCCAGCCATGCAAGGCCTCTTAGTCCTTCCTTCCCAAGCCGCCCCCCCCCACACACCCATCCACTGGTGAGAGGATCCGTGGGAGTTTCTGTTCCCCAGGGCAGAACTTGGCTTATTTGGCTGCCATCTTGTCTCTGATGAATGAAGACTTCAGAGAAAGGGTCAGGTTGGCCTTGACCCCACTGTGTTGCGGCCCAAGTGATGACAAAGTTTTGGATACCTTGGGGAGTGTACAGGGCACTGCAGTGACAGAGGCAAGGCTTGGGATAAACGAAGATCACCCACGGCCAAGTGCCCAGCAGTAAGGCCTGCAGCCCCATGGGAGGCCCAGGGGAGGGGATTGAAGCCCTGCCAACTGCCCGCTGCCTGCCTGTGCTGCTGATTGCAGGGGGACATTCTCACCTTGCTCTGCTTGCTCCAGGGTGTTTTCTGGGATGCTACCTTAGGAAAGCAGAGATGGAGGGCCTCCTGTTCGGGAGTCTGGTCTTCCCGGAGCAGGAGCACGGGCTGTGCCCTGTGTACATGCCACAAGACCGCCAGGGTCCCTCAGAGCGCTACACATGGTGCCCCATGGGCCCTGGGGAACGTCATGGTGTGTCAGAGCTGCCCTGTCCCCCCCCGTTAGACTGAAGATGAGAGTGTGGGCAGGGCGCATGGGCAGGTGTGTTCACAGCTGGCAGTTGTCGGGTGACAGAGGGCCTTTTCTCATCTTCAGTAAATCCCTGTGCTTCAGGTAAAGATGTTTATATTTAAAAGATTGGTGGAGCATCTTTCCTATTGAGAAATGACATCACAGCTTTCGGGAGCAGAGTTAAAATGCTTCACCTTTCTAAACCTCAGCCTCCCTCCCTGTAAAATGCGGATGGTCAGGGTGTCCTGTGGGCTGTGATGTGCAGTCCTGCTCTGAGGAGGCCCCCACGAATTGCATAACCGGTTCTAAGGCTGGCAGGGTCTCTGTGCAGATCCTAGAAGCAATCCCAGAGCCATAGGCCCTGCCTGCATGTAAGCATTCGGCTTGACAGGCCTGTACCGTTTTGCTAACATTATCTCCATTGTTATTAAACTTCCCAAACTCCTAACTGTGAATAGATTCGGTTGTCAAGAAGAACCCACTCAGTCCCATTTCCCAGGCTTGTGCTGACACTTCGAGTGTGAAGCGTTGGGTAGGTGGTGGAATCATGTGTTGGACTGCACGTCTCAGTGTTCGGGACTTCTTAAGAGACACCGTGGTTCCTTCTAATGATCCTCTGACCTGGAAGCGTTGTGCCTTCATCTGCCCCAGGAGATGATGCTCTCCTTGATGGCGAGGCTGGGGCCTCTGAACCTCCATGATGTATCTTTAGTGTCTACAATGGTGTCAGGTATGTGACAGGCGCTCAGTAGTTGCTCAGTCACTGAGCGAGCAGTGGATGAATGAGCCAGTCTATCAGTGTGGGCTGAGTGTTTAGCCATCTTTCCGCTGCCCTGAGATGATGGGCGAGCTGCTGAGTGTTTAGCATCTTTCCGCTGGCTCGTCTGCAGGCTGGGCGTTGTGGCCCCTGCAGAGAGCTGTGGGATGAGCGCTAGGCATGTGCAGGTGCCCAGCACTGGGGGGAAGGGTGCTCTGTGTACAATATGCTACAAAGACATGAAAATTATGTTTAAACCATGAAATGTGTAAGCACGTGAAAGCAGTTGTGCTTATACTGAAATAAAACTAAACACCGTGGTAAAATATGGATTTTACTTATTGCCTGTGCTGTGAGTGCCCGTTATCTCTGCTCAGCTTCACCCTTATTTCTCTCAGGAGGACAAAGTAAAACTTATTTTCGCTCTCCTGCTTTCCACTCTTGAGTCAGAGATGCTTTGGGCCTGCTGATGTCCCCGAGGCTGTGCAGGAGGCAGGTCAGGATGTGTCCTGAGAGG
The DNA here is from genome assembly GCF_053574225.1 of Canis aureus. NCBI lineage: Eukaryota > Metazoa > Chordata > Mammalia > Carnivora > Canidae > Canis > Canis aureus. The sequence continues at coordinate 46,462,825 of NC_135625.1, forward strand.
ACGCGTTAGCATCTGGCAGGAGGCCAACCTTCTACTTGGGAACTAATCTCCGTGAGGAAGGATGGGAGGAGAACACAGTGTGGCCTCTCCTAAGTGACGAATGCAGGGACTCTTTCCCGCAGGGAAACCAGCCCCAGTGTCGCATCACCTCATAGATTAGGAGCTGATGCTCAGGTGAAGGCTGGGCAGCCAGCGGCTTTGGTGCCCAGAGAAACAAAACTGAACCAAGGAACGGAGCGGAGTGAGCGTCGTCGGCACCAGGAGGTGCTGCGGGTCAGGGCGGGATGCAGCAGGCTGGCAACCCTGTGTGTCGGGTCAGGATTTCCCGCAGCGCTGCTGGCCCTTGGCCTGGTTCCTGGGGCCAAAAGCCTCTGTCCAGATTTTCAGGTGCTGCCTTGGTTTCTGAATGTTTGTCACTAATAATTCAGTTGTTTATTTGTCTGTTTAATTCATGAATCCTTAAGCACCGTGGGAGTCGAGGTGCAATGGGAGGTCCATCCCCACATGCCCTGGGCCCCACAGGCTTGCAGGCCATGCTCCCTCGGGTCACCCGGGCCCAGTGGGCACCACAGCTCTGCTGCTGGAGCTCCACTTCCTGTGACCAAACATATCACCTCCCACATCTCCCAATTGGAAAGCAGTAAATCGTCCTGGGATTTACAGACTAAATGCTTTAGGAGTCCAAAGTCACAACGTGAATATGGAATATTTCTGTTTTCTTCCAAATACTTCATGGGAGTGCAATGTGAGGCATTCTCTGACCACAAAGAGGAATTCCCAAGCTTCACGTAACCACATGTGATTGCACATAAGAGGCGATCTGTGCAGCAAAGCAGCTGCTCAGGCCTCAGGAAAGATGGAGCATCGTGATGGTACGTTTCGGTGAAGGCTCGTATCACGTCGTCGTGCGATGACTCCTAAGCCTCCACCTCCTCATGCAGAGAAGAAATGACCTGTTCTCTTGTCTTCCCTCCTGGTCAGCCCTCAAATCAGATATTTTGGAAAGCAATGACCTAATGTGTGTGCAGAAAATACAGTAATGGAAAGTATGCTTTTGGAACATTCGCGTGGATTACTTTGCTATTTCATGGAATTCTAGAGCTTTTGCAATTTGACAGGGAAGGGATTAGCTATGTGAGGATGATGCCGTAGCCACCAGACATTTTTCTGTTGGTTTTCTCTTGGCGGCTTGGGTCAGTCCAGGACCGGACTGCGGGCTTCTCTGGGGTTAGGGGCAGTGGAGGAGGATGAGCAAGGTTATTCTCAGAAACAGTTGAGGGTCAGTACAGGCCTCAGGGAAAGAGGGCAAGCAATGTGGGTCTGGACCCAGGAGCCAGGAGGGGCCCTGGCGGAGGCAGCACAGCAGGGTGGGATTATTAGTGGTTCTCTACAAGCTCTCAGGGGAGAATCCAGGAATCTCTTTTCCCACGGAGGCATCTCTGTTAGAACTGGACTCTGGGGCAAGTCCTTAAAAACCCATGGTTTTAATTCATCTATAGACTGAGGGCATTGCAGGTGAATTGCTTTGGGTCTAAATTATGCCATCACGGTGCTCAGCTCTCCACCAACACACCCTCCCTCTGTGTACACGCGTGAGGCCAGCAGTGGCACGGGGGTGCCTCTCCGGTGCCTGAGCATGGAGGCTGGTTGAGGGGCTGGTTTAAGAAGCCCCTCAGACCTGTGTGTGTAGACGCAGAGATCCTCTTACTCTTACGTGGCCTCAGTTGGTGTTCGGTCAGACACAGCCAATCTCCTAGATGACTGATTTTGTTTGCTGACTTTGGGACCTGTGTTAGCATTTTGTTTTTTTGTTTTTAAAATAATAATAAGGTACAGAATGAGCAACTTACCAAATGTATCACCCGTGGATGAGAAAAGTTAATGTAGAAGGATTCTTAAGCCATAGATAGGATTTTGAGGAAATGTCTTATGTTTGCATTGCTATCAGGGTGCTCCCTCTCTCTGTACATATGAATATGTAAAATCCATCCGTCATGTATCCATTATCCATTATCCATCAGCCACGGTCCCTCCATCCTGCCTTTCCTCCATCCTGTCCACCTATCCATGTTATGGGTTTTGCTCCAAAACCAGGATCAAACAGACAATGCTCCACCTTGAGCATGATAGTAAAAAATGTTTAATTAAGTATTCCATCAGGAGTATTTTTTTTTAATTTCTAAACATCTTTCAGGAAAGTGCATTAGTTGAAGATGCAGCATTTACTTTTATGTTAGTTGTAAAAGCTTCAACATTAACTCTGTAACTGTTTTTTGGTGTCAAACAGGCTTTGCCATCTTCTATAATCCCCAAACGTTGAGAGGGCCCAGTTTCCTGAGGCTTGTCTCTATTTAAATTTAAGTACAAAGGGCTGTTTAGCCCATCTTTACAAGGAAAACTGTCATCATATTTGTTGTATTCACGGTAGACCATGAAGGTCAACCTGATGCAAATAATCCTGTTCACAGGGACATCTGGGTGGCTCAGCTGTTGAGTGTCAGCCTTCAGCCCAGGGCATGATCCCAGGGACCTGGGATCAAGTCCCACATCGGGCTCCCTGCATGGAGCCTGCTTCTCCCTCTGCCTGTGTCTCTGCTTCTCTCTCTCTCTCTCTCTCTCAGTCTGTGTCTCTCATAAATAAATAAATAAATCGTAAAAAAATCCCGTTCATGTATAACCTATTGCTGCATAGGAGAAGCAACACCCAGATTAAGCAAAGTAAGCAGAATCCTTAATTGATGGGAATTTTTGAGTTCTACATTTTGGAAATGGTGTTTAAAAAAAGAGAGAGAGAGAGAAATAAGATTTCATCAGGGAATCACTTGCCTTCCTCATTCTCCACTGAAACATTGGTGTGAGCACAGGGTCCTCTGACTCGTGTGACTAGGGTCTCATGTAATTACAATGAGCAGGTGGACGATCTCTTCAAGATACAGGATCCTCAAGAAGACGCGTCTGTCAGCATGTTGACACCATAAAGGCAGAACACCCAAGTATGCAAAACGACTCCAGCAATAAAAGCAGGAAAAGAGGATTTCTGAAGTCTCCATGTAAAGAAAACACCATGTAGGCAGAGCTCTCACCCCCAGCACTCGGGTTAGTGGGGTTTTGTTCATTCCATCATCTTCAAATGATCAGGTGGGAAACACCAGAAAACCAGCAAAATATGTCAATATTAAGATGCTCAAAGTTACTTCTGTTCTTTGTTAGCCTGTCCTGGGACCATGAAACAGGAGTGATTGTCAGTATTATGACTGATGCATGATTGCATATGGGATCTTACAAATACATAACCACGTGTTATAAATACATAAACATCACATATGATTGAAATTATAGTAACTTTCAAGTAGAAACATTGAGTCTTACACAGCCTCAGGACCCCTTGGACTTCCCTCTAACACAGAGGTGACTCCAGCTGGAATGGTGGTGATGAGACTTCCTTCATCTCTGCACACGCACGTGCTCTGCTTGAATTGGTTAAAGGGAGTTTTGAATCAGTGAATGAATTTTGAATCAGTGAATGGTGCAAGATCTCAGGGAGATACCTTTTCTTTTCTTTTCTTTCTTTTTTTAAAGACTTATTCATTTATTTTTTTTCTTATAAGTTTATTTTTTATTGGTGTTCAATTTGCCAACATTAGAGTAACACCCAGTGCTCATCCCGTCAAGTGCCCACCTCAGTGCCTGTCACCCAGTCACCCCCACCCCCCGCCCACCTCCCCTTCCACCACCCCTAGCTCGTTTCCCAGAGTTAGGAGTCTTTCATGTTCTGTCTCCCTTTCTGATATTTCCCACTCATTTTTTCTCCTTTCCCCTTTATTATGCTGAGTGAAATAAGTCAATCGGAGAAGGACAAACATTATATGGTCTCATTCATTTGGGGAATATAAAAAATAGTGAAAGGGAATAAAGACTTATTCATTCATGAGAGACACAGAGAGAGGGGCAGAGACACAGGCAGAGGGAGAAGCAGGCTCCCTACAGGGAGCCCGATATGGGACTCCATCCCAGGACCCCAGGGTCACGCCCTGGGCCAAAGGCAGATGCTCAACCACTGAGCCACCCAGGTGTCCCAGGGAGATAGATACCTTTTCATCTTGTTTCCAGCTTGATGGGGAATTAACTCCTCATAACAATGTTTCTCTGGGAAGGGCCTCTGCAGCATCCCTGGGGACCCACATACCCCCTATGGTTTCCTAGGCTGAGACCATGGAGACTCTCTCTCACTAGAGTGGGAAGGGTTTATGTCTGGGCAGGCGGGTTCCACCCGTGACATCTCTTCCACCACAAATGGGAGCCCCTGTCACAGGAAGTGAGTTGGGAGGCCAGAAAGCCTGCGGTCCTACAGGAAAATGGCCTCCAGTGGCACGTGTGCTGTCAGAGCAAAGCACCTCATATAGGTAATGTACAGTGCACCTGCCCACTCTGCCCATGGCAACCCCACCAGACCCATCACGAGCTTGCCATCCTGGAGCCGGAGGGTCAGGTGAGAAGTGGCTGACCTTCCTTGTATCCACCCTGTCGTTCCAGACGGAGGATGACCTCCTGGGTTGTGAGGCTCCATGGACAGTAGCAGTGCTGTGAGCCCACGGAGGCCCAAGGTGTGGACCTCACCAGAGGGTCTGGGGGAGCAGCAGACTGCTCTAGACGGATAGGGCAGAGGGTAATGGGGTCGGTTTAGAGGACACCCAAACACCCCTCTAGGTATGTACTAATATCCTCACCTTGCAGGTTATCGAGTGTCCAGTGCTGAGAGCACACAGCAAGGAAGGGCAGGTGCCAAGAGGGTCTCAGGCCCCGACTCTCTCTACAACAGTATGTGTAGGATATGACAAGGAAACAAGGTCACGGATGTGTGTGAACGTGCTTAACACAGACCCCAGAAGACACGGTGCTCCCCCACTGCTTGTGATCCCATCTTTGCGGATATATGGTAACCCCGAAATCTGTGCAGTGCTCCCGTGGTCACGTGAGGACAGGCACAGGGGGGCAGGGAAGAGCCCTACTGTCTCATACACTCCCGGCTGAGCTTGAACTGCAGCACCCACGTTCCTGTGTCAGCCCACACCGTAAACACGCACTTGTCACGGTTACTGCCACATTCTCCTTGTCATCGTGCCTTCTGTGGGTGATTTCCTGTTGGAAACGGCCCGCACGTGCACATAGTGTGTCTTACGTCCTGTGTACGAGGAGGCTGGGCCGTGCTTTCTGCAGAAAACGCCATTATGGGGTAGCTGAGGTCAGGCCTGAATGACAGGTGCTACAGGAGGTGGACTCACTGCTTCCCAGGTAGCAGCATCTGTCAGTAAGCTGTGGTTGTACGGACACATGCAGAAGCCTGGGGCACACTGATGGGCTGGTGGGAACATGGTCGGACGCCAGCAGGCCCAGCCCGGGCTTCCCCGTGTTCCCCTAAACCCACGCTTGTGGTCACCTTGTAAGACAAACTCTGCAAATAACAAAAATGTACGGGAGCATGTCTCCAGCGGTTACAGGGTGACTCTGACCGAGAATCTGAAAGCCAAGGAATGAATGAGTATCTCTGTTTTGAAGGGAAACATAGGTTTTCCCTTATAATCTGACATTCATCTTTCTTTGTGTCCGTTTCAATAATTTCTTCCCAATCTAAACAGTTTTTTTGTATCTGTAGAGTTGGCATATGGTGCTTGCATGAGAAACTCTCATTTATTAAATCATTTATTTATAATAAATGTAACAAATACATAAATAAAATAATTTATATTTATTTAATAATTTGTTTTTTAAAAAAGACAACTCTGTTCTGTCCAACTCCAATATCAGGTGTTACATTTCCTTTTCAGAGACTTTGCAAGGCTTTGGGCATCGGTTTTACTTTTTACTTTCTGGTTAAACACAGGAATTGTCCTTTCTGCCATGTTATGCATACGGGACTGTTCCTGTCAAGGATTTGAAGAAGTAGCTCTGAGCAAAGGGTCGGGACGGCCCAGGCCACGCGGCCCGGGAGGGGGACGGCCGCAGCTCCTGGCGCTCACTCCCACTCCGTAGCCTGTGTGCATCCTGCTCAGGCGGAGCCGCATGCAGAAGCCTGGGGCACAGGGAGCCCTGCTGACTGGGTTTGCGTGGCAGGCATCCCCCTGGTGGAGGAGGCCCTGCTGCTCACCAGCCTTGCACACAGGTGTCCTGCAGAGCATGGAGGGAGGCCTTTAGTGTTGATAGCGCCCAGGGCCTAGGAGAGGATTCTGCCCCCAGTAAGAGTGCGGAGCTGAAGAAGGAGGTGTGAACATCTCTACAGGGTCTTGCCAGCCTCCACGTGGAACGGACGTCCTGACTGAGCCCCGGCGACCACAGAAGGGTCTGGAGCATGCCTTCCCCGAGGGGGGTGTCACCTCCCGGGGAGAGAACATGGGACCCGATGAGGAGGAGCCCCAGCTTGGAAACAGGCACAGGTGCGTCTGTGGCATTAATGTGTCATGGACAGAAGCTGCTGGGGAGCAAACGTCTGGACCATTCCACTAGGGGGTCGACGAGGAAGCTGGATGGAGAACCCCGTCGAGGAATGGAACCCCAAGGGGGAGGGGCCATGGTGGCACCTCATGCCGGGTGTTTGGATGCACAGCTGTCAGATGCCCTTGGGCACGGTGCTGGCGGCTGGTGTCCCTGATGGTGCCAGGATCTGGAAAGGACGCCACACCCTCTCTGTCTCTGTCCCTGGAGGGCACGGGGGCCCACAGCACAGCCGATAGGCTGCCCCTGAGTGGCTGCTGTGACAGCAAGGTTCCAGGAGGTCCACCGTTTGCTTCTGAGTTCATCTTTTTTTTTTTTTTTAAGATTTTATGTATTTGAGAGAGAGAATGAATGAGCAGGGGCAAGGGGCAGAGGGAGAAGCAGACTCCCTGCTGAGCAGGGCACCCAACATGGGGCTTGATCCCAGGACGTGGGATTATGACCTGAGCCGAAGGATGATGCTTCACCGACGGAGCCCCCCAGGGCACCCCAGAGTCTATCCTCTGGCTCCCAGGAAGGACATGGAGCACCTCACCCAGGGGATGCGTACTCCATCCTTGGGGCGACGGCAGCACTTGGCATGGCGTAGCCCAAGGCGCTAGTTCCCCCAGGACGTATCCCTGACGCGCTGCACCCACTCTGAGCTCTTCCGTTTGTTTCTTGACACCATCTTCCTTTCCCTCCTGTCACCTAGAAGGTCGCTGATCTCATTGTTCCTTGTCACTGCCTGCCCAGGGACGCCGAGCTGGCCTCAGGCTGTACCTGCTCCTCAGCTGAGCCCCCGGGGAGCACGGGAGCCCTGACGGCCAGAGAGGAGCATGCCCAGGGGCTCACACCTACGTGCACTCCCGCTCGCCCTCACCCCTCGACCCTGCCCACCAGTCTCACCGTCCTCTGTCAGCCACCACGTCTGTGTGCTCTGTCCACCCTCCGCCGGGATGGGCCTGTGCTTGGGGGGGAAGGGTAGGCAAGGCATCCCTTCAGGAATTAGTCACCAAGTCATTTCTGCGTAATCTGGCTGCTGCCTCATCCCCACACACAGGATAGAGGGTGACGGTCGGCGGTATGTTGCTTTTTATGGCTGAGAGCAATGTAAGGCTCATAAAAAATAGCAGCAGAAGTACTGAGCTGCAGCAGCGCCCCCCCCCCCCCAGGGTCTAGTGTGGCACTGGCACGTTGTGGGGGGCATCTCCACCCGCTCACCTTGACGGAGGAGGCCCAGCAGAGCCGGGCGGCAGCATTCTTACCATTTCTGTGTCTGATATTTTAAGCCCTTTCCCAACACAGTCCTTCTTCTCCTCGGCCTGTTTCCTGGGGCTTCAGCCTGCACCCCAGGGCCGAGGAGTTCCCCCACCCTTCCCCAAGGAGAGAGCCTCTGCGCCCTTGGGGCTGGGATGAAGCCTGTGTCTCCACCCGCTATTTGCAAACAGCTTTGGGCTCAGAAAGCACCCAGGAAGGCACTGGACTGATGGGAGTTCCCAGAGTCACAGAGCAGAAAGGGGCGGACCACTGGGAGGACTGGCGCTCCGTGCTGGATCCTGCAGGCCCTCCAGGCGCTGCAGCGGGGGATTGTGGGCTCTCGCCAACGTCTACCACACAAACTGTTTTGGTTTGGGGATCCGACACTCTCCAGCTATGGGTCCCTGGCACATGACTGCCCCTGGGGCTCGGCTGCACTCCTTCAAGGGCTTCACATTTTAGAAGGGAAGCTTGGTGTGCTCCTGTGTGGTGGGCAGTGGGGTCAGAGGGCTGTGGGGACACGTGTGGAGCAACTGACCACGACCGAGGACAGTGGTCCGTGCTCAGCCCTGGACACCCGCCCTCTCTTCCCTTCCTGGTGCTGCAGGATGCGCTCCCCGCCCTGGCGCAGTCAGGCTTCCCACGGCAGCTGCTGCAGGCAGGTCCAGAGCCCCTTGGCCAGAACATGCCTCCCCATATGGCCGAGGGAATGGAGGCCAGAGCTTTAGAGGGCAGAGGGGGGGACAAGAGTGACACAGGACATAGAGGTGTGGTTGAGGGGTCTGGAAAGAGACTGCCATTTCCATGTCAATGGGGGTGTTGGGGAGGGTGTTGGGGAGGGTGCAAGGCCCCGTCGTGCCATTGGGCTGGACTGCGGAGCCTCTCTGAACCTGCTCTGCACGGTAGGTTTCCTTCCGTCCCAAGATTCTCACAAGCCCCAGAGGCGATGGGCCAGGGCTGGAGGGGGGGGGGGCAGCGAGCATCACCAGCACTTTTGTAACAGCCTTGGTGACAATGATGCCAACATTCGGGAGTGCTCCCGAGAGTCCTAGGTGCATTCGCAGGGGCAGGGGTGTCCTCCCGCTGTGCAGGGAGAGGGGGGTGTGACTGCACGCTGCTCCCTGACCTGCAGCCTCTGGGGTCTTCAGAGAGGCCCCCTGGCAGCTGGGGGAGGATTTAGGTCCAGAGGATTGCTCGGGATTTCTCAAATGTGTACGATGGATTAGAGATGCCCCCCCACTTGAGGTGTAAACTGAGGTCAGGTTGTGAGGCCGCTGAGACGGCAGGTGAGGCCTGTTCAAGTCACTGAGGCCCCTCCCAACCTCCGTGTAGAAGCAGGTATGTGCCCTTATGACTCAGGCACAGCCGTGGTCTGTCCTCCCACTTGGGTGTGAGGTGCTGCCACAAACTCCCCACAGCCCCCAGAGCCAACCGTGCCAGGAAGCCGGGAGCATCCTGTAAGATCCCTGGTGCTAGATGCTCAGTGCAGCCATACCTGCCAGGTGGTTTTGGGGAGGGTCTGCCGAGGTCAGGGCGTGATGGTGGTCAGGGCCTGACAGTTGATCAGGCCGCAGTCAGAGCATGATGATGGTCAGGCCACAAGAGGTGCTGAGGGGCGCTGGGGCCTCACTCACCGGGCGGCGGGAGAGGCGGCAGGAAAACCACCCACGTGAGCCACGGAGGCAGAAGCAGCCATGGTTCCAGGGCCTGGGGCTCCCACTGGGAATGGGAGGAGGGCAGCCTGGCGATTGGGGGCTCTAGAGGGGCCTGGGACCCCATGTGCCAGAGGGCAGGGATGGCCATGGGGATGTGTGGGGCCAGGACGTGGCTCTGCCAAGACGCGAGCCAGGGTCCAGTGGTTGGTGCCGGGGACACGCGGGGAGGAGGGATGTGGTCGTCAGCACTTTGTGACCATGCAGACGTTTCTTGTGCAAGGAGGTGGAAGAGAAGGTCTGTGGGCTGGAATGGGTGGACGCGGAGCTGCGGGAACGGTGCCAGGGGCCCATCCGAGGTCTCGTGGGCCTGAAGCCACACTGGGCCTTCTGTGGGAAGATGCATCCTAGGGCCATGCTGGTGGCGACTGGGCAGCAGAGGGTCTTCCAGGGGCAGGGCCTTGGGCGGCAGGCTGGGCACGGGGATGTGAGCCGGACCGCCGGGAGGAGCAGGTGCAGGGCAGGGACCACGGTGACCTGGGGGTGGTTCCCGAGGCCAGAGCAGGGCTGGTGGGGAGGGCAGGACATCCTCTTCCTCCGGTCTCCCTCCCCTCCCTCCTCCTCCCTCTCCCTCCCCTTCCCCTCTCCCTTCCCCCTCCTCTTCCCTGCCCTTCCCCCTCCCTTTCCATCCCCTCCCCTCCCACCCTGCCCCCTCCCCCTTCCTGTTCTCCTCCCTCCTTCCCTCTTCTCTTCAGATGAATAAAATTACTTAAAAAGTAATATATTTTTTAAACTGATGTGCAACATAGTATTTAAGAAGCTTTGAAAATTTTAATCATCCTTATCTGGCAATTCCCTGCTAGTTATTTTTATAGTAAATAGTTCTTAATGACTGATAGGTTTTTAAATGGTTCCTGTCAAGAGAAATTTAAAAACCCCAGTGTCTTTCCTTCCTGCTTTTCATCCCTGCCACTCCCATGGGGGCCGGAAACTCAAATCTGTTTCCATCACAATTTTCCCTTTTCTGCTTGTTCTTGGTGGTTTGTTGAGGGTGATCTGAATGTTTTGTAAGTTGCTGTGTGTGGGTCTGAGAAGCACCACTTACCGGTGGAGTTCCCGGAATGTAGGGGGGAGAGTCACGGTGCCCAGGACGCTGGAGCCTGGCCGAGGTCACGCGTGGTGTGAGCGGTGGCTCTGACACATGCGTGCCATGTTGCGCTGGGAGCAGCTCAGGATGCTGGGGCTGTTCTGAGCTCCTCTCTCTTCCTCTCTTTCAGTGTTCTGGGCCCAGCGGTGACCTTCAGGGTGAGCGCCAGCATCTGGAACCTGACGACAGCAGACGTGGTGCAGGCCACAGGTAAGGCTGCTCCACGCACCCTGTGGACAGGGAGGCCCAGTCTCCCCAGATCCCCATTGCCACCGTCCACAGGCCTGGCTGCGGGGCGGGGGTGTGTGTAATGAAGACCATGTGGGCCCTCTGAGATGGAGGGGCAAGGGTGGGGGAGCAGGGGCCGCGGCGGCCCTGTGTGAACAGAACACATGCCATTTGCTTTAGCCCCATGTCCCTGGTGTCCCACCGGTGCATCTTCTGTCAGGGACCTGCACGGGGCAGGAAGGATGGTTTAAACAGACAGGGAGCTGCATTCTAGCTTCGCCCTCGAGGCCCTGGAGATTCCTGCGCACCTGCCTTGAGACCCAGCAAGCCACCTCCAGTGGGATGGTGTTGGCCGGGGTGTGGGCAGCTGGGGGGCTCCAGCTGCTAGAAGTCGGGCTGTCTCACCTGCTTTGGTTGCTGGTGAACTTGACTTGCCAGACGTCTTGGTGCCCTTCATAGCTCTTTTCCTGAAAGTGATGATGTTGGGTCCCAGTCACGTCTGGTAGAGGGAGGATTCTTACCAAGTTGCCTTTCCTCCAGGAGGCTCTGTGGAGCGCCGAGGGCCCCAGGCTTCCCTCTAGGGTGCTGTGTGACCATCAGGCCGCGGGTGTCGGGCTAACTGACTAGGAGTATGGGGGCAGCTTGATGTGGCCTCGGCAAGGGAGGCCAGCCACATTCATTGCAGACACGCTGCCTCCCAACAGGGAGTGGGACTCGGTGTCAGCAGCTCCGACCCCTCATGACCACGGGCTCCATCCTTCCCTCCGGCATCCGTTTTATGGTCCTAGCTGCTCAACAAGAGATTATTGAACATGTTTGAGGCCAAATCAGTTACCGGCGTTTTCATGCAGAAACACAGAAACACATTCACAGCTGTTGTGTCCATGGCCATTCCTCCCAGCGCTGGGCAGTTGTGCTGTCAACATTGGGTTCACTGGCCCGTCACATTGCGGTGACGAGCAGAACACAGCAGAAGGAAGCCTTTTCCTCTTTGGTACCCATGGTGACGTGCACTCACTGAATAGCCTTCTGTTTATTTCATTGCTTTCTGGGGAAAACAAGGTCCGTTACCTAAAATCTAGTTTCTCAGTTATTTTAAACGTGTTCGTGATGTGCACCGAGGTACTGGTGCTGACGGGATGTTCCCCATCGATTGTATGTTTGAACATCATTGCAACAACTTTCCATACACTTGAATCAACTGAATTACAGCATGTGCTTGTATGGGCTCTCGTAGCTGTGCACGCTGTAGCTCATCAACCACGTGCAAAAGGACATATATACCTAGTCTCAAAACTTAGTTCTCTTATGTTGTGAGTCCTTTTATGATGTTAAGAACATAGCTGATGCCACGTAGGAGAAAGAGGATGGAAAGTACATTTGTGACCATCAGGGTTCTGTGGTTTGGTAGTAGATATGCCAATGCATAGCAGGTACCACGTGCCAAGTCCCTAGGGGAGTGAATGGGTCCCAGGAAGAGAACCAAGCTCACCAAGCATGAGGCTTAGTCACGTGTTAGGAGGAAAAGAACTTTGGGTAGTTTCTTGTTTCAAAGACGACATGGAGCCCTTGTTGGTGCGAGCGGCCCAGTGGCACTGATGGGGTGGACGCTGTGTGCTGGGGGCTGCAGTGGTGGTGGTGGGGCTGCTGCCTGTACACCCAGCGCCACGTCTGGTCCCCTCTGGCCCGACAGCCCCACGAGGGGCACAGAGGTGGCACAGCCCTGCTGAGGGGACGTACAGGGAGTTCTTGTGCTAATCTCGTGCAGAATGGAACAAACAGAATGAATAGGGGTGCAATCAACACCACATGGCTCCTGTCAAACATGAAAGCCGTGTGCCTGAGGGATGGATGCAGCTGGCCTTCCGTGAGTGATGTGATTCTCTTCTGGACATTCTGCTGAATTTGTGAACCTGGGCATGAATACATGGTGTGCCTGAGGTGTGCAAAGGCAGTGGGTGCCTCCTGGCGAGGCGCCCCTGTGTCGCCGGGTGTGCAGGAGCGCCCACTGTTCCCATGTTGTGCTATGTGTGTGTCGGGCATGTGGGTTTGTAATCAAACATCTGTATGCACCACGAAACGGTCGTAAGTGGAGGCGTCACACCTGGTCGTGCCCTGTAACCTTCCCAGCCGCGCCATCTCAGCGTCTTGGGCAGGACAGAGAAACCCCTTCCTACCCCGCATTTCCTTGGTCTTTCACTCCAAGTAGTGTATTTCTAATCGGTTTTTGCATTTCTCCTTTGAGAGAGGGATTGGTTAAGTCCCGTCCTAGGAGAAGTGCTTCCTTCCCGTCGGCAGCAGCACAACACACCCCGTGACCCTGGGCCCCATCTTCCTGCCGGGAGCCACCTGGTGGGCTGCCCTGCCTCTGAAATCACCTGTTCCTACAGCCCCCCTCATTTTCCCGTTGAGCACCTGTAGGGTTAGTGAGTCTCCTCTCTGCTGTGCTGCTGTCCTGCTTCTGATGGATGCATCGTCTGCACAGAACAGGGCAAGGCCGTGTCTCCTGTGGCATCTCTCATGGACACTAGCTCGTGGCTCAGCTCTGGACTCTGAGGCTCTGGGAACGTAGGTTGGGGGCTCGCCTCCATACAGGAATGCTTTAAGACACATCAAATATGGGCTACAGAGTGGGAGGTCAGGCAGCTGTGCCTGTGTGCAGGGTGTTCGACCCCAGAGCCCTGTCCACAGTGAGTGCTGCCCAGCCTTCTGGCATTTGGGTAAAGGGGGTGGGCATGTTTATTTTGGAAAGGATGATGGAGTCGCACCTGGCCCAGTGAAAGGAGCCCTTCTGAGATGCTTAGTCTGACCATCTAAACTGTCTTTCCAAGCGAGCCTTGTGCTTCAGGCTTCCTTAGGTTTTCTCCCAGGGGAGGCACTGCACAGGCCTAGGCCGTGTCAGCACCCAGAGGACAGCAGCCTCCTCAGGAGGAGTCGGCCTGCCTTCCAGAGGCCTGGATGCAGTGCCAGGTGCCCAGGGAAGGGGCCTCACCAGGTAAGGCCACCCAAAGAAGCTGGCCTCAGGTGGGCGACCAGGAACAACCTGGCTCTTAGGTGGGTGGGGAGGTGAGGACAGGCAGCCACATGAGGGACAGGGCCAACGCATGGGGCCCACCTGCCAGGGACAGGGTGGGGGCTGGAATCCAGGGTCAGTCCTGAATCAGGCTGTGTAGTGTGGGGTGTTGTCCTTAGCACCTACAGGGAGCCCTCAAGTTTGGCTTACCTGTGGCTGAGGGAATGTGCTTTCCTCCCGGTGATGGCGGGCTGGCCAAGGGCCCACGGGCAGAGAGGGGGACCCTGGGTGGCACACACACCGTGTGCCATCCACTCTCGGCCCCGGTGAGCACGTGGGGCTGCATGGTGCAGGTGTCACTGGTCGGGGGGGTGGGGGGAACCCATCTGCAGTAGCTGCAGTCCCACTGTGGCTGGATCGCATGCCCTGTAAGACGGGCTGGTGGCCCTCGGCAGGGGGGGGGCTGTACTCCTCCAGGGAACAGGCAGGGTGCTCTGGAAATACTGGGGCCCATGTGCCAGGAAGATCTATGCTCGCCTGCAGGTGAATGAGATCCCTGTGAAAGATCTGTGATGGTAGAAGTTCTCAGGGACTGTGCACACTTCTGAGATGTGACTCCTTCCAGAGCAGAGCCTCAGGTCATGGCAGCCGGCGGGGTGGGGGTTCTGAGGTGCCATGGGGAGCTCCCAAGAGGCCCGATGTGCCCGTAGCAGGAAGGATGGGACAGGCTCACCTGTCATTTCCAGTGACGTGGGCCTGCTGCTCAGACACCAGCCTTGGCTGAGGGTCCAGGGGCACTCGGGGGGGGGGGGGGAGGGTTGCTCCTGTTTGTGCAGCAGCTTCTGGCAGGTTCCAGCTTGAGGGGTTGCGAGGCCTGGCTGGCCTGCGGGGTCCCAGGTAGTGGTCAGGGTCTGCCAGTGAGGCTAGCAGGCAGCATGCTGCTGGTGGTGGATGGCACGGGAGGGTGAGGCCACTGTGTCAGCATCTGCTAGGCCTGTGGAACTCCAGAACGAGGCGTGGGGGAGTGGCCACAGGTGGCGGACAAGGACACAGAAGCTGTGATGCTGGGAGATGGGTGCCTGCCTGGAGGCAGGACATAGAGAGTGAGGTGCACTGTGCAGCTGGAGAGGGTCCTCCCGGGAGGGGGTGCAGCCTGTGCTCTGGCTCCGGCCGCTCCGTCCTATGTGGTTGCTGCTCTGCAGGAAGTGCTGAGCATCCATGGAACTGACAGGTCACAAATTCCAAAAGCAAAATGTAGGAAGAGGCCTTTCATCCCTTTGAAGATCCTGAGATGACACATTGGTCTTGTGGGGCCCGGAGAACAGAATTGTGTCCTTCAGGGCACTGGTGAGGCTGGGAGTGGTGTGCTTTCCCTGGGGTGCTGCCCTGATGAGGGCTTCCCACTGTTTCATGAGGACGAGAGCAGACAGATGGAGTTGGGGCGCCAGTCCTTGTTCCTGGGGAGTGCAGAGCGGGCGATGGGCGAGGGGGCCTGGACAGGGCACGGGAATGATGGGCCTCCTGTTGCTGCGGAGAAGTGAGATCATGGAGTTGGCCACAGAGTCGTCTGGGGCCTCAGGAACCTGCTGTGGTCACAACAGGGTGTGCTCTCCTCTTCGTGCGGGCACAGCAACCTCTGCTTCTGTGCACGGGGATGTCAGAGACGCCCCTCTCCCCTGTGCTGGCCGTGTCACGTGCCGCTCTGCCCACCCAGCAGGTGTGGACGGGGACCTCGCTTATGGTAGGGGCTGGCTTTCCTCCTGACGCGGGGACTGGCCTATGCGGACCTGGGGTGATGCGTGGTGTTGGGAGTGATTCGTGAGCTGCACATGCACAGGTGGTCGCCTGGCTTCCTGGGCACATCAGGACTTGGGTGCCGACATGGAACCACCACAGGGACGCAGCAGGGTCACACTGTGGGGCAGATCCAGAAATGCGCTTCCGGGGCTGGGGGTGCTGGGGAGGCAGAAGTGGATTCGGGGGTTGGGGGGTGCATTGGGGGTGCAGCAGGGGCAGGCAGGACCCAAGGAGCCACCCAGGGTCATGTGCAGGGCACCTGGCCCGACCTCAGCCACAGGCCAGGTCCTGGCCCTGCCCCTGCTTCCTCCCTGGGCTATGGGCCAGCATGGGACCCAGGCAGGAACCTGCCCTGTCGGTGAGACACCTACCCAGGGTTAGTGAGTCCCGTCATCTCAGGGTCAGTAGATCCCCTGAGTCAGCTTCGCAGAATCCAGTTTCCTGCGCACTCGCCCCCCAAAGTGACACCTACTGGACGTCAGCCTCGCACCAGGAACCGTGTAGCAGCAGCGCCACTGGCTCAGTGAAAGTGACTTTGCCCTTGTAGAGGCTCCCCCCAGGGAAGGTGGAAGATGAGTAAGTCAGCGGTAATGGGACATGGCATCATGGGGGGGGGGGGGGTGACATGTTGAGTGTGACGTGGCAAAGTGGATGCTGAGGGGACAGTGTTACATCAGGTAACACAGCACAGCCAGTCCAGCGTGTGCCCCTGCCATGTGGTGCTGAGTCTGAATGCCTCACGCGCAAGGATGGAAGCGCGATGGGGTGATGCCCATGACCTATCCCATCGTCGTCAGGAAGCACCAAGCGTTCTGAGAAGGAGCCGGGCAAAGGCGAAGGGGTGTCTCTCAGCCGAGGCAGCCAGCCATCCTACCTCGGGAGGCATGCAGGCCTGTCCAGGAAACCCGGGCCGTTCGTGGGCTGAGGGGGCCGGGGGACCTGACCCCGCGGGGCCAGGGGGTGCCATAGGGCTGGTTAGCAAGGGGGGCCTGAGAACCAGTGCCCGCCGGCTGCGGCCTCCAGGAGGCAACTGGGTGAGGGCGGGAAGGGCGCTGGCCCCTCCCTTGTCCTGCACAGCCAGGTAACTGCTTCTGGCACCTTCCCAGCATTCACCGGGAGGAGGTGGTGCCAACAGCACAGCAGCCCCACTGGACAAGCCTCCCAGAGCCGCGTTTCTCTGATTAGAGGCCAGTTCTCCTCGCGGTGTCACCCCGAGCGTAGGGGAGTCGATGTGGCCGGGGGTTCCATGGGTTCTGTGGGCAGTCACAGGCGGGGTTAGCTCTGCTCGGACCTGGGGACAGTGCTCCAGCAGGGCCGGGGTGGCATGTAGACCAAACACGACAAACCATACTGTTCGATCCACACTCGTTTCCTCCCAGACAAAGGCCGACACAGAGTGACATGTATGCTCCGTGGGAGGAGCGCCTGCCCCCTGCAGATGGCTGAGTGGGTCACAGCTCTGTGCCCCAAAGTCCCCAGGGGTCGGTGGTGCTCACTGGGCGTTGGCGGTCCTGGACGCTTCCTGCTGTTGCTCCAGCTTCTGCGTGCTTGCCGCCCCTTTGGAGGGTGATGGGAGCTGGAGCCCCAGCCTCTCCACCTACGGCTGTGAGAACGGCCCACCTACCTCGCTGGCCCAGCAAGCCCCTGTCTGCCCCCACAGCTGCGAACAGGTACCTGGGGGCTTCCCAGGCCAGATGGCGGGGGTGGGTCCCAGAGGTCCCTCCTCCCCCGCCGGACACACAGTGCTCAGTAAATGTGCCCACCCTACTCCCCAGTCTTCACCCTGTTGGTGGAAAGTGGCCGAATTTAACCAGCAGGGTGTATGTGGAACCCAGTGTGTGGGGTGAGAGCTTGATCCTGTTGTGTAAACCCCCAAAGCAGGATGGACATGGATGGGGTCCAGGAGAAGGTGCCTCACCTCCCAGCTCTGGCGGTTTGGGAGATTCCTAGCTTCTAGGTGCCCTCGGTGAAATGGGGAGCACACTGGCCTCGCAGGGCAGGGTGGGTCAGACAGGGCGGCCTGGCCTGCTCGAGCTCCAGCACGGCCCATCCTTGTGATGACCTCTCTTCCCTCCATGGGGAACTGCAGCTGCTGCATTTGTAACGGAGGCCAGTGTTTGATCGTGGACAGTCAGGATGGCACTGGTGAGCACTTCATGGCGAATCTGCGTCAGCACAGGTGACCCATGCGTGTCGCCAGTCAGCTCTGTGACACAGCCCTCCCTGGACGGGTGATGCCCTGGGGTGCTCCCCCGCACTACGGCCTTTAGAGCCTCTTCCTGATCCACATCCAAGGGCCGCGTGTCCGGTGGGACTTGGGCATTTATGTCGTATGAGCTGAGAAGCTGCGGGTATGATGTGAACCTGAAAACCTGAACAGGGTTGGTTTGTGTGATGTGCCAACCAGGCATGAGGGAAGGGAGGTCACAGCTCCGGGAGGCAGTCCTGGTCCCAGGCTCCGTAGGCTTGACTGGGGTGACAGCACAGATGCTCAGGGTGGAGACCCCCAGGATCAGTGGGAAGAGGCTGGATGTGCAGCGAAGGAAGCAGAGACCCAGAGGGTGGCCCCAGCATCTGGGAGTGGCTCCCTGGAGGAAGGGGGGCTCTGGGAGCACACAGCAGGTCACCATGGACGGCATCTCTCTGTGGGCAGAACGAAAGTGCAGACACACGTGTGGATTACAGCCACGTGTGAACAAAGGGAGGGTGGGGCAGGCCCGAGGCCCAGGTGGATGAGGTGGTCGGACCTCACCTACCAGGAGGGATGCAGGCACCTCACAGTCAGCCAGCTGCGCCCCATCCTGGATGCGGGAGGGGGTCAGCGGGTTGGTGGCCATTTCTTGTCGTTCCCCTAAATGAGGAGATAGAATCGCAAATGGGGGGCAGTGGTGATGGCAGCTCCTGTGCCTAGTGGCCCGGATAAGACCGGACAGACCGGCCTGAGCCAGCCAGAGGCTGCAGGCTCGGAGCTGTCCCCGCGGGGGCAGCTGTCCTGTCATGGCCACTGTGTCCGTCTGCAGCTCGTCTTTGTTTCTGAGCATTACCAGTTCTACAGACACATGCCAGATAAACATGAAATCCCTGAGTGTCCAAATGGCACTTGCCAGAGGCACGCGGCCACCATCTTAACAAAAGGTGCTGACGTTCCTGGTTTTCCATATGTTGGGCAGTTGTTTCATGTCTTCACTTGAGAAAACTCTGGCCTGTGAACAATTAAAGGAGGAGCTCTGTGATGGTTCCGGGGGTGTTAATACAGTGAGCACTGTCGGCCACGTCCTCAACTGTCAGAGTGACTGGGTGTCCTGGAACAACCCTTCAAATTAAAAACAGCCGACACGATTTAACTGAGGTTAATAGTGATGCTGGAAAATTGAATGAGCAGAGAAACCAATGTGGCAGACTCCTTCTCCTGAGGTACTTCATTTTGTGGAGAACTGACCCAACCTGTGGCCCGTGAATGTACCTTAGCTGACCCCTGTGACCCTTCGCAGCATTTTACAGGCCAACCCAGCCCTGGGCCCACGGCTGATGTGGTTCTGTTGAAAATGGTGCACTCTTATAAAGTGTTTTCCCAGTGCCTGCGTGTGGCCCACGGAGGTGGATGGAATGAGCCTCTGTTTCCCATGATCCTGGGGAGCTGCAGGCATGGCTAGCTGGTGGGAGACAGACTTTGCGCCATTGCACACCAAGGTGTCAGTTGTTAAGATGTGATAATCCATATTTATGGAGCATTGTTAAGGGGATCCACCTGAGTCTGGGGGAGACTGACACCACTTGGGGGACAATTAGCAGCTTGAGGGAGCCCGCACAGCTGTGCAAGTGTGGGCAGGTGTCCCAGCTGCAGTAGGCACCACGACGGGGTTATGGGAAGGCCGGGCTGCCAATGGCTGTCCTCTGTGGACAGCTACAGGGCAGGCAGGGCTGGAGAACCCCAGGAGGAGTGTGGCTTGAATGGGTGCTGGCAGGTGGGGCTCAGAGCTCCAAACGCAGGCAGGAAGTGACAGCGGTAGGATTTGATAATCGAGGGGATGGAGGAAAAGACAGCAGTGAGGGTACAATCAGGAAGGAGTAGCTGCCAGGCCCCCAGCTCCATTCACATTGAGGTATGGAAGCCCCACGGTGGCCCCATGAAGGGATGGGAAGGGTCAGGGCCTTGGTGCCTGCAGAAGAATCTGTTCTGGAGGCACAGGTTGTGTGTGAGGCCTGGTGCGTTCAGGTGGACACATCAGACCCCACAGCCTGGCCTGTGCAGGGGCCTCTCCCTCTGGCCCCTGAAGGTGTCTGAACACTTGCATCCTGGAGGAGAGCATGTGCATATCCCCAGACCACACTTCCCATGGAGGCATCCTCCTTCCCTCCCTCCCATGGCCACCCAGTCCCTCTGGACATGGGTTTCTGTGCTAGTGTCCTTGGTGGGAGTAACGCCCACAGAGGCAGGTGCCTAGGAAGGATCCAGTGGGTATGCCCTGATGGCGGCCACCCCCTTCACGTGCACCCCAGCTGGGGGGTCCCTCTCAGCCTAATTTGGAAGGGAGTCTCACGGGGTCCCCTGCTTGCTTGCTCTGGGGCATCTTTCAGTCTTCCTTGGTGGGCTGGAACACTCCTTCCGTGAAAGGGGACTTATTTATATGCAGCTTTCTGGAACATGCCTATTAGGTTTAATGCCTTTCTTTCACCACATTCATCAAATTTAATCTCTTTATTGGTTTATGATAAGGCACACTAAGAAAATGTGTTTTCTGCTTTGTCCTAAAGCTCATCCCTCTGCCGAACTCCCTGTTCGGTGTCAGACGCCACAGTTGGCCCTGAACATGATCCCCTCCTCCTGTACTATTTCCACTGATTGAATAGTTGAGCTTTGGCAGCAAAGTGACGTGAAGAGGAGACACACAGGCCTCCCCGTTTGTCCTCCAGTTAAGCCCAGACGTAGCTGAAGGGCCGCCCTGAGTGCCGGGCACTCGCCTGGCACTTACCCGTGGGGCATCTGGCCTGCCGCAAGCTTGCCTGCACCCCTGCTGGTTGGAAGCCTACTGCCCTAGTGTTCTCTGAGGTTCCCCCACAAGCAACCATACGTCTACCCAGCCACAAACCCCTTCCTGGGTTAGTTCATGAAAAGCACTTTCACTGACCTTGTTCGTCATTGAAAGGGTAACCCACCCACAAGATGATAACCAGAGAGCAGAGCCGTGTTTGTAGCAGGTGACATGCCACTTGGGATGCTGGGAAGTAGGTGTGTATGGGGTCAGATGGAGCAAATGATTGCAAGGTTTGTGAATCAGAGGAGGGTGCAGCCCCCGACACAGGCGGGTCTCAGACCCCCCCGGTCCATGCCCTCCATCCTGGCTGGTGGCTACCTGGGGAGGTGTGGCCCCAAGGGGACATGCCTCGAGGGGGCGGCCATCGGTGCTGCCAGGGACAAGTTCTCTGCAGGAGGCACCCAGGTGTGACAGAGAAGTGACAACACCCACCCCATGACCACAGGCACAGGCTTCCCCCAGGAAGTGTTTCTGGCTGTTCACCAAACTTCATATCATTTGTGATTTAAAAAAAATTTCCCCCAAATCACCCACAAAAGCTGTAGCCGCCGTGGCTTTTAGAGGAATTCAGGGAAGGCTTTTCCACCAATGCTCACGATCTCGTCATCATCCTCAGGATTTTGCTCCCTTCTGAAAAGAGTGTCAGAAACCAACGAACAAATGAATCAAACATCAAAGGAGATCACTTATGATAAGAAAATGTTATGCATAATAAACATTAGCACATGTTTAACAAAAAAATTTCCTCTTGTAGAAGTCATTCCCATGTTAATTTAATCCTGCTGTCTAAGATAATATAATCTCTTTGAAACAGCCTCAATTCTAGTGCCCAGGGACCTTTCCTGGATCAGAGGCTGAATTTCCATCACCTGATGAGCTCATCTGATGTGACAGCCTTGGATGCAGACGGGGAGTCTCCTGTCAATAGCTTTTCGTCAGAGACAAAGAGAGGCAAATGTCTATATTCATTTTCTCTCCTCATGCATGAGTAACACCAGCTCTTTCCTCTTCCTCTGTCTCTACCTGGTCGTCATTGCAAATTTAAACTTCAGCTTTTGTGTTTCAAGCTGGCTGTGCCTGCAAAGCTGTTTATGGACGCCTGGCAGGCTTGTCTATCTGTTTAAGTTCAGAGTGTTTTGACATGTAAATTTACATGAGGCATATTTAATCAGTCACAATGATATGCTAATTGGATTCATCTGTGAACTGAATAAAAAGCACATTTGAAGAAAAATGAAGTGCCTTATTACCAGCTGAGGCACTTTGTAATCAGTGCTGTGAATCATCAAAATGTGAAGATAAAGGTGCCAGGTATTTGCTGGGGGGAACATGCTGGCCCTACTTCAGGTGAGCTTTTCTGGTGGCCCTGGCACATGGACAGGGTTCCATGTGTGCATAGTGACCACAACAGGCGTGTCATAGGTCTTTTCAGTGCTGGCCCTCAAGATCACTCTGAATAACTGCACACCAGAACGACTGGTAAATCCGTTGAGTGTGCAAGCATGTACAAGCATGTGGGTAAGTCTGTAAGTGAATGTGAACATATGTCTGAGTGTGAGCATGCTTGTGTGCAAGAGTGTGAGTGCATACAAATGTGTGTGTACATAAGCATTTGTAGGTTTGTGAATGTGTCTGCAACTGTGTGCACATGTGTGTGCAGAGGCATGTGTATGTGGGCACATTTGAGTGTACAAGCATGTGCGAGAGCACGTGAGCCTGCTGTGAGTGTACACGTGCGGGCAAGTGTGTCTGGCCATGCAAGCATGTGAGAGTGCTGGCATGTGAGTGTGGTGTGAATGTGTTTGAGTGTATGTAAGTGTGTGTATAGGTTTGTGGAGGCATATGTGTGCAAGCATGTTTGTTCACCTTGTGGGTGTGAGCATGTGTAAGCACATGAGCTCCCATGAGCTTGTACATGAACACTTGTAGGTGTGTGTGTGAGCATGTGTGAGGATGTTTATACACTGTGAGTGAGCATGTGTAAGTACATGAGCTCTTGTGAACTTGACATGAACACTCGTAGGTGTGTGGGTGAGCATGTGAGTGTGCAAGGATGTCTGTACACTGAATGAGCATGTAGAAGCACATGAGCTCCCGTGAGCTTGTACGTGAGCACTTGTAGGTGTGTGTGTGTGAGCATGTGTGAGTGTGTGAGAATGTTTGTACACTGTGTGGGTGTGAGTGAACATGTACAAGCACATGAGCTCCTGTGAGCTTGTATGAGAGCACTCATAGGGGTGTGTGAGCTGTGTGAGTGTGCAAGGATGTTTGTACACTGAGTGGCAATGTGTAAGCACATGAGCTCCTGTGAGCTTGTAAGTGAGCACTCATAGGTGTGTGTGAGTGTGCGCGCAGGCCCAAGTGTGGAGGAAGGGGCCTCCCTCCCTGCCCCTCCCCAGGTCCGGTCTCGGCTCAGGAGCGAGTGTGAGTGGGCCTGAGGTCAGGCAGCCCCGCCCCGGCCCTCCGACCCGGCTGCTGCCCGGTGCTCTGCTCACCCCGCCTTCATAGCCTCGGCTCGGAAACCAGCAGCAGGAAGCGAACCACCCAGGGCTCCTGGGCCCTGTTGTGCCCGACGGGCGTGGGGGGCTCAGCGACCCTGGATTCTTCACCCCATGGGCACACGTTTCCTCGGTAGTGCTGTGCACGTGGCACACGCAGCATGCGTCCTGTGCAGGGGTGGAACCCCGGCAGGCTCCTCAGAGGGGAGCCGTGGGTGTGAGTGGCGGGTCTGGTGCAGCTGCGCAGCGATGCGGTGGGCGGCCACCGCGTCTCCAGCGTCCTCTTCCCGCCGAACGTGAGACCTCCCCTTGGCCGGCCAGCCCGCGGGGCACCAGCGAGCGGGGCCAGCAGGGCCGCGGGAGGCAGGGCATGGTGGCGGGTCTTACCAGCCTGGCCGCAGAGGGAGGGTCCGGTCACCTGCACCGCTCGCAGGGCCGAGCAGGGCACCGGGTACAAAGCACGGAGCATGTGGGTACTGGAAAGGCCTGGAGCGAGGAGTCGGGAGCCCGGCCCACAAGCGAGCCGGCACTCGCCGTCCTCTGTGCATGGCCAGAGGACTTCCTGGAGGCGGCCGGCATGAGCCTCTGAGGTCAGCATGGAGAGACGTGTCCACGTGGACGTGAGCTTGCTTCCACCGCGAGGGCTACAGGAGCCTGAGCCCAGAGGTTGAAGGAAGCCGTCCACAAGTGGTGATGGCACGTAATTTAGTACAGCTTTTGTTCTGTGAATTACAGTTTTCTCTAAGTGAATGTAAAAATAAAAGCATAATTGCTTTTGAAGTGAATGACCCATGAAAGTCTGCATCCGTTGAATGCTTGTGCTCTTTCAACATAATTCTGTCAACAGTGTTTTAAACGGTAACTTAGGCCACTTAAGAAGTAAATTGGCTTGGACATATCTTTTCAGAAATGTGCTTGTTTTAGGAGTTGGGCTGCCCTCTGCTCTTTCTTCTTTTTTGGCCTAATAAGGTGGGATGGTTAACAGTGGGCGCTGCGTGCCTGGACCACTGTCTTCTCTTAACTCCTGCTGGCACTGAAGGCAAGTGGACAGTGATGACTGAGCACCGGGTGTCCACCCACAGGCAGCACTCTCTGAGGTGCACAGAGGGGTGGCCAGTGGCGTGGTAGGAACCATGGACTTGGCCAAGCTCCCCAAGGAACTTCAGGGTCAGCAGAGGGTCCGGGCCAGTGAGTCCTGGCTTCTGGTCCATGGGTCAGGAGGAGCAAGGAAGGAGACAGGGCAGGAGAAGGCGAGGTGTGGGCAGCCTCCCCAAGAGGGGTCTCCGGTCTCTGCAAGGGCACCACGGGGATCAGCCTTGAGCTGCCCAGGGACAGGGGGCCTGGGGACAGCAGGGCCGGGAGGGCAGAAGGTGAAGTGCAGCAGGCCCAGTCACTGTGGAGCCAGAGGGCTCTTGACCGGAGGCAGCAGGAGGAAAGGCTGGAGGGGTGACAGGATGGCAGGCCTGGGGTGCTGGGAACGGAGGGGCGTCCATGGAGCCTTGGCGTTGGAGACCTGAGCTGGCGGTTGTTACCCCTTTCCACACCCACTTCCACCTCCAGGCATGATAGGAACGGTGTCTGCACATGGCAGCGGCTTAGGCACGCCAGCTGTCATCATCAGCATGGTGGCCAGTAGACGAGCTTCTGATTCACACTGGACCCCAGAGACGGAGAGGGGCCACCCCACCACGTGCAGAGCGAGACGGAGTGGTTTCTATCCCCGAGGTGAGGGCGGGGATGCTGCCAGTAGTGGGAGGGATGTGCACGTCACACCGGGTCGCTAACATGCCTACACGTGAACTGTCACATCTGCGGAGCCAGGAGCCAGGCACGCTGCCCCGCCGCTACAAGGACTGGGTCTGAGAAAACGAGGGCCGGCAGGAGAGACCCGGCAGCCCCTGGGAACATAGTGCGTCCTCCTGAAGCTCCATGTGGCCGGAGAGACAAAGCTGCCATGTGCATCCCTCATTTTCTTCCTGGGCTGAGGCCCACCCATGAGGGGAAGGAAACAAAGCACCTGCCTTGGCTCATCTCGTTACTAAATGTGGTGCTTGTTTTCCGGCTCCGATTCCAGTGGCCACGACACCTCCCTCTGCGTCCCTCAGAGACAGTGCCCAAGTGTGCGGGGTGTGCTCTGTGTAGGGCAGGCACCCACCAAGCACTGGGGGATGAGTGTCCTCGGAGGCTCCACACGCAGGGGCACCAGGCCTCCCCGCCACTCCCCTCCCTCGTTATTACTCTGCTTACTGCCCCGCAACTGATCTGGAAGGATTAAGGATAAATTAAAAGGAAGCATGTGACAGATGTAGACGGACCTCCCAGCAGGTGGGTGGTGGGCGTGGCACGGGGGGCGCACACGGCGGGAGGGCAGAGGCGGTGGAGGGATTACTGCTGAGAGGTGCGTCCCCACCTTCCTGGGGTGGGGGTTTGGGAAATGTGCTGTAGGACACCCGAGAGCTGAGATGCACCCCTCGCAGAAGTGTCTGCTGGAGGAACCTGCCACAGGGGGACCACCCCCAGGTCCCCAGGGCCAGTGCCAGGGCTCCGGGACCTGATGCTCTGCTCCAGGTCGGCCGCCACCAGCCTGCCCACCATCAGCAAGCCTTTGCTCTCTTGCTTGTCAGGCTCAAGATGCATCAATAGGAAGATTTCACTGCACTGACTCCGACACCTGCTCCCGCCCCCTCCCCTGGACAAGTGGCTGTGGTGCCAAGTACCCATGCATCCCCATCTCTCCTCTTCCATCAACCCAGGCCAGGAGCTGGGATACTGCAGGAGGCGTTACCCAGGTTGCTGGGACCTTTACTGCCAAAAAGTGAAAAATAGGAAATAAGAATTTGAACATCTTTCCAATTTATGTTTTTTTAATAAAAACCTTAATTCTCCAGCCGTGTGGAGCCTCGTGGCATGGGGACTAGCTTAGCTTTACTCACTCGTGGCATCTTTGCCAGAAACATATGCACCCTTGCTGCACATGAAGTGACTGGTTTCTAGAAAGCCCGAGTCATGTCCGGGGTCTCCAGTTGTGTGTCAGCCATTGGAGGGTTTAGCCTGAGACCCCGGTCGCTTTGGGGCTGATACCCGTGTGTGTGTTCACCCCTGGTAGAACCACAGACCTCGCTTTGTTCTTCAAATAGGGACATTTACTGAAAAACCCCCCAATGATCATCCAGCTGGATCTCAGTCATGTCCTAGGAGGTCAATGGGGTTTCACTCAGCGTCTCTGGCTACCCTCCACACCTGCCATCTTCTCAGCTAGCATGCTTCTTGGAGTGGCTTCCAGGTGGTCCTCGTGAGAAGGCCCAGTCCTCATGAGAAGGCCCAGTCCTCGTGTCTTGTCATGGTCAGGCTGGACATTGGCAACCTGTGTGCAGAAGAGGACGTCATCTGTGCCGCAGTGAGGCTGGTGATCAGGGACACGAGCAGCCTGGGCGCCTGGCTGAGGGAGCCCCTGTGCTTGTCCCAGAGTGGCCCTGGGTCCCTGTGGAAGCACAGCCTCCTGCCCCATTGCAGCCTGATCCACGTGTTCCTGTGGAATATGGGGTGCGGGGCCTTCTCACAGGGACTGGAATGCCCTGCCCCTCCTGCCGTGGCTGCCCCATCTGCGCCCAGGGTGCAAATAATGTAGAACTGGCTCCTGAGTGTTCCCTCTGTAGTAGGAACCGGGACACGTGTCAGATGCTGCTGTTTTTACTGTCTGTGGAGGTGAGGCCTCTGAAGGGCGAGGGAGCAGGACTCTGACGGATGGAGCCTTGGAGAGGACCACCCCCTGCCCCCCCACCCTACCCCCTGCTACCCCCACCCCCTCATCCCCCTGCCCCCTCCTCCCGCGCCCCCACCCCACCCCACCCTGCCCCCTCCTCCAGCTCATTCAGTTCCCAGGCCCTCTTCCTCCCTTCCTGTGTGTTCTGCCTCCGGTCATCTTCCACTCAGCCAAAGGCTGCCATGCACATGGCATTGGCTCTTGGTTTGTAAAATCCTATAACTCAGATAAAGTTACTTTACATTTCCTGATCTTAAGCACCCCACAGGGTTGCTTTGAGGGTTAATTTCTTTTATAACTGTGGTGCCATGACATCCTATAAAAAGGTCAGGTCTACTCTGCTGACCTGTCATTGCCAGCAGTGCTGGGATCTGTTCCATCCTCCACCCACTGCACCACGTCTGCACCTAGTAGGTGTTCCACACACCTTCTGAGGGAGTGACAATGAATTAATAGTGCAGGTTTTACATAACAGTGAAATACCAACCCCATTGTGTGCATCCTGCCCCCCCAGGGAAATGTCCTCGTGGAGTCAATCCTGAGTGGCCTGCATTGTAGAAAGGCTTGCTCACTCGGCTGCCCTGGGATTTGGGACAGAATTCCATGAGCAGGTTTGTACCTGCCCCATTTCATTGCCAGTGATCCTAGCTGTGCTCTGGAGCCCGTGTCTATTGTAGACAGTGTGGGGGTGAGGTCAGACCCCTGTCCCCGTTGCCCAGACGCCACTCCTCCTGTGTGGAGTTTGCTGTGGGGGACACAGTCTTGTAGATGATTGATTGTTTTTGTGGAAAAGCTTAGCAACCTTCATGTCAGGCAGCAAGAGTGAAAGTCCTGCTCACATCCCCATGCTGCATAGCTGGACACCCTGGACACAATTAGGAAGGACCACAGTCTTGTCTGCAGAAGGTAGTAAAGCCTTGCATTTGTTCACGAAAATCAGAGGAGAGTTTTCCCCTTACAGGGTGGGTGATCCTAACTCTCTGAGGCCTTGATCTCAACCCGCTGGGGCCACGAAGAATGTAGCTTCCCTCGCAGTCTTCCACCTTTCTCACAGCTGTGGAATGGCCAGATGATTCACAGACCTTCCAGAAACTTCATGGGTATATATTTTTGTTTCTTTTGTACAGAAATATGGAATTTACCAATGTGGAAACTGCAAGCTTTCCTTTCAGTAATGATAACAGAGCATAGGGGACACTTGGGGGGCTCAGTGGTTGAGCATCTGCCTTCATGACCCTGGGGTTCTGGAATCGAGTCCTGTACTGGGCTCCCTGCATGGAGACTGCTTCTCCTTCTGCTTGTGTCTCTGTCTCTTTCTGAGTCTCTGATGAATAAATAAATAAAATCTAAAAAAAAAATAATAGAGCATAATATAAATCCATTCCTAGGTAGTCTGTTAGAATCTGTTTTCCAGTATTGTGTCAGCCACCAATCTGCACACAACCCTCCTCCTTGTCCAGTGCAGTGGCGGCAGGTGTCCATCACCGTCGCCCAAGGCGTCAGTCAGAGGTCCGTTGGGATTCTCAACCAGCAGGTGTTTCCTAAGCACTTACTGTGTGCCCCAGCCAGCCAGGTGCACAGGGAGCAGCAGGCCAGCAGCATCCCTGTTCCCGGTGAGTTTTCCTTGAGGAGGTAGGAGCAACAGCAAGGAACCGTTGAGCAGCACGTGGTCCACAGTGAAGGGATGTGAGGAAAGTATTAAGAGCAGTTTGCGTAAACCCAAGTGTTGGTATCTGTTCGGTATTATTTACAGACCCGAATCTTACATTTCTTTTGGCCTTTGTCATCCCCGCAGTGGGAAGGGCCTAGCCTCTCCCGCCTGGCACCCACATGGTCGCAGGTGTCTTGGGCTCAGTCTACAGTGACTTCTTGCTAACTGGAACTTTAACGGACCAGAGCTGCTCCTACATCACCGTGTGCAGTATCGGCGGGTGTGCTGTTCCTCCCCGGCCTCTTCATGCCACAGGTTTGCAGATCCACTCACTTGTTTCTCTGGATGTGACGTCTCCGCGCAGTTTAGGTGCTTGGCGGGTGTGCTAGGCTGCATCCTGCCAGCAGAGAGGGATGTTGGCATGTGGTTCCAGGGACACTGTGTGAGAAGGAGTTGGAGATGGATCAGATGAAGATGAGATGGAGGAATCTGAACTCAAAGATGGGCACGAAGGTAAAGACAGTGGTGAAGCTGAGGATGCTGAGCTGTACGATGACCTTTACTGCCCAGCATGTGACAAATCTTTCAATACTGAAAAGGCTATGAGGAATCATGAAAAATCAAAGAAGCATCAGGAAATAGTTGCTTTGTTAAAACAACGGTTGGAGGAGGAGGAAGAAAATTTTTCAGGATCTCAACCTGATGAAAATCCATTGAATGCCAATTCTGAGGAAGAAATAGAAGATGTACCAAAACAAAACCTTTCTAAAAAGCAGAAGAAAAAGAAACAGAGGGATCCCTGGGTGGCGCAGCGGTTTGGCGCCTGCCTTTGACCCAGGGCGCGATCCTGGAGACCCGGGATCGAATCCCACGTCGGGCTCCCGGTGCATGGAGCCTGCTTCTCCTCTGCCTATGTCTCTGCCTCTCTCTCTCTCTCTCTCTGTGTGACTATCATAAATAAATAAAAAAAGAAAGAAAGAAACAGAAACCAGCACAGAATTATGATGATAATTTTAATGAAAATGGAACTGAAGAAGAAGTAAAGGTTGAATCAGAAGATACCAATTTAAATCAAGACCGTGCCAAAGAACTGGAAGGTAGTCCCCAAGCAAATAGCAGTGTCACAGAGACTGTCCAACTCTGTGATGATCCAAAAAGTGAAGCTAAGAATGCTCCTAAACCCAAAGGAAAGAAAGCCAAAGATGCGAAAAAATCTGTCAAAGTACCTGCTGAACCACAGACACAGACAGTGAGTGATGTTCTTATCAGCTGTACAACCTGCCATAGTGAATTTCCATCCCGGAATAAACTTTTCGACCATCTGAAAGCCACAGGTCATGCAAGAGCACCTTCATCATGTTCTTTAGGCAGCGTAACAAGTAGTCGAAGCAAGAAAGAGATACGTAAAAACAGAAATTCTGCCAACACTTTTTCTTTTTGATTGTCTCTAGATTTTGAAACCAAAAACTGAACTGAAATCATCTAAAGAGTTAAAATTTCGGTGATCTGCAATTTATTGCATTGTGGAAGATTATTTTTTATCTTGTAAAAACATTTTTTGTTTAATATATATTTCTTAAACATTTAATTAGTGATTGAATTCTACTTTGCCGTCTGAATTGACTTGAATGTCTCAAAACAGGTAAATGCTGTAAAAGTACGCATTCTTGATTTCTGTTGGCTCACGTGGACAGAAATGTACAGGGAGAATTAAATTATTTTAACATATACAAAAAAATGTCAGAATCTCGGGGTTTTAATTGCATCCCCTCCTAATACAGATGTCTTTGTTTCCACATTGATCTCTCGAAGGCTTAATACAGGTAATATCTAGATACAAAGAACTCGAACCATGAGATTAATAAGAGCGCTGCAAGACACAAGAATTAATAAAGGAGCGAGACGTGGGTTGAAAGAAGTCTGTCTCTACAAACATGGACTTAATCATTTGTCAGAGGGGACGCGTTACAGGAGAGGATGCTGACCTTATAAGAACCAAACCCACCTAAACTCAGATCCTTTTTTCTGGGCCCAATTATATCCTCAGGTGTCTCTTTGGCCATGGGTTTCCCAAGAGGATAAATATTGACTATTTGCAGTTTTCTTTTTTTTTTAAAGATTTTATTTATTTATTCATGAGAGACAGAGAGAGAGAGAGAGGCAGAGGGAAAAGCAGGCTCCATGTGGGCAGCCTGATGTGAGACTCTATCCTGAGACTCCAGGATCACGCTCTGAGCTGAAGGCAGGTGCTTAATAGCTGAGCCACCCAGGGATCCCTATTTGCAGTTTTCAATTGTTTCTTTATGTCAGTGGTATTAAGAACTACTTGGGGGGGGGGAATTTTTATACAGGTAATGTATTTTTATTCATACTTTTAACTTCCTCTAATAATGAATAGGTCTATTTGAACTATCCCGGCTTTTCTGCTGTTCCTGAAACATTCCGAGAAAGTGCCCCATGGCCTTTGCACTGCTCTTCCCAAAGCCTGGGATGCCTCCCCTTAGATATTTGCATAGCTCTGTACATAGATTGGATTTTCAGCTATACTGTTTTCCTTCCCTCTGAAGAGTTTCCTGTAACATTTCTTTCAAGGCAAACCCACTGTTGACAGAATCCCTTATTTCTTTGTTTATCTGTAAAAATATTTCTCCTTTACTTGTGGAGGATGATTTCACTGAATACAGATTTGCTAGGTTGGTGCGTGTCTTTTAACACCTTCAATATTTAATTTCATTCTCATCTTGCATGGTTTCTGAAACAAAGTCAGTGGAAGTCCACCTTTGCATTTTGGTAGGTTAGGTGTGTTCTCCTTTGGCTTATTCAAGACTTTCTCTTTGATCTTCTGCAGTTTGAATATAATATGTCAGGATAGACAGGGGGTGGGCGGTAGATTTATTCAGATGGGTGTTCTCTGAGCTTCCAGCATCTGTGGTTGAGTGTCTGTCATTAGTTTTGGGATTTCTCAGCCATCGTTATTCAAAGTGTTTCTCCTGCTCCTTCCTTCCTTCCTTGTCCTCCTGGTAGTCCCATCACACATGGGGCAGACTCCCGGTAACCTGCCCCACAGCTCACAGTAACATCCCCCTGTCCTCTTCATATCTCCCCTCCCTGAAAGGCACTTGTGGAAGTTTCTGCCAACGTCTCTCCGAGCTCCCTGGCTCTTCTATCAGCCATGCCCAAGCCCACCCATGAGCACATCAAGAGCAGTCATCGTTTCTGCTGCAGCATGTTTGATTTCCAGTATTTTAACAACTATTTATTGGATTTTCCATTTCTCTGCTTACATTACTCGTTGTTTCTACAGGTTGCACACTCTTTCCAATAGAGCTCTTTGCATAGTAGTCACCGTGATTGTGAGTTTCAGGTCTGATGATTCGAAGATCTCTGCCATGTCTGAGTCTGATTCTGACGCTTGCTTTGTCTCTTCAAAATGTTGTTTTGGCTTTGCCTTTTAGCACACCTTATGATTTTTGTTTAAAGCCAGACGTGGGGATCCCTGGGTGGCGCAGCGGTTTGGCGCCTGCCTTTGGCCCAGGGCGTGATCCTGAAGACCTGGGATCGAATCCCACATCAGGCTCCCAGTGCATGGAGCCTGCTTCTCTCTCTGCCCCTCTCTCTCTCTCTCTCTCTCTCTCTCTCTCTCTCTCTGTGACTATCATAAATAAATAAAAAAATTAAAAAAAAATAAAGCCAGACGTGGTCTACCAGACAAAGTAACGGGTACATACATGGGCCTTTGGCTTGAGGCGTGTGTGTATCTGGCTGTGTGTGCTGTGGCCACGGCGGCAGAGGCTGGGATTTCCTCTTGGGTCCTTATTTTGTTTCCCTCCTTTCCTGTGGGTTTCCCTAGGTCTGAGCTGGGGGTTCTTGTAGCTGTGATTCCCCATAACTGTACAGGAAGGTCACTGATGTGGGGGGGGGGCAGCCAGGGCTCATGGCTTTTGAGTGACCAGCACCCTGAGGCTGTGAGCTTCCCGTGTGCCTCTTGGGCCTCTCTCCCTGAGAGGATACAGGTGGGCTGTAGGGGCTGGAATGAGCCACATGTGTGCAGTATCTGTAAGGTTATAAATGATAAGTCCTTGTGTTTGTGTTTTTAAGGTGTGCTAAATGTTATACATTTATACACACTCTGTATATGTAAACACCTTGCATTACATATAGCATAAGATTTTTTCATATAAATATGTAGTATTATATTTGAACAATAATCCTTTGTTAGTAAATTATGTATATTACAAAAATAAAGATAGAGCTCATGTTTTATCTTTTTATATGGTATCGTTTATTGCACAGAATTTGTTAGAAATTAATCTTATCAAAATTGATCAGTATTTTCCTTAGAGTTTGGGCTTTTTGGGTCTCCATTAAGGTAACTTTTTCTACAGTGATGTCAGTAAAATTGCCAGTATTCTCTTCTAGAACT
This sequence comes from Canis aureus, assembly GCF_053574225.1. Taxonomy (NCBI): domain Eukaryota; kingdom Metazoa; phylum Chordata; class Mammalia; order Carnivora; family Canidae; genus Canis; species Canis aureus. The sequence continues at coordinate 46,495,761 of NC_135625.1, forward strand.
TTAGTCTTTAATCCATCTGGAATTTTTTTGCTGTTAATGTGAAATAGAATTTTATCTCTTTCTACTTAGTCTACTTTCCTGGCACTTTTCCCTGAATGGTTTAAATATCCTCCCTTCCTTTGGTGGCATCACACCTGTTCTGTGACATCACATGTGATGTCATATCTGATGAGTACCCCAGTCCCACATGCAGGTTCTATCTTCCTAGCTTCTGAGTTTTACTCTGTTGGATGTATTTATCGATCTTCCCAATACCATGCTTATCAAGTTTGTAAGAAAGACTGATTAGATTTTTTAATCATTTATTTATTTATTGCATATCTTAGTTTGGACAGAATTGGCTTATATACAATATTAGGTCTTCCTATCCATATACATGGTGTCTTTAGGTTTATATTGCCATTTATTTAGTTATTCCTTTGTCATTCAACAAAGCTTTATTATTTTTCCTATAAATTTCTTAAAATATTTTGTTTAGTTTTTTGAAGTACTATAACATGAGAGTGTATTGTTTTTAAATTAATTTCTAGTCATTTAAAAATAATTTTAAATCATTTTAAATATTTGTTAAAAATAATCTAAAATTATTTTGGTACAGGAATTACGGAAAACAGTATGGATGCTCTTTAAATTTTAAAAATAGAGCTTCCATATGATCCTGCAGTCCCATGTCTAGGTATTTATCCAAAAAACCCAAAATGGCATTGTTGAAGAGATAACTCACCCCTGTGTTCATTATTTGTAAAACCATGACATGGAAACAGCATGTGTCTGTTGATGGATGAATGGATAAAGAAAATTTGTCCTACACACACAATGGAATATTACTCAGCCATTAAAATAGGGAAATCTGCCATTTGCAACAATATACGTGAAGTTTTAAGGTGCTATGCTAAGTGAAATAAGTTAGGCAGAGAAAGACAAATGCTATATGATCTCAGTTATATGTGTAATTTTTAAAAACCAAACTTATAAAACAGTAAAATGATGGTTGCCAGGGGCTGGGAGGGGCGGTTGGGAATGGGGAGATGTTGGCCAAAGAGTACAAACTTCCAGTTATAAAATGAATAAGTTTTGGGGATCTAATATACAGTGTGGGGACTGTAGTTAATAATACCATGTTGTGTGCTTGGAAGTTGCATAGACCGTCGATCTTAAATGTTCTCACCACATGAAAATGTGACCTGTGAGGTGATAGATGTGCTCACTTACCTTGTGGCCATCATATCACAGCTTGCAGTGCACCGAATCTTCACATTGTGTACCTTAAGCTTACAAAATATTATATTTCTTTTTAAAAAAATACTATATTTCAATTATATCTCCATAAAGCTGGGGAGATAATAAACAGTTTAACAGCTTAATTTTAAAAAAAGAAATGTACAATTATTATTTTATAATTAGTCATGGCTGATAGAGAGGCACATTGTTTTCTGCTTTGACCTTGTGTCTTGCACCTTTGAAGGAAATTCCTATTAGTTATAATTGCTTGATTATAGGTTCTATATGTAGGAAAGCATATCTCCAGCTTAGAGTTGTTTTTGTTCCTTCAAATCCTGTATATCCGTTGTTGTTTTTTTCTTAATTACATAGGATTCTGTAAATAGAAGGAGTGATGGCAGGTGTCAGTGTCTGTGTCAGACCCGAAGAAAAGCTCTTTCAGTATTCCATCCTGACAAAGGACGATCTTTGCTGAAAGACTTGAGTAGATAACCATTACTAGATTAAGGATGTTGTACTCCCAGTAACTTAAAATTTAAAAAAAGCTTTTTTGAATGGATGAAATGCTTATTCTTGAATCCTGAGATGTTATTTGGGTTTTCCTCTCTTTAATCTCTTAATAAAGTGAATAACATTGATAGACTTTATTTATTTATTTTTTATTTATTTGAGAGAGAGACAGAGCATGAGCAGAGGGAAGAGGCAGAGGGAGAGGGAGATGCAGACACTCCACCGAGCAGGGAGCCCCACATGGGGCTCCACCCCAGGACCCTGGCTCATGACCCAAGCCGAAGGCAGGTGCTTCACTGACTGAGCCATCTGAGCGCTCCACATTGACAGACGATCTGATGCAGATTTTTGCCTTTCTGGGGCAGACTGTTTTTGGTCATGAAGTTTTGTTTTCCTTCATTGGATTCAGTTTGATAATATTTTGGGGGGATTGAAATTCACTCATTTTTCTTGTCCCGTTTTAGTACAAGGTAACACTAACCCCATAGGGTACCTTGTGCCTTCAGCTGGGAGACCCCTGCCCAAAGCAGGGAGGGGCTGTCGCTCTGAGGCTGGCTGTCAGGGCTTGCGGCCCTCCACGGGTGCTACGGCGTGAATGCTGGTGTCCCTGGCTAGTGGCTTTGTACAGTCAGGTTCTGTTCTTTTTGATTCGATTTTGGTATTTTTGGTGTTTTCCTCCTAAAAATCATGCATTTCATTTCTGTTCCCTGATTGCGTTTGTGCTATTCATGGCATTCTTTCCGTCTGTAAGTCCCTGCCGTAGAAGCTGTTATGTCCTTCATTCCTAAAGTACTTATTTCTACCTGTTTCCATTCATGATCATCTTGATAAGCTGTTTCCGTGTTTTACTTATCTTTTCAAATAACCACTTTTATGTGTTTGTCAGTGTTTTTATTGTTTTTCATTTTATTACTTTTTTGCTATTAGTGTCTCTTTCAGATTATTATATCATCTCGATTTCTTATGGTGTTCTCTTGTTTGCTTGTTCTTTTGAATTTTCCTGAAACTTCTTCATTGTGGGTTGTTCCTTATGATGTTTATGGGTTTTTTAAATTGTAATTTTATCTTTGATGCCTTTTCTTATGAGAATCCTGTGGAAGTCCCGAGAACCCTCATTATTGAAAATGTTCCTTTAAAGTGATTTTAATTGGAGTGATTCTGACTAGACTATTACGTTAAGTATAGAATGATTTTATCATACTAGGGTGTGACACTCCTGTGTGGTACAGACTCTAGGTTTCTCTTTCTCATGGGCGATATTTTTATTTTGATCCAGAGGCTAAAGAAAAGATGGGAGGGGAAGGGCAGGTTGGAGGCCGTGGTTGGGAGTCGGCCTGGCTCGCTGCCATGGAGCCTGCTGCCCACGAGCGGGTGTCAGCCCCGCGCACATAGACTCTCCACTGGGGCAGACACCACCTGCTCCCTAGCCTGTCTCCGTGCATGCTCATCAGTCCAGCCTTGGTTTGCTCTGCGTTGGGCATCTGGGGGATTCCCTCCCTTCCTTGCAAGTTCACTTGTGTATCAGAGTCTTTGTTGTGTTGTATTTGGATTTGGCATATTGATGCATTTGACACTCATGTTGTTTTTGCTGTTTGCTTCCATCTGGAGTCCCTCTTGACTCTATGGTTTCAGAGTTAGGATGCCTGTTGATGACAAAATTAGAGCATTTCAAGGTACACACTTTCACCACATGGATTCTTAAAAAGACCCCTGTGCATCTGAGATTTTTCCAGTCTGATCTCAGCCTTCTGGTTCTCCTGAGCTTACTGTGTCATCTGGGCCATGTGTTCTTAGTCCAAAAGAAATGGTGACTAGTTTAACAAGAGTCACTAAATAGATCCCAGCTTTCAGTGATGCCATTTTGTTTGACGGAGACAGCAGAGAAGAGCTCTGTGTCGATTCCAGGTGTAGGTATATAAGCCCCCTCCCTGGAAATGGCCTCTATGTGCCAAATGTTGACCATCCCACGGTCGATATCCTGCCTCCACTGCCATCGGTGTGAGAGCCCCCAGGAGACCCAGCCTCTGCGGTGACCCCAGACTCAACTCGGGCCCATCAGGGTTTGGGAGGGTGAAGGAGCTGGGATCAGGAATCCAGCCACCTACCCTGACTCCTGGTCCCTGGGTCCCAGCCCCTCGGGGATGGGGGACATCACAGATCAGAGACTGCAGAGGCTGCAGGGCAATTCTGGCTCCAACTACTCAGAATTAGCCAAACTTCAGGAGTGACGACACCAACCCTACAAGGCTACCCCCACTCAGACACCAGCTGCAGCTGGTGGGGTTCCCATGTCCCCCTCAGGCTTGAGAATTCCCTAGGCTGACTTGCAGAACTCAGGAAAGCTCCATCTATGATCACAGCTTTGTTTCCTGTTACAAACCAGGAAAGAAGAGACACATAGGATGACGTCTGGGTGGGTCTCGGCATGATGCTGCCTTGTGCTCTCCCTGTGGAGCCCGACATCCTGTTTGCCTAGCATGTAGACTCACAGAGGTTTGCAGGGTCCTGCCCACCAGGGAAGCTCACTTGAACCCGTGTCCAGACTCCTGCCCATGAACCAGCAGCCGAGGGATGAGTGTGGTCTCCAGGCCCCTACCTGGGGGCCAGGCTGCCACCATGTGGCTCAGAGCCCCAGCTTCCATCTCATGGTCCGTATCTCTGGTGTGGCTTCCCCACCTCGAGCCACAGAAGGAGACACGTGACTCCGTGTTCCCTATCCGACAAGGCTGTGCCGGGTTCCACTGGCAGGCCAGCCCCCACCCTGTGAGTTTACATCCATGCACACTCAGGGTTCTGTACACTTGCAGGTGTATAGACTTGCTGCCTGCTGTCTTAAGTGTCCAATATGACCCCCACCAGGTCCGAACTAATTCTAACACACACAAAAAATGCTAAGTATGCCCTTGGGTGCTCTGTACATACAACTCGAAGCTGTGTAAGCTGCGTCTGACACTTCTGCATTCATGTTTTCAGACAGAAGAACTGTTATTGTAGACTTTCTTCCATTATTCTGATGTGCCCTGCCATCCTCAGACTTTATTTTAACCCGAGGTGTGCATACCTGTGTATGCACAAATGTACCTGGCAGCCGAGGCACAGAAACCGAAGCCGGTTTGGTTCCCCAGCATCCCCTTGATGATGGAACTAGAAACGCTCACTGTTTTTTTCTGGAAATAGTTATGGGTTCCCAAATTAACTTGAAGGTGACCTCAGCACCTGGAAGCCCCTAACTGTTGACTTGTAAGTCGTCCTGGGATTTTTGCTTCTCATCGGTGCTGCAGGGAGATTCAGAGTGCCAAGATCCCTACCTGCCCGATGACATGACAGGCCCTGCTGCTCTGTGGTCCTTGTATCTTGTCCAGTGTCTACATGACAGTTTTGGAAGAACTGGTCCAATAAATATTTTCAACCGTAGGCACTTACAGGGCCTTGTTTAAAAGATACTAATATATGCTTTCAGTTAATTGATTCATAGAGCTACGTTTTATACACATAAATAAGTGGATTATGAGTTTATTCAACAGCCCGGTGTTACCTCCTTGGGAGCTGAGAGAAGTCACCTGTTATGTGGCCCCATCACATCATGTCTACGTGAGACGGGATTTCCTGCCTGATCTTGGGGTGCATCCAGTGGGGGCTGTGTCCCCATGAACCATGGTGTAGCTGTGTGCTATGACCAGGGTGGTGAGCAGGAGGAGCCCGGGACACGGTCTGCTATGAGGTGCCCTGGGCTCCCTCTGGGTCTCCTCTGAACTAGCAGAGGCTGTGCTTCCTCGAGGTGACATCCCACACTATTCTGTTGTGAGCTACCAGGGCCCACCTGGGTGCGGCATCTCCCCCACGAGGGAGGGTGCCAGGGGGCAGTACCCATCCTTTATCAGGGCCCACCTGAGTGCAGCGTCTCCCCCAGGAGGGAAGGTACTGGGGGGGGTACCGCCCTTCATCAGGACCCACCTGAGTGCAGCGTCTCCCCCAGGAGGGAGGGTACTGGGGGGAGTACCCACGCTTCATCAGGGCCCACCTGGGTGTAGTGTCTCCCCAACGAGTGAGGGTCCCAGGGGGCGTACCCACCCTTCATCAGAGTGCACACACCCCCTCCCTGGCCTTTACTCATGGGAGCATGTGATTACGATGGGTACGAGTGCCCCTTGCTCCGCTGGAGCTGGGTCCCGGAGCCTGGCGGGAGCAGGAAGGCCCCGTCGGCATCGGCCCCGGGTCTGGGGATGGGCCCCAAGGCTCCATATGGCCCGTTTCTCCAGAAACATATCTTTGTGCACATCCTGCCTCAGAAAACATCCAAAGGTCCCTTGAAATTGAAAGCTCAGCTGCTCAGAGCATCCTCCTGAATCAAGAGTAGGAAACAAAGGACATGGAGAGACTTCAAAGGTTTCTGGGGCCTTCGGAGCTTCCAGCTTCAAAGCAGACTCTCTCTTTTGTAGTTTTACTCCAACGATAATTAATACATTTTAAATACCGTCCCATAAACAGCTCACCTTCTGATTTCGGTCCCCCTATCCTCCTGAATGATTTAAACTGTTTTCCGGCTTTGTCACTTTTTAGTGGCTCCTGACCTTTTTCCTTTTCTTTCTTTGTTTTTTTTTGTTTTTTTTTTTTAACAAATGAATAGTAACATCCACTGAAGATTAAAATGCCTTTTGAAAAGTTTATGTGAGAATGCTATTCCTAGAAAAAATCCTTTGCTGCTTGCCCTTTTTATTTCTTTTTTCTGAAATCAGGAAAAGCATTAATTTCCCAATTCCTAAAATGCATCATCATTATATTTCTCCATTTCAAAGATAAACAGAAGGCAGCAGAGAGCTTCACAGCACGTGGACACAGTTCCTGCCCAGAGAGGCAGGGCTGCTGCAGACACTCTGGCGGTAAACACCTGTCTTACAAAAATGAAGGGCATTCCTGAGGGGGTTACTGTTTGCGGCTCTACCCTGTGGTGAGACCTGTCCTTCCTTGAAAACAACACAGACCCCGCACATCACATGTGAGACCTAGTAAGCGCAGAGCACCAGGAAGAATGAGACAGGTGTCAGGACAGGTGTCGGGACAGCTTCTCCTCTCCAGGACCATGGTGGTCTGTCATCAGAGAGTCTTCTAGAATGGACACTTGCTTCTGTTAGTAAATTTGGGAAAACTGGGAGCATGTTGAAGACAGCAGTGGCCCCTGTGGCTGAACAGTGGTGTTTCTGCATCCCCTGCTGTGGCCTTTGGGATTTAACGTCATCTTTGGGGGGTCAGCATGTGGTGCAGACGACCTGAAGGTGTGATGTAACACGCATCCTTCTCTTCCATCTCCACTTCAGTGCACACAGAGCAGTAAAGAAAGACTTGCAGCCCAAGAGCACCCGAGGGTCATAGGGATGGCCCGGGGTGCCCCTAGCCGGCCCCTAGCACTGCTGACTCTAGATGGCTGAGGTGCTGGGCTGAGATGCTCGGGGCCTGAGAGCCACAGGGGTGCCCTGTGTCACAGTTCCCAAGCCCGTGGGTCTGCCATTAGGGTGTCAGTAGGGCCCTTGGGGAGGAGATTTTCGTTGCTGGCAGGGCTTGGATTCTTTCTTGTAGATGTACCTGTCTTTACCTGGCCATCTTCCCCATGTGTCCCTGACCCCATGCTCATGCGGACACCAGTCATCTTGGATCAGACCCACCCAATGACCTCACTTTACCCTGTCACCTGTGTAAAGATCCAATTTTCTTGCAGCCTCGGTGACAGGAACAGCATGTTCGGGTCCAGCATGCCTCTTGAGGGGGGCAGCATTCAGCCCAAAGCAGAGCTTCAGCTCTGTAGTCACAGAGGGCACAGGACTGTGCTCTGTCCTGTTCATGCCACTTGGCCTCTGGGAGGATTCCTTTCTGTACTGTTCTGCCTTAGATAGTACCTGGCCTCAATTAGAAGGTAAGAAGGAACAGAATATTCCCATTTTCATCAGATACTTTCTGCTTTGGGGGGAGTGCCGAGGAGAACCACGTGGTCTGGTTATTGCTCACTGCTGGGTGGACCCAGGGAACTGAGCTCCAACCCTGGGATTTATGCTCACTCCCTGGGGGCGTCTGCTGGGGGCCAGTGGGCACAAGCTCTCAGCCCTTCCCAATGTCCATGCCATGTTGTCCAGTGCCGCTTGTCCACCTCTGCTTGGACCTGAGCTGACAGTAGGTCCCAGTGATTTGCCCTCCTGAGCAGGAGCGGAGGCTGCTGTGATAGGGCCGTCAGTGTGCAGTCTGGCTTCTCCATCCTCTGCTGGAGCATTTTTGACTCTTCTTAAGGGATGAGGACGGGCCAACTGCTTTGAATTCATAGCCCGATGCTCTGGTTTGGATATTACGATAGCTGTTTTCACTAGGTTGATTTTCAACAGGTGACCTTTGCAATGTTGGCAGGGCTATAGCCTCGTCCCTCTCAGAGGTCCTGGTCGCTTAAGGCAGAGGGAAAGACGTGGCTTTCTTCTTATGGTTTGTGCTCACTCCCCTTTGTGGGTTTTGGATGCTTCCCCTACACGGGTGCTCACTCCATGCTGGTGCTACTGGCTGCCGCTGCCCCTCGCTCCATGCAGGGTTGGCCCCTCCCTCCACCCAGGTGACACCCCTCCCTCCTACCCAGGTAATGCCCCTCCCTCCACGCGGGTGACACCCCTCCCTCCACGCAGGTGATGCCCTGGGGCAGGACACAGGGCTCTGGGGAAAGAGCAGCCCTTCAGTCAGTGTTTCACCAGTTCAGGGCCTGCCTCCTAAGGCTGCAAATGTTCAAAACTACTTGTTCCTTCCAAAACTCCAGTATTTTCCTCCCCAAATAGCATCAGTTAATCTAATTCACTTCTCTTTTTCTTGTTTTTAATTTCCATCCTATGCCTCACAATCCTTTCTGTTTCTAGGCTGTGTTGGTATCCTGCCTGTTGTTTTTTTGCCTGTTTTCTTCTCTCTCATCTGGTGGCTCTCTTCAAGGATTTGGGGTGGAAAGTGGATCAGCAGGTCCTGTTGCCGCTTCATGTTTCAGCTCCCTCTCTTCACTTCGCTTCTTAGTTTTCATGTTTTTAACTTATTCCATTCTCCTCCTCCTTTGTCCTTCAAACACATTCTTCACCTGTTTTTGTTCATGTAGGTTTTCAAGAGCCTCTCCTTCAAAATAGTGTACCACATAACCTGATCCCTGGAGACTTTAGGGGAAAAAATCCAGTAATGACAGATGTTTTCGTGGGGTTTCTAGTCATAGAAATGTTAAGAGAATTTTAATATGATCAGGAAAGAAGACGTCTGAGTGGGGAGACCAGCTGGTACCCTGGGACCCTAACACTGGGAGGAGACAGCAGGGTGGGCAGGCCAGCTGGTATCTTGGGGACTCACACTGGGGGAAGATGGCAGGATGGGCAGACCACCTGGTATCCTGGGACCCTAACATTGGGAGGAGATGGCAGGATGGGCAGACCACCTTGTATCCTGGGACCCTAACACTTGGAGGAGACAGCAGAGGGGGCAGACCACCTGGGACCCTGGAACCCTAACAGGGAGGAATTAGCACAGGTCACATTGGCTAGTACAGTGGATCTCTAACACTGGAAGTAAGGAGGGGCTACAGGGACTCCTTCATTCAGCCATGTTTTTGTGATATGCTAGTTATTTCTAAAAATGTTCTCTGCCAGAAGCTCAAATTGGATGTGTTCTCTGTTTAGTTTAAATTTTTAAAATAAAATTGAAGCTTCCAATCTTAGGACTACTGGAAAGTTGAGATTTTTAATGCTTCTTTGAATGTAACCAGCTCAGAAATGCTGCAAATTTCTTGGGTCTGAATAAAAAGACAACACCATGGGGCGGGGGGGGGGGGGTGGCGGGGGTGGTGGTGGTGGTTCCATCCTGATCATGTCTACATCCTCCTCCTCCTGACTTTATGGGTGCTGTCACATCTGACTCTCTCGATGAGTTACAAATGTGCCAGACATCCCTAGGAGTTAAAACATCCCTAGGATGTTAGGACAACCCTATGGTTAGGACATCTTCAGTGATTAGGACATCTGTGTGCCTTAGATATCCTTGGGTAATTAGGAATACTTGAGTGGTTAGGAAATCCCTAGGTGATTAGGACATCTCTGGTAGTTAGGACATCCCTAGGTGGTTAGGGCATCCCCAGGTAGTTAGGACATCCATAGGTAGTTAGAACATTCCAGGTAGTTAGGACATCCCTAGTGGTTAGGGCATCCCCAGGTAGTTAGGACATCCCTAGATAGTTAGAACATTCCAGGTAGTTAGGACATCCCTGGTGGTTAGGACATCCCTGGTAGTTAGGATATCATTGGTGATTAGGATATCCCTGGTGGTAAAGACATGCTAGGTGGTTAGGATGCCCCTGGTGGTTAGGATATCCTTAGGTAGTTAGGACATCCCTGGTGGTTAGGATGTCCTGGGTAATTAGGACATCCTAGTTGGTTATCTTGGTGTAAGATTTGTTTACTCTCTAATAATAAAATTATGGCTTTGTATTGTGGGCTGTAATCACTCGTGATATATTTCACAGGAATAGCATTGTTTGTTTTATTGGAGAAATGCACTTCACAGCCTTGGTTTCAAAATGGTATTTTTAAAAAGTGTGTCTGGTTGACTTACACACCTAAGAACCTTTAGAGAATAACACAACAACTGTGAAAATATGGAGCTAAGCAAAAGGGAGGTGATGTGAGAGATCGCAAGCTGTATAGGGGGTCACCAAGTGGCGGTGAGGGGCCTGTGTGTTTGGATCATAGTTGCCTCCAAATTTGTTGCTCAAGTTTCTGACCCTGTTTCCTTAGCTCTGAAACTCAGGGTTTGACCAAGAGCGATGACTCTTATATGATGTCCCTGGAGCCCCAGGGGTCATTGCTGGGGCCACAGAAAGTCCTGAGACTTCCCACAGCTGCTTCTCCTTCCTCCTATCAAGGTCTAACAAATACCTGGCCTTTTATGTCTTATCTGTTGAAAATCCTGTCCCATGAGTTCATTCTACCTGAGTTCCTGTTACTCTTGGTGGAACCAGTGGATGAACTGGCTTCTCGGGGTCCTTCTCCTTCTGCATCGCTCATTTGTCTCCTGCATGTTGCTGTGGGTTCCAGGCTTGCCCATGAGCAGTTCAGATGGCCTGTGGGGAGCCCAGATCAGGGCTGTGTTACTGTGGGAGCTGCTGGGCAGCTGCCGACCTCCTGTAATTAGCTGCCCAGGCTGCCGCCTGAGGGTTTTATACCCCCGGCCTGGTTCTGTTGCCCTGTTGGGGCTGTTCAAGGACCTTGGGCCTGGGCATGTCTGCTTGAGGGGGCAGTGGGGTGGGGGGCAGCGCCAAGTGCCCACAGATGGCAGCCCGCTGTCACCCACGTTGCCCCTCCTAAAGGCATAGGCCCCCAATGTGGGTACTGCAAGCCAAGTGCTGAAGATGCACCTGACTGCGGCAGATGTTACATGGTGGAAGCCAGACACAGAAGCTCACAAGATTAACGGGGTGGTCGAGGAGAATGACAAGCAGGCATGTAACACAGCTGCAGTGGGGTCCTGGGGACAACATGACTGCCTTTCTGGGGGGTGGTGTAGAGGGTGCTCGGGAAGGTCTCACAGCGAGATGGTGCCGGGCTGGAAGGGCCCAGTGTGCTCCAGGCATCAGAGAGCTGGGGCAGCTGTGGGGATGCCCTCAGCAGAAAGCACACGGGTGGGGAAGAGTCTGGTCATGGCAGCTTTGGCCCCACGTCCCGGAGGTTTGGGCCTGACCCTGGCAGCAAGCAGAGTGACCAGTGGGTCCTGTGTAGGGAAGGTCCATGGTGTCCCATTGTCAAACCCCTGCTGTGGTGGCTTTAATCCGAGATCATGCATGACCCCGTCCTGCAGGCACCGTGCCCTGTGGTCCCCATCACCCGTGTCTGAGGACCAGGCCAGCCCCACCCTGTCTTCCAACAGCTTACCCTCTCCGTGTGCCCCGTGTTACGTGCCATCTTCAAAAGGGCCACTCATCAGACCAGGCCCCTTCCCCTTGAATATGTGGATGTGCAGATTCCATCATCCCTGGCATTTTACCTAAAATTAACATTTTTGGGAAATACATCAATAGGAGGGATATGGACTCTCATTTTCCCTAAAAAAGACACTGCTCCAGATAGAACCACGAAGTCTAAATAATGTATCATCTTGGGAGAGCCAGTGGAGTTTCTCCCACCGCCCTGGCCCCCGTTCCCACCTCAATCACTATGAGTGGCCTCGACAGTGCGCAGTGTGTGTGTGTGTGGTACAGAGAGACAGCTGTGCTCCCGCGGCCGTGGACAGGGACTCAGGAAGCTGCCCCTCACAAAGTGACCACCTTTGAAGACTCATACTCACTGTCAGTAACAGCTGCTGCCGTTGTTATGAAAGTGATAGAAGGTAAAAATAAGACCCAGACAACAGGACTAAGCCAGGGCGCAAATCCTGCCCTGGACGTGCCTCATGTGCAGCCCATGCATTTGTGTGGCCTGGAATTGCAGACCCAGCCTGACCCTTCCTGAGGGTTCACCTTCTGAGAAGGGGATGCAGATGTGCAAACCATCATCCTCCCAGAGCGTGTCTGCATGTGTGCACATGCTTCAGTTTCTGTGAGGTTATGAGAAGGCTGTGCTTGTTCCATGTCCCAAGGCCTCGTGTACAAGTTGCACTCTTGCAGTGACCAGACAAGCCCACAGGCTGCACAATCCAGGATCTGAATATCCAAACCATTGTCCGGGGTGTGGTGGCCACAGGGTGGGCGAGAAGCCCTCAGACTTGCGGGTGAGTTTGTGACCAGTGCACTATCCCAAGGGGTAGTTGGAAGCAAAAGCCAGTCCAAGTGTATTGTCCCTTTGAGATTTTTGTCTGCATTTCTTAATATGTTAAAAATATTTTTTAGACCTTCAGTAGCAGGGCAGGTGAGGGTGTGGCTGGCTGCTGTTCTGCATGTCAGTCTGACCAGTACCCACCAGCCTGACGTCTCTCGGTGGGTTGTGGGCAGGCACATCTCTGCCTCTGGAATCATGCCTCCTCCGGGTTCTGCTGGGCTGTGGCAGGCTGGGCATGTCTCTCCGCCTGCCAGTGGAACCAGAGCACTCACCCTCAACCCCTGGGGCACAGTCATGGCAGGCCCTGCTGCCCTGCGTGTCTGGGAAGAGAATATGTCGTTTCAAAGCCACGCAACTGCCACCAGTAAGGCAAGCAGGTGCCTTGTAGCACCCAGGCCCCACTAAAGCTTTGTGTTCTCGCTTTGTTCTTGTTCTGCTTTTAGGTAAAAGCTGTTTATTGAGAACCTAATGTGTGTAAGGGCAATGGCAGGAATGAAGGAAACTGGAAAGCCACTTGGGTCAAGTCTGAGAATGACCGAGTTTGCTGACATTCAGTCCTGGGGGCCTTCTCAGCCCTGGCTGCCAGCAAGGGGTTTCATCCCCTGCATGGTGCTGAGAAGATCTGCAATCCGGTTTCCACTGGTCATGGTTGCCTTAGCCTCTGCCCCCCAGACAGGCACTCCCGGGGGCCATCAGCCGGGCCTGGGAAGGCACATCTGTCCCAGTTGTGCCCGTAGATGCTGGTGCATGTGCAGGGATGAAGGCTGCAGGGATGAAGGCTGTGGGCCATGTGGGGTGTGTTTGTGCCGCTCAAATGCTGAGTCCAGGTCACATCGTTATGCCCCTTTCAAGTGCCATTGGCAGTCTTTTGGCAATTAAAGAAGAAATCAAATGCATGTGTCTCCCTAGGAACCTTTGGACTCAGGAGCCAGCGAGCAGACATGTCAGTCGAGTGGACTCTTCCGTGTAGCCAACTCTTCCTCTAATTGATCTGCTTCTGGGAATGAGCTGACTAGGGGTGTGCCCAACCTAGCTGGTCGGTTATATCCAAGCCCAGAGCCCATCCAGACTCAAGGGCTCTGGGTGCAGGAGCACCCGGTGGCAGCAGGTATTCCTCCATCACCACCTGCTTTGCTGGCACACTCTCGGGTGTTTTCACAGAAGATGAAAGGGGCCCTTATGCTTCAAGGGGAACTGCTAGGTGTGAGCATGTAGCCGTTCCATTAGAGGTGCGGGTTGCACCTGCCAAATACAAACCTCTAGTACCTTGCTGCATGCATACACGTGTAAGCGTGTGTGTGCACTTGCGCGGGGAGTGGCATTACTTGGGGAAGGCAGTCCTGGGATGGAAATGGGGAAGCCAGGCCTTCTTACTAACCGCAAGACTGGCTCGTGTTATGAGCACCCATACCCACCAGGTTCAACTTCAGAGAAACTCAGCCCTCACTCCTGCAGCCTTGGAGATGCTCTCATCTATTGGTGCAAATCCCAGGGCAGTGGGCGGGGCGTGGAGAGGAATCACTCTGCGTGCCTCTGCGCCGTGGATGGAGGGAATAGGCCCGTGTGTTGGAGAGGTTCTACTTATTTGAAATTACAGAAGTTCTTAAAAAATTAAAAAGAAACATTAGTTACTACAAACAAACAGAACAGCAACAAACATCCCCAGAAGACGTCAGAGAGGTGTCCCCATGAGCCTGAGAGCGTGCTGGGCTGACAGTGTGGACGTGGGAGGCAGGATCATCCTCTCAGGAACCAGGGCTTGGCTGTCCAGTGATCAGTCTGTTCATCAGTAATGCATCACGGGGAAACAGCTGTTGCTTTGGCAGGTGGACCTCCATTTATCACCATGTGCTTTATGCTTTATGCCTTTTTACTTACTAGAGATAAACCTATGTGGAGAAGGAAGTCCCTGATAACTTCCCACCGATGCCTGGGAAGCAGGGTATGCCACTGTGAATGGGAGATGCTCAGGGTCGATGGGATCTGGGCTGTGCGGGCTCTCGCAGGGCGCTTCCTGGTCAGCTGTCCATGGTGGCAAAGACCTAGGGAGCAAACTCTGCTACTGAGGGCCAAGGTTCTGTGTCAGGCCTCTCGGCTGCTGTGACCAGACCGCACATGGGGGCTTGTCAACCATGGGCGTTCGCTCTCACGTTCTGGAGGCTGGGAGCTGGAGATCGGGGTGCAGTGTGGCCTGGCAAGGGTCATGGGTAGAGCTTCTTGCTGGGCCCTCCCCCTGGCAGGAGGGAGCATCCAGGGTCGTTTCCATAAGGGGGCCAGCCCCATTTAGGAAAGCCACTCCCCATGATCTGATCGCCCCAAGGCCTTGCCTCCTACTCCCTCAACCCTGTGGGTTAGGACCTGAACATGGCTTTGGGGGGACTCAAACCTTCCGATGGCCCCAGGGCCCAGGGGGGTCCATAAGCAGGTGGGATGTGGTCATCCTTGCTGCTGTGCTGTCAGTAAAGTCAGACGCTAGTGCTCGGCGATCTGCGCAGACGGGCTTGACCTATCTCTGTCGCTAAAGCCCCTGGGGGGCGATGGAGCTGAGTGGGGAGGTATTCTTGGGTTCATAGCACACCTGGCCACGGGCTGACCACAGAGGCCTTCCCACAGAGGGTGCCATGAGGATGGAGGGTTCAGAGCTCATGGGGAACGTGTCCTCACACTCTGGAGGATGCGCACAGTGAAAGGGTCACACCCCTTGGGTCGGTGCCAGAGCATGCTGGTCTCCCCGAGTCTGCCTGTAGCTCTCCTGCCAGCAAACCAGGACTGGTGCTCTGGGATTCCCATCACCTGTCCCTCTGCGGAGTGGGAGGCCCAGCAGGTGTTCATGCTAGGCCTGCAGACAGGGCAGGGGCATCGACCACCAGCCTGCTCTGCACGCCTGTCTCCCTCCCCCAAGGGGACCCCAAAACAGTGCCTCACTTGGGCTACAGATGGTCTCCAACCTGGAGGCTAGCAGACCCTGGCCCACAAGCCAGGCACCTGTTAGGGAAATAAAGCTCTATCGGAAATAGTGTTCCCAAGGCTGCCCGAGCAGGAGCCCACTCTGGGTGCTAGAACCAGAGAACACAACTTGTTTACAGTCCTGAAGGCTGAGAGTCCTGAACAGGGTGTGTCAGGGTGGACACAAGCTTCTCCTGAGGCTTCGCCCCCTGGGATGTGGGTGTCCATACTCTCTCTGTTCTCCTGGGGTCTTTTCTCTGCGTGCAAAGACCTCATATCCTTTTGTGTGTCCACATTTCCCCTACTTAGAAGGACCCCAGTCAGATTAGATTAGGGCCCACCCTCACTTGACCTGAACCCCTTTGTTGTTGGAGGCCCAGTATCCAAACATAGCCACGTCCTGGTGTATTGGGTCCTGGTTAGTGCTTCGGCATATGAATTTTGGGTTAGCGGGGGACACGATTCATCCCATAATGTCAGTTTAGCAAATTAAAATACGGGATGCCAATTAAGTTGAATTTCAGTTAAACAGCAAGTAATGCATAGAACAGAACATAGGTATCTTAAAAAATTGTTACTCATATGAAATTGTGGTTTGTCTGGAAATGTCACTTTATCTTGCCGCCCTGATGAGAACATAGTCACTTCTCTTGTGCATCTTTAGCCTCTATTTTCATGCATCAGTGGCCAAGCTGAGGCGCAGAGGCTGATCTCAAGTCCTTTGAGAGTCCATGTGAAAGCCACCACCCTGGGAAGCAAGAATATGGAGCTTGTAGTGACTCCCAAGGACCAGGGTTTGGGCTCAGAACAGAACCCACAACAGTCCATCCATGCAACACTCAGTATTGAGTGTGTGTCCCCCTAAAGCATTCAGATTCGGTGGGGGGCGGAGGGGGAACCTTAGGGCCTCCACTCTACCATTGGGAATACGTCCTCCTGCTTTCTGTAGGCACCTCCTGACAGTCTCTCCCTTGAATGTACATACTTGGCTTTGACCAACATCCGTGATTGAGTTTCCCACTATCTTGTCCCAAATTAGAAAGCGTTATGTCCACCAGTGATTATCACAATTTCTTTCTTTCTTTCCCCACTTACATACTGTTTTCATTGAAGGTATTTGTTTAAACTTGTTTTCTGTTATGCTTCCTGTGGCGTGGATCCCATCCAGCTCTGTCCTCGCACCTGCTGCACTCTGACAAAGTAAATACAAGGCATTTAAAACCTGAGAAGCCAAAGGGTGTCAACAAATTGGAGGAAATTTAGAGAAAAGCACAGAAATAGTTAAGAAGCTGGAGGATTTTATCTGCCAGAAAAGTGTAAATGAGCCAAGTGCATTAGCCTTGGCCAAGGGGTGACCACGGCGGGGTAGAGACACTGCCAAGAATTTTAAGTGTGGCAATCCCAAGGACAGAGAATTATTTTAGAGTTGTAGAGTAAATTGAATCACCAGGAGAGAAAGGAGCTGATTGTGCAGATGTCCATGGAGGAAGAATCCCTCCACATAACTTTGGGTCTAGCCTGGGGTGGGGGGAGGGGGAGGAGAAGAGACGGGCAAGCCCCCACCCCTACCCCAAGATGCAGCAGGAAGTGAAGGCAAGGGAAAAGGGGGTAATTGCAGTGTTGAGAGGGAACGCACCTGCCGTCAGCAGGCAAGGCTCGGGGTGGCTGCCTGCACCTGTCTCCGTCCCTGATCCCCGGCCAGTATCCGTGTCTGCCTCAGTCCTCAGAACACACTGGCCGGGCCAGGCCTGGGAACCTCACCAGCTGCATCAGAAGGCCCGATGCCGTGCTGGTCTTGCCTCGAGTGGTTGTGGGGCCCACTGACCACTGACTGCATGCCTGGTGCAGGCCCCGACCGCGGGCAGCCACCTGCCCCTCAGCCAGGCCCCCTAACTCTAGAGGAAGAAGGGGCAGAGGATGGGTAGGGAAGTGTGAGGACACACAGCTCCACCTGGCTGGCACCTGCGGCTCGACCATCGGGGGGTCAAGCAGTGCCCTGAACCTCCACACAGAACCCGCCGGTATCTGCACTTTGGGCTCCCCCAAGGACGCCTGCCTGACTGGGGGACAGGCCATGCTTGTGTCCGGCCCTTTACCAGCTATGTCTTGTTGCTCAATTACTGTCCATGCATTTTAATGTGAACTCACACAGAATTGAGGCAGTTACTGCAGAAATGAGAAAAACATAAACTGCTCTGGGGCATTTTATTTATTTATTTATTTATTTATTTATTTATTTATTTATTTATTTATTTTTATTGGAGTTCAATTTGCCAACATATAGCATAACACCCAGTGCTCATCCTGTCAAGTGCCTCCCTCAGTACCCGTCACCCAGTCAGGCATTTTATTTTTCTATTTTTTATTTTTTTAATAAAATAATTTTTTATTGGTGTTCAATTTACCAACATACAGAATAACACCCAGTGCTCATCCCGTCAAGTGGCACTGAGGGGGACACTTGACCAGTCAGGCATTTTAAACCAAAGCTGAACCCGGACAGAGCCACAGCCCTTTGGGAATCGCTCTGGCCAGCTCAGATCACAACCCTTTTGTTCTCTGAGGAGCCGGTTCCTTCTGGGATACACTTGTCCGAAGGTGCCTGTGTTCTTTGGCAAATGCATTCTTCTGTGATTTCAAAGCAAGAAGTGCATTTCAAGAAGAACCATCCTGCTCTTTGCCATAGTGTTTGTTCACATTATTAATCTGATTTAAGTGAAAATGATCCTTTGTATTGCTTTGCATATATACACACTTTTTTCCCCCGTTTAAAATGGAAGGTTATGCCAAACGCTGTGTTTTCCTTTCCTGTAAAGACGTGTCGGGCTGTTTTAATACAGATTAGTGGAAGTGCGATAGAGGAGCTCCGTAGGTGGTAAGACTCAGTTATCATTTGTATGATTAGTTTCACCTTGTAGCTGTGTCTCCGAAAATGCAATTAACAGTTTCATATTCAGCATAGCTAGCTTTTATTTCTGCTGCATGCTGCGCAACATTTGCATCATAAAAAAAACTAATTGGTAAACACAGTCTTGCCAGCTTCTCTGGATCCACCCAAGTCTCTTCCTGTTAATTGGCTCAGCTCCAACACACACGGGATAGGATTTCAAAGGATGCCGCAGATCGGGAAGCCTTGGAGCACTTGTGTTTCACAGAACCGACTCCAAGGAGGCCAGGGAAAATATTTTAAATTAATGCCGAATGCCGGCAACTTGCTCTGTCCAGGCGTTGCCACGGAAACCATTTTGCCTGCTAATCTGATGAGGGTGTGTGTGTTCCCTGGGACTTGTCCCTGGTGACCTTCAGGGAGGAAGTGGGCTGCAGAGACTCTTGCCCCTGGCGGAGGCCGAGCCACAGCACCCGGAGCTCCCTTCACAGTCCCTAGACTCGGTTCCGCGTCTCTGCCCTGCTGCCACTGCCCTCCTCGTGTGGCCTCAGGGGTAGTGCTGTGGTGCCACACAAGCCATGTGTGTGGCTGGGGAAGTGGCGGAGATTCAAGGGGCTCCGTGTGGAGGTGCGGAGACGTCACCGTGGAACTCCTCCCACGCCTGCCTACCCACCCGGCCTCCTCCACCTCTGCACCATCCCTTCCTGTCCCCTCCCCTCCCCTCCCCTCCCCTCCCCTCCCTTCCCACTCCTGAGCCCTCGGCGTAGTCACATGGTGCCTGCAGAGGAGCCTTTCTCTTCGAGAGAAATCAACACTGTCTGATTTGTTGGTTGTTCGCTTGAATAAAAGCGTTCCTGGATGTGGTTGCTGTTCCGGGTGTCATCCCCACAGGGCTCCTGGGGAGGCTTGGGTCAGAGCTGGTGTCGTCGACACTGCTTCAGCTGCCGCCCCGGAACCCACAAGGACAGAGACCGAGCTTGTCCAGTGATGTGAACAAGGTTTCACTAGCCAAACACTTGTTTTTCCCTGTTTTTCCCCATCGCCTGTCCTCCTCCTGTCCTCCCCCTCCTTCCCCACCCTCCCCCTCCTCCCGTCCTGCCCCTCCTCCTGGACCCCAGGGTCCGTACTTTCTGTCTAGATGACCAGGCTCTACTGAACAGACATGTCTGCCTCAGTGTTGAACGTGTTGGGGACTATCAGACGCCCTGTGATAGATGGACACCTTTGGTTCCTCTTTTGAACTCCTACAAGTAGATAGTTGCTTAATTGCCAAAACCCCCTCATATGTTGTATGCTAGTGGCAAAAACAAAAACAAACAAAACAGCTCTTTTTAGTTAAAAAATAACAAAATGAACCACTGGTGAGTACAGAGAAGATGGCAATGGGGCCTCTGAAACTGGATTCCAAATACGTCCCTGGAGAGCAAGGAGGGAGTGGGGCAGGGGTGCTCACCTGTCCTCAGCAGGTAATATAGAGCAGTGTGAAACAGAGCCTGATTGTACTGGATGCAGAAGTGGGACAGACTTCCAAGGAAGACCTGCAGGTGCTTCCAGCTCCAACCACTCACCCTGGCCTCATCCTGGGACACGCACTCCTGGCTTCAATCCTGAGCCGCGCCCCATTTACCACAAATTATCTCAAATACCTTCGATTTTTTTTCTTTTATCACCAGACTAGAAATCTGTTTATTTAGGATTTGGGCTTACAAACCAAACCAGCAAACAAAACAATGAGCACCAATGGAAAAACGGTAGCTGAAGGTATTGTAGCTTAAAGAAGTAGACAGACCTGGGGTGGGGGGAAGGAGTGGTCAGAGCCACCAGCTGCCCGCAGGGAACCGCCTGCTGCCTGCTTGGGTCCTTGGGGCCAAGGACTGATTTCCTCTGCTCTGTATGAGCCTCCCTTTTCGACTTCCCTCAGTGTGACTTGCAAGATAGAAGGGAAGGAGAAGAGGAACAAATAAGAGAGGAAGAGGGGATCCCTGGGTGGCTCAGCAGTTTGGCGCCTGCCTTTGGCCCAGGGCGTAATCCTGGAGCCCCGGGATCGAGTCCTGCATCAGGCTCTCGGCATGGAGCCTGCTTTCCCTCTGCCTGTGTCTCTGTCTCTCTTTCTCTCTCTGTGTCTATCATGAATAAATAAATAAAATCTTTAAAAAAAAAATGAGAGAGGAAGAAAGTTATTCTGGAGTTTGTGTCCTTTTAAAAATTAGGAAGTGAAAGTACATTTTTGAATTTTGCATGAACACGGCAGCCTCAAATCTGTGCTTGGAAGAAAGGAAACACTAGATGTTTGGCGGTGGGCAGTGGCCGTCATGGCTGCTTGCCCATCCTGCTTGGTGGTGACTGATGAGAGCCTGGATGAGCTGGGGAGACCCGGGCCCAGCATCAGTGCCAGCACTCGCCCTCCTTGGTTTCTGCCAGCCCCGTGGGGTCCTTCCCGGCTGGCGGGAGGCTCCCCAGGGCGGGTAGGACCCATACCCCCATAGTGGGCATCCTGCCTCTTGGTCATGGACTGAACAGTGAGCTCCCCTGATGGGCGTCACCTGCAGGTTCCTAGGGATGTGTGTGTCCCTTCTGGATCATGGCTGAGAGGACAGACGTGAGCGTGCCTGGCATGGCTTGCATGAGGGGTGCTGGGTGCGTGGACTGTCTGAAAGCTCTGATTGCCATGGACTGAGCCAAATGTTGAACTCCCGATACGATGATATTAGTGGGGGCCCTTAAGGAGATGATTAGGTCTCAAGAGTGGAGCCCTCGTGATGGGATCCGTGTCCTTAAGAAAGAGGAAGAGACACAAGACCCTGCGCTGTCCCATAGGAAAGAGCATGATGAGAGGGTGGCCGTCGGCAGGCGGGAATGGGGCCTGTGCTAACAACCAGCCTCCTATGTCGTGTGAGATGGACGAGACTGCCGCATGGGCCCAGTGGCTGTTACTGCGGCCTCTCCTGTGCTCGCAGCCAGAGCGAACACTCGCAGGGGCCGCGCCACACCTGCTCACAGAAGCCTGCCCACCGCACCTCGGCTTAAGTACATGATATACTTTAAAAAGTCTCCCTCTGCTTTTTGTGCATCTCGGTAATTCCTCCCTTACTTTAAAGTCTTCTGCCGTGGATTACTGAGCATTGTAGCCTTTCTGCCTTTGAAACAATGCCACCTAAATCACGGAGGCATCTTGCGTCAGCCTGGTGACTCCGGGGGCGTCTGCATGCCGCGTGCCGTCTCCCCCAGCCTCATCGTCACATGTCCATTCTTGGATCTTTCTCTTCTTCACTCACCCACTTAGCAGAATTCTCAAACATCTGTTTTATGGAAAGTGCATAGGAAACACTATGAGAACACACACAAATACCTGAGCCAAGGGCCCCAGGCTCCCGCATCTGCAATTGCTGGGGGAAGGTTCTAGAACAGTCACCCAATAATCATGTAACAAGTGAGCTTACGTGAAGCAGAAGCAGGAGTGACTTTCGTTATAGCCTCGAATTCATCCACAAGCAGTTAAAAGCTTTTGTTCTCTGACCCAGGTTTGGTTGGAAATCCTTGGTAAATCATTTCTCTTGGCATCGTATCCTGCAAGGTCACCCACGTTAGTGCGCATGGCGGGATTTCCTTTCTAAAGGCTGAGTCATACTCCATTTATACGAAGCCACATTTTCTTCATCCCTCCGTTCACTGACAGACATCCAGACCGTCTCCTTTTCTCACCTGCTGTGACCAATGCTGCGGTGAATGTAGGCACAGACACCCCTGTAGATGGCAATTTCGTTTCCTTAGGGCAAGTACCCGGCGGTGGCATTGCTGGGTAGTGCCACTCTTAGTTTTCTGAGGAAACTCCATCCTGCTTCCCGTGAAGGCTGCACCAGTTCACACTTCCACCAACGATGTACAAGGTTCACTTTTCTCCACCTCCTCGTTACAATAAAACTGGGGGGTTGGGGGTGGAGATTATTCTTGCCCATATCTTCATTTTCTCTTGAGATTCAGTGGAACTTCTTGGGGAGAAGATCCAGGTTAGACAGAGGGCTGTGGTCTGTTCACACTGCGGGGCCTGACCTACCCTGTGTCACTGTCACCATTTTGTAAAGTGAGTTCCCGTAAGGAGCACAGCAGACAGGCTGCAAGGCATGGGTCCTACTTTTGTTTTTGCGTTGGGTCCTATTGTCTCATTTCTTTCCCTGCCTGTGTCTCCTGAAGAGCCCCAGCACCATTATGCTCCTTTCCCGGTCCGTGCGGTTTTCCATTGCTGAGGGCGCTTATTCAGGTTCCGATGATGATACAATTGTTCCGAGTTTCTTTTAAACACGTGCTCCCTCTTCTGGTTGGATGGATGCTTCAGACTGGAGTGGAACCAAACACGCGTGCCTCCCTAATTTAGGATGTCGGTGCCTTCAAATACTATTTGCAGTAGAGGGTTTCCAAACAAAGATGATGCAGCAAAGATGATGTCCCAGCAGAGACAATAGCTCCATCCTTTTGTGAGTCCCCCCTTCTCCGTGTGTCGTGGAGAAGCAGAGGCCCACCTTGAATGTTGTTTATGACATCGGAGGCACCCGTTTCCTTGAGCGATGACATGCAGTGGCATTTCGTTTGGCGGCGACACCATGGGGACCCCCACAGTGGTCACTCTTTGGTCATTTTTGAGAATACCACGGCCATCATCTTCCATGATCGCGTCTGTGTTCCCAAGTCAATGAGCCCCTAAAATTTTCTGCCTGTAGAAGTGATTTTTACTCAGAGACGTTTTGAAAGTGGGGCTGGTCCTCCCCTTTCGGGGCTGGCGAGGGGGGACCATCTGGGGCTAGAGGTGCTGGCCCTCCTTGTCTGAACACACCCCGACCCTCAGCATGGCACCAGAGGGCCCCTTGCCAATGTTGGAAGTGAGGACTCTGAGTCCTTGAGAATGCTCAGCATCTGTTCTTTCCGCCACAGTTAGGGCGGCACAGACATCAGTGATTCAGCAAATACTTTTTAAACACAGACTTCAGGTTAAAGCATATATGCCTCTCAGACAAGCACCTAGGTAGGGATGTCAAGTTACCCTGGAAACTCATGGATCTGGAATAACTTTTCCCTAATTGACCCTAAATAAATGAGGTGCCATTTCTCCAAAATGCAAGTTTTCAGTATTTGTGAAACTCGTTGTTGAGGCAATGGGCCAGGGTCACCATGGACCGTGGACCGGAGCAAGCTTGGACGTTGGTGGGCATCACCCTGAGGTTTGAGTGAATCCTCTGTGTGAGGCTCCGCCCTGCACCCCCACCCGAACTACTGGCCTTGGGATTCTTTCCAAGGATAGAAAGTCCATGTGTGCGTCGCCTGGGAGGCATCCAGAGCTGTTAGACTTCAGGAAGATGGGGTTCGCCTGTCTGGGGACCTGTCCTGGGCTCCGCGGAAGCACAGGGTACGAGCCAAGCTGGGGGGTGGGGAGCAGTGACAGAAGGAGACCCCCATCCTTTTCCAGCCATCCCGAGACTTCCCCGTGTGGGCCTCGGGCGATGCTGTGATGCAGAGGGCGGCCCTCCCTCACCTGCACCTCCCGACCACAGCTGGACTCAGAGATGGAGCCGCGAACAAGTAGAGTTGCCCTTGCAGAGGCTGGTGGTGCAGGAAGTGGAGAGGAAGGGGACGGCCCGGGCCCCACAGGCGGCAAGCCACCTTCAAGGTCAGGTGGGGGTCAGTGGCGTGCCACGGTAGAGGGAGGGCGCCCCCTCAGTAGGAGGATGCCAGGTCAGAGAAGGCCGTGGCGCCCCTTAAGTAAAGAATGTGAGAAGTCAAGGTCGTGTCAGGTGTACCATGAGGGGTCGTCAGCTGCATTCCTAATCCCAATCTGGAAAGTGGGATCCAACACCTGGTGCTGGGCTGTGGTCTCCCCTGGAGGTTTGACGAGAGATCTCTGGGTGGTGCCTCGTCAGCGTGGTGGGCTGCACCTGGGCAGGCGCTGCAGGGACGACGGGGAGGACTCCCGGGCACATGGGAGGTGCTCGGGGAGTGCTGGGCCCTGAGCGGGTGTGCCCTCTGGCCAGACGTTAATCGTCCCCCGACTTTCAGTAAGATGTGAAGAGTGGACTCACCTCAGACGTTTGGTGAAGATTGCCCAGTCAATAATCATTCACAACCACTGAAAACCCATTTATCTTTTATATGGTTAGTGCGGCGTTACCTAGTGGGCTCCACTCCCTAATGCCGAGCTGACTTCGTCTACGTTTGAAGTAAACAGGTAACAGCAAGCAGCTATGGACGGAGAAATCCCTGAGCAGCGCTGGACTCAGAGGCGCGGTGGCCGCTCACAGGACAGACTGCATGTGCCTCCAAAATGCTAGACTCTGGTTAGGTTGGGACACGCTCCGTGGTTAAGGACGGTGCCCGCAGTCTGGCCACGCGATGTGTGAGGCCCGTAGTCAGCTGACCGCAGACTGGGGACATGTCGTGGGCGGCCTGGAATCCAAGGGGCACCCGTGGACCACACGGGCGGGTCTGCAGGCCTCAGCCTCCCGACGGCTCCAGCTCTGATGGAGGAGCTCACAAACCACGGTGAAGGGAGAAAATCTGTGTCTTCACCTTCAGAAGAAGGTTGGGAATGTCAGTGTTCTTGACAAACTCACCGAGCACCGTAGGAGAAGAGGTGCTCATGGCAGGGAGGGGGTGCGTGAGGGGCATGGTCTGACCACAGACATCGGGAGTGCCTGCCATGGGCCAGGCCTTGCAGACGGATGAGGAGGCTCCCGCGGCCGTGAGGGATACAGCAGCACTGCATGGAGGGCAGCACGGTGTTTTTCTTCCCTTAAAATGATTTCCTTTGTTGTTAGGGTGCAATTTGCAAAATAAATAAAAATCAGTGGAAGACGAAAAGATTCTAAACCTTCCTTGGACAAGATGGCACCTGAGGCATCTGGACCTGGTGCTCCTGGCGAAGTCGGGCAAACGTGCCGTGGGGGAGGGAGTGAAGGCGCGCGTGATGGGCCGGGGCATCCCACATCTGCTCCGGGGTAGTCACCTGGCATGAGGCCAGCACACAATTCGGTCATTGTTGCCCTGGACTCATGGATTCATTTGTCACCTAGAGGTGCTTGAGCATCACGAACGTGCGAAGTTGTGCACACACGCCCACACACATCACGTTTGAACAGTCTCCTGCCCAGTGTCCCTCTTCCTCTTGTGCTCCTATTTGATCCCTTCACCACACTGGGAACAGTGTTCGATGACAACAAGTGTTGGCGCCCGTGAATCCTGGAAGCACCACACACA
Source organism: Canis aureus (assembly GCF_053574225.1). Taxonomy (NCBI): domain Eukaryota; kingdom Metazoa; phylum Chordata; class Mammalia; order Carnivora; family Canidae; genus Canis; species Canis aureus. The sequence continues at coordinate 46,521,369 of NC_135625.1, forward strand.
GCATTGGAGTCACCATTCCCTGTGTACCCATCTGTGAGGCTGTGGGCCCAGGTGCAGCTGGAGAGAGGAGAAGGAGACTTGGACATGGGACACCGCCTGCCTCCCCGTGCCCCGCGCTCCCCCCCACCCCCATGTCCTATGCCCCGTCCCCCGCTGGGAGGGTCCCTGCCTCCCGCCCCACACCCGCATCCAGGGTCGGCACAGGTCACTCGGCTCCCTGTGAGTTCCCCCTGTGATGGGCTGACTGGTGTGTCCCCGAATTCCTGTGTCGAAGCTCTGACTTCCAAGGTGCAGGAGCGGGTATACGTGGAGATGGAAACTTTGAACAGGGAGGTACGTTAGGGCCATGTGGATGGACTGCAGGCCGATCTGACCCATGTCCTCCTCCTGAGAAGAGGAATGTGGCCATGCAGACAGAAGAGACCATGTGAGGACACGGGGACAGAGAGACAGCCTGGCCCTCCCATTGGTCTTGGATGTCCTGCCGAGAACAGAGGCGAGCCTGCTGGGTGAGCCACCCTGTCCGGGCCCTCTGTTGCTGTGGTCCAAGCTGGTAATATTCCCCTAATGGTCATATTCCCCTAAGATACCGTGATTGCATGATAGTCCTTGAATTTTCACTGCTGTGTCCTGAACAACTTGCAACCTTGGTGTCCCCTCTTGGACAGCAGTGACTGCCGGGTGGCACACGGGCAGGTTACATGTCTGTTTATGCCCGAGGAAATGACTCCAGCCTCCTTCTCTTGGTGAGACCAGACCAGAGCCTGCTGACCTGGGAGTAGCCCCCGGCCACACCCTCACCTCCGCTCCCATTCAGGGAGCCACCGGGAGAGACAGTGGACACAGAAGAAGTGTCCAGAGAGGGAACAGGAGGGTCAGTGGTGTGGCAGAGACAGCGTTTCCTTTTGCTGTATTTGCCGGGAGCAGCCCCTGCAGGCACCTGGTGTCTGGGAAACAGGCTGGGACGGCGGTTTCACGTCGTGGTGCCTCTGTCTGACCACAGGCCGGTTTGGCGCTCCAGCCACACCACGCCCAGGAGGGCAGGGGCTCAGGCTGTTCTTGGAGAAGTTTGTAAAAAGCTATACATTCCTGGTCACTTCCATTCATGGTGCCCAGGTCACCTCCATCTCGCTTCAAAAAGGAGAACGGTGTTGATACAATAACCTCACGTGGACCATAGGTCGCTCATCCTGTCACAACTGTCTCCCAGCAGCTGAGAAGACCAGCCGGCCACTTGGTGCGGGGCCCAGGGGTGAGGAGGATGCATAGGGAAGTGCCTCAGCAGGGAGGGTTTGTGGGGGCAGCGAGTGCTGATGTCGGAAACAGCAGAGGAACCTGAGAACGAACGTGGAAAGCGCTTACCTGGCCATCCTCGTCCAGCCTTGTGCTGAGCGCTCAGAGGAAACTCCAGTTCAGGTCCCGCACAAGGCCGTCTCAGCCCCCAGGGTCCGTGCATGTGTACGTAGAGTGATATGAGTGTCCGACTCAGGCGGCCCACTGCTGCATGTGTTCCTGTCACCCACACTTGTACCCAGGAGTGTTCCGGAGTGCGGGCACCACCCACCGCTGCCATCTGGCCCAGCATGTGTGGCACAGGCATGAGGACGGCCCCAGTGCCTGTGGCTGCTCCCCAGCTGCTCCCCACAATGGTGCGTGTTCCCGGCCTTGTTCCGCAGGGGCTGCACTTGGAGCCTCCTTCCCCTCCTGACACCTGCCTCCTTCCCCTCCTGACACCTGCCTCCTGACACCTGACACCTCTCCGGGGATGGCCTGGAAACCAGAACGCCTCTTCTCGTCTTATTTTCTGCATCTGAAGTGGATTCCATTAGCCCTGCTCTTTTGTTTTCACTCAGTGCATTCCAAACTGGCAGAGGCCCCTGCTTAGTGACCATCCCCCCACTGTGTGTCCTAGGGGGAGGCTACTCAGGATGATGACAACTTGCTGTGCTCATTATCATAAGGCTGCACTAACCTTCAGGACCTGTGGGTCCCCAGGTACCGCGCTCAATGGCAGCTGGACGCTGGACCCGTTTGCTCTGGTTGGACGTTCACTGGCTCATGGGGGTGAACAGGAAGCCACATGTCCCCGCATCTCTGCTCTGCTGCTTGTGCACCATGGGCAGCTGGCATGTCCGTGGCATGTCTTCTACCTGAGAGCTGTAAACCCACCTTCACATAATCAGCATCATTGCAGGAAGAATGGAAGGAGGTGTTTCAGAGGGAAACCTTGGTAGCTGGGGTGATGATGCTTCTAGAACCATTCCTTGAAAATGAGCTCAGGGTCACCAGTGTGCGATTTACATTAGTTGGCTGGAAGGACACAGCTTACTGAACCTCTGCGGATCAAAGATCGTCATGAATTTTTTAAAAATGAGAACACGTTTAGGGAGAGCGGAATGTAAGCAGCATTCCCCGTACAAGCATAGCGTGTTATGTGGTCTTGAAAATTAAACTGTCAGCGAAACGGTAAGATCTGCCTATTTCTGTTGTTTTGGAGAAATATAAAGGAGTGGCAAAACTACGTGGAAAACCATGGTCGGTGTTTCTAGTTGCTTTTTTCCTGTGTTAAGTGAGATGTCATTCACAGCAAAGAGGTACCTGCTCACAACCCTTTACGGACGTACACCTGTCGGCTCTGTACCTGCTGCTGAGAGAAGTGGCCCTCTCCGTGGACGTGGACAGTGGCGGCACACAAGTGCAGACGGGCGTCCCGTTACGGGCCATTCTGAGTGTGGCTTACACGGTGCCAGGGCTCTGTCCCGGGCCAACGGCATCAGCGGACATATCCCCCACTACGACCCCTGAGGACGTACAGCATGGGCCTGCAGCCCCACCAGAGCCCTGCATGCTCTTCTCAGGCACAAATGTCACTAACACGCTCTTTTTTTTTGGTGACAAAATCCACTCCCCCACCCCCCGATTGGACACCGGAACCGTTAACAAAATAATCTGTAATTTTTCCAAGGATCCAAGCCACCAGGCATCTTAAATAGGAAGCTAAAACCCAGTTTCCCTTCAGACCTGATTTGTTCCGACTCCATATGGATTTTCTGGGACTCGGTAAAATGAGAAACATGGACCAGGTTTTATAAGGTGCTGACAACTTTCCTCTAATGATATGAAGGCAGCAAATGATTTCTGCAGTTTATAGAATTGTAAATGGAGTTGGCTGATTAAGTCGGCGAGGGTGATGAAATTAATAGATCCTCTCAAAGTAATTAGACAAGCAAGCTATTCTTAAAGAGTGCGAGCGAGCCTGGAGAAATTTTATTCCACTTTATCAATGACCTTAGAAGTGCTGGGTGGGGTGAGGCTGATAAGCACAAATTAAACACTACGGTGGCCGAGGAAAGAGGCCTTCGCAGTGGAGCATGGACAGACCTAGTTAAGGCTTTCTCCCCCAGCCTTGGACTTTCTGGGCAGGTGTGACGGGGTCCCACGGACAAGGCTACTTAACCACAGACATCTATGCCCTACGTTCTCAGGCTGGGAGGTCTGGGCACCGGCAAGGCCAGTTCCCCCTGGGGCTGCACTCCCTGGCATGCGGTCAGCCAGTGGTCCCCGTCCCTCTGTGTCTGCGCTCATGAGGACACCTGTCCCACAACCCTGATGACCTCATTCAACCTTCGTGACCTCTCTCAAGACCCCATCTCCAAACACCATCACATTGGGAGTTAGAGCTTCAGCGTATGGACCTGGGGAGGGGACACCGCTGAGCCCGCAGCACAGCCTAGATGTGGCCCACCGTCTGTCCTCCATCCTGCCTGTGCCGGTGACTCCCATGGATAGGAACCCACAGGTGCCAGCAGGCACCCAGGCGGGGTGGACCAGGGCATGCCACCTGTGTGCCAGGAGGGCTGGCACCAGCGGCTTGCAGTGGAGCATCTCCATAGGGATGGTGGCCAAGGCCCGGGTCCATGAACTTGCAGAGGCCCCTGAGGGGCCCTGTCCAGCTCCCCGTTGACCCTCAGGTCTCCCTGCAGCCCAGCCCTCATGATCCAAAGGCCCCTCCCTGAGCTGGCACTGGGCTCCCAAACCTGCCAGCGTGTGTCACTGCCCTTCATGACCTGTGTTCACTCCTGGGATCGGCCACGAGCTCCTAGGAGGTGAGATGGGCAAGCAGATTCTGTGTTTGCTCCACTCCCAGATTCCTGTGCATTTGGTCAGAGCCCTCATACACCACGTGGTCTTTTGGGTTCTTTATTCATCTGCTGACACATATGCTGGGCTGGCATTACTAAGCTCACTAGATGCCAGCGACAGTGCTAGGGACCTAGGACACAAGGTGATCAGCACCAAGGGGTTTCGCGTCCACCGTTTCTCCTCAATGCTGTCAAGCGGCCACTGCACGACCCCCTACACCATCCACCCTGGGCACTGTCCGGGCCGTCTGGCTTTCCCCAGGCTGCCATTATGAGAGCTGCCCTGTGAGCAAGTGAGCACATGCACCATCATGTACCATGCACAGGGCTGCGTGCTGCCTCTGGTTGTGGGAGGTCATTCCCGGGGGTCTTGCCCAGGTGGGTGTTGTTTGAGGGAAGCTGACCTCGGACAGTACCCTCCCCCCACCATCCCCTGTGCTGCGGGGCATCCCCTCTTTGCCAGCCCAGCCAATATTCTGGCCCTGGGTTGCCTCTTCCACAACTGGTTCAGTCCAGAGGCAGGCGGCCGCCCTATGGCCGCTGTCCTCACCCAGTGGTGGCTAGGAGAGGAGCACGGGTCCGTTGCCCACAGAGACCACAGACAGGATTCTTACAGCAAATGAGTAGTTTCCTGGAGGTGGCCGTGAAAAGTGGCCTCAGGATAAGAGGAAGCCGTGATGGTTTCTAGATGGTTCTCAGTCTCAGCTTTAGACACATCATTGTATCAACCTGAGCCACGGACCGAGGTGCTAGACCTGCCGCGGCCTGGATGGCAGCACCAGCCACGTGAACCACTTAAAGTAGAAAGTCAGGCCGTCCACCGGGCCAGTCACAGTCCAAGTGCTTCGTAGCCACTTGTGGCAGGAGATGCCCGTTCTGGACAGGATGGCGTGGATGACACTCCACCACCGCAGGAGGCCCGGTGTACAGCACTCTCGGACGCCACGGGCAGAAGCGTGTGGCCCACTGCCTGAACATGAAGTATGGCTAGTAAGGAGGTTGAGGCGCAGAGACATACGAACACTCGTGTTTTGAAGGGTGTAAATGGTGGAGATGAAAATATAAGGAGTGACGTACACAGTAGGTTCCGAAAGCACTTAAGCTATGAAGGCCAGAGATGCGTCCCTGGGCACGTAGTCCACGCAGGGACTTCTGGAGTCCGAGTGCTTCCTGTCGGGGGACCTCACATCTAGGGTCCATACCCTGTTGGAGCACCAGTGCCCAGGCCCTGTCGGGGTCACAGCGGGTTGTGCCCTGGGCTTCTCAGAGCAATATCATGGGAGGGGGCTGTGACAAAGGACATGCCCTGCCCCTGACCCCACGGCCTTTGCATGTGCTCCTCCCAAGGCTGCTGACTGCCCACCTGCCCTCTGCCCCGACTCCTGCAGCCTCGGTAACACCTCAGCCTCTGCATCCCAGCCTGATGGCCCCTTCCTCCTGAACTCCTCATGGCCCCTCATGGCCCAACAAGGAGCTCCCAGGCCTCCCTCCCACATCCTCTGATGGCGGTTTCACGGTTAGCTGTCTGAGTAGCCGTTTCCTACCTCCCCCAGGTCCATGTGTGTGGGTTCACTGTTCGATGGCACAGGATAGACAACACAAGCTTTCACAGGAGGGAAGAGGGGGGCAGGGAGGGGGGTCAGGAGCAGATGGACTCCGGGACCGCCCAACTGACCCTTGTAACGGACGCAGACACTGTCAGCCTGCAGCCTCGCCAGAGATATGCTGACTGGATGCCTCACTGACAGTTGGGGGTCCTGCTGGCAGACACGAGGTGCTCGTCTGAACCAATCGCATGAGCTTCATCTGGCAGAGGCGTGTGCTGGGGAAGAAGGAGCGGGAGGCGGGGGGCACGGGGCTCTGGGAGGAGGGGCAGGTGCACACCCTGCCCTCAGGGGGCCCCTCACCATGGTTTTCCCCAGGGTGGCACAGAGCAGCTGTGGGGGCCTGCTCGCCCTTTGCAGAGGGAGGCTGGATGGGAACCCAGCAGGGCTGGGCCTGAGCTGCCCCTTCCTCAGAGCACAGGAGCCCAGGGGCTGATGTAGGACCGGGCCCAGGAAGGAGGTCCTGGGTGCCCCACAGGGCGTCTGGGAGTGTGGAGCAAGGCCGGGTGAAACACTGGGGGCAGGTGCCGCTGGCCCGTGGGGGTAGCCCTGCCCTCTGTGCTGTGCAGCTCCTCATGGTTTGGCCGCGGGAGGGAATGCATGTAGGCCAAGTGAGAAAACACAGCCACTGTGCACAGAAGTGTGCGTCCGTGTTGGGTGAGCTTCGTCAAACAACAGACCAACAGGTGTTTCTTAGTCATACTTTTGAAGGACAGGTTCCACTTTAAAGGGTTTGTTTTACGTGAACTTGAGTACATGCCACAGAAGTTGGGTTTTGTGGGGTGGCTTTGCCTCTGTGCATGCGGGTGTTCCGTGTCGAGTGTGTCCTGGTGTCAGGCAGGGACCTGTGGGCCCAGGCTGAGCCCCGCACTGGCTGCTCCTGCTTCACGGGCTGAGAACCGCCCGCAGCATTGGCACAGGTGGTCTGGGGCTTAAAACCACGCAGTAGCTCCCGTCCTGAGGTGTGGGAGTTGCTGCCCTGTGGGAATTTGGGATCCTGGCTCCAGGTGTCTGGGTGTCTAATAAATGCTGGTTGAATCAAGGGGGCATGTTCATCTCCCAGCTGTGGCCAGGCTGACATGAGTCCGTGGAAGGCAGGCAGCCTCAGGACAGTCTGGAGAGGGTAGAGTGTGGTGAGGGCAGAGACCGACCGCCCCACACTGTCGAGTTGGGAGCACAACCATTAACATTAAGAGCGAGGGGTCAGGTGTGTGCATAGAGCTGAAGCCATTGGCCCAGGAGCGTCTCGGGGCAGGTGGGCTCTGCACCCTCTCAGGACTCCCCGGGCCTTCCCATCTCACGTTCCCTCCAGGGACGCAATGCTAGTTTTCCATCAGCGTGTTTGTGTTTTTGTCAATTTTAAGGACAGAAATATTAGGAGGCTTCCCTGGGCTTCTTATTGAAATAAATTGGGAAGAAGACCACGGTAGGCCATAACTGCAGCCAGGAGAGCCAGTGGAGAGAGCTCGGAGCAGGTGCCTGCCCTCATGCTGCATAATTACATTTCCCTCTCGAAGCAGATTATTGGTGGCCTGTAGCAGAGCGTTGCTGTGCTGGAAATACTTAAAGAGGCTGAAAATATCAGGCTTGTTCTGCTGGTTTCAAAGAAATACCCACACATGGTTCAGTAATATTGTGAGCCTAACGATAAATCACGCAGATCACCATGTAGCGCGCATGTGCATTCGTGGCGATAAAACCAGGTCCATGCGTGTGGAGGCATGTGACAGGTGCTCATCACCGAGTGCTGGCAGGGCAGCCGGGATAGTCCTCTCCTGGCCATGGGTGTCTAGGGGTTCTTCCTCTGGCTCTGGAGATTTCTGCTCACTCCCGTGTGTGGGCAACACTAGTCTCCCCATGGCCGTATGAACCTGCAGGCCTGGCCTACAGGGGCAGGGAGGGAGATGCTATCCGATGGCCAGGGAGCCCCCATACCCCCACGTGGCCCTGAACAGGGGAAGTCCTGGCCTATAGGATGGCTGGAGACCTGCACACGGCCCTGAGCAGAGGCAGGGCTGTGGGAGAGGTCAGCCCTCCTGGCTGGGAGGCTTCCGACTCCGTGTCCAGGCAGATGATGGAGTGCAGTCCTTCCTGTGTCCCCTGCACATTTGCCGGGAGGCTGCAGGTTTCCTGCTGTGCTTCTCCTCTGCAGCTCCCTGGTCCTGGGTGGATACATCACAGAAATTCCTTTTCTGAAAGGAAAACAAAATTGATGCCCATGGTGAGCACGTCGGCTCCAACCAGGAGCAGGGATGAGCTTGCAGGTCTTTTCTGCAGATGCTCGTTGCTGCTCAGATCCTACTTTTGTAACTTCACCAAGTCATACCCCTAGGGTAGAAAACCTGGTTTCTTCTGCGGATGTGATCATCACAGGGACTGGTCCGCCCATACGGGAAAGCTGCTCTCCAGAGAAATCTGAATCTATTTATGTTTTGGTAGAAAATCTTTGAGCAGACCATCCTACTTTGTGGGAAAATGAGTTTGAGCTGCTGTCAGGTGGTGGAAGGTGTGGTGCAGCATGCAGTGGAGGCTCGGCACCCAGCAACCATCTTCCCGGGAGTCGGGAGGGCATGGGCCCCGGCTGCTCCGCCTGACATGCAGAGGGCTGTAGGGATGCATCTGCCACCCCTGCACCGCACAGTGCCCCGAAGGCATCCACGTGGACTACACAGAAGATACTCTGACGCTTCCTAAGTGACGACGGGAAAGGATCTTCTAAGTGGAGCTGTTTGCAGTCATGAGACCCAAACTCCCAAGATGTCCAGGGAGACCACCCAGGAACCCCACTGATGCTACTGTGCCTGACCCAGGGTGCCCCAGCTTCCCCCGGCCTCTGCCTCGGCCCACGCCTCCCCTCGGGGTCTCAGCTGGGGGACCATGAGCCCTGAGCAAGAAACGCCGCCTGAACGGTCTTTCCAGGGAGGACGCTGGCAAGGGGCTTTCACTTCAGCTCCTCTGTGCTGTGTTAACATGTTACTAAAACCTCACATTGGGAGCCATGGTTTCGGAGGTGCTGCCCTTTGGAATGGAGCCCTGCTGATGCAGATCCCAAGAGGACGTCTTCCACGCTGGAGAACCGGGTCTTCCCCTGGACTGCCCTGAAGCTCAGAGGCCGCCCAGGGCTTGCCGCCCGCGGTTGCTCCCAACCCCACGCTCAGGCCAGCCAGGGACCCAGAACTTCATCCTCCGTGGCCCTGTCCCCTGCAGGCGCCCACGCTCGCTGGGGAGCCCGTATTGCGGCATTGTGTTGTCTGCTAAAATCAATAGAACGCTGTGCTTTCTGCTCACCGTTCCCACCTTTATGGTGGCCTTCTTGGGGCGGTGACACAGTTTCCATCAGAGTCGTGATAGGCAACTTGCCCATCACATTAATGTATGGCGTTCAAAGTGAGACTTCCAGAGGCTCGTGTCACAAACGATATCTTGGGTAGCGTGTGGGTAGGATGGAAGCGTCCTGAGCCACCACTGCACTGTGTTCACTCATTTATCCTGAAAGCCACCTCTGGTCTCCAGGACACAGGGGATGCAGCCTTCTGCCAGCACGGAGCTCTGCAAGGTCACACACACACACACACACACCCCCGCCAGGGGCCCCACTTATGTCCCCTCTTGCAGGAACCTGCTCTCCTGGCCCAGGCCTTGCGAGATGGCACTCGCTGGCTCTCCTGTGAATGGATCCATGCGCAGCCCCAGGTCCATCCCAGAAGCCAGGACGCATGCTGTCTCGGGCTCCCGCTAGGCCTCAGGTGCTCAGGAGACCGAGGCTCCCTGACCCTGAGCAAACGCAGGGCAGCACAAGAGCCGCTGCTTCTTAGGGGGCATCCACAGAAGATCAGAGGTTGAGCGGGAGGCTTCCCGTAAAGCTGGTGACAGTGGAGATGCCACGGAAGAAGGGATCCTGCATTCAGTGGCTGGGCCGCCACAACCTGCAGCAGCAGAACCCAATAGAGTCTGTTTCTGCATAGGAGACGGTATCTCTGAAAGGCTGGCAGTTTCCACCTGGACCTGAGTGGTGCCCAGTGCGTTCCTTGCACAACCGCCTCTGGGGTCACAGTCAGAATTCCAGTGTTTGGATGACAGAGGATGGAGGGCAAGCCTGGTCAGGTGCCCCTGGCTGTGTGCTGGGCTCTTCAGGGACGCGCCAGGTTGTCCTCAGAGGGAGCCTCAGCCACCTTGGTCCAGGTGGTCAAGCCAGGTGTACACAGAGGCACGGGCACCTTGCCCTCCCAGTGGGGTAGCTGCGCCTCTGAGGAAAGCCTTGGTGGGGACTCACAGTCCTCCAGGAGCAAGGGACCTGTCCCTGACGGCTCTACAAGGCCAGGGCTCGCATAGCCGGGTGTCTATGTTGCAGGCACCCAGGTGTCTACACTGCGAGCACCCAGGTGTCTACACTGAGCATCCGGGGTGTCTGATGCAGGCACCCAGGTGTCAGGCATCTATGCCATGGGCACCCAGGTGTCTACACTGCAGGCACCTGCAGGCATCTGCAGGCATCCAAACGCCTCCTGACTGTGGGCCCATCACACCACAGCCAGGGGGTTCCCCGGACTCCCAGGGGTCCATGCACGGCTTGTGTCTTTGGCCCCTGCCACTGTCAGATGGGCTCAGTGGCCACAGACACAGAGTTGAAACCTGCAGCTTCCTGTCATTGACCAGAGGCTCTGGGGTCCCTCCTCACTCCTCAGGGGAAAGCCCCTGGTTCTTGATGAACATTCAGACCAGGCTCTTTGTTCTGCTATGTGTGAAGGTGACCATTGGCCCCCCTGCCTGTCCTTGCCCCTGCGGGTGGCTCGGCAGAGCGCTAGGGTCCGGGTCCTGAGTGCTCGGTGGTTGGCACCGACTCTCTGGGGAAGCAAGAACCAACTGGGCACCCTGGGAGCTTGCACCACCCCTCCCACCCCGTCTTCACTCCCCTGTTCGTTCAGAGAACGTGGGAGGACGGCTGTGGCTGTTTGGTGGCTGAGGGACGTGATGCCATCCAATGACCTCTTCACGCACACGTGTTCCTACCACAATGAGGAGCATCACCTGCAGCCCACAGGTGTACGACGGCCGGGGCCCCAGAGTTGCAGTGTGGCCACAGCCAGCACGTCCCCAGGCCCCTGCTGAGGTCACAGCTGGCCTCACTCCCCACATCTCTGAGGTCGAGGGGCTCCTGGGCCTTCCCCGCTGCTGGGCCTGTGGTTCTGGAGCTGCCACAGCCAACCAGCCCCCTGGCTGCCACCCGACTGGGGCCTGGGGGGCAACCTCCCTTGCCAGTGCTGCTTCATGGGCTGCGGGTCAGCTCCTGACCTCCAGGAGAGGCCTGGGCTCCGAGGTCGGCAGGAGTGGATTCCGAGCCATCCCAGTCACCATGTGGGAGGTCTGCTGCCCTGAGTCGCTCTTGGCACTTGGCCTGGTGGCCTCACCCACATGACCTGGAAGGCAGCCTTGCGGTGCGTGGAAACCCCACTGGCTGCATCCCACACAGAAGGAAGAATTGAAGTGAGTAGAGGGATAGGGCCTCTGAGACCACAGTGATGGATCTGAGGGCGATTGGATCTTAAACACAATGCATATTCCTGTCTAACCGAGGGGTCCTGTAGCATGACCGCATTTCTCATCTCTAATCATGGCTGCTTCCTGTCAGTATCTCTTATTTCTTTCCCATTTTGAGTGACACAGTGTGATATGTCTAATGACAACTAGAACAAATTCTGGTAATGAGGTCACCTTGGGCCCGTATTACTGTCTGACTGCTGTTTTCCATAGAAATTATCTGTGAAAGCACACCACGTGCTCGGAATAACTTTCTCTGCACGAGTGTGGGTGTCAACAGGCAGATGTGTTAGAACTTGCAGGAGACAAGTGGCTGGTGCTGGCCTCTCCGGTACAGACCCATAAAAAGACAGCTTTTGCCTCATTGATGGGGAAGTGATGGATTGTGGTTATTTAGTTTCCTTTAGGTGCAAGATTTTTATGCAGATTGTGCATAAATGTGTGGTTTTAAAGTAAAGGGGGCTCGGAATGTATCATTTTTATACTGAGGTTCAGAAATGCAGAAAGGATTATTATAGTAGGTTCTTGGTGAGGCTCCTGGAGCAAAGGGATGATGTGGGCACCTGGGTGGACGGGCAGGACGTGGCAAAGGGAAGGGAAATGTAGGCATCGCAGTGAGGAGCTGGGCTCAGGAGGGGCCACAGACCAGGAATGGGGTCAGAGGTGCCAGGGGCAGGGGACATGAGGCTGTGTCTCGGCAGAGAGGTCCAGGGGTCTGAGCAGGGCAATGTGGGGCGTGAGGCCAGCCCTGTGTACCTGGTACACCCTGGCACCTGCCTTATCGAGGAAGAAGGTGGGGCCTGTGTGTGGAGACGTGCCGGCAGGAAAACCAAGTTCATGGAGAAGTAGCCAGAGGACCTGGTGCTGTTGCTGATGAGGATGGTCAAGTGCTCTGGAACTGGCAGGAGGTCAGACACCCGTAGGGATATGAAAAGGAGCACCATCACAGTGCCGGGTCCCCTGGGCACTTTGGGGGCCGTGTGCTCTGCAACCCGAGTCCAAGCCGCCAGATTCCCAGCTGGGGCCCAGGTCCAGATGGAGCTGAGGGCATGGAGGGTGGCCTTGGATAAGGAGTCCTCAGAGGCAGGTGATGCTCTTTAGACGAAGTCATCATTAGCTAGACGTTGTCTTCTGGGTAAAGAGGAGATAAGACACGGGGCTTAGAGCCTGTCCACAGATAATCACACGTTGCCTCTGTACCTGGACTCACAAGTTTTCTGATCTCGTAGGACACGAACTCTGTTTTCTGATCTCGTAGGCCCTGCGTGAGTCAGGAGGAGTGACCTGGCACCTCGTTAGCGTTCCCGTCAAGCTGGGGGATGCTTGCGCAGTGCCTCAGAGGCGGTACCAGAAAACCCATCTGTGTGGCAGAGCGTCTACGCTGTTTGCACCGGGGCCTAGCCTGCACCTTTTGAGTTAATGAACTTCATTATATCCAGTCTCCGTCCCTGACCAATGGTCAGTACCGTAACCCGGTTGTGTTTTGTCCTGAGGCACACACACACACGTGGGTACGTGCATGAGCTCCCACACGCATGTGCACACACGCGAACACCCTCCACACCCATGCAGGCCGGCTGCTCCAAGCCCTCAGTCCGGGGCTGCAGGCCACCCAGGGGCTGTACGGCCGTGTGTGGCTGGAGGTAACTGAACGGGAGAGCGGGCACAGCCTTTAGAATAGTAGTTGCAAACTTTTGCTGCATCAGAAACTTCTGGAGGTTTTGTTGAAGTAGTGACTGTGACTCCTTCCTCTGCTGGCCAGGGCTCAATGGGTCTGGGGTGGGGCCTCCTTATTTGCATTTCTGACAGCTCCCAGGTGACACCTGGTCTATGGGCGACCTGCAGAGAACCACTGCTTCACAAAACCCTAAATTGCTTCCTTTGATGAAGGAGCTATAATTATATTAACTTGAGGTCTTCAAATCATAACTTGTGCTGTTCTGAAAGTGCTGTGAATTAATTAACTTGGAAATGGATCACTCGTGACAACCAAATGCAATTTTAGAGCAAGTCTTGCCTTATGTGGTAGATACAGGTCCTGATAAGCTAGGAGTCAATAGAATTTTATTGCAGTGAATTATTAAATTATTTGATATTCTGAATTTATTTTTAATGTGGGTGAACTACATTTAAAAAAAACCAAAGAAATGGAACAGCTCCTTGTAAGTAAAGTAAAAGGGAAAGATTACTTTTAAAACAGTAAAGAAATTATTGTTTTTTTAAAATCTCCTAGTGTATCTATGACCAGAGTCAGATTTTTTGTACATTTTTAAATTTATGGTTTTGGGGCACCTGTGTGGCTCATTTGGTTAGGTGTCCAACTCGTGATTTCAGCTCGGGTCATGATCCTCAGGGCTGTGAGATCAAGCCCTGTGTTGGGCTCTGTGCTGGGCATGGAGCCTGCTTAAAAATTAAATAGATGACAGATAGAGAGGTAGATAAATAAAATAATTTAAAAAGGGGTACCTGGTGGTTCAGTCAGTTGAGCATCTGAGGTTTGAGCCCCACACAGGGCTCCGTGCCAAGCATGGAGCCTATTTAAAAAATAAAATAAAATTTGTAAGCTGGTTTCTTTGGCATGAGTTTCATCTGCACTAGAACAGAGCTCTTGACACCATTGGAAGGTTTCCCCATCCTCCATCAGCACACATTACTGCCTCACGGGGTCTCCCTGGATGCTACTGCCTGCCAGGTCCTCTTATGAATCTGTGTGAAGACCAAGAGATATAGAGGTTCTTTTTAAATTTTGAGGTCACCCTTGGGGTAAGAGCCCATTTATCCCCTAGACTTTGGTGTGGGGAAATCCTTCTTGCATATGACTGATCTAAACTTGTGGTGTCTAAGGGCAACACTACAGAAAGGTATGGTCGGTGGTAGCTCTGTGCATCCCTGGTGTAAGTGTAGGGGCCTTGAGCTGCCCCAATCCTAGTGCTTTGACCTCAACACCTCTTTCTGCCTCTTAGGCTGGCTTCATGGGGGGAACGTTTTTCTTGTCTCCATTATTCATATAAATATAGCACTGACATTTCATGCAATTCAGGTCTCCTTGTAGAAGAAAACTCTCATCCCTCTGCTTTGACCAAAACACGAGAGGGCCTGGTGTAAGGGAGGGAGATGGGCTCTGTGGGAAGGTGGATGTTGGCTGGCTGTACCCTGGCGTCCCCATCAGTGCAGAGGAGACTGTTACCTGTCCCCAGAGGCACCATACCAGTGCCCTCACGTGGTACGTAACACCTGCTCAGTCCTACAAGTCTTGCTTTCCCCTCCTCAAAGAGCCAGGGTTATGTAGTTTGGTTTTTGAGAAAATTTGACAGATTCTAAGATATTTGAAGAATATTTTCCCCAGAAGTTGGCATAAAAAGAGCAAATCATTTAAGAGTTTTCCTACCCAGAGGCAGAGATCCTGGATAAGTCTCAATGTCCAGCCTCATCCATTGGTTTAAGAGTCACAACTAAAAAAAAAAAAAAAAAAATAGTCACAACTGCGTAAATTGAATCCTCTGACCACAGTGTTTCATCTTTTGCAGAAAAATCTCAGTGATGTGGTAATACTCTCACCATTTCCACCACTGCTGAATTTTTACCAGGTTATCAAAATGTGATGGTCATTGAACTTTAATGAAAGTAGGATTATATCACATAGGCTAAGAAGCACCCAATGATGATTTTCACAGAACTCTCCAGAAGCTCTTTTCATCCATTGAGGAGATATACTGCATTAGTTATCTAGTGCTATATGTCAATTTACCCCAAAACTTTTCAGCTTAAAACAATAGGCATGTTCATGTCTCGCAGCATTTCTGAGGGTCAGAAATCCAAGAGCTGCTCAGTTGGATGGTTCCAGCTGAGAGTTCCTCCTCAGGTTATTGTCAGGCTGCAGGAGTGGGCTGATATCTCATCCGAAGGTTGACAGCAGAAGAAGCCACTTCCAAGGCAGCGCCCTCACACATCTGTTGGCCAAAGGCTCAGTTCTTCACCAGGTGAGCTTCTTCAGAGGGATCTCCATGACAGGATAGCTGGCTGCTCCAGAAACAAGTGCTCTAAGAGAGAAGAGCTAGTAGGAAACCATATGACCTTTTATGACCTAGTCTTTTCCATGTTACTCTATTCATTGGACTTTAGTCATTAAGTCCAGCCCACATTCCCAGAGAATTTGACTCCATTTCTTGATCGGAGCAGTTTTAAGCAATTTGTGGGCATCATAAAACCACCATGCATACCATTGATAAGGGACCTGGAAAGGTAATACTACTCTGCAGTGAGACTATCAGGATTAAGATGCTGGCTTTTCTACATATTAACCAAATAACCTCGGACAGCTTACTTCAGATTCCTCAACTGTAAAATGTGGGTTATAAGAGAACCTCCTTCATAGGATTATGATGAATTTAAGTATGATATAAGAACTTGGAGAAATGACTAGTATGTTGTGAACACTCAGCAAAAACAGTGTTGCTACTGATATCATCATCACCATCATCGTATTATTATCATCACCATCACCACTACTTCTTCATTACCATCACCATCATCACCATCACCACCATTTTCATCACCACTGCCATCACCATCATCATCACATCATCACCGTCACCATCATCACCATCACCATCGCCACCATCACCATCATTGCTATATCTATTGTTATTGCTGCTGCAATGACAATTGTACAAAGAGTGTTTTTCCAGATATTTAAAGTTCTCAAGAGTGGTGAATTTTCCAGAGAAAACCATGGAAGTAAGGATAATATTTTCTAAACTGTACCTTATAGTTAACATGTACCTCTGTTAGGAAAGAAATACCCCGTAGAAATCCCCACTATTGGGAGAAACATGTATCCCTGACGACATGAGCATCCTTTGAGACTCAGGAGGGACTAACCCCGAGCAAGCACAGTCCATATTCTGCATATTAATAATAGCACCCTCGGTGCCCGTAGGTAGGCAAGTCAATGTACTTCTCTGACGTTCAGACCTGCTGTATATCATAGAGGTAAAGTACCCGGCCTTACAGAGCAGTCGTGAGGATCAGGGTGTCGCAAAGCATAGAGCCCGGCACACCTGACTGTTCTTTCTACAGCAGCTGTGCTATGGGGGACAGGGGGAAGCACATTGGTCCCTCAGGGAACCATGAGCTAGGCTTCAGGCAACCCAGACACACTTCACCAGGGGCAGCATTGCATCACACCCTGAGGGAGGAATGGAGGAAAGGACAGAAGGGCTGTTGTGAAGAAAGGAAGGAAGAGCACGTAGTCCCGTAGTCCCAAAACTGGCTGGAAGAAGCTGCGAGGTCGTTCCTGTTTTCTAAAGCACCAATCCTTGAAAATATGTAAGATGTGATCCGCTTTCACCTTGGAGGCATTTAACTCTGGTTTCTATTTTCCTGGGTTTGTGACCTGGACGGGTTTGTTAAAGGGGCCAAAATTAAGACCTTTTTATTATTTTCACAAATGAATGAATGGGCCACCTTGCCAGAAACAAGGCCACGGTGGGTGGTATCAAAAGCTTCTCAGGAAGAAAAGACTCAGTTCTGGAGACTAGTTTCCTCAGTAGTCTGTGATTGTTCCTTGCTTGGGACGTGGGGACATCAAATGTTTTGATGCATATCATCCACGAGGAGAGTTTTGGCTCTCGAAAAAGGAAAGTCAAGAAAAATGTGAGAATGTAACAAGTTTTCATAAGACCATTATAAAGCCTGATGTTGTAAAGTCAAGGAGAGTGGTTTGCACAGCAAGAGGGGACTCTTCAAAGTCCCCCCCCCGTGAGGGCATGGCATGGGCAGCACAGGGCAACGCGATGTTGCTTGCAGCCTTCCTGGGAGCCGCCGTGCCCAAGGGCATCCCCGTGGCCCCCCTTGGCTTAAGTAGTGCTAAGAATTGGGATCTGCCTGACCTATCATTGACCTCTGTTTTTTTAAACTTGTTTGGGATTTAATCTTGCAGGTTGTTCATGTGAAACACTGAGAGTCAGGATGGGGCATTTAACCTACTTACAAAAGTATGGGGAACCCGGGGTCTGTTGCCCTGCTGCATCTGCCCCGGCTGTGCCTGGGCACCCCCCACCTCAGAGCAGCAGGTCTTGCTGCCACAGGGAGCTTTAGAGCATACTCAGGTCTTGTGGATGCTGATGCCTTTCACCACTTCCCATCCTGATGTCCAGCCCTGACCCTGCACCACAGCGAGCACGGCACGCACATACCTTGACACCCCCTCCCCCTGCATCTACTCTTGGATAGGCAGTCAGCTCATCCCCACTGTGGGCTCCAGGACTGCAGAGCATATCCCAGAATCTGCTCAGTTGGCCTTGTGCTTTAGACGCCAGCCAGAGAACCCCTCAGCAGGGTTTTCCTGGCCTCCAGACCCAAACAACCTCCTGCCACGTACCCCTAGCATGTCAACCTCCCTTACTCAACTTAGGGCCCTGTCATGAGCTGAAGTTATCTTGTTCACTTATCCATCTGCTTGCTTAGGATCAGTATTGCCAGAGATGAGACACTCCATGCAAGCTCCATGAGGGCAGCCACTTCCCCTGAGGACCCCACTGGGCCCGGTGCCTGGAAGAGCACCTGCTCTCACAGGTTCTGTGAATGTGCTTCAATTATGCATAGTTCATGAGTTATCCCACTGATTAATTATTAATTAGATGCAAGGACAGTTAGCCTGGCTTGTATCCTTGCATCTACCTTATTTTCCATATCTACAAGTGGTTTTGGGGATAACTGCTCTATTTGTTGCTATATTCATAATTACATGCCTTTGAAGTTTGGTGAAATCTGTAACAGCTCACAATGTATGTTACCTTTGTTAAAGACCTCAGGTTTGGTTTAACTGGCTTTTCCTAAACCTGGTTCTGATAATTCTGGGGATTCAGCAAAAGCCTTCCTATGCTCTAGTGACAGTAAGGTGCTCCCACCATGGTCACATAGTTTAAACAAGATTAAATAGGTTTAGATACAATTAAAAACAAAGTATTACTTAATTTTTTTGTTAATTTTATCTTGAGCATTTTATCTGAATACTTGTCTGCTCCTTGGAGGCTCAGCTCAGCTCAACACATTTGTTGAGTGCTTGAGCCTCATGTGTGCGAGGCGCCACCCTGTTGCTCTGTGAGACCCAGGAGAAGTGAAGTGGTTGGTGGCCTGGGGCCCTTAGGACCTGGTTGGGGTGAGTGTGCTGAGGACAGCATCGAAAGCAGAATGTGGGGCATCACATGAGGATGCCCACCAACTGCTGGGGGCAGACCTGGACCGCCAGAGACTGCGTGGGAGGCCCTGCAAGGTGATGTGGCCCTGGGGAGGGCTCGTGGCTGGGGTCTGACACCCCAGACAGGAGAAACAGAAGGGCAGAGGCACAGACAGCAGCACAGCGTGTTTGGGGACAAGAAATGGCCCAATTCAAAGGAGGCTGTGTGTACAGGAAAGGCCCAACCTGGAGGACCCTGGTTTCCAGGTCTCGTAGCTTGAGAAGCATCAGCAGCTGATGGGTAGCCATGGAGGACTCCAGATCAGAAGAGCCTTGGCATCAGAGCTCTGCTGGGGGGGAGGGGGCATCTGTGTACCCATCAAGTGGCAGAAGCCGAGCTGAGCTGGCCCCTGACTGAGGATTGGTCTGACTGGTGTCATGTCAGGCGGTGTGTTGGTGTTGTGGCTTTGCTTCCCACCCAGCCTTAGAATGGCGAGGACACTGGTGACAAGTGTCAGGTCAGTGAGGACCCCCATGGCTCAAGGTAGTGAGGACCTGGAGTGTGCCGCTGTATCACTACCAGGCACTGGCTCCTGGGTCCCTCAGCCACTGCCACCTTTTCCCTGCCACCTGTCAGGACAGATGTGCCTCCTCTGGAACTCGGAAGGGAATTGGGGGTAGGAAAGTGAGTAAGAGAGCAGGTGCTTGGAAGTGGTGTGTGGACAGCAGTGTAGGCAGAAGGGGAGCCGTGGATAGGCCTTGGGGACAGATGCCAAGGTCAAGGCAGGGGGGCAGGGGGGAAGCAGAGAACGTGAGGCGTGCCAGGACTGAGGCAACCTGCAGGTCAAGGTTTAGGAGGACGTCAAGGCCAAGTCCATGCCTTTACGTGCTGGGCTCAACCAGAAACACCTGTGCCCTCTGCCCTCAGCCAGCCCGGCCTCTGGCTCATCACCAGCCCTGTTCCAAGGTTGTGTGTTCCAGCTTTCGGACCACAGTTTTACAAGCACCCTAGACCTTCTCCACAGATCCATCTGTCCTGCCTCTGGTCTCCCTCAGCACCTCCCACTCCGCGGGGAGGGTGAAAGCATATGAGGGAACAAGGCAATGAATGGAGGGGGAGTTTCTGTGCTGCTGGGAGCCCTGTCTGTGGCCAGATCATGGGCCTCTGGGCTTCCTGGGCACTCCCAGGCCTCATCTCCCCCGCTGCCAGGTGCTCACCTGTTCTCACCTGTTCTCTCCCCCACCTCCTGGACGTCATTATTCCACCTGCAGCTCTGCTCTTTCCACACTCCCCTCTCTGGTCAGGCTCACTCCCGGCCCCCACCCCTGCATCCCCGACCAGGAGCCTCCGAGGTCTGAGGTCTTGCTCAAACAAGCTGAGTCTGTGATGGCTGGATCCAGACATGTCCACACTGAGGATGGGAGGGCATCTCTCCTGCACCACAGCGTCAGGGCCTCATGCAGACTGGGAGGCCCTGCACATCTCCCTGCCAATGGGGGGCTCCGTCCTCACTTCACCGTCTTTGTCTTCTCAAGGTAGCCCCCCGAGCTCCCATGGTAGGGCCTTGTGGTTGTAGCACTCGCTACCCCAGAGCTATCTTACAGACTCACAAGCACATCAGAAACCTGCTGTTTGAAATGCTGGACGTTTTTCTGGGAGTTGAGGAGAAAGCCCTGTGGGAACACCTTCTTCATCAAAACCCTGGTGCCAGCTCCGTATCTGGGCGAGAAGTGGTTGTCAGGTCTCACAGTGAATGTGCCGCTCAGTGTTGATCCCCTGGAAAAGCTCGCTAGCAACCCTCCGAAATGGGTCTCTGGCAGGTTCACACGTCGCGAGGCCACTTTTCATTCTGCGTTGTCTTCCCCAAGCCGATTATTTTCTCTTTGTTATTTTACGTTACCATTTAGAAAAACTACATACAGATTTTTAAAATCTTACAATGCCCTATCCTGTCTTGCACATTTGCACTTGCCCCCAGCCTGAGGCCTGGGCACCTGGCACTGGCACACGCCGTCCCCACTCCGTCGTTTGCTGCTCGCTGCGATCCTTACAGAACAGACCGTGCCTGGGGCTCCGGAGTCTCGGATGTGGGCCGGCTCCTGTGGCCTGGGCAGGTCTTCTCTGTGAAGCCTGATTGTTCTGTAAAGTTATTGTAAATGACTATGTACATAAATATTGAAAACTGATTTTCCTTTAATTAGGACAATGATGTAAGGAGTCTGGAGACACATCCAATTTTCACACGTTAAGTGAGTGTCTCCTCGTGGTATCTCACCCCTTCCTCCCCCTAAATGCTGTTTGTTATTTTCCACGTGTAAGTTTTCTGTGATTTCCTGTTTTCATCCTCTAAACTGTGTCTGTCCATCCCATCGGCCCGTCAGTCCCTAGGATGCAAGGTG
This sequence comes from Canis aureus, assembly GCF_053574225.1. Taxonomy (NCBI): domain Eukaryota; kingdom Metazoa; phylum Chordata; class Mammalia; order Carnivora; family Canidae; genus Canis; species Canis aureus. The sequence goes on from NC_135625.1 coordinate 46,542,233, forward strand.
TGGCTGTCTTCTTTGGACCTGCTCCCCTATTTGTGACCCTGAAACAGCTGTGGGTGGGGAGTTCACCTCTGGGGGCATCTCCCCCTGCTCCCCCTCTCTGGGGCATCTACCCCCTGCTCCATCTCCCTTGGGGTATCTCCCCCCTGCTCCCCTCTCTGGGGGCATCACCCCTGCTCCCCTCTCTGGGGGTGTGGCTTCCCCTCCCTTGTCCCCCAGCCCCAGGCCTGGAGTTCTGGATGCAACCTTGCCTGCCACCCACGAGGAGCATTCCTCTGGCCCTGGCCTAGTGGGTGGCTCTGCTTGGCCCCGTTGTCCCGCCGTGGGTGCTCTGCTCTCCTACTGTGAAATTCCAGTGGTTTCCCCCAGAGGGACCACAACCATCCTCTGTTGTTTGGCTGGTGTCAGTGTTCTCCTGTCCTGACCGTTTGTCAGTCAGCAATTTAATGCACCGCCTGGGTGCTCCGGCTTCAGCCTTTAAGATCTGCGGCATTATTTGCTGCATTCTAGGTGTCTCTCTGTGTGTCTGTCATCCCTCAGAAGATGCACATTTGAACCAGCAGAGAAAAAAATAGCATGATTGACGTGACTTTTGACATGATTTTTGTCAGGACTTCGGCTTGCCATTTGCTGGAGAACCTGTTCTAATGAATGCCTTTTACACTTGCAAGCTGTGCAATCTTGCCACACGCTCCCTTTTCTCCCACCTTGATAACCAAATGCCAATCATCGGGAAGAAAATTATGCGACTGAATGAGGTAGCATGCAATTTACCCTCTAGAAATTGAACATTTACTTTAAGTGGTAAAAAAGGTGTTTTCTATACCTTGATATAAGTTTGCATATAAATCTCTGCCTCCATATTTCTAATTCGTGTATACGGAATGCATATCTTTGCAAATTATCCTTTTATTTCACTAGAGTGTTTAAAACACATTTTGAGATTGCTTCTGTACACATGCAGTTAATAAGTTAAAGTACAGGAGAAGGTATTTTCACTTTGCACCTTCCCGGGGGAGCTCCCTTCCTTTCCAGCTCAAGTGGCAGCGTGTGTTGCCGCCGGCAGCGACGGCCCGGACGCTTCCTGGAGGCTTTCATTACTGCATTCCAATAAAGTGTTGTTTTTTCCTTTCCCACCTTTTTTCTTTATTGGCTTGGGATTTGTGTCTTAATCAAAGTGTGCAAGAAATGTACTTAATCGTCAGACATGGTGACACTTTTACATGGTGCTCCAGTTAATTAATGCGGAAAGTTGCAGAAGAACGCGTGATTTTCCATTTACATCAAATGAGTTTGCTGTGATTAATGCTATCATAGGAAATACCAAAGGAATTAATAATGATTAGGCCATTACTTCCAAGTGGTGTTGAACATTCCGAGATCTTTACTCATCACAACAAGAGCTTTAAGAAAATCCACCCGTGTTGGCTTCTCTGCTGTGATGTGTGCCTGTTGGACGTGTAGGCTTCTGTGGAACGGGTCCCTGGACTCGCCATGTGATGTTCGCTTTCCAGTTCCTTTTTCTTCCCAAGATTTTCGAATTCAGGTTTGTGATGGGTTAAAAATTTTTTCAGTCTTCTTTTTATTTATTTTTTTTGAGGAATTGATGCTTCATTTATTCATTCTTAAACATAGTACAAATACAAATGTGTACTTGTGTACAAGGCCTAGAGTTATGTATTCAAGGGTGATACCAAAGATACATGTAGTGTGGCTATATTCTTTGAAGAGCAGGCAGGGAGGCACCCACATAAAAGGTGCATTACAAGCATGTGTTGGTAAAGCTGGAACAGAGACACTCAGGGGCCCGGGTAGGAATAGGAGCATCTCTGAGAGCTCACGGGAGCCAGGAAACCTCAGCTGCTCCTGGAAATGAGGAGTTTGCCAGAGACAGAGCCGAAGGAGGTGTGGAGTTGAATGCCTCGGAGACAGGATGACTTGGAGTGTGTCTGGAGCCCAGGCTGTGTGCACAGACAGGCGTGACCAGGAGGGACCACACAGGGAGCCCCAGGGATGGAGTGGGCTCGGAGCCTCCTTTACTCACGGTGGGAGCAGCAGTAAGGGTGCGTGGGGGGCAGAGCCACGTGTGCACCTGCCCACTACATGGCCAGCCCTGCAGTGCCTGGGGGTCCCTGCACGTCAGAGACCCAGTGGAGCAGCACCCAGCGCAGCAAGCAGCTGTCCTGGTGACAACCTGTGGACCCCAAGTGGCTTCCTGACTCTGGAAACCAGTTGGTTGTAAAGGGGAGGGAAGCTTGCTCTCAGTGTCATGGCCCTCCAGACGTGTGGTGTCGATAGATGCTTGGTCCTTCGGGCCTGTTGAGAGCGCCTATGAATGGCACGTGGACACACTTGGAGATGGCCGGCCTCTGTTTTCCTGACTCAATTGCTGTCCCGGTTCACAGTGCTTCTCCTTTCACAACACTGAGCTCTTGGATGGGAGTTGACACCTCCCTGGTCTGTCCCTGTATTCGTTGGCTCTGGTTCCCTGGTCCTTGTGAGCAGAAGACCTAGAGCACAGTGGTCTGCCGATGCGTGGACTGGAGTGGGCGCCGGCCCAGCCTGCTGCTATGGCACCTGTCTTTCACTGTGTGTGCCCTTGGTGCTGGGTGGTGGCAGAGGGTGGCCTCTCATAGCCCGTCCCCCATGTTCTCTCAACAGCTGAGCTGGGGGACCTTCACCTTGTGAAAAATTTGTTTGTTCGGTGCCTGTGCTCTCCTGGGTTGGGCCTGTCCCTGCCTCTGGACTCACTTCCTATTGCCTGTCCCTCTGGGGTCCCATGGCTGTGACACTGCAGAGCTGCTCCTCCTCCCCACCCCACGGGCACCCCCCAGAGCCTTCTTCTCTGTCCCCGAGGAGCTCAGGGCTCCCTGTACTTCTACTTGGACACCTCCCTGCCAAAGCTGCCCAGTTCGTCTGCTGCCCAGGCACCTGCTGCCCTTGATGACGGGAGCCGCAGGTCAATCCTCCCTCCCCTCCACACCCAGGCTCAGACCACACACTCAACCTCTCTGCAATCCCTTCCTGGGCCTCCACGTTGCCATGGTTACCGTGGGTCTCCTGAGGCCTGGCAAACCCAGACCTCCCCAGGTGAGCCTGTCAGCAATCCTGCCTGCCCTTCCAGACCTTTCCAACAACGAGGGCAATTTCATTTCAGGATTTAGAAGAGAGGGAGAACCTGTGGACAAACCCAGAGCAGAAGGTGGGAATTGTGACTGGGTGGCAAGACAAGGCATTCTGCTTTCACATGCAGCTTCTGGTGAGGGGGGAGCAGGTGGGGGTGCAGCGCAAACTTGTAATCTAGCCTGGATCAAAAGCTTAAACAGCGTATTTAAAAGGAGATCTTCCATGACTCATGGGACAAAGAGGTGTCCTGTTTTTTCTCCGGCAGCTTCCATTGAGCTGAAGAAAGCGCCCACCTTCACAGGGCAGCCCCACAGGGGTGAGCATGTGAGAGACCCCACTTTCAGCCCCTCGACATTCCCTGTGACACAGGATTAGTTCCCACGTACGCAGATCACCAGTATCCACTTAAGGTTTTCCTCTCACTTTGTCCTTTACCTTCTTATTGTGTATGTGGAAGTACAATGGCCCCAGGAATTCATCTACAAGACACCAGCACGACTTCTAGCCTCCATCCTGGGCCGGCAGGCTGGCCCCTCCATCTCGCTGGTGCTGCTGGAGATGCAGAGCAGGAGTGCCGGCATCTGGGGGCCAGGGTGGGAGGCTGGCCCCGGTCCTCGTGGGCAGCGCTGAGCCCCTGCAGCCTGGGGACACTGAGACTCTTCCCAGCTGTGTGCAGCAAACACGCCTGGATGGCCATGGCTGCCACGCACCCCTCACTGCTCACAGTGTCACTTCTCGCTTGTTCTGCTGCGGGAAAGTCAGCGGAGACGCCCCAGGGCGTGCTGGGCTGTAAGTGGACTGAGGGCCGTCCAGGGAAGTTCTGAGCTCGCAGTGTTGCTGTTCCAGGGCTCTGCACTGGGCCCAGACCACGCTGCCTCTTCTCACTGTGAAACCAAATGGTGTGAGGGAGGCAAAGACACCGTAAACCATGAACTGCCACCTGGCTGTCTTTAAGGCTGACTCGAAGGGGACGCCAGCATGGACAGCACTAGGCAGCGGGTTCCTCACCCTGCCCTGCGGCTGGGTGGCCCTGGGTGTGAAGGGCTGACAGCAGCACTGACACCACGTGGGGGAGCACATGACAAGGCATTGCAGTACCACCGTGTGTGCTGTCCCCTCCCTGCATAGGGGGAGAAACTGCCAAGGTCAGTGGAGTCACTGCTGCAGCCCCCGCCCCATGTGCCGTCCACTTACTTGTCACTCAGGCAGCCCGCGTCCTCAGAGCTCTGGGTGCTGCTGGTTGTCAGGCCTCAACAAACACAGGAGCGGCTGGCTTCGGTGCTCTGGGTGAGGAGCTGTGGCATCTTCACTCTAGTTATCTTTGTGTTTCCTGATAACTTATCCCAAGGTCAATTTGTCTTCAGTGACAGGCCAGACAGCCACTGTTCTCAGTTTCCACTCTCTTACTCGTTGATTTGTCCTGCTTTCTCTCTATTGCTCACAGCTTTCTGGGGGGAACTAACACCCCATGAAGGACATATATTCAGCTTGTACCATCTGGTCACTTTGGGATCAAGTAAGCACGTGTCTCCACCGTGGGTGCATTTGGCCCTCGAGGGCAGGTACCCACTGCTCCTCGGCTGAAACATCAAATTGCAGTTTTCCTAAGGTCTCACCAACAGGAGCAACTAATGCTGTTTACAAATCCAAACTCCTCAAGTGAGGTATAAACCGCCCTGCAGAGACATCCGCCCACACTGCCCAGTCCTATTTATAATCATCTGTGTTCAGGGGAGAAGCCCTGAGGTGTTGGAGGCCTGAATGGCGTCTGGATAACCACGGGGCGACGGCACAGGGCACAGCCATGTGACATGGTCCTTCCCACCTCAGTGTCACCTGCACTCATTGCCTTCTGTCTCACACCTGGCAAAGTGCTGAGCAATGCTGCAGAACCCAGACCACTCGGTGAACCAACATCCTTGGCAGCTGTAGGATGCATCGGGGGCACCAGGCTGTCATGCCATATCCTTGCTGGCAGGGCCTGGAGCCCTGAGTGCTGTGTGACAAGCAGCAGCCCTGGTAATGCATGCTCAGCTCCTCATCTGCTTTTATTAACCACGGGCCCCTGACACTAGGGGGGCAGCAACCCCGTGCCCTCATCCTCACTGCCAGAAGCTGTGAGTGTGTCACCTTACATGGCAAATGGGATTTTGCAAATGAGACTCAATTAATGGCCTTGAGAGGGGAGATTGTCCACACAGACCTAGTGTGATCACAGGTCCATAAAGATGGGAGAGGGAGCAACCGACAATAGTGGGAGACATGACCATGGGGGAAGGATGCAGCCAAGGCACCCAGGAAGCATCCAGAGGAGGGCAGGGCAGGGCACGGGGTCTCCCTGAGCCTGCAGAGGGGAGCCCATCCTGCGGACACCTGCAGGCCCATGAGTTTATGGCGATTTGGCATGGCAGCCGTGGAAAGCCAGGACCCATTCAACTCAGGACCATTTAGAATTCAGTCCTTTTAGAAAACGATGTTGATGTTGATGAGGATGAGGAGGAGCCGCAGGAGAAGGAGGAAGAGCTGCCAGGGACCAAAGCGAGACCTTGCTCTCCCATGGGAAGGCAGTAAGCCATGAACAATGGATCTGCCAGGAAAGAACGTGCTTTCAGAGAAAGGACATGCTTTCAGAGAAATTCGTCAAGTTGCTCTAGGCCATGGGGCAGGTCACCTTGGAAGAGAACTGCTGTGAGGACCCCGTGGGGTAAGCTGCCATCTTCCTGTGACCCATGTGTGACAGGAGCCCCGCGTCTGGGTCCCCATGTGTGCAAAGCCACAGGGCCGTGTCCACACATGACCCAGAGCAGGCTGGCTCCCGGGGTTGCCAAAGCGCTCGGCACAGCGGAGAAGACAGAGGCTCTGCGAGTGTTCGGGGGTTGTGGAGGCTCCATGGTCTTTCTTTGGAGATGTTTTTGGAAACATACCTTTTAACTTGTTGGTAATAGGGGGACTCCTCTAGTCGTCGTTATTTTGAGAGAGAGAGAGAGAGAGAATGGGGCAGGGAGGGGCAGAGACAGAATCTCAAGCAGACTCCATGGCCTGCATGGAGCCTGATGGGGGCTTGATCCCCTGACCCTGAGGTCATGACCTGAGTGGAAATCAAGAGTCAGACACTTAACTGACTGAGCCACACAGGTGCCCTGGGGTGGGGAAGGGGGAGGCTCCTGTTTTTAAAGCAACAGGATCTTCTAAAAGTCATTAAAAAAAGGCAGTATGTTATTTGGGCATTGGGACACCGCGCTGGGTGTGAGCAGAGATTGGCAGCAATCTAGGAGAGAGAGAGATGGAGAGACAGGACCTCAGACCACGACCCCTGTTGGGCTCTGACCTTGCCTGGGCCCCCGGGGACCGGGTATGGGTAGGAGTTGACTTATGTGGGAAGGGACCCAGAGCTTTCCCTCCATGCTAGTATTGATCCCAGTGCCAGCTTCAGCACTTCAGCTGTGTCTGGGGGTGATGAGGTAAGTCCTAGTATTTTCTACTAAATGCAAATGTGGCATTATGGGTGACCATGTGCCCCAGTTTGCCCAGGGCAGCACTGGCTGATGCTGGTACCCACTCTCAATGCTTCCCTCTTTGGAAGGTACATTGTGTTGTGACCCTATTTGCAGAAAACAGAGTGCCAGCTGCCAAATCTCACACCCACAGTGTGGCTAGGAGACGGGCAAGAGGAGGACATGCCCCTGTAGCTCTCCAAGGAAGAGAGCAAGGCCCGGGGACTGCATGGCTGCAAGAGCCGTGGTCAGCTCACAGGTCTGCCCCAGGCTGGTGCTGATGGCAGCAACATGTGTCGAACGAAGGTGGTCGGCCCCAGATGCTGGTGCTGTAGACTGTCCCCCACGCCGTCTGCACCTGCCCCCTGCACTACGGCCTACACACAGGTCCTGAAGGGATCGGTTGGCCAACTTAATTGATCCTTAGAGTGGGATGCTTCAGATTTCATCAGTTTATATCCAAATTGATGAATTCACCTCAACTTCAAATTGTCCTCAAGTTTTGCTGTCTTGACGGATTCAAGTGATCCTCCTATTTGTCCTAGTGGCAGAGCCACAGGATATTAGGGCCAAAACCATCTCTGTAGCTTAATAACCACCCAACCCAGTAGTTCCATCTCTTGCTGCACTTAGGAATTATTTGGGAGGATTTTTTAAATGTTGAGATCCAGGTCCTACCCCCAACAAGTGAATCAGACTCCAGGCAGTGGGACCTGGCACTGTACCAGGGGCACTGTGCACACAGGGGCAAGATCCCTTGTCTGGTCTGGACTCTTTACAAATGGGAGGATGTCCAGGGACCAGGAGTCAAGCGTGGGCACTGGGGAGCCAGCTAGAGCTCCCAGCACTTCTCTCCCACACTCCCCACAGTGTGCGGGGTAGATGGTTGAGTCCCATGGGAGATGGTGCCACAGAGAGTCCCTCAACAGCCTCTTACTGGTCAGGAATAAGATCTGGGAATCATCTTCATCCAAAAACACATATAGTTTGAACTTAATCAGAGCACATGACATATATATAGGACTTAGTAGTAGAAATGATGGTTCATCAGTGTCACAGTCACCACTCAACTGGAAAGGTAAACGGAAGCCTCCTAGTGACTAGAGCTAATCCTGACTTGGCATCCTGAGTGTGGCCCCGACGTGCCGTGGTGCTCAGTGCAAGTAGCTGTCGGTGTGCTTCCAGAAGGAGCTTGAGAACCTGACCAACACAGCCTCAGTCCCTGGGACTTCTGCCCCAAACTGGAACTGTTTTCACTTGAGATGGCCCAGGTGTCATCAGAGCACGTCCTCTGAGAAAACATGAAGCAATTAAATCCAGGCTATTGGGCTATCTAGCAACAGAACTGATGTCTATAACACATAGACCATGTAATTCTTCTTAAGAACTGAGTCTTAACCACAGCAAAGTCTCTGCTTAGGGAGAAATAATAAAACTGAATCAACTCTTAATTATTGTAGTCCTAGAACACAGGGACGCCCTCAATGCATAAAATCTGCAGATCGCAGAAACATCTTACATGGTCTTTAGTTCCGACGTGCTCCAGCTCACTATCCCAGACGACAGAATCATCTGCTTCTGTTCTGGTCGGCGCCCCCGCCGGAGCCCGCTGTAGGGAACGGCATGCTGCTTGTGCTGCCACTTTCCCCACGTGGACACACAACAGTCAGCAGGTCGCAGGCAGTGAGCATGGGTATCTGTGGAGCACCAGGCCAAGTGGTCGGTATTGAATGCATGTACCCTCCGCCATCCTAGGACATGAGCACATCATCCCCATGACAGGAAACTGCAGAAGGGATGGGTTCAGTAATGGGTCAGAATCACAAGGTCATTCAAACCGTGCGACGTGGGACCAGGAGTGGTGTTGGGTCTGTGTGTCCGCACAGTCCCTGCAGTCCGTGGTCCCCAGATCAGGTAGTTGAGATTGCCCGAAGCAAGGCCTGTGAGGTGAACTCTTGCAGACCTTCCTGGGCTGTGGTTGAGATTCCCCTGGTTGCTTATTTCAAACTTTTCCCTTGACATTGTCATGGGGATGTCAAAAGGCAGGCCTCAGGAGCCGCTACTATTCTAGTGGTTGCCATCTGAAAGCCTTCCCAGAGGGTTCTTCCCTCACCGTGTCAACACCCGTTTGTTGAGTTCCTACTATGTGCAGGCTGTGCCAGGCTCCAGATGTGGACGGGTCTGTAAAGACACCTGGCTCCAAATTCCAGGAGCTTAGTCTCGACATACGTAAAATAACCCACGCATCAAATTCTGCCTGAAATGTAAACACCCCTGAGTGTCAGCATTTCATCAGTTTGCCCTCTGGTTTCAAAGGACAAAACTTATTATTGAAAACCAACCTGCTGGTGATGGAGCTTAAACATTCTGCTGTAACTCCGCTGCATTCCTCTGCAATTGCATTAAAGCCAACACGGAGGGACTGGGCGCTGGGAGGTCATGACCTCCCTACTCGTACACCTGTGACTTAAAAACAATTTTAATTCCAGTATAGTTAGCGCACTGTAATATTCACATCAGGTGTACAGTGTGGGGATTCAGCACTACTGGACACCGCCAGATGCGTCACGACAGGTGTGCGCCCCGTCCTGTCACCTGTCTCACCCATCCCCCACCTCCCCTCTGGTCACCAACTCTGTGTCCTCCGTAGTTAAGACTCTGTTTTCTGGTTTGTCTCTCTTTTTTTTCCCTTTCTTCGTTCATTTATTTTGTCTTAAACTCCACATACGAGTGAGATCATAGGGTATTTATCTTCCTCTGATTGACTTATTAAATGTGTACATTTAAATTCAGATCTCATCCTACTTACACCATGATTTCCAGTCACAACCAGAAAACACACAAATATTTTTGGTTGTTTATGCTAATGCACCAACAAATTTTAAAGTGTGTTTTTTCCTCCCTCAAGTACCAAGAAAAATAGAAGACATAGGGATCCCTGGGTGGCGCAGCGGTTTGGCGCCTGCCTTTGGCCCAGGGCGCGATCCTGGAGACCCGGGATCGAATCCCACATCGGGCTCCTGGTGCATGGAGCCTGCTTCTCCCTCTGCCTGTGTCTCTGCCTCTCTCTCTCTCTCTCTGTGACTATCATAAATAAATAAAAATTAAAAAAAAACTTTTAAAATAGAAGACATAATGATTAAAAAAAAAACACACAATGATCCACTTCTTTCTCCTTAATTTATTAAACCATTTAATAAAATCCTCCCATGAGTGAGGTGTCCACTGGGGCAGGCTGAAGGCTCTGGATTCCCACTACACAGTGTCTATACCCACAGGGCACCATGGGCCTCTTTGTCAGGAATACAACCACTCAGCGCTAGCTCCACCTTCCCCTCCCTTAGGTCCCCAGTACCACCATTGCACTGTCTGTCTCCATGGATTTGAGGACTCCAGGCCCCTCACATCAGCGTATTTTTACAGTAGTTGTCCTTTGGTGTCCTTTGGTAGTCTCTTTCTCTCAGTGTAATGTCCTCAAGGTTTGTCCGTGTTTAGGTGGGTGTCAGGATTTCCTTCTTTTTTAAGGCTGAATAGTATTTCGTGTGTGTAAACCACGTTTTGTTCATCTATTCCTCTATGATGAACACATGGATTGCTTCCACCAGCAGCTGTTGTGAATAATGCTGATAGGGACGTATGTGTACAAATACCTTTTTGGGTCCATGCTTTCCATTCTTTTGAGTATATACTCAGAAGTACGATTGCTGGATCGTGTGGCAGTGAGTGTAATGGGGGGAGAGCTGCCATCCTGTTTTCTACAGTAGCTGCACCATTTTGCATTCTCACCAGCAATACACAAAGCGTCCAGTTTCTGCACACCTTTGACACTTATTTTTTTCTGTTTTTTTTTTAAGAAAAAATATCTATCCTGAGGGGCATCTCATTGTGGTTATGATTTGCATTTACCTAGTGATTACTGATGTCCAGTACCTTTTCAGTATCTATGTGTTTGTTGACCATTTGTATATCCTCTTTGTAAAAACATCTATTCAAATCCTTTGCCCATTTTTAAAATTGACTTGTTTGGGTTTGTTTGTGGTTGTTGCATCTAAGAATCTTTATATATTAATCCTTTATAAGACACGTGATTTTTTTAATAATAAATTTATTTTTTATTGGTGTTCAATTTGCCAACATACAGAATAACACCCAGTGCTCATCCCGTCAAGTGACCCCTCAGTGCCCGCCACCCAGTCACCCCCACCCCCCACCCACCTCCCCTTCCACCACCCCTAGTTCGTTTACCAGAGTTAGGAGTCTTCATGTTCTGTAAGACACGTGATTTGAAAATATTTTCTCCCGTTCTGTGTGTTGCCTTTTCACTTTCTTGATACTGTTCCTTTATACACAAAAGGTTTTGACTTTAATGAAGTCCAATTTACTTATTTATTCTTCTGTTACCTGCGCTTTTGGTGTCCTATTCGAGGAATCATTGACAAATCCGACATCATGAGACCTTCCTCCTATGTTTTCTTTTAAGAGCTATAATTTTATCTCTTACATTTGAGTCTTTGATCCATTTGGGGTTTGTTTTTTAATACAATGTAAGGTATGGGTAGAGATTTATTATTTCATTTGTGGATATCCAGTCATCCCAGCACCATTTGTTGAAAAGACCGTCCTTTCTCCTTTGAGTATTCTTGGCCACCTTGTCAAAAGTCTTTTGACCTATACGTGACAGTATTTCTGCCACTCTATTATATTCCATTGTTCTGATCATCTGTCTTTATGACAATACCTCACTGCTTTGGTTAATGTTATTTTGTAGTAAGTTTTGAAATCAGTGTGATTTTAAGGTTCCTTTGAGATTTTATGTGAATTTTAGGATAGACTTTTCCTAAGTGGGGCACTTCAAAAAAGTGGGGAACTGCAAAACATTATTTAGAATTTGATAGTGATTGCACTGAATCTGCAGATTGCTTTGGGTAGTATTGACATCTTAACACTATGCAGTATTACAATCTGTGAACATGGGATATCTTTCCATTTATTTGGGTCTTCTTTAATTCTTGCAGCAATGACTAATTTTGTAGTTTTCAGTGTACAAGTATTTCACTTCTTTGGCTAGGTTTATTTACTTAAATAAACCTAAATAAATAAATTATTTATAAATAAGTAATTATAAATAATTATTATAATAATTATAAATGTAATTATAAATAAATTACATCAAATACTTTTGATGTTATTGTAAGTGGAGTTTTCTTAATTTCCTTTTCAAATTGTTCATGGTTAGTGTATAGAAACAACTCATTTTGCATATTAATTTTGCATCCTGCAACATTTCTGAATTCATTCATTGATTTTAATAGTCTTCTTTGTGGAGTTTTTAGGGTTTTCTACATATAGGATCATGTCATCTGCAAACAGATAATTTTACTTCTTCCTTTCTAATTTAGATGCTTTTCTTTCCTTTTCTTGCTTAGTGGCTCCGGTAATCACTTGCAATATTATGTTGAATGGATGTGGCAAACATAGACATTCTTGTCTTTTTCCTGATCTCAGAGGAAAAGTTCTCAGTTTTCCCCCATTGAATGTGATGTCTACTGTAGGTTTTTCTATGTGACCTTTATAATATGTGACCTGTAGTGTGTGAAAGTCTCCTTCTCTTCCTAGCTTGTTGAGTTTTTTGATCATGAAAGGTGTTGAATTTGTCAAATGCTTTTTATGCATTAATTGAAATGATTGTGTTGAGTTCTTTCCCCTTTTCATTTTGTCAAACTGGTGTGGTACATTGATCAGCCTTTCATATGTTGGCCATCCTTGAATGCCAAGAACAAATTGCAGTTGGTGATACTGTAGAGTTCTTTTAACAAACTACTGACATTTGTTTGCTGGTATCTTGTTGAGATATTTTTTTTAAATTTAAATTCAATTTGCCAACATATAGTACCTTAGTTTAAGATACAGTTTTCAATAATTCATTAAGTGCATATAACACCCAGTGCTCATCCCATCACATGCCCTCCCTCCTGCTCATCCTTCAGTTACACTGTCCCACCCCACCCTTCTCCCCTCCAGCGACCCTCAGTTTGTTTCCCAGAGTTAGGAGTCGCTCATGGTTCATCTTCCTCTCTGATCTTTCCAGTTTCCAGTTTCCAGTGGTCTCTTGCGCTTTCTTATATTCCACATATGATAATTGTATTTCTCCAATTGATTTATTTTACTCAGCATAATACCCTCCAATTCCATCCATGCCAATGTAAATGGTAGGTATTCATCCTTTCTGATGGCTGAGTAATATTCTTTTGTATATATACTGCATCTTTATCCACATCAGTATTTATGAAGGATACTGATATATAGCTTTCTTTTCTTGTAGTGTCTGTATCTGGTTTTGGTATTAAGACAGTGTTTGCCTCATAGAATGAGTTAGAAAGTGTCCCCTCCTCTTCAATTTTTGAAAGAGTTTGAGAAAGATTGATGTTAATTCTGCTTTAAATGTTTGGTAGTGTTCACCTGTGCAACCATCTAATTCATGGCTATTTGTTGGTTTAGAGGTCCCTGATGACTGATTCAATCTCCTTGCTAGTTCCAAGTCTGTTCAGATTCCTGTCTCTTCATGATTTTGTCTGGATAGGTTTTGTATTTCCAGGAATTTGTACATTTTATCTAGGTTGTCCAATTTGTTGACATACATGTTCATGGTATTGTCTTATAATATTTATTTTTTACTCTACCTTTGAAGGTATCAAATATTACTATTTTAAAATATTACTTAATCAATTTGATTATTTTTAATTTTTTATCTGTGTGTATTATAAATATTTTTCTCCAGAGATTGTTTCACCATAGTCTGATTCATTTTCTATCCTGTAGCTATACGTCCCTTTAAACCTCTTACCCACTCACTGCCCAGTCTTTGGTTTATGGCATTCATCCATATGGATCAATACTCAAGTCCCAGATGCCAAATGTAAGCACTTCCTGAGCACAGGGTTGAAATGCACTGTTCTGCTGTGGAGAGTGAGTGGGGATTGGTGTGGGGACACTGCAGATTCTGGGGCACACGTCCAATGAGTTCGTGGGATCTAAAGTTGCCTTGCATTGTTCTGGTCTCCTGCACGAATGTCCAGCAGGCTTAGAAGGATGAACCCCCACAGCTATTCACTAACCCTGCAGCCTCTCACTCGCCAAGACAACAGTTTCAGACACACTTGTGTTCTCTGAGGGGCTTGCTTATCTCCTTCTTACATCAGGCAGGATATTCCCTGTTTTCCATCCCATTCCTTTTTAGGGAACCATTACTAAAAACAGAACAAGCTCAAATTCAGGTTTTCACAAAGGGTCAATCAGATGTTTTAGCCAGGAAGCATATTTAAATAATCCTTTTGGTTTGTGGCAATGGAAACATTCTTTTTGTGAATCCTTGACATAAATTAGTCACACAAATTAATTCCAACTCACTGGCTCAGGAGCTGAGATAAATCAGGCCCCGTATATAAAAATGCATGCTCTGGGAAAGTAAGGTTTTTATTAAACACTGAAACAGTGACCCCTGACCCTGGGCTGTCAGCCTCCGATCCTCAGGGCTGCCAACTGGACGTGCACTGGGGCAGGAGGGGCGCCAGCTCAGTGCCGTGCTGCTGTCAGGGTGCCGAGGCTCCTCTGTGTGCTTTGCTGTGTTACACGCCTGTCCTGGCGAGTGATCGGAACAGGCTGATGCACACTGATGGGACCCTGAGGACCTGCTGGGACCCCGTCTTCACGCACCTGATCCTCACACATCGGGGCCCTTGCATGTGTCCATGTCCGAGGAGAGCTGTGTTCTTCAGCAGCCACTGGCCCCTCGTGGGCCCCCTACCTGCCTGAGGCTGGTGTGCAGCCTTGCTTACACCAGCTCGCATAGGACCCTCCCCATCGACTCCATACATGAACCTGGGTGTGGACAGGAGCTGGTCCAGCCCAGCCCCTGAAGATGTGTCTTCCAGCTCTTGCGTGTTCCACGTGCCCTCTCTGCTCTGATGCCCCTGCTGCCCCGTGCCCTGCACTCGGAGGACTCCCAGAAATGCTCTCAGCTTACAACCAGGCCTCTTCCTCCGTTCTTCTCATGAAGTAGTAGGCTGTTGGCATGGGGGAAGACCAGTCATCACACGCAGTCGGCGGGATGCTCGTAGGGCCAGGAGGACCATGGCAGATGCCACTGTCTGAGAACGTGGCTATCAAAATGTGCATGTGTCCTCTGTGGTCTCCTGGGTTTCTGCTGACCCCCGGAACTCCTTAGAACTTTGCAGAGGCCAATTTAGTTGCTAAAAATTGTGCCAGCTTCTAGACTTTCTCAGAGGTGCTGTTTGGGACCCTGAGCTGCACGAGCCCCCAGGTCAGCCCCTGCGCGGAGCTGTAGCACTGACCTTCCTCTCCCTTGTCTTTCTCTTCTGAGTTCGGCCCTGTGCTTAACACAGAAATGATTAGGGGTTGTGTAAAGCTGGAATGTGGTCCCGAGGCCGCTCCTTTGGATGCATGGATGCCCCCGCTGCATGCTGTCCAGAGCCAGATGCGTGGCAGGCTTGAGGGCCCCCTTTTTCCAAGGACCTGAGAGGGGCCCAGGATGCTTTCCTGAGCTTTGCCTTTAGAGGAGTTGAAATGGTTTAAACTTGCTGATGGGGCCTCCATCACCTGATTAGACCTGGAGGTAGCTCCAGCCAGGGAGGATGTAAAAGCCTTTCGTGTAGGGCGCGCGGCTGCAAGAAATCTTAATAATCACAAACATAACTATTCTTCTGGATGTTGTACTTGGAATTGCTTTTCTCTAGCAAACCCCTTGTGATCTGGCATAAGTTTAGGACATTTTTGGCAAAAGGGGGGTTGTTTAATTGGCAGGGAAGCAATGTGCCTGGACAGAAGATTCTGGACTACCACGTCATTCCAGCTCATTTCTAGTTGCAAGACAGAGCAGCATTCATGCATGTGCTGCTCTTGTGCACAAGGCTGGCTGCAGTGAATCAATATTTTGGAATATACCACCAGAGGGGTGGTCTTCTCATTGAAAAAAGAGACTTACAGTGACGACCCTGCGGCATGCCACCTCCTCCCACAGCAGACATGAAGATAAAAAAGCAGTGCTTGGTGAAGCCAAGGAGAATTCTCCAGTGTTTAGATTTTAAATCTATACTGTGATGTATTATTCTTTTACTTTATTTTAAAATATAGTTTTGCAGAAATAAAATGATAACTGACAAGCATAGGGGACATCTAAACGCCTCGTCTGCCGGGTCAGGGCCTGGGCATTTCGTTTATTCCTGTTGCCATCCCTCCCAACCCTCGTCTAAAGGTCCTCTAGGCAATTAAGAATAAAATAACAATTTAAGATCAAATGTGGAACATTCACTTTTTAGCTCAGCTGCTAAAACTTGTTCACTGTTGCTGGAACTCCCACTAATGTGGCATTTTTAAAAATAAGAACTCTTTGAACTGCCTTTTAAGAGCATTCTCTAGATGAAACTGGTGTCACATGCTTGTCTTCAAAGGGCACACACATCCCGGGTTACAGGGGACGCAGATGAGCACTTACACCTGGGATTTCTGCTTCCCCAGCACGACCCTCCTCTGTTCCTTCAGTGACAACACGGCCCCTTCCATCCTCGTGCTTACCTTTCCTCCTCACAGCAGATCTTGCCTGGGTGACCCTGCTGAACAGAGCTGCCCCTACCGCCGCTGGGTCCCATGTGCACTGGGAGTCCCTGATGACCGTCAATCCTGGGGGGCCATGGAGGATGTGGGGCACCCTTCTGAGGACTGGGTGTAGCCCAGAAAACAACAAAGCTGGCGGTCACAGAGGGAGAGAGACCCCCGAGGAGTGCCTGGTGCAGGGAAGGGTGTCCTGCTCTGGGCTGCGCCAACACAAGTCCATTGCCCCTAAAAGAGCAGGGCCCCATGGGGGCATTCAAGCAGAGCTATGTGGCAGGAGAGATACAAGGTCGTTTGGGCAGGACGTGATTCTTCCTCCCCTTAACCTGGGTCTGTACCCCCTGGAGGCAGGAGCACCTGGCCCCACCCTGGCATCCAGAGGGACCCTTGGGGTGCCCCAAGTTTCCAGGGACAGTGGTGACTGCAGGTGTCAGGCAGGGACCCAAGGTGGCTGTGCGGCTGCAAACAAACCTGGCAGGAAGGGAGACGCACAGAGGAGTGGAGCTGCATGAGCTGGTCAGGCTGTGTGCGGGGTGCTGGGCTATGTGGATGTGTGTGCCCGGCACTCCGGCCCAGCTTTCCCCATGGTCCGAATGGCCAGGGGCGGCTCCAGACCCAGGGGTGTCCCGTCTCCCTGCCCCTCCTCCCTCAGCTTTGTATGCAGGTTGGAAGGGCTGGTCCGAGCAGGTGGCATCCAGCAGCATGCAAACTGCAGACCCATGCACATCTGTCCCAGGGCAACTGCACATGCGGCGTCAGGTCTGGCTGCAGTGTCCAAGCAGGAGACACAGGGACCCCACCCAGAAAGAAATCTGAGCATGCAGGGGCTGGCCTCGTGTATCCTCCGGCACGTGGCTGGTCGCCAGTATTCGCTTCCATGTTAGTCTCACCGTCTCTCGTCCCCTCCCCAATCTCTCCGTCTCTGGCTTTGTCACCGAGCCCTCCCTGCACCACCCCCCCCACCCCGGCCTCCAGCACGCGGCGCCTGCTCCCTCCTCTGCCTGCCAGGCGTCCGGCCTCAGTCGCGCCAGAGCTGCTGTGGGTGTGGAGCGAGGTCCAGGCAGCAGACTGCCCCGTGACGAGCTTCGTGGCCGGCCTTTGCTGGCGCCGCTGCCGCCTCCCTGGACTCCCGCCCGGGTTGGTTTGCCCCCTGCACCGCGACTGTAGCCTGTTGCAGGGCGTGCTGAGGCCACCGGAGCGCGGGAGGGCAGGCCTGCGGCCACCGGCGCTCGCGCTTTGAAGATACACGGCGGCAAGTCACGAAGCGAGACCTGACCCGGACAACCTGAGACAGGGCCTCGGAGAAACAGGATCAGCCCCGCAGTGAGCTACCAAGTGCCGCTGAGTCAGCGTGAGGAAAGGGCACCGAACTTCTGCAGCGCCTCGGAAGAGCTGGGCCGCAAGCCGCCTCTGCCAGACGCCGGTGCCCCGGGGCTGGAAGGCGAGCCTGCGGGTCAGAGAGAATGGGCTCAGAGATGGGAAAGCGTGGATCGGGAGACTGTGGGAGGCCAAGCCGAGTGTGGGCTCGTCAAGTGGTGTAGACGAGCTCAGCGGCCGGCAGCGCCGCCAAGCGCACCCTACGGGAACTCTCTTTGACCAAACAGGAGTCAAGCCAGCCCAGCATTCCTGCTTCGGTCCTTGTGGAGGTGCAGCTCCTGATTCCGGCACCAGGAGCGGGTTGTGTGGCCGTAGTTAAACCAGAGTGGGATCCTCACCATGATGAGCCGCGCAGAGCCGTGCCCATCTCTGCACACAGCGGTCATGGTCTCCGGCTCTGCGCTGACCCCAGGACGGAGCCCATGGGTTTGCTTTGCTGATGTTACAAATCCTCAGTGACACGGTGACTGTGCAGTTACCTCTTTTGACCAGAGAGATTCTTGGTGAGGAGTAAGATTCTAATTTCCCGAACGTCTTAAATAAAAAAGGTTTTATCATAGTCTTTTCAGACCACAGCTACCGCCCCTGAACTGTGTGTTTTGTCCCCGAATTAAGGAATGAGGCTGGAATGTGGGGCAGACCAGCCTGGGGCTCAGGACCCCGGAGGGTCTTCTTGGGGGGGCCCTTCTGGAACCCATGTGTGCTCCTATTGGGAGGTGGGCCACTGCACACAATACAGCTGTCCTGGGTGAAGGGGTCCGCCAAGGTCAAGCACCCGGGCATAGTCCCCATGAGGAATCAGAGCCTGAGTGCATGGAGGGCAGATAAGACACTTTTCTATTTTATTTTATTGCTAATAAATGAGGAGCCCCTCCATGGGCAGGAAATGGAAACGGGGATGCAGAGGGGCCACCTGGGGGTCTCCCGTAACCGTGGCTGCCTGCCTGGCTGCATGCTCCTTATTTCCTGGCTGCGCCATTGTCACAACACGTCTCCGTCATTTCTAGAACCCCATCTGGAAAACAGAGAGCTCCGGTGAACGTGGACCTGGTTTGCCTTTTATAAAATAGCTCTCAGGGAATGGCAGCTGAGAACACGGGAGGGTGACGCTAGCGGCAGATGTTGTCACCATCAGAACTGGAGTCACGAGGCCCAGAGCAGACAGAGATGCTGGAGAAGTGGGAGGTCCCAGAGCGGAAGTACAGCCAATGATGCCAAATGTGAGCGAATGTGAGTGTGAATGCTGCGGGCGAGGAGAGGGCCTTGAGCCAGCAGTGGCATGTCATACGCTCAGGGGCTGGCGTCCCCCAGGGCTGGAGGTCACGGCCGGGACAGTGGGTCCCGACCCCGCGGGCCTTACAGCCTCGGGGAAGATGGTGAGGAAATCACTCCACTTGACATAGGCATGGGGAGTGTTAAATACTTAATCTGTGGAAACATAAACTTCAAAAATATAGTTTTTTTCACTAATGCATAAAAAGTTGGTGATCCACACACTAGAGAATCAGGGCTGGTTCTAGCTCAATTCTTTAAAAGTTTCGCTCTAATTTAAAGTTGGTGAGGAAGCCGAGAGGGGCTGGAGGTGCTGTAGGGAGTGTGATCCTAGCAGCCGCTTGAGATGCCAGCGCCCTGGAGGCCGGGAGGCAAGGAGGCCGGCTGCTGGAGGCAAAGGTGTCTGGGAGCATGCTTGGTCATGCAGTTGGGGACTTCGGGATGCATGATCTTCGGGGGCCATGGGGTGGGAGCTTCTGGGCCTGCGGGCGGCACATGCGTGAACAAGTGAGGTCTGTGTTCAAGGGTCCCGAGGGGGGAGTGGTCCACATGGCCACTACAGGGGTCCTCCTGCACAGGTGACCCCGACCCCGGGAGATCAGACATGTGTGTCCATTAGCCTCAGGGGCTTGGCAGCAGCAGACAAACATGCAGCCAGGGCCAGGGAGCCGTGGGCAGCGGAGGCCCTGATGGGGTTTGGAGGGCACTGGGGAGATGATGGGCTCCATATCCGAAAGACCCAAGTGGCATCTCCGGGGAAGGGGGTGGGAAGCAGAAGCTTCGAACAAAACAACACACTAGAGGTAAGGGTGTGTCGGTGACAGGCAGAGGCCTGGACAACACAGGACAGGTGCCAGGGGTCGCAAGGGCTCAAGAATGTGGGGTGTGGGCCTGGGGTCTGGGGCACAGTCTCTCACAATAGCACATCCAGCCCGGCACCAGAAGGAGACCCCCGTCTGTGCTCTGATCCAAGGACTCTGTGACTTCCAGAAACACTGGAAGGTCCCCCAAACCATGAACCAAAGTGGTCTCGTTTTCTTGAAAGTTCCAGAGACCCCTAAAGCAGAGAAGGAAACCTTCCGCTCGGCAGCAAGAGATAGCAGGCTCGGGATACGAATGCCTCGTGGAAGCCCTTCTTGACCGGCCATCATTGCCGTCAGTGTGTAGGGAGGGTCAGGGAGGCCTCGGCTGGCGGAGGGGTTGCCCAGCCCACAGGGGCTTGAGTCCCACACAGAAACCACTCGGGGAAAGCACACAAGAGGGTGTGGAGGCCACCCTGTGACAGAGGCGCCTCCTCCCAGGGGCTGGCCCGTTCAGGGCCCCACAAACACATGGGGTCAGGCACCATCAGCCTGTGGGAGACAGACCCAGCCCCCAACCTGCCCCCGGAGCTGCGGGGTGCATGGGGTCCACACGTGTGGCTGGCTGGCCCCCACTCACAGGAACAATGCAGAGGGAAGGGGTCCTGACCAGTGACCGGCAAGCAGGACTCCTTCACTGGGTTTGTCCTGTTTCCAGCTCACAGGATGGACTGTGGCACAGTCATCAACAACATGTTCCGTTTCCGCTGTAATTATACCGGGCAGGGAGAATGCACCCGTCTCCTCAATAGTGTTTTAAGAGTTTGGTTTTCCAGCAACACTGGAAATTTGCTTAGATGCAGTTTGTCCTGGGGCATGGGGCCCCCACAGAACAGCCACTGAAGGAGCCCCCCAGACCTGTCCTACTTGGGCGAAGGAGCCCTGGCCCTGGGCCCCCCATCCGTCCATCCCTCCAGTGTGTGCCAGGGACACTCGTGGCTGCTGCACCTACAAGCATATCTGGGGTTCGGCCCCAAGCCTATAAGCTCCTGGCCTTCCTTGCTAAAACAGAGAGAGGTCAGAAGAGAAGTGACTGGTTCTTTTCTTCTCTGGCTCGGTTTCCACCGAAGGTATCTCTCCACACTGTGGCTGCTGTTCCCAGATGTGTATTCTTCCTATAAAACACGAGCAGCTATTCTGTGTGGCGTTCGTCAGAAGACCCCCAAGCTCTCTGGTCTCTGGGGAAAAGGGAGGAGAGCATGTCTGTCTGCCCCCCAGGGGCTCACACTGTGGAGACGGACACACAGCCACAATGCCAAGCAGACAGCCCTAGGAGGAGCTGCGGCACCGGCCCACGCCCACCATGCACCAGAAACGTGCTCTTCCACCTGTTTGGGATCTGAGCTTAGGGCACCCCTGGGGCCACATTCACTGTATAATCTTGGGTTTTGAGCCAGAGATCTTCTAAAACATGTGCACACATCTGATGTGATGAACACTCGTTATCAAGGCCTGCACATGTGAGCTCTGCATGGAGTTGGTGCCACATCCTCACAGCCATGGGGGCTCCCCTGGGATTGAAGGGCTTCTTGACCAGGCCAGGGTGTGACCCCGGTGATGCCCCAGGAGGCCAGGCTTGAGATCCTTTGTTGACGGCTCTCTTCACCACACTGTCCTTCAAGCTGGGCCAGGCAGGCAGGGCTGCCTCCCCGATGTGACAGCAGACAGACATGTGGCAGCGTCAGGCCCAGCCCGCTGCCCACTGTCTTCCATGTGACACGATGAGGCCCTCTTGTCAGGACAAGCCTGTGTCTTCCTCAGCCTCCCCTCCCTGACTCAGTGTGTTTCTCTGTCCCCTTGGTCAGTGTCCATCTCACCTGTCTCTCCATCCCGCATGCCCCGGTAGTCAACCAGCTGCCAAGCCATGAGCCATGACCGTGACCAAGCATCCCCTGTGTGCTCTCAGGCAGGCAGAAATGCAGGCCCGCTGGTGGAGCATACACAAGTCCATGTCCTCAGCTGTAGCAAGATTAGATATGGGCCCAGAGGATGGGCCCGCCTGCATCTTTGTGCGTGGCTGGAAGAAGTCCAGAATGACTTGTGGGCTCCCATGTGTCCCTGGGAACCACATAGCATCAGTGTGGGATACGTCTCTCACCCCAGCAGTACCTGTCTCCAAATGCTGGGCACCGGGAGCCTCCTGGGCAGCAGAATAATAGAGCAGCTGGCCCAGAGCAATGGGTGGGTGCCCCAGGCCGTGCCATGATCCCTGCTCCTGTCCTAGACACCGCAGCACCACACTTCTGAGCTTGCAGGGTTCCCGGGCCCCATCACTCGTGGGACCAGCCGGGAGAGATCCTTGATGATGTCCTGCCTCCCGCCGACAGACCCTGCCAGCCAGGTTGGGGGCTGGATGGGTGCTGGATCATGAGAAGGAGGTGCTGGCAGCTTACCCTCAGGCCGTGAGGGGAGCACTTGGGCTCTCGCCACCGTCTGTCCTGCCTGCCTCCTTGCAGATTGCCCTGTGGCCCTGCTGGTCCCCAAGCCCATCAGATCCACCCGCACCCCTCTGCACCTCTGCTCACATTCCTCTTTGCCTGGGAGTTCTGTCCCTCTCTGGCTGCACAGCTGGGGTTCAACTTCTCCTCCCACCCTGGGCCACTGCAAGGACAGGTGAGCCTTCCCTGCTCTGAGTCTGCTCAGCGTTCATTTTCTGCTATTTTGTGTTGTTGCGTGTCTGCTTCACCACCTGTCTCACCTCCTCCACCAAACCCTAAGCTCCATCAAGGTGAGACCCACACTGTCGGTCCCTCTGCAACATGCATAGCCCCACAGAGTGGCCATCAGAGCCACATGAGCAGCCTGGGGACATGGCCTCACCATCACCCACAGCTCCCCAGTACACTCAAGAGTCAAAGCCAAGTTCTTTACCGAGATTGAAGCCCAGTGACGTGGGTCCCAACCTCTTAGACCTTGCACGGCCTCTCCAGCCACACTGGCCACCTTGATTCGGGAACATAGAAGGCCCAGTTGTCTTCCTTATACTCACCTGGGAGGCTCCTCCCCAGATGTCCATGTGGCCCGTAACCTGCTCCCCAGATGTCCACATGGCCCACAGCCTCCTCCTGAAACATCCACTCGGTACATGCCTCATCATCTTAGCAAAGGCTCCCCTGGCCACTCTACCCAGAAGGGCAATAGCTTTCCCCTTCCCTATTTCCTATCTGATTTTTTTCTTTATGTTCATCATCAATTTTTATTTATTTTATTATCTGCCTTCCCTGCTAAAATGTCACCTCCATGAGATCAATATTTGGTCTATTTTGTTCTCTACCAAAGCCCCAGACCCTAAAACTGTGCCTGACACATAGATAGCGATCAGGAAATCAGGAAAATAAAATGGTCAATTAGTCTTGTTTGGAAAACCTGTCGAGTACGTCAAATATTCTATTTTCTGTGGGTGCCATGTTTCTATAGCGACCAGGCCAATCATTTTCTTATATTTGAATATTAAGACTTAAAAGCTGTGAATGAATCTTAGTATTTGTAAGAAATACTGTTAGAAGAAAAACTGAGTATTTTGAACATCATCTCCTTCCCTACCTCTCTGTGGCTTCCAGTAAAGCTAGTATGCTGACTCTGAGTAAAGACAGTCTTGTCGAATGAATATAATTTGTAGGAAAGGTGCACGAGTTTTTTGGTTTCCAGATACATACACTAGCCCTTCCTCCCCATGTGCGTCCTTCCGTGAATGTGTGGATATTTATGAGAAGGAAGGCCTGCATGCCTTCTGGGTTTCCAAACACTTGATCTTTTGCAGTCTTGTTTTTACAATCAAAGATCTGTCACAGCAGCAGGAGAAATTAAGAATCTCCTATGTCACAGACAGAATGGAGTGAGGGCAGGGTGCCCGGGCACCGTCTTGTTCCTTCACTGGTTTGCTGAGGGCTTGGAGACACTTGGCCCTGTGCTTGGTGCTCTGAGGATGGCACAGGAAACAAAAGCCAGCAGGGCTCACAAACTTGTTAGACTTAGCATGAAAATGGGTATTCTAGAACTTCCTCACAATTGTGCATTTCTGTCTGTGCCATGACTGGCAGAACCACAGCTAGTGGACAAGCTGGTACAGGGAGACAGGCAGAGAGGGGCTGGGCAAGCCCATCGTGCAGGAAGCCAGCCTGCCCTGACATACCCTGGGTCTCTCGAGCCGCATCCTTCTGGGGGCTGCAGTTGTGAGCACCCAAGCAGGGTTGAGCCTCAGCAAGGTCATCTGTGCTGTTCGTTTCATGGAAATGTCTGTGCCACTGGTGTCTGAGTCATTCAGTGATGTTGGCCTCATGCTCAGTAGTGCCTTCAACACATATTCTCTGTGCCAGGCACCACATGAAGAGGAGGAAGGCTCTGTCCATGTTTGAGAAAACCTAGAATCTGGAGGAACAAATAAATAGGAAACAATGCAGCACGACTAAGTCAGTGGAGCTTTAAGAAAAAAAAAAAAAACTTGAGATGAAATTTGCATCACATAAAATTGACCATTTTAAAATGAACAATTTAGCAGCATTTAGTACCGCTAAATGCTGGCACCTCTAACCAGTTACTAAACATTTCTCCCAAATGCATCTTTTCACTTTGAACCTACTTATATCTCTGGATCTAAAGTGGATCTTAGAACACTGGACCAGATGAACTGAATAGATATCTTCAGAACATTTCATCTTAAAGCAGCAGGATATACAGTCTTCTCCAGCGCACATGGAACATTCTCCAGAATAGATCGCATTCTGGGTCACAAATCAGGCCTCAATTGGTACAGAAAGATAGAGATCATACCATGCGTGTTTTTAAACCAACAACACTATGAAATATGAAGTCAACCACAGGAAAAAAACTGGAAAGACCACAAATACATGGAGGTTAAAGACCATCCTACTGAAGAATGACTGGGTTAACCAGGAAACCAAAGAAGAAATAAAAAAAATACATGGAAGTAAATAAAAATGAAAGCATGATAGTCTGAAACCTTTTGGATGTAGCAAAGTCGGTCCTAAGAGGGAGATATATTGCAATACAGACCTACCTCAAGAAGCAAGAAAGACCTCAAACACACAACATAACCTCACATCTAAAGGAGTTAGAAAAGGAACAGCAAATAAAGCCTAAAGCCAGCAGAAGAAGGGATATAATAAATATGAGAGCAGAAATAAACAATATAGAAACAAAAACAGTAGGATGAGTTATCAAAACTAAGAGATGGTCTTTGAAAGAATTAAAATTGGGAAAACTCTAGGCAGATTTATCAAAAAGAAAAGAGAAAGAATCCAAATAAAATCATAAATAAGAGAGGATAAATAACCAATACCACAGAAATAGAAATAATTATAAGAGAATAGCATGAAAAATTATATGCCAAAAAACTGGGCAAACTGGAAGAAATTGACAAATTCCTAGAAATCTACAAACTACCAGATCTGAAACAGGAAGAAATAGAAGACTTGAACAGACCCATAACCAGCAAAGAAATTGAATCTGTGATCAAAACTCTCCCAAGAAACAGAAGTCCAGGGCCAGATGATTTCCCATGGGAATTCTTCCAAATATTTAAAGAGTTAATACCTATTTTTCTGAAACTGTTCCAAAAAATAGAAATGGAAGGAAAAATTCCAAACCCTTTCATGAAGCCAGCATTACCTTAATTCCAAAACAATAGACTCCACTAAAAGGGAGAATTGCAGGCCAATATCCCTGATGAACATGGATGCAAAAATTCTCAATAAAATACTAACAACTTCAACAGTACATGAAAAGAAATATTCACTATGATCAAGGGCTGTAGGGCTGGTTCGATATCTGCAAATCATTCAATGTGACACATCAGATTAATAAAAGAAAGGATAAAAACCATATGGTTCTGTCAATAGATGCAGAAAAAGCATTTGACAATATACAGCATCCTTTCCTGATAAAAACCCTCAACAAAGTTGAGATGGAGGGAACATACCCCAACGTCACAAAGGCTGTATACAAAAGACCCACAGCTAACATCATGCCCAGTGGGAAAAACTGAGAGCTTTCCCCTACAGTCAGGATCAGGACGGGATGTCCACTCTCACCACTGCAATTTAACATAGTACTAGAGTCCTAGCCTCAGCAATCAGGTCACAAGAACAAGAACTGAAAGGCATCCAAATTAGCAAGGAAGATGCCATAGTTTCACTATTTGCAGATGACATGATACTCTATGTAGAAAATCCAAAATACTCCATCAAAAAATTGCTAGAACTGATACATGAATCCGCAAAGTCACAGGATATAATATCAACGTACAGAAATTTGTTGCATTCCTATACACCAATAACAGGCAGCAGAAAAAGAAATCAAGGAATTGATCCCATTTATAATTGAACTAAAAACAATAAGATACCGGGATGCCTGGGTGGCTCAGTGGTTGAGTGGCTGCCTTCAGCTCAGGGCATGATCCCAGGTGCAGGGATCGAGTCCCACATTGGGCTTCCTGCAAGGAGTCTGCTTCTCCCTCTGCCTGTGTCTCTGCCTCTCTCTCTGTGTCGCTCATAAATAAATAAATAAATTCTTTCAAAAAAATAAGATACCTAGGAATAAACCTAACCAAAGATCTGTACTCTGAAAATTATAGAACATTTATGAAGGAAACTGAAGAGGACACAAAGAAATGGAAAAACATTCATTCCATGCTCACAGATTGGAAGAACAAATATTGTTAAAATGTACTGCCCAAAGCGATCTACACATTCAATGCAATCCCCATCAAAATACCACCAGCATTTTTCACAGAGTAGGAACAAACAATCCTAAAAATTTGTATGGAACCACAAAAGACCCCAAATAGCCAAAGCAGTTCTGAAAAAGAAAAAACTGAAGGCATCACAATTCTGGATTTCAATCTGTATTATAAAGCTTTAGTCATCAAGACAGTGTGGTGCTGGCACAAATAGAGACACATAGATTAATGGAACAGGTGAGAGAACCCAGAAATGAGCCCTCAACTCTATGGTCAATTAATCTTCAACAAAGCAGGAAAGAGTATCCAGTGGAAAAAAGTCTCTTCAACAAATGGTGTTGGGAAAATTGGGTAGCCACGTGCAGAAGGCTGAACCTGGAACACTCTCTTACACCATACACAAAAATAAACTCAAGATGGGTGGAAGACCTAAATCTGAGACAGGAATCCATCAAAATCCTAGAGGAGAACACAGGCAACAGAGTTCTTTCACCTTGACTCCAGAGCAACTTCTTATTAGACATGTGGCCAGAGGCAAGGGAAACACAAGTAAAAATGAACTATTGTGACTACAGCAAGATAAAAAGCTTCTGCACAGCAATCAGCAAAACTAAAAGTCAACCTACAGAGTGGGAGGAGATATTTGCAAATGACAGATAAAGGGCTGGTATCCAAGATCTATAAAGAACTTATCAAACTCCACACCCAAAAACCAAATAACTAGTTAAGAAATGGGCACAAGACATGAATAAATATTTTTCATATTTTTCATCCACATGGCCAACAGACACATGAAAAAATACTCAACATCACATGTCATCCGGGAAATACAAATAAAAACCACATGAGATACCACCTCACTCCTGTCAGAAGGGCTATAATTGGTGAGGATACAGAAAAAGGAGAACCCTCCTGCACTGTTGGTGGGAATGCAGGCTGGTGCAGCCACTCTGGAGAACAGTGTGGAAGTTCCTCAAGAAGCTAAAAATAGAACTATGACCCCCAGCCATTATACTGCTAGGTATTTACCCAAAAGACGCAAAAATATAGATTTAAAGGGATACATGCAACCCGATGTTTACAGCAGCAGTATCAACAACAGCCAAACTGTGGAAAGAGCGCAGATGTCTGCCACATGGATGGATAATGAAGATGTGGTCTGTATATGTACAATGGAATGTAACACAGTAATCAAAAAAAAAAAAGAAATCTTGCCATTTGCAACCACATGGACGAAGGTAGAAGGTATTATGGTAAGTGAAATAAGTCAGTAAGAGAAAACCAGTATGATCTCACTCCTATGTGGAATTTAAGCAACAAAACAGATGAACATCAGGGAGGGGGATAAAAAGAAAGAGGGAAACAAACTGTAAGAGACTCTTCACAATGGAGAACACCCTGAGGGCTGCTGGCAGGAGGTGGGTGGGGATGGGCTTCATGGAGGATAGGGACAAAGGAGGCACCTTTGTGAGGAGCACTGGGTGTCATATGGAAGTGACGAATCCCTGAATTCTACTCCAGAAACCGATACTGCACTGCATGTTCACTAGCTAGAATTTCAGTTAAAAATAAAAATAAGGTGGGTCTTAGAGATGGTGTGTGGTTGGATTGTACTTCACATCTGTCCTGGCCAGTCTATCTTCTGATTGGTGGGGTGATCCCTTTACATTTCAGGTGAGGACGAGCCCCTCCCTCCATGCTGCTGGATCTCCTCTGCCTCACACCTGTCCTCAGTCTGTTCATTGTGAACAGTACAGGAAACTCTCTGTACTTGTTAAAGTTGTTCTCTTAAGTGAATACCATGGGACTTAAAACTAACAACCCACATTTACAATAACCTAGTTGGAATTAATACCAAAGCTTCAAAGCCTATAAAGATTTAAATCCTACATAGCTCTGTCCCCCCAGCTGTATATTGTTATTGTGATACGTGAACTCTTTATCAGCTGTGCACCCATTAAAAAAAAAAAGATTATTTATTTGACAGAGAGAGTCCAAGAGTGTGAGGGCCAGAGGGAGATTTTGCGGTGATCAAGGAGCTTGATGGGCAGGCTTGATCCCACAGCCCTGAGATCACAACCTGAGTCGAGAGCAAGAGCCAGACACTAACTGCCCCAGCTGCATGCCCTTTAACTTAGATTCATAGTTCGTGTGTCATGCATTTGTCTTTTAGATCATTGAGACCACAAATCCCTTCCGTTTTTATCTAGGAATGTCTTGACTTCACCTTCATTTCTGGAGAATGGTTTTGCCAGATACAGAATTCTTGGATGAGCTTCTTTCTTCTAGCACATTAGATATGCCCTCCCAGAGCCTCTAGCCAATGGCCTCTGGTGAGGAAGCAGCCGTCAGTCTGGTTAGGCCCCTGGAGGTGACAAGCCACTTCTTTCCTGCTGCCTTCAGGATTCTTTTGTCTGTGGCTTATGACAGTTTGATTATAATGATTCAGTGTGGATCTCTTTGATTTTATCCTTGAATCTGTTGAGCTATTTGGATATGCATGTTTATGTCTATCATCAGATTTGAGCTATTATTGGCCATTTTTAAAAGATTTTATTTATTTTATTTGACAGAGGAAGAGAGAGAGAGAGCACACACAAGTAGGCAGAGCTGCAGATAGGGGCAGAGAGAGAAGCAGGCTCCCCACTGAGCAGAGAGCCCCATGCGGGGCTCAATCCCAGGACCCTAGGGTCATGACCTGAGCCAAAGGCAGACACTTCACGAACTGAGCCACCCAGGTGCCCTGTTGTCCATTATTTCTATCATCAACCAGGAACCTGAAAGAGGTTTCCTTAAAGTCTTGGAGCCAGGAGGGGGGAAGTACTCTCCCAGCCTTTGCAGATTGGTTCTGAGCTAGTCACTCCTTCAGCACTGTGCCCAGCCACCCATAACTCTGCCTTCACCTTTGTGTCCCATTGTTTAGAGCCCAAAGGTTAAGCGAGGCCAAGACTAGGATCCCTCCAGGCCTCTCTGAGTGCATATTGGCCCTGGGCACGCACGTCCTACTCCGAATTCCCCGGGGTGTGCGGCAGCCCTCTGAAACCTGTATAGTTGCCCTGCACCTTCCTCTCGGCCTCCTTGCCCAGCTTCTAGGTCTCTGCTGCTTGGCCTTCCACCATCTCTGGCTCTGGATGGAGCAGTGCTCTCAACATGTACTTCCCAGAAGGCCAATCCAGCTCACAGGATGCAAAATAAAGCTTCGTCTCTGCACCGGTCCCTCGGGGAACCACCAGACACTGCAAACATGCACCACTTTTCTTGAGAACAAAGTCAGTATTATCCCTGGTCCCAGCCAGCAACACCTGGAGTACAGGCCACTGTCCACGTGGCCACTGCTGAGCTGGTGAGGGTGTGGAGAGTAGGTGGGTGAGCAAAACACTGTGGCCCTTTCTGCCAGATTACGGTGATCACTTCCTTTTATGACTGTTCCCTTGGTTGCTGTCTGCCTTTTCCACTAGATCCCCATGTTCTGAGGAGTTGATCCTATCCATGTTTGTCACCAAAATCATTACTTCAGTGGGGGGACAGGTCCGTGGTGCC
The DNA here is from genome assembly GCF_053574225.1 of Canis aureus. Lineage (NCBI taxonomy): Eukaryota > Metazoa > Chordata > Mammalia > Carnivora > Canidae > Canis > Canis aureus. The sequence continues at coordinate 46,572,223 of NC_135625.1, forward strand.
ATCAGGTTGATGGAAGAACTCCTAACAGACCCATAAGCCCTGCCCACGTCCCCACAGCCCACTCGGCCCACCTGCAGCTCTTGGGTCATGTCCTGGCATCTCCGTGGCTCAACAGGGACAGCAGGCCCAGGCCCACAGATGGCCAGGGCTGCTCAGGAGTTCCCTTCCTCACAGAGGCCCCCAGAGTATGTGGGATGGTCTGGCGTGCGTTCTGCAGGCTCACAGAGCACGCATCAGGATGGTCCCATTGCCTGTGGGTGCTTATCCATGCACCTTCAATAGCATCCCTTCCGGGCCTCGTGTCCCCCTGCCCCAGCCAGGGTGCTTCCTGGGATCACCTGCGACAGACCACTTGTGGCCATGTCCCTGTTTCATGTGAAAACCCAAACTAAAACAGCCTCTGCTTACAGCCCTTCGTGTTGAATCCTCCAGTGGTGACATCCCCATACCTGTGGCTTGCGGGTCACCCTTCACCAGCAGCCCTCAGTGGAGCAGGCACTCACGCAAGGGGCCTGGGCAGCTGCAGCAGTTGGCCTGTGCCTGGTTCTCAGGGTTGCGAACCCTTGCTTGCTGTGTGTGGGCCTTGGCATCTGGGTTACGTGTTAATAATTAAAAGTGTCTCATTTGTATACAGATATGTCATAATCTTTACCTCCAGGCAAAAATAGGCCCGTGTGAAATGGTGTGGAAAAAATAACTTGAAGTACTCTTAGTCTCTGCGGCTTCACTCAGCACATAAGCAATATTTTCCCTGCTGATTGAAGAAATCTTTCTCCCTAAGGACTGACTGGATCGTACCTCTTTTTTCTTTTTCTTTTCTTTTTTTTTTTTTTTTTTTTTTTTTGCATGTCTTCCTGAGAGAAAGATCTATAAGCTCTCCCAGGAGGTGTAAGCCAACTGGAGGGACGTCAGCTGAGTGGTTTGGTTACCTCACAAAATCAGAAAAGTTGATTTTTTTCACATCTCCCAAGTGAGTCCTGAGATTGGGAGCAGCTGCTCCTTCACCGTGTTCCTCTGACATGTCATGGCTGACTCTCCTCACCTTTCCTGTCGTCGTCTAGCCTCTTGCTGGGAGGTAAGGTTCCTCTCTGCTGGGGCTTCGGTGCCCTGCACTGAGCCTCGTGACCCAGGGACCGGGAAGCAGGAGGCCACAGCAGGCAAGGTGGGCAGTAAAGGTACAGACCACCCATCTGCAAACAGCTTCTTCGTGGCTTTGCTCCCACCTGTTTACTGGCTGCAGTGACCAGATGGGGAGTGAGGGCTGCGGACCTGGGGGCAGGCCTAGGTCGGGAAGCAGTAGCAGACGCTTGTGTGGGGGAACCTGTGGTGCCAGTGGGCTCCCGGGCCTCCTCTCCCTGGTCCCCCGCTTCTGGCACATCTCACACCCTCCGCCAGCCAAGTGCACGCTCCTCGCTATGGGAGCTGCCAATTGGAGGCCCGTGGAAACTGGTTCTGGCTGGCTGCTCTCCTGGTGGCTCACGGCAGAAGGCGGTTCAGCTATGATTTGACAGGAGTCGGTGTCTTAGTGAATTTTCCTCTTGACAGGAGCCTCTGAGAGCAGAAAGATCGTCGTAGAGCCTGTGAGCGCTCCAGCTGAGTCCAGATGTTTGGGCTGCCAGGATCGTAGGACAGGAGACACGGGGGAAGTTAGGTGGCCTAGGTGGCCGCGGGAGCTGTTTCTGTTCCTGACAAAGAGCATCACACCAGCTCTCTGCGGGCTCCAGACCAGAGGCCGGGGGTAGGGGGGGGACATCAAGAGCTCCTAGGGCTGCCAGCAACTGGAAGAGGCAGACTGGGAATCACTCCCAGCAGATCAACCCATGAAGCCCTGGGGCTGGCACACAGCATTGGGATGCATGCCTGAAACGAGATGCAGTAAGACCCTTCCTATGCGTCAGCCTACCTCCCACGGTCATTCCTGGTGCCCTGGGTCCTGGGGGGAAGCCTGGCAGTGCCGCCCCTCACAGAGGCCATCCTCTGCAGGTGGAGCCCCTGAAGCCAGGCCATGTGGTGCCAGTGGGGCAGTGTGGGGCCTGGGGGGGCATCAGCAGGGCTGGGACCTGGGAGTGGGGAGAGGACAGCTTGGAGCAATGTGAACTCCGCAGGTGCAGGGACAGCTCTGCAAAAGAGCATGGTTTCAGGGCCCATGGGGTCCAGGGAGGCCTGTGGGCTGTGTCGGGGAAGGGGGCTAGCAGGCTGCCTGGCCGGTGGTGGTTGTGAGCCTGGATGTGGTCAGCACCCCGAATCTTGAGCTGGAGGGGAGGGTGGACAAGGCTGCTTTGAGGGACTACTCAGGCGGAGGTGATAGGCTGGAGGGTGGTCTCGAGTTCCTGGTATAAAGTACAGGTTCTGTGATGAGAAATAGGATGCTGCACAAGGAGTCACAACACCATCTCCTTGGGGAAGTCCAGCGTGTCTCCTTTCTCTTCTCCAGCTTAACACGACAAGCGCTTCCTGGAAATGCAAGCTCTTTGGAGCCTCAAGACTTCCAGGGAGGGGGCAGCCAGGAGTTCCTGTCCTGTCCTGTCTGAGGCTGGGGGTGGTGGGTCCCCTGTTGGGACAGGAGCACAGCTGGGGAGGAGCCATGAGCTTGGGGTCGAGACGCTGAGCTGAGCCACATGTGTGTGGCCCTCTGGGGATGGTGCAGCCACTGGGCCCTGGGGTCGTGGGTATAGAGTACCCCATGGGCATGCAGGACCCTGGCGTGATGCTGTGTCTCCCCTGTGTCTCCATTTACGTGCGCCCCTGGACTTGGCTGTCCCAGTCCCATTGCCCGCGTTTAGTCCAGGTAGGAAGTGGACCTGCCCTGCAGAAGTGCCCCCAAGGTGGCAGCATCTCAGGACACACTCGGGTCAGTTGCCCAGCCGGCTTGCGACCAGCCACGGTGGAGAAGCCAGAGCTTGGGACAGGGCTGGGGGCATCAGGGCCCTGGTCCTGCCCTCTACGTGCCCTCTACCATAGAGCTGGGGGCCTTTGGACTGTGGGCTGGGGTGACAGGAAGAACTGTCTGGAAATGGTTGAAGGGCCACTGGATGTCATCGTGTTGCTCCACAGGGTCCCTCACAGCTGACTTTTCCCGAGGCGGTTCGAGCCCATCCACAGGGCCTGTGAGGACCCCTGAGAACATGGGGTCCCCTTGCAGCCTGGCCATGGCCTCATGCTTCCCAGGGGCCCCATAGCAGACAGCAGATGCTGCCTGGGTTGTTGCACGACAAGGGGACAGCAGAGCCCGACTGCCAGAGCAGGAGCCATGGTGTCTGAGCCCTGGTCACCTGGAGCTGGCACCCTAGCCTTGCCTGGGACTCCTCTCCACTTCTTGGGATGCCGTGTCACTCAGCCACTGGCAGGGGACCCAGACAGCCAGCACGCATTTGGAAGGATAGCTAACCATGACGTCGCCCAAGTGTGGTGAAGACGGTTTCTGAGACTCTGACTTGAAACACATTGGAAGTAGTCACCTCTGGTCCTCAGTCTCATATTGAGCCCCCTCAGGAGGGGCTCACATCATGTCCATGAGAGCAGAGCAGGGCTCCCAGGGGGCCTGGGGAAGCCGCTCTGTCTGCCGCCAGCCCAATGCCCCGAGCACAGCCAGAGCAGTGTGTCCCGCACATGGTGGTCCCCTTAGCCGGGGCAGGATTTGGGTCAGAGCTGAGGGAATTGGGCACAGCGGCCCTTGCTCAGCAGCACGTCCCACTCCTTTCTGTAGAAGGACTATGGTGGTCATCGGGGGCTCGGCTGCCTGTGCGCGTCACAGAGCGTGTTGTGCTCCAGGCTCAGTGCCAAGCCCTGGAGATACCACCCTGCATGAGACGTTCTCGAGTCCTGGGCAGCACACTGGGGCAGATGCAGCCCACGTCTGACTGGGGAGAGTGCATGACAGGGCTGCCCTGGTGGCCGTGCATGGGCCCCGCGTCCTGCCACCGCTGTGCCCCTGGATCAGGTAGCCCACACATCCTACATTTATCTTCGCTCTCAAGTGGCCTCTGGTCCCTACAGGGAGCTGCTCTCTGCTCTTCCTCCACAGAAGCAAGCCTCTAAGAGCCTCATGTACCTACATGCCCGGAATAGTGTGCAGAGCCCGGGAATGGGTCGTGGGCGTGTGGCAGAGGCCAGGGTGGGTGCGTCCCCAGGTGCTAAGGGGCCCCTCCTCACAGGCTCATTGCTCTTGCCAAATGCTCTCCTTCGCTGTTTGTCTCTGGGAAGAGTTGTGTGTTTTTAGACCCAGTCCCTGAGTTGGTGGCCTTGGTGGAGCTCCGTGGGAGCTCATCAGCAAGTTCCAGGGGACAGGAGTACATCGACTGCTGGCCCTTGGTGCCACGGACCGGAGAGAACACAGGCCAGGCCAGGGCAGGCAACCGCGGGATGACGGCAGGGCTCCAAGAAGTGCGTAGAAGGGATGGAAGAGTAACAGCACCCACCTGATCAATGACAGGGTAGGAGCTCGCCGACACGTGGCAGGTCCAGGGGCTCCACCCTGGAGACAGCTGGTCTCCTCCCTTGGGGCGCCCACATGAGCATGTTCTTGGACTCCCACTGGAACCAGACTCAGGGCATGCGTGGTCTCCGCCCCCCATTCACCAGGTGGGCCGAGGGCCACATCTACTGCCCACCAGCTCTGCACAGGCCTCAGGGAGACCGCAGTCCAGGACCCAGAGGTGCCCGCAGTCCCTTCACAGGACCTGTCTGTCCTGGAGGCTCCCTAGGCAAGGTGAGCTGTGATTGGCGCCCGTAGGCATCGGTCTGGGTATGGACGGCAGGAGTGGCAAGCCGAGCCCACCCTGTAGCCCATCACTGCAGCTTCCGGGTACCCGGCGGTGCTCAAACCGACGTGTCTGGTGTGATTGAGGATTATGCCTGCTGGCCAGTAACCACCGCTCCGCTCTCCACCTCTACAACCTCACTGCCATAGATACTTCGCGTAAGTGAGGTCACACAGCTGTCATCACTCAATGATGACAGACCACTCAGCGTGATGTCTTCAGGGTTTATTTGCGTTGTTCCATGGGACAGTATTTCCTTCTTTAAGACTAAATGATAATCCCTGGCATGTATGATGTGCACATAGGCATGTACGGCGTCTTCTCCATACGTTCTGCAGTTGGCAGACACGTTGTACGCTTCCCCATCTTGGCTGCTGTGAATGATGCTGCAGAGAATGTGGGGGTGCAGATTCTCCTTCCAGACCCTCATTGCAATTCTTTTGGGTAAATAGCCAGGATTGGAATTGCTGTCGTGTGCTAATCTGACTTTTAATTTGTTAAGGAGCTTCCACACTGTTTTTCCCAGTGGCCTGGTCATTTTACATCCCTACCAGCAGTGCACAAGGGTTTCAGTTTATCCATCTTTGCCAACACTTGTCTTTTTTGGGGTAATTGCCATAATTAGAGGTGTGAGGTGTACAAGCACATTTTAAATACCCAGATACAGAAGTAAATTGCAGGTTATCCCTGAAAGAATGCAGGGCCAAGGAGACAAGAGGTCAAATTCTATGTCCATTTCTACCAGAAGCTGTAGGTCACACTGGTGCTAGATGCAAGGCCCCTGGACCTTGCTTCCACTCTTCTGTGATTATCGGTTTTGGTAAATTGGATTCATGACCATCCCTTCACTGCAGATGCAGCTCTGCCCATGGAGATTTATTTTATTTTATTTTTGTTTTCCTTTCTTCTTTTTTTTAGATTTTATTTATTTATTCATGAGAGACACAGAGAGAGAGGCAGAGGCAGAGGGAGAGGGAGAAGCAGGCTCCCTGCAGGAAGCCCGATATGGGACTCAATCCCAGGACCCCAGGGTCATGCCCTGAGCCAAAGGAAGATGCTCAACTACTGAGCCACCCAGGTGTCTCCCACTGAGATTTCTGATCCTTGGTGAGCTCCACCCAACATTCCCATTAGCACTTAGGGAAGGACCAGTGCCAAGTGCCTTAAGGCAGCCCTGGCCTGGAACTTCCACAATGATGGGAATGTTCTAGATCTTTGCTGTCTAATATGACAACCACTGGCCACTTGTGATGTTTCTAATATAACTGAGGAGCTACATTTTTTATGTTATTTAATTGTAGTTCATTTAACGTGGATCCATGTGGCTGCAGAAATAGCAGTGCAGCTTTGCAAGGTTCACGTTGTGCTCACGCTGTCATCATGGCCTTGGAGAGCCCAGCCCGATTGCCTTCAGTGCCCTGTGCCCATCCTGACATGGCACTTCTCTGTGGGCCACACCCACAAATGTACGAACTCTTTGTTTCACTGTTAGAAATGAAATCATTCTGCCTAAGTGCTGAACCCCCCCAAAAGGTAGTTATCTTTATTAAAATATTATCACATTTGGCATATCAGAAAGATATCTATCTTTGATATTAAATAGAACTTTGGGGAAGAGTTACCCATAATTCTGTCAATTTGATACAACTTGAATATTTAATCTTTAATGTATTGATATGGCAGGTCTACCATTGAAAATGGTGGTATTTGGTGCAAGACAGATCCAGGGTCAGATCCTGCCTCTGCATTTTGTCGAGTGGCAGTGAGAAGATAGATGACCTCCCCGGGTCTCCCTTCCCCATCTGTAACGGGAGGAGGAGCACCTATGCTACGTGCCTGGCACACGGCAGAGCATGGAAGGTGGTCTGCATGTACAATGGCTTGTATCTCACATCTGTCCCCACCTACCTTTCTTGTTGACATGGCTGAGCAGTCATGTTAGGACTTGTGGCCATAGTCACTGGGCAGACCCAAGTGTCCCTGAGAACTGCCCCAGGTGGCACTCATCTGCCCATTGCTGCACACACATCCTTCTCTTCATCGTGGTTCCCAGTTTGTCCTCTGTGTTTACCCGCATTTTCACCTTAGTTGATATGGGAACCTCAATCCTGTGGGTGCTCCAATTTTTCTGAGACTGCCAATGCCTCAAAGCAAAGGAAACCTTTCATAAGGCACAGTCTGCCACACGCTTGGTGTCCTCCCGTGACAGGCCCACTCCACGGCCACCACCTCCATCCACAGTGCTCTATCTCACAGAGAATGGCTCTTGTCTTTCAACAGCTGGGGTCAAGTTATGAATAAAATCATATCAAAATAGTCCTACCGTGCATTTCACTTCAGATCTGGAAGATTCCATATATCACCGCTGTTTCCAAATTTTAGCTTGATAGCGTCAGAGGAAAATAAAGCAAGCCAGTGAGAGAAGGAACGTGTGTCAAACAGTTATTAAGGCCCAAGTCACAGCGGTTGTAAATGGTGCTGCTGAGCAAGATTGCTGCTGGGCTCGCATCATCAGGTTGTGAGGATGTGGGTAAAGATGAGCTAGAGATGCATGGGACTTGCAGACAGACTCTGCGGCTTCCTGAGACATCAGTCCCTCATCTTCTAGCTCCAAGGGTGATGGGTGGTCAGTCCCTTTCAAGCCAGGACTTACCCCGAAACTCAGGGGGCTGTGCCTCCTTCTCTCCATGAATGGGATTGGTGACAGGAACAAAACCTTTGGACTAATGAGTCCAGCTCCTCTCTGGCTTTTTAAGCATTTTCTCCCAAGAGTAGAAGATAAAAGCCTCAGTGTCCAAGTCACCCCAGAGCATTGCACTTGAGGTGTGAAGCCACTGGGCGCCGATGGCTTTATTCTCTCATCAAACACTCTTCATCGGGTTCCAAGGTAGATGATGTCAACTGAATGGGAGCCCACACGATCTGCTCCAGAAATCAGGGATCAGTGTCTTCTCTCTCCTTTTCCTTTCATCATCAATGACCTCGGGTTCCCTCATGCCCAGGTGACAGGAGATCCTGCGTCCCGCTCCACAGTCTTCTTGGGCTTCAGTCACTGACACATGACTAATCCAAGCTCATGTTCTGACTGCTGTCAGGGGCCTTCACAAAGAACCAGCATCTGCTCTCAGGTCGTGGAAGTGCCAGAAATGCTTCCCACAAGGTGCCTGGCTGGATTCTGAAGAATGACATGGGATCACCTAGCATGGGGGGTTAGCATGGGTGACGGAGGTGGGAGGACACCCTGCAAGAGGCAGGTGTATGCAGAAAGACCCATAAGTGAATAGGAGCATGGTATGTTTAAGTCATGTGGTGGGTGCTGCTGAAGGATGGGGTGAGGAGTGTGTGATGGTGTGCGTGCTGTGCCTCTGGTGATTCTGCACAGGGTTTCATGTGAGCGGGTCCACATTTTAGACACTACGCCCCACCCCCCATGGCTTCCACATGAGAAGAGAGGAAGGGTGGGTAACCAGAGAGCTATTGGCAAGACCCTCGGGAGGGCTTGTGGATGACTGGATGTGCAGAGGAGGGACGGCACGTAGCTGGCAGGTTCTGGTCTGGGAGGCATGGGCGGCATTGACACCCACAGAGCCCATGATCTCGTGTGTTGTGTCCTCAACAAAACAGAGCTAAGCTGGTGACTCTCAGGACTTTTTAAATTAGCTGAAGCAGAATACCTTTTCCTCTCAATTTGACTTTGACATACTGTAGTCGTAGCTGCAGTAAAATTCACCAGCGACTATTAAGCACCTCCGTGTAAGAAAATGTGGGGTAAGTTAAAGCAGGAGAGCATGTTTGCATTTACTGTAGTTAACAGGTTTGCTTTGGGAAGACAAAGCCTGTGTTAAAGTAGATGTCACACAGGGTCAGGATAACCAAATAGGTGTAAAGGGGGAAAAATAGATACTAATGAGTATAGACACCAATAACTCAGTTATTTCTAATTTTTAAAAGAATTAATGAGGTGTCACTAGGTCCCTATGATGTTCTGATCAAAATGTCCAGTATGCAAAAAACAAAACAAAAAAAAACACTAAATATATGAAGAAGCAGGAAACTGTGATCCATAAAAAAAAAAGAAAGAAAGAAAGTGGTCGACAGACACAGACTCTGGACTTCAAAACAACTCTTACGGATGTGCCCAAGAACGTAAAAGGAAAATATGGGGGCGCATGGGGACCTGAGCAGAAGAGCAGACTCCACAGAGGGACTCAGAGGTCTTAGAAAGGAAAAGCACGTGTCAGATGGAAGGTTCACTGTGTGGACTATGTGGCAAAAGAAGGGATTGGCAAACTCCACGTCGGGCAGGCAGAAACCATCCAACCTGATGAACAGAGAAAAATACAGAAATCGTAAAGGGAGCCCAAGTGACCTGAGGAGTGGCAAGCAGACTCCCATGCCAGTAGCAGGGGTCTTGGGGGCCAGGGAAAGAGCTGGTGTGTGGCCGCCCCCAGTGGTGGGAGACAAACCCCGGGGAGCCCCGAGCCAGATGGACAAAAACATAGTGGTCTGAGAACATCTGCCTCAGGCTGCTGTGGCCTGAGAAACCCTTAGAAACTAGAAACCGCCCAGAGAGACACACATTACTTCCCAGGGAGCGGCAACAGGGACAGCAGCTTCCCCTTCTCCCCAGAAACATAGAGGCCTGGAGATAGCTTAACATCTCTAATGTTAAGAAGCAAAGCTCTTCTTCCAAATACGGGTGGAGTGAGTGGTGTCTTGTTCACACATAGTGAGAGGACCTGCAGCCTTAGAGCATCACCATGCACAATGCTGCAGGGGGCTCCGCTGGCCGATGGATGCAGCAGGTTCAAACAGGACCCACGGGGCGCAGTCAGGAGCTCGGGAAATGGCAATGGCCTGGTGAACCAGGCTGCAGGTGGAGCTTTGGGCTGCAAGAAGGTGAGGTGATCCTCCTGGGAAGGGGCCCGGTGTGAGTGATGCTGTGCACGCTTACTGAGCCAACAGGCTGCAGGAGACTCCACACCTGAGGGGTGGGCAGGGGAGGGGGCGCACACAGGAGCAGAAACAGGAGAAAGCTCAGCTTTATTCCTTTAAAGAAACAAAAAAAAGGTGGAGTATTTACTTCAGTGGAAAAGGAACCCTGCATGCCCAGGACTTCCGAGTGCTCGTTTACATGCAGATGATGGCAGGATAGTTGCATGTGCAGAATGCTTCTGTTCAGACTCCCCAACCCCCATCCCATCACTCTTTGCAATAAGCATAGGAGCTTCTCATGTTTACTGTCCATAGCCCTTCATACTTAAAGTCTTCTCACATTTGATATTCTTTATATTAAAATCAAATAAATCTTAATATTTGGTTGAGAGGAGCCTGGATGGCCCAGTCAGTTGAGCGTCTGACTCCTGGTTTCCACTCAGGTCATGATGTCACCCTCGGGGGGATGGTCTGCTTCAGGTTCTCCCTCTTCTTCTGCCCCTCCCACTCTCTAAAATAAATATATGAATCTTAAAAAAATAATATTTGGTTGAGGCAAGAATCATCAATGCGTCCTGAGATGAGTGGGTCAGAGCTTGAGGGGCACCAGGGAGAGTCCCAGCACAAGACGTGTGAGCTACAGTGGGAACATAACACTGACGGTGCAGAGACCTGGCAGCCAGCTTCCTCCGAGGGCAGGAATCCCATCCCCTGCAGGGGGACCGTCAGCCTGTGCCTCTTCATGTGATGCATGGAGAGTGACATGTCCCACTTCTGCATTGTTCTGCCCAAGTGCAACCCCTGCGTCTGATAGGAGGCAATGAGACAAACTCAAAGTGAGGGACACTCTGTAAAATAACTGATCAGCACATTTAAAAAATTTCAATGTTACAGGACGTCTGAGTGGCTCAGCAGTTGAGCATCTGCCTTCAGCTCATGTCATGATCCTGGGGTCCTGGGATGGAGTCCCGCGTTGGGCTCCCTGCGTGGAGCCTGCTTCTCTCTCTGCCTATGTCTCTGCCTCTCTCCGTTTCTCATAAATAAATAAATAGAATCTTAACTACCGGAAGACATGAGGACCAAATGCGAGGCATGATCTTGGCTTTGGTTTTGTCATAAACCATGGTGCTGGGATAGTTGGACAGATATGAATAAGTCATGTTGATTGGGTATTAGTAGCATATCAATGTCAATTTCCTGACCTCGGGAAGGTCCTGGGTCATGCAAGAGATGCTTCTGTAGGGATGTCATGCTTCAGAGTAATGAAGTTAAAGTGTAAATATCATTATCGAGGGAATTCAGAAGAGAGCATAGTGCAATAAAATGTTACATTTGGGAAATCCAGATGAGGGACATGCAAGGTGCTAGCACAATATTCTTACAACTTTTCTATAAATCTGACATATGTCAAAGTAACATTTTTTTTTTTAATCAGGTGAAAAAGTCACTTAGAGCAGCAGTAGAGAACCATGGCTCACTGCAGTTTCCTACCAGAACTGGTTTGTGTGCATACAGTGCCGAGCGCTGCCCTGCAGCCAGTTTTTACCAGATCCTGGGTTAGTCCATGGCAAGCTCCAGGCACTTGTGAAGCGTAGTTTGCCAAAGCTTAAACTTTCAACAGTCTTACGACTTACTGGAAATAATCCATCATACGTAAGAGTAAGAGTCCGTAGAATCACCCATAAAACAAAAGGGGGAGGAGTCTCATCCGTGGTTCATTCACGCCCCCCCCCCCCGCCCCCGCGAGCCCCTGCAAGCCCCTGGAGCCATGTGTACTGTGCAGGAGTTGAGCTCGGGCCCCACACAAGTGCAGATGCTTCCTGAAGACAGGATGGACTGAGATCAGCTCCCAGCCCAGCTGGCCTTGGTGAGCTGCCTTCCTAGTGTTTATTTGGAGGAACGCTGCATGTCGCATAGACAAGCAGACGAGAGTCACCCCTGTCCTGGTGTCCTGCGCAGGCCTGAACCCGCATGCCCTTCTCAGAGATGTGCCTGCCAGAGGGCACAGGAGCCCCAGCTGCTTAGGACCCAGGTTGTATCAGGGATGGTGTCTGCGCTGGGCCGGTGCTACTGGCAGCCATGGGCTCAGACGGTCCGCCTCTGGGGAAGGGGCTCCCCTAAATAGACCAAAAGTCACATTTGTGTCCTAAACTGAGCAGATGACACCAGACTGGTGCCCCTTTCTCAGCATCGCGGGGCACAACTAGTGGGTGGGCGGGTGATCCAGGGAGACAGGAGGCCTGGGCGTGGTCACCCCACCAGGCTGTTGCCCCCTGCAGGCACCAGAGGGCAGGTCCGGGTCAGACCTGCACTGGGGTGTGCACTCCCCGGGAGCTCACGATCGCAGGGCCTGTGGTAAGACGTAGCTGGGGTGATGCCCAAGCAGCCCTGGCACAGAGCGTGTCCGTCTGGGCTTGTGGCTGCTTCCCGGGGGTCCACACTCTCGTTCCCAGTGTGCGTGAGGGGGTCTCTGCAAGCCATGAGCTGAGAGCACCTTCACACACAGGAGACGCTGGGAAGGGCCCAACCTCATCACAACCCCATGAACTCGCAGCAGAACCGAGCAGGAAATATTCGCTTGTGCTCAGGGTAAACATTTGCATTTGGCTTCCTGCCCCTTACATCCCACCCACCAAGCTTGCCCGCACCACAGCCGGGCCTCCGCATGCAGTCACTCGCCGTCTCCGGGTGCTCCATCCTTGGGGCTCCGCGTCAGGAGCACTCTGGTAGCGGGACCCCAGGAACCAGAGTTCCAGACACAAGTGGAGGCACCACTCACCGGCCTCTCGCCCACAGATGGGACGAACGGTCTCCAAGGTGGGACGCTGAGAATGTCCTTTCCAGGGCTGAGAAGTGGGCAAGAGAGGGGGGCGCAGTGTGCTCCAAGGCTGCTATCCAGAGACCCATGGCCAGGGGCCAGACCCATAGTAGGACGGGGACTGAATTGGGTGATTTCTAAAATCCCCTCTTGCTTTCTCCTTGTTTCTATGGAGCTGTGGCTCTCCCGTGAATTCAGAGTTTGAGGCAATGCATGTAAGGCTGACACGCTCCCTGGCACATGCCGCATACGAGTGGTTTCTCGTCCTCCGCTTACCGTGGCTGCGGTGGGGGGAGGTAATGGCGTGGCCTGCCGCACATACACGGACAGCTGGACGACGATGGATAGCACGCCATGGGCGGTACATGCGATACACAAAGGAGAAGAGACCCCTCCGTTGGTGCTGCGTGTCCTCCAGAGCTCGGCAGAGTCTATGCCAGGATGTCCTGGTTACACTGCGGGTCCTGACAATCATGAGATGCTGCTCCCAGCTCCGGGAGAAGAGGCTTTAAGATTAGGCAGCCAGGGAGCAATCTGTGGGCGCTCTGGGTGCAGAAGGCTGCAGACACCTACCTGCTCCTCCACCCTTTCCCACTTCTTACCATCGTTTCGTGTTTTCCCAGTGGCTCCAGAGCGTGACAGCTGGTGGCTAGCACCTCTGATGCCTCCCTGGCGCTGACCACACTCTGGCTTCCCCCCACCCCCTGGGATGGCAGAGTGGTTGGGAACGCAGGGGGATCTCAGCAGCCCCTGCCCCCGGGTCAGAATCTGCACTTTTGCCATGTCCACGGCCATTCCTGTGCACTCGAGAAGCATCCCCCCAAGGTGCCCCCTGGCTTCCACTTGCCTCCCCACCCAGGTGGGGCTCCGTCCAGCCACAGGGGCGTGGGGGAACTCAGCCACTGGAGGGCATGTGGCCTAGCTGGCCTGGGCCTGGCCTGAGCTGCTCGGGCAGTTTGGGTGCTGCAAATAGAGGCATCCTCCTCAGGACCCTGTGGGATTCTGGGAGAGGTTTAAGCTCCTAAAAGTGAGGCAATGGGCACAGGTTCCCTGCGTCTTGACTACGTTGCCTGCTGCATTTGCCTATTAGAAGGTGGGCTGCAAAGTTTTTGTCACCTAAAGAGCCATGAGGATTACAAATGTTAATGACGCAAAATTGGACAAGCTGGATGGTAAGCTGTGGAGTGGCGGGCTCCTGCCGGGCAGAGCAGGCCTCACGGCCAAGGGTGCATTAGGCTTCCTGCCCTGGCGTTGCTGGGACAAGCCAGGGAGTCCTCCCCATAGCCCATGTGAACTCAAGCCCATCTTCCTGCTGAGCTCCCGAGTGGAAACCACCATGGCCTGAGCAGACCGCTGCCCGGTGTCCAGCTCCGATCCCTGGGGTGTCCGAGGCCATCCCGGGATGGGGGTTCCAGGGTCAGGCAGTGTCCAGAGGGAGCAGCTGCCTCTGCCAGACCTGCTGTGGTCATGGCTGGCCCCTCTGAGGCCCCCTCCATATAGCCTTAATGATGGGGTGTCCAGCTCTCTATCCTAGTGGTCCTTCCCTGCCACAGGCCAAGGGGCCCCTAAATGGAATTGAAACCATATTCAGGTGGTTTTCTTGACTTAAAGCAAGAGATTTCACATCATCCTTTGCAGTTCCCTCTCGTTGGTTTGTTTGGATCCACTGATCTACCTGTCAGGGCCATTTTACAGAAATGACCTGTGTTCCTGGCTTCTCATCTGTTGGGTGAAGGAATCAGGGGTGAGACCCTCAGAAGTGTGATGTTCATTGACTTTGGCCTCCGTATTTTGCGCAGGATCTTCAGAGGTTACTTTCTGGCCCCAGTTGGGACCAACTGGCACATGCAGAGGAACATGGATAAAGTCCTCTATGCTTTTTCCAATCCATTGTGCTTGAACGTCCCACACTGCGCCTCCCATAACACATGAGCTTGGCTCCACACGGCCTATGCCGGAGCTCAGGCAGGTCCAGCCCCAGGTGTGGATGGTCTCTGAGGTGCTGGGGAAAATTTGTCCTGCCCCAGACGCACCCCATTGGCAATTCCTTGGTCTTGAGCAGCAGCATGAGTGGATTGCCGGCAGCTCCCATCCCTGCACCGGCTTGCAGGGTGACTCCCCTTATGTTTCCGGTTTGGGTTAGAAAACGTCCTAGGGGGTGGGGGCCACTGTACTGTCGTGCACTTTACAGTGTTAGGATAAACATGAAAACCCAGAATGATGTTTATAGACCTGTGTGGAAACACAGTTTAGGCTAAAACTTTACATTAGACCCTGGTTACAAATAAATGTGTTCACCTGAGTAAACGGTCTCTGGGGTCTTTATTCAAATAGCTTTAAGGAGATGAGGAATGTGTTACGTGCCAGCGATAGGCATCCATGGGGATGGCTGGTCCCGGGCTGGCTTGATACTGGCGCCATCATTTGTAATGTATATTTTCATTTTGCTCCGAAGCAGAGCAAATAGATTTTTGTAAGCCAGTGACCTTACGGATTAGCTGCGTTATTTGTGACTCAGTGAAGCAGTCAGTTGAAATATTGAAAATGTTTTCCCAACTCAGTGTGATTTCAGCGTGGGGTGTGAGGGCATGACATCGCCCCTCCTGATGAATAGGGAAGACCACATGCCTTACATGGTTTGAAAGGGACAGAACCTAATCTTAGCACACATGCTGCTCCCACTCCCCCGGCGAAGAAAGCTCACCGCGAGAGAGCCATCAAAGCAGAATTGCACGTGGCAGTTTGTCGTCACCAAAGACTATGTTCATCTCGCTCCAATCGGTACTTAGCAGGGCTACAGGTCCCTGTGTGGGTCCCACCAGTACTTCCCGGGGGCATCCTGGCACCGCAGAGGGGCATCCTAGCACCTCCGCTGACCTTCAGCACCACAGGCCCGTGGACAGGTGCCCCCTCTCTTCCTGCCGTGTTTGGAGGCCCAAGGTATGGCCCGCAGAGGGGGGCCAGCCACAGCTGTGCCCTTCTGCAGGTGGCCTCTCCTCCTCTGCACCCTGTCTCCTGGTTTCTAAGAATTAAAAAATCCCATAACACGATGTTACGCACAGAACACCAGTCAGCTGAGTAGGAAAATGATAATCACGCTTCAAACTCCTACTGGCCATTCCTTTGTAGTAATGATCTTTGTGCAATGGGATGCCCTTTACCTGCAGGTGTCAGGGCATCTGAACTTCAAATAGAAACAACAGACTCTTAACCCTTGTGTTTGTGGGGTTTTTTTTAAATAGGTTTTATTATCAGAGTAGCTTTATGTTTACAGAAAGATCAAGTAGCAAGTCAAAAGTGCTCTGACGTACCTCCCACCTGCTCATGGGTTCCCTGTCACTGACCTGTTGCCTACTGTAAGACATTGTTTGTCCTGGACAAGCCGATCATCACGCATTATTATTGATAAAAGTCCATAGGATACATCCAGGTTCAGTCTTGCTGTCGTACGTTCGGAGGGTTTTAATAGATGTGGGAGGAAGTGTCCACTATTACAATGTCACTGCCCTAAAAATCCTTGATGCTCTGCATGTTCATCCCCCCCTCCCCTGATCTCTGGTGACTCCAGTCTTTTTACCATCTCCATGGTTTTGCCTTTGCCAGAATGTCTTAGAGTTGGAATCACACAGTGTGTAGTCTTTTCAGATTGGCTTCCTTCGCTTGGTAATATGCGTTTAAGGTGCTTCCATGTCTTTTCATGGCTTGATATCAGCTCACTCCTTTATCATGCTGGATGACATTCCGTCGTCTGGATGGACGACACCTTATCCAGGATCTTCTGAAGCCCATCTCGGTTGCTTCCAAGTTTTGACAATTATGAATAAAGCTGCTGTAAATATCCACATGCAGGTATCTATGTGGGTATGTTTTCAGCTCCTGTGGGTAAATGACAAGGAACATGGTTGCTGGATCATGTTGTACGCGTGTGTTTAGTTTTGTCAGTAACTCCCAGCACCTGTTCCACATCCCAGCCGCCATGTGTGAGTGCTCCTGCAGTTCCACATCCTCACTGGCACTTGTAGTTGTCAGTTCTCTGGATTTTGGCCATTGTGATAAGAGTGGGTTGTGCTGGGGGGCCCATAGCTGGTATACTGACTCAAGAACACGCAGATTCTGACCTGCCACATGAGGGCACAAGCTCCCCACATGGGGGTGGCAGGTGGCTCCCTTAGCATCCGAGCTTCTACCTTGGGAAGTGATACCCAGGAGGTCATGTTGATTAAAGATACAGTTTCAGTACACCCACACTTGCAGGTCCCAGAACAGGAGGTGCAGTGCTGGAGGGAGGGCAGGCGGTGCCCATAGCCAGCAACAGGAGATGGAGAGCAGGCTAGCAAGCTCCTTCTATCTACAAGGTGGCCGGGATAGAGGTCACTTACTCTTTGAGGCTCAGCTTTAAGTGCTTATTTTGAAATAAGCAGAACCTTGGTCTTGTGTAAATGCCCCAACTCAGTGTGGGCAGGTTGTCACACTGGAAAATGCCTAGACAGGAACTCAGAAAAACAGTTGTTTTTCTCATCCCAATAGTGGTGTCTCGTTAGTTTAATTCACATCTTGCTGGTGACACATGATGTGGAGCAGCTTTCCACGTGCTTATCTGCCATCTGTGAGCCATCGTTGGTGATGGGTCTGTCCATATCATGAGCACATTTTCCACTTGTGTTGTTTGTTTTCTTATGGTTGAGTTTTAAGAGGCTTCTTGTGCACATGTTGTAGGATTTTTATTTTGTGTACATGCAATTCCTTTGTCAGATGTGTCTTCTACAAACATTTTCTCCTATCTTCTAATTTGTCTTCTTTTTTCTTTTTAAGATTTTATTTATTTATTCATGAGAAACAGAGAGAGAGAGAGAGAGAGAGAGAGAGAGAGGCAGAGACACAGGCAGAGGGAAAAGCAGGCTCCATGCAGGGAACCTGATGTGGGACTCAATCCTGGGTCTCCAGGATCAGGCCCTGGGCTGAAGGCAGCACTAACCCACTGAGCCACCTGGGCTGCCCTAGTTTGTCTTTTTATTCTCTTGACCACTTTTCATGCAGAGCAGTTTTTAACTTTAGCAAAGTCCCATTGACCAATGTTTTCTTTTTTTTTTAAGATTTATTTATTTATTCATGAGAGACACAGAGAGAGAGACAGAGGCAGAGACACAGGCAGAGGGAGAAGCAGACTCCACGCAGGGAGCCGGATGCAGGACTCGAGCCCAGATGTCCAGGATCACGCCCTGGGCTGAAGGTGGCGCTAAACTGCTGAGCCACCTGGGCTGCCCTGACCAATGTATTCTTTTATGGATCATGCTTTTGGCGTTGTATTTAAACACCACCCCTAACCCAGGTCACCTGGATTTTTCCCCATCCTCTCCTCAAGGACCTTCATAGTTTGGCATTCCACATCTGGATTTAATCATGAATTTGTTTTTGTGGAAGGGGTGAGGTCTGTGCCTAGTTTTGTTCGCCATGTGGGGACATCTACTTGGTCCCATGCCATCTGCTGAAGACCATTCTTCCCCCTATGACTTGTCGTGGCCCCTCCGCCCTAGGCCAGCTGGCCAGGTATGTGGCAGACTCAACTTCTGACTTAGGAAGATGTCTTGATCAAACAGGTATCTTGCTCAAGAGGTTATGGGAGGCTCCAAACATTTCAGGTCCTGAACATTCGAAGGGAAGAAGAAATAGGCCGGACCCCAAACCGCTCTCAGTCCACTGTGGTCACTGAACATTCCCCCAGCATTGACCCCAACACCCCCTGGGGTGCGCTCACTTGGCCACGGGCCTATGAGGTGCTGACACGGGGTTGCTGACTCCTTGACGTCCTGGATGAACTTGGTGCCAGGCTCATATTTTTCCTGAAGGAGATTTAGCAGTTTCTTCTCTTTCTTCATAGTAATCTATTCAGAGTCTTTCTTCAGTCTTTGGCAGTTTAATAATTTATGTCTTCTTTGTTTATAGTTCAATTCCTTAAGAATTCTGAATATTTATACATAAGTAATATTATTAGCTTGTAACTCTAAAATTTTCACTGTATCTTTGGTTACATTTCCTTTTTCACTATTAATTTTGGTAACTTTAAGACTAGAGGTGTTTTATTTTTCTCTGGATTAGACTTCTAGGAAGAGTTTATATATTTTTCTCCTAAAATCTTGCTCTTGGATTTATTCATCAGTTCTGGTTTTCTTTTATAGTTTATACATGCTATTTGTACTTATTTCTGTTCCTTTCCTCAAGTTCTACTCCTTAGTTTGAACACCTACTTTGTTTCCCTTGTTTCTTCGGTGATGAAGGAAACATTGCCATCCCACCCCTACCATGATGAAGCTTTGGTTGCCTCCCTCCCATAGCTCAGATTTACCGTTTTCATATCATTATTTGCTGAATATTTTGAAACCATAGTTTTGATTTCTTCTTTAACCTAAGAGTTATTGAAGAACGTATTTTTTAATACCCAACTGCTTGGACAGTTTTATTTTCTGTGATTACTAATTTTTAATTTTATTAGATTACCTATATAAGATTTACTATTTGGAATTCAAGGCCTCCTTTGAAGCCCAATACCCAATCATCTATATTTTGTTTCTACACCATAGAGTTTGATCTGTCGCTACTGAATTGTCTTCTGTACGTCCTCCACGTGGGTTCAGTAGACTCATGTCAAGTATGGTCTGCCATTTATTAGCTGTGTGGCTTTAGGGAAGGTACTTATCTCCTGGAGAAAGCTCAGTCTTCCTCCCTCATGCAATGGGACAGATGAAAGGCCCTGTCTTGAGGGGTGTGTTGTGTAAGGCAATGAGAGTGCTGGGCACAGTCCTCAGAACATGGGAAGCCATGCATATTGGCTGCCATTGGGTTTTCTGTCTGTCAAGCCAGGGGAAGCACATACTCATTTCAACAGTTTGTTTTATTTCTTGGCATATGCACTGTACCTTCATTTTTTTTTTTAAGATTTTATTTATTTATTCATGAGAGACACAGAGAGAGAGGCAGAGACACAGGCAGAGGGAGAAGTAGGCTCCTTGCAGGGAGCCTGATGCAGGACTCGATCCCCAGACCCTAGGATCACGCCCCATAGCCAAAGGCAGATGTTCAACTGCTGAGCCATCCAAGTATCCCTCATTTTAGATTTTTTTAAGCATTAATATACAATTACCCTATTTATTTCATGTAAAAATAACTTTTGTATAATTGTATGTTGTCTTGGTATGAATAGCATGGTCCTTCCTTTATTTCTTCCTTTATATTTACCTTATTTTTTCCCTACTCCTTAAATTTTTAACCTTTCTGACCTGATTTGTTTAGATTTGTTTCTTGTAGATAATACTTTTGACTTTGAGAAACACTTTGTCCTGGGAATAAAATTTAACCTGTTTACATTTATTTTCATGACTACACATGTTTTTAATTCATCATCTTGCTTCCTGCTCTCCACTGCCTGTGCCTCTTTTCTGTTTCTTGTAGTGTTTGTCTTCAGTCACGTAGATCATGTTGGGTGTCAGGTTGTTCTCAAGTGATTTGGAATGTGCATTCGCCGTTGTAAGCTCTTCAGACTTTTCAAGCAGTTTGGATCCACATATTCTAACTATGAACTTCAAGAGGAAACAGATTCTCTCATCTTAGAAGGGCCCTTGAGGGTATCTGCCTCCTCCTGTACTTTGTAATGTGAGGCTGAGTTTAACCTCATGTTTGCCGTGATCACAGGGTGTCTTTCCGAAGTCTGTGCTGATGCTGATAGTTTGGAGGCAAAAACTGAGGACCATACGCTTTCCGAATTTGGAAAGAGGACTCTGGTGGGGAGGTTCCAGGCCTTATGGGAAAATTGTCAGAAAATGCATTGATGAGATGTGGCTGTTTATCCAGGTACCTTTTAATAATAATAATAATAATAAACCTTCATCAGATGTCACAGAGATTTGCATTGGGAAAGTCAATTACACAGTGAAATTGGTGGAAAATCTTATTATTAGGAGCACCTCGCCCCAGCTCTACCTGCTTACTTTAATGTCTAGAGATAAATGAGAAGGAGATAAATTTCTATTTTTCCAAAGCACCACGGTCCCTCCCTTCCCCGTCACTTTTATTGAACATAGCAGTTCGCCAGGACCCACACGCTGAAAATTGCTGCAGATAAACATTGTATTTTAAATTACTACAGGCAACCAGGCAGGCTGGAAAAAAATCATTTGAACAAATTGAAAACTGAAATGTTGATATCAGATATTAAATTAATGTAAGTGAGATTGAAACAATATCTAATTAAAATAATTTGAAAAATGACTTGGAAATTGAAGCTGACATTAGCTTTTACCAGCCTGTCATTATTATTACCGCGCAGCTATGCTGCGTTTTCACAGAAGCCCTGCCTGCTCTCGGGAGACTTCACAAGACACTGGCAGATAAAAGTCTCATTTATTTACTCAGTTATGGCTGGAACATGGGGGCGAAAGAACCTTTCTTGGGGACCCGAGGTGTGGAGTTTGACAAATTGACCTTTCAGTTTCCAAGGAGAGAATGCCTTCCAGACCCTCTGCTCCAATATGGTACCTTTCTTTGCATTTGAGGCTGGAATGTGTTCACTGCCTTCCGTTTATACAAGGCATTAAAAAGAAAAATAAAATCAAGTTTGGAATGGCAAAGAAAATGAAGCAGGAGCTTCCCTGCTGTGGTGACCAGTGGCAAGTGGGCAGATGTGTGGCCAGCAGCTCCCCAGCAGGGTCCATGCAGGGACAGCAGAAGTGTACACCCAGGAGCTGTGCGGCAAGTTGGGGTGAGCGTCTGTAATGAGGCACCCTCACACCTCCTGAATGCAAATGTAGCAGCACTGACGATGCTCCTTTCATGCTTCTCTAACATCTGCTTCGAGAACTGTCCTTACATCTGTTTCATGAATAAAAGATCATTAAAGGAAAGGATTGTCACATGGGCACACACGCTCCTTCAAATCCATAGTGGAGTGAGGCGAGAAGTGGCCTCAAGCTCAGACGTCCTGACTTTGCTTCCTGCAGAACGTGGCAGCACCAGGCAAATGCCAGCCCCTCCGAGGAGATGAGTTTGCTCGTGTGTTAAGTGGGTACTTTGGGGTACAGGCTTTAGATCCAGCAGTGTGCCCCAGGGGTGTTGAAGACAGACGGGGTGTGAGGGAAGTGCAGATTGCGAGCAAGGGAGAGACCCGGGTCCACAACCACAGTGCTCTGCAGAGAGGGTGTATTGGCTTTTCCTCTTCACAGTCCAAGCAAGAGTTCCTACACAAATTGCATGAAAACACTAAATAATCTGACAGTTTCATGCACATTTATTTAGTTATGTTTAGTGTAATATAAAATTGCCAAATTATTTAATGTTTTACACACCTTAGTTTCCCACAAGGTTTTGCTCAAACCTGCATTAATGTTGTTGCTGTTTCATAAGCATAGAGGTTGAGGATGGGGTGGGAGCTTCTCAGAGAATTGCTGGGGTCTTCCTGTTTCCGTTGCCTTAACAGAAGAACAGATATGGAGCTGACCCCTGTTCAGAAAACAACCCAAAGGGCAGCCCCGGTGGCGCAGCGGTTTAGCGCCGCCTGCAGCCCAGGGCATGATCCTGGAGTCCCGGGATCGAGTCCCACGTCAGGTTCTCTGCATGGAGCCTGCTTCTCCCTCTGCCTGTGTCTCTGCCTCTCTCTCTCTCTCTCTGCATCTCTATGAATAAATAAATAAAATCTTTTAAAAAAAGAAAACAACCCAAAATGCTGAATGCAAAGGTATAGATATCATTTTAATCATAGGTATCTGGCAGTATTCAAAGTCTTAGAGATCCTAAACCAAGTAAATACCACATCCTGCTAGGACCATCTCCCTATTTTCCTAATAGGGAAACCATAGCGACCCCTCCTACCCTCCATCTGACCTGGAGGATGTGAGGTTGCAGTGCTGTCACTGGGTGTGCCCTCAGGGCACTGACCACAAGTCAACACTCACAACAATGTGATGACCACATGTACACCTCCTGCATGGTCTGTAAAATCTCAAGCAAGGAATTTCATTTAAAGTGGTCTTGAGTTGACAGGGCTTCCAGAATCCAGAAGGAGGAAATGCAAAGGATTCCCACACTTAAAATACCAAGAAGTAGGAGTCCACAATAAACAATTTCGGAACATGCCAGAGAACAAGATACCATGAGGGAAGAAAACGGAGAGAATGAAAGAAATGAAACCTCAGATGGTGTGAATAGTAGATGCAGAACATAAATTCATGTATTTTAGTCATCTAAAGAAATACAAGAGGGAGATAAAGTGAGTCCTCAAAATAGCAAAAAAAAAATTTTTTTAAACAATAGAATTTTTCAAAATGAAAGATATACTAGAAATTCTAAATTCAGGAGGTGAGTTTAGTGACAAGTTAGGTAACAAGTTGAAGAGGGAAAAAGAACCAGTAGATAGAACCGAGAAATTATCCAGAATGCACCAGAGAGAGAGATAAAAGGAAAATATAGAGAGACAAATACACATTGAATGTGAGTTTCAGGAGAGGGGAGTGAGCTGAGGCCATATTTGAAGGTAGAATAGCTGAAGAATGTCTGTGCGGATGGAAGACAGCCATCTGCAGATTCAAGAAGTCTGTCGGAGTGAAAAGGGTTCAGACAGTGTAAGTGCAGGATGTCAAAGAAAGACTTCCCAGCAGCTGAGAAGAAAGACGGCTGTCCAAGTGGAGTGACTGTTTCTCAGCAGCCAAAGTGGAAGCAGGGACAGAAGAGCAATGTCTTCGTGTACTGAAGGTGGAACAGTCATCAACCCAGAGATGTTCAGGAGGGGCTGTCTTTCAGTAAGGATGGCTAAAATGAGGAAAGAGGTGGGGAAAGAGAAGAAACCAATTTCCGGCAAAAAAACACAGATGCACATTGGGCATCCCTGGGTGGCTCAGCAGTTTAACACCTGCCTTTGGCCCAGGGCATGATCCTGGAGACCCGGGATTGAGACCCACATCGGGCTCCCTGCATGGAGCCTGCTTCTCTATGTTTCTGCCTCTCTGTCTCTGTCTCTGTCTCTCTCTCTCTCTCTGTCGATCATGAATAAATTTTTGTTAAAAATGTTCTGAACAATTGAATTTCTAACATGAGAAAGACAGTTAATGTAACTGACCACATTAATGGATTACAGAATAATCAGGTTTTGTGATAGATTTTGATTAGAAAATATAACATTCATTCATAATAGAAATGCTTTAAAATAGGACAAGTTTGTTAACTTTATAAAAAAAAAACCTACAGAAACATCTTCCTTCATTGTGAAACATTGAAAATATTCCCTTCAATGGCAGAAATACACCAAGGATGTGAGCTGTCACTGCTGTGAGGTTGTACATGGGGCGTTACTCTGAAGGGCAGCAGGTGGTGGGTGCCTGGGGACGGAGACTCAGGACCCAGATGACGGGAAGCCCACCTTCCTGAGGCTGAGGAACTGATTGGGGTTGGCATTGCAGATGAGAGAGGATATTTTGGCAAATTTTGGCAAATTGTCCTGGGAGGACTGGGTGTCCAGTTAGGACATACACAGGATCAGTTCCTGGAATTACACATGAAGGCAAAACAAAAAATCTTTTACAAGAAAATACGTTTATGATCTTGGGATACAGGAGAATATTTAAACAAGGTACCCAAAGTGCAAACCATAAAGAAAATGACAAATTCGAGTGTATTAAAACTAGGATATGTGTGGGCACCCAGTGTGGCTCAGTGGGTAAAGCCTTCAGCTCAGGTCATGATCCCAGGGTCCTGGAATTGAGTCCCACATCAGGCTCCCTGCTCAGTGGGGAGTCTGCGTGTTCCTCTGCCCCTCCTTCCACTCATGTGTGTGGACCTGCACGCATGCTTGTTCACACTCTCTGTGAAATAAATAAAATCTTAAAAAAAAAACTGGGAAATTTATAAAGCCAAACCACAAACTGAGATAAGCTAGTAATAACCCATATACCTGACAAAGTGTTAGTATGCAGAATGTCTACAGGACTCCCACAAAGCTAGAAGGAAAAGACAATTCAATAGGAAAATGGGCAAAGAGGCAAACAAGGATTTTGCACATGAGGAAGCACGAATGGCAAATAGCACACAAAAGACACTGATACGTAATCAAAGGAAAGCTCTGTGTAAGCGCTGTGAGACAGTGCTGCATCCACCAAACTGGCAACGGTGTTGAAATCTCACGTGCTGGCTGGGTTGGGGCGGTGCAGAGTCTTACAAGCTGACCAAGGGACTGTGGATTGATGCTGTCACAGTGGGACATGTATTCCAACGATTCCACTGTAGAAAAGCCTGTCCGGTGCTAGAGATGCGAATCAGAATGTTCACGGTGGCCCCGGGTGGGAAGAGGAAGGAACAACTGGGTTGTCCATTGGATCCGATGTTTGCATGAACATAGATGATGGTTCTCGGGGTGCACCTGGAGTGGCCTCGCGGCAGGGAGCACATGCGCACCACATGCACACAGTGCAGCCCCGCGGCAGGGTAGAAATGCAGATCACGTTGCCTGTGGCCTGGGAAACATAAGTTAGCAAAGAAAGCTGGTCAGAAAGGGGCGCCTGGGTGGCTCAGCAGTGGAGCATCTGCCTTCGGCTCAGGGCATGACCCCGGGGTCCTGGGACCAAGTCCCAAATCGGGCTCCCCGCAGGGAGCCTGCTTCTCCTCCTGCCTGTGTCTCTGCCTCTCTCTCTGTGTCTCTCATGAATAAGTAAATAAAATCCTTTTTTAAAAAGCCAGTCTAAGAGAACATACATGTCATTATTCCACTTTATTATATTCAAACCCAGCAAAACTGATCAATAGACACATGTGGAAAAGTCTACACAAAAGGAAACTGTCACCAGAATTGAGGGGTGTCAGGTCCCTGGGGGCTTGTCTTCAAACCGGAGGTGAGTGTGTAGGAAGACGAGCTGCTCTGCAGACACCCCTTCCCTGGGGTTGGACTCGGTGGCACAGACTCTCTGGCCACCTGTCATCTTTCCCTGGGACGGATGAGTCCCAGCTCCCTTGCCCGGTGCCCCTGGAGAGCCGAGAAGTGGAGGGAGCACCCGTTTCTAGCCAAGGACAGGACAGGGAGCACCACCCCTTCTGTTTTCCCCTTAGAATCAAGATTTAACTCGTTTCTCCTGTGGTAAATAAT
Organism: Canis aureus; assembly: GCF_053574225.1. Classification (NCBI taxonomy): domain Eukaryota; kingdom Metazoa; phylum Chordata; class Mammalia; order Carnivora; family Canidae; genus Canis; species Canis aureus. The sequence continues at coordinate 46,597,853 of NC_135625.1, forward strand.
TGTCAGGACAGCAGTTAGCTTTCAGGGTTATTTTAATTCTTCCTGACAGTTTGCAAAATTAAATATCCAAATGTTGTGGTAACACATTACTTTCAGACAACTTGAGTTGAAATCAGCATCAAAACATTCTCCTGTGCCTCACGTTGCCATGGCCTGTTACACAGACATGCCCCAACCATCGGGCGGGTCACAAGGGCCAGAGCCAGCACCCTGTGCCCACAGTGGTCCAGGAGTGCTCGGACGGTGACACCCTGGTTTGCTGTGTATGCAGACGGTTCTGTGTGGCCGCGCGGGAGATGGGAGACCTGACGGTCTAGCAGCACATGAGGACACGTTTGCCTCTGGGCTCAGTCCTGAACCAGAGCTGACGGAGCGGAAGGTCCCATCAGAGAGTGAGGGGATCCCAGGAGCACATCCTCAGTGCCTTTTTGGACGGATGCATTGGTTCCAGAACTAGAATGGCGGGGGAGCAATCAGGTGCCAGTGACAGCAACAGTAGCGATGAGGCATGGTCATGGTCATGGTGCACTTGCTCATCCATGCCACAGATCGCACGATAGTTCCTCAGCAGGTGGTCACTGGCATCCTCCTGTGCACCTTGCTCTGCTCTGGGCACCTGGCCTGTCCTACACACACAGCAGATCCTGCCTTTGTTGTGCTCACATCCTAGCGGGGGAGGCAGGAAGAAGGGATGGGTGGGCAATCCAAGCAGCTCACACGAGAAGGGGGCGCCCTGCGGGTCCTGGGCCCTGGGAACATACAGCACACCAGCAGTGTGGACCCTAGAGAGTGGGGATCCCTAGGGACAGAGGAGTAACAGAATGACCTGCACTGTACCGGGGCCACGAGTCCATGGTGCTGCCTGTCAGAGGGACCATCATGCTGGAGGGACCCAGGCACCTGCACGTGGAAGCCCCGTGCCAGGTTTCTAATATTTAAATGTCTACATCAAGTCTGTGAGCTGTTACTAAAGTTTGATCTTTGTACTTTGAAAGATGTATTCGTGATATATATATATTCATAATGAAAAAATGATGTTTAAATGTGCATAGAGGTATATTTTTAATCTCTGAAAATCAACCAAATATAAAAGACAGCTGGATCATGCTCTGATCACACATGTGTGGTTATTCTCTCACTGCGCAAGCGGAGTTTGGTGGGTAATAACCTAAACATGTGTAGTTGCTAATTAGTGCGTATTTATTTATAAATGTCTCTTCTTCCCCTTATTTCAGAAAATCACTAATTATATTATTTAGCAAGATTTCATAAAATCTATGCATTTAGACAGAAACTATCCAAGCATAATTACGAAGAGTATGAAACGTGAAGGTGTTTTCATCAAAAATACAAAATGCATATGAAACTGAAATTAAAATTGGGTGTCTATCTCCAAAAGGGTTCTTTTTCCTTAACAATACTCATAACGGACAAAAGTATAAAACAAGATATAATAATAGATAACAAAGCTTTAAAGACGTTAATAAAGGTGAATCTTTGATTCTGTATTTTGAGAATTTCGTCCAGTGGCAACCATTGGAAAGGAGCACGGTTTGTGCATGTTACGTGTAGACGGACACACATACAAAGTGGTAAGTAATAGGAATCATTTGGTAGTGCAGCGGCTTCTCTGCCACCATGTATAATGGCTCAAACATGTGGCTTACCCATGGAAAATCTCGGAACCACAGACTGAGATGCGCAGACGAGCATGTGGATGCTCGGCAGGGCTGGGAAATGACGCTTCTTTAGACAAGAATTGGATGCTTTCTGGCTCCAAGAGCTTTGACAAGTTAATTAATGTGTGTCTCTTTCCATCCAATGTTTCTATGGTTTAGACCCTCCCCAGCCCCAGGCCCCGGCACTGGGCGGCAGTCACATGCTGCGTTGAGAGGACAGAGGCAGGAACATGGGGAGCCCGTGTGTCTGACCCCTCCCAGGGGCCTCGCAGGGCAGACTCGAGCCCCAGCCCCAGCCCCCCTGGTGGGGCCAAGCAGAGACAGGACAGCCAGGGATCCCAGGGCACACAGGCCACAGTGGGACACACGGGAATGGGAGGCAGGGCGAGGGCAGCAGGTGCAGCCAGCCTGTGCCCCACACCCACCCCAGGGCACCTGGCGGGCAAAGGAGAAAGATCCCCTCCTGGAGCACAGGGCTCGCTTCCTGTGGGCGGGAGAGGATGCGCACGTCCCCTCAGTGGGAGAGGCCCAGCCTGGGTCTGCTGCTCAGGTCAGAACAACCAAGACTTTGAATGAGCCATGGACATGTGCTCAGCCCCAGAGCTCTCTCAGGTACCGGAGACAGGACGCAGCATGTTTGCAGGGCTCATGAACAGCATGGGTGCTCCAGACAGGGTTCCTCACGAGAAAGCTCCAGGGGTGAGGCCGGGGATTGGCATCCAGGTCCTGGGGCAGGCTGTCCTGCTCTGCCCCTCCTCCTCTGTCTGTCGTGGCATCGGCCCTCCCCTGCCCCATGGCGCCCTGGCCCTACCTTCAGGCCCCTCTCCCGCCCTCCCACAGGGACAGTGACCCACAGGCCCATGGTTGCTCCCAGGGGCCACCGCCCACCTTCCCTACATGTCAGGGCTTCCTTCTTCCACCGTCAGGCTCCTTCCTGGGCGCTAGGCCCTTAGTGGCTGGGCAAGGCTGGTGACGCTGAAGCCACAGCTCTTCTCTCTGATGGAGAGCCCTGGGCTCCTGCAACAGGGGCCTGGCACCAGAGCCTGAGGACTGGGCCCTGCCCTGCGGGAGGCGCACACTCTGGGCCCCAAACCAGACGCAGGTCAGGGTGATGAGGTTCTCCTCCCTGTGGTCTAACTGGTCCCTCACTTGTGAGGGTCGCTGCATCCACCTCCGGGGGACCACTGGGCACACAAGCACTGTAAAGGCCCTGAGAAGGCGAGCAGGTGTGTTTACGTGTGCTTCCCTAGCCTGTGTGATCTGAGACGCCACTTGTCACCAGCACCCGTTTCCATCCAGGGGCACGCCCGCGGGATCTGGAGCTCACACAGAGGCACTCAGCCGGCGCCCTAAGGCGGGAGGGGAATATGGCCCATGGGGCCTCCGCGGCTGACTCTGGCAGCTTCTCAGAAAGGGCATTCATGGAGAAGAATGGACGGTAGTTAAGCACTGACATTTTCTATTTTTTTTCTGATTCCTGCACAAGAAGACGCTCTGCCTGAGAAGACTGGGTGCGGAGCTATTTCCAGGGCGGTCCCCTCACCCCATGACACTTCTCTGCTCCCATCGAGCACAGGAGGGTGTGTGCAGGGTGGGGAGTGCCTGGGGGGTGGTTGGGGCACCTGCTGCGCCGGGCGGGCCTCGTCACCTCCCTTCCTGGCTTGGGCTCCAGCTAGGGGTTCCGAGGAGGGAGTCAGCCCTAAGGGAAGGGGACAGTGACCGCCAGGCCGTGCTGCTCCACAGGGCCAGGCCCCCAGGTGGAGGGGCCCTGAACTACCCCGATGCTTTGGCCCCTTCGATGACACCTCTATGGCTAAAAATGTGTGACAGAGGGAATGAGGGTTTCAAAAGTGGAAGTAGGTCCGGGGGCAGATGTGTGCCTTGGAGCAGGGGCTTCAGCTCCGCCAGCAGCTGGGCTCCACCTCAGGGGCTGCTGGGCTCCCTGAAGGGGTCACCATCCTGCTCCCACCCCTGCCCCATCTTTCCCATGGAGCGCAGCCCTCCGGTCCTCCTGTCCCCATTCGGATCACAGGAGACACCTGCACACCCTCTCAGGTAAACGGCGGGGCCAAAGAGAAAGACGAAATCACCACACCGCCGCTACGCGCTTAATTACATGGAGTGCTGCATACATTGTCCAGCACAAGGAACTGTTCTGATAAATTAAAACACTAATTAAATAGGCTATTGCAGCATTTTGAGAACATTGTAGGCTTCGGCTTCTCCGGGTAATTTGCATATCCTTCATCTAGCGAATTTAATTTTAAAGGACTTCTTTTTTTGTTTGGAAACCCTTTTTGTCTCCCGTGAAGATAAAAATGGGCTTTGTGCGTCGTTCTGGGCTTTATGAAAGTGGCTTCTCCCAGGATCTCTGCCCCCCGGCCCCCTGGCCAGCCCGGCCCTCCCACCCAGGGTCTGTGCCAGGCCCTCCAAATAACTCGGAGCTGACATTTGACAGAGCATCTGCTGGAAGCGAGGCTTTTCTTTCTCCCATCAAAAAGCTCTAGCCAAAGACTGACAAAAAATGGCAATGTCACTGCAGCATTCCCAGAACATGGTCCCTTGGGTACACAGCCTCATGGAGGGAGCACTGGGGCTGTAGGGCAGGTGCCCAGGGATGCAGCGCGGGCCTGAGGCAGAGGATATTCATGTCACCATCGACCCTGCAGAGGGGATTCTGGAAGGACATCCACGTGGCTGGGGGCACCCAAAAGGAGCCCATGAGACCGCAGATGCCCCCGGATGGCATTGAGAAGGATGTTGAGAGCCTGAGGGTGCAGATCTCACCAAAGACTGTGGGGTCTGCCCACTTCGGGCCCATCTGAGCTAAAAAGAGGCAGAGGAGGGCTACGTGCAGGATGCATTGAGCGCCTTGTGCAGGTGCCGGAAACAGGCAGGGTCCGTGGGGCTCCACTTCTCCATCATCTCCACCAATGAGAGATTTCAAACAACAGGACAGAGTGAGTCCAGTGTTGTCGACGGGTACTGACCCCAAGACCGTGAGGGCACAGAGACTGGAATACAGGTGCACAGCCCCCAGCCACCCCGAGGCCCACAGACCTGGTGGGAAACCTGCCCCGAGGGCACCCCTGGGAATCGCAGGGGACAGGGCACTGGAAGGTGGTGACCCCGCAGCGTGCTGTTGGCTCTGGCCGACAACCAAGTGAACCCTGGAGGCTGCCGCGTTCTGGAATCAGCAACAGGTGGTATACACGGCCTCAGATTCCGGGCACAGCATCATGATGGCCTTGAGGGCCCTGGGGCCAGGACGGCATCAGCAGGACACCCCGCTGCTCATAATAGCCTGTGGAAAATGTGCAAAAATGTGCACAGAGGAGTATTTGGGGGTAGATTCACCTCTTCTTGAACTACCGGAGCCAAATAGAGAACCTGAGGGTTAGTATAAACCGGAAAGATGGGTCCACAGTGCAGGACACAGTGCCTGGGCCTGTCCTGGTAGCGTCTGCATGCGCACCCCCGAACACATGCTCACATGGAGGAGAGGCCAGGAGGCCTGCCTGCAGCAGGGGTGGGTGACCTCCTCCTATATCCTGAGTGAAGAGCCTGGAGGATGGAAGGATGGGCTGGATGTCGCAAAGTGAATTATAATGGGATAGACGTAATGGCATGACCGGGGTTGGCAGTGATGGGTACACCCCCTGTCCTGTCCTTTGTGAGTACGCAGCCCACGGGGCGCACTCATGACTCTCCCAGACTCTTTCCAGATAGGCCCTGAGCAACCCCGATCCCGCAGGACTGACCCTGGCTAGGCCACACCTGAAGCAGTGTGGTCATGTCTGGAGGCCCGTCCATGGACCTTGGGCGCGCGCATCCTGCCCTCCGAGAGTGTCAGCTCACCAGGCTTGCCCACTCACCACCCGCCCAGCCCCTGGCACACCGCCCGGCCACACATGCAGAGTGCCAAGTGGCCGGCTGGGGGCAAAGTTTAGAGGACAGACAGTGATGGTCTCCCACAACACCTCATGCTGGCTAACCCTAAAGATCAGCTGGTGATAGGGAGGGATGCACATTTTTAGGAAATATAATTACTAGCCCCACCCCGTGATTTTCTTACTCAAAGGTCTGCTGAGGCCAGGAAACAACGCTTTTGTGAAGACCTGAAGTTGAAGCATCTCAGGACCCCAAGGCGAGGACCCTGCAGTGGGCGGGGTGGGGCGGGAGGCCAGGGTGGCGGCTCTCAAAGCAGGCGGCGCTCAGGCCAGGGGTCCCAGAGACCGTGCTGCTGCTGTTCTGGCCACACCTGAACCCGGTCACCCGGCATGCCACCCACGGAGGGATGTTCGCTCGCCTTGGGCCTTGGCAGTGAACAACAGCAGTGTCAATCGGACGGCATGCTGAGGACGGGAGGCCGGAGATTATTGGCGTTTCAGAACGATGGGCAGCCAGGTTCTGTAAAGCGATAGTGGAACTGCTGTCTCACACTGACCCTGACACCGGATGTGAGTGTCCCAGGGCCATCCCGTGAGGGGAACCAGAGCCGGGGGTGGGGGGGCGGCGAAGCCCTGGTTCCGGACCACCACCGGCTTCGCCTGCAGGCCCTTTGCCCTCTTCTCCCTGGGGACCCGCCCTGCGGTACAGCCAGCCATGGCCCATGAAGAGCGGTCAGTAGGTCACTCCAGAACCGTGGGTGTCGCCTCAGCCTCTGCCCCTGAGAGAAACTTTCTTGAACAGGTTTTGCTTGGACTTTAAGGCAGAGGCCAGGGAAATGCTGGTGGATGAAGAGCGGCTGTCCCGTCCATGCCCAGTTTGGGGCAGCGGCTCTGGGTGACTTCAGTGTCCTTCTAAGGCTGGAGACAATGCTGGACCGCAGAACCAGTGAGGCCGGCGCCGGGTGCCCAGCAGAGGCAGCAGGTTGGGGACATCCCAGGACACAAGCCCCTCAGGGGCAGGGGGAGGGAAGTGGTGCCAGTGGGGCACTGGGTGGGGAGGCTGATGCTCCTGGGTGCCATGGCCAGGCACAGGGGTGTCCAGGGTCTTGAGGAGGGCCCTGCCGGGAGGCTCCCCACACCTCAGCACCCTGGCTCTGCAGGTGGCCGGCCTGTGCTGCTGCGGTGTCGGGTGGCCCTGATGACAGGTCCCCTCCCCTCAGTCTCAGGCCATGGGGTCCAGGTGGGTCAGCCTGCAGGTATCCCTTTGGAGATATGGGGACAGTAAGGGTCAGATGAAGTCACCAGGGTGGGGCCTAAGCCAGCAGGGCTGCAGTCCCTGGAAGAGGGAGGAGCCCCTCCAGTTGGGGCAGACCCTGGGGAAGGGTACTCAGGCCACACCCACCCCTCAGTCCCCTACCCAGACACCCAGCACCCCCGGGCTCTGGGAGATGCTTGGGGTCCGCGTGTCTGGTGTAAGCCTGCGCTGCTGGAGTCTGACCTGCCCGTGGCTCTGGGCAGTGCCACACTCAGGGCTTCCTCAGTTTCCCCATCTCAGATGGAGACCGAGCCATCTAGATCCCAGTGGGTCTGAGGATGAGCTGAGGCTGGGCAGCGCTCATGCCTGGGGGCTGGCAGTGGTGGTCTCACCACTGTGTTTATCACGGACTTGATGGTTTGGCCTTCAGGTTGATTAGTTCAGGAGAGCGAAGCAGCCCACCCCTCTAGAGAACCTTTAACACGCGGGAAGCAGCTGATTTACCTGATCTAGGTCGTCTGTCTCATTTGCTGACTGGTTTGAACCAAGTGAACTCCACTTGGCAAGGTCAGGGCAGCTCCAAGAGGCTCTGGGCCAGCGGGTCTCCTGTGTGCGCCACAGTCACAGTGTGAGCACCTGCAGGCTGCCCAGAGCCTGAAAAGCGGGAGCTTTGCCCAGCAGCCTCTGGAGTGTCACAGCCCACCCCACCCCACCCCGGTTCCACTGGGTCTCGGGCACCCTTCCTTTGCTTTAGGACAAAGCCAAGCAAAAGGACCGTAGCGTGATACTTTCCAATCACCCGATCGCTTTGTATGAACGTGGGGCTGTCTCAGAGCCATCACCTGGGGCAGCTTCGCAGATGCCAGACACACATGTGAGCACAGCCCCAGGTCAGATTTCACTGTCCCCCCACCCGCACGCTGCCTGTGCTTTTCCGTCCATTTCAGTGACGCCGCATTTCACTGAGAGCCCATCAGGTGGCAAATGCCCCTTCCAGAATGTTCTGGAGCTGGTTGGAAGGTGGCTGCTGGCAGGCATGGGAATGCATAGCCCTTCCCTGGTGACCCCTAATGGCCAGAGTGTGGGCAGCAACGGCTCCCCAGGCCACACCTGCCCACAACACAGTGATGGGTCTGACATGAGGCAGGGAATAGTGGTGCATCAGGCCCTTGCCTGGATGTGAACACAGTTCTCCCCCCTGTGATAGAGCCTGTTTTCTCTGTTCACTGGGGCTTCACTGCCATGTTCTCAGTGGTTCTGTGAGCCAGTTGTGATGCATAAAATTCCACACACTTACATGTACGTGACACTGAAATCAAAGGGACCAGGTGCCCGCATGTTCACCACGTTTTCCTGTTATCTGCCCACTCGAACATGTGCATCACTGTTTCCAGGCAGTGAGAACACGGTAACGACATGGCACCCAATGTTTCCTGGCATGTGGGGACCCCACCCAGCACAGCTTGAAGACGCACACAGACATGGGCAGGCACCCTCGGGAAGGCCTCCCGGCACCTGGCGTCTCAGCCTGCTTGGACAGTGATCTTGCTTTCAGTGACCTGAGGTCAGCACTGCACTTCTGGCACAGGGAAAGGGCCTGCCCGATGGCCTGGGGCCCAAGGAGCACCCGGGCCTGACAGACTGGCAAAGCTGTGCATCCACCAGAGACACGAGGGGAGGGCTGGTCCGCAGTAGGGAGGGTCCGCTCTTCATCCTGCAGACAGGGGCCTGGGCAGGAATTGAGGCAGAGAATGGCTAGCATGGGACATCCTGTTCGTGTGGGTGGGGAAGGGCCTGCAGGACACGTCCCTGGTCACTGTCATACCCTGGGGCAGATGCACTCCTCAGCCTGCGCAGCTGGGGGAGACTGACCACCCGGCCCCTCTGGGAGCTTTGCTGTCGCAGGTCGGGTTGCCCAACATGCTGCGGTTGGATGACTGCTCTGGGGCTGACCCCTAACGTCTGTCACTGCTCTGCGGCCATAAATGGAGCAGATTTTAAATTCCATTCTTACGCATTTTCTGTTCCTCAGCCTATTTAAGAGTTCACTATTATTCCCCCCAAAGTAGCTTGCCATTCAGTAAAATGTTCCCTTTGTTCACAGAAGAACATTAAAATCTATTGCTTTGTACTCTCTTAAGGGGTGTTCTCCTCCACTGGGACTGCTGCCTCTCTCTCCACCCACCCCTTCTGCTCCCGCACACCCACGTGAGGGTCTGTGTTTGCCTCATTCTCTTGGCGCACGGATAATCACCTGCACGTGACAATAACGTTCGTTTGTTCAAAGGGAAAGACTGTCCACGCGAGACGAGAGGAGGCCCCTGGGTGGGGCAGGCGGGCTGACGGGATCTTGGTCGTTTATTCTGCGAGATGTGATTCTGTCACCAAGATCAATGTAGGCAGAGGACAGTCAGGTGGAAGTAATCGGTGTTGTCTCCCTCCTGTTCGGCCTTAACCACAGTGGCAGGGCGCGCCGCGTTCTGAGGGTCTGCAGTAAAATCCTATTTGTCCTGCTTTTCGTTTCCAAGATGACACAGGCTTTGCCTAAAAAACAGTTTCTACAGATTCGTAAGCCAAGGTCCACTGCTTGGTGACACAACTTCTTCTCGACAAGGCGGGGGCGGCTGGGTCTGTGGTGTTGGCGTGAGCATGAGTGCATTTCCATTTACATCTGCTAATGGTTTCCGCAGCAACTTTCTCTCGCGCTGATTTGGAGGGTAATTCGTCCACTGCAAGTCAGCCTCATTCTAAGTCAGGAGCGCATGAAGACAAAGCTTGTGTGGGAGCTAAGTTGTCACAGAATGATCCTGGTCAGGCTGCGGATTAGGGAAGTGAGCTGCCCCGGTGCCACGGGGTGCATGCACACAGTCCAGGCAGCCTTCCCTGCGAGCTCGGGACGCTGGCTCACGGGGCACGCTTCCCAGTGATAACACACCAAGTAACCAGCACATCATCCTAAAATAATGCACAGTCCTCGCCACAGTCCCGTGAGTTCCCGTGATGGCGTTCAGTGCCAGGGGTGCAGGTTCGTGGGGAGGCTGACCGGCGTCCACCCCGGGGGACTGGCTGCAGGCTGGCTCTGCGGGTGATTTAGGCTGTCCCTGCAGCAACTCCATGGCGCGTTTCTCAGTGGAGAGGACGTGCAGGGCATCTTGAGAACCATGAGCTCTGCACGCTGACCCTGTACCTCTTGGCTTTTCCTAACAGTTAACAACAAGGAGAAACTGGAAGCGGCGTCCGGACTGAAAATTCTTCACGTTGGAAGCGGGTTGGTGAGTAGCGGAGGCGCTGTCCTCTCAGACATGCGTGGTCGGCAGGCGGCCAGCTGCTGGGGGACCTCCCGTTGCTTGAACGCCCTGATCCACAGCACCAGTGTGTGCAATGCCAGTTTTGGTTGCATTTGAAGCCATAATCCCGCGCGTCCCTGAGCAGGAGCCGTCCTGGGTCAGAAAACGCTGAAATGCAGAGAACGCAGGCTTCCTCCTTCAGAGGTTTAGTGACCGCTGAGGTGTGGACACAATCCAGCTGAGGGCGGTTCTCCTCGCAGGGAGTTGTTGTTTAAAGACACGTTGGGGTGAGGGCACTGTGCGCGTGTAGCTGCCTCTGGGATGTGACTTGGTCTGTGACGTGGCAGATGTGCCCTCATGGGGCCGAGTTGGTTTTGGGAAGAGTCGCTTGACCAAACACTCCATCAGCCATCTGAGCTGGTAGCAATGCCCCTGGAACCCTGGAACCCAGGCCGCTGCCCGCTCCCTCTCCGTCTTGGGGCAGTGTAATGAATTGTGGGTGGAACGGCAGACGTGATTGCCCACAGGAGCAGCACCAGCCACGCGTCAGGCGGTGTGGACCCGAACCAACATGGGCCATTGCATTTGAAATTTTAGATTTCAGGGCACTCGTGATTACAGGTGATTAGCCGTCCCGGGCAGCTCATTTGTGAGGGCCCGTCGCTTACAAAGCCATGGTGAACCACAGCCCCAGGGAGATCTGTTCCATGGTCGTGAGTCCTGGTCTTGAAGTAAGGACGCACTTCTTCACAGATGGGCTCATGTGCTCGCAGGCAGCAGGCAGGTCGAAGAGCCTTGCGGGGAGGCACCTGGTGCCGGGCACTGGTGTGCCAGTTACGTGAGGCGAGGAGTCAGGCGGGTCTGGTGGAAGCCCATCAACAGAGGCTTGGTGGGACCAACCCACCCCATGCCTGGTTCTCTCCCAGCCTGCCCGCCTGGGCGGGAGGCGAGCCTGTGTCAGGCAGGACATCTCATCCCCCTGTGCTCCAGGCTTGGCACGTGGTGAGGGGCCGAGGCGGGGCAGGGAGGAACCGGCCAATGGGATGGACTGTGGGCACGAGATAGAGGAGTTCGGAGTGTGCCTGGGCAGCGTGAGTGGTGTGGGTGGGGCTCCGGCGGTGCCCCAGACCCCAGCCTGGGGGGGTCTGGCACCCAGAGGTCCTCTCCTGAGGGAAACACAGCCTCCTGCAGCATCAGGAAGGAGAGAGGCCACGTGAGGGCTGAGCCCATGGGCTCCTCCAGGTGAGCACAGCTTTCCCGGGAGCCCGTTGCACTGGCTGCTGGACACCGTGACCCCCACACTTTGGTGGGAGGAACACCTGAGCCCTCGCGAGGCCTGTTGAGGAGGAGCTGCCCAGACCCGGAGGATCTGGGCACTGTGGCTGCGTGTCCTTGCCCCGCCCCTGCATCTTGGCCAAACCCTGCTCCGTGAACAACCCCTGTCCCCCAACCCCCGCCGCTCACCTGTCTGCCCTACACGACCTGCCCGTCTGAGGGACCTGGGGCCTCGTCCTCCTGCCCAGTACTGGACGGACTGCTTTGGCCCCACGCAGTCATGCCCATCCTCTCCCGTCTCCGTTCTCACCACCCGACTCCATGTCCTCGGTGTCAGAGGAGGTTGGGGTCACTGGGAAGGGTGGGTGAGGCGCAGGCCTACTCACCGCCCCTACTCGCCGCCCCTCTGCTTCCACGGCCAGCCAGGGGCGCCATCCCAATATCCACTCCCAGACCCGTCCCAGGTCCCGGGCTCAAGGTGGAGCCCCCACCGCCCTGGTGCTGTGCACATCCTCCCTCCAGCCCACCCACACCTGGGCCTGTGTGAAGGCACCAGACCCCTGTGATCCACAGTGACCAGCGCCTGCTCGCGTCAGGTCTTTATTCCCCTGTTCACTCTGGGGTGTGCAGGTTACCCTTGTTCCGGTGCTTCCCCGTGTCCACAGAGAGGCGCCGACGCCGCTCCAACCAATGCACAGTCCACTCATCCATAGGATATGAGCCAAGTGCCTCCTGTGCACTGGGCACGGAGCAGGACCAGGTCTGGGCAGTGAGCAGGGACCACCTCCCACCTCCCACCTCCCAGCCGTGGGGCTCACCCCTCCCCGAGCTGGGGTCCATTGAGGGTCTCCCATCACATCCACTGGGTTCTGTCTTGGGTGAGCAGCCTCTTCTGTCCCTTCCCTGGATGGACTTCACACCGGGCCTCGTCTGGACGGTCCCTTGGGCTTCCTCCTCGCTGCCCCCACACCCGGCCATCCCTACCGGGGCCCCTCCCGTGACTTGCACAGCTCTCTGCCAGAGTCAGGACCTCCTCCGTCCATTCACCCCATCAGCAAACGTGGAGCACGGCAGCATGTCATCGGGAGTGTCCATGCGTTAGTGCCAGCGCCAGTGTTCTTCAGCGCCCATGTCCCACGTCCCTGGGACCCTCCCCACGTCTCTGGGACCCTGCCCACGTCTTGGAGACCCGCCCCCCACACCTCAACACACTGCCCCCCACATCCCCAGGACCCTCCCTACATCCCCGGGACCCCGCCCTCCAAATCTCTGTGCTCCCCCCACGTCTCCATAACTCCTCACATCCCCGGGCCCCCACCCACATCTGTGTGCCTCCCCCAACGTCTTGGGGAAGCAGGTGAGCTCCTGGCTTTCCCGCCCCCTCCTTGCTGATTCACCAAACTCGCTGCCGCAGACCCTGGAGGGTCACTGCCGGGCTGTCCTTTCCAAGGACGCTCACGTGCCCAAACTCCAAGCACTCACTGTGACGTGTGAGAGGCACCTGCTCCGGCCTTCCCGCAGATCAGCTTTCTACAGCCAAACACAGGGCTCCTGGCTCATTACCATCGGTGTGCAGATTTGCGGGGGCCTTTCCCCCGCCACTATGTGAACCACCCCCCGCCCCCAGGCCTCTCTGGTAGCTCTGACCCCACATCCCTGCACAGCAAAGCCCAACGTCGCTGGTGCACGTTTCCCACATGCGGCACCTCGCGTGCTCGCCCTGGTGCCCCTGTCAGCACCTGGTCTCCACCAGGAGTGGAAGATTCTGCCCTCAGAGTCTTTGGGCCTCTGACTTGGGGTCACCAGAGCCACCATCCCTTCTTAGACTGAGCTTCCTGTCCTCTTAGCCATCCAGCCTGCTTTTTGGAACCGTGAGCATGCTGAGGGCCCCGCTCTGACCCCTGGTCTCTGATGGGTCCCAGGCACAGTCGTCTCAGTCTTCCCTGAACTGCCCCCTGAGGGATCGCTGGGCCGGCCTTGGCTTTATTCTCCTTCGTGGGATGCTGGCCCCAAATGTAGCTCTGCAGACTGATACAATCACTATGTCTCTTAGCCCCACACTTTTGTCCTTAGAGGGTGAAACAAGGTACCAGCCATCTCTGCCCCAGGCCCCACTGGGTGACAGACACAGCATCACCGTTGGTCACTAGCACTGTCCACGCACTGGATTGAGCCCAACTCCAGGAACTGGACTTGCACTTGGACTGTTTGTGACGATGACTGTTCAAACTTGCAGAAATTGCCCTCCACTCATGCTGGATGGCCGCCCTTCTCACTAGGGGGCAGTGGGGGTTTGCCCAGGTGGGGGGCTGCTGGAGATTTGGCGGGTGGGGGTGAGGAGGGCCAGTGAGCCCACCACCATGGCGCTGCCTCCTTCCTTTCCACCCACCTGGTCTGCTGCCTTCTCTGGTCCCTGAGTGGCCAAAGCCTGACCCACCATCTTCGGGGGTGTAAATACCCACGCCCACGCACTGGAACCTGGCTGTGAGGGCCCCCCACCCCCGAGAGCGCTGTTTGTCCTCCCTGCAGCCCCAGGGCCTTCTGTGTGCCAGAGCTTTGGAGACCACCTCTCCAAACGCTTTCCCCTACCTTGACCCAGAAAGCTCTGGGTGGGGTCTCCAGCCCAGGACCCCTGCATCCCCCTGGGCTTCTGTCAAACCAACCCGTGTTCAGAAGCCGCCCTTGACAGAGACACAGGTGCTCAGAGATCAGGAGCCAGTTTTGGAAACTGAAAATGGGAACAAATGGGGCAAGTGGAAACATTTTTTTAAAAAGCAAACAATGTGTGTTTCTTGGATGTTAACCACCTCGTGCAGCATTAAGCCTGATTTTGGTGATTCTGGGTTTTTGAGTGTTATCAAACGTGAGCATCTCCACAGCTTCCTGACTCTGAAGTGCACAACTCACACATGCAATCACAGCAGAACAAGAGCCCTTTAAGCCAAATGGCAATATCTCAAAACAAAATGTAACGGAAATGGACAGATGCACGCACACTACCCTGATAGACTGGGGCTATTTTGATGTATTTCAAGATCTAATCTCTGACATCTTGAAAGTGTTTGCATTTTCTTCAAATTTACAAAGTGGGAGGTTCTGAGAAGATGGCGAAGGTCTCAGAGCTTTACGATGTCACTTGGGAAGAAATGCGAGATAAAATGAGAAAATGGAGAGAGAAAACTCACGAAACAGTGAGCAAATTGTGGAAGTTGGAGAGGAATTAATTAATGAATATGCTTCTAAGCTTGGAGATGATATTTGGATCATATATGAACAAGTGATGATTGCAGCCCTAGACTATGGTCGAGATGACTTGGCATTGTTTTGTCTTCAGGAGTTGAGAAGACAGTTTCCTGGCAGCCACAGAGTCAAGAGACTAACAGGCATGAGATTTGAAGCCATGGAAAGATATGATGATGCTATACAACTATATGATCGAATTTGACAAGAAGATCCAACTAACACTGCTGCAAGAAAGCGTAAGATTGCCATTCGAAAAGCCCAGGGGAAAAATGTGGAGGCCATTCGGGAACTGAATGAGTATCTGGAACAATTTGTTGGGGACCAAGAAGCCTGGCATGAACTTGCAGAACTTTATATCAATGAACACGACTATGCTAAAGCAGCCTTTTGTTTAGAGGAGCTAATGATGACTAATCCACACAACCACTTATACTGTCAGCAGTATGCTGAAGTTAAATATACCCAGGGTGCACTTGAAAACCTCGAACTTTCAAGAAAGTATTTTGCACAGGCACTGAAACTGAACAACAGAAATATGAGAGCTTTGTTTGGGCTTTACATGTCAGCAAGTCATATTGCTTCTAATCCAAAAGCAAGTGCAAAAACAAAAAAGGACAACATGAAATATGCTAGTTGGGCAGCTAGTCAAATAAACAGAGCTTATCAGTTTGCAGGTCGAAGTAAGAAGGAAGCTAAATACTCTCTTGAGGCAGTTGAAGACATGTTGGAAACACTGCAGATCACCCAGTCTTAAGGTTTCAGACTCTTTCACATTACATTTCACAACTGCACAGTTGAACTTATTGGCCTGTGACTTATTTACTAAATGCCTTATTTACTAAGTGCTATTTATATACTAATTTTTGTTAAGAGGGCAATTGTAAAGAAAGTTTATATAAACCTAAAAATGCCTTTTATTGCTAAGCAGGAAGATGGAGGAAGTCCATGGAAGAGAGATTTAACAAGATTCATATTGATTGTACATCATTCTCTTCATATCACACATATAGAACTTCTCTTAAATCACAATGTGATGTAGAAATCCCATAAATAAATCTTGTGATTTATTAAAAAAACAAAAAATTTACAAAGTCGTATTTCTTCCAAAGGAAACCTACCACGTTACAAGAAAAGCTGAAGTATTTAGGAGAAAAACAACATAGGAGGTTGTCACCAGGAGGGCAGCTCATGAATGCATCTGAAATAAGGAGCCATTTTCTGGATCTTGGTCGTATGATGATATCCAGCTACCAGATTAACCTGCCCAACATCTCAGAGGCGGACCCTCAAAGAGGCTCTGCATCGCTCCCAGGCAGCACACGTCACCGCGCCACGGTCCTGGTTCACGCCAAGTGCCGCGGGTCAGCCACAGAAGGGGCTGCCCTGACTGCCCTGGGGGGTAAAAGCACCCCATCACCCAGCAGATTTGGGCCAAACAGGGATGGCCATCTGCTCAGATTCTAAAAAAGGAAGTCTTTCCGTCTCATATAGGGAGGGAAAAGTTTTCCTCAACCTCCCAGGGGCCCTGGCTGGGTCTGACCGTGTAACCGACAGACAGGTAAGCAGAAGAAAACACCCAAGTATGTTCAGGACAACTTTCAGGAGACTTGGGAATGTAGGAAACAACCCAAAGGAATGGCGAGAACTGAGTCTGTGATGCTGGATTTGATGCAGGGTAGACAGGTGTGGGGCCCACGGAAGGTCCAGGAGTGTGTGGTGAGGGCAGAACATGGGGAGACGAGGGAGGCCCGTCAGCTGGGGCACTGCTCAGGGTCCCTCAGTCCAGGAGATATGGGCTCTCCCTTCCTGTGGGGCAGTGAGGGCACCTGTGTCGTGAGGGTCTTGGGACCTGCTTCAGGGCGAAGTGTGATCATAGCTGTCCTGCTCTGGCACCGTCTCCAACTCCTTCAGCTTCAAATACTTACATGTCAGGCACTGTATTTTGGGGCAGCACGCCCTGAACCCCATCCCCACTGCGCTGTGATGTTAGATGTGTTTTTTTTTTAATTATTTTTTTTTATTTTAAATAAACGGAGTGGATGTGGGGGAAGGGAGGGGCAGGGAGACAGAATCTCGAGCAGACTCTGCGCCCAGCATTGAGCTGGACACAGGGCTCAATCTCATGACCCTGAGATCACAACCTAGGTCGAAATCAAGAGTTGGATGCTTAACTGAGCCACCCGGGTGCCCCTAGGCGTGGGGTTTCCATATACATCTTAAAGAGACCTGGGGTGTGAGCACCTTGATGAGTGAGGTGAGGAGGTGGGGACCCCAACCCGACAGCTGCCCCCACTGTGTGTGTGTCCCCTGTTCCTGTCGCTTCTCAGGCACAATTTTGTTCAAGGAAGGATTCCATGGCCAAGACTAGGTTGATTCTAAAAGTTCCCTCGGAGTCTGTGAGTCTATAGTTGTGTTCCCACTGCTGGAGTGAGTGTGCGCTCACCACATGACAGTCGGTGCTGTGCAGCATGGTGCAACAACCCTCCTGCACCATTGCCATCCAGTTGCTCCAAGTCCTATGGGAGGCACGTGGGCACGAACCCCTGGTCCAGGCCACCCCCCCAGAGGCCCTGCTCAGGGGCTCTGATTGGACTCAGGAGGTAACTTGACGTGGAGGGACCTTTGCCCACAGGGTGAGGAGAGCACCAGGTCAGCTTCCCCCAAGAATAGGTGGGGGAAATCTCCATGGGACATCAGGTTGAGGGGAAACTGTCCCCCTCTGCATCGTTGGTGGCACAGGCACCTGCCTTCATCACGCCTGGTACTGACTTGCAGGATGGTTGACCCAGCTCTTGACATGTTGGCCATGACCTTGCCAGCGGGTGGCTGGGAACCCCATGAACACACCACCTTTGGCCCTGTGGGGAGTGGGGAGGTGCGGGTCGTGGTGGCGCTGTGATGCATCCTAGAGCGCCATCAGGAGCACTGATGGAGCTGCTCCAGGGCCGCTGTTTGGCTTCTGTAGTAAATGGCAAATGTGCTAAGACTCCTACTCTCACCCCATAGAAGGTCTGTGCCGTCCACACAGTGGGTGCCTCCGCGGGGTGGGGCAGTTGCCATCATGAGAGTTGATCTCATGGGAGCTTTGCAAAAAATTAAAACTGAACCAAATATGAGACCATAGGAAGGTAACTAATTACATGGGAACAGGCAAACAGACTGTGATGATTCCCTTACTCGTTCTGAGGACTCGAACCCCTAACCATAGCGGCCGCGGGTGTGTGCATGTGTGGGGCTCAGCGTCGAGCAGAGCTGCTGGGACTCCAGGCAAGTCCTCTCCCTTTCTAGAAGGCTCTTCGGGCTGACGTTTGACTGTTTGAGTTGTTATGGGTTCACAGGGAGACAGAAGGATGGTGCCAAGATGCCACGTGTGCCCTGGCCCTTGAGTCTCCCCACACCAGCGCCTCTGTCACTGCGGGCTGGTAGCAAAACCAGAAGGTGGATGGTGGCTCAGCATGTGCATAGAATTTTGTGTGTGTGTGTGTGTCATTTTATCTTTGATGCCACTTCTTAAAAATTTGATTAAGAACAGACCTGCGACTAAAGTAAATGAGGACATGTTTGTGCTTAGAGTTACGTGAATGCCCCAGCGGCTCCATGGGGCTGAGCCAGCCCCTCCTCACCTGTCAGCCTCGTGGATTGTCATAGAGAACACTGATAGTGACCCAAGTCACCACATGTTTGTCAATGTCTTTGTCTGCTCGGCATCCCGCACAGGAGGGGCCCCACGAGTAATTTAAAGTATCCCTGGTGCTTGGATGGAGGCACGTGCTTGAAGTCCAGGGGCCAGAGCCATGGGTGTGGGTGCATGCCGGGGACCAGCAGGGTGGATCGCAAGCACCTACCCAGGCAGCGGGAGCCTGACATGGAGGCGGTGGGTTCTGGGGGTGCTGCTGTCGGAAGAGCAGGAGCTGCGGGCCCTGGCCTGTGAAGGGACAGATGGTAGCGTTTTAGGATGGGCGGAACGAGTGCGAGAAAATGGGGCATCGGGGTGGACAGGGCCTCTCGGGGAGATGCTAGGAGTTCACTCTGCAATGCTGCTCATGTGTTTTCAAGAGTCCGTGATCCTCCTCCTCCTCTGCACGTGCCACAGCTCCCGGGGGTCCTCTCTGCCAGCCCGCGGGATGAGGTGTCCTGCGACTCCATGGACGGGCCACGGGGGCTTTCACAGCTGCCCCCAGACCCCGTCGTCACTGCTGCTCCTCGTCCCATCCTCATCTTTCTTAGAACTGAGGAAAACCACACAGATGTGCGTTCAATATAATCAGTGGCACCTGACATGTTGACAAATACGAGTTTCTCATGAAAGAATGTCTTTTCCTTCTGAAATGCGTGTAAATACCACGTCATGTGGACCACGGATGTCGTTTCAATACTTTCCCTGATTTAAAGGCAGGAGAGCCGCCCTGTGATGTGGCAGTTGCTATAGTGACACATTCCGTTTTTATTGAATATCAGAGTAAACAGTCACCTGAAGTGAAGTAGGTGGCATCTGGCTGTGGCGGCCCCACACCTCGGCCAGCCCGACTCGGCGCTTGGCCTCTGCTCGCACCGGCTTCAGCGGAAGCGGGCCGGCCCGGGGCTCCTCCGAGCTGTTGCCGAGGCTGGGATTCGACGGGGTCCCCGCAAGAAAGGAGGGCCCAGGCCCGTCTAAATAAAGCGTAGAGTTTCCCTGCAGCTGCATCTACAGAGCCGGTTAGTGTGTCCTCAGACGTTACTTTTCATTTAAAAACTAAGCTCTGAAGAAACTCCCGAGAGTCCACAGGGGGAAATAGTTCAGACACCGTTTCTAAGGCTCAACAGGTAAGATTCGCTTGGAGGAGAATGAAGACGATGGGAGGGAATGGCCACCCACCGGAGCCTCGTACGGCCCCTCAGGACAGCCCCGCAGCAGCAGCTGGATGCAGCTCCTACGCAAGGCAGGGAGAGGCCAAGGGACAGAGGTGGTGAGCCGGGCGGTCCCACTCGCACGCCTGCGTCCTAGACCCTGGGCTGCGCCACACAGGCTCTGAGACCCAAGAGGCCCCAGGTTCGCCCTCTGGTGGAAGGGACCTGGTGGCTCCAGCCCCACGGCGGACAGCTTCACGCTGCGTCTGGCCCTGCAGACAGACCCGCGTCCACCTGAGATCCTGCCCCTCAGGGGTTTAGGTGGGAACGGAAGAGGAACCATGCGTGTGCATGCTGGGGCCGCTGCCACAGGGCACCACACACCAGTGGCTCCCACGGCCCTGGGGCCTGACGTCTCAGTGGCCTGACCCGGGGCCCTGGGGGGATCCCTTTGTGCTTCGTCCGCGTCCCGTGGATGGCCTCCTCGGCCTGCACGCCGCTATTCACGTCCAGTTCACATCCCCGTTCACAGGGATGCCTCTCGTATGGGGTTAGGATGTCTGTACCCACCCTGTGTCCAACGCGGGCCCCGCCCCATGCCCTGGGAGTTGGGACTCTGACACACCCTCTGGAGGGACACGGGTCGTCCCTGACAAGCTGCTAATCCCCCTCCCCACTCCACCCGAGGGCTTGGGCTTTAAGAAGCTGCTTTCCTGTCAGGAAGGGTCTGGCACGCGCCCTCCGTCCCCCACTGAAAGGACACAGGGTCCCTTGGCGCCTCGGAGCGCAGGGCGCCCGTCCCCTCCTGCTGCCCCTCCCCGTGGGGGCTGTCAGAGCACGGTGTGGCTGTGTGATCTCATGTCTGCGCCGTGGAACTGTGCACTCGAGAGTAAAAACGGTGTCTCCAGCGTGCCGCACGAGGCCTGACACGCAGCAGAAACTCCGTAACCATGCCTTGAGGGGAGTTGAGTCGTGAACCCCGCTGCAGGGTAGATGCCCTCGTCAGCTCGCTTGGCGCCTTTCTGCTCTGTCCTCCGTGCATCGTCCAGGCTGCCCTTCCCAGGGCTTTGAAACCTCCGCGGAAAACACAGGACTCCTGGAAGGATTCCTCCCTCCTGTTGTGTGCGCTCTGGCCCTTGTCACAGAATCGCACAGGACGCTCTGCTGCACCACAGCTTCTCTCCTGCTAAGCTGGGCTTCATCTCCATGACAACTGATTTGAATACCTCCTCTATGCTTAATCCACGGGTGGTTGGGGTTTTTTTGTTTTTTATAAAAAGGTTCGTTTCATCCACACGAAATAATTAGTAATCAATATAACACAAAATATAATCAAATGTGAAATTTCAAACACTTCTATCGAAACATACGTGCAGTCGAGGCGATGGCTGTCGAGGATGGCAGAGGCGGACATGACTCGCAGTTCTCCGCTTATCGGTAGGTGAGCACATGTCCCCGTGGCCAGGATGAGGTCCCTCGGAGCACGGCCCACGTCTCCGGGCGCCTCCCCCCAGCCACGCTGACAACTGTTCACCACCAGTAAGTGCAGGAACCCGCATCTGACCGGTGATGAAGGGGGCGAGGTGGCCAGGGCTGGAGGACGGGTCCCCGCGTGTGGGGTCGTGCTCAGCATCCAGGGGGCAGGTGCACGCCGCCTCTCCTCTCATTCCCCCGGGTCCTGGTGCACCGTCCACACCAGCGTCCGCAGTTCCACTCCAGGCCCGAAATCCACACAAGGCCATGCGGTCCCGCTCTGTCTCTGTGCCCCAAGATGGATCCTCGTTAACAAGCTCTGGCACCTGAGTACCCCTGATGTGTCACCCCACAGCTGGCCTGCAGGATGGGACTTTTCACCTGCTCCCATCCTGCATGGGACCCACAGCTGGCAGGTAGGTCCTGCCACCCACCAGGCTCTTGCCAGATCATGACCCCACTGACCTGGGGGTCAGTATCCTGGGACCACTGTGACAGGGGGCCCTAAACTGGAGGCTTAATGGACGAATTGACCTCTGCCCATTGTGGAGGCCAGAGCCCACCATCCAGGTGTGGGCTGGGCTGGCTCCCTAGGGCTCTGGGGAGGGTCTTTCCTTCCCCCACTGCCCCCACCACCCCTGCCCCTGCCGCCCCTGCCCCCAGTGCCTCTGCCCCTGCTGCCCCTGGTGCTGCTGGCTGGCCTTGGGGGGGCCCTTGGCTCACAGACCCAGCCCTCCAGCCCTCCCCCTGTGTGTCTGCCCTACAAGGACACCTATCACTGCAGGCTGTGCCCGTCCTACCCCAGAAGGACCTCATCTTAACTCAAATGCATTTCCAAAGACTAGTTTCTATGTAAGGCCTCACTCACAGGTACTGAGAGTTATGAGTTGTACATACCTTTGTTAGGGGGACACATATTAGATACAAACCACCCTGAAATCACAGATGTCCCCCACCCTCTGGACTCCAAGCCCCAGCACTGATCCGTGGCTGACCTACAACTGAATTTTTCTCCTTTTGGGGCTACAGTACTTTGCTCTTCTGGTTGTATGAACAGACCTCGCCTCTCTGGCTAAATACATTTCCCTGTTAATCCAGTTTGACCCCCAGACCACACGCACCCCAGACCCACTCCTGTCTGCTGGTGCTGACACAACTGGGGGGATCCAGGGCCCGCATGGGGATGGTCCTCATGGATGACACTTGTCCTGCGGAACTTTAAGGAGGAAGAGATACCCAGAGCCCTCTGATAATTCCATATTTTCAGGTAAACATGAGCAGTAAATCTAATGTTATTTTTATTAAATTAGTGAATTCTTGTACTGTCCTATTGTTATCTTTTCTTGTCAAGATTCTTAAAAGTCATAATCTCCTTAGTTTACCCCTCAGGCATATGAGCACCTGCTGTACTCTATGACAGGAAATTTCTTTTTTTTTATATGAAATAATTTTTAGCTGGAAGGTAGGGTAAATGCTTACATAAAATTTTCACCTGCAAAGTCCATGAGCTACAAGTGCAAAACCTTAATTTCCCAGATTCTGAGCAAGCTGCCCCTACTAGGAAGTGGGGCAACCGATGGAGGAGCGCTGGCAGTGCAGCCTTGGGCTGATCTGGTATTGTGCAGGTGTGTCCATGTGCCAACTGGACATTCCTCTTCCCGGGCACCCTATGCAGTCTGGGCCTGCCGTGCACTAACTGTGGGCCAGTAACCAGGGATGAAGTAGGGAGGGGTGCGTCCGCTGCTCCCACAGGACATCTCAGCTCCCTGGACGCTGGACATGGGCCCCAGCCTGAGGGCTGCCCTCCCCGTTTACACAACGTGCTTTATCATCTTGTGTCAAGGGTTCCTCCAATTTGCTGGGGCCACAGCACCAAGCTACCCAGCAGGCAGGGGACATGGGGGGCCCAAGCCCCCGGCCCCCAGCCACTCCTCCTCAGTTTGCATGTGCATAACTTTTCCTTTCCTTCCTGTGCAATGAAGCACCGAGTTAGCAGCCAATTAGAGTTCACAAGGCTTTTTATGGAATTACAGCTGTTTTTCTTCATGAGAACATAAAGCAAAAGGATATTCTTTTTTTTTTAAGATATTATTTATTTATTCATGAGAGACACAGACAGAGGGAGAAGCAGGCTCCCTGCAGGGAGCCCTATGTGGGACTCGATACCAGGACCCGGAATCATGCCCTGAGCCAAAGGCAGACACTCAGCCGCTGATCTACCTGGGCATCCCCAAAAAGATAATTCTTGAGAAGTAACTTCATTCCTTTGACAAGCACTTAGACTTAATGCCACACTGAAATAGAAACATCTTTCCTGTCATATGCCAGCACCGTGCCCTGTCCTGGGCAGGACGTACCACAAATGCTGGACACCAGCCTGAGGGGTTGTTCCCCCACCCACCCTATTAGTTTCCCGCAGCAGCCTCAACACCGCATGTGGGGTGCCTGCAACACCTGGTGCTCGTTGTCTCACAGCCCGGAGGCCTGGAGCCTGAGACCCGGGCATGGGCAGGGTTGGTTTGCTCTGAGGCTGCTCCCCTTTGCTGTGTGGGTGACCGTGTCCTCACTGGTCCCCATCTGAATGTGTCTGTGTCCTGATCTTTTCTCGTGAGGGATCTGTGCCCCGCACAGAATGAGGGAGCTCATTCTAACCTAGTCATCTCTCTAAGGCCCCAGCTCCAAAGAGGCCACATTCTGAGGTCCAACGTATGGTTGGGGAGTGGGGGGCAGCTGGGCCTGGAACACCAACCCATAGTCAGATCTGCTTCGTGAGTGTCTGATTAAACTTAGGGTGCCTTGTGCATATTCGCTCCAAAAGACAGCATTTCAATAAGCTGACTTCTGAGAAACATACCCATGCTGTGTTTCTAGTGTTGAATGACTGTCAGGAAAGGAAAACATTGTACCAAGCCAATGAGGGAGATAAAAAATAAATAAGAGTGTGCATTTTTAGAAACACGATGGGTTTCTGTGCACAAACCCATCAAATCTGCAGTTTGATCTAACATCCAGCCGTAGCCATTAAGTAAAAATTACCACATGGCCCAAATAAATTAAGTCTCAGCAGTGGTGGTGTTGAGGTGGGAAGAGCCAGCTGACCTAAGCAGCGGGGTGGCTTGGCCATACTTGGCCTCCTTCCTCCAGCGCGAGATGTAGACACGCCCCGCTAGCTTGTGGGGGAGGGGGAGTATGGGGGCCCAAAACATTCTTGACATTAAAACAATGTAAATCGTGTTGTGATTTTATTTCCTTGGCAAAGGGTTGCCTGTTTCTTTGTGGCTTATTTACTGATGGAAGCCTTTTCATTTTGGCATAC
Source organism: Canis aureus (assembly GCF_053574225.1). NCBI lineage: Eukaryota > Metazoa > Chordata > Mammalia > Carnivora > Canidae > Canis > Canis aureus. Next base: position 46,622,098 of record NC_135625.1, read on the forward strand.
AGCAGGTAGAGAAATGAATTTATTTTAGAAATGTCAGTGCTGTTTTATGATGCTGCCTTCGGCAGCGACATAAAAGGGACTGATTGTGAAACAGCTAATTTACAGATCTTCTCTAAGTGAATGCAAACAAATTCTGGTCCTCAAAGCCCTGCTAATATACAATGTTCAATTTTTAATTTCCAGTCCATCTTAGATTATGGGGATGAAAAACAATATTTAATCCCTCGTTAACACATGAATAAGCGGAAGCTGTCATTTTCAACCAGACAATAACGGGATTATCTCAAGAACTGTCAGTTTATGTGAAAACATTATGTTGCCCAAATTTTCATAAAAATTAGCGGTGGATAATATTCAAGATCAGAGCCATGGAAAGAGGAAAGTCTGCATTCATGGTAATAAATATTCATATTTGTCTGCTCAGGAGATGAAAATCTAATCAAGGGGCTATTGATGCGCTGGTTTTTTTTTTTTTTTAAACCAAGATGTTTTATCTAAATTGGGTTTGATATGGAAATGAGTCTCACTGGAGTCCTCCAGGCCATGAGCACGTGGGGATCACGGGGTGGGGCGTCCACGGGGTCAGGTGTAACTGCAGCTGACCACGGCCAGCACCCACACCGGACATGAGCACCTCGCAGAACTCAGGGTCCTAGGCATTGAACAGGATGCAGTGTTCTGGTCCCTCCCTTTGTTTTTTAAGAAAAACACAATATGATTTCATGCCAGTTAACTTCTGGCTACTGCAGGGTTAAAATCATCTGTGTTTTTGCTTTTGTTGACAATTACCATAAATCAGAAGACACTCCGCATGAAGCTTAATGAAATATGTATGATTTTAAAAAGAAAAGATAGTAGCTGCAGGATGTTGTGTATCTGTGTGTGTCCCTGATACTTTCTTGAAGACGACACTTTTCCCCACACGTCAACAAGCATGTGGAAAATCTGAATAAAACGGCCATGTGTTGGCAAACATGGGGCAGGTTGGCCCATGAAGGCATCCCGATCCTGGCCCCGCCAGGGTCACTCTGTCCTCAGCAGGTCTGAGTGCTCCAGGCCACGACCAAGCCCCTAGCACCCGGGTGGTCCTGAGGCTGCAGGCCCCAAGCAGAACAGAACCATTTGCAGCCCTCATGGAAGTTCCTAGAGAGCAGGAAAATGATGTGCCGGCTCATCCTTAGCAAAGGACCAAATACGCCCTTTAACGCAGCAGGGACACGATAACCATGTGGCTTCACTGTGTATCAACGTGTCCTACTTACGTACACGGGACTTTCTTTAGATCAATGCGATCTGTTAGAGCAGGGAATTCATATATTAATGTTGTTTTCAACATATATGTTGATGTTGTTTTCAATTACAACCCTGACCTCTGTTTCCCATTCACTTGTATCCCCACCCTTTCAGGGGAGCTGATTTAGGGGACGGTCTGGTTATTTTGGATAAACACATGGACAGCATTCTCTGGATAGAAGTTTCCTCCCACGGCTCCTTCTGTACTGGGGCAGGAAAGTCAGGAAGACCAGAAACCCTTTCCTTCCGTGTGTGTTGCTCAGTGCCTCACCGTGTCCCTAACACGGAGGTCTGAGTCCTACAAGAGCTGCACCCTGTTCCCTCCCTCCCTCTTCCTGCATCGTCAGGACCTGAGGCTTGATGTGGGGTCCACAGATACTTCATTCCTAGACACGTGTAGGGATGGGCATGAAGAGGGGGCGGAGGGCACGCTCAGGTCTCCTGGGCTCCACCTGTGGTTTGCCGACATCCCTTCCCATATGGACAGGGAACTAATGAGTCTTTTTTGGGAGAAAACATTCCTCCTAGATGTCAGGTTTGGTGTGTGTCCCTGCCCACCACTGTCGTCCTCAGGGGTCCCTGGAGTCAGCTCCACACATGCCCGTGTAGACGCTACCCCTCAGGTATGGGGTGCTGATGTCTGTCCCCGACTTTCCCACCAAGATGCTCCTCCACCCTAGAACCAGCTGCCTGTGTCCTGGAGCCCCCGTGCAGGCTGCCCCAACCTCCCCTCGCGCTGACCTTCCCTATGTGACCCTGGTCGTCCCCACAGGTGGCAGGTGAGACGTGTGCTGCACCCTTGTCTCAGGGCATCATGCTGTGTCATCCTGAGAGACGTCGGACCAGATGTGTGCATGTGGAGATAGGGGGAGAAAGAGAGGAAAGCCGTGGGCCGGCCTGCCGTGTGGACACCAGCCAGGCCCTGTGCACCATCCGCAGGCCCCGGAGTCCCACCCGAGTCCAGGGGCCTGGACCTAAGAGCAGGATGCCTGGTGCAGAGGATGCATGGCCAGGTCCGTGGACAGCAATCGGCCTCCCCCACACTTTGTTCCAACTCTTGACTCAATGGCCAGTGTGCGTGGGACCAGCGCACAGACCACCCAAAGGACCAGGCCCACTGCCTCACCTGCCACAACCTCCCGTGTCTGCCTGTCGCTTCATGTGTCTCCTGCTTCCACACAAATGAGAACAGCAGCTATGGGGGTGGAGGTCAGGCAGCACTCACACCGTCCACAGCTGTGCGAGGGCTGGGACATGTTCCTAGGGAGCCGGGCCTGAGGTGCTGGCGGGCTCCCTGCAACAGCCAGGCTTCCTCTTTCCTGCCGGAGAACTCACTCACGAGTGTGCACACGCCCAGGTGTCCATGTGTTTGCAGGCTCTCTGTGCACCGGCCCACCTGTGGCCTGCACTGGCTGTGTAGGGCTGTGGGGAGAGGGACCCCGTATAGGGAGGAGCAGAAGGATGAGGGATGGAAGGACCAAGGTCTCATGGCTGCGTGGGGAGTGGAAGGTGTAGTCTCGTGAAGGAGAATTTAAGTAAATATTTATTTAAGTTAAATAACTGGGATTATCTGCAGTGGAGCTAATGTTCTATCATTTTAAGGAAAAGGGTAATACGCCACAGCAGAAAAGTGTTAGGTTTTAGACACACAAATGAAGCAACTGTCCCGGGACTGCCACTCGTGAATTCTGCATCCTTGGTGCTGAGAATTGTTTCCAGCGCCGATTCCGCCCTCAGCGTCCACCCCATGCAGCGCATCCGAGGCCATGGCCAAGAGGGGCCTCGACATGAGGGTCTTCCCACAGGACTGTCTCATAGCTCACGTGGGCACTCATCCCTGCAGCCTGGCTCCCCGCGTGTGGCTGTGGAAGGAGGGGGACTGGGAGGCGGGCGAGGGCAGCTTGAAGTGGACGTTAATGGCTGGGAATCGGGATCTGTTGAGTGGAGCTTGAGCCAGTGCATCCCCAGACAGAGAAACAGCCAGCACAGCTTGCTGCGGTTTGCCACAGTGCAGACCCCACGCAGCCCCTGGACCCCACAGGGAGCCCCGGCAGCAGTGCCACCTTCCTTGGGTCCAGGCAGGACCCGCCACCCCGAACCCCCAGGCCCCCCTGAGAGGCCGGCGTGCTGCAGCCACTAGGATCACACTGACATCTCTTACCCCCTTGGGGGCCTCTGTTGGGTGGTGGGACCTCCACACATTGGCAAGGGGTTTGCCAGGATGGACAGAAGGGGCCACGGGAAAGATGTGCAGAAACTGGAGGAACACACTTACCACCAGTCTCTGGAAAGCCTGGTGGGGTGGCCCCACACTCTGGAAGTCCTGGACGGCTGCTCTCAACCAGACTCACATCACCCCAGCAGGAGGACAGTGCCCTGCCTGGAGGAAGGGTATCCAAAACTGCTGACGGGGATCTCCCCATTTTCTGCTATAAGTACTTGAGGCCCAAAGGAAGGAAGTAGCATCTCCCTCTGGCCCACAGAAGCCTGTAAACTCTCTGGTTTCCTCTTGTTCGAGGAACTGGGGAGTCCCTGAAGCTCCTGGGAGAGCACTGACCGCACTCATCACCAGCCTCCCAACGAAATTCCCAAGACCAAAATCCTCATCTCAAAAATGAGTGGAGTGATTGTTCATTTTCCAGGGACCCTGCCCTTGGCAGGAGGATTTTCTGCAGGTTTTTCTACTTATCTATATATGTGTATACATGTGAGCCAGTGCGCATGTATGAGCACATGTGTGCATGTGTGCATGAGCCTGTGAGCATGAGCCTGTGTGCTTGTGTGTGAGCACTAGGCATAAGCCTGTGAGCATGTGTGCATGTGTGTGTGAGTGTATGAGCTTGTGTGCATGAGTATATGAGTGTATGTATGAGTGCATATATGTGAGTGTGTGCGCAAGCATAAGTATATGGGCACGTGTACACAAGACTGAGCATGAGCATGTGAGCACTTGTGTGTACATGTGTGTATGAGCGTGCACGTACAAGCCTGTCAGCACATGAGTGAGGGTGTATGCATATAAGTGTGTGTATATGTGAACATGCATGTATGAGTATATGTGCACGAGCCTGTCAGCACATGTGTGTGCATGTGAGTGTGTGTGTGAGTGTGTGTGAGTGTGCATGTATGAGCATGTGTGCAGGAGCCTGTCAGCACAAGTGTGAGTGTCTACACATGTGAGTGTGTATATGAGTGTGTGTGCAAGCGTGCATGTATGAGCATGTGTGCACAAGCCTGTCAGCACATGTGTGTGTGCGTGTGAGTATGCATGTATGAATGTGTGCAAGCATGCATGCACGAGCCTGTCAGCACATGAGTGTGTACACATGTGTGTATATGAGTGTGTGTAGAAGCATGCATGTGTGAGCGTGTGTGCACAAGCTTGTCAGCGCATGTGTGAGTGTGTGTGCATGAGAGTGCATTGCTCTACTTCTGGGAGCATACCCAGCTGCTGCGGGCCGACTCTGACAGGGCCACATTCTATGCCTTTCTCCCTGTCTCCCAGACCCCAAAGCCTGCCTGTGAGTGAGTCCAGAAGCTTCCAAGATAAAAATGGGGCCGCGTTGAAAGAAGAGAGTTGTGAAGTTATCAGCTGCAGGAAGACACTCCAGGGGGAGCCAGGCGAGCAGAAGCAGAGAAGGGAGCTGGGGCTGGAGTAAGTACGGGAGGAGTAGAGGAGAGCACAGTGCCCAGAAAGCAGGAGGCTGTAGTCGGTTTGAGGACAGAGTGAAGTTCAGGACACCATCACTGACAGACATTTGGTGAGTGTGACTGTCCTGTCACCTACTAGCTTGCCAGCCTATGGGAGGGACACTCTGTACCCTTCATTCTACAGAGTTCAGCCCACCAGACTCTCTGATTTGTTAGGGCTGAGGCAGAGCCTAAGAATGTGCTCTTCCAAAGTTCTCCATGATGTTGCGACCTGGGGCCCTACTTTGAGAACCCCTACTCTGAACATCTGGGTCTTGCCTGGTGAAACAGAGGGAAATTGGTGCCTAATTCAGAGGCCGCTTGTGTCCAGTGATGTCTTATGTAGTCAGCAGTGCCATGTGGCACATAAGAGAACAGTTCCCCCCCCGCACAGAGGTGTGCTGCCCCTACCCACTTGCACTGAATGAGCCCCTAGGTAGGGCATATTCTCAGAGCCCAGGCTGACCTGTCCTACCATAGCCAACACAATGTATGCTCACCAAGATCTCCATGAATATCTGTTGGATGGTTGGGTAGATGATGGGTGATAGATGACAGATGGATGGATGGACAGATGGATGAGTTGGATGTGTGGATGGATGGATAGATGGATGGATGGATAGATAGGTCAATGGGTAGATGGATGGGTGGGTTGGTGGGTAATGGATGATGAATGGATGGATGGATGAATGAATGGATGGATGGATAATAGATGGTTGTATAATGAATGATGCTTTGGTGGATGGATGCATGGGTTGGTGGGTGACGGATGGATAAAGAATGGAAGGATGAGGGGACAGTGGAAGGATGAATGATGGATGATGGATGGGTGGTTGGATGGAAGGATGGATGGATAGGTGGATGGGTTGGTGGGTGATGGATAGATGATGGATAGATGGATAGATAGGTGGGTGGAAGGATAAATGATGGATGGAAGGGTAGATGATAGATATGCTGGTGGATGGAAGGATGGATGATAGATGGGTAGATGGTGGATGGATTGACTGATGGACAATGATGGATGGGTGGATGGTAGGCTGATGGATGGATGGTAGATGGTGGATGAATGATGTGTGGTTAGATGGGTGAATGAGCTGTTCATCTGGATGCCTCAGAGTTCATTATCTAGAGCTATCCTTGAACTTAAAATCTTTTTCTATATGCCATATTTTTCTTCTGTTTAAAAAATTATAGTCATTTCTTAAAATTGGTGGTTTTACTGAATTACACCAGAGAGAATATAGGTATTGGACAAGTGCAGCTCTGAAATTCATGGGACCAGTTTCCTCTCGGGGTGGCTCTCATCTGAAGGCAGGGACTTCTCTGGAGCCAAGGACCCCATGGAGTCACGGACCTCAGTGTGTTGCCCTGCAAAGATGTGGTTCTATCATGGAAACAACCCATCATGGGAACAAACAGGTGCACTGTAACCCTGAGAAGAAACATCCCTCGGCACACTCCATCCCTCAACATGTCCTGCAGGAGTCACAGTTCAGAGAAGTTGCGGGTCCCATGCTCCCCCATCACTTGGCCATGAGTGGGTCACAGTACAGTGCCAAGGCGCTCACCTGGTCACATCTGGAGAGGAGCCGTTCCCACACATGAGCGCTCGAGTCACTGGCATCTGAAGCACCAAGTGAACCTTGCCTGGTTTGACTACATCGCACAATGGTTGGGAAGGTGCAGAGCATCCTCTTGCCTTCTGAAGCCTGGGATGGTGGGAACATCCTACCGTTCCTGGACGTGTGATGGTTGTCACCGAGACCCAGCTGACCCCAGGAGGGCCGCTGGGTGCTATTCACAAAGTGGCCACCCAGAGGCTGTGGCACCAGTGGTTTGTGCCCCGGGGTCTAGCCCCCGGCTACCCCTCCCTCAGTGCCTCCAGGGCTCCTCCTTCCTTTGGCTGCCCTGGGGTGTAGAGAGCATAGGCCCCAGGATGAGATTTAGGGAGAGTCTGGCAGTCTGTCTGTCTGTCTGTCCACATGAGTGCTAGCGCCCAGGCTTCCCCAGCCTCTCCATCCGCTTTATGTTTTTGAGATTTTCCATGTTGATTTGTGTAAGTGACCTCTGGTGATGTGAGCTTTTCTGTCTTTTCCCCCACGAGGATACCACCCACTGTGCTGTGAGCAGGGCTGTGGACACATGTCTCCAGGCACACGGGCTGCACCTTCTCTGGGGTATGAGACCTGATCTCAGCTCCCCCGTGTCAGTGCTGTGGCTGCAGGGAGCGGGAGGGTTGCTCAAACACTGAGAAAGGTCCACAGAGATTAGAGCGGGTCATGAGTGTGAGCGAGCACATGTGCGTGTCTCTGCAGTTGCGCTGTGCGTGTTTGTACGTTTGTGTCCCTACACAGGTATGTCATATGCATGTGTGTAAACAAATGTGTGTATGTGTATGTGGGTGTGTGGGTGTGTGGGGTGTGTGTATACATGGTGTGTGGTGCGGCAGGGGAGTGTGGTGCATGTCTATGTGTGCTCGTGGGCTATGCATTAGTATGTGTCTGTGTCTTACATGCACGTGTGACACATGTGGTGTGAAGTGTATGCACACTCAGTGTACCTGCTGTTCTCTGGCACTGGGTGTGTGGGCAGGGAGCCCCGGCAGGTGCAGGGGGATGGGAGCCTTGGCCGGGGAGGGCACCCACAGATGACTAGTCCTGCTGCTTGCAATGCCTCTGTCACTAAAACCACGTTTGGATAAAAGGAAGGGAAACAAAAATGGCAGAAGCAGAGCCTCTGACTCAGTTTCTAGCACCTGTCCCACGGGTTGCTGCAGAGACAGGGGAAGGAGGTGGATGTGCGAGGCCTGCAGTCCATGGCCCAGCTGCCAAGTGCACCCCACCGGCCCCGTGCTCTGAGCCTCCGGTCCTGCTGCGGCTCCGGGTCACCACGGTCCATGCACAGGCTGCCCAGGAGCAGGAGACAGGTGCACGAGGACAGACACAGGTGAAGCCTGAGTTCCCACAGCGATGCTGGGAGGACAGTAGCACAGGGGCCTCACCAGCCTTAACTGAGTGGTTCTGACAATGTCTGGGCATACGACGCAAGCCTCCCTTAGTCTTCTCTTGACAAGGCTCTGTGCAGCAGGGCCAGGACCCCACATGGTGCAGGACCCAAAAATCACACTTGTTCTTAGAAGCCAGAGCACCCGTCAGCTTTGGGGCCCCCAGAGCCTGATCTGCACACCAGGAGGGAGGCTTCTGGGGGGGGGGCACCCCAGCTGCAGACCCCCCAGGATGGCGGCCCAGATCTGAGCTCAGGGCTTAATCACATTGTGGAGGCAGCTCCTCACCCCCTGCTCCAGCCCCAGGGCCCAGCTGTCATCTGGCCCTGGAGTCACCACCTCCAGGCAGCAGTGGGTGGGAAACTGCTGTGAGGACCCGGCAGGAAGGAGGTGTGTGGGGACCATGCAGGATGCATGTGGCCCCCGTCCCATGGCTGAAGGTTGTCCGGGGCCACGCCACCCGTCTGGGGAGCTGGGACCCGCCAGCCGTGCATCCAGGAGACCAGTGGCATTCTCATCTAGGGACCAGGCTGCTAACCTGCCCACTCCCTCCAGGGGCTGCCTGCGTGGGAGACCCCTGGTCTGGGTGTTTGTGCTGCTCCCTGAGTGCATGTGTGAGGACATCAGTCCACCAGTGACCCATCATCACCTGTGTCACCTCTGAAGAGCCCGTCCCCAAATATAGTCATGTCCTGAGGGGCTCGGGGGGGGAAAGGACCGACTGTACCAGGGCTGCAGATCATGCTGTGGCTGCCCTGACACTTGCCTTTGGAAGAATCGTGTTTAAGTTATCAGAGTTTTGGGGGCACCTGGGTGGTTCAGTGGTTGAGCGTCTGCCCTCGGCTCAGGGCGTGACCTCGGGATCCTGGGATTGAGTCCCCCATTAGGCTCCCCACAGGGAGCCTGCTTCTCCCTCTGCCTGTCTCTGCCTCTCTCTCTGCATCTCCTGAATAAATGAATGAGGCCTTAAAAATATTATCAGAGTTTTAGCTAATATTATTTTCCTTTAGAAACTACTTCGTGTATAAAGCTGTGTTGGGCACAGGTCCAGTCCCACTGGCCAGAGGTCAGATGCTGGGAGGACTGGCCCAGCATGACGACAATGGTCCCTGTCCAGACGAGAAGGGAGATTGTCGGAGGCATCCTGACGTTTCCTGCATGTGCTCTCCAGAGTGCCGGCTCTGGAACATTCCAGGAAGAGGGCCTCTTGGTACCAGAAGCATGGGGAGGCCCTGGTGGGACAGCTCAGTGCAGGTGGACTTACAGCGGTGGTGACCTGACTGCTCAAGCTCCCCTGACCCCAGAACCTACTTTTCCTGTGACATTTCTGGGGTCACGCACTGGGGAGTGTGGGGCAGGCCTGGAGGACAGCAGAGCAGGCCTGGAGCTCAGCCCACTCGGGCACACGACTACCCTACCATCTCCTAAGCAAGCAGCCTGTGTCTGGGGCCCGGGCCCCAAGTCTGAGCTCCCTCCTGGCAGCGTCTGCTTCCGAGGCTTTCACAGATAGCCCACTGTGGGAACACATGGCTCAGCTGGGGCCGTCCCTGCCCCCCGCTTTCCCTGTTCAAGGAAGAGGCTGCTGTGTCTGCACAATGCTGCCAGTGAGCACCCCTATGCGTCACCAAGCGACGCTTCCTTCCCGGGCCACGTCTGAACCACGTGCTTCCCACCTGGTTAAAGCTACACATCTGTGTAAGCTTTGTGATCCCTTCTTAAAAAGCATTTTGTGTGCACAGAAGGCTCTGCACTGCTTTTTTTAGCCCATTTGTGAGTATTAAATATTCATCTGTTCCATAAGGCATCTAATTGTTAACCTTGGGAACCATGATTGACAAAATGGTGAGTAAACAGCTTCTGTGCCAACCACGCACATGGTGGGGGTTCATTCTCCAGGCACGTTCAAGCACGGTGACAGGTACCTGTTAGCTATCTGGGTGCCAATTCATGTTCTAAAAATAGAGGTGAATATAAAACAAAAATGGAAATTCCTGGATCCTGTCCCCCATTAGTCTATAATCTAGTGGAAGAAATAAAATAAATGCCTTTTAAAAATTGGTAAGCAGTGAGTGTGTGATGAGCTAGTATACCCATGGAATTAAATAAGAAAGTCTCTGTTTTCAGAAGAGAGCCTGTGGCCTTGGGGCCTTCCTGACAGAGCAGATCCTTACACTGCCACTGTCACTACCTTATGTCCCCCCAGAGACAGGCTGAAATCCCAGCCCCTAACCTTGGAATGTGACCTTATTTAGGGACAGGGTGGCTCCAGGTGTCAGTGAGTTGAGATACGGGCCTGCTGGAACGGGTGGGCCCTTGTTCCTAAGAGGCCATGGCCACACAAGGACCCAGACTCACTGGGAGATGCACCTGCAGACCGGGCTCTCCAAGGGTTGAACACTGGAGGGGCAACACGGGGCAAGAAGGCACCTCCGTGGTGCCTAAGAGGGAGAGCCACACCAACACCATGGTTTCAGACGTTGGGCATCCACACTGAGCAGATTTCTGTTGTCTGAGGGACTCTGTTAGGGCAGCCCCTGCAGTAGCGGGACGTTCCCACGCTGACAGTGCCCATTGGAAGAGGCGGGGGCAGATGGTGGGACCAGGGCTTGGAAACCACGTGGGGCCCAGCAGGCAGGTGAGCAGGCCTGTCCCAGAACAGGGGGCAGTACAGGGAGGGGATGCAGCAGCTTCCAAAGGTCGTGCAGGCTGTGCCTCAGGAAGTCCCATGGCTGTGAGAAGCCAGAAGGGTAGGAGGCAGGGACCTGTGGGCATGGAGCAGCCAGGACCTGCTCACACAGGACTCCCTGCAGCAGGTGTCCATGTCCTTACCTGACTCGCTCGTTAGGAAGGCGTGAGGATTCTTGGGATGCCAGGGGCCTGGGGAGCCTCATGCCACGTTCCTTGCCGTGAGGAGGCAGCGCCAGGCCCCAGGTCCCAGGGCTCCGTGCTCCTCCTACTCCCCAGAGCCTGCTGAACCCCCTTAAAAAAGGAGAGATGGGTCTTATGTTCTCCTGCCTGTAGCTCTCTTGAAGGAGCCACCTTCAAGTATCCATCTCTGATTTTTAATTAACTTTAGGCTGATCCGGCTGAGCCAGTTCTGGACTCCAATTTCAACAACTATTGACTGAACTGCCTGGTCAGTTCCATGAAAAAATAAAAATAAAAATGAGTCCAACCAGCCAGTTGCTGATTGAATCGATCGGCCCATGCCGGCAGATGATTTGTCAAGCCACCTGCATTAGAGGGCCATGAATGCAGTCAGTTTGTATTTTACTTAAAGGATGTATATTTATATAAATGTAAGAAACTGTGCTCAGTGCACAGAGCAATTGTCTACGTCTACCATGTAATTATCTCAATGCGATTAGTGAGTGAGATATTAAAGCAGAAGATTAGATATTAAAAGGCATCATTACAGCACAGAAATGAGATTTGCATAGAGCAGTATCTCATTCGAAACCAGAAATGCACTCACAAAACACACAATTAGGTATCTGGAGACCCAGCCTTAAAACAACCGGATAGGAAAACAAAGTTAAAAATTCATTACTAGGCCCAAAAAATATGAACTCTTCCATTTTTAAAAAAATGCAATGTTGTAGATCTCCAAGAAGTGAGTGAGTGATGATAACTGATGTGTGATTGTTTTGCAAAATAGCACTGGTCTCCTATAGGGAGAGAAGGAAGGGCGTGGGGCAGGGCCATGGCTCAGGGGTCACATCAGTGTCGTCACTAGAGGCCTCTGTGGTCCGTGGCCCTGGGCCCCGTGAGCCGAGCAGTACAGCCTAGCTCTGTACAGCTTGACTGTACAGCCCAACTGTGTACAACCCGACTATGCAGCCCGACTCTGTACAGCCCGACTCTGTACAGCCTGACTCTGAACAGCCCAACTGTGTATGGCCCAACCGTGTGGTGCTGCCCTGCCTCAGGTGTCGAGCATGTGCTGAACTGGGCAGGTAGTCCTTCCTCATAGGGTCAGCAGTGAGGCAGCTTCCACAATGTGAGGAGCCCCCAGCGTAGAGCCGCTGTCCATCCCACAGACCACCCCCGAAGGCTGGGACCTCTCTGGGACCTTGTCTGGGCCACATTGGGACACAGACACCCCACTCTAGCAGGGGGCCCTCAAGCCTGAGCCAACAAGAGTCATTTGCAAGCTGCTGTCCCAACCAAGGCTGTATTTAGGGGGACACCAGTGGACTCAGAGTGTCAACAGCATCTCTCTCATGCTTAGGACAGGGGCGGGTGGTTGTCACGTTGACTCAGACACCGATGGGCTGGGACAGGCAGGGGCAGAGTGGTCAGGCCTATGTGGTGGGGCAGGCTCCGCCGAAGCAGAGCCAGGGGGCTGGGGAGGTAAGACGGCAGCCTAGAGGGGGAGGGGAGGGGGAGGAGAGGTATGCTGCCATGGTCCAGCCCAAGTGTGTGCAAAGCAGTGACCGTGAGGCCCGTGTGGTGTGGACTCAGGGAAATGTTGACCTCGACCTTCCAGTCTCTGTAGTGGCCAGCTGTCCAGGCGTACGCCCTCCTGCGTCCCTCTCTCCCCCCAGCAGAGACGGGCCAGCACGCCGTGCCTTCCCCGAAGCGAGGCGATCATGCTCGTTGTTCAAACCACCTCCCTCTGCTCGCAGAGACTCAGAAAGTGCATGGAAGATGTTAGCAATGATTTGAAGCAGCTCTCAAAGTCTAAATTGAGGGGATTTGCTAAATGGTCGTGTGAATGCATAAGTGATTCAGACTTTTCTTGATTTATAAACTCATTTTCAGTATTGGCATTTTACTAGACATCTCCACTCAGACTCGGACTTTGTGGGGTGGGGGTCAGGGCCTGGGACTCTGTGGGTTAGGGGTGAGGGTGCAAGGGAACCTGCTCGCCACCCCAAGGATCTGGACCTTGTGGGTGGGGGTCAGTGGGCAAGGGGCCGTGCTTGCCACCCCGAGAACTGGACTTTGCTCTGAAAGTACCGGAAAGCTGCTGGTGAGTTCAGTTTAGGGCTCGTGTTCCCAGCATGGTGGACGATGGATTGGGGTCAGATCTGGAGACAGCAGAATTCATTGGAAGCCTGCTGGAATGACCCAGATGAGGTCTGAATCAAGGCTTCAGTCGCATCCACACGTGGACAATGGAATAATAATAACAGTAAATCTCAGGACTTTGTGGTGATCAAAGGATCACTGCTCTGTGCCTAGAGCTGTGCCTGGTGCTGAGGACACCGTGCTTCTTTCTGCTCAACAATGAGAAGGATGTGAGCTTCCTGAAAGCAGGATTTTGAGTATCTGATGCACTGATTTTCTACCTCGTATACAACCTTCTACATAATTTTGTGATAAATGAATAAATGTATTCTTTGAAGATTTTATTTATTTATTATTTATTTATTTATTTATTTATTTATTTATTTATTTATTTATTTATTTATTTGATGGAGAGAGAGAGGAACAGAGAGAGCACAAGCAGGGGTGAAGGGCAGAGGAAGAAGCAGACTCCCCGCTGAGCAGGGACTCAATCCCAGGACCCCAGGGTCAGGACCTGAGCCGAAGGCAGACGCTTCATGGACTGAGCCCCCCAGGGACCCCATAAATGAATAAATGTTTTTTTAAAAAGGGTGACCGGCTTCTCCAGCAACTGCAGTTCTCTGTGGGCAGAATCATCATGGGTGAGGAGACAGCTCTGATGGAACACGAGAGACAGTTCTGGGCACAGTGCAGAAGGAGCGCCACACGTGAAGTCCCTTCTCTACGTTAGTTTAGGGAATGCGGCAAAGAGTTATTTTAGACAATATATTTTTATTTTTAGCAATTATAAACAAGACCTTTGAGCCATTGAATAACCCCTATAATAAGTCTTGTAATAAAATTGGAAGAAACCAGACAACATGTGCCACACAGAGGTTGGCTGCTTGTCCACCAGACACGGGTGGGCGAGCCACGCAGGCGGCAGTCCAGGGGCGCGGGCCACAAATGGAATGGGTGTCCTTGAGCAGACGCGCCCGAGTGAAAGGAACTTCCTGAGTGAGGGTCGTTCAGAGATACTTTCCTTGCCGTGTGGGGCACTTGACAACAGTTTGTGCCCTTTAAAAAATTGTTCATAGTTACATTTCTAAGCACCTCAGGACTTTCTAGTTCAGCATCTTCCCAAGTGATGTGTTTACTGTGCTTAATAGGTGTTAAAATCACAGTGAAAACACAAGAAGTTCTGGTCCTTTAGAAAAATAATTAATGGACATCAGACAAGGAGAAAAAAATCTGTACAGCTGGTGGCTACGAGACAGATGAATGCCACAATTCAGGAGGCTCAGCTGACCTGTCCCACCTACGTCCGCGTGCACTTTGGGGCACTCCGCAGCTGCCAGGGCCGCCAGCACCAGCCTGGAAGCACAAGTGTCGAGGAGCAGTCCTTCAGTGTCTTGAGGACAAACTATCAAACCAGCCTTCGCAAAAATAACGAAGCGCACGCAACCATATGACTCTCGCTAAAATACTGATTATTAAAGTAGTTCCTAGGGCAAAATGCCTTCTCTGCCATCACATGATGACATTTTTAAATGCTGCTTATTTCGTCTTATTCTCCTCTTGTAAAGCCAACTTCCCAGATGTCCTACAACATACACGTGTGTACAGTGGCAGGCAGATACATTATCAATAAATCAATAAATATTAGCAAGTGCTCAGAAGTTACAGGTAGAAAGCATTTGAAACTGAGCCAGATGATTTATAGTTAACTGAGGATTGGGATTTTTTCTTGTTCGTGTTTATATCTCTGCTGTTTGTGCAACTTCATGTCTGAGCTAGACTGGAGGAGGAGGCAGAGACGGGCCTCCACTGCCCACCTACCCCCATCTCCTGGCCACCCCCTCCGGCAAGCTCGACCCCGGAGCCGCGGCTTCCCCTCAGCTCAGCATTTGCAGACAGCGGCGCCCCAGGGGAACCACCCTCCATCCCGGGAAGCCACGTGTGGGACCCTGGAGGCGGGCTGGACCCAGGTGGCCCCTCGCACATCCCACCCTCGTTCCGCTGGGCCCCGAGCAGCACTGCAAGATCAGGATGTGGGGCTCTGGAAGCTGCTGCTTCGGGGGGTGGGGGTGCAGGTGGACGAGGCTGAGGCTGCATCCCGGATAGGACGGGGGACCATTCGTAGAGCACGCCCGGGGACACCTCCCTCAGGGTGCTCGGGTCTTCCCCACACTCAGGGCCTGCGCAGCCCGGGCCGCCGTCCCCTGCTCTCTGCTGACCACAGCGCTGCTGCTGTGAGGCGCTACGCTCCGACTGCACGACCCTCACCCTCAAGAACAGCCTGCAGGCCCCACAGCCATGCCTGGGGCTCCTCTCCTGACCCATCCCCCCCTGGTCTGCTTCTCGTGCTTCCCCAGCAACGACCCCAGTCCGCTCTGCGGTCCCTTCCACAAGCCACTCCTGGTGACAGTGACACGGCAGCCCCCGCCCCCCATGACGGGAGAGGCAGAGCTCAGAGGCCTGCAGACCATGCCGACCGCTGCGCCCCTGGACAGCAGCGGGCCAGCCGGCCGCCCCAGTGCTTTGCCAGGGGACTGGGGGCTGGCCTGCCCCTGTGCCCCTCGTCTCCCTCCTGCCCAGAGACAGGCCCTGAGGCCCACACTGGTCACCTCCTCTTCCTTCCAGATCCTGCATGCTGGACTCCGTGCGTCCAGCCCATAAGGCAGCAGCTGGACGCGGAGATACTGACTTCCTTACTTGTACATGATCAGCCCTGTCGCACGCCGCTTCTTCCCGGGATGGTGTGAACATGTAGACAGCAGAGCCGGAGAAACATGGGCGCAGGCAGACTGGGGAGGGGGATCGTCCCATAGCTCGTACCCTGCCTCCCAGCCCCTGCAAGCTGCTGCTGGACACCAGGCGCAGGCCCCATGCGGGTCATCAGTGAGCAGTGTCAGGTGTGGGCTGACAGGAGAGAGGACATCATGCATGAGTCCCCACGTATCTGTGACCACAGATGGGGCAGCTTAATAGCAGATGTTCATCTGCTCATATCCTGCACGCGAAGGGGGGGTACCTCCCAGACCAGGTGTCACAGGCCTGGTTCCTCCCGGGGCCGCTGTCCCTGGCGTGTGGACTCCGTCTTCTCCCCATATCCTAGCGTGCCCGTTCCTCTGTGCATATTTGTGCCCTGACATCCTCTACTTACCAGGACCCGGGCACAGGGTATTAGGGCCACCTGTGTGGACTCGTTTTCACCTGACTGCCTCGGTAGAGACCTTGTCTCCACCTAAGATCACATGCTGAGGTCCAGGGTTGAGGGACCTGGCTCAGCCCCTGACGTGGGGGAACACCAGCCATGACGGGCGAGAGTCCCCACACAGAGCTTGGGCCCCATGCTGCTTCTGTCCCATCTTCCAGGCCTGTCTCCAGTGACACATCACCCATGGAGGTGGCTCAGCTGTGACCTGCGGCACAGGGCTGCCCCCACCCCATTGGGAAGGGGTGGCGGGTATGGATCTCGAGGCTTTCCCACTTCTGCAACCACAAAGAAAACTGTGCATTGAGGTGTTTGGGGATGAGGAGGAAGCCAAATGAAGCAAATTCCCCTTCCAGGACCCCAGCCAAGCCCCCCGTTGGCCAGCTCCTCTCTCCAGGGAGAGGTCCCTCCCAGCAGACAGCCTCGTCGGGGGCAGTGGCTGTCGGGGGGTCCGATTCTGCCTCAAGTCCCCCTTGGGTCCCCCTCAGGCTGGCCAAAAGGAGTGGTCTGGGCCCACCCCCAGGAGCTGGTCAGGGCAATGCGGGCGTGCGCACTCACAGGCCAGGGTGAGGGAGGAGCAACGTCTGTGGCAGCAGGGGGTTCACGGCCCTGTTCTTGCCTCGTGTCGGCCGGGGGCTCCCGAGGACAAGCCTGGGGATCGCTGCCCCACCTGGCCTCACAGTGATGAGAGTGCCCTTCAAAGCAGATGGGGATCCCTGGGTGGCGCAGCGGTTTGGCGCCTGCCTTTGGCCCAGGGGGCGATCCTGGAGACCCGGGATCGAATCCCACATCGGGCTCCCGGTGCATGGAGCCTGCTTCTCCCTCTGCCTCTCTCTCTCTCTCTCTCTCTCTCTGTGACTATCATAAATAAATAAAAATTAAAAAAAAGAAAGAAAAGATTCAAAGCAGACGCAGTCACGGTGAACAGAGAAGGCATCCAGGGATGTGTCTACCCTTGCAAACCAAGTGCTTAGCATCAACCGCCTGAGCCCCACATTTCAGTGCTTGGCTGTGGGTGGCCCCCTGGTCGTTCAGAAAACACTTGAACCCTCCTTTTGAACCCCCAACCCTGCCTGGGAAAATATGCTTTTTAAGATAGTTATTTAAACATTAAAGAGTAATCATCTTGGTGGGGAAAGGAGGCTCAGTTCAGAAATCACAGGATTAATATTTCGGGAGCTGGTCTGAGGCCTAGCTGTCAGGGGTGCGTCCACAGGGCTGCCTCAGCCCAGCAGCTGTCATCCTTCTCTTTGAAGTGACAGCTGCATGACACCTGTTGTCATATTGTTTTCGACAGAGATACACAGAGTAACTCTCTAAAAGCATGTTAGTGCCTTTGGGTGAAAGCTCAGGTAATCGGACAAAGAATTAGCAGATGTCTCAGAACTATTTTAACAAAATACTTCCTACGTGAGTACAACTTTCCTTGGTTCTGTTTGCCATAACCCTGAGGTAGTTTTAGCATAATTCAAAAATCCAGATGCACAGACAGGCAGCATTCAAAGCAGAGTTGACTCTATAAAATCTGGAAGCTTTAAGGTATAGTTTTCAACACAAAACATCCAACACAGGAGGTTTTGTTTGTTCACTGAGCAGTTACACGTCCTGTTTAAATTACAGTTCTGGCACCAAGCTCACTGGCCAATCTTTTAGGGAAGCGGATGTTGTCCGGACGGAGGCGGGTATGCATACCAGAGGCACAAGAGGAAAATACTTCATTCAATTATAAATACATGAGCACTGAGGTTTGGTGCCAAAGAAAAGAAGATCTGCAGCACGGGTGCCTGCTTTTCGTGAGCATGAGATGCGTTCACAGCAGAGGCTGCTGGGGAGCACGCAGCCTTTCCTGAAAGGGTCTCTGTGTCCACAGAGACCCTTTTGCTTCCATCCCAATGGGAGAAAGCAAACCCCGAGGGCACCTTGTGGAGCCCCCATAACACCACCTCCCCACCCACCCCCACCCCGTGTCAGGCTCCCACCCTGCTGCTTCCGCATACCTGCCTCAAGGAGGCACCATGCGGTGGGTCTGCCCACACAGCAGGCAAGCCTGTCAGCCCTGCCTGAGGATGGACTCACGGGTTGTGACCCCGACTGGGTTTGCCTCCTACTATAGAACACCAGGGCCACTAGACTCAAGCAGATCTGTGGGTGGGATGGAAGGATGGCCCCTCCATCGCCAGGACCCGATGCAGGGCGGGGATGGTGGGGAAGCCCAGCAGGTGGGCTTCAAGGGTTCTATGTCAGTACGGGATTCATTCGTGAGCTGTGTTGGCGGGAGTTTTCAGACACATGTTACGATTATTTTGAGAAGTTAAGGGATAATTTGGATTCTCAGTCAATGCTCTTTGTATTATTTAAATAATGCATGTGCTTATTAAGCATTAGCTACCACCCCGTGGAGGGGGGACCCAAAATGGCCTCATTAAGAGGATGATGAAAAGACTCTCTTTAGGGCCCTTTCCAGGGCTTGGTAATTACCACTGGCGTTCATTAGGCAAAAGGGAAGGGAGAGGCCTGCTGCCGGGGTGTGTGTGTGTGTGTGTGTGTGTGTGTGTGTGTGTGTGCAGGAGACTGAGCTGAGGATGGGGACGAGGGGAGGAGCCTGCGGGACGTCCTGTCCCTGGCTTTGTCCCCTGCCAGCCCCACCTCTGGCCCTGCAAGAACTTCCCTAGCTAGGGGCAAACCAAGAAGAGTGAAGAGCTACAAAACCCTGACACAGAAGGCGTATTTCAGAGGTGACTGCTCCCTTTCCCAAAAGAAGAAGTGCTTTTAACAGGCGGGTCCAGCACAGAGCTGCTCCCGGATGCTGTGCGAGCTTACCCCAGATCCCCCGTCTACCCTGGGAGGCAGCCTCCTGCTGCCTGGGCCCCACCTAGACCTAGCCTGCCAATCCCTGTGCGCCTGGCAGCCCACAGCATGCAGACCATGTGGTCCCCCAGAGGGGGGATGAGGACCAGGGTCTCCCCACAGCCTCCGCAGCGAAGAAATATGATGAAGTCCAGCCCAGGCAGTTTGGGCAGGGATGGCTCCAGATGTGGTGGGATGACCGCTTCCCTGCAGAGCACAGGTGAGGACACCCAGCGTGCCACTCAGAGTCATGCCCCTGCGCAGGGCAAGACCCTTAACTGGACGAGGTGCCCCATGTGGGGAGTGGCCCACGGTGGCTTCTCAGAAAATTCCTACAGATACACTTTGCAGCTCCTGCTCCTGGAGTGGAGAGAACACGCCGTCTGTTTATTACTATTCCCCGCACCTTATGTGCTTTCAAGCACATCTGATCAAGGAATTCATTTAAACCAAGAGCATTTGAACAGAAGGTGGTGTGAACTAAAGTAAGGGAAGTTCACCCGCCTGGATCTGCAAGACCGTTGGAGGCACAGGCAGCCGGGCCGGGTCTCACCAGGAGGCCCCTCCAGCCCTCATACTGTCCCCCACCCCTGCCATCTCCCTGCCCTTTTGGGCCCAACATGCACCTAGGAGGACACAACAGTGGGTGCACTGCCCGTCCAAGTGGACGGCTCCGGGAGGGACACGGACACCTGCCACTCCCCCGGGCGGTCTGGAAGGCGGACGATGGCTAGAACTTAGGAGGAAGTGAGTCATCAGGGGGCTGAGGCTGGAGGGCAGCAGGAGGAGACCCGGTACCTGGCTGCCCCTCCAGGTTGGCACCATGCAACAGAAGGAAAAAGGCAGCGTTATTAGAGCTCTCCTGCTACACACAGCTGAGGTCCTCTGAAATGATGCTTCTTCCCGGCAGCAGGTACTAGGGCTAGCCCGGGCTGGCCGTCCCCGGTGCCAAGTTGAGTTCTAACATCAGGGAAGCCACTTGGCAATAACCAGGGGGCCAGCTGGCCTTCTGGACGACTTAGCTCCATGACCTGGGGCAGGTCTGCAATGTCTCAGGAGCTCCCGGTGGCTTGGCTCTCACACGAAGGGGTGCCTGCTGCACACCCCCAACCTGGCCCACCCTTGTCTCCAGGCTGCCCAGTGGGAATGAGGTTCAGCCTCAGTGAAAGGACCCAAAGAGTCACCCATCACCCCAGAGACCTCTGTCTGTCCAAGGTCGCAGGGTTCTGGAGACCAGCCACGCTGGCCATTGGCCCATCCGCTGACCTCGCCCCGAGGAACCGCAGCCAGGTCAGAGTTGGGGTCAGGGTGGGGGTCGACCTCGGGGCCCCATGCTATGGACCCCTCACTAGGGAGAGCGGGGCCTGGATGGTGCCCCCAGGGCTGCATGGATCTGGCCCAGCGCTGCAGCTCTCAGGTGTGTGAGCCCTGGGCAGGAGAGGCAGCCTGCGGGTGACCCTTTGGGAGAGAAGGCTCAGCACCGCCTGCCCTGGGGCCAGAGTCCCGGGGCAAGCTCTGGGGCTCCGCTGGGGCTACTGAATCCAGTGTATCATGGAAGCACTTTGCAAGCCTGCACACGGCCGCTGGTGTAGTCATCATGGCAACAGCAGCCCTGGGTGCTGGCTCTCCACACAGCTCCTTGACTGGCCCAGGAGGACGCCCTGGGGAGGCCCACCCTGCTCTGGTGCCCCTCGAGGTCCCTGGAGGAGGCCGGGGGTGGGTCCCCATTGCTGATTAAAAAGCTGAGGTCCTCAGAGCATCGCGATGGCAGAGGCAGACAGCATCCGGTGTGCTCAGGGCAGGCGGATGATGAGGGTCTGGGTTTCCATGATGCAAACTTAAAGGCCACCCGTCCCCAGGCTGCCACCTCCTCTTTGTCTCCCACACACTGGCCGCTCTGCCTCTGTGTCTTCACCTCATCCCCAGGACAAGGGACAGTGGCTGTGGCTGTCCCAGGGGTCGAGGTCAGCCAGCGCCTCCCCCTGGCTGGGGATACCCCCCTCCATGTCTGGGCGTGAGTTTGCGGCACCAAAGATTCGCCCTCTGACCTAGTCCGTCCTACCCTCCATACCTTGGTGGTCGGTGCTGCCCTTGGTTCAGGGGGTATTTACATCTTTTCCTCTATTTCCTCTGAAACATTTACGATCCTGGCTTCCCATTTAGGCTTTCATGTGCCGGGGTTGGTGTCCGTCCACGTGGGGAACCACAGTCCAGTCTGACCTTTTGTGGCACAGGGACCCTGACGGGTGTGCTCCTGCCTTTCCCACTGGCCCCGACCCCCAGAAACCCTGCCCGAGCTGCCAGCACTGCCATCAAGTTTCCAGGGACACGGGGCCTCACCTGCACCTCTGCTGTGGCTCCTGGGGCTCCTTGCCCTCCCTGCATGGCCCCTGTAGGGTCAGGACAGCGTGTCCTGGTGTCCCAGCCCCCGCTTCTCCTCCGTCTATTTTGGACAGAGCACCGACCACTGGTAGACCAGGAAGCCAGGTGTCCAGGCCTCCCGTGGAACCACCAGTCAGACCACCCAGGAACCCACAGAAATAATACTAATAAATTGAAGAAGCAGAGTCATCAGGGGCGCATGGGAATGGGCCCCCTGTTGCTCCCAGCACCTCGGAGTGACCGGAGAACCCGAAGGGGCATGTGGGTCCAGCCAGCAGCACCTGGCTGCCCCTGCACAACGGCTAACCCCAATGGGCCCCCGAGCCCAGTGTCCCCTACAGGACACTCTTGGGACTCATCATAACACAGTGATGCTGTGTCCTGGCAAAGAGCATGCCTTCCTCATCTGGCTGCGTTTGTGGTGGAAAGGACATGGCCCCAGTGGCCCAGCTCCTGCCTGCCCAGCCCTGCCTCCCAGCACCCTGGCCGCGGAGGCTCCCCACCTTTCAGCCCACCTGCTGGTCCTCCTTGTGTCTCCCCTGTCCGTGGACGCTCACTGGGCGGCCCGCCGGGAAGCCACGGTAGTAGCATCAGATCAAAAGGGTCCCTGACAAGGGAACGGGTTACAGGGGTTGCCTGGAAAGAGTACGGTAACTGTCCCACCCCGTTCATCAGCCACCAACACCCTTGGCATCAGACCTCGGCCCGCGGTCTGTCACACCCCAGCAGAGGCTTCTGTTTTCCGAGGACGAGGCCTACGGAACAAGGAGCTGCGCTTATTAGCTTGTTGTGGAGCATTGAGGGGAAAGCCCGAAAGGTGTTTACGGCGGCTACCGCGCCCTCGCTGCTTCTCCGACACCTGCGCGCCACGCGCCGCTCTGGGCTTAGCTCTGCCCTGGGAACCTCGATCCCAGCGGCCGGGAAGGGGGAGCATGCCAGTTCATGGCGTGGGGCGGGGGGCTCTGGCCCGTCAGGGTTCCAGGTGGAGGAAGGTGGGGATGCAAAGCAAGGAGGCAGGGTGCCTGAGCCGGAAACCAGCCTCTAAAACCCACACGATGGCCCCCTCGGGACCATTAATTCATTAATGCTCCCAGCCACCGCAGCATTGTTTTCTTGTAATTATACACACCTCGTACGCTTGCTTTTGAAGACATTAATTGCATGATTAGTTTTATGACTTCTTCTGATTACCAATTAAGTCACCTTTTTTTTGTATTTCATACATACCATTAGAGTTTATAGTGCCGTTTTTAATTTCTCACCTAGCAGGGGTTCTCACACGTTGGAAGGCTACATTATCCACTCAATAAACAGAGAGAGTTTAATTTTCTGTGCAAAGTATTGGTGTGGACCTGGGAAGGTGATGTTTCTGATATTACACTATCAAGAGTGACATTTAATTTTACAGGGAAAAATCTTGTTTTTCACTGTCATGACGATGTTCACAGAACATGATGTTAGAGAAGAGCGCCAACCAGACGCGGTGATCCTGGGTTAGCTTGGATGGAGTCATCACACCCCCTTCTCTGGGGAAGACATTGGCACACACTCTGCTCGTGGTTTCTGTATGCCCTGCGTCCCCCGAAGAGGAATGTGGCCCCGCGGGTGCCCACGTCCATGACCACGGTGCCCACCGCACCTGCCGGGCAGGAGGGAGGCTCTGCATGCCGCCGCTGACAACCCGGGCAACGCTCTGCGGGGCCTCTCCCTGCGTCCACCACGGCTCACAGAATGGCATTCAGGCCCTGCTGTACATTCACGTTCCAAGATCTCTTCTCTTCCCCCAGGAAAAATAAGAACAAATAGATCTGTAATCAACAGATGGTCAGGTGGATGAGATGCCTAATTGGATTGCACTGAAACGACTCCATAAACGGGGCTGTGCGGGCAGCGGTGCAGTTTAATCGTGTGATTTAGCGGCATCGATTCACAGCTCCGTGCACAAAGGGGCCGGTGAATAATGCCAGTTATAATGCGGTGTATGGGTTGGAGACCTTCACGTTGACTTAAGACATATGTGTGGTTCCAGGGCCCTGAGAGCCATGCCGCTCCGGAGGGGTCACTGCTCCGAGGTCTGAGATACTTTTAAATGGATGTGGCTAGAGAAAGAAAGTTCCAATCTCAGTGTTGATCCTTAAAGTATCGGCCTGACAAAGCGTCGTGTTAGGGTGAAGAAGGTGGTGGGGGCACATCCACACAGTGCCCCCTGCGTCCTGGACACCCTGCAGCCTGACCCAGGGCAAGGGGTGCCTGTGGTGACCGAGAGAGTGGCCCACACCCTAAAAGCCGACTTTTTCATAATTTGTGGGAAACATACTGGGGTTCCTTGAGCACCCTTTTTTTACTCTCAGCTTTACTTCCTTTCTTCTGTTAAGCTGCTGACTCATTGTCCCGCAGGCTCCTGAATAATGCATGAGCAGGCTTGCTCTCCAGGGCACAAAAGTCCCAAGCCAGAGCCAGGGGTCGGTTCAGGGGCCTCTGGGGAGAGGTTATTACCATTCGTAAGGGGCAGTTCCCTGCCCCAGATGCATATGTGTTCTGAACCACTTATTTAGGGATTTTTTAGGAGAGCTTTGTGCTTGTGGGGGGTGAGGGGGCCCCTCACCTGAGTTCCATTTAAAACCTAAAGATTATAAGTTTAAAAGAACTATGGGGAAAGAGAGGACTGCCCTGTGACGTGGGCCTCGAGTGTCCAGGCGTGACTGCCTGAGTGGGAACATCTGCCTGCACCTGGCGGATTCCGTGAGGCACCTGCCTGCCGGCTGTGACAGCAGAGGAAGCACAAATATGGCAATGACACTTTGGGACCTTATGTGCTGTTCAGACAGTATCTAAGGGAACTTAAAAGTACTACCCCCTAGTCCCGGCCAGCGTCATGGGCCGTTTCCTACAGAAGGGCGTCACTAGGTCTCAGAGAGCCCGCTGTCTGCACCCTGTCTGGCCTGCACCGCCTGGGGCATGGGGTCGGCAGTGGCAGTGAGAAGGAGCAAAGGGGGGCTGGGCGTGAGCTGGGGCACCTGTTGTAGAAGCAGACGGGCAGCGGCTCCTGGGGGGACCTGGGCCCTGGCTGGCCACCCACCGCTTGGCTGACATCGCTCCAGCTGTTGTTGGTCTTCCCTCGGGGACAGAGGACGGCCAACCCTGGGCCCTCACTGCATCAGGAAGGGGACCCATTCTGATTGCAGGGAGGGGGCAGAGGCCTGGCCTCTGCCCCACAGCCTTCCTGGGGGCCAGTTCTCCTTTGCTGGCCCCTGGGCCGGTTGGAGACGAGTAGCAGCCAGGCTCATGGTGTTTGTCTGGAACAGCATCGCTTGTGAACCGGAATGGCCCTCGTGCTGGCACCCCGCCCTCCGGGGTCTACAGACATCCAGTGTTCCAGCTGAAGCGGGTTTGCAGCAAAGACAGTGCACTGTCTGTGCCCAGAGCAGACCCTGTGCTGGTAAACGCATGTGTGCTCCTGCACATGTGCACACTTGTCCACGCGCTGCCATGGCCACACGCAAATTAAATAATTAAACAACAATTAGGTAGGTGCCAATCTGCCTGTGCTGAGTGGGAATCACCGGCTTTTGGAGAGAGTGTAATCAGAAAAGCTTGGGGTGATCAGAGGCAACTCCATGAAGACATTACAATTTCAGTGGCTGCTGGGAAGAGGAGAGGGGTATGAACAGACATAATGGAGAAGGAGACACATTTCAGGCAGATTTATCCAAGTGCTCGGCAGACAAGCACCAAGGGGCTCACATGCCCCACGTCAGGCAGGGCAGTGAGGATAAGGTGAGTGGGACCCAGGGCAGTGGGGGCATGGATACAGCCCTGGGGAGTCACAGGAGGGCATGCACGGGGGACGGCTGCGTGTGCCGGGGAGTGGGTACAAGGTCACTGGCTAAGTCAGCACAGAGGACACCAACAAAGAACAAGAAAGGCCTAGGCCCTGAGTATGCACCTGGGGTGGTGGGTGCCCAGCATGCCCGGCGTGCCCGACGTGGGATGTATGTATAGGGAAGAGCCGACTGCTTTCCCTCCAGCTGGCACCCATTAGCCTGCACTTACCCAAGGGCATGGTTGACCGCCCGCGGTCCTTTAGCCTGGCCCAGGGACACCCCGAGGAAGCATCCATTTCGTGGGAGAGAGGGAGGGAGGGTGGGGACGAGGTAGAGGGCAGGTGACTGAGGGGTGGATGGGGAAGGGGTGACCATGCAAATGTACATTTGGAGGCATTTATTGGGAAGTCTGTGGAGCTAGACCAGTGGTCCAGGCCAGCACCTGTGTCACCATAGTGACCACATGCTGCCTTCTGTGTCTCGGGTCAGGAAGTGCATAGTTCTGTTAAAATGCTTACTTGCTTTATGGAATACTTACATAGAAAACTTGGGAAATGCAGAATAATAAAATCTAAAAACTTAAAACCAGTGTCATTCTGCCCCCTGGACTTACTTGCCACATGGTGTTTCTTACAGAACATCGAGGCACAGACATGGGTGCTTCCAGCAGCTACATCAGAGCACCGGAGGGTACCATCTAGCTCTTAGCACACAGCCACATCAGATAGTCTCACATGCTGTCTGGAGGAGCGTGGTTCTCTGTTCAGTTGTCCCTGCTATCTAACCCCTGCCACTACTGGGTGTTGCCAGGATTGCAGTTTCAAATCTGGCTGTAGTTGTACTTACACACGGCTTATTACATGATATCGCCTCTAGGACATAAGGACCCTGCTAGATGTGCCCACTCTACTAAGTCTCTGCGTCCTCAGCATCCAGTCCAGTGCACGTCCACCCCGACCATGGGCAGTGCCCACCTCAACCGCGGGCAGCGTCCACCCCAACCGCGGGCAGCACCCACCGTGACTGCAGGCTGTGTCCACCCCGACCACGGGCAGCATCCACTCTGCCCCCAGGCCTGTGAACACACACTCAGCAGCACGGGGGGTCAGACTTTGCTGCCCTTCCTGCGATTCTTCAGGGTAAATCGTGGCATCGTATCATTGCTTGAATTTATGGTTTTCATCTCGCATGGAGTTAGCATATTTATCGTACTCTGGCATTTCCTGTCCCACGTGTGCGAGTGACCCTCACGCGTTGCTGCTTACGGTGGATGTGCGGGGCCCTTGGCTCACCTGTCACAAGGCTTGGAGTTGCAGACACTGAGCTCTGGTGTCCCCGTGTCTGCCGTTCCTCAGGGACCTGCCGACCGCTCTCATGTCTAGAGCGTCCAGGTTGTACTCAAGCAGACAAATTCTACCCTTTGTCCTTCCCGTCAACAGCCCACGTTGTCCCGCTTCCACGGTCTCACACACCCACAGCATCTCTGGCTGCCACAGCCGGTGCAGTGAGGGTCAGGTATGTGTTGTGCCACGAAGACCTGCGTCCTCCCGCTGTTTCAGTGTTGCCTGTGGCCCCATCACTGATTTTGCCTAAAACAGCTTCAAGAAGGTAAAGAGAACGTGCCGGATATTTTTTCTAAATCCTTTCGGTTTTCACTCCACTTGTGAGACGTATTATTCCCGTTGGCTGTGCTGACATGTCCCCAGATGCCGGTCCCTCAGGGATGCGTGTCCCCATGCCGATGCTCATCCCATGTTGTTCCAGAAGCTTCTGGAAGCTCCCCAGGCTCACCTCCGACCCTGTGGCAGTCTGTTTGGCTTCTCCTGACTGGTTGGAACTCTGCTCCTGGGGTTTCCCTGCCCTGTTGTCATGTCCAGGTCCCTGCAGGGCTTTGCCCCGTCACCATGTCCCCGCCTGTTCCTCTCCACATGTCGTGAGTCCTTGCACCCACCTGTGTCCTGGCGCCTGAGGCCCGTGGGGAAGCCCCGCTCATGAGGCCCTCCCGCCGTGGGCATCCTCTCAGCCATCTGTCCATGTCGCTGGCTCCTCTCCGCAGACTGGCCACTGGGGGAGCAAGGATCAGCTCAGCAGTCACAGCTTCCAGGAGATGCCCACGAGCCAACGTGTGTTTCATTCCACTTTACTGGGGTGTGAGTTACTCTCCGTAAAGTTCACCAATTGGCTGGTGGGCAACTGCGAAGTGTCAGACCACAGGACTGGCTATGAGGCCTGGTGACGGCCCCGGGCATGGCCACAGAGTCATGTGCCCGCCCTCCCTCCTCCTCCCCACCCCGGCCCCTTTCTGCTCTGACTTTCTCAGACTCATGCAGTTTCAGAGACGCTAACAACTTGGTCCTAAAACTTCTGCGTAAGAAGGAATGCAAAATATTGGCTTATATGGAGGAAATCCCATATGTGCTCCTTAGGTTCATGTGTGGCCCCTCAGCCTGACCCCAAAACATGGGCTGCACAAGCACCATACCGCTGCTCATGTCCAGTCACCTTTATGACCCAGCCATAACACCCCACCCCTAGAGTCTCGGGTGAGTGTCTTCTCGTGTCCCTTCTGCAGAATCTGGGTGGATGCAGCCTTTCCTGACTGTTGTCCATCTGTCCCGTCGGGGGAGGCCATGGTCGCTCTTCTCCCTGTGAGTGTCGGCGTGGCCCCAACCAGCTGGTTCTCTCCTTGCCTTTGCTGCTGGGGGGCAGGGAGCCACAGAAATTGCCCCCACCCAGCCCTTAAATCAGCCCGATGCCTGCATGAGACACATGCGACTGAAAACTAGGACAGATTGTGCATCCCCCACCCACCCATCCCCCATTATTCCTTTTTTAATGGCGATTTTTGTGGTTACTGGGAACAGAAGCCACAAATCTCCGGGTTTTAGGAGAGCTTGAATGCATCCATCACCCAGGATAAAACTTGGACTTTGTGGGCATATCTGTCCACTCAGCTGAACCACTGAACTTTCTTGCCTCCCACCTGCTCCTCAAATTCATATTTAAAATAAAAACAAAACTATTCTGTCCCCCGTTTACTAAAAGGCAGCCATCCCTAACAAGCCCAGACGGATTAGCGCTCCTACATCGGCGGAGCCCACTTAGCAACGCGTGAAACCGTCGCAGCCCAAGGTAATTTGCAAAACGCAGTCGCCTCTGATCAATCTGAAATAATCCTCCTGTTTATAAAACAGAACATGAGTCACCGCCCCAAGCCCGACGCCAATTACACCGGTAACACGGTTTCAAAGTGGCGCCCGTGCTGCCGAGCCGAGGGCCAGCCAGGCGTCCGCGCGGGCCCGCCGTGCCTGTGCAGCCCCTCGGTGCCGCCTGGGAGCCACTGCCGAGGAATTAATCACACGGTCACAGGAGCAGCTCTCATCCCCGGGAATTAGCGGGGGCGCCAGACGCCGTGAATGTGCCGAGCGCCACTGATAAGCCTGCCGGGCGCTGGGCGGCCGCCATCCAGACTCGGGCAGATGCGGGTGGGAGCCGCGGAGACGTCTCCTCCCCGGCGTGTCAGCCTGCGCCACTCCAGGGAGTGGGTGCCACCGCCACCCGTCGGGGATGCCCGGGTGTCAAACCTCCCGGTCGTGGTGTCTTTCAGCTCTGGGAACATTCCTGCCCCAGTCCCGCGGGGGTGCAGGCGGCCCCAACATGGGAGCGGGACTGGGGCTTCCCTGACCAGAGCAGTGGCGTCTGGCTGCCCTGGGTCACACCCTACACCCCGGGCTGCCCGAGGGCTCCACCTGGCCACTGTTGTCCCAGGGCCAGGAGGACCCCGATGCAGAACCCCTGACAGGCGGCTGTAGGACAGCGCGACGCCCTCTGCGTCCAACCAGGTGCAGGCTGTTGGAAACCCACCCCGTAGCAGTCCCCCCTCTCCCGGCGCCCTCGTCACCTTTGCTGTCCCTTCCTCACCCCACACACCCGAGCTGCCCACCCCTCCCTGGCTGTCTGGCTCTTCCCTGGAAACGTCGGCCCGCACCAGTGAGACACTCGGAGGAAACAGCAGCCACACCGGGGAGAAAGGGCTCCTTACCCCGCAGGAGGCCCCAGCGCAGCGGGTCAGCTCTGGGGCGCCTCACCTGTCTTCATGCTTGTCCCCCAGTCACCGATGCTGGGACAGAGCCCCCGGCGACCCTCCTCCCACAGTTGGGCTCACGGCAGAAAGGATGGGTCTTGCCTTCTCCTTATTTACTTTGGAAATTCCAAAGTTTTGAATGAGTTGAAAGAACAGTACAATAAGCCTCCATTGTTCCTCAGCTAGACTCACCCACTGGGAGCCTTCAGCTCCCTGGTCTTATGCTCCATCATCTGTCCATTGGTCTGCGTGGGACATCTGCGTGTACATGTCTCCAAAGAACCTAGACGTGCTGCATCACCCCCAGGACAGGTCAGTGCAGGGCGCCATGTGCCCGGGGACTCGGCACAGGGTCCCCCCACTGCCTTCCTGTGTGTCGTCCACGTCCCAGGCCAGAGGCAGAGCTCTCGTCTTCACCTCTCCTGCCTCTGTTTGCTCCCCGCGCGCCTCCTGCCCGTCTGTCTTGCTCTGTGGTTGGCCTACTGGTTCTGCCGCGAGTGACCCCCCGGTCCAGGCCCCTGGTCCTATCACGTTCCTCATGGTCTAGGTGTGCCCATTCCCCCACTGATCACACTCAGGTGGAAGGTTTTGGTCTGTCATGGGCTCCCCCTGTCATGTCAGAGGCACGCCCAGTGCTGAGGGCAGCGACACCTCCTCACTCCATTACAACGGTGACCTTTTTCCTGGGTTGTCAGTGAACCATTCAGAGTGACTTTGAGGCTCTCCTGTCCTCAGCAACGTTTCCCACATGCCTGTTGGAGCCGCTGGAAAGGAGAGGGAGCCAGGGCAGCCTGAGCAGGGAAGCCAGGCGTGTGGCACTGTGGCGCCCAGGGCGAGGCCACCCACCAGCAGGGACCTTGAGGCACCTGGCAGCCGATGTGCACACATAGACAAGCCAGTGGCAGGCCTTGCGCCCAGGGGAGCTCTCCATGGGGCGGGGGGCAGGGGGGCCGGGCGGCAGGGACCCTGCAGACCAGGAGGCCATCGCTGCTGGAGAGGGCTGGCGCCAGGGGGCCAGCCTGCAGCATCTCTGGAGGAGCGGTGCTCAAGAATCAGGGTGCACCCTGAGAGGGGCAGGGAGTGGTGGTGGTTCCGTGGCCTGGGGGGCCCACATCTGGGTGAGGCCGCGTCAGCCCAGGGCCAGGGCCCCGACCCCAGGCTGGCACGCATGGAGGATCTGCACAGAGCCTGTCCCCGGCCTGTGGGGCAGCAAGAAAGTGTGCCTGGCCCCTTCTTCGTCCCGTCCGTCATAGAAACACCATCACTGACCAATCTCTGCTGCTGTTTGCGCCTTTTCGTGAGTCCCCCGTGAAAGTGACTCGCCACTGGACCTTCCTTGTTGTTCTTGCTGGAGCCTCTAAAGACAGCTTCCCTGGTGGTATTTTTTTTCCCCCGCATGTGCCTTTAGTGCCGCATTCAAGCTCCCTGCTCACACGTGTGGACTCCTTCCCAATGCTGACCTGTCTGACCCCAGCGGGAACCCAGGTTCCTCATTCCTACAATTCCTCTTCCCAAGCAACTCTGTGAACCACCAGGAAGCCAGGTGTTTGCTTTGTGCGCCGACCGATTGACCGAACAGGGGCTGGGCAGCATGGGGCCCACAGGGGCTGGGCAGGGTCCTGGGATGCTCATGTTGGCTTTAAACAGCTGCTCTTTGTGGGAGATGGTTTATTGCGGACTCTCTAAAATACGTTTCTGGGGAAACAAATTTAGTCGCCCTTATTAAAAATGTATCACATATTTCAAATTAAAGCTCCGCTCACGAGCACGCTGTGCCTGGCTGCATCTTATGCTGGCATCAGCACACAGCATGACGGGAAGTGCTCTGAACGCATTTGAAATTAAAATTGTGTTTAGTTTCAAGACGAGGATGTAATCAATTTCCTTTAGAAAATAATAAAAACCGGAACGCGTAAAGAAATGTGGTTTGAAGACATAGTGATGCTATCTTTTTACTGAATTCATGACGTTATTTTATTTTTTTATGATTTTATTTATTTATTCATGAGACACAGAGAGAGAGAGAGGCAGAGACACAGGCAGAGGGAGAAGCAGGCTCCCTGCAGGGAGCCCAATGTGGGACTCGATCCCAGGACCCCAGGGTCACAACCTGAGCCAAAGGCAGATGCTCAACCACTGAGCCACCCAGGCATCCCTGAATTCATGACTTAAAACAACTCACCCTGCAGATCATTTTCCACTGAGGGCCACACAGATGAAACTGGGACCTATCAGTCAGCTTTCCACCGAAGGCTGCCCTTCAGTCCAGACGGGGACACCACCCCCCAGAGACCCCAGCAGGTCCCGGGTAATTTGTCACTCATTTTGCAGGAAGGTGGTTCTTGGCCTTAGTTGTGTGTTGGCCAGGCTTCATTTGACTTCTCATGGCAGGTATTTAATTATTCACGTGTGCAGTAAGTGGGGCCTCCTGTCAGGAGCTGCATGAGCTACTAGAGCGCCTTTCCCGTGCCCCGTCCTCCAGCTTGGGGGTGCTGACCACACAGATGTCTGCTGTGCAGGCGGGTCAGGAGCCCAGGGGCTGGCTTCCTGCAACGCTCAAGCCTGTGATGGGAGGGGACTGGCAGCACCCAGGTCGGCATCCCATCCAGGGACGGTCACCATCTGAAGCTCAGAGGATCTGCAGTGTCCGGATGGGCACCATATGCCCACAGCTGCCCCGAGCCCCTGCTAGGCTGAGTTCCCCGACCAGGACCCTGCTCTGTCCCCGCATAGGGAGGGAGCCGAGAATTAATCCTGTGAGAAGGGTGGATGCACATCGTGGGTAGAAGGACTTACCAGGCCTACACGTCATGGGTAGTTGGCGTGCACAACCCACAGCAGCGCCCTGACACCCGGAGAGACAGGCCGGCTCCCTGTGTCAGGGCAGCCCTCTGTGCTTTGACTACCAGCTGCCGTCTCCCTGCAGGTCTGGAAGCAGCCGAGCCCCTGGGGGAGGCAGCTGGCCCTCTGACTCGTGGTCCCTGCATCACTGCCATGAAGCACTCGTGGGTGGTGCCGGGCTCCCAGGTTCACATTGTGCTCCCCCTGGCATCGTGGCGCAGGACACACGCGGTGGTGCTGCAGCCAGCGTCAGCCAGGCCCTGAGCTCAGGATGCCATGGCACCGTCCCACCTACAGCCTCGTCACAAGGCCGTGGAGTCATGCCCATTTCTTGGATGCGGAGCCTGTGGCTGTTGGTAGCTGTGCACTCGCCCTGGGGCACTCGGTGGGGGGGCGGCGAGGGGGTTGCATCTGTGCTCATCATGCAATCTTCACTGTCAGGGATTCTCCTCCTAAAACGGCAGTCGCTCTGCATTCCTTTAGCAAGAACACCCTAGAGTGCATCCACCTGGCCCCACGTGCACCCCGCCTCACGGTGCCCAAGCCGGCAGCGACCACACCCAGGGAGGCGCCCGGACATCCTGTCCTTCTCTGTGTGAGCCACTGGGATGGCAGATGCCAAGTCTCCCTTGAACCCAGGATGTTGGAGTCCCAGCTCCCACCTGGATGTGGGAAGACCATCGGAGGAAAGAGGAAGTCAGGGCTCACATAGGGCAGGTACCTCACCACAGGGTGTTACTCGAGCCTCCATTTCCCTGTGGGTCTCCTTGCTTTTCCTGCCTGAGTGACGCACACCGGGCCTGCAGGGGCACGGGTCCCACCCTGACCTGGGAGCGGTGCAGAGGCCGACAAGGCGGCAAAGGCACAGAACCAGCGTGCTGGGCCCTCCGTGCCTACTAGGTTAACTGCCCGCCCAATGGCCTCCTGTGGGCACCTCCAGAATCTGGCCCCGCACTTCTGCCCCATGCTCCTGCCCCGGGGCCACGAGCATCAGCGCAGGGTCCCTCCCCAAACCTGCAGCCTTTCTTTCCTCTTCCAGAAAAGGCGTGCGATGACCAGGCTGGACCGTGTTTTCATGTTTTGCTTAAGGAAGGTAACGGCCTTGTACCTAGGAAGACCCTGTAAAAACCCTTCGATTATTCATTTTAAAGTACTTTTTGTGTATGAAGTCTGGTCAAAGGATGCTTGGATCACAGATAAGACAAGAGCCGTCGCCAGAGAAGAGCAGCTGCGTCTGGGCGGGAGGTACATCTCCCAGCAAGGCCCAGCACAACCCTTCCCCTGAGGCTCGAGCTTCCGGCTGCAGGTAGGATGGGAAGGGCAGGCTCCCAAGGTCGTAGATGTGGGGTCGGGGTATCTGCAAGGCAGGGGGGCAGCCAGGGCCTCACCCTGGAACGCTCGCCGGCACACGTGCCTGGAGGAGGCCAACTCCCAGGACAGAACATCTTAGCATTGGCTCAGGAGCAACCCAGCGGGACCCTCGGTTCTCAGAGCCCCCCTGAACATGTGCCTGGCCCCCCTGCCCCACACTGGTTGGGCACCGCACAAACGGCTATAGCCTGGCCCGGTGGAGGTGACCCCAGCCCTGCATGGCTGCCTCGCCCTGGCACGAGCCTCTGTCCACGGCGTAAATAGTGCCTCGTGGCCAAGCTCAGGCTACCAGCGCTCTAACAGTGGGTCTGCACAGCATCCGTGTGTCAACCCGTGGGCTTCGTGGGGCATGGGCCGGCACCGGCACAGCGCAGTAGGCGGACTTGGTCCTGTGGCGTTACCCAGCCGTGCACACCCTGTGGCCCGTCCTGCGGGTCTTGCCTCTGCACACTCACTGCACGATCACCACATGCCCAGCAGGTTGCCACTCCCGTCCTGCATTCCAGGGAAGAGGAGACCCAAGTGCCCAGGGTTGGCTGGTGCCCAGCACGCCTGCAGGTAGAGCCCAGCCCTGGGAGCCTCGCTGCAGGTGGCCACAGCCCAGGGTGGGGGTTCTGGGAGCAGTCTCCACGCTGCGCAGGGTCCTCTGGCACCTTCTGACCCCCCACGCCGTGCTCTAGAAAGCTGCCTCCCCATTCCTCCCTCCACCCCACTGTGGCTCTCAGTGGGCCTGGGACAAGCACTCCCAGCCCTGGATCCACACTCACCTGCCTGGTGGGACATAGAAAGTACAGTGCGTGTGCAGGCTGATGCCCCAGGTGGAGTCTCAGCCTCTCCAGGGACCTGGGTGCAGCTGGTGTGGCCACGTTTTACAGAGGGGTAAACTGAGGCCTCGGAACCCCGAGCAGCTCACGCCAGGCACTGGGTAAGCTGAGAGCATGAGCTGGCTGCTCTGAGGCCGCCCGGGCTCCCTGGGGGTCTAGGTACAGCTTTTCACATCATATTGTGTGCTTGGGGCTCACCCCAGCAAAAGATCCCCCTGGAGGAGCCTCGTGGGGCTGCCGCGATCACCACTGTCCCTCTGAAATAGTGAGAAAGTAGGGATCCCAACCAGAGCATCATGGCTTGGGGGAGGGCAGAGCAGGGCTGCGGGCCCCAGGGTCGCAGGTTCTGGAATGTCAGGGAGGGTCCCTGGGTCACAGGTGCCGCCTTCCTCCCCATGGCTCCCCTGCCCCACCCCGGGGTCCGGCGCACAGCCCGCCATCTGGGAGGACCACCCGCAGAACTGACATCCCTGGGCTCTCGTGCTGGGGGAGGTCCGCGAACCCACTGCCCTTGCCGCCACCTGAGCCTTTCTTCAGCACTGTGGGGCACACCGTGGCATCTGTGCGCCCGCCCTCCATGGCGCCTTGCTTCCAGTCTGCTGGATGAGAGAGGCTACAGGGGCACCATGGGGGGTGCTGAGCCCCACACACAGGGTCTTGTCGAAACTCCCCAGGGAAAGGTGGTTCCAGACGACTGTGGGGTCCGTGGGCCTGACCAATGTGTGGGCTTTCGTTGGTTTACACTCTTTGGAAACATTGATATGTGCTCAGGTTGGATTTGGGGCAATACTTAAGTGTGAAAAGTAAGAGCCAGCCAGCTCACCTAGGGGAGGTGGGCCCTCAGGGTGCCAGTGGCCTCTCACGGTCAAGACCAAAGGCTGGCCGAGACCAAAGGCTAGCCTCGAGGGATGACCTGGGCGTCCTCCTCAGTGCAGGGTGCCTGCCGCTGGCTGAGTACTCAGTGGTGGGAGCTGCATCTCGTCTTTGAAATGCTCAGAGGGGCAGGGCCGGCTGGCACGGACCTCGGTGCTGCTGGTGGGTCGCCTGTCTTAAACATGGGGTGTATGTGGCACCAAGCTTCCTGCAAACCGGCCTTGGCTCGCTCCATGTCCCATGGTCTCAGGGGTGAGCCCTGCTGCTCAAGCCACGCTGCAGCCCGTGTGCAGGCCACCCGGTCCTCCCCCCGCTGTGTTGGGACTCACCGTTCTGGCTCCCAAGGCTCCACTCCTGGCTGTCACCTGGACGGCGGGACATTGTGTACGTGGTGCTGGTTTTGGCAGGCACACACCTAAGTGCAGCTGTCACACCTGCTACGGCGTCATCCTTAGCGCCAGCACATGGGATCCCTAGGTCAGGGTTACGTTAGCCCTCATGCACATGGGAGGTGTATGCACGGGTACCATTCTGTGCCTTCTGTCCGCGCCCGAACCGTGGATGGCCCAGAGCTTTCCACAGGGAGGCTACTTTCCATTTCCTGGCACCTGGAGACCCCCGGGAGCCCTAGCGATCGCGCCTGGGAGCGAGACAGGGCAGCCAGCCAGGCACTCCTCTGTAAACCCCCAGAGGCCCAAAGGGCTCCCAGCTCCCCGCGAGCACCTGCCCCCAGGGTAAACTGAATCATGGGCAGTGTGGGGACGGTCTCTCCACTTGTGCTCTTGACGTGGAAGCCTTTGCCATTCGCACATTTGGTTTGGAAGCCAACTTGGCGCTTTGATGTATTTGAGAGGATAATCCATTTACCAGCAAACACATGATTTAGTCACGATCATGTGACTGACACAAAATCCAAAGTAATAGTGGCTTGAACAACAAGAAGTTTGTGTTCATGTCTCGGGGAGAAAGAAACCTGCAGAGGCCATGCAGCTGGGTGGAATCTGAGAGCCAGAGATGCCAGCCTGCGGGGTCACGGCTCCCACCTCCTGCCCTCTGGGCCACCCGCCCACGGGACTAGCAGGGGGTGGACAGAGCGCACCTCCCTCCCTCCCACAAGACTCTGCGTACAGTTCTCACTGCACCCCACAGGCCGGAGTCCAGGCTCACATCAGCCATGAGAGCACCAGCAGGTGTTGATGCCCGGTGCTTGCGAGCCAGCTGGAGACCGGGGTTCCTAGGAGGGGAGGACCCCAAGGCCTGTACACACCTGCCACCTGATGGTCTGCTGCCCGAGTGGCCCCGGCCCCGGGGGGGTCCTCCAGAGGTTTGCCCCCCACCACTACCCACTCCAGGCAAGGTGGAGGGTATCTGGGGCTCGGTGCTCATTGGCGGGCCTGGGGAGCCCCCATCCTGGCACAGACATGCTGCTGGCCTGCGAACCCCTGACCTCCCCTCACCGTCCAGGACAGAGGGCAGCCTCCTCATCCCACCGCAGTCTTACAGGGCCCAAGAGGCTATGCTCACGAAGCCAGCGACAAATCCCCGGGTCAGGACCAAGTGGCACTCACCCTGCCGAGCACACCTGTCCCCAGGAAGCCCACGCCTGCAGGAACAGGAGGGTCACTCAGTGTCTCTGCACTTAATGTCTTAAGACAGACTTGCTGCGTAATGTTCAGCTCCAAAGCAAACAACCAGCCATAACCCTGATGGGGAACCACCTCCCAAGACCATCCCTGTGTTGGACAGACAGGTGGTCAGCTTCCACTCCGAGCACAGCTGGGAAGGCAGGGCGCTGTGCACAAATGCCGGGAACGGACGGACAGAAAGTCTCCCTGGGAGGCAGAGCCGTCCCAGTTCCCGGGAGTGCGGGGCCGTGGACTCCATCTACTCAGCATTGCTGGGTCCGTCCATCCGTCCATCTCTAGAGAGGGCAGGGAGAGAAGAGTGTGGTGCTGTCGCCTGTCCCTGCCCCACACCCAGGCCCCCAGGAAGAAGCAGAGGAGTGAGGGCCTGATGCTCACCCTCGGCCCTGGAGGAGCAGGCTGGTGAGCGCTTCAACCACGAGACCATTTCCACCATCAAAAAGAGCTTGAAGTCTCAGGACATCAGGCCGCTGAGGGTTCAAGGCTCACTGGACACCCAGGCTTCAAAAAATTCAATGGAATGCTAGTCGTGGAGTGAAAGAAAAATCTAGAAACATAACCTGCCCTCAGCTGTCATAGAAACTTGATGCGCTAACCGGTAACCTTGGGAGTTAGGTGCCTGGGACCTCGCTTCCAGACACCCTGGGGTGCCCGGGGCTCCAGTTCTGGGCGGGGTGTCTGCATCAAGCGGGTAGTGGATGGAACCCAACCATCTGAGTGGAGCCTGGGTCCCTGCCCACCTCATGGCCTCGGGTGAGCTGACCAATGCCTCTCATGCAGGGTCGTGTGGCTCTGACAAGGCCACATGTATAAATTCCTGGTGCGTGGTGGGTGCTCACTACATTTTGGGATCTCTTCCTTCCACACGGCCCTGAGACACAGCGTCTGATGCCACTGCCCCTGCACACAGTTGCTCAGAACACATCTTTGCTCTCACCTTTCCTGGTCCCACATGTGAAACGATGAATTACCCCAAGATGGCACTCAGGGATTTTGGAAACCTCAAATGCAGGAATACCCCATGGGGTCTCTGTGAACACCTCAAAATCTCCTCCATGTGGGTTGGCCTGGCTTCAGGTCAGAGTGTGCATGCGTGCATGTAGGTGCCTATATGTGTGTGCATGTGTATGTGCAGGTGCATGAATATGAACAGGTGCATGAATGTTCTGTGTGTGTGCAGGTACATGAATGTGTGTGTAGGTGTATGAATGTGCTTTGTGTGTGCAGGTTTGTCTATGTGAATGCATGTGTGTGGGTGCATGTACATGTACATGCATATATGCGAGCAGGTATGTGTGTATGAATGCATACATGTATGCATGCATGTGTGTACATGTGCACATATGTGTGTGCTTGTGTGCGGGTGCATGTATGTGTGCATGCATATATGTGAACAGTTGTGTGTGTGCAGGTTTTTGTATATGAATGTATGCTGTGTGCATATATGTGCATGCAAGTATATATGTGCATACTTATGTGCACATGCATGTGGGGGTGCATGTATATGTGCGTGTGCATGTGTATTCTTGTGAGCTCACGTGTCCAGGTCACAGGGAACAGGGCATCCCACCCCATTCCCTCTCTGCCCATCCAGCAAACTGCCCTGATACATGTCAATGCTGCCAGAGACCGTGGAGAGAGAGAATTTCTGATGGCGGGTGCACCTGGTCTGCTCCGGTTTGTGTGTTGGAGGCCCAGTGCCGAAGGCTCCTTGCTACCTCCCTCCTTACAGGCCCTGAGCTGGGCCCACAGCCCTCTTGGTGACTCAGGCCATACAAGGAGCCCTCCTGGTCCTGGAGGCGGGGTGGCTGGAACTGGGTCCCAGGGCAGAGCAGCTCGGCCAGGCCTTCTGTCTGGTGTCTGGTGGCCTCAGATGGTCCTTACATGTGGGCATTTCCTCCCTGTGTCTTTACACTGTGCCCCCCCCCCACATGTGTGTCCCTGTCCATGTCCCCCCCTTGTGGGGACCCTCATGATGCTGGATTTGGACCCCCCCCTCCTGAGCTCATCTTCACCCTGTCATCTGCCAAGACCCTGTTTCTTTCCAAAGAATGTCACGCCCAGGGGGCCTGGGGCTCAGAGGATCCACATCATTTTGAGGGGCCACGATTCAGCCCATAGCTCCTACTAGGCCTTGGACGTTCCCTGTGTGGTAACAGTTCTGTACATCACTCCACAAACACTAAACATCACTGGAACAGCAGAGCCCTTGGCCTTCACCTTGCTGACCTGGACCACAGAGGGGTCGTGGACCAGGAGAAATGCAGCCGTGGGACCCAGAGAGCCCGGCACCAGAGCCGCTCTCCCTGGATGCTCTGCAGGATGGTCGCATCCGTCCCCTGCTGGGCAGGACCCCACACAGCCAGCCAGTCCCTCCACACATACCTGCGAGCTGCTCCAGGCATGGGGCGGGTGGGTAGGCTTGGCCATCAGAGGCCCTGGGAGGAAGAGACGTCGTCTAGCCTGTGCAACAGCCACGAGCCCACAGGGTGCTGGCTCCTCCTCCCCACACTCCCTCTGCACAGGGCCTGAGGAAATCATCCCGGCCGAGAGCTCGCCGTGTGAGTGCCGCCTGAGTTTAGATCCTGTCGACGGGGTGGCCACATCTCACATGCACAAGCGTGTTTAAGGTGCACAAAGGGCTTCAAGCATTTGGGGACAAACAGAGGAGGTTTGGGGTTGGAAATGGTGTCAGAAGGCCTGTCTGCCCTGCCTGTGTGGTGCCAAGGCTGGATGCTGGGTCCCACCCACAGGGAGGCACAGCCCCTCAAGCTTGCCAGGTGCTTGTGGAGGTTCTCACTGTGGGTCCCCAGACCAGTACCACCAGCACCCCCCAGGAATTGACGGCAGTGCAGAAACTCTGGGGTATTCCAACAAATCTCCATGACCCCCAACTCACGATCAGGTGCCCGAATCAGTGGAGAGCACACATGAGGTGTAGGAGCTACCCAGGGACAGACCCAGCCCATGGTGCAGTCACTGCGGGAGCCAGGGACTGCATCTTCCCTGGTGGCCACTCCCCTCTGAGGGGGCACAATGTCCATCTGGG
Organism: Canis aureus; assembly: GCF_053574225.1. Lineage (NCBI taxonomy): Eukaryota > Metazoa > Chordata > Mammalia > Carnivora > Canidae > Canis > Canis aureus. The sequence continues at coordinate 46,662,032 of NC_135625.1, forward strand.
GTCAGCTTCCCCCTCTCGAAACACCCACTGAGCCATCCCTGGCCTCCCGTCCACCTGGCTGACCCATGTCCCTCAGTCCACTCCGTCCCGGCAGCATGGTTGATGCCACCCCCCTCACCCCAGGCGTCTGCACATTCCTGCCTGAGCCTGCCGGTTGCCCTGCCTTCTGGGGCGACACTCACACACTAGTCATCGGTGTCATGTGGAGTTTCCTAGTTGGGCTCCCAGGCTTCACAGGTACTCTGCAGTCACCTCCTAGGTCCATGAGGAATTCGCTAGGCAATGAGGAGTGGGACCTGCATGAAGACAGCCTGTTGTCTCCACAAGAGGTGACCCAGCAGGGCCACCACTGCCACGTGCCATGTCTCATCTCCCCGTCACATCCTGCTTTGCCGTCCTAAGCAACTCTCTGGTGCTTTGTGTCACATCTGCTGCATGCACCAGGAGGAACGAGACCCAGGCTGGGAGCCCCGCCCACCAGAGCCTCTGTAAACCAAACCTCAGCCAAGATGGGGGCCGTGCGGCTGCTCCCAGCTGCAAGGGCAGGTCCAAGGCCCGAGGCCCTGTGACCCACTGAACCAGCACCCGGCTGCCCCGAGCTCCACTGAGACCTGTCAGCGAGCAGGGAGGGGTCCCTCCACCTGAACCCTTACCCCTGGGCCTGGGCAGTACAAGACAGGGGCCTGCCCTGTGTTGCCCTGGTGTGCCCCCACCTGGCAAAGGTGCGTCTTGGGAGCAGCTGCTCTGTTCCAGCCTCTCCTTCTAGAAAGGCAGTGGAGGCGCTGCTCAAGAGCTGGTCCTGGTGGGTCTGGGGAGCCATCCTCACCTCCAACCGGTTCAGTTCTTCGTTGGTGGCACCTTGCCTCAGCACCCTTTCCCCACAAAGAGGTAGCTCAGAGTTTGGGGTTTTACTTAAATAAGCTATCTAGACACAGATTCTTAAGATCAAAGAACAAAGCAGAAATGCCCGAGCTGAGGGGCGGAGGGCAGTGGGAGACTGGCGTCCTGACCGGCTGCTCCCTGCACGCGGCACCTCTCCGCACGCGGAGCCCCTCTCCCCCCACCCCCCGCCAGTGTCTCCCCACCTCAGTCCGTCCTCGGGCACTGGAGCCTGTCGCAAACAGCGGGCGGTGCGCGGGGTCGCAGATGGGCTTAGGCCGGGTAGACGCGGGCCGCGTGCTACCCCGGGGCCCATCCCAAGAAATCCACTCGACGTCTCTGAGCTCAGTGCATTTCCCGTCTCGGAGGCAAGCAGAGCCTTAGGTCACAGCTTGGGTGCATTTACAGTCAAAATGTGCAAATTCGGTCATCCACAAATTACATGTCATTTTATAAGGAGCTGATCCTGCTCTGAAACAATGTAAGTCCGTTGTATAAATTTTCAGGTATACAAACGTACCCCTCAGAGCAGAGCGTGTTCTTACGGGGAAGCTGTGGCAGTGGTGGACACCCTCTGGCCCCCGGGCCAGGCTCCCGGAGCCCTGCCAACCTCCCTGACCTGCTCACGCCTCTACCCCCTCCCGACACCCCCAGCGACACCCATCTGCTGCTGTCCGTGGCAGCCGGTGGCACTCTAGCGGCTCTGGGCGCACACACGGAAGTTGGCAGGAAGACCTGCACCCCAGTTGAGAGGCTGCAGGTGAATGACCCCAGGTGCAGACTTCCCGTGGCCTCCGGCGACACTGTGACGTGCAGGCCTCGGGGCCAGGAACGGGCAGCATGTGCCCTGCGGCGTGAAGTGGAGCCTCGCGTGTGGGCATGAGGCCAGCTCGCATCTCTGCCCCAGTGCAGTGAGGACGGTGGACTGCACGGCCACTGCCGGGCCCCCTGCTCCAGAACCTCGGGCCCTGGTGCGGGGAGTGCTGAGGGGCGCTCTGGGCTGGTGGGGGAGGCTGCTGCCCCACCTCCGGGAAGCCCCGGGGTGTATGTAGGCTGGGCGCTGCCATCCAGGGCCCCGGCAACCTCAGGTCCTCCTGTGTGGCCAGTGTTGAAAGTGCCTCCACGCTCAGGCCATGGAGGAGCCATGCCTGGAGGGGCAGCCACTGCTGCAAAACAAGCTTACAAAGACTTGCAGACCATGTGTTCTGCTGGTTCATGGAGGGGGGCTGTTTTCCACGTGGTCCTGGAAGGTCCTGGAAAGTCAAGTGAAGGCCAGAGCTCAGGACTGGTCAGGCCCTCATCAGGGCTGTGGAGGATGGGGGCTCTGGATTCTGGGGTCCGCCGGGAGGATAGGGGGAGCTGTTGGGGCAGGTGAGAGCATCGGGAGCCGCAGTCAGACCTGGTAAGCTTGGAGTGTGGATGAACCCCCAAGGGAGGCGCACAGTCCAGGGAAGGACCCTGCTTGCTGGGGCCAGGATAGCAGTCGGACGAGGGAAGGCCCGTGGGTGTGGGGAGAGGGGCGCGGGAGGGGGTCTGAGACCTCCGTGGGGGCCGCCAGGGGGCTCAGGAACAGTTTTGCCGCCTGGTGGACACACTGACCAGGGCTGGGGCTGTTGTCTGTGTCCTGCATGTACTGGGAGAGTGGAGAGCTCCTGTCCTCAGGTCCCCGCGCTGACGCAGGTGCGCTCGCCGCAGGGGCCTCTAGAGCCGTCAACGCACAAGGCTCCACTGCTAGCTGGGTGTGCTGTGTGTGAAGCTGTGGCAGGTCCAGGCTCACAGGGCCTCCAATGCCTCAGGGGCCCCCTGAGCACCCTGACAGCTGCACCCCGCTCTGCAGATGAAGGGAGGGTGGCAGGGTGCACTCACGCGTCTGCTCTCTGGGGGCAGGGGGCACACGGATGGCACCAGGTAATTAGCCGAACAGCAGAAACTGGCTGTTGGGTGTGTTCCCAAACTGCAAGAATGCTGGGTGGGGTGAGGACCCGGACGGTCCCCCGAAGGGTGTCTGGAACCCAGATCATGAGGACCTGGTTCCCCCAAGGCCTCCCTCCGGGGCATGTGGACGGCTGTGTTTTCCCATGTCCTCACATGGTAGTCCAGCCACGTGTGCCTGTGCTCCTTGCACGAGGACACCAGTCCGGTCAGGGTCACCCCAGTGACCTCATTTCACCCTAATCACCCCTGTAAGGGCCCTGTCTCCAAACTAGGTCGCGTTCTGAGGTGCTGGGAGTCAGGGCTTCCACAGAGGGATCTGGGGACATAGTTCTGCCCCTGCTTCCTCTCAGGACCCCGACCCATTCCCAAGGGGGTGGTTTCAGCATGTTCAAGCTACCCCCTGGTGGTGATGTGCAGGGTCTCTTCCCAGAGCAGAGGGCACTGCGCGGCGAAGACCACCCATGGGCAGTGAGCACCGGCTCTCCCGCCCAGCTCTGCTTCTCCGGGTTTAAATGTTCAAATAGTTTAAAAATGATCCACCTTTGAGCCAGTTTATAGACCTTTCTGACCAGAGCGGGTATATTTTGTCTGTGAAAAACAAACCTCGTGATGCTTGTTTAGCAGAGTTGATGGGAGGAGGAGTTACAGCAGGGAGCATCAGGGATGTGCTCGGTGCCCGAATGCTCGTGTTCCTCAGGCTCCATCCTCATCATCATTCCCAAAGCTGCCCCAGTGCCAGCCCCCTGCACCCTCGGGCTCATCTGGGAAGGAGAGAGGGAAGCCCCTGAGACAGACTGGACATGGTACATCCCACCTGCCCACCAGGGTCTGTGGGCCCCACCAGCCACAGGTACCTTGGGCGGGGAGCAAAGGCACTGGTGACCACGGAGAAGCAGGTGGCCGTGTGGCCAGCAGTCCCAGGTGCAGACTGGACGTTTGGTGCATTAAATCAGGACTGACCCAGGACTTGGCTCCCACAAGTGGAGAAAATGGGTTGGAAAGGGAACCTGAGCCCCGTGATAAGGTCCCAAGCAGCGAACTACCCTCGGGACGTTGTCCGGACAGGCGCCTGGCTAGAAGCTGAAATCGCCTGTTCCTCTCCTCAGATCTGTGGCTGTCTCGGAGCGAATGCTGGTTTGCACCAGAGCTCTGTGAGCTCGGCGGCGGTTGGACACCTGTCATCTGACACGTGTTTTGAGTGCATCCCCGCAGAGCACCTGCATGGCAGGCAGGCAGCATGTGGGACCTGGGGCCAGCCACAGGCTGACCTGCCCTCTGCTCACAACCCCCAAAGCGACGCACCTGCCTGGGGATGCAGTGAGGGCCAGGAACAACAGAGGATGATGGGAATCTCAATGTAATGCGAAAACTTGGGATAAAATTACTTTGATACTAAAACACCCCCAGATCTACTAAAACAGAAGTTGATAGAGAGCAGAGCGCAAAAAACCACACCAATTTTAAAAATAAAATAGACGACTTCAGAGCCACAGCTGCCTGCTGTCAGGCCCTCGGGGCTGCCGCTGGGGCTAGGGCCATGGACCTGGGGAGTCTCTGGTGGAAGAGCCCAAGCTGCCTGGGGCCCTGCCACAGTCAGAGGTCAGGCCATCTGGCAGCTGGGGCCCCTGGGGGGCAGCTCCAGGACCCTCCCCCTGGGAGTGGCTGTCTCTAGCTGCCCTGGCCTGCCTGGGGCCAGGCAGGTTCCCAGGATAGGGGGCTGTTGGGGCTAAAACTGAGAGACTGTATACATGTATGCACACACACGTATGTACTTCCACATGTTTATACACATGTGCACATGCAGACATCTGTCTAGACATGTGCATGGGTGCCTCCTGGGCACTGGGATGGCACCAGGACTGACACAGAACCACGTGGGCTTCACCGTCCGCCTGGACTGAGCCCTGGAGCCTCCACTCATGTGGGGCAGGCTCTTGGCGCTGAGCCCTCAGAACCCCAGCGTCTGGGAGCCTCTGTGTCCTCACGTGGTGGCAGAACTGGAAGGAGCACACCAAGTGCCCTGGGCCCTGCCGCCCTCTCGAGCAGAGCCAGGCTCCCCGGATCCTACGTGTGGGGCCACCCACAGTGGGACGGCCTGGGTCCCTCACCTGGTTGGGTCTCTGCCTCTCCCAGGATGGAGTGGCTTCTGCTCTGCTTTGCAAAACATCCTCCTTTCACTGAAGTTAAGTGGTGGAGCTAATTAACAAAGATTTACCTCCTACTTCCTACTCACTGTGTCCTGCCCCTTGACTAGCAAACAAGCCAGGAGGCCGCCCACTGGCACCAAGCATAATCCTGCCGCACCTGGTGTGCCGGGGATTGCATGTCTGGTGCCTGTTCCCTGCATCTGCTTTTCCTCCCTGTTGTCCATTTAAATTCTCTGCATGTTTTCAAACCTTATTTCTCATTTTCCTATTTTCCTGAACTTTATTCTGGCCTAATTTGTAGGAAAAATCTGTCTTGAATTTATAACTAAGCTATTGAAGAATAAGCTACCTTTCATTCCTGATGCGCTGACATCTATTTCTTTCAAACCTTGAATTGCTGGGTTTTTTTCCTTTGCTTCTTAAAGAAACAAGGCCTAACAAAGACCTTCCAGGTGGATAGTAAAAGTACTGCAGGGGAGGGAGATTAATGATTTCATCATTAGAGAAACAAAGATGTTCCTTCTTATGGAATCTGCACGTGTCTGGTTTTAGGGAGGACGTATCTGAGAGCATTGATCAGGCTGTGGACTGTGTCCTGTGCCATTTGTGGTGGTTTTCAAGAGCTGGAAGAGGGGATCTCCTCACCTCCTGGGATAACTGGGAGCCCCTGGTCCCTCTGGAGCCTGGGACGATGGAAACAAATATGGGAATAGGAATGTGAATCCCAATAACGTCTCCCACAGGGAAGAGGGAGGTCCTGCCAGGGCCCCACAGTGGGGAGAAAATGAGTCCTGTCCCCTGGGTGGGCTCAGACATGGAGCTGGGTGGGGCAGGGGAAAGGTGGCACCAGACCTGTCTGAAAAAAAACAGCACTGTGAAGAGTCAGGATGCCTCCACATTGTGACTGGGTGATGGGCTGTTGGTCTCAACTATGTCCATGGACCACCTGATGGGGTAAGGGCTTGAGGGGAGGAGTGTGCATTGGGTGTGCACACACATGCACCTGAGCACTCACTGTGTGCGGCATGGCCTCATTGAGAGCCGTTTTGCTAGGAACTTAAAATCCTCTCCAGGAGCAAATTCCAATGTTATGAAATTGTTTTGGGAGTTGGGGTAGTTGGAGTTTCTAGGCACTAGCAGACCCTAACAGTGGGAGCATCTCCAGCAGGCTGTCTCCGCATGATCAGGGATGCGCACTACTGAAAAACCCAGGCTTAAAAAAAAGAAAAAAAGAAAAACCCAGGCTTACACCTGTGTCTTAACAAATCCCAGCCCACACAATTCCTTATTCCCATTAACAGGGGTCTTTTATTTCAACTCTTAATTACATTGAGGATACGCTTACCACTCACTCTCGTGCATGTTTACACCAAATAATGTCAATAGCTTCCCTCAAGTAGCTTTTAGGAGGAAAATGTGATTGGCAATAAAGAAATCACACCAAAAGGAAAAGTTGGCTTGTCTTTCTGTCATGAAAAACCTGCCCAGGATGCCCGTTAATCACGCAACGCTTCCTGATTTCAAAACCTATTTTGAAGCTACAGTAACTAAAACAGTACAGTAGTCGAATAATAACAGATCAATAGGCCAATGGGATACAACGGATGACCCTGGTGCCCAGGTATAAATCCACACATATAGGACGGCCAATCTTCTGTAAAGGAGCCAGGAATATACACCAGGAAAGGAGAGTGTCTTCCGTTAATGGTGGGGAAACTGAACATACATGAAAATCGACTCAAAGTGGGTCAAAGTTTAAATATAAGACCCAAATTGGAATGCCTGGGTGGCTCAGTGGTGAAGCGTCTACCCATACAGTTCAGGGCATGATCCCAGGATCCCAGTATCGAGTCCCACATTGGGCTCCCTGCAGGGAGCCTGCTTCTCCCTCTGCCTGTGTCTCTGCCTCTCTATGTCTCATGAATAAATAAGTAAAATCTTAAATAGAATAAAATTAGATAAAATAAATATAAGACCCAAATCTATAAAACTCCTAGAAGAAAACATGAGGGAAGAGTTCATGACTCCCATCTGGTAATGATTTCTTGACATGACACCCAACAGCACCAGCAACAACAACAAAATTGGCGAAAGCGGTGAGCTATGTCTAGTTGAAAAGCTTCTGCGCAGCAAAGGAGACGATCTATAGGGTAAAAGGCAGCCTACGGGGTGGGAGGGGATATTTGCAAACCACACACCTGATCATGGCTCAGTATCCAAAATGCATAAGGATCTTTTACAATCAAAAGCAAAAAAAATAAAGAAAGAAAAAAAATAACCTGATTAAAAATGGTCAGAGGATTTGGGTAGATTCCTCTTCAAAGAAGATACCCTGATGGCTGACAGGTGACTGAGAAGATGCTCAGCATCACTGTTTATCAGGGACCACATATCAAAACCTCACAGCTGTCAGGACGGCTAGTGGCAAGACGACAAGAGACAGTGGTGTTGGTGAGGGTGAGGAGAAGGGGGTCCTCAGGCACTGCTGGCAGGAGTGTGCACTGCTGCAACCCACAGTGGCATCTCAGAAACCTAGAAATAGACCTCCCGTGTGATCCAGCAATCCCGCTCTGGGTGTTTACCCAAAAGAACTGAAATTAGGATCTGGAAGAGTTCTCGGCCCTCCCACGTCCCCTGCAGCATTATTCACCAGCACCCGCACGTGGGGATGACCCTGGTGCCCACCGTGGACCATTGCATGGAGAGGACGTGGCCTGTATGCATGGCCAGAGAGTGTTCAGCCTTGAGGAGGATGGCATCGGTGAGGCTTGGGGACTTGGTGCCAAGTGAAATAAGCCACTCACCAGGGCCAAGGCTGCGTGATGGAATGGACACGAGGGGCATCGGAAGTGGTCCCACCGTCGACGCAGAGAGGGGGATGGCCACCCGGGGCTGCAGGGAGGAAGTGGGGAGTTACTGGGCCTCAGCGGGTGCGATGGGTAACTTCCAGGCACCCACTGCACACCAGTGGGCTGAGAATCAGCAGCAGGAAGAGGATGGATCCCGCGGGATGTGCCCTCGCCACACAGAGGACCCCCAGGGAAGGAGGCAGACCCACTGTGACACAGAGGCTCAGGCCCCAGACCCGGAACCCAACCCCAGAAGCTCCAAGGGACTGCGGCCCTTGCGGTACTGCGACGCCAGCCCAGCAATGCCATCTTGGGCTTCTTGCCTCCAAAGCCGTAAAACAGCAACTGTTTTTATTTTTAGCTATAAAAAATAAAAAAGATCATGCGAGTTGTAACAGCATTCTGGAGGGACCCCACGGAGCCCAAGGGCCGAGCACTTCCCCGTGCACCCTTCTGGGCCAGCGATCTCCTTCCTGTCCCTGGTGTCGCCGACCTTGCTTCTCCTTGAGCACCCAGCAGCCACTTGCTTTCTGTGGACTCCCTCACACTTCACTTGGAATAAACAGGATCGAGTCCCTCAAATGCTCGCCGGAGTCAGTAATCGTCGGCATACCTGTGAGATGGTGGTTCTGCCCTTCTTCCGAGATACCATTTGTTTTCAAACAGCCGGGAAAACATTTGTTTTGTGCTGCACCCCGTCACCCACAGGTTTCTCCAGCCAGTGAGGCGGCGATGGGGATTTGCGCTGCGTTCATGTGGAGTCTGACATTTAAAAACACCTGTGCGGCTGCCCCCACAGGGGAGCGTAACGCCTCCCTCTGACGGATTAACAAGTGACTCCCACGCCACATCCCCACGAAGTCAAGAGCCCTGGTGCATAAATCACCACGGTTCTTCCTAGAGACAAGGAGCACCCAGGAGGCCGGGCGGTTGATCCGACTTGCCGCCATCACCCAGAACAAGAGAAGCAGAGGGTCTGGGGAGGTGCTGAGCAGAACCAGTCATTGCCCCATCTCGTTTCAGTCTCGGGTTTAGAAGTGACTGCCACTTATGTCACTTAATTGGTTTAGATGCACAGGACATGCTCCAGCAGCCCAGGGACACCCCCATGAGGAGCCAGCTGTGCCTTGGGTTTTAGAATGTTAAGGTCATTTTTAAACCCTCTCTCTTGAACAAAGTACTGGTTAAATTTTAAATGAACACGGAGTAAGTAAGCTGGGAAGCCAAACTCTTTCCACGGGGGGCTCCCTCATGACGGGCCTGTTATCCGGGTGTGCTCACCGGGGCTGGGGACTGGGGGCTGTCCCTGGGGGGCCTGGCTCATCCCGGAGCTGAGACCACAAGTAAGCAGAGGGACAAGGTACCGATGGCGCGTGAAGGAGCCGCCACCAATGCCCCACAGGCAGGACACCCCCAGGCAGCAGAGAGTTCTTTGCCCTGAACTGACTGGGCAAGATAGCAGGGGGCCCACCCGGACCACAGACAGAGCTGGGCCAGATGTGGCAAAGCCAATGACCAGAACTTGCTGGGCACTGAGGGACCTCGGATGCTGCGCGTCCCGGGCCGGGAAGCTGACAGGTGTTCACACCACAGTCGAGGTGCTGATCAGGAACAATGTCTGCTGTCCCTGCAGGGAGGGACCGCGGGAAGTAGGACACCAGCAGAGGTGGGAGCGACTGCTGGAGCTCTGAGGCCGTGCTCTGCCACCCGAGCCAGCAACGAGCAGGGATAAGTGAGCTCAGAGGTCAGCCAGGGGCCGGGGGCAGGACTGGCTGTTGTGCAGTGGGGACGAGGAACCAGAAGCCCCTGGGTTTTAGGCTGAGCCCCCTGGGTGAGTGATGGCCATGCCACATGCTGAGAGGGCTGCGGTCAGCTCTGGAAGGGCCATGGGCGGCTGCGCCTGGACGGTCACCTTCGGGACATTCTCACAGGCTCTGGGAACAGTGGACAGACTCGATGCCGAAGATGTGCACCCCAGTTGTCTTGGGGGCCCAGGGAGACCCCAGAACCCAGGCCAGCAGGCAGCTGGGTCCCAGCCCCTGTGCACAGTGTGCCTCTGGACAAGACGCTGACTACCCCTCTTCCCGTGTGTGTCTGGTGCCATCACAGGACCTTCTGCCCAAACCACGCTGTGCTTCGTGTGAGTCTTTCCACACTGTCGGCCGGCCTGGGGGCATCGAGCCATCACAGGCCTCTTCTGAAGGGACAAAGAATCAGGGCTGAGGACAGGTCACGCAGTGGAGAAGGGTGGGAGGGTGAGGAAGGTTTGGGGAGCCCCTATGCGGGAAGTCTCCGGGGCGAGAGCAGCACTGTCCCTACGCACAGCGAGCAAGGAGGGAGGTTATGCCAGAGGCAGGACCCTGCAGGGGTGCAGCTGAGCTGACGTTCCTCCTATGTAGCCTTCCGGAGGGAAGAGCCAGCATGCTGGCCATGGAGGCCACCATCTGAGACATGGGACGGAACAAGCGCCTGGGACCCAGGGCAATCACGGGGAGCATGATCCCAAAGGGCTGGAGGTCATGGGCTGTGGGTGGCATCTCTGGACATGTTGTCATTGGGGATGGGGCAGAGAGGAGGCCTGGGGAGCACCTGGGCCTCGTGGTCAGCGTGGTGGGCTGCCAGCTTCATGGCTGCATTCCCAGGAGACAGGCTTGGGATAAGGTGACACTGGGTGAGAAGATGTGTCCCTGCAGACAGGGAGTAGGGCGACAGTCCCCCCTCGACTCACAGCCTGCTGGTCCAACGTCTTGTCTTCAGGAACGTCAGGTGGGGAAGAGTCGTACTTTACAGCCTGGGTTCCGTTCCTATATCTGCAGCAGGAAGGAGGTGATTAATAAGGGGAAAGTGAAGCTCTGATTATAGCTGTAAATACTTCCCCTCGGCATCATTAAGATGAGGGACGGGTTTTGTGAGGAGGGGGAGAGACGGGGCGGGCGTTCTCCAGCTGGATGTGATGCGTGTGTGGGGATGTGCACCGGCACGTGGACAGGATGCCGCCAACTGGGGCACAGAAGGAGGATATGGCCCCAGGGCACGAGGGTGGGGAAAGGCGCTCCCCCCACCCACCACCCCGCATCTCCCGGAGGCGACATTGCAGGGTTGTCTCAGGGGCAGTTTCACTTTCCGAAGACAGGAAGGTAATTCCTAAAAACAAGGCAGGAACACAGACCTCGGGTCACGGCCCCGAGTTCACAGTCCTGAAGGCTCGAGGGGCCCCTGAAGGGCACTCGCAGTACAAACCCGCAAAGGGGACCAGTGAGGATGGAGGTGAACTAGACCCAAAGAAGGAAGCAGAGATATGTGGAAACATTTTTGCACAACGATGAGGAGGCCAGCACGGGTGGGTCTGGCCCCAGGCTGTGCTCTCAGGGGTCAGGGTGATGGGACCTCCTCTCACCCCGGCCAGCACGGTTCCTGGCCGACGCCTCAGTGTCTGTCCCCTGGGACCCCAAGGATCCTCTGCCTGTGAGGCACCCCCTCCCCCACACATCAGATGGGGCCGTCGGGCACGCCCTTGGTGGCAGTGGGGTGGGGGGTAGGCAGGTGTCTAGCCGCCAGCCTTGGAAGGGGTATGAAAAGCAGACAGCCCCTCAGTGCCTCTTGTGAAATAGCTCCGTGCATGACCCTTCTGGAAGGTCTCGGCTCCCCATATGAGGACCCTCATCCCTGACGCTAACCGGGTCTGGGGTCAGCACCTCTGGAGGGGATGGCTAGGGGTCCCAGTCCCAAAGGGAGTAGGGAAGTCACGAACCCAGCTGCTGCCTCTGCCTATGGGCTGAAACCCCAATAGAATGAGACCTGAGGAAAGCGCCAAGTCTATGGCCAGAGCAAGAAGAGGGCCAGAGAGATGCCTCCACCGCAGGCATGAGCATGACGCCCACCCAGGGACAGTTCAGCCCGCTCCTTGTGCCAGGAAGACGAGGCTCACAGGGGCTGGAGCACGGCCAGCAGGTGCACATGCGGTGCAAGCAAGTGCAGCTGCAGAGGGCCCAGGAGCCGGGATTCCCAGGACTGCAGTAACCTCGTCCTAAAATATGGGGCCTGTTCTGGGTGATGTGGGAGAGAGGGGATGCCACACAGGGACAGATGTGGGGATGGTTCATTTTCAAGGGAAGGGATTTGGAAAATCACCCCTGAGAGCTCAAGCTAACAGGTGAGCCAGTGAAACACCTGTGCCAGGCATGCAGGAGAACTCGGAGAACTGTGTGAGCCCAGGGCACCCAGGGGTCACCAGGTGTATGTTCCATCAGGGGGCCCAGGGGGATACCGGGCGTACATCCCGTCGTGGGGCCCAGGGTGCCCAGGGGGTCACTGCGTCCCGTCGGGGAACCCACAGGGTCCTTGGTCGTACATCCTGTCAGGGGGCCCAGGGCACCAAGGGGGTCACCAGACGTATGTCCCTTCAGGGCACCCAGGGGATCACTGGGCATACATCCCGTCAGGGGGCTCCTTCCACTGTTTTCGGGTCTCAAGCCTCACCCCTGGCCCACTCAGCAGCTCTGCTGTTATGTTCTGCAGGGAAACAAAGCCATGGGTAGGACCACATCCCCTTGCAGCCAGTGGAGGACCAACGAGCACTGGTCAGTGGCCAGGTGGCAGCTGTCGGACATCCCAGGGGTGGGCTCCGAGGCTGGGCTTCTTAACCTCTGTCAGTGACTCGGGCAAACATGAGGTCAGTACTGTCGCTCATAGGAAGTGAGGCAGGGATGCTGAGCCCGGGCACCCTTCCTCCCAGGGCCTGACCGCGTCCTCAGTGAGACATTCTGGGGGCTGATTCTACATCTTGCCCGTTTGCTGATTCCGCGTCACACGTGCAGTTTCATACCGAGGGTCTCACTGCTCCTGCGTGTTACACAGAAGCTGGAGGATGGGCATCCTCTGTGGGGCTTTTTCTTATTATCCTGAGTGAAGAGTTTGTGTTGGTGTCTTTCTCTCCCCTTGTTTGTTCATCTGTTTTGTGTCTTACATTCCACACACAAGTGAGATCATGTGGGATTTGTCTTTCTGTGACTTATTTCACTTAGCACAATACCCTCTCGCTCCATCCAGGTCGTGAGTGGGAAGGTCTCATTGTTCCTCACGGCTGAGTGATGTTCCAGTGTGTGTGTGTTGTGGACACATATGTGTGTGTAGGTGTCGCATCTTCTCTCTCTGTTCATCAGCCCGGGGACACTTGGGCTGCTTCCATGGTGTGGCTGTTGTGAACAACGCTGCTATAAACGTTGGGTGCATGTACCCCTTAGGATCCATATCTTTTGTACCCTTTGGGTAGATACCCAGTCGTAGGATTACTGGATCACAGAGTAGCTCTACTTCTAACTTTCTGAAGCCCCTCCTTCCTGTGCTCCACAGAGGCCACCCCACTTTACATCCCCACCAACAGTGCAGGCGCCTTCCTTCTTCTCCACATCCTCCCAACACCTGTTGTTTCCTGGGGTTTTGATGTTGGCCATCCTGACAGGTGCGAGGTGGGATCTCACTGTGGTTTTGATCTGCATTTCTCTGAGGCTAAGAGATGTGCATATGTCCATATGTCTGTTGGCCATCTGATGTCTCCTTCGGGAAAATGTGTGCTCACGTCTAGTTTTTTTGAGAGCAAGAGTCTCTCGGACTCTTCTGTGCCTTCCCAGGGCCGGGGCGGTGACCTCTACATCTGAGTGTGGGACTAACCACCCAGCTGACCTGGAGCCACCAGCCCAGGAATACCACTCGCTCGTGGAGGAGCAGCACCATTTGTCAGGAGCGTAAATACACCCGGGCTGAAACCCCATGAGCGATGCCGCTGTGCTGGTCAAATGTGTGAGCCATCAGCAGAGAGGAGAGTGGTTTGCTTGGCGCGCATGTTGATAGGCAAGTTTGTGGGGAGGCGAAGTGCTGTAGCACTTGCGGAGGAGCTAGTGGCCAGGGCTCTGTCCTGAAGCTGGTGGTGATATTCATGTCTTTCTGATGCAAAGTGATGGGATGTGCCATCCCCTCTGATTTATATGGCAGCTGTATTCCCAGGCCTGAAAGGCATGTGTTTATTTGCTCATTCAGCGTGTTGGGCACTGTCTGCAGCCAGGCCAGGTGGGCACAGGCCTGTGTGGCTCTATCCACATCTGCCCCTGCCACAGGCTGCGCCCCCATCCCATCAGCATGCTGACTATGTGCAGCAGTGGCCCGTCCAGCGTGTGGTGCCCTGTGCCGTTCAAAGCCATGATGCTTCCAGGGCAAAGCAGGAGTTTTTAGGGGGCAAAGGGATAGGACCCTCACGGAGAGGCCAGCCTCCACCTTCAGCCCTGCATCGTGGCTGCAGGAGCATCATCACATCATCAGTGACGCCCCTGAGAGCCCCACATCCTTTGCCCTTTTTGCCCTTTGACCTGGGCAGATGAGTCGCCCGGGAGCCTCGCCCACTCAGGCCCAATTGGTATCTCAGTGACAACCTCTCACCCTTGTGATTGGGGGCAGCTCATATTTCCAGCCCCTCAACCAGGTCACCACCCCAGGGTAGGATGGGCCTACCCAAGACTGAGTGTCAGCCTCAGCGGATCCCCAGACCCTCACCCCCTGAGGTGCAGGGATGCGCAGATGCTGTTGTCTGGAAGGAGCTGGCACCTGACCGTCTGATGGTGTGCGTGCTGATCAGAAGAAGGGGGTGGGTTGAGCTGGGTGGCCAGCATGTGGCCGCGGTGGGAGGCCCTGGCAGGAAGCCTGGACCTGCAGGACAGGCAGCTGCTTCTCACCCAAGGAAAAGGATGATCAGCCTCAAATAATTTGTGCATCAGGAAGAAGCGTCACCAGCAGCCACGAAGCCCCGGGACTTTGGGCGGCAGACACTGAGCTCCTGGCAGTGGGGTCTGGAGTCCTAATTTGGGCAAAGGGAAGCCATTGAACTTTCATAGATGAAAGCCCTGGTCTCTTGTAGGAAGATGCACCAACAACTTAGGACCGTCCTCCCCAGGTCTTGTGCATGCCCACCACACCCTCCTGCTCCCTGGACAGGGAGTCCCTGCCCCACAGTGGGACGTGGACTTGATGCTCTCTGGTCACCACTCCAGCGGCTGCACTCCCATACCCGCCGGCTTCCCAGGGGCGGGACACAGATACGGCGCCAGGTAGCCCCTGAGCAGAGCTCAGCCCTCCGTCTGGACCGGTGGCCTCCTCTGGGGAGAAACCAGGGCAGAAGCGAGCAGAGGGGGAGAGGCCACTCGGCCTGGGCATGGCACCTGTGGGGAAGGGGACACTGCAGGGCAGGTGAGGCCTGTCACCACCACCAGCTGGGTGCTGCACAGACAGCGTTGTTCCTACGACCTACGCAGGGATCTGGGTCCAGATGGTGGTGTGTCCCCCCCCACAGGTAGCCCTTGAAATCTCTGTGCCAGGCACTGGTGGGGGCACACGTTTCAGTCCTGCTGTGTCTCACCTGTCTTGGAGACTGAGAAGATAGGGAGAGGGACAGGAAGGGGGCCTCAGTGTCACAGGTGCCGACCTCCAAGGTGTGGGAGACACATGGGTCCCACGGCTGGAAGGCTGGGTGCTCTAGCGTCCTGGGGCCTCGGCCCCTCCCATCTCACCTCCTCCCCTGGCCCAGGAGCTCGTGGGTGGGGACCCCTCGGCATTTCCTTTGACAGCTATGTGGTGGAAAGCCAGGCCCCACAAGGGAGGCGTCATTGTCATTAGTAACATCGTGAAAGTTGCGTGGAGCCGGGTTCCCTGAACGAATGTGAGATGGGTGGACCTCGGGGATGGGCAGAAGGCGCTTGTTCAGGGGTGTCTGGAGCTGTGCCACGTCTCCGGAGGTGACACCTACCTGCCTGGCCCCGTCCTGGAGGTGGCACTCAGGGCTTCCAGCAGGCAGGTGAGGCCTGCGCCCAGGCCTAGGCCCCACAGACATCTGGGTGAGCTCGCGGCCTGGAATTCCTCGGGGGCAGATGGCAGGGCGTGAGCGCTCATGACTCCTGCTGCAGTATTGGGAGACATTTCCGCTGGGAAGGTTCACAGGGAAGGAGGGGTCCTGGGACCGCGTGCTGGTGAGCTGGATGCAGCCGCCACCAAAAAGTCCTGGGATTTCCAGGGTCCTCAGGCTGCTTCGGAGTAAATGACACAATAAAAAATCCAAAATGCATTGGGCATCGGTCTTTCCCTTTCGTGCTTTTACTGTGTGTGCATCTGAGCCACGGAGACATGAGACCCCAGCGTGGGGAGGGCAGCTGGAGAGCTGGGGCCGTGGCCCGAGCATGGTGACTGCCGTTCCCTCGGAGCGGGAGAGCCTGTTTTCACGCAACCACACCTGCAAAGCCTTGGGGACCAGGCTCCTCGGGGGGACAGTCCCTGCGTCCGCTGTGCCGCCTGGAGCCATCAACACGCATCCCCCCGGCCCCTAAGGCGGGGACCCATGTCCACACCGCTCATTTGGGGTCAGTTTCTCACCGCCTAGGCTGGCAAGCAAATGCACTTTCCTCTTAAGAATTGGAAAAGCACCCAAAGAAAGAAAGAGGAGATGGGCTTAGCAGCCACGCTCTGAGGACGCCCCAGGCCCCCACAGCCCCAGGGGCACACACGGGCACCCCATACCAGATCCAAGCAGCTCGAATCTTATCTCTTACTGGACTTTGTTGTTTTCAGAAGGAAATCAGCTGTTGGCCTCTGTCCTGTGATTTTCCCCCTGCTCTGCTACAGAGCAGGGGTCTCTCCTCCCATCAGAACCCCGAGACCACCTCCCGGCCGATGATGTGAGACATTTAAAT
Source organism: Canis aureus (assembly GCF_053574225.1). Taxonomy (NCBI): domain Eukaryota; kingdom Metazoa; phylum Chordata; class Mammalia; order Carnivora; family Canidae; genus Canis; species Canis aureus. The sequence continues at coordinate 46,678,571 of NC_135625.1, forward strand.
ATCCTCACGTAGCTCGTTGGCTGTTTCGTTCGCTGTTGCTATTTCTGTGTGTAATCTTTGTGAGTTGGCTCGTAGGGAATGTGGGCTCTGTGAGGAGCATGTGTTTCATTGCCAGCTCCCCACCCCCCAAAAGGGCTTTCCCAATGCAAACACCTAATAGTGGCGTGTGGAGAAAGGATCTCATCAGGCTTCGTAACTTCTGCCAACGTCATAGGCAAAACAATGCTTGATTTTTTATTTTGTAACGATGACAAAGTCACACGTCTCTACAAACTCACTTCTGTTTGTGTGTCGTCTTCTGTGATTTACCTGATTGTACTCTGCACAATTTTTCTTTTATTTTTTTTCCCCCACCGATTTGTAGGAACCATTCGTACGGCAGTTGTATTCACTGTTTAAGACTCCTGGATTTTTCCAAATAGCTTGGGTATTGTGATAATCAAGCCCCAACATAAGCAAGTATTTTATATTTCCTCCCAAGCATTTCATAGCTATTTTTTACAGTTAGATTTTTTTAACTTATTTATTCATGAGAGACACAGAGAGAGGGGCAGAGACACAGGCAGAGGGAGAAGCAGGCTCCCCACATGGAGACCGATGCGAGACTCGATCCCCGGACTCCAGGACCATGCATGCCCTGGGCCAAAGACAGACCCTCTGAGCCCCCAAGGAGCCCTTTACATCTAGATTTTGATCCGATTGTTTTATGTGCTGGGGGGTTCACCTCATTTTCACTTCTCAGCTGTGCTTACTGGGGAGTGGGTTCTTCGCACATGGGTGTGAAAGGCCACACTCGAGTGCAGGATCCGCTCCTGGCCGTCTGTCCTATCCCTCATGTCGCATCACCTCCTGCTTTGTCACATAGCTCAAGATCTGCGCGTGGGTTGCTCTTTCTGTTTCCCCCAACTTCTTTAGGCCAATCCTAAATGTTTATTCTTCCGGGACCCGAATCCAAATGCTCTTCAGAACCAAAGTACCAAGCCATGCACTCACACTCAGCTCTAGAATCTCCCTGGACATGTGTCCTAACTATTGACATTAGGAAGTTATTGGCCTGGCTTCTCATGACAGAAACGTTCCCATGGACAAACGACTTGTTCTGGGTTTTGGGAAAGCCCTTTCCCTGATGCCGCCTTCTGTGGGCATGGCCACCCGTCCTGGGAATACAGGCCACAGAGCACAGGTGTCCCAGAGATCCAGGGCCGGGGGCAGGGGACAGGCCTGTCATCAGGCCTTGATCCCTGCAGCTGTGTGGGCAGCGAGGCTGGAATCCACAGGGCTGCCCATCAGGCTGGACGCCCCAACAAGGTTGATGCTGCCACCAGAGTCCAAGGGCCACCTGGAGACAGAGCTCCCACTTCGGGGCAGGTGGGTCCTGTTTCTCTTCATGACTTCGCCTGATTCGATGAGGCCCACCCATGGTGTGGAAGTCCGCCTACTTTATCCTGAGTTCACTAATGTCGGTGTTAACCTCATCTAAAAACTCCCTTCGTGGAGAAGAAATGTGTGGGAAATATCAGAAAGGGAGACAGAACGTAAAGACTGCTAACTCTGGGAAACGAACTAGGGGTGGTGGAAGGGGAGGAGGGCGGGGGGTGGGAGTGAATGGGTGATGGGCACTGGGGGTTATTCTGTATGTTAGTAAATTGAACACCAATAAAAAAATAAATTAAAAATAAATAAATAAAATAAAAACTCCCTTCGTGGCAACATCTCACCTGGGGTTTACCAACTATCTAGGTCCCACTGCACCTGTATGTAAAACTCCCCATCACACCAGCTGCGTAGCCTCTGTCATCGTCCTTGCTGGGCACACAGGCATCGCTGCTCCTTAAAGGTGCTTCCCCGTGGCGGCAGACCCAGCTGTTGGCTCCCCTTGCCCCCCACCCAGGGGCAGAGTTCACTAGCCCCCCGCTGCTGACCATGAAGCCCCCTGCCAGGGCCACCTACCCTGGTGAGTCTGCAGCACAGCGGAGGGGCAGGCAGGTCCCACGGCTGGTGGTCAGAGCACACGCTTCCCTGCACTGTGTGCTAACCCTGCCCTCTGCCCCTGCTTACTCACACAGGCAGGAGGTCCCTTCCACGCTGTCCGCATCCTGATCAGTCAAGGTCAGAGGCCAGCTCCCATCCCCTGGCCCTGCTGCCCAGGTCACCCCTCGCCAGCCCGGCTGCTGCCTGATTTAGTGTCAGGGGAGGTGGTACTTGGCTCTGAAAGAAGGGTCACCTGTCAGTTTGACAGGCTCTCGAAAACATCCTGACTCCATTACCAGTCTGGCCCTTGGCACCTGGAACCGACACGGGGCAGGGGCATCGACCCTGCGGCAGCGTTGCCTGTGGACAGCAGAGGAGGGCCTGCGGGCTTGCTCTGCCATCCGAGCCGTCGTCTGCCCCGGGGCCGGCCCAACCTGCGTACTTCCTCCTGCCAGGATGCGGCCTAGGCACCCAGGGGCCCTGGGGTCCCACCGATTCCGGGTCTGAGTCAGCAGGCTGAGGCTGGAGGAACGGGGAGGGGAACGAGGGGGAGAGGAGACAGAGAGGAGGAAGATGGGGACCCACATGTGGCCAGGGGTCCCTGTTGGGTGAGTGGGGCTCAGCTGCATCCATGGTGGTGCCCAGAGCCTTCTCAGCATGCCGCCCGATCCTGTCCCCCTCAGTCAGGACATTGGGACCCCACAGGGGGGTGGGTGCCAGGGCCCCTACCTCATGCACTCCAGGCTGCCCTTCCCACGTGTGTTGAGGGCTTGGGAGCCATTCAAGCCAGAAGCCACGTACCGTCTGAGCCTTAGCTGCTGCCAGAAACTATTGATGACCAAGATTTTCCTGGAGGAAACCTGTTACTGACTGGATCGGTGAGCTTGGGCGTGGACCTGTCGGGCCCTGAAAGTTCTGAATTAGCAGAGAGCCCATCATAGGGATCGTTTTGGACTCCGTTACATCCACGCAGTGGTGCTCGGCAGCGGCACCTGTGCACTCCTGTCATGCTGAGCCAGTTCTGAGGCTGAGCAAGCCCCACTGCGCAGGCCGCACCCCCAAGGCATGTCCAGAATGCTCCGAGGGTTCCAAGTGTCTCACTGGAAGTTCTCATTTTAACACTTCCCTGCGACACAGTCACAGAAGTCACGCTGACTGCCTGTAGGAGGGGGAGGTGGTACACACTGCGTTCTGTCTGTGGAGAAGCCAGCTGATTCCACCACTGGGTGCCCTGCTCCTGAGGGAGAGGATTCCATTTCCTTCCTCCTGTTCTGGCCTCTGACTCCTCCGAGCTGGACGCTTCTGCGCGAAGAGGACATGCTGATAGCTGACGAGGTGTCGTGAGGTTGTTTCCGGGGTAGTCACTTGCTGCGTCGTTTTTTGGGGGACAGAAACCAGAATCTGTCTCTCAGGGGGACGTGACCTGGGCATGAGTTCCTCCCTGTGTTTCCGCTGTTGCTGTGATGATTGCAGAGGACACAGCCTGGTGTCTGTCACCAAGCCACTGTCCCTGCCGGGGGCAGGGGGCGGGGGACGGTGTGCAGTCCTGACACTACCTCCCATGATTGCGTCTCCCCTCCTGGTGCTGGCTCCTGCCCTCCCCGCCTCTGGTGCCCAGCTCGCCCCCTTGCTCAGCTGGTTGGAGCACTGGGGCCTGGGTCTGACTCCAGCACGGACCAGCTGATGACACTGGGTGCGACATCTGCATGGTCAGATGCGCAGGTGCTTGCCGGCAGTGCCTTCCCGCCGAGTCAGGACTGGCAGGGTGTGCATACAGGCCATTGGGGGGATGGCCCCCTCACCATCTCCTCCTTCCCATCTTTCTTCTCTCTGTCTCCTCTCCCCCTCGTCCCCCTCCCCATTCCTCCTCCTTTCAGGAGAGGTTTGTTCAGTTCAAGCAGGGGAGGGGGGAGGAATCAAAGCCCCCTTCCCGCCTGTCCAGGACTGTGCTACCCCAGCGAAGCCCCCCTCAGAGAGGCGGCTCTGTGTGACATCCTGGAAATCGGGACAAGCTGAGGGTCCGTCCCATACTAACGTCCTGCAAACCCAGCGTGCCCTCCGTCCCTGGGGCTGCTGGACTCTCCGGTCTGGGCACTGGAGCTGTCCTGGAAATGGGGCCACCATCAGCCATCACCCGTGCCCCCAGAACCCGGCCAGCTCCTAGGGCCACGCGTCTCAGGCATTGTACCTTCTCTGCCTGTTGCATCCCCGTGGCGGACAAGGTGGTGTCCATGCAGAAGCAAACAGCTCAGAGGTTCTGCTGGAGGTGAAATCCTCTGAATTTTACACCTCGAGTCTCCCACTCCCGGCAGCCACCAGCACAGAGGAGCGGCCGACACCACTCGGCCCCTTGGAGTGGCGTTCCTGCCCCAAGTGGGATGAGCTAGGATGTCACTGTCCTGACAAATGGAAGCATGCAGAAGCCGTTTCTGTTTTCATGGGGCATCCCTCCAGGCCCAAGGGGCTCTGGCGTGTGAGAGAGTGCCGCCATCACCCCCTCGGGGTCCCCACCTCGGTTTTCACTGAGCCGCCTCTGATCACAGCTTCCAGAGACCCTCAGGTGCCCATGAAGCACAGCCCGGTATTGGGCAGCTACATGGAGGGCCGTTGGCTCTCACGGCCCACAGTGCCCCCGTCAGCCGGGCTGCTCACCTCCCAGAAGACCTGTCCCCCAACCCACCCGTCCCAAGGATGCCTGCCTGTGCCAAGGTCCAGCCAGCCCACCTCCTCTGCGACATCTCGGCCTCGGCAATTTCTCCTGACTCAGGCCGGCTTCCACAGCTGGGGTGTTGGGCATCCCATGTGCACCCCGTGTCCGACACAGAGCCCCCAACGCCAGGCTGGGCACTGACCTGGAGGCCACGGGGCCCCGTCCTGCTAAAGTCACCCCACCTGGAGCTCTGGTGGCATCTGGCTGAGCAGAGTCACACTGATGCAAGGGAGCCTGAGCAAACCCAGCTGACCCCTGGTGCACCCCTGGGCCCGGGCTCCCCGCACCTCTGAGGCATGTGCCCAGGTCTTGAGGGCACCCACAGGGCTGAGCTACTCCGCTATGGGTGGCCAGCAAGCCGTGACCTGCTGCCTCCTTTTGGCTCGCCAGTGAGGTCCCAGGGCCCCCTGGGGTGGTTCTTTTTAAAATACAAGCATAGTTATGCTTTGTAGCTGCTCATGTCCCTGCTTGTCTTTGTTGTTTGATTTTCACCTCACCCAGTTTTATGGGTCCTACTTTCCTGTATTGTATGCGTCTTTCTGGAATAACGTGAGGCATAAATGAGAAAACAAGTCGCCAGCGCCCCATGTGGCCCTTAGGAAGAGCTGCGTGGAACTCCGGGTTGGGGTTACAAGGTCTTCCACCGCCGACTTTTGCCCAGACCAGTCCAGTCATGGCTGCTACCGTCACAGGGGCAGGACGGACATGGCCTGGGCCTACCAGGAGCTGCTAGTTGAGGATGACGCCGGCGGCTCCGGGTGAGGATGCCCAACTGCTGCAGCCCCCTCCTGTGGCGAGCAGATGCCCTGTCCTCTGAGAGACAACGTGGGCAATGCAGGGGTGGGGATGGGAGCAGGGCCCGAGCTGTTGGGCAGGGGCAGGACCTATGGCTCCAGGCCCCCAGCTTTCTTTTTTTTTTTTTAATTTATTCATGAGAGACACAGAGAGAGAGAGAGAGGCAGAGACACAGGCAGAGGGAGAAGCAGGCTCCATGCAGGGAGCCTGATGTGGGACTCGATCCTCGGTCTCCAGAATTACTCCCTGGGCTGAAGGCAGGAGCTAAACCACTGAGCCACCCAGGATGCCTCAGGCCCCCAGCTTTCTGAGACACAGCATCCCCTTGGGGAAGCAGGAGCCATCTGTTTGCCTTGCTCACGACTCCTCAGAGCTTCTGCAGACTGTGCTCTGTCCCTCGTACCTGCTCTTGCCGCTGCCGTCCACCCCGGACACCGGGAAGGCCATCCTGGAGCGTGACCAGGAGCTGTTCGTTCTGAAGACCCAAGAGCCAGAGAAGAGGGAATCCAGGGCCTGTTTTTGTTCTGCTAGAAACACCAGACAGAGGCCTCACCAGGAATTGCCAGGAAGACCCGACGTCCTGCACGGAGCCTCCGCTGAGTCTGAACTGGCATTAGCTCTGTGACCTCCAACCTGCGGCCTGTGATGCAGGTCCCCAGGTTGGGGGCTGGTTTGGTGGGGGCCACGCTGCCCCCCTGAAATGCACAGGCCTCAAACGTAGCTGGCCAGAGAGTGGAGACCAGACGAGGAAGTTCCAGCAGGTGATGCAAGGGAGCAGCCAGAGATTGACGGATTCATCTGAAGAGATGGTCAGCCAGTCCTGGGAGACCTGGTGGGGAGACCTGTGCTGCTTTCTGGCTCCTGTGCTCTTCATCTCCACCTGCTCCTCCTGGAGGGAGCACATCACCACTGCAGCAAGCTAATGCGAGAGATCCTGCTGGTCTTAGCTTCTGACCTCCCTCCAGCCCACAGTCCCAGGACCCCCGGCCATGAGCACTCTAGACACCACAGCCTGGTGCTTGGCGGCCCTGCCGCCCAACATCATGTGTCCCGTTTCTCCACTCTCTTGGGGCCCGGCCACCACAGCCACCCAGAAGGTTCTGTTTCAAGCACACTGTTCTCTTTTAAAATACAGACATGCTCAGGAAGGTGGGCATGTCAGGCTATGGCCGCGGGAGGTCTGAGCGTGGCCATCCGTGGGGACAGACCATGGAGCCTACAGCGCAGAGCCCAGGGAGCATGGTGGCAGCACGGGGCGGGGGGAAGGGGGAGCTTGTACAGCAGCCCCACCCCCACCCCACGGGCAGAGCAGGACCTTCCACTGGCCGGGCCCTCCACCTATACATACTCACTGGCTGCTCCTGCCCCAGAGCCTCACAGACCTCATCCTCCCAGGCACCAGGCTGGTGGGGTAGGGAGTGGGGGATCAGCAGATGTACCTGTGGGCTCCAGGCCTCATCTCCTCATCCAGGCTGGAGATGTGGGGACAGACTGCATCATGAGAGCATTGTGACCCCCCCATGGGTGCTGCATGCAGGCGGGGGCATCTAGGCTTCACACCGTCATTACTATTCTGTCTCCCTAGACCCTACTTCTTTCCAAGACACAAAGCCTTCCTGAGTCTCCTCGGAGGGAATTCCATTCTCTGTTTCTCTTTCTCCCTCTATCTCTCCCTCTGTGTCTCTGTCTCTCTCTCTCTCCATCTCTCCCTCCATCTCTCTCTCCGTCTCTGCCTCTACCCTGACCTTGGCCACATGATGGGCCTCCTGCCACGTCTCTTCCCTGCAGCTGTGAGCTCCTGGAGGGCTGCCCACATCTTGCTCAGCGTGAGCCCCCAAGCAGCACGAGGCTGTGGGGCTCTAGTAGGCCCGATGGAGCTGGGCAGGAAGGGAAGATGCGATGCCACAGGCCAGTGGGAGGGCTGGACCCGCCATGGGATCCTGGGTAGTGCAGGTGGAGCACTGAGCCGGGGAGGTGGAGGCCGTGTCCCCATAGTGCATCTGCTGGTGCCGGACAGGTGGTTCTGAAGCTCAAGGGCCGCTTGTAGAGCTGATGTTTCCACGGGGATGGTGGGGATGGCTCCTCATGTGCGGCCGGGGCTGGAGGGCTCACCTGCAGGGTGGCCCGTCTACATGGCTGGCTGGCGGCTGTCTCTGCAGCTGCCTGGACTCCCTGCCAGGGTGGTAGGAGCGTCCAGGAACAGGTGTCCAGGTCCACCCTTCATCCTCTCGAGGCCCGGAGCCTGGGGGTGCAGCACTTCTGGGACTCAGTGGCTACTTGGCGAGGACAGAGGTCCCGCTTGGGGCGGGAGAGTTGGGATGAGTTGCCTCTGCCTTCGCCCAGCAATGCTGATACAGCTGGGCCATGGGGTTGGGGTGGCCACAGGGTCAGGGTATCTATGGGGTCAGGGTGGCCACCAGGTTAGGGTGGCCATGGGATCAGGGTGGCTGCCGGCTGTCCCCACACACATCAGTCTGGTGTGGTAGCTCTGGGGTAGCCCGTGGAGGGCAGGAGGAGCGGTTCCAGAGAACCCCTGTTGTCCGAAGGCACCTCCTCCACCCCCAGGGTTTGCAACCTTGTACGAAAAGCGTGTCCCTGGAGGAGAGAGTCCCACCTCCCAAGGCTCGAGGTTCCTGTGAAAGAAAATGAGAGAAATGAGCTGCCCACATCCATGATTCCCACGTTCTTGGGGAGCCCGGAGCCTGGTAGCACAGAACCTCACTGCTCAACAGACAGAGCAAGAGGAAAGCTGCTGTTCCTTCAGCACAGAAGATGCTTAATTGAAAATGTGGTTCCTCTCCATATTGCTGTTAAGGATACTTAATTAGCATTACCACGTTGGCTGTGACGACATGATGCGTTCTGTGACGGATCCACGTGAGCCAGCAGAAGCCTCGAGTTCTCTCTGCAGACTGGCTGCTCGAAGGCCAAGCACAGCTCCAGGATGTCTCTGAAATTCAGTTCATGGGTTAGAGAAATAGAATCAAGGGTGCCAGAGCTCCATGCCTAAAGGACGGCTTACATGGGACTCAAGGATGTTTCCCCAAAGTAGGCACCCACCGAGGCCACAGTCTGCATGAGATCCCCGTGCAGCTCACCTGGTGCAGGAAGTGTCTGCAGCCGATGGGGGCCTGCGGCCTCTGGGGCCCGCCCACGGTCAGCCTGTGGCCCCTGTGATCATGGCGCCGCCGCCCCCTCCCTTCCCACCGACTCCTTTGACGGGCCTTCAAGAAAACGAGCCTGCCTCTGAGATCTCGCTGAATCACAGCTGGGATGAGCACATTTCCTCCAGACCTTGTGACTCGTGCGCGATGGTTCATGTTGGCCATGAGCTCAGGCTCAAGTTCTGAGCCCAGGGTTTGGCAGCTGCGTGGGATGGGTGCACAGCCTAAGCAATCACGGGAACTCCTTCTTTCTTATTTTTATCAATGTTTCCCCCAGACCTGATTTTTTTTAATTACATGCTTTTCCAATGTATGGGATGTATTCATGAAAGTGATATTTTTAGAATAAGATATAAACAAATACTAGTGCACAGATAACTGGGTATGTAAGTAAGCCTCCTAACATTGGTGACCGCTGGAGGAGTTGGCCATTGGGTATGCATCATGCCCATAATGTTTCCTGGCAAGGACATTAACTAGGGCAGCATGAAGACCATGAGTGGTGTTTATTCACTCAACAAACTGCCACTGTCTACCCCCTGCTCGGGGGGAGATGCCAGCCGCAGCGGTGTCTACATGTGACTAGGCCCTGCTTCTGTCCAACCTCTGCTGAAGCCTCAGGGTGCACCCAGAACCCCCCTGACCCACGTGGCCCCTTGGGGGGCTTGTAGGAGCAAACGTCCTGGACGCCTGCACTCGTAAGCATGCCCTTGACGTGGTCAGGATGCACGTTTGCGTTTAGTTTTCTGACCTTCACGTCTCCGCAGCTGCTGCGTCATCCATTACACCTCAAAACCAACACAAGCAGCTTTCCGGGACCTGAGCAGAGTGGCTGGGGGTGGGGTTGCAGGAGGAAAGGATGGCTGGGGGCCCGACAGGGCGAGTGGCACCATTGTTGCTCGGATTGCTGGCAGCTCATTAGCACTGCCCCCCCCTTCAGATTAGCAGTAATTAAACTGTGAAATCAGAGCAGTGCCTTAAGCCCAGACACCATACCAGGCTGTCAAGAGGGATCGCAGGGGATAAATCACCGGCCCGTGCACAGCGTCTCCCTCTTGGCACGGGCAGGGCCTGCGGGAGGCAGAATAATGAGGACATTCAGCCTCTCCTCTCGGGTGGACACTGGGCAGGCGAGCTTTCAAAGTGTTGTCATGACGATGACGGGGCATGGGCAAACTTCCTCCCGCGAGCCGCGGTTAATGTAGACGGTCGTGAAAAATTATGCCAACATTATGGCCATTTCTTGTGTGCTGACTGGCACACGTAACCTCGCACCCAGTGGCACCATGCAGTGGTGACAGTAATTGTGCCTTGACAGATGGGGCCGGGATGCCGGGAGATGTCTGAGTCGCAGACATGCGCGTTGGGCGAGCTGAGCGATCCCTTCCAGTGAGTGCCTGCTTTGTTCCCCGGACCCTCGGTAGGTGGCATCAGACTGTGGGTGCCAGGAAGCGTCTCCAGCCACGTCTCCTTGTTTACCGGAGAAGAGACCACTAGTAAGGCAAAAACGCCCCCCTTGATAGAATGAGTGAGAACAGGATGAATCAAAGTGTTTTTAGATTGTTTAGATTGTTAAAGGGATCAGTACGTACCATTTCCAAGTGATTATTTTTTTTATTAGTGGCTTTTCTCTTGACTGAAACATTAGGGGTGCAGCTGGGGCTGGGACAGGGTAGCCACCCTCTGTGGCTCATTGGCCTCTGTGGCTCCCCATGAGCCCAAGAGAGTGCCACATGTGTGGGTCACGTCACCTAGGAAGATGACCCCTCTAAACTGAGTGGCGCAGGTGCCATGTGCCAGGGACAGAGTGTGTCCAGGCCAGAACCATGCTGTCACCATGCTGGGGTCACCTGCTGGGGTCACCCACTGGGTCCTAATGAAGGCAGCACATGTGCGCTCTGCACGTGCATGCCGTGCCTGAGTAGATGCGCTAAGAGGTGCAGATAAATGCAGAAGAGCTGCTCAGGGGAGCTGATGACAATTTATTTACTGCAAAATGAACTAGCAGGGCTCGTTTTCCTCACACATCCAGGGGCTGGACTTGTGGTTCTGAAGGTTCAGAGAAGTTGTACAGATCCACACACAGAGGCCATAGCCAGCAGCCAGGCAGGTGTGCCCACATGTAGGACCACGTGGTCTACCACAGCCAAGGTACAGACGCAGCCCAGGTGCCCCCAACAGATGAGCAGAGAGAGAACAGGTGGGACACAGCGTGGAGTACTACGCAGTCATCAAAAGGAGTGAGATCTTGCTGGTTGCAGTGATGTGGATGGACCTAAAGGGTCTCATGCTCAGTGAAATACGTCACTGAGAGAAGGACAATTACCAGATGATTCTACTCATGTGGAATTTAAGGAATAGAACAGATGAGCAAAGGGGGAAACAGAAGAGAGAGAAAGAAGCCAAGAAACAGACTCTTAACTGTGGAGAACACACTGCTGACACCAGAGGGGAGGGGGGAGGGGGGATCAGGGATGCAGGGGGGATGGGGATGGAGGGGAGATGGAAGGGGTGCAGATGGAGGGTGGTGGGGGGTCAGGGATGGAGGGGGTAGGGATGGAGGGGGGCACCTGCTGTGTCACGCGCTGGGTGGTGTATAAGGAAGAGCTGACTCACTATTGTACACCTGAAATCAACACAACACCGCATATGAACTAATGGAAATTTAAATACAAATCCTTAAAAATGTAGGCGGGGGCCTCACGCGTGAGGTCTTTTTTGTTGTTGGTTTGTTAAACGAGGGCACATGCACAGTGGTACACCTTTGGCGAGGGCGGGACTGGCTGCCTCGCTGCCACACGTGGTTGCCAGAGCCATCCTGTTCTGGGCCGGCAGGGATGGCACGTGGCTCGCCCTCCGTGGTGTCGAGTCCTGGATGCCCCTCCGTGGAGCCCGCTTGCCAAGTCCACCCACCTTCCCACTTACAGCATGGCCAAGGGCCAGGGATCCACGGCTGGAAGCCGCTGCTTAGGTATGGGGGCACCGTGCTCGCCGCCACTCCCTCCACCCCCTTCTACTCCTAGAAGGAACTGGAATCTGCAAGGGTGAGGAACTTCTCAGCTCACCCCCGAGTCCCAGACACAGAATGGAGCAGGGCGCTAGTGTGCGAGAGCGGAAGGAGGACTTGTCTTGAGTTGGTGGAGCTGGTGAGCCTGGCTTACGCACCCACTTGGCGCCATCAGTGTTCCCGGGCAGGTACGCGGAAGCCTTCACGACTCCCTGCACACATCCTGTGAGGGGTCATCCCAGTCGTGCATGTGCAGAAGCACTCAAGCACAGGCATGAAGCGTGAGCTACCCCAGGAGGTGCTCACCCTGAGGAAGTGGGCCCTGGGTGGCCAGCCCCATGCTCACCGAAAATACTGTGAAAACAAGGGAAGCCCGCTTGTGCTCACACGCCAGCACCGTGTGTTTGTGCGGGTCAGTGGTAAACAAACATGAAGGTGATCTTTGAACTGCCAAGTGCTCACTGGGTGCCACCTGATGCCCAATGTCACCTGAGCCTTACTGCATCAGGCAGAGCAGGTTGCCTGTCACCCCTGCCCTGTAAACAAGGGAGGCCCCGCCACCTGCCTGGAGCCCTCGTCTACATGGGCAAGTGGCAAGGATCCAGGTGCTGTGTGCCAAGGCCTGGCTGGTTACCAAGTAGAGGAAAAAGGAAGGGCGCATGGTGCCACCATCAAATGTTGTTGGGCTTAGGGGACCCACCGGGGTGCAGACAGAACCCAGGACACAGGGGGGCTCCTTCCAGCACACGTAACCCAGAAACGGTTCTTCTCGTGCTGGGGCCCCCATCAGCTGATGAGCAAGGGACGGGTTGTGCGTCACTCTGGCTGCAGTGGGGTCCATGAGGACATGCTTCAGAAAGCTGGGAAGGAGGCTGGGGTGATCCCGGAGGGTTGGGGGCAGAATGTCACGAGCCACTGAGGTTTTGTGGGCTCAGCTTGTGTCACAACCAAATGCCAAGGATCTCGTGTGAATGGCTGGCCTGCTGTGAAGCACAGCAAGCACAGGACCCACAGCACGAGGCTACATGGACAGACACACACTCTGCACATGACGCAACATCTCCCTGGAGTAGAAGCCCCCTGCAGAACTGTGGTTGTGTCCACTGCTGTGTCTGCCATGCAAATGCCAACTGACTGGATGGACAGACGGATGGATGGTTGGATGGATGGACAGACAGATGGATGGGTGGATGGACTGACAGATGGACAGATAAATGATTGGATGGATGGACGGATGGACGGACAGGTGGATGGATGGATGGATGGATGGATGGATGGATGAACAGATGGATGAATGGACAGAGATGGACTGACAGATGATTGGATGGACGGAGGTATGGATGGATGGACAGACAGACAGATGGACAGATGGATGAATAGATGGACGGACGGACAGATGGGTAGATGAATGGACGGACTGACGGATGGATGCACAGATGGATGGCTTACATGTTACATGTTACAAATGGCCACAGCCTCTGCGGAGACCCATGACCCCTGACGAGCCTGCCTCTCTCCTGATCCCAGGGCTGAGGGCGCTGGGAGCACTCTGATGCCCTCCTCCACGTCACTGCCCGTCCCAGGTCCACACCCTTCCCCTTCACCCAGCAGCTCACCAGCAGCCGAGGGAGTCCTGAGGACGTGCATGCAGCCATCAGGGAGATGGGGGCTATCCAACCCTTTCCTGAGAGTAGCTTGCTGGGGGGCAGCTCAAGCCCCATGACACCATGGGGGTCAGAGTGGACTCTGTTCTCCAAGTCCAAGAGCAGCCTCACCCACACCCCGTGCAGTTCTGTTGTGGGGCCTGGGGTTCAGCTTCCCCGGGGGCAGGAGACAGGACCTCCTGGGTCCAAGTGCAAGCTCCCCGCCTCCCTGCTGATGATCTCCAGGGCACAGGATGCTCAAGGCCCTCCCCCCAGCATCCTCACAGCTCTGAGATGTGGAGGCTTGAGAGAGGCAGCGGGTCCCCATTCCCTTGGCCAATGTCTGGCCGGAAAGGGGGCAAGAGGGCAGGTCAGAGATGGCATGAAGGTCACACAGGTTGATTCTCTAACCCTCCCAAACTCTCTGGGGAGGACAGTCTGAATAGCTCCCTGTGGGTCACAGTGAGGAAACAAGCACAGCCTGCTGAGTGGCTGACCACCCTGCTTTCCCATTAAGGCATCTGGTGTGGCCTCCTGGGCCCATGGCTCATGCTGCTGACATGAATCCCCCAGAGGGTCTGACCTACCACCCCGGGAATGCATCTGGGGGCCTGGGGCTCCAAACCCAGGAGAGCCTCAGACAGAAGAACCGAGCTCCCAGCCTCCCCACCCTGTCAGCCACCATGACCCTGTCCCTTCCTGTCTCTTTGTTGTGGTAAAACATGTAACATGAAACCTGTGCTCTCAGCCATCTCTGAGTTTAGCATGAGGCACGTCCACAGTCGTGCCACCACCACAACCATCACCCCCAGAACCTTCCCTCTCCCACCTGAAGACACTAAGTGCGGCCCCCTCCCCGCCCCAGGCGCCCCCACCCTCTGCTCTCTGCCTCAATGGGTCTGACAGCAGACCCGGAGTCACAGCATTCATCTCTGTGTGGCTGGCTTATCTCAGTGTCATGTCCTCAGGGTTCATTCATGTGGTAGCAGGTGTCAGGATGCATAATACTGAGTAATACTCTGTATGCAATGGACGCATGGGTCAGTGGACACGCGTGTTGTCTCTCCCTCCTGGCTGCTATGAACATAGGCGAGCAAATATCTACGTGAGTCCCTGCTCTCCACTCTTTGGGGTGAATGCCCTGAAGTGGGATTACTGGGTCGTGGGGTAATTCTCTCTCAAATTTTTAGAGGAGCCTCCACAGTGTTTTCCTGGGTGGCTGCACCTGTTTGTGTTCCGGCCAATAGTGTGCAGGGATCCAATGTCCCCACATCCTCCCCAACACCTGTTCCTATTTTTCGTTTCTTAATAACAGCCCTCTGGGGCGGGGGGCTGCTTCTCCATCTCACAGGGTTACAGCTAAAGCCACATGGTGCCTGGGTCATGGGGAACCTGGGAAGGTCATGGGGTAGGTCACAGGTTAGGTGTTGTGGTTTGTCTGAGGTCTGAGCCACAGGATTGTGCCTGTGTAGACGCCATCCACATGCATGACCAGGGCGCGAGAACATCAGGGACCATGCCCTCCATGGGCATGCAAGGTCCCCCAGCAGCGCCTCCCACCCCACAGCCGAGCAGCCGAGCAGGAGGCCACCTTCCTGCCCAGGACATGAGGGCCGGGGCTGCCCTTCAGCCGGCTCTTGTACATGACCCTGGAGGAGCGGGCGGAAGAACGTGCGCCAGGCCCACCACCCAGGCGAAGAACTAATGCCTGATGGAGAAACCGACCAATGAAGCCCACTAAGGCTTTAAGAGATTTTAATCTGCGGGCAGATGGCCGTCCCAGGGCCACTGGGGCACCCACCCCTGGGTGGGTAATGGGGGGCCCTCTTCCTAGCTCTGGGGCTGAGATGAAGGTTTGGAGGGAGCCTCTGCTGTGCTGCTGCAGGACGGGAACCAGCCCCCAAGGGGCACCGACCCCACCCAGCCTGGCCCACTCGAGGATCTGTGCTCCAGGGTGGCCACACAGCTGGGGTTACAACCTGGCACAGCCAGAGCCACAGCCACAGCCACAGTGACCAGCAGCTGGGGAACCCCCTCCAGTCCAGACCTATGGCTTCTGGGGAGCTGAGCACTCAGCTGCTCCCCATCTCTGTGCTGAGCAGCAGGTGCTTAGCACACAGCAGGTGCTCAGCACACAGTAGGTGCTCTCTCATTGGAAAACGGGAGGGAGGACAGGGACGGCAAAGGTGCGCCCACTCAGGCCACAGCCTGCAGAGGCAGACCAGAGTGAGGCTGTTGACTCCGAGCGTGTGGCGCCCCCTCCTCGGTCGCATGACTGGGCAGCCGTAGGATTGGGGGAAGGGCAGGGTTGTCACCTCAGGCCTGGCCGAGGCGCCTGCTCCTATGGAGGTGCTGTGGCACGCCACCCCCTGGACTTGCCCTCACAGTCCACTTCCTAGGCTCTTAATGGTTTTCCCAAATTGCAGTTGAGATGTTAGAAGGCACGTATCCCAGGAGGTCGCCTTGGGCTTGGACCACTGAACGACGGGAGCGAGGCCAGGAGACAGTGAGGGCACTGAGAGGGTGGGGCGGCAAAGCCTTGGTTATTCTCCTTCAGGAGGTTGGGAGTCAGCCCCTGCCCGGACAGTGGTGGGTTCAAGGGCACATGTGCGGTTCCGTCTGCATTGTGAACATTCGGGAAGTCTGGGGTCACGTTTGTGGAGCAGGGCCTGTGTGTGTCTCTCTGGAGGAGCGAGAGTGCTGTTCTCACCCCCGGCCATATGCCCCATGTGGACGGGCCTAGAGGGACCCCCTGTGCCCACGGCCGTAGGAGACACCGGGCAAGTGGGGCGTGAGCACTGTTGGCAGGGCAGTCACAGGAGCTCGGGGGCCATGTGGAGACCCCTGGGGCAGCACGGGGTAGCCGGCCCCACAGCCCCCCCGGTTCCTGGAGGGCGGACTCGTGCATGCACACAGCCCATGGCCCAGGGCTCACAGCTCACGGCCCACAACTCACGGCCCAAAGCCCATGGCCCACAACTCACAGCCCAAGGCCCACGGCTCATGGCTCACAGCCCACAGCACATGGCTCATGGCTCACGGCCCACAGCCCTCGGCGTGGCAGCTGGTCTTCATCCCCGGGACCCCACCTGGCTTCCAAAGGAATGGACGTTCCTGCTGGCACTTTGATGTACATGACCTGCAGGGGCCTGAAAGCTGCCTGACAGGTGTGCCTGGGTCCCTGAGGGTGGGGCAGGTCAGGACAGTGCTCCCTGGGGCCGGAGGGGTGGGGGGGATGTTCTGAAGGACACGATGACCTTCAGCACAGTGGCTGGCCCAGGTGCCCATCTCGGCATACACGTCATTTTAAAGTGTTTTTTAAACCTCTGAGTCACAAGTCCGGCATATGCAGACCTCAGCATGAAGTCATGGGCCAATGAATCAGTGCTGAGGACGAAGGGCCCCCACCCACCCCCGGAGCTGGGCATCCCTTCTTCTGGTGGAAGGAGCCATTTGAAGGGCGAGCTCCTTGCTTGTTCCAAGTCCTTTCCTATTCCCACGGTAGCTGTGGACAGGACGGAACACTCGGCAGGGAGCAGCCTTCCCGGGGCACGGGATCAGCTCCACCTGGTGCTCCATGGGCACAGGGGCATGTCCAGTCTGGGTACCAGGCACCCAGCGCACTGCACGCAGCCAAGAACTAGGAGAAGTCACGATCCCAGATGAGAGCACATCAGCCCTAGAAACCTCCTCAGCCCACGGAGTCAAACCCGCTGCGCCCATGGGATGGGTAGTGCACTGGCACCCGTGTGACTGTGACCCCAGGACTCAAGTCAGGAGCCCCTCTGCACCTGGATTTCCCCACACTCACTGCACCATCGAGCTGCGTGGCATGTGGGGCCCTGCACCCTCCCTCCCCCCACCCTAGAGACTCCAGGACGCTGCCTGTTGGCCTTTATGAAACAACGTCCAACTTAAAAATATAAATAATATGGCCAAGTCATTGGTAGCCATGAGCCTTTCAATGCAATTTAGCCCTGGAATAAGCACAGGAGAAGCAAATAGAAGGAGCTTGGTGGCTGCACTTGCCATTGGATGCACAGGTGAGTTGGCCCTGGAGATGGGACTTGGGCTCCGTGCAGAGGACACTCACAGAGCCTGTCCACGCTCCCTTGTTTCTGCTGCTGGGAGTTGGGTCTGAGGAGCCGCATCGGTGACCAGGTCTGTGATGGCGTCAGTGCCCTGAGGCGCATGAGAGCTCCCTCCAGAGTGGCCACACATCTGCACCCCACACACAGGACAGGCCCAAGGGGGCTGGAAACAGTTGTGAGTGGAGGCCTGAGTTGCTCCCTTTCATCTTAGAAATGTGTGTCCTGCTGCTTGGGCTACATTCAGTGTTTGGATAGTTTCCTGGGAGAGGCAGGCAGGGAGCAAGGAGACGGGCTCCTGTCATGGGTGGCAGAGAGCTGCACAGAGAGGACACAGTGTGGGCCAGACCTACCCACGAGACTGCCTTGAGAGGGCAAGGGCACCGCAAGGTGGCCCAAAGGCTGCATGTCACAGGTTTACAGGCCAAGGAAGAGTAGCACAGGTACCTGCCTTTCCCTCTCCTGTGAAGCTCAGCTGGCGTGACCTATGAAACTTTGAGAGTGAGAGAAACTGCTAAGTATGAAGACTGAGGAACGGATCCCCCCCCCCCCCCCCGGATTATTCCCCACGTTGGCATGAGGCGGGAGCTGGCAGGCCAGGAACCAAGTTCGGGGCTGAGCAGGTGCAGCCACAAGGCCCCTAGGGCAGGAGAACCACTGCCCATGATGTGACGCAGGGAGTCCAGTAGGGATCGTGGTCGTGCCACTCAAAAGCCACATCTCTGGGGCCGGTTGGGGTCATGGGAGTGGAGAAGCCCTAGAAGCCACTGCGTGTGCGTCAGGGGGATGGATCCCACGTCCCTCAGGTCGGCCGGCAGCGGGCGGTGCGGAGGAGTCTGGATGAAGCTGCCATGGGCCAGGCTACTGTCTCCATGGGCCCGACCAGAAGACACAGGGTGTGGAGGGGCAGAGCCCTGGACACCTGCCCAAGACCAGGGGCTGGACGGGGGGGTGGGGGGGCATCATGGGGACCCAGGGGCTGCAGCTGCCCTCAGGCAGGGACACCCAGGCTCTCTGGCCATCCCCGACATGGCTGTCGTGCTGCCTGAGCCCACTGCCCTCACATCAGCGCGCCATCCCCAGAGCCCACCCGCACCAGCCCCACAGGGGAAACGGGGCCCGGGGGCGATGCCCAGCTCAGCCAGGGGCACGGGCATGTGACCCCCACAAACCCGTGGACTCCCTGTGGGCCCTCTGGGGCCCATCCTTCCTGGCTGGATGCTCCCCGGGACGCACAAGCGAAGGCTCCCAGAGCACAATGAAGCACCATGGGCCACGGTCTGCGTACAGTCCACGGTCAGCACACAGTCAGCGGGTAATCAGAGCCCTTCCTCCCACCAGCAGGCCCACTCCATGCCGGTCACCTCTTAGACGCGCCGCTGCTTGGGGGTCCCAGGCACTAACTCCCCTCTGGGCTCTAGGGCCTCAGCTCTTAGAGGGGGTGTTTCCACTCCCAGGGATCCCATGTCTCCTTAGGTGTCCTTCCCCCTGCCTGGCCTCACCATGTCACCTGGTCCACCACGGGGGAGGCCGCGTTGGCAGTGGGCGCGCGACAGTCCCTCCTGGAGGGTTGGGGGTCTGGCTCCGTTCATGCCCAGTTGCCCACCTGGGTCTCTCCACATGCCTTACTGGGCATCCCCACTTCCTGCCAGGAGCTGCAGGCCTGCCCCCACGCCCGGCCCCTGGCTGTCCATGCAGCCCAGTTGTGTGCCCACGGCGACCTCCTCCGGCAGCCGCGATCTGCGGTCCTCCTTGGTCCCTCTGTGTCAGCTCAGGAGCAGCAGGATGGGAGGCAAGAGCCATCTGTCTGTTTGCCTCCCACCCCCCGCCCCCCCGGCCTGTCCCGAGCTCCCACACACCGGAAGAAGTGCGGCCTGTGGGTCAGCGTGCCGATTACGCGCCCTGAACACTCTCCTTTACCGCCCACCACTCTGTCACCACTTTGAGGAACGAGGGTCTAAGGTCACGGTCACTGCCTCCCGCTTGGGGCAGGACTGCACTGAGGACACTTCTGTGATCCCCCAGCGCTGTGCTCACTATGGAAACACCTTTGGGAAATACCGGTGTTCCAGAGAATTCCACTCTAGAAAAGACACACGTAGCTATGTCGTACCCTAAATAGGCCTTACATTGGCACGATGCTTTGCATGTTTTTATACGTGTTTTTGCTTGACGCTACTGTCCCGTGGTGACGCCGATCTACCCACCAGCTGTCAGAGCTGTCGGGCCAGCCGTCCCTGTACCTGGGCCCCCCGAATCCCCACCCTGGCACTGCCGGAGGCCTGCATCCGACTCTGCCACCATGGGCCGTGTTGGGGGCTGCCCAGATGTCGAAGACGCTCCTGTTTTTCTGCCAAACAAATGGAAACGATTGCGCGTTTACCAAACCCCCCCGAGACGCGGACACTGTGACTGTGAAGCTCTGACGAGTGATCTGCTTCCCAAAGGAAGGTTCTCTGGAAATGCTCGTCGGCAGCTCAGGGCTAAACAGTTCAAAAATAACAAACCTGTTAGAGGTCAGCACTTCCCACTACAGCTTTTCTTGTCTCCTCAAATGACTAGAAGGTCTCAGGCTCCTGTGGATCATCTTCCTGGCTCGTGGGATCGAAAACGTCAATGTTTGCAATTTCCAGGAAGAATTCTTCCACAGTAAAACTTTATAATGTTAGACGTTGCTAGTGTGGACGCAAACCTACTGCAGGCTTCAGCACAGGCCTTGAATTCCACGTCAGGAGTGGTTCTAAGTTTTATCCTCGACTATGGTCAGCCTCACATCACGTGTGCCCCAGGAAGTGGGGCTGCATCCTGGAGGAGACAGGGAACCAGCAGGCAGGGCATGCAGTGTTTCCGGGGCCTGCCTGACCTCCGGGTGCTGGTTCTGAATGCTTCTCCTGGGACCCGTGGGGAATAGGACCGTCGCCTGCTGTGTCCTCACGACCCTGGATGACTCCTTACTGCATGGCCAACTGTCCTGACCCCGAAGGTCACCAGCTGCTGGGAGACAGATGGGGGCTGGAGCAGCCGGCTCTCCGAGGATGTGGGTCAAGGTGTGGGCCAGCGCGAGGGTGGGCAGGAGGGCTGTGGGGCTGGGCCAGGGTGGACGTGTGGACGCTGTACTAAATGGACAGGTGCTCCCGTCCTGGCATGGATGGTGCCTCAGTAACAAGGCGTCAGCGTGAGTGTTGACTTCTGCCGTCAGCACGCAGCAAGCAGGGGCTCAGGTGGTGAGGGCCTGGAACTGGGATCCGAACCCGGATTTTGGTGGAAATGGAGCTCTTGCTGTACCGATCATGTTTATGGTGCGCTTCCTTCTACAGCCCCATTCTGATGGCATGAGGGAAAACATCCTGATGGAAAAATAAACTGATACACGGTAAAAAAGTCATCTTTATTCGTGACAGTCCAAGTCCCCTCCAGGACCCTTTGTATCTGCAGGGACCCTCTCAGCGCCCCCCTTTCTCTCCGAGGTGGCCCTGAGAACCAAGGAGCCCATCCTGCAGTCTGGGCCCAACACCTGGGCCCCAGAGGAAGCTGCAGAGACTGTGTGTGCTGTCACCTCCCCCGTGCACAGGTGCCATAACCATGCAGACCCAGGAGCCCAGTCGGGGTCCCAGGACTCCTGGGTGATGACCAGGCCCGTCCAGCTGCCCCCACTCCCCGGAGACAGACCCGCCTCTGGTTACCATGGTTCCCAGGCCTCTGGCTCACTGCCTTCATGCTCATTTGTCCTCTCGGAGCTGGACGCTGGTGGCAGGAGCAGAGGGGGAGCGGGGAGCAAACAGCACGACTGCCCCTAAGGGGCCCATGTGGTCTGACAGGGCAAGAGCTACATGCGGGGAGGAGTCAGGCAGTGACCCCAGGGGCGGGGTGGGGTGCAGGGCCAAGCGCAACCCTGGAGAGGCTGCCGTGCTGGGCCTGACCTCTGGGACTCACAGGAACCTGCTGCCCCATCCTCCCGGGAAAGGGTGGGATTCAGGGGAATCACCACGCTGCAGGGTCAGCACCCTCGTGGCTCCCTCTGCCTCCGTCCTCCTACTGGTGACCCCCGGCCTCCCCACGTGGGTGGGGCAAGTCCTTGAGTGAGTGCAGGCAGGGGCGAGGGCCAAGAGGGAGAGGCAGAGCCATTGCTGGGAGCTGGGGAGCTGGGGTTCATTGGAACACATCAAAACGGGGTTGGAAATCTTGTGAGGCCAAGTTTTCCAGCAGGACTCAGAGCCCCGCACACGTGTGATGGGCTCGCTGCAGCAGCCATGTGTGTGCCCTCCCTTTCTCGTCCTCAGCTCCTCCAGGAGAACATGCGGGAAGACTTTCTCATCCCGCAGGCACCCCCGTCCTCTGTGTGGGGTGACGTTGACAATGAAGGGCTCGGTGCTGCTGCACTACCCGCTCGGAGCCAGGGTGGGCCTCTAGAACTGTAGCAGTCGGGGAGCGAGGGGGCGCCGTCTCCTGCTGCAGTCGCCCCCCAACTCCCCACCCCCACCCCGGATCCTCACCTCCATGGAGGCCACCCTAGGAGAGGCCGCAGGGCCCAGCTCCAAGCGGGGCTGGGTGGCGGGCCGTGGCGGCAGCAGGGAGTGGCTCCGAAGTGCCATCCGCAGGGTGCACCGCCCCCCCAACTGCATGATGCCTCTGTGCTAAATTGTTTCTGACGTTTAATTTAAATGCCCAGAGCCTTTCTTCAAAGCCGCCCCCGCTGTGCACAGGGCACTCACGGTATGGATTTTTCCTGTGGGCCCATCTCCCTCATTGACCCCACCCTCCCCCTGCCCAGTGCGCACACACAGGGCCGCAGCCGTCTCTTTAGGCTGGATGTCACCTCCATGCACCCCCATCCCAGAGCTTCCCTCTGCATGTCAGGATGTCTCCATCTGCAATTTGTAACCGAGAAAGAAATCAACCCACCCGTATTGCTGCCACGCAAGAGCCCCCGAGCCCATTACCGGGCGTTTGGACCGCCTGCTCCTCTTCCCACCTCCACGATCAGCCAGGCGCAGCCGGCCTGGCCACACGGCAGGTGATCTGCCCCCATGCAGGTTGGGGGTTGGGTGCCTGCTGCCAGTGATGTGTTCGGGAACCTCTGACCCAGTAACCCTTCCTGTGCAGGCAGGAGACAGGGCCCAGGACTCCCTGCCACTGAGAGTGAGCTCCATCCTATCCAGCAGGACAGTCAGGCACCCTTGCACCCCAAGCCCCCAGCACCCCAGACCTGGAGTGGCCGCGTTTTGCACCACAAGCACATAGCGCCTCTGCGAGTGAGATTTCATTTGGCTCCGTCATCTCAGAGACACTCTAGAACGCTCAGGTTGTAGCTGCTTCTGCCCTGAGCACCTCCACACCCTGGCACACCTTGGGCTACTGGGAACAGTGGGCTGGACACCAGCCAGGAGCCAAGGAGGGTACTCCAGGAGTTGGACACCAGGGGCATTTCCAGCTGTCAGATTCTGTTTTCTTTTTTCTTTTTCTTTTTTTTTTTTTTTTAGGATTTTATTTATTTATTCATCTGGGACACAGAGAGAGAGAGGCAGAGACACAGGCAGAGGGAGAAGCAGGATCCCTGCAGGGAGCCCAATGTGAGACTGGATCCCAGAAATCCAAGATCATGCCCTGGGGCAAAGGCAGATGCTCACCCGCTGAGCCATCTAGGTGTCTCTCAAATTCTGTTTTCAAAAGAAATGAAGACATACCCCAATAAATGGACATTGGATGAAATGGAGTGTGCCCAAGGGTCTGGGACCCCCAGAGGCCTCCCTCCGCCCTTGCCCTCTTACTGGGCCTGGTGGGACTGGCGGTGACACAGCCAGGAGCCTCCTTCATTTGCAAGTGTCACTCATCCAGACTGAGGAGTGGGTCCCCAGAGCAGGGTTGCCTGCACACGGCTGAGCGCTTCCCTCCCCTGGACCTGGAGGCACCATCAGCAGGTAGGGAGGAAGCCACATCCCCTAAAGGCAGGAACCCTTCCCCTGGGCTCAGCGCGTGGCAGGACCTGGACCCACTTAGCGCCTTGCTGCAAACCACGGGGCCCACTAGCTGCGGGACTCAAGGTCTCAGGCACCATGGAGAGGCCAGGGCCCAGGGGTGGATCCTTTGGCCGAGGTGGCACAGCAAGTCGCAGCAGAGGGGTGGTCTCCCGCACCCTTCGGGAATAAGGGAGTCCTGTTGGCCTCATCAGCAAGGAGAAAAAAAATGCACACTCAAATTATGTGTTTATACAATTGTAAATAAAAACTTCCAACGACGCAGAGTGTGGGAGCCAGCGTAGCACAGGGCTCTGATCTCTCCCACAGTGATTCTCAACGGTGACTCTGACACTTGAAACACCAAATATCAGACCATTTTGTTTAAAATAACAAGGCGTGGGTGCCCGAGCATGAGCTGGGTCTCCTGCAGACTGCAGCATGGGCCACACCAGAGGCGACCCTGGGCCACCGCAGCCCAACCTGGAAGCTTCCTCATTCCTGAACAAGGCAATGTCAGTGGGGAGAGCCGTTGGTCTGGTGGGGGCTCTGTCAGCGGGTACCCCACCCGGACAGGGATGTAGAGATTGGATGTGTGTGCGAGTGAGAGCTCAGGCTTGGACTCCCTGCTCTGTGAGCTGCCCCCTGCTCTGTGTCATCAACACCCAAAGTGCATCCATCTTTGGTTTTCCCACAAACACCAATATGGTGGCACTAGGGGTGGTGGGTTTGCATGGTGACGGAGGCGAGCGTCTCCAATACTTGGTATTTGACCTGGTAACAGCCTTGTGGGGTCAGCGCTTGGGAAGGAAGAGGCCCATGTCCCAGAGCTCGGGGAATTGGGTCAGCCACCCAGGGCTGGGCTGTTAGTGGGTCCACTGCATCCACAGAATTGAGGAAGGATGATCGTCCCCATGCTCCTAGATGCCGCCCTCGGCTTCCTGCTGGTACCTGGTACCCTCAGCTCTTTCACAGGATGACTGTCTCCTCCTCTTAGGAAAGAATGAGATGGAACATGGGAGGTAGCATGGCGGCCTGCAGTCCCAGGTGCGAAGAGCTCACAGCACTGCGCTCTGCAGGGCCATGGAAGGCTCTGGAAGCAGGCATCAGGAAGCAAGGGGGATTGAGCACAGGCGGCCGTGCCACTGACACAAGCGGTACGAGTTTGACAGCCGTCCCTGGGGTCGGCCCAGGCCGGTGTGACAGCTGCTGCTTCTCACGTTCATCTTGAGCTGCTATTGTGTGGGCCACGCAGAGACGTGGGCACAAGGCCGGCAGACAGCCCCAGGGCACCTCCACCTCCAGCTCAGCATGGCTCAGCTGTGTGGCCCCGGGCAAGGCACGCACCTTCACCCCAAAGGGCTTTGCAATAAAACACATCCCTGGGTCACAGGGGCTAGGGGGCATGTAAAGGTCAAGATCCTGGGAGTCCCTCCCTGAGTAGGACGTGCCTACAAAAAGTAACCCGGTGCAAAGCGAAGCTGCTCGTTCCAAGGGCTGAAGGCGGCTCCCTGCCCTCCCCTTGCCCCTTCTGCTCCCGACGCTCCCCGTCCTCCTCAGTGGACGCCAAGGTCTACCAGCGGCGGCGGACAGCTGGACAAACAGTCGCACTCTGACTTGTGAATGCCTCAGGGGTCTGCCCCGACCCCTTCACAAAACTAAAAATGACATGCACGAAACCATGAACCTGGGTCTAGAAGGAGCAGAGCCCTCCTCTTGCCCAAGATGACTCACACTGATGCCTAAAACACCACACACCAAGTTATGTCATTTTAAATAGCACAACGTGGGTGCCCAAGCACAAGCTGGGTCTCCTGCAGGCTGCACATTGGCTGCGCCAGGCGACCCTGGGCCGCCACAGACCGAGCCTTCCGTCTTCGCAGCTGGGCTAGCCATCTTCTGTTTGGGCTCAGAGCAAAGGGCACGCCAGTGACCTTCCTCGGAACCCCAAACCCCACACCGTATCCCCAACCCCACATGTGTGTGTTCCCCCGCCCTCTGGTGGCTCTGCTGCCAAACCTCCTGCAGCAGCTGTTCATGCCCAGTGCGTCCGTGCCCTCGTCTCCTGGTGCTAGAAACACTTAGACCCCAAAGGTAATAGGAGGAAGTGCTGGCTTTCCTGGCGCCCACGCGTGTACCGTCTGTGCTTCACGCGTGGGACTCCCACGGGTCCGTCATCAGCTGGCAATGATGGCCTCGTTCCAACCGATGCAATGAGCAGTTAATAGATTTTTTTTTTTAAGTAATGCAGTTACTAAGAGGACTTCATAGTGTGTAAAAGGGAAAGCTTTTATGGTGAAATGAAATTTAAAATCCAGAAGAACAAGCGAGGCCTTTCGCACAGGAGATGCAGGAGGCTGGGCCAGGGCCTGGGTGGCCAGCCCCCCCAACAGCACTTGTGAGCAGGGTCCTCACTAGGGCCACGCACATGAGGGTAAAGAGCAGGGCCTTCTCCTTTCTCGCCTGGTGTCCATGTGAGCCAGGTCCCCTGAGGCTGCTGGCCGAGCCTGGCCCGCTGGAGCCACGGGGGTTGCGCGGCATCGAAGCCTCTCAGAGTTCTGGCACCGCCTGAGACGCAGGGAACCACTGGAGTCCGCAGTACTGTTGGTCAGTCGATGCATGGTGTCCTCGGCACATGAGCAGGAGCCCTTCTAGAGATTCCAGGTAGCCTCTGCAGGACTCACAATGCATTTTTACCGGACATTACGGCCAGTTCTGCAGCCAGGAAACTCTAGATGCACCAGGAGATAAACGCACATGTCCCCTGTCTGCCACCCCGGACTCCCTGTGGGAAGAAACAGGTTCCACCCTGACCTGCTTTCCCTGGGGACCCCCATGCCTGTCGCATCTTCACTTCCTAGAAGCTGAGCCCCGGTAGTCTGCCGTCCCCAGAGCCCCGCCAGGTCCAAAGCTCAGGCACAGCCTGGACGTGATCGCCGACTACCCTGTGCCTCTGGCTCTCCCTCATGCTTGCAGACTCCCTGGGTGTGGGCAGGGCTGACGTCATGGGGGGATGCACCCACCCCCAATACCCAACTGTATGGGGCAGTGGCGGAGGACTCGGGTTTCCTGGTGCTTCCACGGCGCAGAAGGGGAAAAGGCACAAAGATGAACATCAGGGCCAGACTGAACGTGTGCACCGGGGCCTCAGGAGATACTCGTCATGTTAACTTTTTAGGCGGTTGTGTGGAGCTCATGCCGCTGGAACCGGGCCTGAGCCAGCCTATGTTCATCCCAGGTGCCTGGTGTGGTGGTTCCAGAGCAGGTGGGCCACCCTGGACGCGTCCTGCAGCTTCTGCCAGGGGCAGCTGAGGTTGAGGCACATGCCCTCCATCACCTAGAAATGCCACCTCCGGTCTCACCAGGAGGGAGAGGAGCTGTTGTTCCTGGGAGAGCCACTACCACGTGGCTCCAGAAACCATGTGTGTCCACCTCCCCTACTACCCTCTTCTTTTCTCCAAAAGTGGAGAGCCCACACTGAAGCAGATGAACAGCAGAGGAGACACAAAGAACAGGAAGCTGGATGCGTCATGAAGCGTGGTGCCAGGGGTCCCAGGAAGAGGCCATGTGTGCCTCACCTGAAGGTGGACACTGCATTACCCAAATGCACAAGGCTGATGCCCTGTCTTCACTTGGGCAGCCACGTAACAAACACACACTGATTTGCCCGCAGTCCAGGGGCAACAGGCCCACCCCAGCATGCCGCAGGTTGTTCCCCACTCCCCCACCCACGCCGCGGCCTCTCTCCTTGATGTGCAGGCAACCATCTTCCCCCCCGTGACCCCGCTCAGGGCTGTCCCTCTGGGTGAGCATCCCTGGCATCTCCTTGTTTCCTGCCACATCGAGGGCCTACCCAATGACCTCATCTGACCCTAAGGATCTCCTTAAAGGCCCATTTTCAAATACAGTCACGTTAGGAGGTCAGAGTTTCGTCATCAGGACTTGGGGGACACAGCTCAGTCCATAGCACTCTCTAAAACAGCAAGGCCCATGCTGACAGGCTGGCCTTCCAGCTGACCGTGCCGTCCCCTGGCGGTGGTGGCAGCGGCAGCTGAGGGGAGCCCAGGGGGCCGGTGAAGATAGGCCATCCATGCCTCGCAGGGTCATGGGAGTCACCCCCACCAGAGACGCTGGGACAGTGCGGGAGGCCCACCCCGCACACCCAGGACCCCACGTCGCCTACCAGGCATACCACACTGACAGCAGTGTCCCAGGCCCCCACCCTGCACAGCTGTCACCACCTCCTGCTATGAGGCCTGTGTGAACTCCGGACCGTCG
Source organism: Canis aureus (assembly GCF_053574225.1). Lineage (NCBI taxonomy): Eukaryota > Metazoa > Chordata > Mammalia > Carnivora > Canidae > Canis > Canis aureus. Next base: position 46,706,181 of record NC_135625.1, read on the forward strand.
TGTCCTGACGCTTGCTGATCATGATCAGGGTCGATGTCAATACTGTCCTGGGTGCACGTGTCCCCCAAAGTCCTCTGACCCACATGGGTGTTGGGAGCTCCCCAGTGGGTGCTTCTGGGTAGACAGGTGAGCGGAGGACTCATACTGCATGTCTCCTGTCGGGATGACATCAAGATGGGCACACGCCACACATACCACCTGCCCTCAGACCTTAGAACCAGCCCAGGAGTCACGTCAGGTTCTGTCATTTCAAGTGTTTTGAGGCCATTGGATCTCTTTGCGTTTCTCAAAAATATTTTTTTAAATAGATGACCATCGACTTTAGCTCCAGCTGCCCCTTTAGAAGAGCTCACTTTGGAGCGCCGTCTGCATCTCTGAGGGCAGATTCAAAATCTCATCTGCAAACCCAGCTCACACACAGAGTGCATTCCGTGGCTACCGTCTCGGTGGGAGCACGAGCTCCCGGACAAGATGCAAACTGCCGTGCTGGGGACCTGGCAGCCCTTTCCAAGCAGCCGAAGCCCCCGGCACAGGCTGGGGATTGGTTCCACCCAACTGACTTGTCGGTCTATTGGTCCAATGACAAGTTTGATGGATTCTCCAAACTCCGTCAAGAGTTGCTTGGCCTGTTTGGCCACCACAGCCAATCTTGCTGCAAGTGTTCCACATCCTGTGGTGGCAGGGCCCGGGGAGCAGTGGTCAGTAGAGGTGGCTCGACTGCGCAAGAGGCGTGCCTGCATCCACCAAAGCCGTCTTCAAGTGATGCCCACGTGTGCTGCCTACTGGCAGCATTGGAGATGGGGCCAGCGTCGGCGGGGTGCCGGGCTCTGTGCTGGGTCCATCAAGGTCGGCATGCCTGAGGCACTAAGTCAGCACACAGTCTGGGGCATGGTTGGCATCAGGTCTCGAGCTTCCTTGGGGAGATGACTCCTTCATGGGCCAGTGTGTGGCTTCTATTTGGTAACAGGGCATATGTGTCCCCTGGGAAGCCATGTGGCTGGTTCCCATGCCAACGCGGACTGGGGAGGGACATTGGCTGACAGCCGACCACCTTGGGTTCCCTGTGGCCGGCTGACCTCCTGGCCCTGTGCTCAGCGTCCCCTACCTGGCGGGGTTGGGGGGTGATCGCTGGCAACCCACGTGGCTCTGGGTCATCATGACAGCACTTTACTACTATTTCAAAGCTAAGTGAAAATGTCTGTTCCCTGTGTATGTACAGCCTCGTAACATTTCAATAAGACAGGAACAGAGTTAAGAATAGAAAATTATGTATTCGGGGAGTCTCGGCTGAGTCACCGTTTAGTCACTGGGATGTTGTTAAAATATTTGTACATCTCTGGGAGTGGGAGATGTTGGAGCGGTCTTTGTCTCTCTCCCCCTTTCTCCTCCGCAGACCCAAGCAGCTGCAATCCACTCCAAAGATATACCAGTTATTAAAGTTCTCATGTTGCTGAAGTGGGTTAGAAATGGTTTTTAAAGATTAAGTTGGGGGATCCCTGGGTGTCTCAGCAGTTTAGCGCCTGCCTTCGGCCCAGGGCATGATCCTGGAGACCCGGGATTGAGTCCCACATCGGGCTCCCTGCATGGAGCCTGCTTCTCCCTCTGCCTGTGTCTCTGCCTCTCTCTCTCTCTCTCTCTCTCTCTCATGAATAAATAAAATAAAATCTTTTAAAAATAAATAAATAAAAATAAAGATTAAGTTGTGTCTTCCTGGGGGGAAAAAAAGGAAAACCGTTTGCAGAGCGTTCTCCCCTCTCCACGACATTGCTGAATGCTAGAGACACCGAGATGAGTGACACAGAGTCTCTGTCCCCAAGGACACCCCATTAATTAACTTATTCATTCCTTCGGCAAAGTTTCATTGAGCACCTGTTACATGCAGATGCTGAGCTGGCAGCTGCCCAGTCTGTACCATAAACAAGGAGCTGCCGCAGGATGCCCTCTGCAGTCGTAGGCCTTCCTCCGCGGCACAGAGATGGCAGGATGCTGCCAAGGTCAGCCGGGCGTGCTTCAGGGCGGACTGCAGGGAGGATGATCCACGGGCAGGGTCTCGAATGTTAAAAGTGATGGACGAGTGGGTGTTGCTGGTAAGAGTCGCATCGGAATGAGGCGACACGGGACTGTCAGTGCCACCCTGAGGGGGACGTGGATTTGCAGGCGTGCCCAGTTGAGGCACGATGGCCAGAGGCTGGGGAGGCGACTCTCAGGTGGGCTCGAGGATGTCCAGCCACGTTGGGAGTTCAGATGTGTCTGCCTGGGGGCAGGGTGGGGGGCATTTGCTCAAAAAGGAACATGAACAGACTGGCATCTTGGGAAAACTTTGGGAATCAGCTAGAGACCAGGGAGGCCGACACAGGGAGGCCAGTCGGGGTGGCGGTCCTAACTAGGAGGGAAGAGTGAAGCCGGCCTAGAACACCCTGGTACTGAACAGAGAAGACACAGAAGGAAGCACGCAAGCCACCGAGCCAGCCTCACCTCCCGACAGCGATGCATCCGCCCAGAGCCGCTGAGTCTCGTGCAGCGTGGAGGGGAGGGGAGGCCCCTGATGGCCACGTCCACTCCGGCATAACTCTCAAACTGATATCGGCACCAACAAAACACAAGTGAGGATGAAGCGCGATGGAGTAACACGGTTGACCAACCGGGCCTGTGAGTCCTCGTGTGCAGCCACGAGCCCAGCAGACGAGGTCCAGTCTGCCCGGAGCGACACAGTTCTGGGCAGGCAACCTATAAGCCAGGCGCCCCAGAGGGAGGGCCGTGCTTCCTGGCCTCGGTCTTCTGCGTCTGCATAGCTGTCCAGGGGCCTGCCAGGGGCGAAACCCACGACGCCCTGGATGGTCTGCACTTGTTCTAGTTTGTTTTTACACAAGCCAAGGTGTTTGTATGTCGTGTAGGGAGGGGGGGCCACATGCGGGAGGAGACTACGGGGCTGCAGGGGAGCAAAAAGATGATGGAGAGGGGGTGAGATCGCCATCAGGAAGCAGGGGCCCAAGGGGAACTTGGGAGAAGCCCTAAGGGGAGAGATGCTCTGGGAGCCGTTAGGGCGGGAGACAGTGGGGGGGGGGGGTGCTGAGACCAAGCCAGGGCGTGGCCAGGGCGTGGCCATGCCAGGGGAGGCCATGCCCAGGGGAGGCCATGCCAGGGGAAGCCATGCCCAGGGGAGGCCATGCCAGGGGAGGCTATGCCAAGGGGAGGCCAGGGCGCGGCCACAGGGCGGAATTCAGGCGGCCATCCCTGGCTCCAAGCAGGCTGACAGCGCTGTTTCCAGGGACCCCGCAGATCCTCCCAGGCCTGATTACCTCGTGTGCATTCCCTGGGTCGGACCCTTTATTGGAAATGGTCTGCAGCATTGCAAGGAAGTTGAGGGAATTTCTGATCCCGAGTAAGAGAATCACAGCAGAAGCAGGAAGGCCTGACCTGGTTCTAGGGGAGCTCTGGGCGCTTGGACCCCAGGATGCTGTGACCCCAGGAAGAGCCATGCCCAGGCTACACACGGCTTGCCTCATGGGGCCCACATGACCTGCCCCACGGGGTCCAGATGGCCTGCCCCAAACATCTACATGGCCTGCTCCACAGGGTCTGCATGGCCTACACTGCGGGCAGGGCCCAGACGCCACAGACCTAGAACCTAGAACTGCTGGACCGTCCCCTGCCCTGGGTGACGTCATGTGTGTGACGTAAAAATAATTTCCCCAAATCTTCTGATAACCTGACCCTCGAAGAAGGTGGACACGTTTACCAGGTGGCTTCAGGAGCCTTGAGGAGTCAGACATACATCCTGCAGTCTCGTAACCCATGTACTTTGTTTTCTTCCAAAGGAGAGAGAGGGAGGGAGAGACCTGGCGCCTCCTCCAGGGTGTCCCCCCGGCCCAGGGCAGCCTGTTCCTGCAGAGTGCCCACCCATCCCAACCCATGGCGCCCCTGCGGGGACCACAGCAGTCACAGGGGGTAGAGTCTGTCCCACACTCAGATTTCCCGAGCTTGGCATTCTAGCCAAGGGCCGAGGTCACAGGTTTAGCAGTAGCAGCCACTCCTCAGGGAGGAGCTTTCTAGGATGAGAGTGCTGGAGGGTTGAGGTGGGGGGCTGCCCAGATGGCTATGCGTGGGGTCCCCGCAGGCCTCTTGCCCAGGCTGGACCTAGATCAGTGCCCAGAGTCCCTCCTTCAAACATTGGAAGTGGCAGTGGTGGGCACTTGAAAAGTGAAATACTCTGTGTTGTGTCTAGTGAAGCTTGTACCCCAGGAAGACTTGTGCGTCAGGGTGATGCCCAAGCCTCCCGTCCCTCCCATGTGCCTCCCTGTCTGTGTCCATGGCCCTCGTAAGGTGACACCCGGGACCTGTCATCTGTGCTCTGGGGACTGGCTGAGCCGCGGCTGTGCACACCGAGTTCCTCCCGGGCTGAGCCCCCTCTGCTCCCAGGGGAACGGGGGACAGGAGAGCCATGATGAAGGCACCCCTGCTCCTGGGACCTGCTTCCCGGGGGCCCCCAAGAGCGTGTGCTGGGGCCTGGAGGTCTGCACTAGCCTGAGCATTCGGTCCTATTTGTCCCGATTTCATTAACCTCATACAAGAAGCAGGTGAAAGCAATTTATGCAAATCCTTTTTTTCAATCGTCTAAGACTTTTACCTTTTGATAATAGGCAACCGGCCGGAGGGAGAGCTGCACGCAGGCAAGTTTTGAGGGCCCAATTTAAAATGTGAGCTCCCTCTTTTTTTTCCCCCTCACTTCTTCAAAAGCTTTTCTGAGGATAAGATAAGAGTGTAATCCCTTAGTTTGGTACAAATGTTGTAAGACTTTGTGTTTCTAAAATCCAATTTGAATTAGCCTTGAACTTTAAAGCTGTTTTGTCTACCGAACCAAAAGATACCGTGTGACACCATCATAGCATTGTGTGATCTCCGTCCCTCCCCTCCGACCCCAATGGGTGCAGGCCAGGAAAATCATCCAGAGGCAAATGTCACAACTTCAGAAAGCTGCAGCTCTTGCCTCCTTTCAAACAAGATTTTCTCAGCTTCCCTCCCCATGGACTTGAGGAGTCTTAACATCTGAATAGCTAGCTGTGGGGTCAAGCACACATGCACAACCTTGGCCTTGCTCGTTGGGAAGACCCCTGGGAGTAAGCGGACTCTTGCCACCCAGGCTTTGGTGCAGGGGTGCGGGGCAGAGAACACACTCACCTGACGCAGGCTCCCGCACTGAAGACATACGTGGGGGGCCTGCATGAGCCTGTGGCCCATCCACGGGGCCAGCCAGGTGGAACAAGGGCCCATGGGATCCCCAGGGTGGAACCCCCAGCAGAATGGGGAGGGGTGACCTGCTGGGCACTAGACACAGCCAGAGACCCAGGCTGCTGCCCTGCAGACCTCGGAGATCATCCCTGGGGTGCTGGCTGGAGGGTGGGGCAAAGGCTGGGTCAGGACTGCCCTGAGGCCCCTCAGCACCACTCTGCCTCACTGTCTGCTTCTCCGCCTGTCAAACCCTCTCTCAGGAATGCCTAATCCAGAGAAGCCCCTTACTTGCTGTTTTTCCCACTCTTCTATCCTTTCTTTCTTTCTTTCTTTCTTTTTTTTTTGTCTTTATTCTGGTAAAATTATACATGACCTAAAATTTACCATTTTAGCCATTTTTCAGTGTAAAGTTCAGGGTATTAAGAACATTTGCATTGTTGTGCGACCATCACCGCCATCATCTCCAGGATGTTGTCATTGTCCCCAGCTGAGACACTGTCCCCCAAGTGTCTTTTTCTGCTTTAGTTGCCAGTAGCCACCCTCATCCTGTCAGCAGTATCTCTTTTGATTTGCATTTCCCTGACGACCATCCTCACTTGGGCATCTCATCCCTGTGCTCTCTGTCCAATTGTACATCTTCTTTGGTGAAATGTCTATTTGAGTCCTCTGTCCATTTTCGAGCTGGGTTGTTTATTATAGGAGTTCTTTATATATTCTGTATACTAATCCCATAGTAAGGATATCATTTATAACTGTTTTCACCCATTCTGTGGTGTGCCTTTTCTCTCTCTCCCATGGCATCCTTTGATGCCTTAAAGCTTTTAAGTTTGATGATGTCCAATTTGTCTTTTTTTTTTCCTTTTATTGCTTGTACTTTTGGTGTCATATTCAAGAAATCATGATAGATTCAATGTTACAAAGATTTTCCCTCCCTATGTTTTCTTCTAAGATTTTTATATTTTTTTCCTCTGACCTTTAAGTACTTGATCCACTTTGAGCTGATTTTTGTCTCTGGCATCAGGTAGGGTCCAGCTTCTTTCTGTGGCATGCAAATGTCCAATTTTCCCAGTATCATCTACAGAGAAGATTGTTCTCCCCCTCAAAGGTTTTTTTCAAAGTCAGTTTATTTTTGTATAGTATATGGAAAAAACAAGTAACTTTTAAGTAAAAGGAAGTTTTGTTTCAGACTGTATATTTTTTTTTAAGATTTTATTTATTCATGAGAGACAGAGACAGAGACAGAGACACAGGCACAGGGAGAAGCAGGCTCCCTGGGGGGATCCCAATGTGGGACTCAATCCCAGGACTCCGGGGTCACACCCTGAGCTGAAGGCAGATGCTCAGCCACTAAGCCACCTAGGTGCCCCCAGACTGTATATTTTTTAAATTACATTATGAAGTTCATTTTAGATGATCTTAAAAATACTGATAATCTATAAAGCCAAATATTGACTTTGCCCCATTTAACATATGAGGAGTACTTTCTAATTTGGCTTAAATGAATAATGTGGGAAAAAGCACAACTCATGAAAAGTAAACCCAATGGTATGTCATGTTTAGTTTGGGAGCTGGATACATAATACAGTGTCAATTGAAATTTAGGTGTTATGGCCTCGCTATTAGACAAAAGATACTTTAATGATCTGATGCTTGAAATTTCTTACGTTTTCAAACAGAAAATTTTTAATATTTATCATTCCTGTATTTTGCTTATGAATTATAAAATGAGAAGTTTTAGCAACTACTTGCGAGTAAGCTTCTGCAAATAAACACACTTCAGTCATGGGAAATCTAAATCCTTACTAAATTAGAAGCCCGTTTGGATATATTCGCCTTTAACTCTTCAGTCCTGAGTGCTGGTTTTGAAGCATGAGCATCACCTGGGTGCACCTTATGCACTGGGGCAGGATGAGGTGGGACAGGACGAGGCAGGACGAGGTGGGTCACGACAGCTGTGGGGAGCCTGTAGGAAGGCGGGCTGCTTCCCGTCTCACCCAGCACACTTCGGGCCACTCTACCCCCACCCCGCATCCGCTCAGTGCTCCTTGCAAGAGCTGACTTCACGACATAACCCTGGGCCTGTCGTGCATCCTCCAGCCAACACAGGCAGGCGGCGTTGGGGGCACCGGGAGCTGCTGCCCCAGAGCTCAAGGCCAGACACTCAGAGGCCTGAGCTTCCAGTGGTGGGAATGGGGGTGGGAGCAGCTGTCTGGGAAATAAAGGCTGCGAGGTGTGGCAACTTCAGGACAGGACGAAGGGAAGGAGGGCAGAGGTCAAGGGCCTCCAAGGGCTGGTTTGGGCTAGGTGCCACCCCCCATGGGCGGCTGGGCCAGGGTAACACTGCCGTGAGCTCCGTGGGGACTGTGTCCTGAGGGGCGGAGGGGACACAGAGGGAGGCATGCAGCCAGCGCAGCATAGGGGAAGCCCAGGGACCAGGACAGAGAGTGGAGAGCAGCCCTCTGCTACCCGGGACCCCTGCAGCCTGGCCCAGCCCTGAGATTCCAGCCTGACAGAGGCAGCTCTTCTTTAAAGAGGATTACTTTTCTTTTCTTTTGAAATTCTTATTGTATTGCTTAATTTATTTTATTTTTGTATATTTTTTATTGGAGTTCAATTTGCCAACATAGAGTATAACACTCAGTGCTCATCCCGTCAAGTGCCCCCCTCAGTGCCGTCACCCAGTCACCCATCCCCCTGCCCACCTTCCACTATCCCTTGTTCGTTTCCCAGAGTTAGGAGTCTCTCATGTGCTGTCACCCTCTCTGATATTCCCCACTCATTTTCTCTCCTTTCCCCTTTAATCTGAATAGTCCTTAATTCAACCTTGAATTTCCAGCAAATCTCCCATCATTAACCAGAACCAGGTGGCCATCCAAATGAGGAAAAATCCGGGTTTATGGAGATCTTTGGGATATGCTCTGCGATGCAGCAGAGGCATGACATGTGCCTAGTGAGCCGTCTGATAGAAGTGGTGTGTGTGAGCCAGTACAGCGTGATGCATGGCTGTCTGCCCAGCCCCCTGCAGGGGTCTTGCACATCAAGAAAGAGTGTTCAGCCCTGCACCTCGTGCAGGTCACATGCTGGCCCAGGGGAGAGAAGCACCCACCTCCCCGCGGCCCCTCCGGATCCTGTCCCATCCCCACTTCTCCTCTCCAGGACAAGCTCTGGGTTGAGGTGTGAGCTCCCTGCCGACACTGGTGACCCCATGCTCCCCTCACCGGAGACACAGCCTGGCACCCCACAGAAGCCTAAACACACTCGCCCCCTGCCATCCCTGCTGCATTGGGTTCCACCGTGCCCACGTCTGTCCCTCCAGTGCCTCTCCTGCTCCACATGCAAGAAGGTCGGTTCTCTTCCTGCTAGGGCAGCCACCCTTCCCGTGGTCAGACCTCAGCCCCAGCAGCATCCCCTTACCCCCGTTGACTCACCCTCTTCTCAGTGCCACGGTGTCCCTGCCATCCTCGGAGCCCCCGAGGGTCCCAGGCAGACTCTCCCCCGCCCCTCAGACAGCTGAGGCCTGCATTCCCAGCCCATCCAGGAAAGTGTTGAAGCCGGAGACCCCCAGGCCCTGGCCCTCCTGGAAGCAGGGTGCTGTCCCAGGGCAGGCCTGTGTAGTGCAAGCCATTGGGATGTGCTCCTTCAGACCTGCGTGCCCCCGACCCCAATGTGCTCACCATTGAAAAAGCCCATCGAGGCACAAACTGACTTCTGCCCGCAAAAACGATAGAGTATGATTCACTCTTATTGGCCAAAACCAAGTCAATGTTCTAAAAAAAACATCCAACAGATTATTTCCTGCTTTTTGGTGATTCTTTCTTCAGTTTTCTCCTGTGAGCTTTGCAAACTGGAGAAACCTCTTGGTGGGGGGGGGGGCTTGTATCCCCCCAACACCTCATTTCCAGTGAGGACTTCCTGTTGACTCTCCCTCTGGATTTCTGGCTGGCTGTAGATACACGTAGGCATCACGAAATTGCTTCGCCAACAGTCCCATCCTAGCGAACTTTCCTATGCCTGCACTAGGCCCCGGGGCTGCCCCGGCCACAACTGAGCACGCACACACACACGTGTGTCCTCTCATGGTTCTGGACACCATCGGGAAGTCTGAAATCAAGGTGTCGGTAAGGCCCGCTCTCCTCAAAAGTTCTAGATGATCTTTTGGGGGTTTTGTTTCTTTTTTTGGTGAAATCATTTAAGATTTATCCTCTCAGCACTTTCGAGTATATAACACGGTATTATTGACTACAGTCATCATGTAGTACATGACACCCAGAACATGCTCATCTTACAACTGAGATTTTATACGCTTTGACCAATGTCTCCCTGTTCCTACCCCCTCCACCTGCCCTTGGCAACCACCATTCTATTATTTCTATGAGTCTGACTTCTTTTTTTTTGGATTCCACATATAAGAGAGTTCACACAGTATTTTTTTTTGTTTGTATGACTTATGTCACTGAACATAATGACCTTAAGGTCCATCCACATCATTGCAAATGGCAAGATTTCCTTCTTTTTCATGGCTAAGTAATATTCCACTGTTTGGATACACATTACATTGTCTTTGTGCATTCATCCATCCCTGGACACTTAAGTTGTTCCATGTCTTGGCTTGTTGAGAATAATGCTGCAGTGAACACCAGGGTGCAGGTGTCTCTTCCAGATACTGATTTCAGTTCCTTCAAATAGATGCCCAGAAGTGTGAGATTGCTGGATGACATCGTATTTTTAACTACTTGAGGACCCTCCATCCTGTTTTCCATAGGGGTCATACCAATTTACACTCCTGCCATCAGTGCCCAAGGGCTCCCTTTTCTGCACATCGTCACTGACACTTGTTATTTCTTGTCTTTTTTATAAGAGCCATTCCAACAAGTGTGATATTTCATTGTGGTCTTGATCCACACTTCCCTGATGATCGGTGATGTCAAGCACCTTTTCATGTTCCTGTTGACCATCTGTGTGTCCCCTTTGGAAACATGTCTGTTCAGAAGGACCTTCCTTGTGTGTCATGGGTTCTGGTTGTTGGCAGTACCTGGTGTTCCTTGGCTGTACCCCTGCGGTCCCTACCTCTGTCCTCACATGGGGCTCTCCCAGCACCTCTGTCCTCTTATAAGGACATTAGTCGTATTGGATCAGGACCCATCCTATGACCTGATCTTAACCAGCTACATCAGCCACAATCTTACTCCAGATAAGGTCATGTTGTAAGGTACTGAGGAGTCTTAGTCTGTTTGGGCAGTGGTAACAAAACACCGCAGACTTGGAGCTTCAACAACAGCATTTACTCCTCACACTCTGGAGGCCCAGGTCCCAGCAGATCCATTTCTGGTGAGGGTCCACTTCCTGGTTCATGGACGGCATCCTCTTACTGTATCCCCGCCCAGTGGAACAGATCTCTATGAGGACACTCATCCCATTCCTGAGGCTCCACCTCATGACCTAATCACCTCCCAGCAGACCTGCTTCTCGATGCCACCACCCCAGGGCAGAGGGGTGGGGTAAGGATTTCAATCCATGAGTCTTAAGGAGACACGAACTCAGTCTGCAACTTGAAAGTTAGGACTTCAACCTACGTCTTCCTTGGAGGTGACACATCTCAACCCATGACAGTAATTCAGAGTGCTGTCTGCTTTTGTACAGGGGAGAGAAATTCAGGAATACATTCTAGTATTTTAGTATTGTCTCCAAACGGATAGGAATACCTGCCAGCAGTCACCAGCACCACTTCTGCCCCCTAGCCTGAGTCCCACCCCGGACCTAAGACAGTACAAGGATGCACACAGGGCACTGGGCCTGCTCGACACTGAAGGTGTTTGGGACTGGCCCCCACCACGCTTGAAAGAGTCCATCATAGGAATGATTTTCTGACCCCCAGACAAAGGTGTTGTTCTTTCCTCTGGGTTCCAGAGGAATTTTGTTTCCCCTAGCATTAGCTCCCGCTTCCCACGCCTCAGGGTCATTGACACAGACGGCCATATGCCTGCCTCCCTGGACAGACAGATCCTCGGAAACAGCTCCCCTGTCTTACTTACCTTTACAGCCTGCGTGTCTAATAAATACAAAATCAGTAAAGGTTTGATCAATAGGCACCAGTGAACCGATCAGCTGACGTGCTGCCTCCTGTGTGATATGGGCAACAAACACATCTCTCATCCAGTCACAATGAGGAATGAGGGAAATAGGTAGAAATTTCCAGAAGGCAAGTTAGTAAAGGAGGTTTTTCTTGGGAAAGGAGGTTCGTGACACCCACCCAACCTCGCCTGTCTGCCTCATCCAGCGCGGCTGACGCACGAGGCCCCGTGGAAGGAGGAATGGGAGGTGGCCCACTCACCCTGGCAAGTTTGCTTCTCAGCGTCGAGGCACAAGTTCAGTCCAGAGACCCACCACGGTCCGTGGCATAGAAGAGAGACCAAAACCAAAGAGCTCTCATTCGCATTCTAGAAAACGTTTCCACCAGCCCCCCATACCTCCCTGCTGCAGCCTACCCCCACAGCGAGGGGCTCCCATTCCCGTAGCCGGCATAGCCTCTAGGTGCGCTCTTCTCTCCGCCACCCTTTCCGCGGAAGCTTTTACCTGCTGAGAACCAGGCAGTAGGTGGGAGGTCCTCCTGCGCCCCAGAACAAGAGTTTGGTCCCCCAGATGGGACTGGCAGTGGAGGTGGCTGTACCGGGCTGCCCGGTGGGATGCGGGCAGCACAGTGCTGGAGTTGGAGACGACAGCCTGTGCTCCCGCACGTTCCCTGCATTCCCACTGGGGGGTGCTCTGCTCCCCAAGCCTGGAGAGAGGGGTTTGGGGGGGGCCGGTCTCTCACCTCTTTCCCCGGAGTGGATCCAGAAGAAACACGCGTCTGTAGAAAACCTTGCCCGAGCAGCCCCAGAGCTAACAGTACTCGGCCTGTGGAGCCATTTAGCTTCCAGCCGGGTCTGTGGGTCCTGGGGGAGTGAGCATGTAAAGAAGGCTTTCATTAATCTCTTGTTTTATGTAGCAGCCGCAAAAGCAGAGAAAACGGGTTGTTTTTAAAACAGCCTCTCTCTCTCTGTCCAAGTGATTATCTACAGAATTAGCTGATAGCTCAGAAACTCTAAATTTATTTGCCAAGTTCATTCAAATTACTCTGATCTTATCGCCCTTCCCAAATCCCACACCCACTGCAGATTCATCTCTTGCCGCCTCCTCCCTCCTCTGTACAATGGCCCAGGAGGGGTTCCAAAAGCTAAGTGGTTGGTAGTTACGAAGGAGAAGCCGCCTGCGGAAGAGTCAGGGCCCAGCGGCCTGTGCCCAGGGGCTCGGCGCGGGTTCCTGGGAAATGGGGGTGGGCCGGTGGCCACCGGCGCGGAGCTGGAAATGAAGTGGTTGCGTGTGTTCCACAGTCACTCGGAGGAACAGTGACAAATGGCTTCATATTAACATCCTAAAGTCACGCAGTGGCAGGAGCGATTAATTGTCTTCAGTCCTGAAGGGTCTGGCCGCCGGGGCCGTGATGAATGCCCGGCACTCCTGAAGGCTTCGTAGCAGGCGCCGCGTGGCGAGCGCGGCGGGGGCGGCCCGGAGCAGTGGGCCGCGGCGTCGGGAAAGCCCGGCCCGGTGGGAAGCACACGGAGGAGAGGCTGCGGGCTCCGGGGGCGGTGGCAGGAGGGCTCTCCCTCCGTTCGGAGGAAGCCCCGGCTTCGCACTCGGGTCTGGGCCCAGGCACCTGCTGGGAGCTCGTGACCCGGTGACTCTGGTGGCCTCCGTGCTCCCGTTTCTGGGGAGCCAGCTCCAGGCCACATCCAGGGCGGCAAACCCCCAGGTTTGTGGAGGCCACCCTGCCCTGCGGGCCTCACCAGCTCAGAGCCAGAGTGCAGATCACTAGCTGCTCTCCTGCTCCACGCGGTCGTGATCATACAGACCACACGTTTTTACACACACGTGTGTGCGCGCCTTCTCAAGGTCTCAGGGATCCGGCTGATGGCACCGTGGATCATGGCTCTGACTTCTGGTGTTCCATGCAGGTGTCCTGCACCCGTGTGTCCACCCATCACCTGCGCTTCCTCGGAGGAGACCTGGGGTGTCCCTCCTCGGCCCCCCTCAAGGTCACTGCGGTCACCCCCCACCTAGGGCTCCCAAGGCCCGAAGGTCACAGGGCTGTGTGGCCCATGCAGGCTCCAGGGCTTTGTATTTCATCCCTAGTTTTTGGAGAAGTCCTCTTGGAAGTTGGTATCTCAGATTGTTTTAGGTTGAAAAAATAAGAGAGAAAACCTGAGTATTTAACCCCAAAGTTCATGAGCACTGCTCTTTGGGCGTCACCACGTTGTGGCTCCTGGCTTCACCCTCTGGGGTACCCAGCCTCCCTGGGCTGCCCCTCATTTCCCTCCAGGATGTGACCACAGCACAGCCAGGTCGGGGGGCCCATTTCTTTCCACCTTGGCGGGAGTCAAGGAAACCATTCCCCTGCGCGTGGGGCGCCAAGTGCCAGAGCCTACCCTCTCTCCTGGAGCGGATTTGCTCCCAGTCACCCATCAACCTTCTATTGAGCCAGAGCCAGCCTGTTTCTGCCATGGCTGAGATGCAGGGGGGTCAGGCAACCAGCTCCCGTCCTGGAGTGTCAGCGGAGGGGTCTCCGGTCAAACTTGCAGCCCGCAGAGCCGAAAAGCAGCAACTTCATGGAGGGCTATGGGCAAGTGGAGCGGGCAATGGCAGCCTCACCCCTGCCCCCCCATCCTCTACCCTCCCCACTTCCCCCCTCCCTGTCCCCTATCCCTGTCCCCAGGGCCTCCTGTTTCCTCTGCTTGGGCTCCCTGGGGCTCCCTGGCCAGCAGAGCTGCTCCCTGGGACCCGGGGCCCCTCCATCTCACCGGCCGCTCCCCCCGCCCACTCTTCTCACTTAACTTGTTTCTCTCCCCACCTGCGTGTGAGGCTTTTCTCGAGAAAGATCACATTAAGCAAAGCGAAACTTCATTCATTCAGAATGAAGGTGACACAAAAGACACCAGATATGTCTTATTGGAAAGCTAGACACACAGAGTATTTTTAGGAGAAACACACGAGGCCTGGTGATGAGTTTCCATGGGAAACGGGCTCGCGGCGCTCTCACACCACTGCTGCCGGTGAGCACTCCCGTTAGAGTGGAGGCCGGCTTTCTTGAGGTTGTAGGGTATTGATTTTCTCAGGAAGAAAATAGTTTGAAGTTGTACTCAATAGCAATTATGTACCACAATCTCTAAATTCATGAGCTTTTCTATTTTTAAGCCCTGTCGGGTGCCCTCCAGGTCCCAGGAACGGGAACACGCATCTCAGTTCCCAGGGCCTCCTGTGGTCACAGCCCATCCCCTGAGATAGAGGAGCAGCCTGAGTCAGGCAGCCTGAGGCCTGTCGTCAGTGATGGTACGAGTATGTGGAAGCGATGGTCCTATCCTGGCGTCTGTAGTGCCTCAGTGGGACCCGGTCACGAACATAGGTTTTAAAAGTATTGCTATCCATTTTTATTTTCTTAGCACTATAGTGTCACTTGTGAGATGTCTCGGAGGGAGGGACACGAGACTCCCGGCTCACCAGAGGACGGCCACCATCTGGCTATCAGGAGCAGGATCAGAAGAAATGCTTTGGTCTTAGACCCTCTTGGACTTACACCCCTCAGCACATGGAGTTCTACCTATTTCTGCATCTTTCATGAAGGGCAGTTGCCCTCGAATGGGCAGCATGGCTTTGTCACCTGCTCTCATGGATGTAGCCCAGGGCCTGCATTGCGGGGCCACCAGGAGAGCAGGCCAGGCATGCATTTGCAAAGGCTTGGGGTGACTCTGGAGCCCCGGCAAGCACACGTGCTCTGATCCTGGCTCTGGAGAGTGTAGCACAAGCGCAGGCTTTTCAAAATTGAGACATTTTACATAAAGAATCCGGATGTCTGACACTCGCTTTAAAAAAATAAAATCAAAAGTTGTGAGCAGCTGCAGGCCGCCTGACCTCCTGGTATCTGTGCCGAGCAGAGGTGGGGCCCTGGGGCAGGCAGGCACCCCCAGTTCACCCTGCCTTGTCCTACCACTACATGTCTGGGGCTGGCCAGGCCCCTGGGAGTGAGGTGGTCCCAGACCCTGATTTCCACCCTGCTCTGCCCCAGAAGGATTTAAGGCATCTCTTAGAAGGATCATGTGCACCGATGTCAGGATGAAATAGTCAAAGGAGGAGAGAACCATGCCCTCAGGAGTCGGGAAGGTGCCAAGGCAGCCAAGCCATCTGGCAAAACTGCAGCGTCTCATTGAGGGAGACCTGCTGGAGGGTGGGCAACCTGGCACCAGTGGGTTTGCCTTCAGCTCTAGGCCCTGCCGTCCACTGCAGCCTGGGAGGCAAAGGAGAATCAGAAGTAGAGCAAGGCAAATGGGAGGGCAGACAGGGGCCGCATGTACCCCAGGAAGGAAAAGAGGAGGTTAAGGGCCGGGATTAGGGCCTTCCCATCATCAGGTGGCCACTTGTGGCCAAGGGCATAGCCTCCTGGCAGCTGCAGAGGGTGAAGGATCGCAGTGCACACAGGTAAAAAAAGCCTTATTTCAGGGCCATAAATATGGGCTCTGTAGGGTCTGGAGTTTCAAGTAATAACACAAGTGCCTGTGGCTCCACTCACTGGAAGTGGTCAGGCTGAGTGGCCTGAGCCCCAGGGACAGTGTTTGCATGGATGTGGGGGTTAAACAGATGATGTTGTGTCCAGAAAAGATAAAATCCAATGGATCTGTGAGGTCACGGGAGGAGACAGAAGCCTGCGAGGCCCAGAAGTCTACCTGCGAGATGGCACACAGCCCCCCAGGCCCAGTTTGGTGATGCAGGGAGTTCTGAGGGCCAAGTGATGCATCCTGTGGGGGGAGGGGGCATCCTGGACCTTGCAGGACGTGAGCAGCATCCTCCACCCTGTGGACACCAGCGGTGCCCCCAAAACTGTGCCCGCATATGGCAGATGCCCATGCAGCTGCAGAAGCACCCAACAGTCCATGTGAGTCGGCATCGGGTTTTGGCCCAGCAGTCAGGATCCCTGCCCCTGCCAGCACCTTGTACGGGGTCCCCGTAGTTCATCTGCGCAGTGGGGCTCAGAGAACAAGTGGGAAGTCAGAGCTCTGTCACTGCCACCAAACACAGTGGGACGTTGCCCAAGAGGCCTGGGCATTGTTCTTACCCAAGAGAAATGGACGAAATGTCAACAGTACTGAGGCAACAGACATCAAGCAGAATAACAATACTCTTGGTTTAACGTTCGAGGGGATGGGGATGACCAGTGTTTACTCTGCGCAGGGAAGCCCTTAATGAGCACGCAGGTGAAGAGGGAGCCTAACCTGCTTGGTGTGGTAACATTGCGGCACCCGGGAGTCTTGTTTCCCGCCCCCATTTGGAAGTCAAGCAAGAGCAACAGAATGTTGGGCTCAGGGGGGCCCCGTCCCTCCTGTCCCCAGAGAGGCGGCCCATTTTCTCTGGATCTCGGCTTCCAGGGGACTCAAGCACCTTCCCGATTCCTCCAGCAGCCTGAGCTGGGCTCTCCCAGGGGGCCTTGGTGGGAGGTGTTGTGTGAGCCCACCATCATCCTCGGGGAGACCGGCAGCAAGGTGGCAGGCAGGACCTGGGCCCGTGGCACCGACAGGGCAGGGACCACAGCTGAAGCCCAGAGCCCTGGGGACCGGGTGCAGATCGTGCTGAGTCAGGGGACCCAGTAGGGAAGTCAGTGCAGGTGGGTGCACGATTGATCATGTGCTCACAGGTGTGAAAGGCCGGGGGGTGTGCCTCCAAAAGCCACGAGTGGGAGAAGCAGAAGCCCGTGTTTACCTCGCTGTAGAGATGCTTCTTGGGTGCCCCCGGCCCCGACGATGTCCAGCCACCCGGCACGGGGATGCTCAGTGTCCACATGGTTCACACTCCTCACCTGCCTGTGTCTGCTGCCGCCACGCCTGCCTTGGCTCCTCTGGGGCCCAGAGCAGAACTCATCTTGCATGAGATTGCATCTCCCTCCCTCCTCAGCGCCTTGCCACTGCCTCTCATGATGTGACGCCACATTGGTGCAGGCCCAGGCCCAGGAGCACACCTGAGGCCTCAAAGTGTTGTGTCCAAGATTGCGAATCCGAGAAACCACCAAGTTGCTGACACCGATGCAAACACACGAGGATTTATTTACAAGCTCTAGCTTGGGTCCAAGTATACCCGACACAGCGGAGCAGGGACTTGGACCCCGAGACTAAGAGGCGTAGCAGCTTTATAGGGGCCAGTGGCCGATGGGATACGCAGAAAGTTGCACAGTCCTGTCGGTCCACACGCAGGTGGCCAATTGAATAACATCTTACCCTATAGTATCCACTTGAGCTGGCCTATTACTTTGGTCAGAATCGGCGCGCAGTTTTGGCGGGCACAAGGCAGGGTTACATGGTTATGAGCCGATTTCCGATTAGGGTGTGCCCTGGGCTTGACTAGGGTGAGGCAGCGCCTTAAGCAATAAGCAGGTCATGTGGGGGTCACACAGGAGGTGGCGGGTGCAGCACAAAATGGAATCAGTCCTGCTCTGCTTGTCCAGGGGTAGGGGATTTTTGTTAAAATTTCCTGGGTCCCACAGAAGGAGGCTCCACGAGGCAGGTGTTCAGGGAGGCCACGGCCTCCTCTTTGAGGCTCCTCCAATTTGCTCCCAGCTGAGGGTGACTGAGGGAAAACTTCCCTTCCTTTGTAAGGAAGGCAGTTCCTTTTCCCACGCAGCCCCAGTGCTGATGCCAGACGTCGTCGTTCGGTTTGTTTGTCGTGACTTGCCACTCTGGGCTTCCAGGCTCTTCCCTGTATCCCAGTTATTCACTGTCCCAGGCCACTTAGGGGTGGCAGGACCCTGCCGTTTGGGACTCCCAATTCCGTGCACATCAGGATGATCAGAGCAGTGCGTGGGGTGCCCTGGGCCCTCAGAGCAGGTGCATCAAGCCCTGGGCTCCCAGCCCCATGGGTGAAAATACTGAAAGCCTCCGTGTCGCTGCGTGTCTGGCACCATGACAAACCCCCTGCAGTGTCTACCGCAGATACTTTCCAGTCCATGTGCTTCCTCTCATGGCCAGGGCTTTCGTTCCTTCTGGAGGGGGGCGGTGCTGGGGAGAGTGGCTGGAAGGACTGTTGGAGGTCAGGGTCTCATTTGCGCTTTTCTTGGGCATAAAAGTCAGCGGCTCCTTGCTGACAATGCGCCCGCCGGGAACTTCTGAACAGAACAGGAGTGTAAGGGTGTCATGCTGACCGCGAGGTGTGTATCCAGCCCACGGCTCCAGCAGCCCCAACAGCACATCCCTGGGGCCCCTGCCCGCTACAGGATGCATGTGGAAGCCGCAGTTGCTGCCAGGCCAGGCCAGTGTCTGCGTGGAGGGACCAGGTTGCGGTCTTGGGCCCCAGGTGGACTCCCCTTGCCCTGGAAGGGGGTCGCTCGCAGGGGACAACATGTGACATCCAGGCGCTAGTAGAGCAAAGTGGATGGAAAAATGTTTCCAGGTCTTTTTTTTTTTTTTTTTTTTTTTTATGATAGTTACAGAGAGAGAGAGAGGGAAGCAGAGACACAGGCAGAGGGAGAAGCAGGCTCCATGCACCGGGAGCCCGATGTGGGATTCGATCCTGGGTCTCCGGGATCACGCCCTGGGCCAAAGGCAGGCGCCAAACTGCTGCACCACCCAGGGATCCCTGTTTCCAGGTCTTAATGATAACTTCTACTGAGCTGCACTTGGTTTGTCATTAAGTTGTGACCGGGACCCGTATTATGTCTGATATAAAGGATAGAGGAATTATATGCCTACGGGTGATTATATTGCATTGTTTGGTTTATGAGCCTCAGTGAAAAAAGTCCCACAGAGAGAATTACCCATCACAGCCACCTTTAAATGTAGACTGACTTGCTGTAAAACGTGCAACAGGAGAGAGCTGACTCTGTCCTGCGGCTTTGCACACTTCTGAGCACAGGCGGCCTGGGCCAGCTGCGTCCACGTCAGACGTGGAGCAAAGACCATGAGCGGTCCAGGCTCAGCTGAGAGCTGTTGGGGCGTGGGGCATGGGTGCTCTGGGCTCATGGATGACCCTGGGGGTTTTCAGCCACTCTTGAACCACGGATGCCTCGGCGGCAGTCTCCAGGGGTGTGGGGGGGAGAGGCAGGCCATCCTAGGTGGTCTCTAGGGGTGTATGGGGAGGGCCGGGCTGTCCTAGGTGGTCTCTAGGGGCGTGTTGGGGGACCAGGCCATCCTAGGTGGTCCCCAGGGCTGTGTGGGGAGAGTGGGCCATCCTAGGTGGTCTCCAGATGCATGGGGAGGGCCAGGTCATCCTAGGTGGTCTCCAGGGCTGTGGCGGGGTGGGGGGGGGCAGGCCATGCTAGGTGGTCTCCAGGGCTGTGTGGGGAGGGCCAGGCCATCCTAGGTGGTCTCCAGGGCCATGGGGGGTGGTGGGGACCAGGCCGTCCTAGATGGTCTTCAGGTGCATGGGGAGGGCTGGGCCATCCTAGGAGGTCTCCAGGGGCTATGGGGGGCTGTGCTGTGCTAGGTAGTCTCCAGGTACATGGGGGCGCCATCCTAGGTGGTCTCCAGGGGCATGGGGAGGGCTGGGCAGTCCTAGGTGGTCTCCAGGTACATGAGGAGCACTCTAGTAGGCACATGTCTCAGTTCTGAAGGACCCTGAGTCTGCTCTGGAAAGGACAAAAGGACAAAATTGGTCCCTTCAGCCACAGGACCTGGAGATGGCCGCAGAGCACCTGACTGCATCCCGCCTGGTCCCTCTGCCTTCCCAAGAGGTGCCAGTAGGCAGACAGATGGGACAACTTGAGAACTGACTGCTCCGCCTGAGGGAGCAGCAGAGGGACTGTGGGCCAGCAGTGCCAGGAGCCAGGAAGTCCCCCGATGGAGCCCCTCCCTGAGCAGCCGTCAGACCCTCCTACACAAATGCACACTCCCTTTATCAGGGCTTGTTCATTCTCTTCGTATTTTTATTTTTTTAAAGATTGATTGATTCATTCATTCATCAGAGACACAGAGAGAGGCAGAGACACAGGCAGAGGGAGGAGTAGGCTCCAGGCAGGGAGCCTGATGTGAGACTCAATCCCAGGACCCCAGGATCAATCCCTGAGCCACCCAGGTGGCTTTGCCACAGGCTGGACTCACGAGTATTTTGTGTTTCCTCATTTTTCCAGACTTTCTGGAATATATTCAGGGTGTAAAAGCGGTTACATTCTTTTCCTTAATTTTAGTTTAAGGCTTTCCACAAAGAGTTCCATCAGCAGCCATCTCCCAGGACCAGTCCTATTCCAAAATAACAGCTCCCAGAGTAAGGGCCCCTTGGATCCCCTGCGGACACCCCTTCCTCGTCTCATGGACACGCACCCCTCCCAGAGACAGGAACTGGCCATGGTCACCAGGCGGATGGGCTCAGCAGGGCAGGGCCACAGGGGGCCGGTGACCTAAAGTGGATGGCACTGGTGTACACATGTTGCACTCATTCTGCAGAGACCCATTTTTAAAACCACAGGTGTGTGGAACTGATAAAAAGAACAAAAGCCAACTGTCTTTTTTCAAACACAATTATTATTAGTGAATTGTTACTCAAGCAGGATTATTATTACTTTACGGGGAAGCTTGGAGGGTCTCATGGGGTGAAGGGGACTGAGCCTGCCCAGGAGCCTGAGGCCAGATGTGGCGTCTCCCTTACACTGTGTGTGTGTGTGTGAGCGTGTGTGTGAGGTGCTGTGCGTGAAGGTGTGTGTGTGTGTGCCATGTGTGTACATCTAGGTTGACAGCATATATATCTGTATGATGGTGAGTGTCTGTGAGACACGGCTCCTGCAGGGGACCATGTTTACACGGATGTAGATGGCATGTGTGCACATGTGTGAGATGGGACATACGCGTGTGGGAAAATATCACAATGGTGTCTGCATGTAATTGATATGGGATGTATGTGGGAGTGTAAACTGTTCACTGGTGTGTAGGTGATATGTGTACACACCTGTGTGATGGCGTGCGTGCATACATGTGAGGGGAGGACAAACCTGGACCGTTCAACACTCTGCAGCCAAGGGGCCTGGTGCTGGGTTTTTAGTGAGTGGTGAGTGAGGGACTCTGAGCGCCCCTGCTCCCAAGACTGGGCTGCATTCAGGGACAGAGCAGCAGGGGGAGCGGAGAAGCAAGGGTGCTCTGGAAGCACGACCACGTGTGGGGTGGGGGTCAGCGGAAAGAGGGCAGCCAGCCTTCTGTGGGTGTGAGGAGGGCAGGCCTGTGGAGCTGGTGGTGAGAGAAGGGACATAAGCAGATGTAGGCAGATGGACGCGGAGGGGGCTCGAGGAGATGGGACGCGGGGGGGGGGGGGGGGCCGCAGCTCAGGGCACAGCAGCTGGGGGGGGCCGCGGGCCGGGTGGAGCGCATCAAGGCTGCTGAGCAGCAGGGACTGCCCCACAGGGGGCAGAGGGCAGGGAAGCTGAAGCCGCAAGGTGCACATGGGGTGTGGGGAGTAGCGCAGGGAGGAAGAGTGACTGGTGTGCCGGTGAGCAAGCTGAGACCAGGCCTCCCCTGGGGCACCACTGTTGTGGAACAGCCTTGCAAGAAATATTTAGTGGTCAGCAGCGATCTTTCCTTAAAGGCCTTATTTTATTGTTTTAAATTCTCAAGAGGGGGTGCCTGGGTGGCTTGGTCGTTTGAGTGGCCAACTTAGGGTTTGGGCTCCAGCAGTGATCTCAGGTTGTGATCTCAGGTCGTGGGATCGAGCCCCGTGCCGGGCTCTGTGCTCAGTGGGGAGTGTGCTGGACCTTCTCTCTCTCCCTCTCCCTGTCCACTCCCCCAGAACCTGTGCGCACGCTCTCTCTGTGTGTCTGAAAAATATATAAATAAAATACTCAAGTATTTTAGAGAGATCAGGATGCTGGCACGGGGTGATCCAGTTAAGCAACAGAGTTTGGGGGAAACCAGAAGTAAAACATCATTAGAAAATAGACTAGATTTCTAGTTTTGTTTGGGCATATTCCAGACAATTTTAATGGGAATTTTAGATAGGATGGAGAAAGGCTGAAGTGAACATAGAATAACTTCCTAAAGGGTTTGAATTGAAAGATGGTGGGAGATATATATATATATTATATTTTTGCTGAAAGACATTTTGTTGCTGTTTTTTAATAAAATAGTTTCATGTTAGGGCCAATGGAGAGGGTGTCACCTCTATTTTGTAAAATACTTCAAATTTTCGGACTTTAAAACTTCCAGGTCAATCTGAATATGAGCCAATATGAGAACTAATAATAAAGGCCAAGTAATTTGGTAATTTTTTTCCAAAACATATATATATATATGTATATATATATATATACATATATATATATATATCTCAGATAGGTTTATAAGAAACTTTAAAAGCCGTCTCAGTACGCTAAAGCATCCTATTTAAGATTATATGCTAATTTTGTACCATCCTTGCTAAAATGCCAACATACAGCATCTACAGAGAAGAGCTGAGTATTTTTTATTCACTAGGCTATTTGGTAGCTATGGGTGAATTCATACGGAATTCTGAAATACCGCTACTGAACTTTTTTGAGGGGGGTGGCTGACCCTGAACCTTCTGGATTGCTCCGCGTTGTATTAGAATGAGAAGCGTCCAGCTGTTTCCAGCGCTTGTGCCCCGTTAGATCTAAATGCTCAGGCAGCCCTGGTGGCTCAGCAGTTTAAGCTCTGCCTTCAGCCCAGGGCGTTGGAGACCTGGAATCGAGTCCCATATCAGGCTCCCTGCATGGAGCCTGCTTCTCCCTCTGCCTGTGTCTCTGCCTCTCTCTCTCTCTGCCTCTGTGTGTGTGTGTGTGTCTCATGAATAAATAAATAAAATCTTTTTAAAAATAAAATAATAAAATAAAATAAAATAAAATAAAATAACATAAAATAAAATAAAATAAAATAAAATAAAATAAAATAAAATAAAATAAAATAAAATAAATGCATGGACGCATATTTGCGATACAAAGTCAGGGGACAGCACTCTACAGTGGTTCCCCCTCTGTAGACTCCAGGTAACAATGCCCAGGCCGCCAGGCAGGGCCGCTCTCTCCTTTAACCCCAGCCTGTTTTCACACATAAAAGCAGACATCAGAGTCGTTCCTGAAAGTATATGTAAACAGCACAAAGCTGAATTACATAATTGTGAAATAAACATCACTTGAACTGCTGTTCTACTTTTAACTCCAAGCCCATTTAAGGGAAAAAAAAAAAAAAAAAAAAAACTTCCCAAACAATTATATGGACCAGCAGCATGCAACTGACAGAATTCCTGGAAGAGCTTTTGGGCTGAAAAATAGCACAAACCTGGGCACTCTCCATGGCAGTATTTTGTTTCCCATCATCTGGAAATAATGGCAAAAAAAAAGTCAGATTCTCATTCACAGAATGAGTTTTTCCTACAAACATTCACTCTAAAGAATTTTAGCTCAATTTTGTAAAGAAGAATAAAACCTAACCGTGAACATACTACACACACACACACACACACACACACACACTGAGCACCAACTCTTAAATATGTATATTATAGCATTATTTTTTAAATAACTAAGGTTAGATCTTTACAAAGAGGTGGATGGAAAGTGATAGGCTTTCTAGATTGTAGGGCCTGGGGGTTAAGCACCAGATTAACCTGAACGGCAGCAGCGGTCTGCAAACATGTGGCCTCAGGAGCAGCCCAGCTCCCGCTGTCCCAGGAGCTACCAAAAGCAACACTAGTCTCTGCAGCTTCTCTTGTTCTCACAGGAATTGTCATTTCAAAGTTTGAGAGAGGAAGTCTAAAAATTCCTACATATTTGTTAACGGCTCTTTCAAGCATAATTTTTTTTATTTTTTATTTTTTGCATTTTGTTGCATACATTTTGTTGTTGTTGTTGTTGTTGTTGTTGTTCTTTAATAAAATAGTTTCACATTAGGGCCATTGGAGAGGGTGTCACCTCTATTTTGTAAAAGACTTCCTATTTTTGGACTTTAAAACTTCCAGGTCAATCTGAATATGAGCCAACACGAGAACTAATAAGGCCATAGTAATTTGGTAATTAAAAAAAAAAAAGACTATTTTTCTGTTTAGAGTACAGAATTCACATTTTTTGGAAATAAAGTAAAAATATTTGAACCAATAATTTTACTATTTCTCAATTCCTCTCAATTTTAAAGTGAAGGGTAAATATCTTAAGGCTGGTAACATATGAAATGCAGCAAAAGCTTATCCTAAAGAATCTCTCCAGTTGTTGAATTTGATTGTCCCTGCTTCCAGCACACAGGGGTGGGTGGCATGCAGGTCCTTCTCCCCACAGTGGATTTGTCTTCTTTCATGATGAATAAGGACTTGCCATTAGTGCCTAACCCTTCTACAGATATTGCCCTTGTAAACAGCTATTTATTGACAATTAATGAATTTCAATTTAGAGTCATCTATACTAACCTGTGCAAGTATCTTCTTTTTAAAATTATCACAATGACTATTTTCTCTAGGAAGCTGACCAATTAAAACATCTGGCTTTTCAAAATTCACTCATTGATATTTTTGAAATGTTATTTTAACATTTTGCTATGCATGAAAATACCATATATGCATAACTACAGTATTCAAAAGAACCTAATTTCATTTTTATAATTTAAAGTCATTTTTATAAATGGATTTACAAATCGGAAATATTTTAAATATGATTTGCATATAATTATTACAAATTATTGTTTTATTTGTTAAACAAAATTAGTTTAGATTTTCCAAAGTCAAGTGGGTATCCCAGAGGTATTTTTTTTATCATTTTCTATCTAACCATATTATTTAAAATTCCTGAAATAGGTGTTGTTTTGCTTTATAATAATCATGTTTCCCATGACTGTCTTTCCCTATTTTCTTTAAAAGTACATTTTCTTTGATAATTTAGTACATTGGAAATTTATCCTAATCACTTAAATATGTGATATATAGTATTTTGGTGTTTCCTAAATTGAAAATGAGATACTTATCACAGAACATTAGGTTCTACACATAACAAATGTGAACTGCTCTTTTAAAGAGGTATTAGCAGGATCAACAAATCATTTCAAACTATTTATATTGTTTAGATATTTTTTAGATCTTGGGGAATTTTACATATCCTATATTTTTTATTCATCAGCCAAACAATCCTAACTTCTATATGAATAATGTACTCATTTATCATGTATAAATGACTTCCATCAACATGCCTCTCAAAAACATTTTGTTATCATGTTCAAAAGTTTTCTCTGTAAATGTCACTGAAATTGAAAATTGAAATTTATTATTAAATGAGATCTAAGCTCTCATGACCAAAAAAGAAAAAAGAAAAGAAAAGCAAACCAACCCACCAGCTAACATCATTCATCCTCCAAAATATTAGCTGAACCTAGTCTCACATGATTGAAAGGACACTTTTCTAAAGTATTTTCAAGAATTAAAAGACACATTTTTTTCCTGCCCTGGAAATAAAAGATTTTAAAACAAAGGAAAATAGAATGAAAATCTGGTGGATTAATTTATCAGTTTCTGAAACAGTAGAACTAAAAAGATCAGTAGCTAAAACACAAATACTTCCTTTAATGAATTCCCTGGGAATCCGTTTACGTGGAGCTCTGAGCGCGGGTTCAGCAGCCCTGCGACGATGTAGGCAGAATGGCCGAGAGGGGGAGGGGAGGGCAGAGGCGAGGGGGGGAGGGGGGAGGGGGCCCACCCAAAAAGACCCAAGGTCAGGGAGGAGATACACCTCTGTCCCTGTGGACACCTGCGTGAGAGTTCAGGGTCCACCTGACGCCTACACAGGGTACCACCTGCCCACCCATCCTTCCTGAGAGCTCCAGAGAGACAGGTAGGTCATTAAATTCAGATTAAGTCAGGAATGTGGGGCTTTGATGTTGCAAGTGAAACCTTTGGGACAAGTGAAACACTAGCCCGATAAAGTAAGTGTAGCCATCTACTCGGGTATTACGTCATGTCATGTTTGCCAGGGCACAGACCAGTCCATGTGGCTTTGAGCTGCGCTCTGTGCTGGTTCCAGCTTCTCCTGGGGTCGCCCACACTCTGGCCACCCCGGGAGCCCTGGACGACGCAGCCAGCACCTCCTGTGGCCGCGGGAGAGCCGAGGTGGCGCTGGGGTCCCACCACCTCGGTGATTGGGGGGCTGGACACCCCGGGGCTTCACACCTGCTGGCGGGGAGAGAAACGCGAGGCGCCTATCGGCCCGGGGTGGCCCGCGCGCAGGGTGGCCGCCGAGGCCGCGTCCTGGGGACCCGGCTGGCCTGCAGCGCGCACGGCCCAGCGGCGGCGGCTTCCCGGAGCCTCTGTGCGCGTCTCGGCGGGCAGGCAGCAGGCGTGGGTTCCCCTCGGTGCCCGCGGGGCGGGCCGGGCGCCCCCTGAGGCTGCACGCGGAGCCCGCCGGCCTAGGATGGAGGCGCAGCCGCCCGGCCCCGAGTCCGCCCCGCGAGGCGCCGCGCGGAGTCTCAGTGAAGGCAGCGTCGTCAGCGCCACTCCCCCGATGTCCCAGGGCTCCGAAGCCGCGGCGGGCGGGCCCGGAGACCAGGGCCGAGCGCCCCGGTGCCCCTCGGCGGAGCGCGGGGCCCGGGCGCGCTACCCCCGTCCCCCGCCCCGCGCGGCGTCCCCAGCACCTTGGAGGCCGGCCCTGCGGTCCTGGAGGGGCCTTCCCTGTCCTCCGCGCCCCGGCTCTGAGACCCCCACCCAGGACTGGGGAGGCGCAGGAGCTCTCTGCACACGCGCGCGCGTGCACACACACACACACACACACACACACACACAGGCGCGCGCGCAGGCCGTTGCTATGGAGAGGCCGGTTACCAGCGAGGCTGAGGGCGACAGGTCCCCTCCTCCGGGCCTCCCTTCCCTGCCTGCGGCCCCCCTCCGCCGACCTCCACCCTCGCCCCACCGGAGCTTCCGGGGCCCCTCCCACCTCCTCCGCGGCCCCTGCCTGCAACCCCTCCGCTCCTCCTTCCCTTCCCAGGGCCGAGCCAGGGGTCGCCCCGGAGGCTGGAGAAGTGCGTGGAGGCCTGGGGCCCTCGGGTGCGCCCCAGCCCGGAGGAGGGCAGCGAGGAGAGACGGGAGCCACCGCTACTCGGGTCTTTGCCCAGGGCGCAGTGCCGGGGCACAGGTCTCGGGATTGGACCACCGGGAGGCCCAGCGGAGGTGGGGGGGTGTGGCAGGCTGAGACCCGAGACCCGAGGGCATTTGCTGGGGGTCTGCAGGCCTTGCCCTGGCTCGAGGCTGCGGAAGCCGGGGCCTCCCGGCACCTCCCACCCTACTGGATGTGTGAGGCGGTTGGGGTGCACTGTGGGTGGGGAATCCAGGAGAAGCCCAAGTCTGCCCATTCGGCCTCCCCTGGACCTCATTCTAGAAGCCTGGGCCACCCTGCCCTGCGACCAGCGAGGCGACAGGGGCCTGCAGGGGCTGGGGTGGACGCGCCACCTCTTAGCCCAGGCCCTCTCTGAGCGCTGGCTCTCGGCCACTGTAAATACCAAATCAAAGCAGAACCCAGGCCTGGGGTCGTTGGAAGTGAGTCCTTCAGACACTTTTAGAGGCCAGTGGGGACTCCACTCCCATCTGTGTACGACCCCTTCCCCTGAGCCCCAGTCCAGGCAACCCTGGAGAGAAGAGTGACAGCAGGGCAGGTCTGGGGGCAGTGCGGGAGGGGAGGGCAGGGCCCAGGGAGGGTGTCTGGTGTGCCCTGGAGGGGAGGGAGCGTGGCTGCGGGGGGGGGGGGGTGTCTCCGGCTGTGGGCTGAGGAGGGGCTGCCGTCTCCAGCTGTCCCGAGCCCAGGAACAATGGTGAGGCAATGGGAGAGGGAGACAGGGAGGGCGCCAGGGTTTCCAGAAAAGGAGAAACTAAAGAGCCCTGCGCAGACTGTCATCTGCATGTGACAAGGTCTCTCCCCACTCCTTTCTTTCTTCCCCTTGTTCCTGCAGCTGTAGGCCGCTGAGAACGCTTTATACACACAGATGTTGGGTTTCAGCTCCAGGGGCTCGGCTGCTCGCCCCGGGAGGTGCACACTGGGGTGCCCCAACCTGTAGCTGAGACAGGGGTCCAGGGCTTGGAGGGAAAGAAGGGGGGCAGTGGGGTGGCTGCATGCAGGAGGCCATCCTAGAGCCCAGCGGGCCTGGTTGCCCCCAGACTCCAGCAGGGCCCAAGAGCAGTGATCCAGGCCAGGCCTTTGACCTGGGGAGCAGGAGGGCAGGTGGACTCCCCGTTTTCACCTCCGCCTCAGACCATCTTTTGGAGCCGATAGCCTGCAGTGCGCCTGGACCAAGAGGTGGCAAAGTTCTCACTCCTTCCGCGGCCTGCAGGGTGCTTTGTGCGGGAACTGGAGACCTAAACACTTGAGGGTAAAGGGGGAGGGCGGGCATTTCCTCCCCTGTTTTACCAGCGTGATCAGCCTGCTTCAATTTGGAGAGACAGCAACCACCTGCCCCCCCCCCCAACCATGGCAGAAGTGGAAGAACTAACTCGAAAGAGCGGTTTGCCATGACTGTTTCCCTTGCAGTCTCGACCCCCCCCCCCCCCCCCGGCCTTTCCCGGGCAGAGGTCGCAGGCCATGCGTGCTGCCGGTTCTGGCCGGCCCCCTCTGCCCGAGCGCTCCCCCGAACTTGCCGGGTTTGGAGTGCACTCGAGCGGTGCGAGGGAGGACGACTGGAAAGAAAGAGCCGGCGAAGGCCCGGGCGATGTACGAATGACTGACAAAGCCGATGTCCATTCATAGTCTCGGGCGGGAGACGGTGTTCCGAGAGCCGCGGCCCCTTAGCCAATTGCTGTCAGCAACATGTGGGGGGGGGGACATCGCTATAGCAACCGGTGGCTGGGCCGCGAGCCGCGCCGCCGCCGGCCGGGTGCGCGCGGGGCCGGATATAAGGCGGGGCGGGGCGCGGCGGCCGCGCTGGATGGAGCTGCGCGCGCGGCCGGTGGCCCTGCGGGGACCGTCCCGCGTCGGCCCCGCGCCCGTCCTCGCCGCGCCCCGGCCCGGAGCGCCTTGTCCCGGGGCCGGGCCAGAGCGGCGCGCTCGGAGCCCAGCGGAGCGGCCGCGCAGAGCTGCCGGCGCCCGCGGGCTCGGAGCTGGTGCCGCAGCCGCCGCGGGAGCCAACAGCGCACCGCACCTTTGTCTACGCCGGCCTCCCGAGAAGTTTGAAGTCAGAAGCAGGATGGACCCGCTCGTCTGTGGCTCCGGCGCAGAGAAACGGCTGGCCGTGGTGATGGCGCCGCCGCTGCCCGCGGCCGCCTCGCCCCGAGGCCGATCGGCCGGGAGCACGCCCCCCCACTCTCCGGCTTGGGCGCCGGGCACCGGCCCCTCTACAGGTAACCGGGAGCTCGGGAGCGGGGCGCAGGCACCGGCGAGGTAGTAGGAGAAAGGAGAGGGGCTGGGGGAAAGGAGGGAGGAGGCAGGAGGGACCCACGGAGGGCTCGGCCGGGCAGCCGGGCAGCTGCGGTGGGGGGGGGGGTGTGCGGAACCAGAGCCTGTGGAGGGTGGAGGGTGCGCTTGGGGGCTTGGATGGGCAACCTGGACGTCGGAGAGCCCAGTGCAGGGCTAACTCAGACTCAAAGCAGGACACCTGTCAAAGGCTCTGGCTGGCAGGGGAGGTCTGAGGTCATCCCCTCAGTGGGTCTGGGTGGGACATCCCAGGCTGACGGGGTTGGTGCTGCAAGGATTGGGAGGGGGGTGACAGCTATCCCGTCCCCCCACACACATCCGCACCTTGGAGACCGGCAGTATTGGCTGGGGCCTTCCCTCCTGGACTTGCTGGGAGCCACTTGGGCGGTTCAGATCTTCAAGACAGAGGGGCGTGGGGGTAGGGGGAGCGCATGCTGATGTGCAGAGGTGTGGGAAGAGGAGAGGAAACTGAGGGAAGAGCAGCCAGGATGGAGGGGCACCACCGGGGGGCATTTCCCTCCCAGCCCATTTTCGGGCACTCCTCACTGCCTCTCTGGGTCCGGGAGCAAGCCTGTGTGCAGTCGGGGTGTTTGGGATGGGGTCGCAGGGAGGAGCAAGCAATGGGCAGGTGGGGCCGTGGTGAGACTGCAGGATCTTCTGAGCACTGCCCCCCCCCAGCACTGCCCCCCAACCCCGCGCTGGTTGGAGACTCGCCTTGGTGTGGCCACCTCCCCTCCCCAAAACAGAACCTGCGCTTTCTCAGCAACCCCCCTCCCACCCCTAGGTGAGGCGGCTGCGTGCTTGCAGAGAGAAACTTCTCAAGGAGGGACATCATCGCCTGCCTGCCTTAACTACCTGTGTGGTTCTGAACTGCAGCCTCCTCGAGGTTCTAGAGAAGTCTCCCTGGAGGAGTCAGGTGGACCCCAAAATTAGAGGTGGAAACCACAGCGGAACTGGCTTTTTAGGACCCGAAAGGGTCTCCTGCCCTTTTGTGTCACCAGTGCGCTGACCTACCGCACTGCCCGCTGGATGGTTGGGGGATCTCTGGCACAGTTGCCAGGGCTCCCAAATGCACACGCAGGGGTCAGCGAGGACCCTCTCGGCGCTGGTTGCCCCACGGGGCTGGCCCTGCTGTCCCGGCCTTGCTGCTGATCCCCTGCCCCTGTGCGTCCTCCCACTCCGGCTCCCAGTTCCCCGGGCTAAGTCCACATGTGGCCGTCCCTGTTGGGCACCGGGGGCCTCTCCTCCTGGGGTCCAGGGTGCGGTGTGTCCACGTGGTCTCTGCCCAGCCAGCGTTCCCTGAATTTAGACGCGAGCAAAAGTGCGTCGTGGTGCTGAGTTGTGTGCAGGAGGGGGAGGGACACTCATTTCTTTTTATCAACTCAAGAGGAAACGCCCCCCACCCAAGCAAGCACACCCACTCAGCTGGAGCAGGCTTGGCCGGGGCGGGGGCAGGGGCCACAGCGGAGACGTGCCTGGCAAGCCTCTGCGGCTCCCGGTGGAAGGATGCAGGCATCGTTAGGGACACCACCCGGTGCCCAGTGGCCCGAGTGCTTTGTGGCAGGGAGTCTGGGCCACGGCATTGTCCCCCGGGGAAGGGGGCTGGGGACCTCTTGGAGAGCCTCGTGCCTCGAGTGCTTGTGGCTCCCAGGAGCCCTCGTCGGGGCCCTGCAGCCTGATCCCTTGGTCCTCTGCGGGATTCCTGTAAATGAGCTCGCGGCAGGGACCCGGCAGGGGAGGTGAAAGAAACTGCAGCACAGCTGCGCTCCACCACGGTGGGGTCCTGACCACCAACACCCCCCACCCCCACCCCCACCCCCAGCCCCAGGGCCAGGCCGGGGACGCTGGCTGGAGCCTCTTGGCCTCGGAGCCAGAGGATGGGCGAAACTCCAGTCCTGGAGAGGGTCTGGTCCTTGCTGGGAGGACTCCTTCCTGGAGACCTCGGCTCCTGGGAAACACCTGACCCCGAAGGCGCGCCAGCGCGCGCGTCGGAGCAGGCCTCCGGGAGCGGACTACCCACCCGCGGTAAACACGGAGCAGGAGCGTGTTGGCCGTGTGTGATGTGTCTGCGGTGGGAATGCCGCGGAAAACGGGAAAGATGGCTAGGGTCAGGGTTCCTCTGGGGGCCCCGCGTTCCTGGTCTGTTCTCAGCTGGTAGCTCTCTCTTCTCCCCAAGACAATTTGCTATGTATCAAGCTCTACTAAGAATTAGTTCACACAACGGTGGTTTTCCCCCTTTAAACATAAATATCGTAAATCTTCCCTGATGTCTTAAAACAGAGTAGTTCCCCAAAACTGGTGTTCTAGGAGTACTTAAAGATGGCAAGTAGATAATTTATTATCTTTTGCATATTTATTTTTGTGTCTGTGCCTGAAAAAAAATAAACAAATGTCTTATTTTAAAATAGGGTATCCCCTCTTATTTTCATTTAGGAATAATTATTTCTTGGGCATTCTTTTCTCTTGCCTATATAGGCCTTTTTTTTTTTTTTTTTTTGGCTACTTGAATGGCAGATTTGCAAGTACAATTTCATCTGCGCTAGGAACAATGGCTTTCACTTGCACAAAGGATTTCTCCCACCCTGGATTCAGACCGAAATGCCTCTTGCTCTGATAATAGCTTCTGAAAAGATTTTGTAATGCAGAGAATTAATACATGATTATTTCCGCCTGACTTCTCTCATTTATGAGAATTCTGTGGCAAATTCCAAATTAAAAATAGTTCAGTTAACAGCTTTAAAAAATACTTTTAAAATATTTTAAGACATTACCGCCCCCCCTCCCCCATATTTTTAAGTTTGGTCATTCCCATGGCCCAAAAACTATTAAAATTTTTGATCAGCCTTAAAGTGATAGCTACTATATTTTAGTAAATACATCTTAGTAAATCTATTTGAAATTTCCAAATAATCTTAAAATTTTTCATCTGGGAAAGCAAAGACAGATTTGTTGTAGCAACTCATTAATAGTGTCTAAAATCAAATTCTAAATTTTACAGGGAAAGAGAGGATTACAATCATAGTAACCAAAGTGCAGAGGAGCACAGCATGAGGCTGGGTTTGCAAAGCCAAGTCCTTAGGAATGATACAAATGAAAACATGCATAGATTAGAAGTTTCATATTAATGAAATTAAATGCCTGTGCCCATAAGTTTTGGATACAAGTGTATTTTACAATTGAAGTCAGTGGCTTAGGTAAGGGACTGCTATTGTTAACTGTTCACTGGGCACAGGCTTGGAAACATGCTCAATGTAGCTCCTGGTCCATAAATATTTGTTACCGTGAAGTTTTGTGTTTGTGTGGCTGCCTTAGTCCTCACAACCGCATTTGAGCATAAAATGTTCTCTCTCTCTCTCTCTCTTTCTTTTTTCCTCTCTCTTTTAAGCTTACCACATGGACAGCTAAAGAAAAAAAGTTTTGAAGATATTTTGCCATAAATGGCTCAGAAGACAATGTAAAGGAAGCCCCATGCACGCTTCACATTACAAGCACAGATCAAAATAGTTTAAATAGGTCAGGACAACATCTGTAGATTCTAATTTCTAAGAGCAACTCCACAAATTGTCTCTGTGGTCACATTTATCTCAAATCACAGCTTCTGCAATATTTTATATTCTAAACTCAAGAAGTTGCAGGTGGAAATGTTTGAGTGGAAGAAATATGCAATATTGTACTGCAGTTTTCTGCCAAGATACATATAACCTGATCTAAGGTTGACTTCATTATTCCTGATTATTTTTAAAAATCGTACTTTTCCTGCATCTGGAACTTAGCATTAAGTGCTTGTGTGTGCAACTCCTGCATGCTGGGGTACACAGCTACCGGTGCTCCTGTGTGACCTCTCTGCCACTGTACAGAAGGAGGTGTTCCGCTTTTAAAGGATGCCTGACTATAAATGTCAAAGTCATAAATATTTAAGCATTATTTTCTTTCAATTCCAAGCCAAGACTGACAGGATACCTCTAATTAGTCGTGGGCTCTCTGCAGGGCCCAGCCCCAGGACAAAATTTGGGGAAGGCACAAATAGTTCAAGTTTCTCAGCCTTGGGGGGGCAAAGAGGGGGGAGCACTGAGCACCCCCCTCCACCCAGGTCACACTTGGAGCAGGACAGGATCAAACTCACTTCCCAGCACATATCAGGCTGGTGGTTAGCAGGGATTCCAAGTTTTGTTTGTTTTCTTAATTCCACAAAAAGAAAGGAGATAAAATAATCAAGTTATTTAAGCTCAATCACTATGCCAAAAAGGGGAGTTCACTTTCCTTAATTTTTATTTTTTTGAAAAATTTGTATAAATTTTCGTTTCTTCCGGGATTCTTAAGACCAGACTAGCAACCAGCACCAGTTTTTCCTCTCACTGGGCCCTGCGGCTCAGCGCTAGGTAGGTGGGCACCCACTGAGGTGCGGGCTGGGAGCGGGGAGGGGCAAGGAAGAGAGACTTTTGGTTCCAGCGGTGGCACCCAAGGCCGGCAGGAGGGAGGGTTCCGAGCTCCGCAGGGACTGGCGACCTCAGCATCACAGCCAGGACGGGAGGGAGGGTGCATGGTGTCCCTCTGGCTCACACCCTCCGAGCCCCCACCCCCCTCCACCCCGAGCCCATGCTTGGGTCACCCAGAGCTTTCGCCATCAGCAGCCTCAGCGACCCCTCTCCTGACTGCAGGAGGAGCCGGAGCCATCCCCCATGAGCTGCGGGATGTCAGCCAGGGTGCCTCCCTCCTGCCCGGGACCACGGTCACCCTTCTCTGCAGGACAGCTTGGAACTAGAGGGGACCAGAGAAAATGAGACTCTGTGGGCAGGGGGGTTGCGTCCTGTTCCTCCCCGCCTCCCCTCCTCCCCCAGCAGCACCTGGGACCCGCAGGGGTGGGGTCCGGGGGAGCTGGGCAGCGAGCAGGGAGGAGGGAGAGCGGGATCTCCAGAGGAGGGACAGTCCGCCGCTCTCCTTGACATTTTTCTTTGACCTTTGAGTCAGTTTCTCGCGCTGAGGAAGGGGCAGCCGGCAGGCCCTGTTCCAGTCCCCGTGCGTGCCCAGCGCATCTTGGGCCACCATGACCGATGACCCGTCGGTGCCCCGGCCACGGTGGGAAGAGCTTCGGTGCGGCCTCCAAGCTGCATGTCCAGCCTGGGGTCTCTCCTTTGCCCCCGACCTGGGCCAGGTTGGTGTGTGGGCAGGGCCTGCCACTTGTCTCCGTGGCCTCCCGCCCGGAATCGCCGGCCGCCCTGTGCCCCTCACACGGTGAGCGGCCGGGCACCCCCGGCCCGGTGGTCCCCGGTCGGGTGCGCACTGAGCGTCCACCAGAGGCCGGGCTGGCCAGCACCCGCGTGTGCGCTCCGCGTCGCCAGGCAGGAAGGCCCAGGAAGTCCCCGGCCCGGGCGCGGCAACCACGTGAGCGCGAGGGGTCCTCCCGACGCCGGGTTGGCATCCCCCGCGCTGGCGCCCGGCCCAAGTGGGGACACGGGGACTTCCAGTGGCTGCCCCGGGCGGGCTGGCGGGACGCGCAGCGGCGGCCAGGCGGACCGAGCCGGGGCGGAGGGACTCGGACGCCCCTGTCTCGCCGCGCCGCCTCCTTTGTTGTGCGCGCTCCGTCTGCCGAGGCGAGGCTGCCCCGCGGGGGGCGCGGGCGGAGGGGGGCGAACAGTCTTACTGGAAAGCCCCTCACGGAGGTGTGCCTCCGGCCTCTTCGGGGAGCAGAGGGGATGGCCACCCAGCCGCGGAACGCAGACCCGGGGCGGCGGGGGGACCCTGGCCCGAGCCTCGCTGCGCCCTCGGGCGCTAAACCGCTGCGGGACAGGGGACGGGGACGCAAGCGAAGCATCGAGGGGCCGGGGCCGGGGCCGGGGCCGGGGCCGGGAGCTGGGGAGCGGGATGCCGGGGCCGGGGAGGCCAGGACCCGGGCGGCCGCGCTCCCTCCGGCACTGCTGGGCCTCGCTGCGCCGGGCGGGGTCCGCGCGGTTTATTTACGCGGGCGGGGACAGGGGTGCGGAGGGAACGGGGGTCGGCGGCGGCGGGCGGCTGGTCCGCGGCTCCCGGAGCCTCCACCTTCTGGGGGCGGCCGTGAGGGCGCGGAGGGAGGGGCGCGCGAGAGGGGGGAGGGGAGGGGTCCCCGCCGGGGGCTACCGCGGGGCCCGCCACACAGGCCTCCCGCAGCCCTGCCGGCGCCTCCCGCGCCCCCGCCCTCCACCCCGAGCCCTCCCTCTCCGTCCCTCCCCCTCCGCCTCCCCTCCCCCTGCGGCTCCCTTCCCCCGCCAGCCCTCCCCTCTCCCAAGCCCCCCCCTCCGTGCACCTCCCGCCGTTTGCCAGCCTCGCCGCGGTCCTCGGAGCCGCGCATCCAGGCAGGAAAATCCAGCGCCTTTTCTCATTTAACCCGCGTTTCCATTAACTCAGTCCCGGCACCAGCTAATCCGCTGCACGGAAGGCAAAAGGAGGCTAATTAATGACCAGCTTTTCCAGTCAAGACCGGCGATAATTGCTTTGGTGGCCTTTATGATTACAAGATAAAAATGGTCCGGCCTGACATAGGAGGCCCTGTGTACACTCGGGGACGGGAGCGAACGAGCGGGTGGGAGGCTGGATACGGAGCAGAAGATTACTAATAGAAGACACATAATGAACAGGCCGACCAGGCATTCATGGGGAAAAATCCATTTTGTTACCACGCGAAATTAGGTGGTGGAAAGGAGTTTGCTAATTGTTCTCGTCTTGTAGCAAGCTGGGATGAGGCGGGGCGCACGTCTCCATTCAGGTCCCCAGGAAGGCTGGAGGGCGCGCTGCCCGAGGGGCCCTCCTCCCTGCCCTGACTGTGGCCAGTACACCTGCCAGAGCGGACTGGGAGGCCAGGCACCTGTCGCCCGTGGAGCCTAGGGAAGCACACCTGGAGGCTGTCCCCTGCCCCCAGGGCAACGGGAATCTGATGGCTGGTCTCCTCAGGCTCCGCACCATGAGAAGGGGACTCGGGACCCTCGGGTTCCAAAAGCCTTGCAGCTCCCTCAGGGAAAAGCACTCGGTGCATGGTGCCCTTGGGGTCTGTGTCCCGCGGGTGCGCGCAGGGCAGGTTGGTGGGGGTGTCGGCAGCAGGTTCCTCTGGAGGTGGCCCCCCTGCAGTTGTCTTCAAGAATGCGGATGTGAAGCTTAGGAGAACCTGCCTACCCTGTGTGCTGTGTGCTGTAGAGTTGTTTGACTTTTCTGTGCTCTAGGCACCCCCCCCCCCAAGACATTTGTGGTGTGTGCTCGGGATAAACTGCTGTATTTTCCTCACACTTGTCTAGAGGAAGGGATGCGCACTTTTACTTAAGGCAGCAAATCAGCTGCCAAAGGCTTGACGTTGTTATGGTTAGAAAAATGGTGTCCATAAGGGAAACAAGTGATACTTCCAGATCCTTTTGAGAACATTGCAGTCTGTAGTGTGCTAGTTTGAGGGCTGCTGTTCTGAATGGTCTGATGGCAGCATAGTGCTGGGCTGAGCCTGACACTTATGTCTCCTTGGAGAAGGGTGGTCTTTAGGAGGTCCTAATTTGTTAGGTCCTAACATGCACCTTCTCTCTTGTTCTTCAGAAAAGCAAGCTCAAGCTTCTACCACAAGGAGCAGAGCAAGAGGACTCGACCCCGTTCATCGTGCTCACCCTGGTCTCTGTGGTGGCCATGGTTGGGGTCCTGCTGGCCTCGAGTGTCATCTACTGCCTGCGCCACACATCCCACTCCAGGCTACAAGAGAAGCTTTCGGGAGTAGGGGACCACTCTGGCCCAGATGCTACAGCTGCCTATCAGGTATGGGTTCTGTTTGTCCCCTCTGTTCCCAGCGGTTCATTTATTCATAGTTTGCAGCTACTCATCAGCATTCGTGTAAACACCCTATAACCACAGGTTTACTGCTTTGTATGAATCCTACTCTATTCTCGGCTAGTCTCCATGAGTCGTGAGAATAGGTTGCTCAATAGAAATGTGGAAAAAAGTACAAAACATGAATTATGTATGACCTGTTATCTTAGTTTGGCCACTATTCATGAAAGATGCCAAAGTTGCAAGATAAATTGGTTATGTAGACATTTGAAGATGTCTCTTAGATCATCAACTTCCTCGGGTCTTATACGAAAAGACCCTTTGACCTGGCCCATCACCACCCCCCACTATTATTTGGATAAAGTGCAATCCAGTGCTGAGCGGTGGGAAGTACACCAAGGACGTCTCCATGAGAGCAATGGTGGCGGGTGTGTGCTGAAACACGCGACCATTCCACACACACCTGGAAACAACTCAGAAGCCCCTGAGAGTGTGAGGAAGGCGGGTGCAGCCCAGAAGGGACAGTGAAACACTCACAGAATGTTTAGGAGTTCTGTAGCATGCACTTCACATTTAGTGACATCCTAAAGCAATGAGAATGGGCCAGCCCACAGCACATACAAGTCAGGTGACAACAATCAGCATCGTTCCCATTTGGGAAGGTAAAATACTTAATTATCGTTTTGAAAATTCAATCAGTATATACTTGTGAAATATCTTCCCTCATTGGGCCAGATTCTTTGTTTTTTCTAGTCAGGGGATTATGATGTATGGCACGTCTGTCTTGTAAATAATGCATCGCATTTTACAATAACATATAAGTTGAATATTCAGTATCACAGTTACACAGGGGGCTCCCAAGCTCTTCCTAGAACCACCCTCCCCCCATACTGTCTTGCCAGGTGCCCCCCCAGAGCTTGTCCGAGCCGGCTGCTTTTGCTCCGCTGGCCACCCTGACGCTGGCCACCCTGGCGCTGGCCCACAAAAGGGTTGAATGAATTTATAAAATCACTATGCTTTAAAGAGACCAAGAGATAGCTTCCCCCT
Organism: Canis aureus; assembly: GCF_053574225.1. Taxonomy (NCBI): domain Eukaryota; kingdom Metazoa; phylum Chordata; class Mammalia; order Carnivora; family Canidae; genus Canis; species Canis aureus. Next base: position 46,744,603 of record NC_135625.1, read on the forward strand.
GGCCCTTGTTAGAAAGTTCTTGGTATCACCACTGAATAGAGAAAAACTCTGGTTTTCTGGAGGAGGTCGCAAGGCAGGTCAGTAGGATCTTCTCTTATAAAGAAATGGCACCTTCGAATGTGTGGGAGATGGCATTTCAGCCTCACTGCACAGCTCTGCTTCAAAGCAAAAAAAAAAAAATAAAAATAAAAAAAAATCACGTTTGAAGAAGCAGCCCAGAAAAAAAAAAAAAAAAAAAAGTCACATAAACTAGTAAGAATTTATCCAGAAATTCTATTGAGCAAGACCATCAGTGTAGGATGCCGGGGCTTCTAGGCTGTGTCTGTGCCAGGACATAAATAAATTATCACACCAGTTCTGTTCTGTGTGCAAGAGACGGGAGATCACACAGGGGTGGATTTTTAGAAAGCATGGCATCCTTTGATATACTTTGAAATTCAAATATAAAATATTGATAGAATGGAAAGGTTGGGCTTGCATGCAGAAGTGACTAAGTTTGGCAAGAATGCAGGTTGAAATTGCATACTTAGAACCGAGTTTGTGATAATTAACAGAAAAAAAATCTTCCCGGTGACAGCTCTAATTAATAGTATCTGTAATTAAAATCATGCCCTTCCAGCAGGAAAATTGTTTGAATTTCTTAGAGTGACCTTTCTGCTGTTCCTCCTGGGGGCATGGTGGTTAAGTTGATATTGATTTTATAATGAGCTCTGGTTTGTTTAATAAGAATCTGTAATCCAGACAATAAATGAAATGTGTGCTTTTCTTCCACCCAGATTAATAAAAAGAGGGGGGAAAGCACAGAAAAAACTTTTGCTTTAAAAATACAATCTAGGAAAATTTGGAAATGAAATTATTACAAAGATTTTCTGATGGGCGTAGTTTCCAAATCACCATGAAATACTTTTAGGGAACAACTCTGGTTAACTGTAGACGTTTGACCCAAAGTGGACTCTCTGCTGGGGAGATGTTACTGCTTGAGCTGTTGAGTTGTTTGGGTTTGTGGCTCGCAGAGCAGGACTCAGCAAATGGGGATGGGATTTCAGGACTTTTACCGCTAGATTTCGCTGAGTCATGGATGAAGGCTCTCAAAAGTGTCAGTAGAAATAGAGGATGCTTACATTTATGAAGGGAGCAGGTATTAACTCAGGAATGCATCCATCCTAACCCTGGCTTTTCTAGAGCTACCACCGTCTGGGTTTTTTAAAGTATTGCAGAACATAAAAACAGTCTCAAGAAAAGTTGCTTTGACGCTTTCTTCATTTTTCAACCATTGAACTTTTCTGCACTCTGCTAATCCTATAATGCAAGTGAGATTTGGATAAACCTCCTGTTAATTCCCGACACTGGGTGATGAGGAAAACTGAGCAATTTAACATCATACATTATTTCATACTCAAACTTTCCAAGAGACAGAGGTTGTTTTTTTTTTTTTGTATATTTTTTTATTGGAGTTTGATTTGCCAACATATATTGTAACACCCAGTGCTCATCCCGTCAAGTGCCCCCATCAGTGCCTAGTCACCCAATCCCCCCACCTACCTCCCCTGCCACTACCCCTTGTTCGTTTCCTAGAGTTAGGAGTCTCTCATGTTTAAGACAGAGGTTATTGTGTACAGAGGTTAAAAGCCTGGGAGTGAGGAGCTGTGGGTGGCAAAGCAGTAAGTTTTACTTACATCAGATTATCAACTTACCCTTTAAATAGAGGAACTGAGTGTTCTTATCAGAACATGAGGAGCCTGGCTCTGGTCAGCAGTGAAGACGCGGGGAGCTCAGGGCTGGTGGCCTCTGGAGCAGGAGTTCTTCCCAGGGAGCCATGGAGGAGAGCCCGTATGTGCCCAGGTGAACAGCCAGCAGTGGCCTCATTGCAAGGGAGCTCAGGTGGGGAGGCCCCCGTGCAGCAGACCCTTTGGAAGGCCCTGGTCCTTGCCATCCCTGATAATGCACACCTTCTAGATTTTACCCTCCCAGGCTCCTGGCAGCCGATGCAGAGCCCCCACGTGCTCATAATTCACGGTTTGTGGCTTTGGGTGAGTTACAGGGCATCCGTGGAGTGTTCCAGAATGATCAGTGGGCTTCTCTTAAAATCGTTTCGAAACAGTGAGTCATTTGCATTATTAGGTCCCAGTGCAAACACGCTTAAACATGCTTCCTCTTCTTCCTAAGCATGAAGCTATTTCATAGACAGAGTCAGCATCTCAAAGCTTAGTTTACACGTGTACTTGTGTGATACTTTGGTCACTCTACCTATTGGAAAATCAAGTATTTCTTGATAGACTCTTACACTTTGACACTTACCCAGAGATCAGTCTTATCAGATAATCTGTTGAAGTTTCATTTCCTTGAGCCTGAAAGAATTGGGTGTATTAACTTTCAGAAAAACGGAAGCACATTTTGAAAGGACATTTCTTTTAACGACGGCTGCCAACTTTTCCCCGTTGTGTTACTTCATGTTATTTTTTCTCCTAAATATATAAAACATAACATGCTTGGATTAAATCTGTACTTCATTATTTAAAAAGATAATTTTCTTACTTTTATTCCCCCCCTCCACACACACACACTGGCATGTTAGCACATAACATCAGTGTCATGTAGATACGTGTGTGCACGTCTACAGCACCTGCTCGAAGCTGGTGGGGTTCGGGTCGGTGTGGATGGAGGCGTGGAGCTGTGTCCCGCATGGGATGGGCATCTCCTTGTGGGGAAGTCCTGATTCTGGGGAAGGCCGTTGGGTGACACTGCAGAAAGAAGTGATGGGGTGGTTAGAACACATCCCCCTCCTCTCTTGGAGTCTCTTTGAATGTTGCCTCCGTTTCTCTGAGGCTTTGATCACCTTGGGGCAGCCCCATGCTCCCACCCTGCCTGTCCCCAAGTGAGGGCACAGAACCCTGCGGAAGTTCCAGCAAGCGTCTTTTGATGGTTCACTTCACAATACCCAGCAGGCTTCCTTGTCCCTGGGAGGCCCTTGGAAGCAGACCCAGAGGAGAGCATGCGTTTGGGTGCAGGGCAGCCTGCACACTGGCTGTGGGGCTCACCCCACTGGCTATGCAGTAGGTGCGTGGTGGCAGCTGCTTGGGGTGCTTCCTCCGCCTGGGCTGAGGTGCCCTGGGGCCCCAGCCTAACTCCGCAGCCCAGGGCCAGGGGAGAGCCTGTGCCTCACAGAGGAGGGGGCATGTTGCCAGCTGGCTTATTCCTCTGCACATTGGATCAAGGGACCTTCTTTTTTTAAGGCAGTTGAATCTTTTGTAAGTAGCGCGATCACTAGTTAGAGAAGTGTTGTCCAATTTCAGTAGAAAACGGAGTCTGCTGACGTTTCCTTGACCCCCACCACAAACTCCTGAAATAGCCCATTTCAGTCTGAAAGCATGGCCTTTCTTTGCTTTACATTTAAATTTTCAGGTCAAAATAACTTTTTTCTTTCTTTCTTTCTTTCTTTCTTTCTTTCTTTCTTTCTTTCTTTCTTTCTTTCTTTCTTTCTTTCTCTTTCTTTTTTTTTCAACTTCCCATCAAGCAAAGTCTATCCTGCTTCAAAAACAGAAAAGTACCCTCAAGTATCATTAAAGAACTTAACGTTTTTATCCCAACTCAAGCAAGCCTGAGAATTGGGATTCTGGCTCATTTTGCCTTTGCAGGAAGCTGTTAGCACCTGTGGGTCTGTAGGGAGAATTCTCTAGAAGCTTTCCAGACACAGAGTCAATGGCTCATCTGGTCAAGGAGAAGCTAGGCTCCTGAGGGGGGAGGCCTTGTCCTGGGGTGCTGTGCACCCCGTGATCCCAGAGAGAGGCCTGAGCTCCACTGCAAATTAAGTAAAAGCCGTATTGTTGCCTGAAGGTGCCACATGCCATGGCCCTAGTCACGTGCCAGCCTCAGGGAACCAAGCAGGCCCTTGCTCTGCAGAGAGGAATGCCTGTGCATTTTGCGCCTGTGTGCAGTTTCAAGTGAGGGCCAGCAAGCCCCACGGAATCTTCTAGATTCCTTTGCACTCTGAGTCTGAGTGCCATTCCGCAAGGCATGAATCTCTAGTGCAGCCTTTCTCATAAACCTGAAATTCTCAAAGATGCCGTTTCCAAAAGCCGCAAGCGCGAGCCCATCCTCCAGTCTCTGCCCAACGTGTCTCCTCAGAAATAGCTCCAGAGATTTGGAAATAAGTCTAGAGGAGGCGGAAGCCTGGAAAGATTGCCAAAAACATATCTAAACACCAAACTGAGATATGTCTCTGTCCTAATATAGCAAAGCCATCTCCCTTGATCAAACGATAATAATTAGATCAGACTTAATTGAAAATAACAGACCACTCAGTGAGCTGCTTGGAAGACAAAAGCTTAGGATGGCTGGTACGCAGCATCCCAAGACCTGGATTCAGGGCTTCCTTCCATCACCGTGTTGCCGGGTTCTGTTGCCGTGTTGGTGGCTGGTTAGCGGATCTGGATGTGGCTTGAATAACTGTCTTTTAAGGAAGGCAAGCGATGGGGGGGAGGGCACACCAGCTTCACCTCCACTGCGTCGGGCCACGTCCCCAAGCGTGGGTCATGCTGTCTGTAAGGGGTCCTGAGGGGCCAGGGGCGTCCTGGCAGGGCTGCCGAGGGAGGGCCCAGGTCGGCGCTGGTAACCTGCTCCAGTGCTGGTCTCTGTGGAAGCCAGAGCTGCTTCCATCCCTCGGAGGCCGTGGGAGCTCCTTCGAGGGCACCCTATGTGCTCAGGGGGCTCCTGGGGTCAGACCCTGGGGTTCCCAGCTGGTGCCCACAGTTGCCTGCCAGCACCCAGGGAGGTGCTCTGACAGCAAGCGTCAGATCAGCTGTGACTTGTCCCAGTCCCCCGCCGGTGGGTGGCGCAGCTGAATTAGGGTGATTTACACCTTCTGGGCCCCAGGCCAGCGCTCTTCCCACTGCCCAGACTATGTCATGGGCCGGGGGGCCCTCACACGCAGAACCTGTCCCTGGGCTCAGACTTGATGGGCCCTCTGCCTCTCTCTGGGTGTACGTGGCCCCGGGGACTTTGGGAACGTCAAAGTCACATCTCAGCTCAGTCTCTGGCTTCTTCAAGGCAAGGAGTCTGCCATCCGACCACAGGAATGACACTGAGACCACAAGTGATGACACTGAGGGGGAATGCCATCCCTGTCACTGTGGCCACTGTCTCCACAAAGACAGTAGGGCATGGAGGACATCCTTCGTGGGCATCCTGGAGGCAGGATCAGTGTGGACGGGGCAAGTCCTGGCCCAGGAAGGCCCCCAGCCCGTGAGCTCCTGTGGGGGACCAGGTCTGTCTTCCCGGGGCCAGGCCGGCTCCCCTGCACTGCGCCAGCCCTGTGGGGGAGCCACCTGCATGCCTATCCTCTGATGCTGCCCTTCCTCCTGGATCTCCTGCCTGCACCTACCTGCAGAATGGAATGAGAGGAGCTGTGGGATCTTCGGGGGCTGCCCGAGGTCACAGGAGGTCACAGGAGTATGGATGTATATAAGGTCTGAGCAGTTACTTGTGGTGCTAGTGGTGCCCAGACTCATTGCTGGCGGCTGGGGACTCGGCCTAAGCGCCAGGGTCCTGGCAGGGACACCTCCCTTCTGGATGTGTACTTCTTACCTGGTCCTCTGTGCCCGGCCCCGATTCGGAGAGGTGGGCACATCATCTACACCAAAGCTGAAGACAGTCTGCAAAGGAAGCATGTGCTTCAGGGACATCCAGACGTCTGTGAAGGTGGCTAGGGTAGGGTGCAAAGGGGTTATTCTGCTTCTCCCCCATCTTCCCAGGACCAGCGAGCAGCAAGGCCAGCCCTCGGATGCAGCCCCGACGACAGGGGGATGGGGGTGCAGCCTGGCCCAGGTCACTTCCATCCACCCTGCCCACCTCCCGCGCCCCGGGCCAGCGCAGGGACCCTGTGCAGGGGAGCCGTCCTTGTGCAGGCAGTGGCATGTGCCCAGGGATGGATGTGTTGCCCTCACATTGTCAGGGGCAAGGCCCTGAATCACAGGGGCGCTGGCAGGAGAAGCTGCCAGAGTCAAGTGAAAGATGCAAAATGGGCTTCATGGGGATTGAGGCGAAGATGGCAGGAGCGGGGAGAAGGCATTCTCAAGGGCAACCGCAGGGACCAGGTTGCACCACCCAGTCCAGGCCCCGAACACACACACACACACACACACACACACGTCCCCTTCAGAGGGGCTTATGTCGCCTGGTTTCCCTGCAGGGGGCAGGGCCTGGATGGCTCCATATAGTCAGGCCCTCCCTGTGGGAGAATGATGCCCCCAGGCCTGCAGCCTGACACAGGGACAGCCTGGGCTCGGCCACCTGGCGTAGTGTCCACCTGGCATAGAGTCCGGCCGTCAGGCCCTGCATGCATGCGCCAGGAGGCTGGTGCAAGGACCTGCACTCTGACCCAAGCCCCCAGGGGGCCGAGGAAGTGTGTCCCAAGCCCAGTGGCATTGTCCGCAGTGCAGTGCGTGACCTGGCAAATATAGGCAAGCCCAGTTGGGCCCCTCCCGTGGCAGGGACGAGGGGAAGCCATCCTGCAAGTATGGGTGGGGAAGGGCCCTCTGCCTCTCTCTGGGTGTATGTGGCCCCGGGGACTTTGGGAATGTCAAAGTCACATCTCAGCTCAGTCTCTGGCTTCTTCAAGGCAAGGAGTCTGCCATCTGACCACAGGAATGACACTGAGACCACACGTGATGACACTGAGGGGGAATGCCATCCCTGTCATCCCGGGAATGCCCCTTGAGAGGGCCCAGGCCATGTGTTTACACTCCCACCCAGGAGACTCGGGCCGATGACTGTCATCTCCATATGTCAAGGAGGGACATTCAAGGTCATGAGGGAAGGATCCAGTCAGCCCGCAGACTCCCAGAGGCAAGGGCCCACTGGTGCGCATGCATCCTCACCTCACACTCCTCCACGGCCCCCCTGTGCCCCACTGCCTACCTCCCACCCTGCCCTCGTGCAGATTCAGAGTCGGTGGCATGTGGGTCACCCCCAAGGAACACAGTGCCCAAGCCTGGGAAAGGCTGGATGGCCGAACGCAGAAGTGGCGCCATAGGTCTCTCTCCAGAACGCTCATTTCTTCTAATGAAAGAATCACATTTTCTGCCACAAGAAGGTTGGCGAAGACCTTGCTGACACATAGGACCAGCTTATACCTGTGTGAATCCTGTGCATGGGATGGAAGTGCCGCGAGGGTCCCCAGGGAGCCTGGGGGGCCTGGGAGGGCTTCTCAGAGGAGGTGAGGGAGAGAGGCACTCAGGCGGTGATGTGGTCTGGGCAGCATCCCAGTCGTGTCTTAGGCAGCGAGCAGTATCAGCTTTTCCTCTTACATTGGAGAAGCTGCATAATTGGATTTCTCTTCTCCGCCTAATTAGTCATTCTTAAACTTTGTTCCTCAGAATATTCCAGTCTCCACTGGGGCTCTCTGCTTTGGGAATCTTGCTGATAATTAAGAATGGAATCTTGGTAGGTCATTTGTCTATTAACCAGGACAAGATGTTCACACAAATGATCTCCAGGTAGGAAGGTGACTTGTGCAAAGTATTCAGTCGGGATTTTTGATGGTGAAAAATAAACAGCCAGGATGTGAGGGCACTGAGGCCGCGACCCCTGCCACCCCACTGACTGCTGGGTTGATCCGGTGGGTCTGGCCGCCGAGGCAGGTGTCCCCTTCCTCCCTCCCTGAAGCCGTGCTGACTGGAGGGGACCCCCTTCCCCAACAGAGGAGGACCTCGGGCCCTGGCACACACGTGCGGTGGTGCTTGCTTGAGAACACAGGGCTGTCCAGTCCCGAGACTCCAACACACCCAAACAAGGTGCTGCCAGTGTTTACCTTTCTTGAAGAACATTGAACGATTTTTAAATTTAAGCTTTAAGAATAAAGCAAGCAGCCCGATTATGTGTCTGGGTGTGTGTTTGTGTGTGTCTGTGTGTATGATTATTTGGGAAACAGGGGAAAGCAGACTCAGAGATGCTGCGATTAGCAAAGAAGGCCAAATGTTTTAAAATGCGTGATTCCATATGGTGTTTGGAGAATACGAACATGAGACGGCGTTGGGCTTGGATGGACTTGATGGCTGGCGGAGTTTGGGTGGTAAATGCTGGGGTTGCTAACTGTGCAGGAAGTCCGCACCCATGCGCAGCCAGAGGACTAAGGTTCTTGAATTAACATCAGAAGTCGGGATTTGTTCTGTAAGTAAGCATCGTGTCACTTTGGTTTTCTGTGAAGACAATGGAGCAGAAGGATAACCCAAAAGGGGGTATGCCTAGAATTGCACCTTTCATAAACCAGCACAGAAACCAAGAGGGGGGAAGTACAGTATGGACTTGTTTGCAAAACCAAGTAATGGGTGGGAAGGGATGCCCCACCCAGCTGGCATGTCTTGGGATGGTCTCCCCCTCCCCAGTGTTGCTGTCCTCCACCACAGTCAAGGACAGTGAAAATCCTGAGCTCAGTGGCCCCAAACTTTGAAACCTGAGGGGAAACCAGGACCAAACTTCAGACCGTCCTGTTGGCCCTTTGAGCCATTGCTCTGTGGTCCTGGTGTATCGTGAGTCTGTGCATCTCCGGGGGACACAGCTGCCCCCATGAGCCTGGTGCCCTGGAGCCTCCCGGTGCCTCTTCTCCACCAACCCTGGTGCTGGCTCTGCTCAGCCCTCGCCCTGAATCACAGGCCGGCACCCTGGCTGGACTCATGCGACGGCCACTGGAAGCCCCAACCTCCTTGGAAGGGCAGCACCTGTCCCCATCCTGGACCTGTCTCGGATCCTCATGAGCCCTCTGAGGCCAGCGCCCTTCCTCCGCATCATGCCGGAGGAGGCAGAGATGAAGCTGAGGTGGGAAGGGGCTGGTGGGGGTCACCTGAAGCCACCCAGCTCAGGCCTCCTCAGGACCCTCTTCGGCCTCGTGCAGGCAGGTCGCCATTCAGAGTAGTGTCACATGGAGTAATTGGGCCCTGGACATGTGCAGCCCCTAAGCAGAGAGGCAGCTGCTGGGGGCTTGCCCCGCCCCCAGGCCCTGCCCCCAGACCCTGCCCTTTGGCTTAATTAGGCAACGCTGCAGAATGCATGCATGTGAATACCTTTTGTGTCCCTGGCCAGCTCCTTACAGCCCCTGGAATATCCCCTGTGCTTTTCTGTGTCTGAACCTTTGTGCGGACTATGCCCCTCACACTGAAAGCCCTCCCACTCGTCTTTATCCTTCCAGATCACTCCCATCTGTCAGCCTGCCCAGACCCCACACCCTCACCGAGCCTTCTCTCCTGGCCCTGGGTCATCCTGCCCAGTTCTCAGCACCAGGACCCTTTGTTTCCCCTAACCTTGCCCCACGAGTCTGTGGTCACTTCTCCGTCACTGGTGGTTGCATCTGGGCTTCTTTCTGCACGGCGGCCGGCAGGCCTGGTCCTGTCCCTCCCCATCACATGCTCTGCGAATGTGAGGACACCCTGGTTTCCCTGAAATGCCAGATCTGTGTGATGAATGCACAGCGCCCTGCAGGGGACCTTCTGGTGCTCAATAAAAGCTAATCCATATGTTGCACTAAGCCTCAGTTGTGAGCGGGGCCAGTTCGGGGTGTGCTGGAGGCTCCGTGAGCCGTCCCTGGTGATGTGCAGCATCTGGGGGGGCGCCCCTCACAGGGGAGCACCGGGGTCAAGTCCTGCAGGTGTTGCCCAGCATGATGGTGGCGATGACGACAAGGGATGATGATTCATCATTACCTTTCAGCAAGAAGAAAGGACAGTGGCAGACGTTTCTTATAGAAAACAGCTCGCAGCCCACTCTGCCTGGCCAGGCCAGGAGGCTCTCAGGGTTTATTGGTGACGGATGGACTTGGCTACTCTAACTGGTCCAAATTGGGATGTGCGTGTGGGCCACCCAAGACTGGCCCTGCTCACGGAGGTGGCACTGGATCTGTGAACTCTGAAGGCATCGCAGACTCCTGGACAAGATGATAACTTAATGGTAGGAGGGTGGCAGGCTGCAGCGGCCTCCAGGCCTGGGCTTCGTGTCTGTGGTCAGCCCTGCCACACACCTGTGGCCAGGTGGGGCTGTGCGGGGCTGTGAGGGCTGCTCATCCGGCGGGAACTGCCCATCTCCAGGTCCTGTCCAGCTCCGGGTGACAGCGCAAGCGGTCGGGGCAGAAGCCCTCAGTCCCTATGTGCTGGTGGAGAAAGACGTTTTATGGAAACAATGGCTTCCTTCCTCTGACTTGAGCCTGATGCTTATCAAGAGCAGAGCTGAGAGAAATGAGCATGCCTCTGCTCTTAAAGGAGAGGCGGCCTCCAAGAAGAGTGGGTTTGGCAGCCCCGTGGGGTTCAGGCCACCACATGTGGGTGGACAGAGTGGCGCGCACTCGCCAGTTGCCTTTGGGGCCTCTTCTGTGGGCTGTGTGCCACCTGCCAGGGTCAAAAGACTGTAGGAACCTTCCGAACTTGCTAAAGCTCTTGAGCTGCTGCCTGCCAGTGGTAGTCGGTACCCGGGGGTAGGATACCGCCTTCCCCTCTCTGCAGCTGGACATGATGCCGGCTCCCAGGTGGCCCTTCTGTCCAGGGCAGCACACCAACGGTGCACCCCACAAGCAGGCGTCTACTGCAGCCTCCCCCCTGTGCTTGACACTGAAGGAGATGGAAAACACCGGAAAATGACTTCCATTCTCAAGTTTGGGAGGTGAGGTGTAGTTCTTGTCCTGGTAGCTGGAGAATGACGCGTGATGGCTGTTACCTAGGGCCACCCTGGGGGGTCTGACTGCATGGGGGCAAGGAGTGGAGGGAGGAAAGAGGGAGGAGTGGAGGGAGGAGGGACGATGCCCTGGCGCCAGGGCCGGGGGCAGAGAGTGGAAAAAAGCGTTTTTTTTTTCCTTCTGACATTGGATGGCTCAAAGACCCTTCTAAATTCACAAGAGTGTTGAAAAGTATTTTCACTTCTCCAACTTAAAATGTGCCTTTTTTATTTTGAGAAGACGTCTTGCAAAATGGGATAAAATTACTCCCTATTCCTTGGCAAACAACGTTTATCGCGGAGCTGTTTGGGTTAGTTTATGAATGTTGTGGAACCCAGCACTTAAAATAATGCAGCTGCACATTGGACCAGAGGAGCGCCGTCTGCGGCCCGAGCATTAGGAGGGTGTCGGTGGTGGGGCGGGCGGAGTGAGCGCCCGTCCTGCCTGGGGCCCTGGAGGAGCATCCCTCCTGGGGGTCTTGGGCCGGACTCCCTCGTCAACACCACTGAGAAGCCCCCCGGGGGTGGGGAGGTGGCGTTCCAGGATGTTCCAGGATGAGCAGCGGTGGCCATGCACCCAAAGCCAGGTCCCATGGGTGAGCTGTGAACCAACTGAGCGCCCCCATCCCAGGAACAGTTGTGGCTGTGGCCAGATGAGAGGTGGGCCTCCCTGGGTTTCTGCTACGGCTCCGACTTCCGAGGGAGGGGGCAGGAGGGCTCTGTTTGTCACCCAGGAATGGCTGTGGCCGTGTGTGCCCTGTGTGCCCCCCAGAGCCCCCCACCCCGTGTGCAGGGGATGCTGAGAGAGCCTCTCCAGCCTGCACTGGGCTTGGCGCTCACGTTCCTCCTCCTCCTCCGCAGCACCAATGATGTATGTGATTTACGGGGCGGGCGGGGGGGGGGGGGGGGCGTGTGTCGAGCAGCTCTTGTAAACCATCTGGGAAGTCCCAGTGTCAGCGCCATCGCCCCATGGCCCAGAGCACAGCAGTCCCTCCTAGGCCATATCCGTATCCACGGAGAGGTAACAACCCACCAATGAAACCTGAAACCGCCATGGACAGACACAGGTGATCACACGGGACATTTCCCCGATGTGCCTGGTTTTCTAACGCAACCTTATCACCACTTTGACAACCTGGGATGTCTCCTCCTGCACTTTAACCTACACGTAGTTTCTAACCATTTCACTTAGTCTTCTTCATATGGAATGAAGAATTTTATGGATTCTAAATGCACCTTGTTCTGGTGTTCTTTACTACAGAAGTCGCACATGCTTTATTTAAGGGGGAAAAAATGAGCAAAATAAAAAAGAAAAGCAAAACTGCCTGCCTCCCCACCCCCACCCCCAGCAGAGCCTCCACAGGTCCAGACCATCCTGCGTGCACGGTGCCTCCCGGGAACCCGTGTGTTTGCTCCAGAATCAGAGGGTCTGGATAGAGACCTCCCCATGCTGTGTGCTCTGTAGCCCCCACGCCTCACCACAGCATGCGGACCCCTGCCCCCCATGAGGCCTCCCTGTGGGTGCTTTGTGTGCCATTGTCGGTGCTGTATTTGTGGGAGGCTGCAGTGCCCTCTGAGCTGGAGACAGGGTCCCTCCCCGGAGAGGGCTGGTTCCTTTTCAGAGTGCTCGCTCAGTGTTTTATGCAGCCTGGAAAGTAATTGGCCTTCCCCCTCCCCGGCACACCCTAATGAGCCACCCCTCCTGCTCTGGCGGCTTTGTGCAGCACTCCTCAGTTCTGCTCTGTTACCACAAATTATGCTCTCCAAATAACCCTAAAACTCCAGCCACCCTTTGTGTACACACTTAGGCAGCGCGCGGCTTTGTTCCGATTGTTCCTTGAAAGGTACAAAGCGGTTTTTCTTAAGCCTTTGTCGTCTTGGTCTTTCTTTTGGCAGAATTTGGGAATGACAGGTCTTTTCTCTTGGAGCGATTCCCACTCTCTGCAATTTTCCCCCATCAGATAAAGATTTGAGAAGTGAGACATTTGCATTATTATGTGTGTGGATGGATTTCTGCCCCCAGAATCCTATTCAACTTATTTTTTGCAAATTGTGTTACAAAGAAGTAGAAAATACTTTGAGGCTCTTGCAGAGATACCCCAGGGCCTGGGCTTCGAGGGCTTTACAGGAGGTGGCAGCCATGGGGTTGAAACGTGGCCTGCAGGCCCGTCTCCTTAGCCTGTTCCCTGAAAATGTGGGGCTGTCTGGGCCCCAGCAGACCCCACGCTGACCCTGCCCAGAGGGGTCCTGCTCCGGGCCCAAGAGTGCGCCGGCTCCAGACATGCAGGAGGCAGCCCTGTACTGCACAAAGGCTGAGGTTTTGAGTTTCCTCAGAGAGTCTGTGGTCACCCGGGCACAGGCACGAGTGTTCTCGCCGCTCCTGACACATAAGGAAACTTTTGGCCACTTTAAACAGCTCGGCACAAGCTTCTCATGTCTAATTGGTGATTGACCCTTCCGTTTTAGAAATCCTGTTACTCTGGTTTCTACAGAAAGGGTAGAGAGGGAGTCCCCTTGTTGAAGACGGTGGTCAGTGGTCATGCTGGGTTCCACCTGGCCCGTGGGGCCGTGACCCGGCAGGGGTGGCATCCGGGCAGTGGGGCCTGGCCTGGTGTCCTGACCCACTCTGCTCCCGGTGGTGAGGGGGTGCAGTGCTCAGGGCCGCATCCACACCTGCCCCGAGGATCTGCCCGCCAGCTCTGCATGACTCTTCCATTACCCCACCTTGCAGTTCGTGAAATGGAGACACAGAGCCGAGCACCTCATCCAAGTCACGCAGCTGGAGACAGGGCAGTCCAGACTGCACAGCTCTGGGTGTGCGGTCCTGGCCATCGGCCCCTGGTCGCTGCGGCAAATGGGGGGTTCATGTGGACTGGGGTCTGTGTCGGACCTGTGTTCTCTGCCATGGATTTTCCCCAAGATGGGAGTAGTCTAGGACACGTGCTTGTTAACCATGTACGGCTGCCCTGGGGAGGTCACCTGCAGAACCATGTCATCTTCTCATTATTGTGCGTGCACCCTTCTCCACAGGAACATGAAATGATTTGCATCTGTTTTCCTCAAGAACCTTCTTCACACCTGGGGTGGGTGGGTAGATAACTAAGAAGGGACAGAGCAGAGATGCGGAGATGGTCGATCTCTCCAGGAAGACCTGACACCCATCTCCAGAGGCAGACGTCCCGAAGGCACAGAGCTGCACGCTCCGAAAACCAGTGACTTCCCCTTTGCTATCTGGAATCTCTAATTCACGTGTGCAGTGGCGTTTCCTTCTGTGTCGGATGACAACAGAAACCCGCTTTGGTGAAGCCCCCGGGGGGAGTGACTCAGGACCCTCACTGAGCACTCTCAGGGCCAGAGGGACGCACCCCAGGTGCGTATAGGACGCAGCCTGGAGTAGGTCTGGATCTTGGGTGCTTGGGGCGGCCCAACGACAGAGCCATTTGAAGGGGATTACGTGACTTGTGGGTTGACCCCACGTGTGGGTTTGTGACCTGAAGATCCATGTGATGAGACCTGCCTTTCTTCCTCCTTTGTGATTAACTGCCTCTTGGTTGTTGAATCCCATGAATTACTACGTGAAGATGGTAATTGTCTCATAAACGAGGTGGTCAAGCGGAATGCTCAGGCCCAATTTCATTAATGTGGTGCTACCCCGAGCATCATTGAAACATGAGAATGGACTTGGTCTGGACCTTAAACATTGTTTATTTTTTAGTGAGGGGCTGGAAGGCCCTGCATGAACATCCTTTTCCAGCCAAGTGAAGGTACGTTTGGGGAAAATCTGTGCCGTGCAGAGGACAAGGTGTGACCCACACAGCACGTGCTGGGGTCCCAGAGGCAGTGCTGGGCTCCTGGGTGAAGGGAGTTGAGACTGTGCTGGGTCCATGCCCCCGTTGCTCCCACCCTCGGTTCATGGCATGCGTAACCCGGCCCCAGGAACCTGCGTTCCTGCCAGGATTCTGAATGATACAGATTTCAGAGCAGCATTGGGTGGGTCCCCAGGTTCCTTCCGGGGTGCACTTGCATTGTTTATGGAACATTGCCCGTCCTCCTTTGCACAAATGAAACGCTCCCTGTAGATGGCCCCAGCCCTATGCTCTACACTCACCAGATCGTTCCTTACAGAGTGTTCGCTGGGAATGCAGCGTTTGTCAGCGGCTGCGTGAGTTTCTGCTCTGTCCCGCATGGGCCCCCCGCAAGCTGATGGTGAATACAAGGCAGTAAATGCAGGGAAGCAGTACAGGGAGTGGGAACAGTGCTGCGGACTTCAAGTACAGTTTAAATCAGTGTTTATGCCTAAACCATTGCTGGGTCACTGCCTATGGGGTCCAAAGGATCACATCCCCAGGTGTTTCTGTGTGACTGCAATCGCCTTTTTTAGGTATAAATGAGACTTTTACATGAAGAGTGTGGTATTGTCCAGAGGCCAGCAGAACTTTCTGGTCAAAGGGGAGGCTGGGGAAGCCAGACGGCTCTGCTAAGAGGCTCATATCTGCATAGCACAGGACCCTGAGCCTGAGCCTGACCCTGACACTGACCCTGAGCCTGAGACTGACCCTGAGCCTGACCCTGGCCAGACCACGACTAAGTCAGCTCATAGTCTGTATCTTGTCTTTTAAAAAGAAGTTCCATTGTCCTTAGGACATTTTAATTTTAAAGCAGTGCAGAGACTGGTTAGAATGCAGAATTTCTGTTATTCTTTTACAAACCATAATCAGCCTCAAGCACTAATTAGAGGACACATGGTGATTCCCTCAGAGAGCGCAGCAGGGGAGGAGGGTGCCGTCTCCTCCTGTGAAGACGTGCACTCGCCCCCTCCCCGAGGCAGCAGGCCTGGCAGGTGTCCTCCCCTGGTTGGACGGACGGGCATGGCGTTGTTGTGTCGGCCTGGAGGGAGACCCCAGGGGCTGGGGCTGGCCCCCCACAGCCACGGAGTTGCCGGCACCCCCACCTTGTCTCGTGCTCACACCTGCTGCAGCAACCCTGTAACGAGGGACCAGCCTCCCATTCTTTCCCCAGTCCTAGGTTAGGAAGATGAGGTGGGGGAAGGACACGGTTTGCCCAAGGTCACAGGAGTGGCCTCCTCAGGGCAGAGAGCAGACCCCAGACCACAAAAAGGGCGGAGCAACCCCTGAGAGGAGGGGCTGGTCACGGATGAACCTTGGGCATGAGAAGTGGTGCCTCAGCCACGGCGGGTTGCAGGCAGGTGCAAAGGGCAGGTGGAGTTCTCTTTGGACACGAGCAAAGCCTGGGGGTACTGAGGAGTATGGGGGAGGGGGCTGACGTGAACAGCAGCATCCCTCGGAGCCTCCACGGCACAGATAACCACGCCTCCGACTGCATTTCTGACCAGATGGACCGTTCACCCCGCTGTTCACCTCCTGCTCCCGAGAGAGCTGACTGCAGCGGGGGCCACCACCCGCAGGCCCAGCAAAGACCTGAAGCGCGGTCTCTGCAGAACACAGAGCTCCAGGTGGGGCCCTCTCCCCTGTGCTCTGGCCGCCAGGATGCTTTAGCCTCTCCGGCGCCCCCCGGCATCTCAGCACACCTGGCAGATCCACGGCGCCCCATCCTGGAGGCCCCCATCTGCCGGCTCCTGTCCCCCGAAAGACCCAGCAGACAGTGTCCATGTCATTGGTGCTGTGCACAGGTCCAGGAGCCAGGGAGCTTGGACTCGGCTGGTCCTCCTAGACGGGTCTTCCTGGCACCTAGGGACAGTGCATGCGTCGCTGGAGCTGAGTGATTAGTGCTTGCTGTTCACGGGCTGTGCAAGTTCTGAGCACCTGAGCCCTCAGATGAGGAAACCAGGACTCAGAGAGGCCAGGTGGCTTGCCCTAGGTCACACAGCCCTCAGGTCCCAAAGCCAGAACCATGGTCAGGCTGTCACTCAGGTGCTATCAGCAGGTGGATGATTTCCCGGAATCCAAGGAGAAGAATCAGCTCAGGTCTCTGGAACCCTGGTTTCTAGGCGGAGCCTCCCCCTGAGACTGCATTCAGGGCCCTGCCACACATGCCCGAAGGCACAGACCCTCCCCCAGCATGTGCCCCCTCCCCGTCCTTGGGAAGCCCAGGAGCATACTGTGGGTGGCTGCCCACAGAGCAGGGCTGCAGGGGCTGCACAGGCAGACTGGCTTCAAACCCTGGAACCCATTTCCAACTGAACCCTTGTGTCAGGACACTCCTCGTGTTGGCAGCTCTAAGTTCAGGATGCACAGTCAGTCCAAAATCCAGGTCCACCTGAGCAGGTGGCCCCAGCTGTGACCTGATGTACAATGTAAAGGAAGTGGGGATGAGGCCCAGCCTCTGCATGGAGGCAGTGGGCTTCCTTGGCCCAGGAACGCTCCAGCTCTGCGGGTGAGGTGCCCCCGCAAATGGCACCCCCCACCCCCGCCCAGCCACGCTAGGGCCACCGCCACACTCTCAGGCGTGCACGCTGTTGGATATGGGCTGGGGACCGTTTCTTCTTGGAGCTTCCTCTGTTTTTAAGCATTTTGTTTGTTTAAAGAAAGACATACAAGCACTGAGTAGGCATCAGAGCGCCGGGCCCCAGGTCCCAGCCCTGCAGGGCCCCGCAGAGCGTCCACAGTCAGCCGCCACATCCCCTGTCCCACGAGGAGGTCTGAGCACACGACCAGATGCCTCCCCAACCCCACAATGCTGTGCTCCCTCGACAGACACATCAAACTCACTGAGCGCTTGCATGTTCGTGTGGGCTGAGAGCTGTTCTCATTTTTGTTGTGCGAACCCGCACTGTTCTGATGATCGACTGAGGACTTTCCCCATGGCAGCGCAGCACGCACGTCTTCGGGGACGAGACTGGTACCTGCATCTTCAAAGTGGAAACAGGCAGGCTCGGGGCTGTGCGTGGGGGCCCACCCTGCACATCCTCCTCCCAGGGTTTGTGGTCGTCCTCCTCTTTCCCTCCACAGGTGTGGGGCGGGCACGTAGCTGGTGTGACCCCAGCTGCTGTAAATAAACCCCAGCCATCCATCGGGAACCTTCCTCCGCCAGAGGTGCTCCTTCCTGGAGGACATGTTCTGAGCACTTCTGGCTGTGCTGCAGGTGTCCTTCTGCTTCCATTGGACTCACTGCTGACTCTTGCAGGTGAACAGTGTTAAATAAACCACAGTAGTGAGTGCAGACATTGCATTTCGGGTGCTTTCTAACAAAATCCAGTAGGATCCTGCGTGCGTCCATAGAGAGAAGTGGTGACCAGAGCCACCCACCTGTTGGAACCCCCATTGTGTTGGAGGCGGGAGTGTTAAACAACCTCATTGTCTGAAAACCACGTGTGAGCCAGCAAGCACAAGGATGAAGGGGGTACCCGCAGACGTGCAGCCCGGTGTCCTCCTCCTGCCCTTCCGTGACCCATCATGTGAAGTCCCCCGGCCCTCTGAATGCCCACAGCCCTGCTCCTCAAGACCTGCTGCTCTGCCAGGAGGAGGGTCCCCGGAGAGCACCTGTGCTGGGCTGTGTGCACCATCTGGCTCCAGGGAGCTGCGCTGAACGGGGTTTTTCCTCCAAGGTGGCAGCCGCCTCAGGAGGGTCTTCAACGCCAGAGGAAAGGGCAGCTGCGTGAAGGGTTCCGCGGGCCTTACCCTGCCCTGGGGCACCTGAACTGGTGGCACAGGTGACCCTGGGCACCCCCCCCCCCGGGAGAGGACACAGACACGGGAGCCATGCAGCTCCCCAGCATGGGAAGCTGGGAAGAAGAGGATTCTTCCCAGGAATGCATTTCTGATTCGTCCCTTGGGCTCAGCTTCTCTTACAAAGTTTTTCTTGCTATCATTTTATTTTGGTGGCTCAGGTTCCCACGGTGGATTCAGGGGGCAGGAGGATGGAATTCATCAGATCATGACGCAGGAGCATGTCCAGGGTGTCTTGCTAGTGAGATGGGGGGGTCCCGGCCAACCCACCCTAGGTGACAGCGGCAGCTGGTGTGCAGCTCCACTGGGTCCCTTGTGTCTGAGCGCCGCCACCCGCCAGTGCCGGGTTCACACGCCACCTTGCGTGGGGACGGCCCGACCCCACAGTGACCCGACAGTAGCTTCGTTCACCCGACATGCTGGGGTTTTCCTTTAAACCTGGACACTTTGTCTTTGGGATATTGTCAGAGAACCAATCCTTTCCACTGAAGCACATGCTTTGTTGTCCATACATGACATTCTCTGCTCGTTTTCATATGGGCCCTCATCAGTTCGGGTGTCGTTGGGGAAAAAAGGGAAGAACCAAAGAGAGGTTGCAGGGTTGCTCCTGAACACCTGAGCACAGCAGCAACTTCAGAGCACCCTATAAACCCCATCTGTCCCTCCACGACCACGATCCTAACACGGAAGGAAAGACGGCCCCATCTGCACATACGTTGCCTCATTCCGAGGATAGTGTAGCATCCCCACCCCGGTGGGTCCAGCGCCCTTTTCACTGTCTATGTGTGTGCACTGTGTGTGTGTGTGTGTGTGTGTATGCTGTGTATGGGTATTCGTGTATCTGTGCAGCTGGGGGTGTACATTCATGTGTGTGACATCTTTGTATGTGGACATACATGTGTGTATCTGTGTGTATAAATCCATGTGTATTTGTGTATATGATGTGCATATACATGTGTGCATCTCTGTGTGTGTATATCCATGTGTGAGATATCTGTGTGTATCATACATCCATGTCTACTATTGTGTGTACACATGCATGTGTGTGTATCCGTGTGTGATATCTGTGTATCTGTGTGTGTCTACTATTGTGTGTGCATGCACACATGTGTGTATCTGTGTGTATGTACACCTGTGCATGTATGTGTGTGATATCTGTGGGGGGGGGGCATGGCCGCAAAAGAGCCGTGTGGCCCATAGCGTTTGGGTGGGGCAGGGCTGGGGGCACGTAGTAGCCACAGGAGCAGCACTGACCTGCCTTCCCCGTCTCCCAGGAGCTGTGCCGGCAGCGCATGGCCATGCGCCCATCCGAACGCCCAGAGGCCCCGCACACGTCGCGCATCAACAGCGTGTCGTCCCAGTTCAGTGATGGGCCGATGGCCAGCCCCTCTGCCAGGAGCAGCACATCGTCCTGGTCCGAGGAGCCCGTGCAGCCCCACATGGACATCTCCACCGGCCACATGGTCCTGGTAAGGGCTGCGGTCCTCTCCACCAGGAACCGCAGGGCACACGCCTGCAGGAGGGGGAGTGAGGGTGGGCATGCAGGGAGGGGGCTCCTGCCAACACACGTCCCCTGATTCCCACCACACACCCAGGCCGTGTCAGAAGCCATGGTGACAACGTGCTGGCCACCGAACCCGACTGGTCAGGCAGCTGCCGGCGAGATGAAACCCAGTGTCAGAGCGCCTCAGGCTTGGTCCTCTGGGCTCAGGGGAGGGTGAGCACGTGCACCCGAACACACCTAATCATGCATGGGATTCTGCCCTGGTCATTTTGTTTTCAGTGTGGAATTTGCATCAGTGAGCGCCTGCTGTGTGTGCTGCTGTCGCTCAACCTCTGATCCACCAGGACACAATCATGGTGTCTTCCCCTCCAAGGCAGATCACCAGGTGTGGTCGGGGAGGCAGGGGGGTGTCACTGATTCTACTTAACAGTGAGGGGGACAGAGGTAGGGGCTCAGAGCCTTGCTGGTTTGCAAGACACCCCCTGGAGGCCCTGGTGTAGACAGGCCACCCTCCCCCAGGCCCTGGTGTAGACATGCCCCCCCTGGAGGCTCTGGTGTAGATGCATCCCCCATGGAGGCCCTGGTGTAGACACGCCAACCCCCCCAGCTCCTGGTGTGGACACACCCCCTGGAGGATCTGGTGTAGACATGCCTCCCCCCCCAGCTCCTGGTGTGGACATGCCCCCCTGGGGGATCTGGTGTAGACATGCCCTCCAGACGCCCTGGTGTAGACACCCCCCCCCGCCTGTCCGGCTCCCTATCCTATCTTTCCCCAAACTGCGCGTTGACTTCAGAGGGCCACGTGTGGAGAGGTGGTGCATAGCCGTGCTACACAGTTGCTGTTTGAGTTATGCTAAGAGGTGTCCATCTCACTGGCTGTCTCCTGAAGGCTCCTGGGTCCTTGGGCCACACGCATCTTCCTGTTGGTGCTTGTAAAGCACAGCCCCAAGCTATTAGCCATGACTGTCCTCCTGGAGACAGGCTTCCTGGGGTGATAGGCAGAGCGTGGTCTCCCCACTCCTGAGGCCGCCATCAGGGGAACCCGCACACAGAGCCCTGTGTCCTCGAGCCCTGTAGGCTGAAGCCCAAGATCAAGGGACCACAGCGTGGGAGTCTGGGGAGGCCCCTTCCCTGTGCATAGCTGCCCCGTTCTCACTGTGTCCTCCTGGCTCCTGGGGGGCAGGTCTCGGGGCGGCCACTTGGCGGTTTGCCACCCCAGCCTTGCGTCTCACATCCTGACCCGCAGTGGGAGCACGGTCTGCACAGTGACATGCGTTGGGGGGCCTCTAGGTACTTCCTGCCTGTGCACCCGTCCTGACATTCTGTCTTCTGACCCAGCATGATGGGCGGCGTCAGGCACTCTGGCCACCCTGTGCTGACCACCCCAAGCACCTCCCCTCGTGGGGAGCCCCGGGCCCGGGGTCCCCGCGGGGAAGGCCACAGGCACAGTGTGGCCGGCCCAGGGCCCATTCCATGTTGCCTGGCCGTGTCCTCCAAGGCACCCGCTGCAAACCTGCGTGTGTCAGAACCCCAGGGATGCGCCAATGCCTGACCTTCTACCTCATTAAGGCTACAAGGGAGATAATTCTTCGGTGATCAGTCAGCCCAACTCTCCGTGAGGGAACGTTCATGTTTATCAGACAGCAACATGATGATCTCCCCAAACTACATGCGAAGGATTCAAAGACCATCAGATAAAATACACGAGGTCCAGGTGAATCCTAGGGACCAGCTGCTCCAGATATGCAGCTGCACCATGGACGTCATGCACCTGTGACACCTCAACTTACAGACGTGATGGAGTCCAGGGCAGGGTGGCAGCAGGAGCACCCCATAAGGTGGAGAGGAGATGGCCAAGTTATCTGGAAAACACACTCCTCACCAAAACCTGTGGCCAGTGCGCAACAGTGCAACGTTTCCGTTAGCAAAGGATGGAGAGCGTGTTGGAAGGAACAAGTGCGAGGTTAGAAAGGCAAAATGGACCCGACACGCTAGAGCACTGTCAGGGGCAGCAGACCTGGGGTGGGGCTGACCTAGAAGCAAGGCTGACCTGGGGGTAGAGGTGACCCAGGGGCGGGGCTGATGGGGGGGTGTAGGGCTGACTTGGGGGTGGAGGTGACCTGGAGGCAGGATTGACCCAGAGGTGGGGCTTATCTGGGGGCAGGGCTGACCTGGGAAGCAGGTTGACCCAGGGTGAGGGTCACCTGGGGAAGGAGCCCCCACCTCCCAGTCCCCAGCCCCCTCTTGGTCTGGTTACTCTGCTGTAGAATCCAGGGTTTCCTGCCTGGAAGCCACAGGAATGGAATTCTAGAAATAAACGTTGCAGCCAGCAAGTGACCAGAGAGAGGAAGCAGGCACTGAGGCTTTGCATGGAAGAAGGGAGATCAAGGGCTGACGGGTCAGCAGGGGTCAGGGGTTGCAGGTCACCCACTACTCCACAGTGACAGCACTGGTGATACTAGCCTGCTAGGCCTGGGTAGCCTTCTTGGGGAAGAGGCTGAGGGGGGAAGGATTAGTACCCCTGCTCAAGGGGTCCAGGGTAGGTGGATGGTCCACCCAGAGGTAAGTCAGGGGAGTACATGCTGACCGAGGCCCAGAGACACCACAGGGTCAGGGTTGAGAGGAAAGGCGGGGGCAGGGAATTAGAGGGAATTCTCTGGCAGCCATGGGGTGAGAACGTGGGGAGGGTCATGGCTGCTCCCAGGGGCATCAGAGCTGCCCTGCGGGGGCACCGAAAGGCTCACGGACACCCCCACCTTCAGCCCAGGGATGGAGGGGGCAGTGGATGTGGGCCCACCTGCTCCTGGAGCCTGCAGAGCGTGGGACCAGGTGGGGAGTGTTTGCAGGAGGGTTGGGACCCCTGGGAGCCAGGCCCTGGGGGGAAGCACCTGTGTCAGTAGCCTGGCTGGTGCCTGAAGGAACGTTTGCAAGGGAGCACGGTAGCGTGTAATCAGGGCCAAGGGCAAAGTCTGAAACACGCAACCCCATGCAGCCTACCTTGTGAAGCATTACAAACATCCTCATACCTTGAGTGTCTGAGGGCAGAGCTGCTGGTAAAGGATCATCTTTGAGGTTAGTATTTTTGTTTTTTTAAAGATTTTATTTATTTATTCATAAGAAACCCAGAGAGAGAGGCAGAGACACAGGCAGAGGGAAAAGCAGGCTCCATGCAGGGAGCCTGATGTGGGACTCAATCCAAGGACCCCGGGATCACACCCTGAGCTGAAGGCAGATGCTCAACCACTGAGCCCCCCAGACACCCTGAGTTTAATTTTTAAAGAGGTCTGTTTCCACATCACACTTGTCCTCAGAAGTTGAGCGTGGCGGCCCTGTAGATGCTGAGATCAGGTCAGCGTCCTGCGAGTTGCTGAGAGTTGCTGATGGCCGGGAGCCTGTGGAGAAGTGGCATGAGAGTGAGTGGACACAGAGGAGCCACAGGGCTCGGCCGCCCATCCACCACACTCTTCTCCACTTCTCTCCTGAGTGCGGGGAGCGGGAACATTGAGCAAAAGCTGGCTTGCTGCTGGCTCCGTTAGTTATGGTGTAAAGATAGATGACCTAACCCAGGACGTGGGTGCTGGAGAGCATCTTGGTCCCTGTGGGAGGTATGGATTTCACCTCATAGCACCCTTGCCTTCCCTGCATCCTTGGACACAATGCAGCAGG
Source organism: Canis aureus (assembly GCF_053574225.1). Lineage (NCBI taxonomy): Eukaryota > Metazoa > Chordata > Mammalia > Carnivora > Canidae > Canis > Canis aureus. Next base: position 46,768,111 of record NC_135625.1, read on the forward strand.
AATGAGCATCCTGACCGTTTAGGGGACAGCCGCCATCCGGAAGCCATGCAGTGGGAGCCGTCGTGCACCCCGTTTCACAGATGGAGACCACGGGACTGAGTGGTACATGCAAATGACTGTCCCAACCCCAGGAAGAAAGACGAAAGGCCTGGCGTCTTTGAGAACAGAGGGAATGAGCTGCAGCAGGTGTCAGCTCAGCAGCTGACTGAGGGCTGTGGAAGGCCTGCGAGGGCTGGCGAGCACTGTGCCCACAGTGGGGACCCCGGCGCTGGCAGAGCCCTGCCTCGCCCACGTCTCTGCCTCCTGGGTGTCCCACGTTCCTTCTCCAGCCTCCCCAACCATTTCCATCCCAGCGGCCTCCTGGGTCAAGTGCTCCTTCATACTCCCCAGGCCCCAAGTCCCCTGCTTACCTGGGAAGGCTGGCGGCAGGTGCTCCGACTGCAGGCTGGCACAGCATGGCCTCGGGCAGCTTACAACCAGGACCTCATAGTCTTTCTAAAAGGATGCAGTTCTGTGAGGCTCCTTCCCTCCCTGAGGCCTGAATGAGCATCATGGCACTCTGGCCGCCATCCTCACCGTGAGGTGACTGCCCCTCAATCCCCACCCCGGAGCCAACGTTATTGTCAGGTGTTTGCTGCTTGGAACGGAACACAGTCCTTCATGGGACCCAGGGTCTGAGAGGGGGCTCCATAGGAGTACATGACTCTGCTCTGCATGTCTTGACAGACCTGTAGTTCTCTGTTACTCCATTTACAGTCACCTATGCTGCTAGGGGTGATTTAGGCAGTTTTCAAATTTCGCCACTTCAAACACAGCATATGTGAAAATAATCCCAGGCTAAACGTCTAGAAGACCCTGGGTCATTGAGGATGCAGTTTCATTTATTTGGGGAGGTATCAGCAAACTTCCTGCCAAACGTTTGACTGATGGACATTCCTACCAGCTCGGTAAAACACGGTGCCTGTACCCCAGATGCTCCCCAGCCTTGGGTATGGCCAGCCTTCATCTTTGCTGCTGATGTGTGGAAATGATATTTTAAAGCAGGTTTTTTAAGATTTTATTTATTTATTTGAGAGAGAGAGAGAGTACAAGCAGGGAGAGCGGCAGAGGCAGAGGGAGAAGCAGGCCCTCCATGAAGCAGGGAGCCCAACATGGGGCTCGATCCCAGACCCTGGGGTCACGACCTGGCTGGAAGGCAGACACTTCACTGACTGAGCCATCCAGATGCCCCTAAAGCAGTTTTAATTTACATTTCTCTCATTGTACATAAGACTGAGCAACTCTTCCAACATTTGGGAGCTCTTACTGTTCCTCCTGAGAACGGCTTCAGAAGTGTCCCCTCGGGGCTGCAGGGCTACCGGCCTCTGAATGTGCACACGTTCTGCGCATTCATGCTGACGACAGTGTACGGACCTCGGCACTGTAGTGAAGCCGAGGTGCTCTTGTCCCCTGTGTGACTGACTCTTCCACCTGTGGGAGGGGCTCTGCTAGCGATGGATTTGGAGGAAGTTTCAGTACGAACCACAAAAATGAACCCTCCGCAAGGTCCCCCTGGAACAGAGACATGCATCACCAGGTTGGGAGGCTGGCAGGCTCCAAGCCTCACGAAGTTTCCCGTGCACACCAGCATTGTGAGGTGGGCCAGGAGTGTCGTTTCCTATTCTAAAAACAATGTTCCTGGTGACATGAGTGGGGAGGGCGCCCCCGAAAGTCCCGAGTGCCTGGCTGCTGCTCGGTCTTCCTCCCTAAGGACCTGTCCTGGGGGCTGGAACAGCAGAGATGGACTTCCTCACGATCCTGGAGGCCACAGTGCTAAGATCCAGTCGTGCACAGGGCTGGTTCCTCCCGGGCCGCTCTCCCTGTGTATGGGCGGCCGTCCTCTCCCTGTGTCCTCAGTGGGTGTCCCTCCGTGTGTGTGTGTCCTCATGTCCCCTTCTTACCAAGACACTGGGCACCCCAGGTCAGGGCCCATCCTAGTGACCTCGTCTTACCTTAGCTACCTCTTCAAGACCCACCTCCAAATACAGGTATGCCCTGAGTCCCAGGGGTGGGGGCTTCCACGCAGGAAGGTGGGGACGCTGTGAGCCTGTGACAAGTGCCGGTGCCTGAACTACCCCATGTCTTCTGTAGTTGAGCCAGGTGCCAGGCCCTGGTCTTTCCCATCGTGTTTCCCATGCACTGCAGGGCCTGAGCAAGCGATGACACTGCCTGTGCCCGGCTCTGCAGCCTGCACACCCCGCACCCTGAGAGCTGCGCAGGGCCCCAGAGATGGGCTGGCAAAGCATTCATAGCTCCTGCTCCTTCCAGGCTCACATTCCCTGCCTCCTGCCCCCAGCCCCTACCTCCTGCCCTGGCCCCACCTCCCAGCCTGTCACTGTTACTCTGGGAGAAGGCAGCTCTGCAGGAGGCCACCTGGGAAGGGAAGTAGCCACTGGGCTTTAATTCAGTAACAGCATGTGGCCGCCCTTACATAGGGCCTGACGGTTTCCACCCATGAGCTAGGCCCTGGGGACAGGTGCTCAGGGCAGGAGGGACAGGCCAGGAGCACCTCCTTAGTGGAAGGGGTGCGGGGGGCGGGGGGGCTGACCCAGCCAGATGTTCTGGGAGCTGAGCCCCGGAGCCAGGTGCTCTGCACCAGAGACGTTCCCGACCCCCAGGTTCCCTGCTGCTGGGGATAGGAGGGACGGTGCCCTGTATCCGCACCGCTCTCACAGTGCTGCTGCCCCTGCCCCACAACCATTCCTGAGGCACCCGAGGCTCCTTTGGCAGCTGGGACATTGGTGACTCTCAGCAGCTTGATCTTGACACAAGCAAAGAGTGTCAATTCTGTTGTTCAGTCTTTATAGGGACGCGTGGATTATTTATTGTGTTTTTGATGGAGGAATGTGATCTGCTGTGTTGTTTTTTAACATCTGCTTTATTATTTAAAGTGCTAGGATGAGGCTAGAACATTTCCCCTGCTTGTTAGACCTTCTCGTAGTATGTAAATTGGGTAAAGCAGAGTAAGTGAAGTCAGACATACAATTATATTCGTTGAATTAAGTTAAATAATCAAACACTGCATTTGGTAGTTAGCAGGTCTAGGAGCTCATGTCTATGAGAAATCAAAATCGGTGCCCAAAACAGGACATGGAGGGTGTTCATTCACATATATGTGAGCAGGAAATACTTTCTGAGCATCCAGGGACCTACTGGGGCTTCCCTGATATCAACCTGACAGGATAAGCCACAGAGAGATGCTCACATCTCCCCCCACCCCCATCCTGGCCTGTTCAGTTGCCTCTAGACGGTGCAGAGGAATGCACCGGCAGCAGCACGGTTCCCGGCCCAGGATGGAGCAATGTGATTGTGTCTGTGCAAACGAACGCAAAAATTTAACGCTAAAACGCGGTTCTTGAAATTGCACAGAGCCTGTCGTTCCACAAATAACTCATACGCGGACAAGCATCCATTGAGTTTGCTCATTTTTGTGTCCTTGGCATCGAGCACACAGCCCTTGGATATAGCAGGCATTGGATAAAAATCGTCCACATGCCCGAGTGAAGTAGTGATGAGTGTTTCACTCCGGAGAAGTTTACAGTCCATCTGAGGAGGCGTGGACGTCTAGAAAACGCTGGAACATCCGAAGGCCAAGTCATGCTCTTTTGCTGGGAAGATTTCTTCATTCCCTGTGAAGGTGTGCAGTGGACAGGGAGGCTGAGGGGAGCTGGCCCCGAGGGTACTGACTGGGCACAGTCTTGGTCAGAAAGGAGCAGCTGTTTGGGGTGAGTGGGAGGCAGGGTGGGCAACAGCACAGCTCCTGGGAGCCCTGCAGCAGTCCCTAGGGCCGCAGTCTGTAAAGGACTAAGTAGCATGAAGCCGGGCCACACCCAAGCCAGACTGAGCCACCACGTGCAGGCTCATGCCTGATCCTCACACGACGGCCGTGGCTCCTTGAACAGGAAAATAGGGAAAGCGGCATCCACTTGTCCACTTACCCATGTTTGTCTGCTAGGAGGTGAGAGCACATGTGACAAACAAGCTGGGGACCCACAGGGTCTAGACCACTGCGCTCTGACGTGTTTGCCTGAAAATGTTCTGGCAAATCCTCCTGCTGGCATAGTAGACTAGCCAATAGTCCAAGACTCGTTAACTGTTTCTCATTACTTTAAAAATCCCATTATCTGTGATGCCGCAGCCATTGAGGAGGCAGTTTGTGGCCAGCACAGCGGCTGCCATGCACATCCTTCCACTTTCCTCCAGAACCCACTCCCTTGTCCTGGGGTCTCCCTGGGCCCGGTCTTGGTGCAGACCTGTTCTATTCCTACTTTCGCTCCAGCCTGACTGAATTCCTCCATCAGAGAATCCCTGTTTTGCATTGGTCCTCAGAGTCCAGGTGGCTCAGCGGTTTAGCACTGCCTTCAGCCCAGGGCATGATCCTGGAGACCTGGGATCGAGTCCCACATTGGGCTTCTTGCATGGAGCCTGCTTCTCCCTCTGCCTGTGTCTCTGCCTCTCTCTCTCCTCTCTGTGTTTCTCATGAATAAATAAATAAATAAAATCTTAAAAAAAGAAAAGAAAAAACCGCCATGCATTGGTCCTCAGAAACGACAGGCCATTCACAGCCAACAAGTGACCGTCTGTGCTCTCTGCTCTTGTAGAAGCATCTGGGGCACGTGTGCTCCTGTGCCCTTGCGTCTCTTCCACGTGTCCTCTTTTTGTACCCCCACCTGCATTCCAGGGGCTTCCCTCGGGGCTGTTGTCCAGTTTGCACTGTTTCTCTTCAGCAGCGTCTAACTGGTATGCAATCCACCCATTGCATGGATGATTGCAAGGAGCATCATTTTCATTTAAGGTTGATCTCTTCATTCTTTTTCGAAACTGCCCGCCATGCTGTTCTTCTCCGTTGATCCCCATTGCAATAGCTTCAGTCTTCATAGATGTATTATTTGTGTTTCTGCCTAATGCTCTGTCATCTAGGTTCTTCTGAATCTGATCCTGCTCTTTGATGTGTTTTCTGAGTTGCTCATGGGAGTTTGTTTCTGGCAGGTTCTGTGACTTCCAGAATTTCATGAAACCATGCCGAGGGTGATCACCTCGAGAGAGGTTCTCGGGTTACTTTGCCAGACACTTTGGGCTCCCGTGGAGCCGGACCATGTTCATATTGGTTCCTCTCCTGGAGGCCTTCAGACCACCCACATATTGTACGGTTGAGCCTCAGTCCTAGACGAGGCCTGTGGTGCAAACACTTTCCCATCCTGAATCCATGTGGAAACAGACATTCTTTCTCATGCCGCAAGCAAGCCCTTTCCCTGGGGACAGGGTCTCACCAGGGCTCTGGTGTGCAAGGAGGGGTAGGGGTTGTGGACTCCTACATCCACCTTCTACCTTCTGCCCCCAAAACCCCACATGGACAGGAAAGCCAACACCTGGGTTTGAGGTGCAGGAAGTTGTGTGCTCTCCCTTTCTCGGGGGCTTGAGAGCCTTCAGGTCACAAGCTACCCATGTCACTGTTGTCCTCATCCTGGATTTCAGAGGATTTCCCTTCATCTTATGAAAATCTGACTGTGCCCTTAATCAGTGTTTCTACACGTCTTGTGGGGGAGGCTCTTCAGGTCGCCCCATTGCTCACGTCCCTGGGAATAGAAGACTTACAGAGAGTTAAACAAAGGGAACAGGGGATAAGCCCTTTGATTTTGCATCACCTTGACAGCCGCACGTGAGAGCCAGTTTCATGAGACCTATACCGGTGGCAAGCTCTTGTCAGAGGAAGCCAGGCAATGACGTCGTTCAGACTGGTTCCCACACATCCCTTTCCGTGTGCAGGCGAAGGGGTCACCTTGCATCAGGAGGTGCTCACTGCCCCATGAGTCCATGTTGAGCTGTCTGGAGGTGTGCACTGCCAGGAGCCTTGGCCAGTGGGCAGGGTGGGCAGCCGAGTGGACCCTCAGTGCCGATGGCCAGCGGCCGCGGACGGGATCCAGGTGGCATCCATGTTGTGGCCACAACAAAGGCAGCTGTTGGCAGGGGTGGCCCCAGGTGCTGGAGCTGCATGCACGGGGACAGAAGAGCAGGCGGGATGACATCTGACAGCACAGTCTCACCTCACCCATCAAACCTTGAGGACTCGTGGGTGTAGGGTGCGGGCAGTCTGCCGTAGGATTGGCAGTTAAGCTGGAGAAAGGTTAAAAATATATTTGATAGTCTTATGTCTAACTGTTCACCCTAAGAAAGTGAAGATAATTTCTGATAGATCGCCTCCCTTCTCTTTTCTACCTCACATGCCTCATGTCAAAGGCATGGAATGAAGAACACTTGCCACCCGGCACCTGGCTGTGGTGGCTGACGACCAAGCCTCACTCTCTGTGTCCTCCCCACACATCAGGGTCCCGCTGCTGGGAAGCTGCAGGAAAGTAGAGGAGGCTCTGGCCTCGTCCCTCTGAGTGAGAGGGGACGAGAGATGCGGGCTCTTGTATGAGCTTTATGAGCTTTCCAGGCGTTTGTGCCGTTGATTCTGCCCCATTCCTGTTTACTCCTCACAGCACGTAGCCTATTGTTTCTAGGAAATTAAAACCTGAAACGTCCTGGATGCAAGGGGTACTTTCAGAATTTTTGTGAGTCTGTCCTGATAACGTGCTGCTATAGGATCCAGCATCTCCCATCCAAACTCTAGGAGAGAAAATTCGTGTCTGTGGGGCCGGCCGACACTGCCCAGGCTGCACTCGCTGGAACTCTCTTCTCCTAAGCCCCTCAGCAGGGAGTCATCGGGAAAGTCATTGTTGTTGGTTCAGGGCGCCCAGGCACTGCCCAGGGAAGACCTGCCATCCTGTGGTGGGGGGGCGGCCTGTGCTGCTAGGCAACCACCCTGCTCCTCTCCAGGGTCTTCTGTTAGCCCACCATTGTTGTCTCTGAGTGAAGACGCTGTCCCCAGGGCTGCCTTGTCAGGAGGGGGAGGGCGATGGTGTTGGGCCTTTGAGAAAATCGGCTCCTGTAACAGCGGCCTGGAAGTGGCCATGTGAATTTTGTAGTTGACCATCCACGTGGGGAGGGGGTGCCCGGTCACTCACACGCACAGGCCTGCTGGCACACAGCCTGCGGCCATAGCTCTTCAAAACCCGCTCCTCAAGGGCTTCAAGACAATGGTGCTGCCCGAGTCATGGAAGCCAGCATGGCCAGAGCAGACGGGGGACCCCGGTTCCTCCATCTCACCACTCCGCCCTGAGTGTCGGCCTTAGGAACCTGCGGGTGCACAGGTGGCTCTGGGTGCTGCCCGCTTTGGAGACCCAGCTTCTCTGCTGGAATTTAACAGGAGGCCACTCCAGGGCTTGGTTATCTTAGAGCTGCATTTCCGTGACTTGTTTCCTCTTGTATCCCTGCCTTTCCTGGCAGCTCTTTGGAACCCAGCATTGGTTTCTTGTTGACTTTTGTATCTTAATGGAATTTCTAAATACCCTGCAGCTTTAAGGATTTCTCGTATGTCAAAGGGACATGGCTGCAGCTGAAATCAAAGTCTTCTTTTCTCATTCTAAAGATCACGTATTAATTTATATTGACAACGATTTGTTGTGAAGCCATTTGCAAGCACATTCTTTCAAGTTGTTCGAGTAATTTATAAAACAGAAGTAGAGGGTTGCCTGGCTGGCTTAGCGGTTGAGCATCTGCCTTCAGCTCAGGGCATGATCCCAGGCTCCTGGGATCAAGTCCCACATCAGGCTCCCCATAGGGAGCCTGCTTCTCCCTCTGCCTGCGTCTCTCTATCTCTCATAAATGAATAAATAAAATTAAAACAAATAAGCAGAAAGGTAACTTTGTCTGACAGTTTGCTCTTCCAGTTAAACTCTTCTGACTTCTGTTTACATCAAAGCGTTAGAAACAGTAACTTCCTTTGTTAAAGTTAGCATCAGTTCCTGTGCTAAGGTGGCTGTGGTCAAGCTTGGATTTTATGGATGGAACGATTTACTTACTGCCAAGCACAGGGGTTTAGGAGATGCGTGAGGAGAGAACAGGGGTGGAGAGCAGCTGGGGGCCGCATTGTCTTTCGTGCAAATCCTCTGATGCCCATTTGTCTGTCAGGTGAACATGTTGTTGGTAGAAGCTAGACTCCTTAGCAGCGAATTCTTACAGTTGTTTTGAGAGTTCCAAATGCCATGGGTAGACATTTTAAACTCCTAAAAATCAGAAATTAGTAGAAATACCACAAAATTGAATTATCTTTTTCTTTAGACTTATGTTAATTGTAGGGGCTGCCGACTAGCAGACAGACATTTAAAAATCACCACATTGTCCGTTGTGGGGTTGTGGGGAGGGGGTGGCGGTTGTTGTTACTGTCTATAGACCAAAATTACAAAAAGAAGAGAAACACACAAAAGATATTTGGTAAAGGCAGGTGGTCTGGATGAATAATGTTCCTTTCATTAACATATTTCCCTTATTAACTGTATAATTAATTGTACATAGCCCAGGGAAGCTGTGGAAATTGCATTTTGAGATGTATCAAAGCGGACTTATGCTTCAGACTTGCATGCAATTTACCATTAATGAAGCCAGAGATGGAAGCCTCAAATCTATAATTATTACTTACTATTTGAATGACAAGCAAAGAATTTTATCAGCAGAGTTTTAAATGAAAGGGGATTAGCAGCTAATGTTGAAATTGTTAATCTTTCTTATGAAAATAATTTCGAAGAAAATGTTTTAGTGGAAAGAGAGGTTTGAGGGACACATGTGCCATTAAAGCAGCCACTTTCTGCTACTCTGTATGAATTTGTCCCTGTTGACAGCAGGGTGCAAATATTTTTGAAAGTGAATGAATATTTTATAGGCTCCAGAGCTGCTCATGCATTCCAGGAATGGATTATGTAATACTTCCGAATATCCCAGCAAAGGTGAGAGAGTCTGTAAGCCAGCCAAGGGAAAGGAGCCACAGCTGAAACAAATCAAAATATATGAGACTATTCTAAAATAAATGGAAACTTGTCTAATAGTAGAGAAACCTGCCTTTCCCCACTTCTGAGTGCTCATTTAAGATTATAAATAGTAAATATTGTTAAATGGAGCCCTGGTATCCGTTCATCCAGGAGGATTTCCTCCTTGGCGATGCTGCCGTGGTTCTGTCACCTTCAACTCAGGTGCCCCCACGCAGGGCCAGCCTTAATGCCAGGGTTCGCCAAGCTGTCGCCCATTCTCAAGGCTGGGACTCAGACAACAAATATTTATTGACCACCAAGACTGTGCCAGGCTCCATGCCAGCAGTGCAGAGACTGTAAGGAGTGAAATAATTGGCCTCTTGGGAGTACCTAAGATGTATCTTATATTTATTTCTTTGTCCTGATTTTTCCCACTGAGCTAATGGCATGGACTAAAATACTAAGTTGGTAGCACCATCTGGTTAGACCCAGTGTCGCTATGAACAGGAGGTTCAATGTTCAGGTTTCTAGAAGCCCAGGAAGCTTGGTGTGGAAGGCACGGTCCCTGGGCTTCAGGCTCTGCTGAAGCCATGTGCTGACAGGTGGGCAGGTGGCCCCCAGGGGCTCCCTAGTCGTTCCCGGACAGCTCTGAGCTGCCCTCTATGCGGCGCCCAGGGAGCCCAGGCAGGTGGTGATCGGAGATACTGAGGTGTTCTCTCTTTGCTTCCTAAAAATGCTCATTTCCTCAAACCTGTTGCCTTCTTGGTTTCCACCTTTAAAATATTCTTTAAAATATGTTTTGGTGCACTGATGCCATCGTTCTGCTCCAGTTTACGGGTCTCCCTGGAATTGTTTAGTGTCATCGGGGAAGCAGGTCACAATGGCAGTGATGACCCAGGGCACCATGGCGGGCCCTCGTGGGCTGCTGGCACTGCCATGCTGGCGTCCATGGGTGCCACATGATTGCACACCTTTGTCTGTGTTTTAGGATTACCTTACTCATGGACACATACATCAGAGCAGTCCAGGTTAATATAGTTGTTTGATTTTACATTTTGAATTTTGGGTTAAGCCCTTGGCTGTTAATTTTCTGCGGTACTTTGGAGGCACTGCCGTGATGTCGACAACCAGGTAGTGCTATCAACTACCTGGGCATTTCGTCCAGGCGACAGAAGGACAAAGGTCAATGGAAACACCAGGAGTGTTGATGGAATTTCTCAGATTTTACCTCAACCTTTGACTTGGGGTAGATGAAGTCTACCTTGCTTGACCAGATCCATAGGCCCTTGCCCCACTGCAGTTGAGCCAGTCATGGAATATTTTACAGACTGAATGATTATAGAAATTCAGGCATATAGGGAGAACAGCTTGGATAATCAAATGAGCAATCTCTATCAAATAGACTAAAATCCTCTAATTTGCTCCGTGAGTGAATCCTGGCAGTTCCGCCTCTAGAATAGGTGACACCCCCACCCGCATCTCTGAGCCCCCCCCGCCCCCCGGCCCTCGCCGGTATGTCTGAATGTCAGCCCTCAGGCTCATGTGTGGATGGCCCCTGCCTGGAGCGACAATGACCTTTCAAAATCGCTGTCACCATTATGTGCCCCTTTGCTGAAAACACTCTGGTGGCTTCCCACTGCACTCACTGCAGGCCTCAGATGCCTGCAATCTGCCCCCCAACCTGGGGCCCAGGCTCTGGCCACTGCCCCGCCTCCCACCCCTGGCTCAGGCTGCCCTGGCTTTCTCTCTGGTTCTGGACTGTGCCAGATCCATTCCCGCCCGGGCTCTCCACCTGGCTGCTCTGTCTCCCTGTGATGCCCCCAGGGGCTTTGTGTCATGAGCCCTTCCTGTCCTGCAGGATGTCCTCAGGACTCAGCCCTGCAGAGGGGTCTCCCTTCCTGGGATCTGACCCCCTGCTTCCCGCACCCCTCACTTCTTTGTTGTGTGTTCCTACCACGTTACTGTTATCTTTCTAATGTGTGTGTTTATTTTGTATGTGGTCTGTTCTCCACCTGAACAAACCAACCCCATGAGGACAGAGTCTTTGCTGGGTCCTTGGAACACACCAGTGCCCTGGCTCTTCCGACATGCTAACTACGTGAATAACAGAGGAATAAATCACTAACCCACCAACACAGGGGCAGGAGTCTGAAATAGTGTGGCTCGGGTCTGTCTTCTACAGTGAGAGGGGGACTTCAGCTTTCACTCATGATGTCAAGGACCCTCCTTGCCCTAAATTTAAACATCAGTACCCATACACGTGTGGGAAATAAGGTATAATTCTCTCGATTATTTTCCATTGCTTGTAAGTATTTATCTTTGTATGTTAAGCTGTGTACACATAACCTTAATTTCTAAGATGTTAAATGAGGTAAGATTCAGAAAATTATTTATAAAGCTGGTGGAGCTCCTTGGAGAGTGACATCCTGAAGCCCAGAGCAGCGCACTTGCTGCTGCCGCATGTGGCTCCCCCCTCGGTCTCTCTGCAGAGAGCGAGGCGCCCGCATGCACATGTGGAGCACTGCGTCATGCTGCACGGCGCCCCGCAGGAAGCAAACCTCCTCCCTCTGTCCTGCTTAATAAGAGGAGGTGCAAAGGACCGACCTGCTTATTTCTTGAAGTTTATTCATCAGAACCTGTCCGGGACAGATTGTGTTCGTTATTAACACTTGCCATCGAGATTTCCGTCATAAGTCTTCAGAAAGTCGTGGTTTTCTTTTTCTCCACGTCTGTCAAGTGACGCTTAGTGGAAGTCACGCACGTATTCGATGAGCGGGTGTCATTCCCTCAAGCAGGGGGGTCTTCCCAAGGAGGCCGGGCTCCATCCTGCACCCAGGAAGCCCATCCTGCCGCTTGGTTGCTCACTCACTGATTCCGGGAAATGCCCTGCAGTCTCTTTCATCCCTGGTCAAGACCTCGGTATTGTTAATATAATTTCTTGTGACTCTGGACTCTGTTCTAGCTGTAGAAAACCAAGACCCAAGACTCTAATAAAGCTCCCAATTAGTTAAAGTCTGCATAACTCAGATTCAATTTGTTGTCACGTGCCTTTCACTGGTGGCTTTGCAGAAATGCACCTTGCATTCTCTCTGACCCTCCAAAAGCTCAGGGAATGCCGGCCCCAGACACTCCTGCCCTGGGGGGCTTCCCAGTCGTTCTTTGAAAAACATGACATTTTCTTTACAGCTTTTATTTTCCTAGTTCTCGCATGTGTTTTATTTTTCAATTACAAAGAAGGATCCTTAAATACAACAGAGAATTCAGTGTTCACAGCCTCAAAGCCAGCATGTTTTATTTTCTGTCCATTCTGCCCGTCGTTCTGTCACCATGTCCACTCCCCTCTGCGCCTGAGCTGAGTGTGTGAGCCAGGCACTCCCTCTCCAAGCCTTGAACTTTTCTCCACTGTGTCCACAATTTTATCTTCCCGTCCAGACCCCAGTCTGCTTGGTTACCCTGTGAAGCGTGGGAGTGCATGGCTAGGTCGTGGGGAGAGAGCCCTGAGAACAGCTTTCAGGGACTCCTGGGCTGCAGAGACTGCGTGACCCAGGGAGCTTTCAAAGGGAAAATTTGGGGGAAATGATGTCAGTTCACACTTGCTGGTGAAGCTAGTTCTGCTCACATGATGCTCCTGCAGGTCAACTTCACCGGGATAAACAAGGCGAGTTACTCACTGCAAATATGCGTGGAACATTTGCCTCCTCAAAACGAATTTCCATGGAAACGATTCTTAAAATGCAATAAAAAGGAGGAGAACCACGTGGCCTTTCATTTATTCCTCACGCATACTTCTTTAGGTTTTTTGTACACATGACCCAGAGGCTGAATGCCAAACTGTGTTTGCTTTTCCCGAGTCAACTCCGTCTTGACAACACAGGAACATGCTTTGAGTTGGCCTTTTCTGGGTCTGTGTTTTTTGCCGTTTTAAAGGCAAAACATTGTCTATCTGCTGTATGTTTGCAGAGCCGGAGCAATGCGTATTGTAACCACCAATGAGACCATCAGCCCCGTGGCAGGTGAGAAGAAGTGCAGAGGTTGGGCACGTGGAAGAGACACGCCGGGCAGGCAGATGGTGCCCTTGGCGTGGGGCCTCACCTCGTTGCTCTGTCATTTCACAGTCAGGGGCAATTTGAATATAATCGTGTGGTTTATGATTCCGGTTTCCAGCAAATCTTTTCTAAGCTGAGAAAACTACCCTCTGATCATTTAACTAGATCCGTCCTCCTCTGAGTTTGAATGTGCTGTTTTGAATTCCTAATTTTGAATTTCAAGTATCTTCAGATGCCCCCTCATAATGTTAATGAGTAACATATAAAGCGTGTCAGATGCAGCGCTGTGCACACGGGCAGAGCCTCTTTCCTTACCAAGCCTCCAGCTGACACTGCGGCTCCCAGGCTGTAGAAGCGAAGTCAGGACAGTGGACCCTACCAGAGTTCTCCTTTCCTCTTTTCGTATTTACTGCTCAGAATTCAAACCTCTTACTGTGGGAATTCAAACATTTAACATAAACATTTCCCTTTAATGTATTAATGAAGACAGCTGGCAATGTTTATTTTTATATAGAGAAAAAAGGCCCACCTTTCCCCCAAATGGCAGCAGAAGCAGCTTACTCCCTGCTTTTAAAGGCATTAATCTACCTCTACCTGATTTTAAAGCACGAGCCTTCTGGTCTTCTCATGAGGAAGGGAAGGGTAAATGGGTTGTATTCTTCACTCTGACAAAAGGTTTGATTGTCACATCCATAAAGTCATGTAGTAATGGGCATCAAGGTAAAGAAAGGAATGGGAACAAAGCTTCCCTCATAAAAATCGGGTCTTCCAAAACCCCAGCTTTCTTTACAATACCTTTGCCACAATGGCCAGGTGTTTCCTTCTGGCAGCATTCTCATAAAATGAAGTTTGACTGGGATGCTTTCTATTTGCTTCATATCTGAGGACCCACAATGCAGTAGAGGTCTCCAGACACTTGGGAGGACACTGTTTTGTGCTAATGTTGACAGTTTTCGTAGATATTGACTGAGGGGACGTGACGCTGGGCAGATGCCATTTTGCTTATTTCCACGTAGTCCTCCATCCTCGTGAGTGTTGGTATTCCATGAAAGCGACGTGTTTCTACTGTTCTCTTTAATGATGATGAATCCACCTGCACTTCCTAGCGCCTCACCCCTCCACTGCTGGTGGTAAGGGATGCCAAAGTAGCATATCAATTCTCTGACATTTAACGGAGCTAAACTTTGCTGTTCCTCGGGCCCAGCCAGCCGCTCCACGTGGATTTGGCAGAGGGCCTTTGGAGGCTATAATCTGTGTGGCCCTGGCCCTGCGGCCTGGGTACAGACAACCCTTGACAAGCCTGCATGCTCTGTTACCGTGGCACCGAAGGGTGGACATTGGCTTGTCGCAGGTGGTGAAACAGAATCGTTTTAATAAGTGGGATTATTTCCTTAGTGATCCTGGAAACTGGTCCCTGCTGTTGACACTAAACATAAAACGGTGCCCGTGAAACAGTCTCCAATCACGCCGTGGTCTGAGGGCGCCAAGTCAGAAGCACCACAGGATTAGCACCCTCTTTCCACACTGGAAAATATCTTTTTAATTAGCAGCTTGATTTCACACCTGCCCTTAGGCTGGTGTTTTCCAGTGACACCTCAAGACTGGCCATGAAATACCTCCCTCTCCAAGCAGTAATCAACAAAAGGGAGCACGTAGGAGGAGGGGGCGAGTTCTGGAACCATCCGTGATTTCATGGTCGAGTGGGTGCAAACTCAACACGGCAATCTGAGCACGTGTTGGTTCTATCCACACAATGCAGAAACTGAGTTTTTTAGGAAGACCACTGTCCCTGGTAAATAGAATACAACTGTGAAGCTATGAACTACGTGCTTCAATGGAGCTGCGTGTTACTTACCTCTCTGGTAGTATTTACGGTGGTGTCGCTACACTCACAGCGATGGCGCATCCCCAGCAGTGGCGCCTCTGCAGCTGCTCCTGGACTTCTGCATTCAGGCTGCACTACATGGCTGCTATTTCTGGAGATTCACTGGTCATATTTCATTAGGTAACAGGAAGCATTCTCCAGAACACGCAGTGAAGTCACAGAATACAGAAGAGGATTTAAGAGATTCCCTCTTTTTCTGATGAAAAGCTGAGACCCACCATGATCAGCATCCTTCCTGCTTGTATACACTTTATAGTTCAAAAGCAGCTTCCCATAGTGACCCCGTCAACCCTCAGAACCACCTTCAGAAATACAGACTATGATCCCCATGTTAAGTAACAGTAAGCTAAGGGTCAGTGAGATGAGGTGGTTTGCCAAAAAGTAGCTGTGTGGGGAGCGACCCTTTGTGTATTACACTGTTGAGAAGGCTTGCAAAATCAAGTCTGGCACCTGCTCCATTTTACTGCTTTCCAATTCAGCAAAAGCTCCTTGAGGCTCTCATAAAGGCTTTGTGGACGGTAGCTAAAATCATCTCCTGAAGATACAAAGTGCTCTTGTGATTATTAATAAAACCTCATCATGCTCCAGAGCATCCCAAATGCCCCATAGTTCTAGAAATTGCTTTCTTAACCTCACAGTGCTGACAATTTGATCAGAAAATGCTGCAGAAAATATTTAAGCTATCTTGACAAATTTGTGGACATGTCTCCAAGCAGTAACATTTTTGTCCCAAAGGTTTGGGATTCTGTGTAACATCATCCCATTAAATGTGGAGGCCACTCAGTTTGTCTGACACACGGACACTCTGTCATCTGGTAGCACATAGTCCTTGTGACCTAGAAAGTGCTTATAGTCTCCCTACCAACGGTGTAGTAGCATGAGCTAGAAAAACAGGTACAAGATGGGGAACTGGACTCATGAGGGAGATTGAGCAGAACCTCTGACTGGGTTAATATCTCATAAAATAGGGCTTATGAAAGCTGGTGTCATTCTTACTGGGCAAAAAAATTCAAAAGAAATGCTGGTTCATCTTCAGCCTGCTGTAATTGCTGATGCCATGGAGCCTGAGGCCAGTATCAGCCAGTGTGTGCCAGTTACAACTCAGAAAACCCACATTCTGGGACCTGTGGGCTTTTCCCCACAGTTTATCTGGGGATTATCTTTTCTGCAAGCCCATTAACTCTAGGTTCCAGGGAAGTATCAAAATTCAAGAAGGTTTAGACAGCTCCCCACTCAGGACTCATCTAAAACCAGCTTGAGTAAAATCCCCCTGATGGAGTTCTTCCAGCCAAGAACCTTTGCACAACCTCTACCTCTGTCACCACAAAATATTAGGGTATAGTGAGCAACTCTAAAAGATTAAAAACATGCTTTCAAATGTTCCTTAAAAACCAGCAGTAGCTATCAAAATTAATTGATCTAAGCTCTTCAAATTGAATCAATACTGACCACCAACTCTTCATTTCATTTACATTTTCAGAGTGTGCATCATGGCAGGATCCCACCTGCATGTGGCCGGTTCCCTTCTACTACTATAAACTAGTACTATGAACTAGTATTTCTTGTATCCCAGGGCTTTTTTCTTTAAGTTTCAATTCAGAGGTACAAGAGCCTGGAATGGGGGCTGTGTAAAGTAATGTGGGTACCTAACCAGCAGATGCTTACAGCTTCTGGTGCAACAGGTTCTAGAACATCCCTCATCACACCAGTGACAACACCTATTACATCCCAAACAAGAGGCACTTGCCGAGTGCACAGAGTTCACACGATGACAGAGAAGGACTGGAGGAGACAGTGTGTAGCCTACACTCAGAAGGAAGAATAGGAGGGTTGTGGGGGGGGAGAGCTTTCTCAACTGTTGTGGTGCCTCCAAGTTCCTAAGGGTGGCATTACATCAGGGGTGCCACAAGGCATTAGAACGTGGCAGCACCTACTTGGCGTGGATTATAAAGATGCTAGCTGGATAACCCAGAAAGGAAGGAGGTGAGGAAATATACAATGAAACATTCCAAAGTCCTTATGTTACCTTTTGGGGCAATCCTTCCAACTTCAGAAGATTGGAAGGCAATTTTTTGGATAACATCATTGACATAAAATGTTTATCTGTAGTACAAATTAGTTCTAGAAATTTCCAGGTTATGAGCAGTCATCTAACAAACATTGATTATGGGCCCAAAGCACATGCCAATGAGACATTGGCTCCATTCCCAAAAATCTTAATCTCTTGAGAGGAAGAACATCCTGACACCCCCAAGCTATAGCGCAAAGCAAAACGTGATTAATGTCACATAGTTTTTAAAATAGTAAGTGTCCGACAAAGAGGGTGGGGTTGTAGGAAATGAGGATCAGAGAGACTGGCAATAGGCACATCCCAGACTCACAAAAGAGGTGGTGGCATTTGCACTGACCTTAAAGTCAGGATAGATTAATTACAGAAGAATCAGCATAAACAAAGTGTAAAGGATGATGGTGATGTGGAGTGGTGTGCAGTGGGGGTGGGAGGGTGTCCCAAAACATTGACAAATAGTCCTATTGATATAGAAAGGAGCAGGTTAGTAAAAGCTTGGACAAAGGACTGTGCTAGTCTAGGCTCCATTGGTGGTTTTTCAAATCAATGGTGTCGGGACCAGAAGTGGTGATCTGGTTGCTTTGTGAATGAATTGAGAGGTGGATGTGAAGGTAGGGGTGTGGGGAGGAGGCTGCATCAGGGAGTCAAGACAAAACAGCAGTGTCCCAGGTAGCAGACACAAGCTTTGGTACTGCACCTTGCTGCTGGGGGCTTCAGGCTAATGGATCTAGGCCTTGGCTCCTCCGAATATAAGATGAAAGTTTCATCTCAGCTTCTTTCCAACTCAGACAAGAATGTCCTAATAATATGGATATTGTCCAAAGCTGAAGTGATTGGTGATCAGCACTGAAAAAAAAAGAAGAAAAGCAGCCCACACGCGTGCCAAGAAGAGTAGGGTTTATTGAAGCCTTTTGGTTAGCTCTGGGTAGTGGAGTTATTAGTAGCTTTTGTTTTCATTCTGCTTACTTTCATTTTCTGTTCTTTTCTCTGAATGCTACGTGTATAATAAAAATGTGCAGTTTATTTAAAAACTATACCCTCCCGGGGATCCCTGGGTGGTTCAGCGGTTTAGCGCCTGCCTTTGGCCCAGGGCATGATCCTGGGGTTCCGGGATCGAGTCCCACATCAGGCTCCCTGCATGGAGCCTGCTTCTCCCTCTGCCTGTGTCTCTGCTTCTCTCTCTCTGTGCCTCTCATGAATGAATAAATAAAATTAAAAAAAAAAAACTATACCCTCCCACCATCACTACCATTCTCACTCTCACATACACACACATATATAAAACAAAAGTATTAGAATGTCAGTTTTTGAAACAGCTCCAGCTACATGCTCACTCTGGGGGAAAAAACATGAGTAGTGTTTCATCACATGTTAATTTACCTAAGTATTCCAGAAGGTGACTATGTCTGAGGATGGTACTATATCTGTTGTAATTCACACTTCTCACACCCTGGAGAGGCAGGACCTCCCAGGATTAAGCTATTGTGGCAGACTGTTTTTGTTTTTGTTTAAAACATTATTTTTCAACCAAGGCCTAGCTTCCCCACAGACAACATGAAAATATACTCTCATGTCACAGGTGAAAGCATCTTATCCACAAACATGAAAAAGGAAAGTCGCCAAAACCTTGAATGGGGAAATTATATCAGTTTAATATCATAAATGATATAAAATATTAACAGAATAGATCAAATTGAGATAAGCAGAACATGACCAGAGCAGCACGTGCCAAGAGAAAGAGTCATCTCAAGTTTAACACAATCAAGTGTATCTTTATGTGACTTTGTTCACAATCTTAAAAAGCCCATATCTACTTTCCTCCCTCTTACCACCCAAGCTTGCTTACTACAGTCCTACTTTGCATTTACTGCTATAAATTTAGAAATTCAAGTGAGCTTGCAGCATGATTTAACTTCCCATTGTGGAGGTAAATGTGAAAATGTAAACACCTGCCATTTACAGGGATTAAGGTGACATCCAATGCCCCTCTTACAGACGATAGCCCATCTTGAGAAAAGTAACTATAGAAATGCTGAAACCATACACTTCAGCCAAAACTATCCCTCCCCACCAGACCCCTCACGCAGCATATCTTAGCTAGACAGATATTTCACAAAACTTAAATGCATTATATCAGGCAAAAATGTCCTTATTAGAATAATTTTGTGGGACACCTGGGTGGCTCAGCGGTTGAGTGTCTGCCTTTGGCTCAGGGCATGATCCCGGGGTCCTGGGATCAAGTCCCACATCGGGCTCCCTGCAGGGAACCTGCTTCTCCCTATACCTACATTTCTGCCTTTCTCTGTGTGTCTCTCATGAATAAATAAATAAAATCTAAAAAAAATTTATATTCAATATTCCATAATGATTGTCTCAAACAAAAAGCAGTTTACAGTTGATGTTTTCTGGGTTGGAGCCACTTAAATTCACTTCCTCCTCTTGTGAAGAACCCAGAGGGGCTGTCTGGGTGGAGGTCACAGCATAGGGCGCTGGCGAGGAGGGTGGGCAGGCTCCTCTCCTTCAGCTTACAGCAGCTGGAGGCTCTGTTCCTGAGGATGGCATGTGCCTCAGAGGGTCATGAGTATGTCACAGAAAAGCGTTCAGTGAGTGACTCGTGTGGCTCTCTGCCAGCTACACAAAAGGCCATCCACTGGTTTCCTCCATGGCTCCAGCAGGGGCCACAGAGGATAGGTGACAGAACCCGGGGCCCGGCTTCTGGTCACAGCCCATTGCTGGCCCTCCTGGTGATGTGGGCAGGGTGTCCCCATCACCCCCTACCTGCTGAGCTAGGCAGAACCTGCAGGTGATGCCTTCTCACCCACAGCACCCACCCAGGGCAGCGGCTTTCCATGATTTGCAGACCAGCATGGGTAGAGTTGGTATTTGTTAAGTGAAAAACACAAAACAAGTCAACTCTAGTCCAAACCGTGGTAAGAGCAGGAAGCCAACGAGACCGATGTGCGTTCCCTTCTCCGGTGTCACCAAGCCCAGAGCAGCTGCCAGGGCAGAGATGGGGCAGGCCCAACCTGGCCAGGTGCTCCCCAGAGTGAGAGGACAGTGAGGGCCGGCAGGGGCTCAGGGGCTCAGGTACCAGTCCCTGACACAGGTGCCTAACCATAGGGACCTGGACCTATATGTGCGTGTATTATTCTGTTTGTGGATATAGCTGAACACCTGTGTCCATACCCAAAACATTGAAGACCCACGAACAAGGTGTCCCGGGGCAGGACCACCATTTCCATCAGGCTGGGGTTTGGCTTTTCCTTAAAGTCATGATCATTTCTCAGCCGCACAGATGGGGATGGGCAGGGACACACAGACAGGGCCAGCCAGCACGGAGGTCTTTGTGGGAGGGAACACTCTGGAAGCGTTTCCTTGTCTGCTTCTGGTGATCACTACTGATAGACCAGGGTCCAGAAAAATGAAGATCCGTGCAGCTGGGGGTCAGGCTATCGGATTCCGTTGTTTTTGGTGTTGTTATTTTACCACTACAAGCTGTTTAACATTTTGCACACATCTGAGCAGTCCTGTATATTAAATACATCACACCCACTGGATTCAGAAAAGTGGGTCAATTATAAGACGGCTTCTGTGTAGACACGTTACCTACACCAGCTTTGGGGGAGTTGCTGGGATCTGGTCTACCCAGTGTCCTCCTTTTTCACAGTCAGCTCATAATTGCTGACAAGGCCACGTCCCCATATCAGTGTTCTTGCCACCCAGGCTCTGTACCCAGAATGAATATGTCACAAACACCTGTGAACCAAACAGCAAAATATGTGAAGAGCCTTTCCCACATTTGTGCATCTGGCTGGTCTGTGTCTTTCCTGGATCTGGAAGGAAGCAGCTTCCTAACTCATGCACTCGGGAGTGAGGGCTGTGACCTCTGTGGGCTGCAAGCATGTCCCAGGTCATGCCAGGGACCCGACGTTGCTGTAGGCAGCAATCCCTGACCCTCTGCTTTCCATTTCAGGCCTACATGGAGGACCACTTGAACAACAAGAACCGGCTAGAGAAGGAGTGGGAGGCACTGTGTGCCTACCAGGCCGAGCCCAACAGCTCGCTCGTGGCCCAGAGGGAGGAGAATGTGCCGAAGAACCGCTGCCCGGCGGTGCTGACCTGTACGTAGCCAGTGTGGGGCTCCTGGGCCATGGTGGGGTGGGAGATGGGGAGGTGGGTGCTGGGTAGGGCTGGGCTGTACCTTCCCATTCTCTCTTGTGTCTCTGCTGCTGTTCTCGTGGCTGTGAGGCTGTCCCCGGCCTAAAAATGGAATCAGTTTCTTCCGTAGTGGTCCAGTAGCACAGCCCAGGGTTGAGGATGTCGACATCCCAACCAACACTTGCTCTGTTTGCCATTACTGCATAATTTGAGAGTCATTTCTTAGTCTCATTGAGCCTCCTCTCTGCCTGTAATTGGGATCCCCCCCGTTGTCCTTGAGATCCTCAGGCCCTGAGGACAGCAAGCACAGCGCCTATCACACTGCGGGCACAACGTGGGTGGTGGTGGTAGCAGTGACCTTGCAGCCGCACGCTTATCCCAACACGCGTGTGGAGGACCCCCTCCCCAGCTGGGAATCACCCACAGAAAGAGACACAGAATGACGCCAGTTCTTTAAAGCCTGAGGCCACCTGCATGGAGTAGGAGACAGGCTCATATCATGTGTGGTGTGTTCCATAAGCGACATCCAGATGGACAGGCCCACAGAGGATGCAAACAGACCAGCTCAGCCTGCACCTCCCCAGCCACCGGGGCTCCTTCCCCTCTCGTGTCGCTTAGTGATTAAACTCAGCAACCTCCGTTGTTCTAGCAGGTTCCAGGCCGGGCCTGCACTCTGATTAGTGCACAAGCCCACCCTGCAGAGAGGAAAGGGTTGTGAGCTGTGTTTATGACCCGAGTGCTGGACATCAACAGACACTCACCGAATGCTGACTGCATGAGCAGCAAACGTGCATGCGGAGTTCCCCCGTGGCCATCCTAGTGACTGCAGACAACACGTACTTGTGCATGCCTCGAACATCACTCCATGTTTGTTGTCGGCTGACAGCTTGGGGGGCACATCAAAGCCACGCTCTCTGCAAGATCGGGATCCACGGAGGGGAAGGGTGCCCCTCCCCTCCCACTGTGTCCCACATGCTGTGTCCAGGCCCTTCAGAGCTTGGTGCCCCCCCAGAGCCGGGGCACAAACCTTCTCCTGACCCCCCCCCCACCTGGCCCCGCAGAGGCCAAGATGGATGTTCTGACGGTAAATGGCGGGGATCTGACCCAAGTTTACAGGTCCACAAGATTAAAAGCTGGCCCCTTGTGTTGCCTCGGACACTAAGAGGCACTGCAGACCCTTGAAAGCTGAATGCATGTCTGGGCATGATTTTTTCTAACAGTTCAGTGGGGATTCAGGCCAGGGCCTCTGCTTTCATGAGATCTGGGGGTTTTCCCTGAAGAGCTTTGAAAACAGGAGCTTTTATATCTAGAAAAAAATAACAAAAACCTGCAGTTGACTGACATATTTATTAAGTACCTACTGTGTGCATGGGAGGGGGGCACTGACAGATGCTGGGCTGTGTGATGATCTAATGGGCCTGCAGATGACCTGGGCTGTGAGGGGGAGGCCTCCACCTGTGTCTTGAACACTTGCTGTTCAGGGCAGATGGATGCGCAGCAGGCTTCGCTGGCACATCTCCTTGGGTCGGTTGCATACGTGGACCATCAGGCGCCCTGTGGTTAAATGTTAAAATTTAGAGCCTCTCCCTCAACAGTGCAAACGCAGACCGCGGTGGCAGGTGCCCGCTGGCTAGGCCCTCAGTGACAGCAGAGCGTCCTGCCCCATGGCCCCAGGAGCCCTGACCCCCGCCCTTTGACCAGAGCCTCCTTCTCCTCCTCGTGGTGCTGGGGTGAGGTGGCCGGCACCCCCGCCGCAGTGGCCTGGCCCAGGGCTCCTCACCATCTGGGGTCGTGGAGGGACCCTTCTGCCGGTCCTGGAAGTCAGGGCTTCAGAAGCATTCTCGTGATGACCCCCAGGGACCCCTGTGCCCTCCACGCCTCCACCCTGTCCACTTGTAGGGGGAGCCTTCCCACGGATTTCAGCTGTGCCCCTTCCCAGGCGGGACACAAGGGGGACGGCATGGACCTTCTTGGTCTCGCCAGGATCCACCGGAGGTCACTGCCTGCCCTTTCTGAAATCCTGCTTCCCATGGTCAGGCGCTCACTCTGTGGTCCAGAAGCGGCTCTGTGGTGGACGTGCAAGGTGTTGAGAAGAGTGGGTTCCCTGTACCCCCGGCCCCCACAGGCCCGTGCTAATGTCCATCGGCACAGAATGTACTCCTCCCCGGTGTCCCCCTGCTGTTGCCGGGGGGGGGGGTCTGTGGGAGCCAGCTGCCCCTGCAGCTGCTTCCTGCGCTGAGACCCCCAGCTCCCCCATTGCCTGATATAATGGGGCCTTGGATGCATTGGGCCAGGACCTCCGTGGCCGGGCCTCCCGTCCTCCTGCTTCCATGCCTCCCCCTGCGAGGACGCGCTCCTGCAGTGGTTCCTCCATGCAGGAAAGTGCCTGCTTGAATCCACGATGCATGCCCATTGGCATCCACAGTCTACCAGCTGGACTCTCGGGGCTTCCCGCTGCCCCCGTGCCCACCTCAGATGCCTCTCCTGCCTCCTGGAGCTCAGCCCTACAGGTCCTGTGGGAAACTCAAAAGGGGCCAGGACGTGGACCCTGCCAACCCGACAGCCTGGACCTCCCAGCTACTTCTCCCAAACTATCTCTTAAAGGAGAATTTATGAGGCGATTAACTGGTGCTGTGTCATCACAGAAGTTTAAAGAATCTCAGGCGCTTTCTAAATGTGTTTGAATTTTTAACAAGGATTATGCAATATTCTGCTCATCTGCTCTTTAAATTAAGAACAGGAATATGGTGCTATTTTGGTGCATCATCTTAAACAAAAAATACGTATATACATATTTTTTTTTTTTTAATTTTGTGTGACAAAGACAAGACCAAGAAATAGGTGGAGACCCAGGAATACGTAGAGGGGAGAGCACAGAGCGAGCAGCTCAGGACGCAGAGATGTGGAGACAGAGTGAAGGACACCCCACACAGAGCTGCCCCAGTTTGGCTTTTTGGGGCTTTGTGCTAAGTGACCCCTGCTCAGCCTGGCAGCGGGGCCAGGCGGAGGTGAGGGCAGACCCCGAGAGCAGGGCAGCGGTAGGCTCAGCCACTCGTGAACACTGCCCCCTGAGCAGAGCAGGTGCTGCCCCTGCCCGGGGAGCCCGTGTGAGGCCTATGCCCCGAGCCCCTGGGGAGGCGGGCATCACCCCGCACTTCATAGATGACAACCCAGGGACTTAAACCCATGCCCGCTGCTGGGGTCCATGTGTGCTTGTGCCCTCACCCGGGTCGGAAAAAATGCGCAAAAATGTCAAACTTCCTCAGAGATGAATACCCCAAATTCACACATGACGCCAGAACTTTGAGCCCTGCTTCCCTTAGAACACACGGGAAGTCCTTTCCTTCCAAACAAGCCTTTGATTTACAAGGATTTTTCTCAATGAGTCTCTGCAGTCTCCCCATGGAGGAGGGACCTGGGTCAGCCAGAGACCCTGGTCTGCCGGTCACCAGGGGTCAAGGGATGCCTCCCGGGTCTGACATGGGACCTCTGCCCTCATGTGAAGGGCTCTGCACACACGTCACCCCGATGAGGAGGTTCCTGGGCCCAAGACACTCCTGCACTCCTGACACAGCAGCCGTTGTGAGTGTCAGAGCTGCGAGTCCGCTGGTGCGAACAGAAGATGACCGGCCAACCGCTGCATCACAGGCCAGAGGAGGCAGAAGTGGCTTTTTGGGGTTTGCAGCTTTGTCTTTAAGGAATGCCAGGAAGAGGCAGAAATGGCGTTTCAGGAGACAAGATGTGGTCCTGGCAGGGCCGTGTCCCGAGGGGCCTAGGAGGGGTGTTCCTCCCTGTCCCCACCTGCCCCAACTCCGCTGCCTCTGAGAACAGGGCGGCAGTGACCGTCGGCACCAGTGAACCCCTCAAAGCTCATTACTCGTTCCCTGGAGCAGAGCCCAGCCGCCCCCACGGCTCAGCGTTTGCCACCCAGTGCTGCATAAGGGCCCAGAGTCGGGGGGCCCAGGGCAGGTGCAGGGCCGGGGCCTTTGACGACGGCCGGCAGCTGGCCCAGCCTCCTCTGGACAAGCGCCATTTCCTGGGCCAGAGCGATGCGCCGTGGCTCCTCCGAGGGCCTAGGGCAGCAGGTGTGGGCTCGCATCACAGGCCACGAGGTTGGCTCATGTCTTCTGTCACCGGGTCCCCAAGCCCCACCCGTCCTTGCAGACGTGCTTTAGAGGCGCTCTGCATTCCTCTCTGGCAGCAGATCCTTGTTCAGAAACAGGAAGATTTTTCAACGTAGAAGCAACCCTGTCTCGGCTTTCTGCTGTCCACACAGTTTATAAACGTTTACGTGTCTCTGAGTCATCTGTAAAAGCACGTCCGCAGGTCCACGAGGGGCGCTGCCCCACACAGGCCCCATTCATGCAGACGCAGGCCCATGCCGGGACGGCAGGTGGCTGTTTGTGCTGCTCCTCGAGTGCTCGCACAGCAGCCACGGGGGAACGAGCGGCAGACTCTGTCTTCACGAGCCTGGGGAGGCTCTGGTTGCATGTTCCCCATGGCAGGAGAAGAGCCAGAGCTGGAGAAGCTGAAGCAGCTTGCTCGGGGCCGGCCTCCTGACCTCCAGCCGACTGCGCAGCAGCCACACCGACCGGGGCGGTTCCTGTGGGCAGCCCTGCAGCCCTTTGCAAGCAAGGGACGTCACGGGCGTGGCAGGGTTTTCCTCCACACGCGTTGCTCTGGAAGTTCTGAAACGCTCAGGGAGAAATGACTGCAGGGTCCCTGACACACCACCACCCAGACTCCTGGCTGCCAGTCAGGACATGGCTGATTCTGCTCAACGTGTGTGTATCCTCTGTTTGTTTTTTTAGCTGAACTATTTCAAAGTTTTAGGCATCGTGACACTACGTAAAAATGTTAGTCTGCGCCTCCTAGGAGTGAGCGCGTTCTCCACCGTTACTGCAGCCCTGTTGTTACAACCAAGAACGTGAGCTGTAGCTCCCCGACAGCACCCGATCCCCGCCCATCTTCAGGGTCCCCGGCGTCCCGGGCACCTCCCAACGGCCATTTGTTTGTCTACCATGACCCGACCGAGGCTCATCACCTTTGGATTCTACACCTCCGTAGTCTCTTTGAAACAACCCCCGTTTGTTTCCTGATGTGACTTGTCCTGAAGGAAGCTGCTGTCCTACTGACCACATTCCCATTCCCGTGTCACAGATGGGCCTGTTGGGAGGCCAGCGGGAAGCTCACCTGCCAGGTGCAGGCCCGCTGTCCCCTGCCCACCCCCATTGTGGCCACACAGCCAAGGCGCAAGGCCCAGGGACACCATGAGGTTGACAGCATCTGGGCCAGTCTCCACGTGGCTGCCGTGAACATGAGCAGTGAGCGTGCTCCTGTGTCCTTTCCTGGAAGTCGGGTGGTCAGTGAGTGGTGTCCACCCACCCCCTGCCAACCCTGCCCCCTTCTCTGTGCCTGCTGGTCGCAGCAGAACCATGATCCAACCCGTTTGGTCTACACTGCCTGTTACGATGCCTTCACTCACACCAGCAGAGGTTCTGTCCCCAGTGAGATCTTTAGGTTTTAAACAAACGCAGTGAAGAAGACTCTTTCTGTCACCAACCCACTGAAGACGTCAGCCTGCCTGATGCTGATCCTGTGAGGTTTGTGCCCGCATGTGCCCCCGTCCTGACGTGCGTCTGCACACAGCTCCCTCTCCTCAGTGCCTGGCTCTCCTCTCCATACTTGGGATATTGGTGGTTGTGCCTCGGAGTGTGATACTGAGGATTTCCGTCTCCCTGTGGCCGGGCTCCCTTCCAGAGCCCCTGGCACAAGGTTCTCTCATCTGCTTACAAGAAATGTCCAGCCAGTGTTTTCTTTCTTGGCAGCCTAACACTTTCAGAGAAGTTGGCCGCTCTGCACTCAAGGTCACCATCCATTTAGCAGATTTTTTTTCCTTATTAGAATTCAGTGCAGGTGAGAAGTGGCACCGGTGCCTGGTGGACTTCTAGAATGCAGGTGTCAGCAGGGAGTCTGGATTTAAAGCTGCACTTCCCCTTCCTAACCCCATGCTCCCCTCCTTCCTTCCCCCTCTGCTTCCCCCCACCTCTGCTCCTTATCACGTCACTCCCATTGGCCTGGAGGGCCCCCATGCCCATGGCACAATGAGGTGTCCAGCAAACGGTGGCCTTCCTTCAGCTCAGAGGCTGACCTCGCCCACACGGTGCCTTCTGAACAGGGTTAGGAGAGCATCACCCACCTGGCCACACGGTCCGTAACAGGCGGGGGAACCTGGGATCACAGAGCCCATTTGCTTTCAGGAGAGGCCCTGAGTCTCCAATGGATTATATGTCAGTTTGCTGAGCGTAGCCAGCAGAGTAGTGGCCCCAAGATGCCCATGTTCCAGCCTCCCAGATGCTGTTACTGTGTCCTTGCGAGGGAGGGGGATTTACGTGGCAGACAGGACAAGGGTCTACTGATCAGTGGACATTGACTTAGGGCAGGGGTGCGTGCAGGAGGAAGGCCAAGGGGAGAGGCTGCAAGCCAGGAACATGGGCACATCTCAGCCAGAGAAGGCAAGGAGGCACCTTCTCCCTGGACCCTCAGGACCAGCCTGCCTGCACCTCGATTAAAACTCACTTTAGGCTTCTGACTGCAGCCGTGTAATGAGTGACTGTCAGGTGTCTGCAGCCAGATGTACCTGGCCTGTCCACGCCTCTGCCCACCATGCTCTCCTCACCCAGCTGCCGTAGCTCCCACAGGGGACCGTGGAACCGTGTCTCTGTGCAGAGCTTGTGATGGACTTGAAGGAGCGGCCACACCACCTGCACAACTGTCTGCTGGCCCAGACAATGGCCTGGTCCCATCCTGAGGGGCTCTTCCAGGGTCTCAGGTGTAGATGGTCTGGGGGATAACTTTGTGCCTGACGGAGCGGTCACCTGCCGCAGTATCAGCTGAGCTCGGGCCTGCAGGGAGAACCCAGGCCGGTCCCTTGGGACGTGGAGGGCACCCCATCTCCCCAGTGAGCAGCATCCACCCAGACGCAGTCTCATCCTGCCCGACATCCACCTGCTTTCCAGCAGCTCACTCTCCCTGGTGGCACTAGGCCAGCCACGGTGCTCCCGTGGGTGTGGGGTGCTGGCCACTCAGGCCCTGCCGCAGGGACAGAGGAAGCCACTCCTGCATCTGTTCCATGTTCCTCCGACCCCAGGGCCACACCCCTGGTCCCTCATAGAGGGCTTGTTCTGTGGGTCTGGATGTCTGGATGCTCCCCCCACTACCCGTCATGCTTTAATCTTCTGTGGTGCTTATCAGCAAGCTTCCTGCTGAGCCTTCTTCTTCCGCTTTCATAGAAGTGTCCTAGTTGGCAAGGCCTGGGGGTGATAATGTCTCAGTGTTACCAAGGTCAGGGGTCACTGTGCCAGCCCAGGTCCCCTTCTGGTGTCAGGACTATCCCTAGAGGATGACAGCTTGTGCCTGCCCCACCCTGGCCAGCACAGAGGCAGGTGGGATGGCCTGTGTTCTCAACAAAACACAGCTCTCTCGACTCTGAATACACGTGATCACCCATCGCCCACAGGCTGCAGGAGCCGCTCACTCTGCCACCTGTAGATTGTGCATTTCCTCAGCTCAGCCACATGTGTTCCTCGTGTGAGTAGATGTGAAATCTGTGTGCCCCGGTTGCTGGTCTCACCGGCTGTGCTGGGTGGTGTCTGTACTCTTGTAACTGCATGCAGACCGTCCCCGCCAGAAGCTGGCCTCATCGCCTCCCTCCACATTGGTCTCCGTGCCTGACATGACACCCTGCATGGGTGCTGTGCACACGAGGCCCCATGACCAGCATGGGAAGGGCACTCACACAGCGCCCACTCCTCCCCTGGGACCCGGCTCACAGGCGCCGCAGACATCTGCTGACTGAGTGCTCCCAGCGAATCTTGATTCTTTCCTGCCGGCAGGACCCGTCTTAATCATCCGGGTTCTTCTCTCAGAACCTGGGTCAGAGGAGGCGAGACAAGCCTGGTGCAGGGCAGGCCAGCCAGTCGTGAGGAAGCCAGAGCAGGAGGGAGACCCAACTCTAGGTGGGGGGGCCCGAACACTGTGAGACCACCGACCTCAGTGGAAACGATAGGCTTTGATTCTCAGTCCTGGAGTGGGACGCTCCAGCCTCTCTACTCAGCGTGCACACACATCATTGTCCTCCACATCTGTCTGTGTCCAAATTCCCTCTTCCTGTGAGGACACCAGACGCCTCCACATGGGGTCCTTTCTCAGGTACTGGGGGCAGGGATGCCAGCGTATCTTTTGTCATGGAGACCAGGGTTACACGGCTCAACTCTTGCCCACCAGGGCTGGATAGACAGCACCAGGCCATGGACACTGGAACCACTGGAGTCGGCTCCTGCTCATGCCATGCTCCGCACACCAGCCGTGCCCATTTGTGCCCCTTCCTCAAAGCTGTACAGTGGAGGGTGAGGCCAGCATGTGGTCGGAACTGCCTCCGGCATGGGTGTCCGGCTGTGCACCTCCTCATCCTCTGCACAGTTATTCACCTGCAGGGTATGTGGGCAGTCCTATTTGGGGATATCTCTGGGAGCTCTGCCAAGGTGTGAATGAAAGTGTTGAAGCCACGAGATGGGAGACTGGCCCTGGTGACCAGCCACTGCAGGCTGTTGGGGGACCCTCAGACGTCCTTCTGCTGCGTCTGGGGCCATGGGTGCCCACATGAGCCTCTGTGCCGGGTGACGGGCAGAGAGACAGAAGGGATTGCACTCTCACCAGCTCTGGATGCAGGAGGGTGCGGTGAGGCTGGGCCCCAAATGCAATACCATGTGCTGGTCCAAGGAGGTACCGAGCGGAGCCCTGTTGCTTTCTCTCCTGGAGGTTTGATGATCTCTGTCATTTGAGCTGAGAATGTCCAGCAGCTCACTGACTGAGGAAGGGAAGCCCATGGGGAGAAGCTTGAGCTGGCCCTTCCAGAGAGGACTTAGGCTTCAGAGCAAGCATGTGTCCTAATCTCACTGTGGTCTTCAGCTTCCCAGAGCTATGGAGGGTCCCACTGTCTGTGAAGCCACTAGGTCCTGAAGCAAACAGTACAGAAATGTATGGCTTTGCTCTGCTATGACGAGTCCCAATCAGCGAGGACCGTCAAGTGTGTAGACAGCGAGGATCATTAGAGCAACCTCAACAGCTGATAGACTGATGGGAGCGGAGAGCTCCAGGAACACCTGCAGGACACCAAACGTGCCTGCAGGACACCAAACCACCCGTGGACCCATGAAGTCAGAGAATGGTGGTCGCAGACACCACTGAGCTTCTTTCTCTGAAGTTAAAGACTCGGAACTCTGACCCCGCAGCACAGAGCGCCAGAGGGTCACTCACCACACCATCAAAGTAAAGGAAACAGCATCCAGCCAGCCTGAGAGAGGGTCAAGACCCCTGGAAAGCCCCATGAGGACATTAGCAAAGCGCTCAGGTGAAGATTTCCCTCGTGCGGAGCCCATGTCCTCCAGCGACCCACGCACACCTGATCCGTAGGCACTCAGCGTCCAGGAACTCATCTGCCGTGGGGTAAAGATTGCTGACCCATATCCATCAATTCACGTGGCTTGAATGATGTAACCAGGATGCCTAAAACAACACCACCCTTCGTGTTACCAGACACATTAGGGACAAAGGGAGCCTCCATGCTCCGTCCTTGGGTTTCGGGGGATGTGTTCCAGATGACGGCACATGTGGGGACGTGCCCACTCGTGGTTCAGCCACAGCCATCCAGAAGCATCCAGTCTATCTTCTCGTGTCCTTTGTCCCACTGATAATCAAGAAGAAATTCTAGAACTTGTGTCTTCTGTTGGCATTTATGAAAATCCTTTCATATTCACTGATGACACAGCGTACCATAAATAAATTTTGCCAATTTAACTGACTTTTGCTCAGTGAGGTATGTGTCCAGCAGTCGTCTTGAACTTATGCCACATTACAGTGCACGCAGCATCATGGCAACCCCGCAGGCCAGAGACCCTTAGCCTACATTTTGGATGACACCTCTGACACTTCCAAATATTGAATAATTTACCCAAATACCACCTGGCTAGCAGGTGGCAGCGTTGAGATTCAAGCCCCGGGTTCTTAGCTACTGGCTGCATGGCCTTTGCCGAGACCATCAGTGGGTCTTCCCGGGACTTGGTTTCTTCGATCTAAAAGGGGGACACGGCCCCTGTTCTGAATGCACAGCATTCCAGGAAGAAAGAAGATGTGTGAAACTACTTGTAGGGCATGTGGAGTGCTGGAGGAGCTTGGAATGTCGCCCTCAAACAAGGGGTTGAGGAAAGGACCCCGCACCACACTGCCGCATAATCCAACAAGTTTCTTCCTGGTGGGTGTTTTTCTGCTCCCCCCACCCCTCACTCACAGTCATGGCTCTCACAAGAGATGACTCCATCTGAGGCCCGGATGCAGACAGGAAGATTCCAATTTTCCATTTCCCGGCTTCCCAGCAAAGTCTCCAAGGCCCTGAAGGACACACCCCCTCCTCAGCTGAAGTTCAAGCACCCAGGTGTCTGCAAACCCTGGCTGTGTGGCTGGGGTCATTGTCATTTGCTGCCAAGGCAGGCGTGTGTGTTCACACTGGCCGTCCCAAGGAACAGCACTTAGTCTGCTGGGCACAGGCAAGGGAGAGGAGAGTTTGCTCCCGAGCCCCACCCCACCCTTACCTCTAACCTGCTCCGACGACCTTGAGTGAACCTGCAATCCTGCCAGGCCACCCTGCCCACCCTTTGCCTTACAAAGACTCAATCTGACATCAGCTCGTTGGCTTCCGTATCAGCTTTTGTGAAAAAGATGAACAGGACAAGTGAACCACAAACAGTTGAGAGTTGCCCACCCCATGGAAACACCCCCTGGGCCGTGCCTGCCATGTGAATGTCGCTCTGCCACGCTCCGACCCTTCCAATGCCACTCTAGGTGTTTCAGATGGAAGTTCAGATGGCCCAATATTAAAAACAAAAGAAGTTCACTGTTAATTTTGAAATCGGCGTGTTGCCACAAAATCAAGAGCGTAATGGGAAGGCAGCAGAACTCTGCAGCTCTGGAAGCCCTTGTCCTAGGCCTGCAGGACATGAGCTTCAAGGATAGCTGTCCTCACAGCCAGGCTCAGGTGCTCCAACAGCCCATCCCCTCAGCCGCCAGAGTGCCAAGCTCTGAGTGCCAAGCAAAAATGTTAGATTGCGTTTTTATTTCACCAAGATGCCCAAATTTGTGAAGTGTTTTCTTAATTTTCTGACTAGGAAAGTCAACTGGCTCTTGTTCTCTTGGCCAGGTGCTTTCAGGCCAGGCAGTGCCATCCATCCCCTTGGAGGTAGAGGGTGCCCAGCAGCCCCCAAGCCTGCACCTGTCCAACGGGGTGATGTTGGCACCATCTCGGCGTGCCCCTGAAGCCAGAGGCTGGTGGCTGCAGTCCTTCCTCCCAATACACCTGCCGTCCCTTGGCCAGTGACTGTTCTTTGTGAAAGGTTCTCTGACAATCAGGATGGGTCCCCATTGCCACTCTCGGCAGTGCCTGAAGTTGGCTGTGCTGACCATATTCCATGGAGCAGGGCCCCTGGGAGGCCATCTGGAACCCTCTGGAAGCAGTCAGAAGCTCTGCTTTTTTTATTCCAGAATTCTGTGTAGGCCGCAACAGTAGACCTGGTGCATCCTGCTAGAAGGCAACTGCTTCTGAGCAGCACATCATGGTTCCCATCTTGAGGTATGCATAAGGACCCCTCCATGGAACTGGGCTTCCTGAACTTCATTTGGGGTAGTGTGATGGGGTCCCAGCTCATTCCACTCACCGGACAACAGGCCAGTAGGCCAAGAGGCAGGGTGTTGGGGTAAGGAAAGCTGCAGACCAAGATGACAGCCTGGCGTCCTGAAGAACCCTCCAGCCTCAGTACAGATGCCGACATGGGAAGGGGGAGGGCTGGAGTCGAGTGACCGATGACTGCAGACATCCAGGAGTCAGAATGGGTCCGGGGAGGACGGTGAAACTTCTTTGTCCTTGGTCGCCTCATCTCTGGGAAGAGGAATCCAGCTGCGATGCTCCTGTGACTTGGATGGGGCAGCTGCCTTCCATACTTCCACATCTCCTTGGGGGAACACGGGTCTCGGGTAGGGGCGGTTTGCCCGAGTCTCAGCAGAAGCCCTTCCATGGCTAGCATGCCGGCGTGCAGGGCTGAGCCAAAGTTTCCAGGCTACCGGTCACAGCAACAAGGGAGCCGGGGGCAACGTGGAACCAGGTGCACGGAGCTCTCCCGGTACGTTTGGTAGCATTTGTGACTTGTGGGGATGTCAGAGTTGACCAACTTTTCTGGTAAATCTTATTTCAATTTCCAGCCACTGGAAATTGTGCCAATTTTCACTGCCTGAGCAGTAGGATTCTGTATCACTATTGACGCCTTAGGGGAAGGCCTCGGCAGCTGCCATTGTGATTTCTGAGTGTTTGCACTGCCTTTGGGTGGGGTGGACATGCGTATATGAGCACCTGTGTGCTCCTGCTCGTCTCTGGGTGCTTCTCCTCTACTGGAGAAAGCTAACGTCGGTATCCCACTAAGACCGACAGGATGATGTCCAGGCCAGTGGACTCACCCAAGTTTCCAAGCCCCAGAGTTGTTAAAAAAAAAAAATTAAAATCTCCTAGAGAAATGGAAGAAACCTGAGGCACAGCCATGTCCCCATGCCTTCCTGCCCCTGCTGCCCAAGCTGCTCTCAGGTGGGGGCCTAGAAGCGGATGCTCTGCTAAGATGCGGGTCGGGGGCGAGACACGACCCCGTGCTTCCCTGGCTCCTGAGGCTCCAGCCAGCTTGTCTTCAGTGTCTCAGAAGAAAAGAAATGGGTATTGTGTGTGGCGCCCAAAGGCAGGGACCAGAGCAGAGGGCAGAGTTGAGCGTGCTGCCATGTTTGGTGGCCCTTGGTTCCCAGCTGCACCTCACAGAGGACAGAGACAGTGACCGCAGCCCCAGAGACAATGGGAAGAAGGAGGGGCTGTCAGGGCATCCCCCACCCCACCCCGAGCCTGTCAGCAGGAGGAACCAGCACCGCCCTGCTCCCCGCACCCCTCCTCAACGTCCCTCAGGATGCGGCTTAGAAAGTTCCTGAAGATAGGCAAAGTCACTGTCCACAGGGAGGTGGTTGTTCCAGAACCAGAATTAAGAATAATTCCTGTGTCAAACTCCAAGCTTTGACAGCCCCACTCCCTTCACCCCCACCAATGCATCCAGTCGCCACCTCAGTTGAGCCGTCATGCATGTTGGAGGCACGTGGGTGCGGAGCCTCCCCCCTGCACCATCTCTCTTCCTTCTTTAGCTACTTTGTCTTTTTCTCCTGTTTTCCCCCGAATAGTCCTATAATCTCCTGATTTGACCATTTCCAGAGCACATGAGTGTATGTGGAGAACAGTTGCCTGATATCTTAATACTCATGCATTTGCTATATGCCTCCACACGTGTCTGCTGGTTACAGGGAAATCCTAAATAAAATACTGCAGAAATGGGATGCTTGTGTGGCTTAGCATTTAAGCGTCTGCCTTTGGCTCAGGGCGTAATCCTGGAGTCCAGGGATCAAGTCCCACATTCGGCTCCCCGCAGAGAGCCTACTTCTCCCTCTGCCTGTGTCTCTGCCTCTCTCTGTGTCTCTTATGAATAAATACATAAATCTTTTAAAAAAATAAAATAAAATACTGTAGAGGAACGCCTGATCCTGGTTTGAGGATTCTGTGTAAGAAAAACATAACAATACCTCAATTCTGCAGGTGAAACCTATGCGCCCTGTTGCTCCACCCGTCACAGGGAAGGAGCTGGATGGAGGATGGAAGGGCAGGGACAGAGTCCCGGGCAGGGCCACTGGGGTCACAGCGGGCAGCCCTCGAAGCATATTCAACACCTGCTGTTTCCCTGAGTGGCCCCTCGTGGACACAGGCCTGTATGCAGATCTAACTTTATGCCTTTGGGGTTGCTTGCAGATGATCACTCCAGGGTCCTGCTGAAGTCAGAGAACAGCCACAGCAGCTCAGACTATATCAACGCCAGCCCCATCGTGAGTACCTTCTGGCGGGGCCTGCTCCTGGGGCCATGAGCCCGGGGGATCTCAGCAGGTGACTGGGCTCAACTGGAGGGTTAGTCTCAACTAGGCAACTAGTGAACCGGGTAATTAGTCTTAACCAGGTGACCAGCTTCAAGCAGCTGGCCTGGGCTGGGTCCTCCCCAGGTGGGAGCAGCCCTAGGTCTGCTGGCTTGAGGGGCCCAGCCATGGCTGCAGATGGTTTACTGCTGTTTTACTGACTGGAACCCGTGACTTTTAGGAAAATCTGTGGTGGGTTGCATTCCTGTTTTCTAGACCCACTGGTTCCTTATGTATTCAGGAGAAATGGAAGAAATGAGACCCAAACTGTGCCCTTGTTAAAGACCTGGAGGGTCCAAGGCAGAGTGCATAGGCCAGGGGTGTTTCCAGGCAGGCCTTTCTGTCAAGAGAAGCAGCAGCCATGCACAGGACCATGCCTCCCGGGGCCGGGCTTTCTGTTTCTGAGAACAGAGCGCCCGGGAGGAGACCCCATGACCCCCAGGCACTGGCTTCCAGAGAGTCCCCTGCAGCCCACACCTGGAGCAGTGTCCCCTGTCATGAACCCCACGGGAGAGCAATAGGAGGGAAAGTCAGAGCACCCTGACAGTGACCAATCCCATCTCCAAGGTCAGACCCAGGCGCCAGCCTGGCTCTTCCACGTGGAGCAAGAATGATTGTACATGGAATGAGCGTCCATCCACGGGATGAGTGTGTTAAGGAGCATGGTTGGTGGCAGAGACTTTGGGAGCTGGTGGGGCTTCTGCAGGAGGCTGATGTGCCCCCACCCCCTCCACACCCTGTAAAGTGTGTATGTCAACCCTGGTCATCAGAGAAGTGTCAGGATGTCTCACCAAATCTCAAGTTTGCATGTGGTAGAGCCAGGTGTGGAGGGTTCCAGCCCTGGGAGCTTGCTGGGGGCACGTGGGGGGCTGGGTAAGGCAGTGAGTCATACCCCGCAGTGCCCCAACAACCCCACCTGCCCCAGAGCAGGCTTTCTGTGAGAACATCCGCCACCTAATCTCAAGCAGCTGCTGCTGCTGCTACTAGAACATTCCTGTAGCCACTGGTTAGATTTGTATCAAGTGTGTTCTTAGGAGTCCCTATGCCAGGGTCGGATCCCTTCTCCCAGCCCCTCCCATGCACAGCGAGAGCACAGTAGCATCCTCACTGCCAGAAACTGGGTTAAGGGCTGGTCGGCTGCCCCCTCCACACTCCCTGAGCCCAGAGCTCAGCTCCTGCAGTGATTTTTAAGGAGTGGCTCCATTAGGTCCAGCATAGGAAACCCCAAGGGCCAGTCCCATCTGTGTTCCCGAAGCTCTCATCCAGAGCCGCCCTGTCTTTCTCAATAAATGCCCTGCTGTGCTTAGTATTTTTCCATTAATTCTGATTCAGAAATCAAGCCAAAGCCTCATTCCATGGGTAGGGCATCGTCTCTGGTGAGGCGGGGAACTGTACGTGCCTCAATGGGGTCCCCACGGGGCCGTGGTGATGGCTTGCAGATCAGCCCAGAGAGCCATGCCCTCCTACTGGCGGCCTCATCTCAAGCACGAACCATGTGACAGGGCTGGGAAGGGAAGCAAAGCAATTATTTTCAAGTGTAAAAGATGAACGTCCAGGGCTGGGGCATGCCCACCCCACCCCCCATTCATGGGCTCTAGCTTCCTGCTGTCGGTCACCCCCAGCTGCAATGCAACATCAGTCCGGGAGCCGCGTCCTCCCCGGGGGCCATTCAGCAGTGAGGGTGCTCCAGAACCTTCTGCCATCCCCGCCACCCTTCCCTTACGGGAAACGCAGGATGGCGCCCCCAACCCCGACCCCACCGGGCAGGCACTCGGTCCGGAGGCGCTGCCAGGGAAGAGAAGAGATTTAAGGCAACCTTTCTTTCCCCTTCATTCATGCCACGATTCTCTTTTCCTAATTTGGGTTGTGAGGATGAACCGCAGTACATCCTCTTTCTGAAATAACCGAAGGTGCCGTGATAACAAGCTTCCTAGCAGCATTCCCAATGCAAAGCTAACAATTATAGCCCAAGAAGACCCTGGCTGCATGGAATAAAACTACAATAATTACATCTGTCATATTTGTACAAGGTCCTCATTAAATTCCAGGGAAGTCATCCAGTGGTAAATAACGTGCAGTCTTTGCTTTGAGAGCAAAGGTCACCAAAGTAAATGGGAATTCTGTTTTCCTGCACAGCATGTGTGTGGGGCAGCCCATCAGCACCGCCCAGGCCTGCAGCCTGGCTGTTCCTGAGGATGCATCCAGGCACCCCAAGCAGCACATAAATGTCCTTGCCAGGGACAGGCCTGAGATGCCCCCACCCCTTGAAACCACACTTCTCCTTCATTCCTCTGTTTATGGAGGGAGGGGAAAAAATGGTTTGACATTTTAATTCAGAATGTGGGTAGGTGTACGTGGGCTCCTCACGAAAGGGTGACCGGTTAGATGTCCCGAATATCAGGAGAAATTGGCCAAATATGGGGGCCAGCTTTCTGGTTCTCAGGAAGTATTTGCAAGCAGGCATCTATGTGTGTGTGTTACATTCTGTAATTTACTTAAATCTCAATTCAGAAGAAAATATGAAAATAGCTTCAGCTCCTAAGTCAGCCTCTTTTGCTGTCGATTACGGAAGCCACCGTTTCTCAGTAAATTCCTATAGGAAGACTGGACATCTAGAAAATAACTTGTAACTTGAAACCTCTGGCTGATAGTCACTTGTTTTTAAGAAAACGTTTGGTGAAATTTGCTCTAAATGTCAGAAAAGGCAGGTGCAGGGGCAGGCAGATAGGACGAGAGAAGGAAAACATGCACGTTTACTCCCTGAGATTTCAGAGTAAGAGCATGTGTGCCCCTCCCGGGGTCACAGTCATGGCGAGGCCATCGGGCTGGACAGAGCTGCTCTCCCCGCAGGACATGGCAGCAGCCCACCTGCTTCTCTGCCGAGCTCTTTAAGCCTCAGGACGCAGGTCCCTGGTCTTGACATGATGAATGCTCAAGTTTAAAAACCTTTTTTTCTTTGTACTACTGGGGAAATCATTGCTGAGTGTTTTTGTTTTTGTTTTTAAGATTTTATTTATTCATGAAACACAGAGACAGACACAGGCAGAGGGAGAAGCAGGCTCCATGCAGGGAGCCCGATGTGGGACTTGATCCCAGGACCCGGGGTCATGCTCTGAGCCCAAGGCAGATGTTCAACCACTGAGCCACCCAGGTGTCCCTATTGCTGAGTTTTTAATGCAGTTCAGAGTTTCTAAAAACCACTCATACCTATTTAATAAATGCCATTCGCAACTTAGAGCAGACGGCTAGGTGTGAGGTGTTATGTCGGTGCGTTTAAACATTGACAGGAAAAAAAAATAATAATAAAAAAATAAACATTGACAGGAACACCCTTTTCCCATACCCTGCCACATAAGAACCAGCCAGCCACAGGGACATGGGATTCGACACCAACAGGTTCCCTTTTTCTGAGGGAAAAACAAACAAACAAACAAACACAGTAAAAGCAAAATTGTGTCTTCACCATACTTGGGACCCGGCACCCTGTGGCCTGGCATGACACGTGGTCCCATGGGGAGGGTCCTGTCTGACGCAGTTCCCCAGGGCGAGGCGTGGACCCACATGGGCTTTCACGGAGAGCCTCAGGGTTACACACTCCCACGGGCATACAGATGAGTGTGCACATATCTGCACATGGAATCTCAGAGCCAGCAGGCCCCAGAGGTCCTGCAACTGTCCCGCCACCCACCCCGCTCCACCCTACAGGCACTGGGTCTGAGGACCAGCGACAGGAGTTTATGTTTGGGAATGTAAGGGAAGTGCAAGTAAAGAGCATTGTACGCAGAACAGGAAAGCCATTGGGGGTGGGGAGAGAGGCAGCCTGGGGCTCTGGGAGCTGCAGCCCCATGTTCTCTGCCCAGGGTCCACGTGCTGGGGTCCCGGGCCGGGGTTCCTGGTGGAACAGGTGGTGTTGGTAGAAACTTAGCTCATTGCCTTTCATTACACTCATCTTGCCTTGGAAATCTTAACCATAAAGCCTCTGTTCATTTAGTTAAATATATGCTTTACTTTTTTCCGGCCGAAGATTGCACCAAACAGCGAGAGGGCCACGTGCACCGAGTGCTTCCGCCCAGAGTTATTTTCTGTTCAACAGAGTGTGCACAGGATGGAATAATTCTAATTGTCTTTGAATCATTGTTAAATTGATGACACTTTGGCTGCTCTGTGATCGTTAAGGTATCTACTGCCCCACACGTGGCCGCCGGGGGCTGCAGCCGAGGGGGCTGGGAGGGCGGCAGCCTTGCCTGGGCTCCAACGGGCGCACGCAGCTGAGACCCCCCCACACTAGGCTGCCTTGTCTTACCCTCCCAAAGGCCTGCTCATGTTTTTACTATTAATCACATATTTCTCAGCTTGAAAGCGACTAAGTGTGCTGCTATGAACACACTAACGATTTTCAAATGTGGTGCTCTCTAGATTGCTCTGGGCGAGAAAGAAGAAAACCAGATTTGAAAAGGAGGTGGGGTTTTTGCTCTTTATGCAGAATTGTTTGCTAGAAAGAGATGGGGTTGTTGTAAATAGCTGTCGCCCCCAAATGCGTATTTTGAAAAATCAAAACTCCCTTCTTTCTGCTAAGCTTTTTCTCCTGAAACATTTTAATTGGGGCTTTCAGCCAGAGTAACGTAATTTTACCTGTATTGTGTTTGTTGTGGTGCATTTGGAATCGAGGTCCAGTTTTAATTGGGAATCGCTAAATTGGAGACAGAGAAAGCATTTCCCTCCTCCCCTCACCAGCCAGCGTTCCACCGTTGTCATGTGGGAGTGACTTAGATGCTCTTCCCATAATGTGCGTAATTATAAGGTGCGACGCGCACCCTTTTATGCTGACAGCCATCCTCTCGGGAAGTGCTGGTGGGACACTCGCGTTCCAGAGACGGTGCCTCTT
Organism: Canis aureus; assembly: GCF_053574225.1. Classification (NCBI taxonomy): domain Eukaryota; kingdom Metazoa; phylum Chordata; class Mammalia; order Carnivora; family Canidae; genus Canis; species Canis aureus. Next base: position 46,808,129 of record NC_135625.1, read on the forward strand.
TCGGGCTGCTCCCCGAGGCGGTGCAGGGCCATGTGGTTTAGGTGGCTGCGGGGCGCACAGCCCGTGTCCTCGTGTGTCACCGTAACACCACACATGGTTGAAACCCTCTCCTCTTTCACTGTATTGGGAAATGTGTTCTCCACAAGTGTCTTTAATAAGTACAGAGCGTCTTACACCTTTAATCAAGACCTGCTAGCAGCAGAGTGGATTCCGGCGCCAGATGGGAAGGAATCTGGTCTGACAGGTGGGCAGCTGCCTGGCACCTGGGGGGAGGGTCCCGGGTGGGGTTCCTGCATGAGGCCCCATCTGCCCATCTGGGATGGGTTCTGCGGTCCTGTCCAGGCTGCCCAATAGGGATGAGATGCTGACGCCCCTGCACTCCGGACCACGGTGGGGCCGTGCGGGGCAGCGCCCTCCATCTCACGGCTCTCAGACCGCACTTCCACCCTACTGCCGTGTCCAGGGTCTGTCCCTGGGCCCATTTTCCTTCTTTTCCCTGCTTAGACGGTCTTTGGGTTGAATGTTGTAATTAAGGTGTTTAAGGCCAGCTCCTGTGAGGCTCGCAGGCTGCTTGTAATCAACCAGCCAGGAAACCCACAACCACGTGCTGCCTTTGGTGCGTTGTTGGCCCCTTGCCCAGCACAGTGGCCCCAGAATCAGGTGCGACCTGCTGGAAGGTGGGCGCATCTCCCCTGGAGTGCCCGCACACCACGTTCGCAGACCCCGGGTGACCCGGCAAGCCAGCGCCCCTTTCCGGGTAATAGAAACAAGCTCCCGCATGAGAGGAGCTAACTCTTCGTGGGAGGCGGAATGCACTCGTTCATTAATTCTTCCAGGAGCCCGAAGGGTGGTTCAGGGGCCTGGACCCTGACCAGAGAGAGCCGAGGTTGCATCTGTCCCAGAGGTCCTGTGGATTTGAACCCTGCACGTGGCCTATAGTGGGCGTGCAGGCTGCTCACACTGGCAGGCAGCTGGGGTCAAGGTTCATAGCCAGAGTGGAGGCCACTCATGCTGGCAGGTGCCCTGAGTAGAGGCCTGTGGCCAAGATGGAGCCCATGTCCAGAGGGAAAGTTGCTCATGCTGGCCTGTGGCGTGGGGGAGGCCAGTGGCTGGGGTGGAGGCCACTCATGCTGGCTGTAGCTGAGCGCTCTACAGCCGCTGACCCCAAAGAAGCAGACCCCTGGTGGCACCCTGCCCTGTGCACCCGCACCCGGCCTCGGCCCAGCCTATTGGTTTACTGGCATCTGGTCTCTTCAGTGGCCTGGTCTCCATCTTGGCTTGTGCTGCCTCTGCCACTCCAGTATCAGGGATAAAGAAGGCTCGCCAGTGCGGTCACAGGGCTCCAGGTACAGGGCCCCCGGGGCCCTGCCTCAAAGCCCAGCTCCGTTGGAACCCCAAGGGAGAGCAGGAAGGCCAGCCTGCCCTTCTCACGCCCACAGGCCTCTCTCTGGTGCTGACACGGCTGGCACTTGGCATATGCGACATGCCACCTCCACTTCCTCCATAGCCCCTGCTTTCTTTCCTGGTTTTTACTAGTTTTTAAGCTGATCTTTGTGCCTATCATCTAATCCCTACAGATGGATCACGACCCTAGGAATCCTGCCTACATCGCAACCCAGGGCCCACTGCCTGCTACCGTCACCGACTTCTGGCAGGTGAGTCTTTTGTAATCAAAACTTTTTCTGAAAATGGGATCTTGATAAATTGATCGTGAGTAAGGCCATGGGTTCAATGGTGTAAATTTAAACTTGTTTATAGGTGGTGCTCATCAGATGTTACAACCTCAGGATGTATGGGAGTCCTTTAATGTTTTTTATTATCAGTCTCTTGTTTTTCAAAACTGGAGTATGAACGTTCCCTCCGAGACATCGAATGCTCTAGAGACTCTTGCTTTTCTAACCACTGTACAATTTTCTTTCATGAAACGTAAAGAAGTGGTGTTAATAAGCGTTTAAGTGATTGTATTACATTCAAATGTGTCCTTATCTGTTGTTCTCTCCTATGAGGGGAGAGAACAGTGCTCACGTTAGTTTCTGTTCCTTGTCGATGCTCTTTAATGCATTCAAAAGGCCAAGCGAGTGTGTTTTGTCTGGCACAGTCCTGGTCGCCTGGACCGAGGCTGGGACGCCAAGAGCGTGAGCCACTAGGTGCACAACTGGGAGAGGGAGAGGCCTCCCTTCCTGCCCCCACATCCTCCTCAGGCTTCAGCCATGCCACAGGGCCAAGCGGGAATGGGCTTTGAAGGTGGCACGGTTGCACACTTGCCCCCATGTGTCAGGCACGCCGCTGGGCTTCCGCCCAGAAGAGCCAGCAGGGGATAAGGCTGAGAGAGCAGCAAAAGGTAGGGTGGGGCACCTGTTAGGCCCAGGACAGCCAGCCCTGCACCCATGGCCATGCAGACAGAGCACCTGTCAGGCCCAAGATAGCCAACCCCACACCCATGGCCACGGGGTGAGGCATAAAGCCCAGGTGGTTCCAGATCCCCAGTGGTGATGTCAGTATCTGGTGTGGCAGCTCTGAGAGTAAATGCCTCACCCGGCTGAAGGTGCTCCCCTGCTTCCCATTCCCCAACTTGCCAATCAGGCCTCTGAAGCCTCTCCACCCATGGGAGGGCAAGTGTTCCTGTCTCCACCGTGCGGACGGCCTGAGCAGGGAGGAGGGGGGTCCAGAGACGTCGGGAAGGGCTCCGAGACCATCTAAGTATGTCGACGCATGCATACAGGACAAGCAGAAACCAAGGTTGGGGCACATCTGCCCAGCCCCTGGCTCTTCCTCATGGCCTTGACACTCCCGAAAAAGAAAAAAAAAAAAAAAAAAAAACGAACCTCAGCGTTACGTTGTCCAGACCTGTGATGGTGGCTCAGAGCCCTTCAACTCTGGCATTAGAGCCATGTGGGGACGGGCTGTCCCACTACCCTCAAGGCACCGACTTTCCTCTGTGTCACACCCAGCAGGTTGTCCCTCCCAGCCCGGGGAGCTCAGCACCCCTGGGCCATCTGTTCACGTAGGACCTTCGTGCTGAGGTTCTCCAGACACTTGCAGGAGCCCACCGAGAGACCCCGCTGCGTACTCTGCCACTCACTTGTGCTTCCCTGGCCTCTGACACTCAGGAGGAAAGGACACAGAGGGCTCCAAGCTGTGTGGCAGAGCAGGGGAGACCCACAGGATTCCTGCTGGCCATCACACGGCAGGCACTTCTCCCGGCTGTCGGGGCCAGCCATCACCTTGCACGCATGGGGCTCTCTAGGGCACTCAAACACTGGACAGTGGAACAGTTGCTCATATCCACCAGCGCCAACTGCAGACCAGGTCCATGTTGAGGACTGTGTGTGTTTTGACAGTCTTTGCCATTGCAAGACATCGAGGCTTATGCTTTGCCCAACGCCATGTGGTTTGCGAGTGCAACGGCTGCAATGCTTTTCTTGCCACTTGTTATGGACGGATGTGGCTGTTGGGGTGAGTCATCGGGTCAGGGTCTGCGGTCCATAAGGTGGCCTCCTGAGGGTCTAGAGGTCTGATGTCGAGGGGCACACGTCCATGGGTGCAAGAAGCCATCTTTAAGTGAAGTAAGGTGAGAAAAATGACCAAGCGCAGGACATCAGGAGCCACTGCCGGCATTGGTCACGCTGCCCTGGAAGGATACCACGGGCATCCTTCCACGTGGCAGCAAGTGTCCCGGGACAAGAAGGCTTTGCGGGCAACAGCCTCGCCCTCCTGGGTTATCATACACAACAGCACATCGGGGCTGCTGAGGAGTCCCATCGGAACTTTGTCTCATCCAAATGCCCTTGACCCAGACGCCACAGCCTTGAGGAATGCGGGGCACGACCTCTCCCGGCTGCGTGCCGTAACCACAGGAGGCCAGCAGCCTGAGATTCAGGCATGGGCCGAGGGGCTCCACCCAGAGGCTACGCGGGAGAGCCTGTTCGCGCATGTGTCTCCAGCTGCTGGTCATGGCCAGCCCTGCTCAGCATCCCCCAGTTCACAGACACATCACTCCTACCTCTGCCCCCATCTGCATGCTGGCCCCCCACAGGGTGTCTGCAATTCTGTACTCAAACACCCTTCCTCTTGGAAGGTCCTGGTCATTAAACATATGGTCCCTCTGGCCAGCGTGGCCTCCTCTTGGGCGCACCTGCAAGGCCCTGCTTCCATAGGTCACAGCCACAGGTTCCAGGTGCGTGTGACATTTAGGGACATGATCCTGCCTGTTTCAGAGGCTCAGAAAAGAGCATTGATGGAGGCTAATACTCTGCTGCTGTGACAGATGCGTGGGCATTGTGGGAATCCAGAGAGGCCACTGGGCCGGGGCAGGGGGGTGAGGAGCCAGGCAGGAGTGGGAAGCAAGCCAGGCCTGGCGCGTCCAGATGCAGAGGCTTCCAGTACTTCTACATTGACTTCCAGGAAGGAGCTGACACCTGGGGCTGCCTGCAGGCACCCAGAAGCTCTGGTCATCGTCCTTGATGAGCTGCATGGGGGTGGGGGAAGTCAGGACAGGAGGGCAGAGGAGGAGGAGGAAGTGGTGAAGGTCAGCTGTCCACGGGCCTCACTCCTGAGGCTGGAACCAGGGAAGACGTCCCCATCTGTGTAATGGGTGCTGTGTAACTGCCCTGAGAGACACACACACACGTTGGGGTGGGGGGTGGGGGGTCTTTGTCCAGGTCATGCAAGGAAAGGAGCAGGAAGAGAAGGAAGTAACTCCGAGCACTTACTGTATGCGACCCCTGCACCGGCACTTTGGGTATGGAGACCTTGGGCCGTACCTCTGAGAACCCCCGAGGACCTGAGCCCCAGGGTCCCCCCCCACGAGGTCTGAGCAGAATCAAATCCAGGCAGACAGGAAGTCCAGGGTGGGCGCCAGAGGAGCAGAGTTCTGGAGGCGGGAGGAAGGTGGTGATAGTTGCCAGTGGACCAGTGCCACTCAAGTCTGCACTTACAAATGCCGAAGAGGGTTCATGTCATGGTGTGTGTGTTTTACGGCAATAAAAGCAGGTCACGATCCGCATCCCGCTGACAGCTGGTGCGCGGGGCCTCGTGATGTCCCAGGTCTACACAGCCTGCTGCAGGCCGCAGGGTTCCCCTCAGCTCTGTGGGACTCAGGTGCGTTTTACTCCGCACATTCCTCAGAAAGGAGAGAAGCACCGTGCTGGAGGCGTGGCTTGCGGGCATGCCCACTGGGGTCTGATGGCTGGGACAGTCCACGTGCACAGAGGATCGCCCCGTCCCTGGCCAGGTAGCTGTGTTGTGCTCCATCCCCGGGCCTGGAGTGTAGACATTGTCTCAAGCGGCCACGGGGTGAGCTCCGTGCACCTGCCAGTGTTATAGGCCCACGGGGCAAGTGCATTGCCAGGACGGCCTCCATGGAGGATGGACATCTCTGTGAGGCATAGCAGGGACCATGGGCCATGGCCAGGCCACGACTGGGCTACAGGAGGAAGGGACAGCCCTGGGGACTTGGCCCATCACTGCCATTCCTGCCACAGGTTCCTATATCCCAGAACAGAGCTGGAGCTCCTCCTGCCGCCCCGTCACGCCCTGTCACCCCCCTCATCCTCAGGGACCCTATCTGAGAAAGGAGGTCACCCCTCCTGTCATATTCTATGCGCTTCCCTCGGTGGCAGCTTTACTCACCAGCACAGGGAGAGGGGTCCCTCCAAGGCGGAGACCAGGAGCTTCTAACCCAGAAATTCAGGCAACAGGGCACCAGGTTGGGGTCCATGAGGGCTGTTTACAGATGCAGAGTATAGCTGGGTACTAAGTCCCCAGGAGGTCACAGCAGCACCTCAGCCCAGGAACCATGCCACACCCCACTGGACATGCACAGGACACCATACCCTGTTCTCCACAAGCCAAGACAATTCATGGATCTCTGGGCTTCCATCCTGCTTGACGGGTGAGCTCTTTGGGATGGAAACCTCGGCCCAGTCCCGGGGTCCAGCCACTGCCTGGGGATGCCTCACGGACACCACTATCAGCATGTCACCAAGAAGAGGCCGCCCATGGTTCCACATCCCACTTTCCAAAGGCGTGCTGCTGGGAGGCTCCCAGGAAGCACACTTTCTCTTCTCCCACGGTGATGGGCTTGGTTTCAATAGTGCTTGTATCTCTGTGTCCCTCGATGACCAGCTCCCACGGCAGGGGAGGGGGTGACAAGAGCACAAGCAATCCCCTCCAGGCACCTCCTCGGGGAGCAGAGGCAGAGGTGGGGCAGGGGCAGGAGGGTAGGTGTAACAGGCCCGAGCAAGTGGCACATACAGCGTGGCTACACACCTGCCCGGGTCTGGTCTGGAGACACGAGAGGGAAGGGGCGGCCGCCTGAGAGGGGTTGCCATCAAAGCCCCCCCAAGCAGACCCGGTCATGCAGAGGCACCCGGGGCCCCAGCGTCCCCCTTCCAGCTGACACCACACAGCCTCGGGGCTCCAGCCTATCCCCGAAGCCCTGTTCCTGTGATGCTCACCACGGATCATGGGTCAGCCCACACTTGCTCCAGTCACACATGGAGGGAGGGACGAGTGTTTGGGGACCGTCCTGGTTCCAGGGCACTGAGCCTGTTAGCTGACGGGTCCGTTGGTTTTGAAGCACGTTGCTGGATTACATCAAAGGAAGTTCAAGAACTGGGGAGAGTTAGTTCCTTAGGAAAAACGTAATTTGTGATTTCCATTGTGCGAGCACTTGCACACGCCCAGGATCATCCAGGACGTTTGACTTCAAATACTTTGTGTTGTTGCGTTTCTGGCACATGAACCCATCAACCTTCAAGGAGGGTGGAAAACCTCTGTCCTGCCGCCTTACCCAGCCTGGGGCTGCAGGACTGGCCATGAGCCCACCTGGGGAGCCCACCACGGAGCGTGCGCGTCCTCCAGGCAGACATCGAACTCAGGCCCAGGCAAGTCGTGCGTCTTGTTCAACAGACACTGTGGATCATGGCTGAAGACATCCTGGCTGCTTGTGCCTAAACGTGTCCTTGGTTCCCTTGCACCCTCCGTCCTCCCTCCTCCTCCCCCTCCTCCCTCCCCCTCCTTCTCTCCTCCTCCCTGTCTTTCCTTCTCCTCCCTGTCCACCTGCACGTCCCTTCCCTCCCTCCTCCTCCTCCCTCCTCCTCTTTCTTCCTCCTCCCTCTCCCTCTTCCTCTCTTCCTCCCTCCAACCTCCCTCCCTCCTCCCTGTCCTGCCTTCTCCTCCTCATCCACCTGCACCTCCCTTCCTTCTCCCATTCCCCCTCCTCCCTCCCTCTTCCCTCTTCCTCTCTCCCTCCAACCTCCCTCTCTGTCCCGCCTGCACCTCCCTCCCTCCCTCCTCCTCCTCCTCCTCTGGGATTCATAGCCCCATCTGATGCATTGGTATCAGGTTCTCATCTCAGAAGGACAAGTGACAGCCTGAGTGCACTCTAAGGAAATGTCTGGATATTTAACCTGACAGGTGGGTAGGGCCGAGGGACTGCGAGGGGCCCTAAGTGGCAGTGCTCCCTGGCACCAGGGCAACTTCCTGGACGTGAAGGCCTATGACGAGTGCCCTGCGGTGACTGCACAGAGGCCAGGTGAACATATCCGGCCTGGAAGTATATGGCCTGGCTCTGGAGTCCCCTGAAGGATGTGTTTACATGCAGCCACATGGAATCTGCTGGATGTGCGGCAAGTCCAGACACCTTTGCAAGCAAACTCCTACCAAGTTCCAGGGACACAACAAGGATTTCTTACGTGGATGCTTCCTCCTTGCCCTGGGCAGAAATGCTTCTGGTGGGAAAGGATTTCAGAGGTGGAGGTGCCACTCGTGGGCTGTGCAACTGGTCTGGGTGCTGGGTGCCCTCACCCCTGCCCTAGTCTGCTCAGCAGCCGAAGTCAGCACAGCCTGCATGGACATGCGCTTGTTGCCATCACCTCATCTCTAAGGGAAGCCCATGCTGACATACTTGTGTCCTAAAAAGCAGGTCAGGTGGGTGTGCAGAAGACGTAACAGAGGTTTCCTTACCCATCCCCAGTTCGACCATCCTCCTCAGAGTGTGTGGTTTGATGCATGCCCACGACCCTCTGCAGCCTCAGGAGGCTTGCTACAGTGCACCCAATGGGTGTTTGGGGCAGGGGGAGGGCAGGCTGGGGGTCCCCACTGCAAAAGGCATCACAGACACTTGTTCTCTCCTCACTTGATCTATTTCTGACCCCATGAGAGCAGAGTGATGTCAGTGAGCTCAGAAGGAGCAAAATGCAAATGTTATTAAACCTCATTAACTGACTCCTTATTATTTTAAAATATGAGTCAGCCTCCTCAGGGCCAGACTTCAGATTATCTCCATTCAACCTATAAAAATAAGTCTGCCGCAGAAGCACACGGTACAGTAAGGGTTGCAGGGGGATGCGAAGCCTACTCCAGGGAAGAGCCAGCTGCCTCACATACCAGCAGCTCCAACAACGCAAATGGTTTACGTGCTTAAAAAAAAAAAAAAAAAAAAAAAAACTTAAAAAAATAAAAAAGCTTTTCTGCCCATTAAGCAGGTCCTGAAAGAACTTCCAGGCATGCTTTGACAGCACGTTCTTTGAGTTTTCTCTTTTTAAAGAAATATTCAAATAGTCTCTTATTTTTTTAAAAGATTTTATTTATTTATTGAGACACACACACACACAGAGACAGGCAGAGGGAGAAGAAGCAGGCTCCATGCAAGGAGCCTGACGTGGGACTCGACCCTGGGTCTCCAGGATCACACCCTGGGCTGAAGGCGGTGCTAAACCGCTGAGCCACCCAGGCCGCCCCAAATAGTCTCTTTTAAACATACGCATTGTTTTCAACTGAGCATCCACTGTAATAAATCACCATCCTGGCTGCCGTAGGAGGTGGAAACGGTGCCCAGACCAACATCTGGTCTTCTCGGAGATGCCAGCCTGGTGGGAGAACGACAGGAGCACATGATAAGGACGGTATGAGGGAGAAAGGGATGCATCACAAGAGGTCTAGGTAAAGGAAGAGGCTTCATGCCCGGAGGGACCAGGTGCCTGACACAGAACATGGCCTGGGCCGCTGGCAATTTTGGAGGGGTCCTCCTTCCTCTCATCAGGTCTCAGCAGGGCTTTGAAAGAGTCAGGTTTGTTGAACAGTTAGCACTCAAGAAAAACTCTGGATGAACAGAGTGAGGTTTCTTTCCACCTACCTCAGTCCAGTTCTTGTGTGTGCCCTGGAGCTGGCATGCCTGTGCTCGGGCACCGCTGGCAGCAAGCACAGCTGAGGTGGGAGCCAGGCTGAGCTGCCTGGGGTCGCTACACGCGTGTCTGCCGGGAGCTCTGCAAACAGTAGCATCTCTTCTGTACGATTTTATTAATGATACTTTCTTTCTCCAGCCTATACTGTAAGAACATAGCAGACAACACGTGTATAACAGATCAGATACTAGTCAATCTGCTGCATATGTTATTGGTAAGACTTCCAGCGCCTCTGGCCCTTAGCAGTGCAGCTTTGGGGAGTTGGAGGCTAAGCATGCATTCTGCGCCGCGCAGGGGCCGACGCCCTCATCCCCGCGTTGTCCAGGGGTCAGCCATATGATTTCCTTGAGCTGCCCTAACCATTTACCACAAGCCAGGGGGCTTCAAACACCAGGTGTGTATTCTCTGAGAGTTCTGGAGGCCGGAAGCCTGCAATCAAGGTGGCGGTGGCCGCGGTGTGCCTCCTCTGAGTGCTGGGAGGGGCATTGTCCTCTCAGTGTCTGGGGCCCCTCGTAGGCCTGGGCCATGGCCGTGTCACTGGCTTTCTGCCTCCTTCATCCCCAAGGCTTCCCACTGCGTATGGGTCTTGGCACAGGGTTTCCCTCTTCTTATAGGGACCCCGGTCATGTTGGATTAGGGCCACACTACTCCTGATTAAGCGACATCAGCAGAAACCCCCTTTCCAAATAAGGTCACATTCACAGGTCCCAGGGGTTAGGACTTTAACATATATTCTTGGTGGGGACAGAATTCAGCCCATAACAACAAGCAATATGGCATTTCTTTTCAAGTCCATAAACTTACTCAGTTGGGTCGAATAGCAGCCAAAGCACCCGAGCCACTGGGTGTTCACTTACCCTCCAGCTTGGTGCTGAAAACCACGTGGGTCCCTGTGGGCAACGATTTGGCATGGAGAGTATGTCCTGAGCGGGCTCCTGAGCATCAGCAGCAGGTGGTGGCGTATGACACCAAGCAGACCACATCCATTCCTGCAGCATACCATCGCCCAGAAAGAGGCTGCCAGGGACCAGAAACACCAAAGGCCGCCTTGGCTCCTGCCCCTGGCATTTGGGCCTTCCGGGGGGCTCCTGAGGCATGGCACTGGTGTGTCTGAGAGGATGCTCAGCAGAAAGGGGGGACTGGCGGGGCTTCCCCGAGTGCAGCCCTGGTGTGCTTCGGGGCCCCAGGATCCCGCTCACTTCTAATCTGTTGATGGCTTCGTTTCCATCAGGGATGGGAGCACCTGCTTCCTGGGTGGGAACTGACCCACTTGATACCCGATGAGGGGAGCTATGGGCAGGGCTGCAGACGCCTAGGGCCGCAGGATGCTTGTCCCCACCCCATGCTCAGCAGCAACCTTTACTCACCTCTGAGTCTCCTGACTCAGTGCTGAGCACTCTGGAAACCAGAAGATGACCAGGAAAGTGCTGTAGGAATCACCATGTCTGGCATTCACACATTTAGCTCATTCGCTCAGCAAACCTCCTCGATTCTGAGATCCAGTGGGGCCTCTGGGTGGGTAGCTGCTTCCTAGAAGAGAAGGATTGGGGTTTCCCAAAGACGAGTCACACAAACAGCCCTTCCTGGAGGGATGCTGCCCTGGAGGAGAGGAAGCAGAGAAACTTGTCCCTGTCTTGAAATTGAACTGTGGAGACACCTGGATGGCTCAGCGGTTGAGCATCTGCCTTCAGCTCAGGGTGTGACCCTGGGGTCCTGGGATCAAGTTCCACATCGGGCTCCCCACAGGGAGCCTGATTCTCCCTCTGCCTGTGTCTCTGCCTCTCTCTCTGTGTCTCTCATGAATAAATAAAATTGGTTAAAAAATAAATTAATTAATAAACTGATCTGTGGCGTCCTGGAGCCCACCAGAACCCACAGTCACTGTGCTCAGCCTGTCATGAAGATCAGCTGGGGGCACGCGACCGGTGGTAGCCAGAGGGAAGTGCAGGGAGGACACCCCCGGCGCCCTGCATACCCACTCAGGCCCTGCACGTGGACACACTCAGAGCCATGCCTGGCCTTGTAATGTTGGCGCCCGAGTGGGCCACCTGTTTGTTTGATTTACTAAATCCCCCTCTCTGCTCTTAGATACAGTGACCTGAAAAGAAATATCCCCAGGAGTGCCTTTGGGATTGTTTGTTTAAATTTTCATTTGGATTTAATCTTAACTGAGTCTTCAGAGAGCTGGGGCGGGCTCCTGCATGGAGGGACCGGGTGCACGGACCAATGAGGCAGGCTGCCCGGTTGGGAGGACCCCTCTTCAAATGAGGGGCTTCCTAATGTCACACTTGGGTGGCACACGCAGAGTGTTAGATGATTAGTTTATGGTCTAGATCATTGTATTTTTATTACACTCATAAAATCTGTGTTTCTCCTCATTTTCGTAATGGCTTCAATGAGCTTCTCCACCTTCTAAAGACACATTAAATTGTTATGTTCTGGAAGGGCCAATTTAGTGGGGCTGGCTTGACAGCCTGCAAGCTGCAAGTGAGACGCATGCTTTGAATTCTCATCTTGGCGTTGGCTTTGCACTAAGGATAAATGAAGGTGTACGGGTTTGGGCATAATTTGTATTTATTTGCGGGCTGTTTCATAAACACCAGCAACCTCCATGGAATTCCAGCACAAACAGGACACGATGCGGTGCCGAAAAGGCATCAACTATTCCTATCACATGGGTGTATAAATCAATATTCAAGGGGGAAAACATCATAGACGTGTCTCTCTTTAAAATATAATTTAAAGGGGGCTATTTAATAACGTGAACTATGAGGGAAAAGCATTTTATATTTGAGATGTGGGGGTTTTTTTAATGACAAGATTTTAATTGAATTGTTATATCTGTCTTTAAAAGACACAGACGCTCCCTTAGATCCTAAGTTTACATCTAAATGCGGTTGCTTATAAACATTGCCATGGAGTCACTATAACCTGCCACGGAAAAGCTGACTCCTCTTCACTCTATAATTTAATACGTTAATACAAGCCTGTGGGGCCACCTCAGCATGCCCCGTAGGATGAACAGTGTTGGGGGTTATGCTCCAAGTATGAGTATGCAGGGCCGCAGCCCCAGGGCCAGGAGTCAGACTGGCAAGGAGGGCCCATGGAGGCCTCGGTGGCTGCCCTGTCTACCTGTGGATACATGTCCGTTAGTTCACCATGTCCGGGAGATGCTCTGCAGGGAGCTACCATAAATTATTAACTGGATTCTGTTTTCAGAGAAGAGCACGGCTGTGTTGTGTGCGCGTAAGTGAAACCCCAACCCTGAAACTGCTCCCTGTAGCAGGAAAGCCTTCCAGTAGGACAGCAGCCTCACAGAGCAAAACGGTTTTCCAGTCATGCAGAATCAGGACAACGACCAAAAGACGATCACATTGACCAGGTTCAGCCCGCACAGAGGCGCAGAGGGGCAGCCGTGTCCAGAGCAGTGCCCACCTGAACGCCCACCTGCTGCTGGGCAAGCACCAGAGTCTGGGTTGCCTGTTTGTTGTACAGAGTTCCCTTCACCAAGGTGGGAAGCCAAGCCACAGAGTGGGGATCGTAAAAAGTCCTAAAAGGCAAGGGACGAATCCATGGTGGTGCTGGTGGTGGTTGAACATCTCATGGGATGGGGAAACTCTGGGGCCAGCATATTCAGAGATGTGGGGCCTGCTGTGGAGGGAAGCTGTCTGGTGAAAGAGGTGTTTGCACGGAGCACAGCCGGCCTGCATGGCGAGCACGGGGGCACACGTGCTGTGTGGGGACCCACCCATCACACTGTGGCCGCGGGCCTTTCTCTGTCTGCAGATGGTGTGGGAGAGTGGCTGCGTGGTCATCGTCATGCTGACCCCCCTCTCGGAGAACGGTGTCCGGCAGTGCTACCACTACTGGCCAGATGAAGGCTCCAACCTCTACCATGTCTACGAGGTACTCCCCAAATCGCCTGCCTGTAGGATGGCAGAGAATAGGAGCGTCCCCTCCTGGAGCTGCCCCCGACCCTGGGAAGGCTGTAGATACCCAGACCCTCCAAACAGCTCTGGTGGAAGTAGTGTGGTCTTCATTTTTTAAATTGTATGATTCCAAATCCAGACAGAAAGAACCAAAAAAAAAAACCATTTACCTTCATATTACATTTACGGGGAGGCCCACTGAGCCAGGCCCCGAGTGATGGGCCATCAGTAGGTCTGTTTTAGGAAGAGCCCTGCTGCTACATGGAGAACTCTGGGGCCCCCACCTGTGCCATGCCTCCCGCGGCGTTCAGGGCTGTGTGCCTGTAGGTCTGACCTTCGTCGAGGGTCACCCACTGGCAAGCTTACTGCTCCTGCTGGACTTTCCACCCACACCAATGATGTCCTGAGTGAGCTCGGGCAGTTCAGCCCACGCCAGGATGCACCCGTTGTTTTTGCATTAAAAATTAGTCAGCATGCCAAAGTCCCTGGGTGGAAGTGTGAAGATTAATCCTAAATCACACAGTCGTGGCTTTTAGGCCGCTGAGAACGGGCTAGACCCTGAGCAGCCCGGGTCCCCCCATCTGTGAGAATCCGGGGGTATCCCCTTCACCTCTAAGTGATACCACCTACTGTGGGATTTCAGTTACAGTGGAAGCCACTAGGGTTTTTGTTCAATAGGGCAGCTTTTCTAGAAGGTTTATATAGCTTAGAGGTACGAAAGATGAAAGCTGATGTAGTTGTGGGTGGTAACAGTTTTCTAATAGTTTGGCTGGTGCACCAAGGTGACATTAAAAACCACAGTTATCTTTTGCTTAAAGCATGTTAGAATGGAAACAGTGGGCAGGGCCACTAAGCAGCTGCTGACCCGCAGGCCAACCTCAGGCCATCCTCGCAGCCCTCGCCCTCCGCTCCCTCATGTGGCCCCTGTACTCAGACAATGCTTTACATTCCCGATGCCCCCCTATCCTCCTGCCCAGGTAAACCTGGTGTCTGAGCACATCTGGTGCGAGGATTTCCTCGTGAGGAGCTTCTATCTGAAGAACCTTCAAACCAATGAGACACGCACCGTGACCCAGTTCCACTTCCTGAGCTGGTATGACCAGGGAGTGCCTTCGTCCGCGAGGTCCCTCCTGGATTTCCGCAGGTATGACAAACAGCACGCTTGGCAGGGTCATGCGTTTATGAGAGTGTGGGCGTCAGGTAGGAGGGAATGTGGTCTGTCACCAGACCTCCCATGTCTGAGAGGCCATTTGCTGGAAGATAACGCCCTCTGTTTGAAATTTACGTGTTGTGACTATACAGCTGATCCTTGAACAACACGGGGTTGAGACACCACCCCCCACACACAGCTGAACAGGCATGTTTAACCTTCGACTCCCCCAAAACTTAACAACGAATAACCTACTGTCGACTGGAAGCCTTGCCAATAACATCAAAAGTCAGTGGACATGTATTTTATGTGTTCTGTGTATTATATGCTGTATTCTTACAATAAAGTGCACTGGAGGAAAAAAAAAACTGTGAAGAAAATCACAAGGAAGAGAAAATACATTTTCAGTGCTATCCTGTATTTATCGAAAAAAAATTCCCATGTAAGCAGACCAGTGTGGTTCAAAGCCATGCTGTTCGAGGGTCACCTGTATCCACATCATATATAGGAAAGCGGAGGGGAAGGAGAGTATACTAACGGTGCATATTAACTGCAAGATGTTTTCTGGTTGTGAAGGCATTAAAATGGGGGGGAGGAGTGCGCAGATACCTTAGAATTATATAAATGTGGTCATTATTTCTGATAAGATTATTTGAGCAGTAGAGTCCCAAAGTTCATGCTTCATAGCCTGATGAGGAAAAGGCAGATTCTTAGTTTGGATACTATGTGGTTGGACATGATAACGAGCCTCGGTGACCTTAGACCTCAGGGGAGAGCTGTATGGAGTTAGCACACGACTGCAGATTTTAGTGCAGTATCAAAGCGGACAATTGAAAACATCCCACCCCTGTTCACACTAGGGTCAGCCCATCACCCCCAGAGGCTGTCTCGGATTAAAGTGGGTTTATGGAACTGTTGAGAGGGATACTGAGCTCCATCTTCCGGGAAGATACTGACCAGGCAAAAAAAAAGGGGGGGGGGGGTTAAGATGGAAGTTTGTCCGTTGGATGCGGTGATCACAGTGGTCGGCGTTGGCTGTTGCACATGGTAAAGAATGAGCAACCGCCGAGAGGGGGCAGGTGTTGGGCAGCAAGGCCTGTAGAGCCTCTCTCACGTTTGACCGATGGAAACCTGCCCCATAACAAACGCAAATACCCAAAACAAGGACGAGGAAATAGAACTCACCTTAATCCAGTATCGTGCGCAATCACAAAGTGAGGTGTGCCTGAACAGTTACCCATCCCTGAGTCTGCAGCTGTGTCGCTCGAGGGAGTGGGGGTTCAGGCTTCCCTCTGGATTTCTGGAATTTGTGTGTTAGACATTCTCAAAGTTATCGTGATACTGTTTCTTTTGCCTTTTAGTCTACTTTGAAAAGCAAAACAAATGTTTTATTTGAATAGTTTTTTGGATCATAAAGCATGTGAAAGAGCTCACGGAGAGACATGCATGAGGCATCACAGCCATGGTGCACGTTCGGTGACACCCCCTCCCCCCCCCCCCCCCGCCCCAGCCCTGCTCCACCATCTCAGCCTGGAGAGGCAGAGCACGCACAATGCATCAAGTCCTGAACGCATCCCCAAACACTGACTACACAGAGCTCCCTCTCAATCCATCCCGGTGTCCTGGCTATTATATACCTTTTCTTGATACAAATTTATTTCAAAGACTCTATCTAAAAATCTTAACCCAGGGCACATTTCCTGAGATAGAATCTTCAAGAAACAGTCATTACTGGCAAAATGGATGCGGCTACAAAGATAGCAGTTCATCTTAACCCCTGTCTTTACGCTCATCCAGTGTGTTTGTACATATATGCATATGGGTGGATGCCGAAACCCATATCCATATATGGATCTGAACAATACACAACCAACCCTCTGTGCTTACAACCTGTCATGAAGAAACACGGACTCCCCGAGTTCCCTTTCCCCAGAGGCTTAGGAGATAAGGCTCCAAAAGGTTTTTATTAAATTGGAATTTGCAAGTCTGCTAGCACTGAGAGCCTGGCTTGCTTGCCATACTTGGCAACGCCCAGCATCCAGGCCGGCCTGCCTGCCGTGGACAATGGGCGTGAGCAGGCGCGTTCTCAGGAGCATCACACGCAGGCACAGATTGCCGCTTTGCGGTTTTCTGTGTAAAAGAGCCACCCAAAGTCCAGCAATCGGAAAGGGGCATCGGCTTCCGAAGACACTGGTCACCCTCCCCGCAGGTCTCTCCCTCCACCCCCGCCCCAAACGCTCGCCCAGCCTCCCCGTGCTCTGGCCAGTGTGTGCGTCAGGCATTGAGACGTGTAATTACACACTTCTGGAGCCCAGAGGGAGCATATTTACACTTTAAAGAGAAGCTGCTAAAGCCAAGAGATAATTAGCATCACATGTGAGGGCTTTGCTTTTACGGATTCTCTCGATCTTTCTGTCTCTCTCTCTCTCTCCCTCTCTCTCTCTCTCACTTCTTGCTGTGTGCAGCGGCACTCACAACGCTGATCCCTGTAGACATGGACAGACCCTTACTTTGCCAGCTAATGAGCGGTGGCCAGTGTCATTTTTGTGATGTTGCAGCTAGTAATATGAGCCCAGTTGCATAGTCACAAAAGTGATCATTGGAGGCTGTGACTCTGCTGCAGGGCAGTGTGGGAAGCCCCCTGTCTGAGCCTCTAACGACCTCTGACCTTTGCTTGCGGTTGGTTGCATGACGGTCCTTCTCACTCAGTGACCCGTGGGTTGGTTTGTATTACTAACCGTTCTTTCTCAGTGAATTCCTCCTGTTGAAATATATATAATATCCATTTCTCTTCATGTTTTCAACCTTTTGCTCACTGCTGATTTGTGCTAATCGCGTAAAACAAGACAGCTGTGTATTGCTCATCTCCATGAATAATCTGCATCTCTATCTGGGGTCAACCAGGTGAACGCTTTTGTTGACTATGTGATGCTTTTTCTTTTCTCTTTGTGATGGTTTCCATTGTAATAAATACCAGCACCTGATTCTTTGTGAATTAAATTCTGAACCCCGGCAGCACATGGTATTTGCACCGCGTGGCTCCTGGATGGCCTGTGGCTGTCTGCACATGGGTTGAGCTGGGGCGGGGCTGGCGTGGAGCCTCCCTGGGTCCTGCCGAGGCAGCCAGTCTCAGCGTGTTGGAGGAAATACTGTTTTAAATGTTGTATGACGCAAGGGCAGGGAGCACAGGAGAGGAGGGTGGCTTGCAGCCAGAGATGCCAGGACTCCTTTGTGGGCCGAATCTCTTTGCCAGGAAGGTGACCCTTAATGCACTTGACCTGAAATGGGACTGCCCGGCTGTGCACGGGCTGGTCTTTTTTTTTATTGTGCTACTTTTGTGCTTGGCCCCATCAGCAAAAATGACCAAAATCTGGGGACTGA
Source organism: Canis aureus (assembly GCF_053574225.1). Classification (NCBI taxonomy): domain Eukaryota; kingdom Metazoa; phylum Chordata; class Mammalia; order Carnivora; family Canidae; genus Canis; species Canis aureus. The sequence goes on from NC_135625.1 coordinate 46,825,777, forward strand.
GCAGCGTGTGAGCAGGCACACATTGAGGTTAGCCAGTCCGGACACGGCCTGGATGGCCGAGAGTGAATGTAACAGGATGGTGGAGGTGCTCACCTAAAGCCTTCAGCGCCTGACAGCTTTCTAGTAAAGTCTTCTGTGTGAATGTCAAAGGCCCTACAGAAATAAAGCCGCCCTTGATCTAGGCTGCCCCTGACCTTGCTGGATTCTGCACATGTACACAGGCATGGCAGGTACATACAAGGCACACACAGGATGAGTGTGTGCACACACAGGCACACATAGGGTGAGCACACACATGTACGGGCACACTGCATATACACACACAGGCACATACAGGGCGAGTGCACACAGGAAATAGCACATGTGCACACACAGGCACACACAGGGCGAGTGCACACAGGCACACAGTGTATGTGCACACACAGGCACACACAGGGTGAGCGCACACAGAAACACAGTGCGTGTACACACAGAGGCACAAGGTGAGTGCACACGGGCACACAGTGCATGTGCACACACAGGGCAAGCGCACACAGAAACACAGTGCGTGTACACACACAGGCACAAGGTGAGTGCACACGGGCACACGGTGCATGTGCACACACAGGGCGAGCACACGCATACACAGGCACACAGTGCATATACACACAGGCACACACAGGGTGAGTGTGCACAGAAACAGTGCATGTGCACACACAGACATACACAGGGCGAGCACACAAACACAGTGCGTGTACACACACAGGCACACACAGAGCGAGCACACACATACACAGGCACACAGTGCGTATACACACATAGGCACACACAGGGCAAGCGCACACAGGAACACAGCACATGTGCACACACAGGCACAGGGCAAGCACACACAGGCACACAGAGGGCAAGCACACAGAATAGTGCGTGTGCACACACAGGCACACACAGGGCGAGCACACATGCATAGGTACACAGTGCGTGTACGCACACAGGCACACACAGGGCGATAGCCCATGGGCACACATGGCCTTGGTTGAGCTGGTGGGCCTCAGGCCACCCACGTATCAGGTACATCCTAGGGGTCTGGCGTCTATGTTGTCAGACCTAAAGCTCATGTTGCCTTTACAACGTGAGTCAAGAATGGGAGTTTTAAGATTTTTTTTCCTTAATTTTTAAGTAATCTCTACCCCAACCTGGGGCTGGAACTCACAACCCCGGGATCAAGAGTCACACGCTCCAGGGATGAGCCTGCCAGGCGCCCCAAAGAATGGGAGGTTTTAGGAGAAATTCGTGGATGTATTTTCCAATCTGTTTTATTCTCCAAGGCCCCAGAACCTTTACAGCATTCTGGCACGCCGTTGATTTTAGCAAATTTGCTTGTACTTCCTTCACTTTTCCCCCAAACCCCAACATCGTGATGTACGTTGGAAGTAAGAGAAAGCTCCAGCAGACATAGTGATGTGGCCGCAGGGACACAGAGCAGCTTGTTTTACCCACATTTCTGGGTCTGCTCATTTTTAAGACATTTTGGGTGGCCCGCAAGCTGCAGATGCTGCAGGAGGCAGCCAGGGATGGCCTGCCGCCCTGGGGGGCGACGGTGTGGCCCATCTTAGGGGCACTCACACCCAGGCTCCCGTCCTGCCATTTGGGAGCATGTGGACCTCACTCTGTAGGAGAGTTGGAAACAACCAGCTGTGCTCTGGGGGCAGACGTGACGGTCCCCGCTGGGCGCCCAGGCCCACTGCCAGCTCCCTCCTCCCTGCTGCCTGCCATCCCTCTCAGCTCTGGGCCTTTGAGACCGATGACAGCATGTGCACTTCCCGCTGACCCCTTGGTGCCGGGTGGGCAAATCTCCACAGAGAAATGGGACGTGTTCTTGTGTCTGGTGCAAGGACAAAGATTTTTTTCTGCACCGTCATTCTAGTTTTGAATTTTGCCTCGTGTCATACATGGTAGAAATTAACATGGAGCATTTTAGAACACAGCCCTTGCACACGTTTTTTTTCCATTTACTTTTTTCAATTCAGAAATATCTTACCAAAAATTTTCATGTACATTGCAAACATGTTTACTGGTGTCACTGGCTTTAAAAAATTTTGGGGAAAAAAAACAATTTTGGAGCTTATCCAGTGAATTTTAAATCAGTGCTTTGTTTTGATTTGGGGCTTGTTTACAAAATAATCTATGCTTATTGTTAATTTTCATAAATTCTGGTCTAAAATCTGCATAACAGAGTTGTTTGTAAACATATGCAGATTTATACAAAGGAAGGACTTGTCTCTGTGGCTTCTCCACAATTCAGAGCTGTGACCAAAAGAAAGGATCAAACAGACCTTTAAGATGCAGTTTTGAGACCATAGAGTCATATTACATTCCAGTAGGATGTCTCAAATGTAAGAAATTTTGAGCATAAATTGCAACACTTAGCAATTGTAGCAAAGCATCGAGATACTCATGTCACCACCCAACAGCCCAGCCGAGCAAGTGGAGCAGCAGCCCAGGAACAGCAGCCTAGGGTAGAGGGGTTGGGGGGAGGCTGGTGATGGAGGCCCCGGGTTCTCACCTGGAAAATGAAAGGGAAATTGTGAAAATGTCAGAAATGTTTTTAAAGCTCTGTTTAATACTTTAATATCGAAAAAGAAAAATAAATCTCTGAAAATGTGTGTGTAATTTTGATTCGCTTTGTCAAAACAGGCTATTATTACAATACAAGTGAAAGATACAATCTATTTGTTTTGGCTTAGGAGTTATTTTGCAAAACGTAAGACAAGGAAGACAAGGGTCGTAGTGCATGACTGTGATTTCTGTCTCTTTCTGTTTCAGAAAAGTAAACAAGTGCTACAGGGGCCGCTCTTGTCCAATAATTGTTCACTGCAGGCAAGTACGACTTTTACGTGGATTCACCAGTGTTCGCTACCTCAGAAGGAGCCACAGTTAAATATGCACGTCGAGCTTTCTCACTGCTTCATAAATGCACCTTCCTGGCACTTCTGAGGGAAAGCAAGGACACAGATGGGGTGTTGGCGGCAGTTTGGCCACATGCCGTGTACGTGCCGCATGCATGCTGCAGGCTGGGCCTGCACAACCTGCCTGGCCAGGCGCCACGTGGGTACTGCCCACAGGGTACTGCCCTTGGCTGCCCAGCGCTCCGGTCCACCCACCGCGTGCCTGCTCGGGCCTCCTGCTGCCCCCGCCAGAGCCCTGAGACGGTAGTGCTGACCAGTGGCGCGGTGGCAGCCACGAGCTGGCTCAGCTGAGGTGTAGAGCCCGGATGCCGAGACACGCTTGGGGCCCATTAGCCACAGGGATGCCCCCAGGTAGTGTGTGAGCCTGGCCTCTGGGTACAATCTGGGGGCTCCTCAGGCATGTCGCACCCACACCCATAAGCAGAGGTCTGCTCATAACTCCCTGTCCAGGTGCCCCCTTCCCCCGGGGATCACCCCCACCACGCTTCACGCCCACTGTGCTTGGGTAGAGAGCCACACTCTGTGCTGTGGGACAGCTGTGCAGATGTTCCTTCCTGCTGAGATAGAAAGGAAATCTGTCTCCAAGGATCAGACACCAGGGCCTGTGCGTCAGGGTGTGCGGCATGGAACTATATCTGTGGAGGGTGTGTGTGTGTCGGTGTCTGTAACTGCAGGTGTGTGTATCTATCAGGTGTGTATGTGAGTATGTGTGGGGGTGTAACTGTGTGTCTGTTGGGTGTGTGTCCATATGTCTGTCAGTGTGTGTCCATGTGTGTGTCTGCTGGGTGTGTGTCCATGTGTGTCCATTTGTGTGTGTCTGTGTGTATGTCCATGTGCTGGGGCATGTGGCATGTCTCTTTGTGTGTCTGTGTGTGTCCGTGTGCAATGGTGTGTGTGTCATGTCCCTGCCTGTGTCCGTGTGTGTGTGTCCATGTGCTGGGGCATGTGGTGTGTGCCCATATGTGTCCATGTGGGAGTCCGTGTGCTGGGGTATGTGGCGTGTGTCCGTGTGTGTGTCCATGTGTCTGTGTGTGTCTGTGTATGTGTGTCCATGTGCCGTATCCCTGTGTGTATCTCTGTGTGTCCGTGTGTGTGTGTCCGTGTGCTGGGGCATTTGTCTGTGCTCTTGCATGGTCTGTGCCAAGGACCCAAGCAGGCTGCGGGCCCTGGGAGAGTGGAGGACCCAGCCCAGGGCACAGGCGTCCCTGTGGCCATGGCGGTCGCTGGGTGTGGGTTGGCATCACAGCGGCCATAGAAGCGGGTGGCGGGGACAGGGTGGCAAGCGGGCTATGCACAGGGACCTACAGGTTGGCCTGTCCCGGGAGCTCCTACAGCCACTGCTCCAAGGGCCCTGTAAAGCCTGTGAGCCTCTGCCCAGTGTCCAGGTGCTGCTCATGTCCTTCTCCACCCTGACATGGAGCCCCTCCAGCCCAGGAGCTGCACCAATTGTGTCCCCAGCTCCCAGCGACTCACAGCCTGGTGGCAGGCACACTCCCACGGGACATGTTCTCACATGGGGCATGCTCCTCCACGGGGCACACTCCCCCACAGGGCACACTCCCCCACAGGGCACACTCTCCCACGGGACACACTCCCCCACAGGGCACACTCCCCCACAGGGCACACTCCCCCACGGGACACACTCCCCCACGGGGCATGCTCTCACAGGGCATGCTCTCACACAGGCCACATGCTCTCACACGCCTCACTAAACATAGCCTTCCCAGAAAGGAGGCTCCCTGCCCTCTGCCCAGGGACCCCGCAGTCACAGCTGCGATGACCTCATACCCCACCAACGCGAAGCCTGGACACAGACATAGCCAGACTCATCCTTTCTTTATTCTGATGAAATTTGCCAAAGAGGGAGAGAACTGGAGACCAGAGCAAATCGACATGGTCACCATAGCTAATCCACACTGCTGCTGCTGCTGCTGCGACCCCTCCTCCTCTCCCTCTCCTCCCCTTCCTCTTCTCCCTCCCCTCCTCCTCCCCCTCCTCCTTCCCTCCCCCTCCCATCCTGTGATCCTTCCTCACCCCACACTCTCTTTCTCTCAAAACTACACCTTCCTCTCCCCTCATGAGCCCCACTTAAACACAGAGGGCCACATACTGTCGCCGGCTTTGGTGGGCATAGGGTTCGTGTGGTGGATGGTGTTCTCACCTCTCCTCTTCCGTTGGCAGTGATGGCGCAGGCAGGAGTGGCACATACGTCCTGATCGACATGGTTCTCAACAAGATGGCCAAAGGTGAGGGGCAGAGCGTGACTGCTTTGTTGCAGCTGAGCTGGGACGGCGTTGCTGTGGCAACCCGGGGGGGGGGGGGGCGGCGATCCTCTGGGCCTTGGAGGAAATTAGCCCACTGTTGTCCCCTTCCTGGGTCACGTGAGCACTATTTGCAGTGAGCAGGGTATTTCCGAGGCTCTTCTGCTGCCCGTGTGGCGCTTGGGCCAAGCGCACGGTAGGTGCTAGCTGAGTCCCCGCTGCATCCATAGGGCTCACATCGCAGTCAAGGCGAAGACGGCCTTCGGATCTTTGGGTGCCGTGGCATCAGGCGTTTGATAGGAGCCTTCCCTGTTACTAAGGCTGTGTCTGCACACCTGGCACGGCCTTATCTCCCTGAATGGCCTGGTAAAGCCCTGAACAGCCTGGTAAAGCACACTTGCACCTACGCAGCCTCTGCACAAATGGGCCTTCCCTGCTGCTCACGGCACTCTGGCACTTGCATGGACACATCCTAATGAGAAGACAGGGTGCACGTCCAGCAGCAGTGCACACAGGGCTGGCCTGGGAGCTTCTCCTGGGGCAGAGTCTCACCCTCTGGCCCTTCTGCTTCCGTGGAGGTGTGGATGCTGGGTTAATCCAGCCTCCCAATTGTGGTCCCTGGACCAAAGCTGTGAGGTGTCTCTTTAGAGACAGGAAGCATGCTCCACGGTCACATTTGGGGAAAAACTCATATTTTGGACAGTCACACGCGAATTACCATGGCAACCAAGGAATCCCACAGCACTTCTAAGCCTCTCCGAGAAAACTGCTTCTCCCCAGTGCACGTCAGCATCCCATGGGACTTGCACGGACATCCAGCCGAGGTAGGCACGCCTTCCATCTCTCTCACCCACAAACATGACGTTCTCTCCACCTACACATGCACGTACACACACACACACATACAAACACACGCCGCTGCACGTCCTCACAGACAGGCCCCTGCCTTCCAGAATACCCATCCTTCATCCTGTGCCCAGAAGCAGATGCTGATTATAGAAATGAGATTCAGTACATTTTCGCACAGCTGTTGGCGACTCTCAAGCATTTTCCTTACTGCCTTTTCTGGTTAAAAAGAAGGAGAAAAGTAGGACACATCTCTAGACTGAGGATTTATTTGCATGCTTTAAGATACAAGCGTAGCCCACCACTTTATGCGTGAGGACCAGCACCCTTGACCTACCTAACGCCACCCAAGCAGCCACTGGAGGACGAGGACCAGACCAGCTGTGCAGCCCACACCCTGCTTTGTGTGTGCAGCCGCCCAGGCTGGCCGCTGGGGACAGCAAGACATTGGCTCTGCACCATCAAATCTTATTTTAAGCACCCTAAATTAGCTGAGTGCTGGCAACACGCAAACAAAGAAACCAAAGCAGAAAGATGAATGATCTGATAACTGTTTTCGGTGACGTACTTTGGTTTTAGATCATAACACAACCCTGACCTTTTTAATTACAAGTTTCCTGTCCATTTAATACCTCTGTGTCTGTGTCAAATGGCATCTTTTCCTTGGCAAATTTCCAATTATTGGGAGTTTAGAGTTCTCACAGGAATTTATATTTCTCCCCCTATACCTGCCGGCCCTTCTGCCTGTTGCACATGTAATCTTTCCCTTCTGTTAAACCAAAATTCCTTCCGAAGGACACAGACCGCCATTCGTGTTTAAGACGACCCCTGTGTTGATGACCAGCAATGTGACACAATAAACCCCGGGTACGCATTTGCATCAGAATGGAACCGGCTCCCCCGCTGGCAGCGGGGTGGACACCGCTGCTTTCTCAGTTCTGTGGGGGTCACTTTGGTGTCCTGGATTTTCAGAGGTGCAGGCCGGCTTCACAAGAAGCAGCCGTGCAGAAGAATGTTCTGGCCCGAAGAGCTAGCTGGGGGCGGGGCTGACTTCATTGTCCGAGCCCTAGCCTGCCATTGACTGGCTCCACTGTCACATGGAATGTCAGATTCCACTTCGGGTGTGGGCAGCGTCCAACAATGGAGCGCAGCCGTGTGGAACCAGCCCCAGAAGGCAGGCTCCAGGCTGTAGCTGAGATGGGTCACCCCCATCCTGTTCTTGACCTGCTCCCCTCTGCCCGGGGGGTGTGCAGTGTGAAATCCTCTGACCTAGGGCCTAGGCCGGTCTCAGGAGAGATCAAAGGGCAGGCGGCCCCTCGCCGGCTGAGGTGGGTCTTTCCCAGGCCGCCACACTGCGCCACTGCCCAGGGTTTTGTTCTGGCGCCGCAGACCCCTCGTTCATCAAATGATCAAAGGCCCAAAGTCTGGGCTCGAAACCTTTCTTCCCATTTCCTTTTCTTAGAAGGAATGAATTGCATGAGGACCAAAGAATGCCTTTCCAAAGCTCTCCTGCACGGACTGCACAGCCGCCGAGCCTCCAGCCCTGCCCCGAAAGCCGAGATCGCTCGCTGGGCCAGCTGCTGCCACAGACGCAAACCCCACTCATTCACACAGGCTCTTGGGGATTAAGGCCTGCATCCTATTTAGAGGCCTCTGAGAGTGAGCGAGGCGTAATCCGGGCTCTTTCTCCGCTGTCTAGTTTATTAGCAAGCAGACAACAATGCAGTCGGAAATCAAAGCCCACGGGCTCATGCTCTCTGCCCAATCCATAAAACCCTCCTGCGCATTTCTTCCGTTGCCATGAGTGCATTTCTCACTCGCAGTTGATATTTTCATGGGCGCCGTTTCCGGGAGTGTGCTCGTATGCTCCTCTCTCATGGGAGAACGTGGCTCAAGTGTAGCCGTGATGCTTCTGCAGCCAAGACGTTTTCCAGAGTTGTGCCTTGGAAATCTGTGTCCGTGACATCTCCTCGGCCAGGTTTTTTTTTTAATTTTCGTCGCAATTTTTTAAAGGAATGGTAGTGAGTGGGAAGTCGTGTGTGCTGGTTCACAGTGAGGTGGCGGCAGCTAGTTGGCCATGTCACTCTCAAGGGGGCCACTACAGAAACCCGCCCCTGAGCCTCAGCTGTGCAGCACTGAGGCACTCGCAGCCTGAGGCACTCGTGGCCTCCCGCCTTGGGTGGTGTTCAGGAAGGCCCCGAATGTGCTCACAGAGGCCTGTTCCTTTGTCTGTCAAGGGCCTTGGGCCTGGGGGCCTCATAGTACAGGCATCACCTGCCCCGCCGGTGCACACAGATGTGCCGTGCTGTGACCATACCGTGGGAACGTGGGCAGGTGTGCATGCCCAGGCAGCCATGTGTCTAGCACCCCAGTAGGCCTCAGCAGCCCGACCTGCTGTCCTGTTCTGTGCCACATGGGGCACTTCAGTCAACAGCTGCTCATGTGAGGGGATGTATAGTCTCCCTCCTGCCCGCTGTGCTGAAAATTCCTGGTGCTGGGACGTCACGAGTGCCATCACATGGCGTGTGTCCTTTTGGGGCGGGATTGGCTTGCTTAGCATCATGTCCTCAGGCTCACCAGGTCGCCAGTGGCAGGACTTCCTTCCTTTTCAAGGCCAGATCATAGTCTGTCGTGTGGAATTCCTTTACCCATCACCCCCTGACGGACACTCAGGTTGCTTCCAACCTGCAGCTATCATGTGTGATGTTGCCACGTGGACGCACAAGTACCCTTGGAGCCTCAGCTTCCATCTCTTCTGGGTACAGGCCCAGCGTGGACTTGCCAAATCACGTGCCAATTGTATGGTTAACTTTTTGAGGATGTGCGACACCGTTTTCACCAGCGGCTGCACCATTTTACATCCCCAGCAACAACAACATACAAGGGCTCTAATTGCTCTGCGTCTTTTCCAACATTTACTATTTTCTTGTTTTGGAAGTAGCCATCCTAATGTGTGTGAAGTGGTGTCTTTTTGTGTTTTTGATTTGCATTTTCCTAATGAGTGTGATGCTGAGCATCGTTTCATGTTTGTTGGCTATTTGGATATTTTCTTTGAAGAAATGTCTATTCAACTCATTTCTCCCTTTTTTTTCCAAGTTGTTTCCCCATTTTTTAATTGGACTGTTTGCTTTTTGTTGTTACTGAGCTATAGAGGTTCTTTATATATTCTGAATATTAATCCCTTACAGATATGTGATTTGCAAATATTTCCTCCCATAGAACAGGGAAATTCTGTGGGAGAAAATATTTTCATTCTCCTAATGATGTCCTTGGTGCACGAAAGCGTCTAGTTTTTATAAAGTCCCATTTGTCTATTTTTCCTGTCGTTGCCTGTGCATTTAGTGTCCTATCCAGGAAATCTTTTGCCAAAGTCAATGTCATGAAGATTTTCCCCACGTGGATCACTATACTGTCCACCTGAAACTAATGTAACACTGTATGTTAACGATGCTGGAATTAAAATTTAAAACACAATAAAATTTAAAAACACAAATAAGGAGACACTGCAGACCCAGGACAGCCTGGAGGCGGTGACTAATAGCTCAAGTCCATAAAAAACGGCCTCCAGCAAAACTCCATTACAAAAGATGGGAAAGAAATAGAGTGGAAAGAGTGAAAAAGTAGAAGCAGCAGAGCCTGAAGAATTTGTGGTGGAAAAAGTGCTGGGACAACATGTAGTGAATGAGAAGAATTTTATAACCAGGGACAAGCCCATGTTGTTTCTGGGATGCCATCATTTTCGGCGACTTAAGAAATAAATCATTTAGGGGCACCTGGGTGGCTCAGCAATTGAGCGTCTGCCTTTGGCTCAGGGCATGATACTGGGGTCCTGGGATGGAGTCCCACGTTGGGCTCCCCACAGGGAGCCTGTTTCTCCTTCTGCCTGTTTTCTCCTCTGCCTCTCTCTATGTCTCTCATGAATAAATACATATTTTTAAAAATTAAAAGAAAAAAAAATCAGTTAAACTAAAATTTTTCCTGAAACTGAAATTTTTCCTGAAATTTGAAATTAACCTTTCAAATTTTGTAATTAACCAATTTAAATATAATGTAAACAGTTTAAATCAAACAATTTAAAAGCAGCCATGTCAACCCATATCCATATTTACAGTCATATAAGTGCAAGTTTATTTGTAAGATCCCTTAAAGGAGCATTTTATCACCACCAACAACCTCCCCACCTGAAGGACAAACCCAGACAAGTCCTGGTGTATTTTAATTAGGTGAGCAAACTTGGTTACATGGACATTGAAAGCCTCCTTCTGGTGAACCATTCCTTCCCAAGAAGCTGAAAGTCCCTGTGCTGCGTTGACAACAAAGTCACAATTCGTGGACCGCCCAAGGAGTTGCACATGGAAACCCAACCATAATCAGATGGTTAGAAACGTTGGCAGTTTCACCTGCTGGAATAAATGGGCAGACAGACTTCTAGAACCCACGTTCTTGACCTCCATGTTTTTTCATGGCCCCAACTCATTCCTGATATGCGAGCTGTCTTCTCAGTATTTGAGCTACTGGTTCAGCAGAAACCAGGAAAAACAATAACATTGTAGTCAGAATGGTATCAAACTGTATATTGTTTATTGTAAATACTGGCCCACAGGGGGTCAATAAATAGTTTTACATTCAAAATAAACACAGGAATAAATAAAAGCAGTGACATTCACATGCCTGTCAAAGTATCACCGAAACATATAAAGCAAAAAAGGGCAAGTTTTCTCACCTCCTCGCCTTCATCTGCAGACGGGATGAGTCTTGAGTCTGTAGTGTGCATCACTTTAGAACTTTGTATATGAGCATGTACAACTTTTATTTATTTAGCTTGATTAGCGATGTTTTCCCTAGAGCACTTTGTGACCAACACGGAAAATGCACATGAGAGTAATTTTTTAAAACCTGTCCCCAACTTTGTTTCTTATGCATTTACATTTAAGGTGGTGATGTACAATGGCTCTGTGCGCTCTAACACTTGGATTAGCATTTCTCAGGTGCAGACAAGTGGGCTGACCTCCCCCAATGTCACACAGCATCAGGTGACCTCCCTGGGATGTGACTTCACAGCCTGTGTCCTTGATAGCCACGCTGTACTGTTGCCTCTTCCCTGCCAACCAACAGACCCACCCCATTTGTAAAGCCCACAGCAAATTGTCTGGTGTAGGAAACGCGGATCAAACCCACCATGAGCTATCATCTTATACCTGTTAGGGTAGCTGTTACTTTAAAAGAAGGAAGGGAGGGAGGGAAAGAAAGAGAAGAAGAGAAGAGAAGAGAAGAGAAGAGAAGAGAAGAGAAGAGAAGAGAAGAGAAGAGAAGAGAAGAGAGAGAAGAGGAGAGAAGAGGAGAGAAAAAGAAAGAAAGAAAGAAAGAAAGAAAGAAAGAAAGAAAGAAAGAAAGAAAGAAAGAAAGAAAGAAAGAAAGAAAGAAAGAAAGAAAGAAAGAAAGAAAGAAAGAAAGAAAGAAAGAAAGAAAGAAAGGAAGGAAGGAAGGAAGGAAGGAAGGAAGGAAGGAAGGAAGGAAGGAAGGAAGGAAGGAAGAAGAAAAGAAAGAAAAAGAAAAGAAAATTTCCCCCCACATTTTCTCATAAGAGATGTTAACTTTTAATAGCAGGTCAAAATAGGGGCATCTGGGGGGCTCAGTTGGCTAAACCTCTGACTCTTGATTTCAGCTAAGGTCATGATCTCAGGGTCACAGGATCAAGCCCCACATTGGGCTCCACCTTCAGTAGGGAATCTCCTTGGGATTCTCTCTCCCTCTCCCTCTTTCCCTCCCCCTTCTCTCTCTCTCTCTCTCAAATAAGTAAATAAATCTTTAAAAAAATATATCAGTTAAAGGTAGAAGGTGGAATATTAGCTTTGGGAACCAAGAGAGATGACCAAGCAGAAAGATTAAACAGATTAGCTGAGTATCCTGCCCGTACACCATGGCTCACTCTTATAAGTAATGATATCAAGATGACTTTTTTAAAAAAGCTTTTAAGCTTTTCCCAGCTTTAGTGAGATATACTTGGAGTAAAACACTGTATAAATTTAAGGTACACCGCGTGGTGAATCGACAAATATGTGTGTTATGAAACGATGGCCAAAGTAAGGCTAGTTAGCACCTCGTCTGCCTCATGGTTGTGATTCTGTTTTGTGGTGAGAACGTTTAAGGTCTGCTCCTTCAGTGACTGTCAAGTGTGTAATCGTGCTGTGAGCTATCAAATACCTTTCCTAACTAATATAGTTCATGGCTCCTTCAGCTTCTTGAAAGCTGCTGCTCCTCCAGAGATGCACTGCGCAGTACGTAGCCACGAACCCCACGTGTCTACTCAAGTGAATTAAAGTTTGGGAATCGGTACCTCCATCGTGCTGGCCACACATCTCGCGCCCAATGCCACACATGACTCATGGCCGCCACAGAGGGTGACATAGCACCTCTGTCGTCGCAGGGAGCCTCACGGGGCCATGGGGCTCTAGGGAACTGCGCTGAAGGTGGGCATCCCCAGGTACCCGCCACCCCATTTTCTCCAGCCCCACAGCAGCAGCCTCTGGACTCATCCCCCAGCTGGGTTCTGACCTCATCTGTTCTCCACACAGCATCCACACGGCATCTACTTGGCGTCTGAAAGAGCAAGCCCTCAGAAGCCTTGCTGACTCTTGCATCTCACCACTGTGGCCTCTGACTGTGGAGCTCGGGGCCTTTGCACATGCTGCTCCATGGCTCCCCAGCTTCTTTCTCCTCTCATGGATCCTGCTCTGCCTCATGGCCACGGTCGCCATGCCACAGTGACCCTCTTGTGGCAAAGCCACAGAAGTGTTGTTTCAGCCTGGCATTTATTGAACACCTTGCCAGGGTTGGTGTCAGGGAAGGGATGGTGAACAAGGCAGGACAACCCTGTCATCCTCCCTGAGGTTCTCCCCTATGGGGAGAAACAGACAGAGCCCCAAACTGCGGTCTGCAGGGCCGTGAGCACCAGGAGTACCCTCACCTGGGTTGCAGGGCCCTGGGAGGTACCTCACTCCCCACCCGGGGCAGAGCCTTGAATAGGGCTGTGGACTCCTGTCTTTGGAGCAGAATGGGACATGAGGCTCCTGTGTTCCAACACCTTGTAAACTGAGGCAACAGAGCTCAGACGTTTGGTGATGAGCCAGAGGGCCCCCCGCCGACCAGGTCAACATAGATCCCTGGTCTTTCTGTAAATGGCAGAGCCGAGGTCGAGGCACTAGAGGGCAGCCAGAGCCCCAGAGTCAGCACTGCAGAAACTCAGGCAGCAGGAGTGGTCGTGAACGCGGGAGCAGGGGAGGGGCCCGAGGAGCCTGCACAGGGCCCGGGGTGAAAGGACACCCAACCTGGGTCAGTCTGGAGCCACCAGGGAAGCAACAGTGCAGGGTCTGGACAGGAGAGCTGGGGTGTGCAGTCTTCCGTCATCTGCTGTCACCACATGTTCGGCGCTTCCCACACCAAGCTGCCCGCATACGGGTCAGACAGGGTCAGAGGCGGCCATGGAGCTGGGACCTGGCCAGACTGGGCAGGGGAGAGAACGAGACACCACGGGCCGGGTACTCCCAAGATCCTACAGTGGCTTCTAAATGGTCTCTGGCCCAGGGGCCGGGCAGCATGGACGAGCAACGCGGGGCTGGGTGGACAGCTCAGGACACAGACCTGCCAGCGGGTAGATGCAGGGCCCGCTCCCCCAGCCCTCCTGGGTCAGGTCTGCTCCTGGGGTCGCCCGCAGTCCCCTGCCCAGGCCGGCCAGTCCATGGGGGCACGTGAGAAAGCACAGACCAGCTCAGCCTACCCTCACTCAGTTGGTGTTTAGGCCCAGCCCTTCTGGGGACCATGGGCACCAGCAGCCAATCCACCTGTCCCCACCCCCCCGCCCCGTCCCTGCAGGCATCACCACCTGTCTGTCCTGCCGGCCCCACGGGCACCTACAGAGCCTGCACACATGCCCGCTGGCACCGCAGCCTGCCCTCTGCGGGGCCTGGGTGTCTGCCCCTGGCCAGGAGCCTCTCCCTGGAGACCCCAGCAGCCCCAGGGAGGCTGCCTGCGCCCGGCCCTTCTCGGAGCTCCTGCTCACTTCCTCCCCACACAGCCAGGGCGTGTCCCGTCCTTGTGGCAGGGAGTCCCCAGCACAGCTGTCTGGGTTGTTGGGCAGTGGCAGCTCGCATGCTGTGCTCAGTAGGATCCTGAGGCTTCTCACGGGAAAGGGCACTGTCTGGCTGGGCTGCAGTACTGGGGACAGTGCTCTATCCCACTGAATTAGCGACTCTTTCTAAGGGCCTCCCCCCAGTGCCCTGGGGTGACCTAGGAAGGACACACCCCATAAGTGCTAACAGTCTGGCGCTGTCCTGACTACCTCCAGGCTCTCTCCTGAGGGGTGAAGGATCTGATCTCTTCCTGAGGCTGCAAGGAGTCAGAAGAGGGCCCAGTGCTTCACCGTTGGCACCCCGCCCCCCCCACCCCCCCAGGCCGTGGCTCTGAGCCCCCCCCCGCCACTGTGGCCACGGCTCTGAGTCAGAGGTAGCCCTGAGACCAGAGCAGGGATGGGCCGGGGACCCTGTGGCGCCGTTCCGGAGTGTCCCCACCACTCACAACCGACCGCTGACTGACTTAGTATCACAATCCTAGCAAGCAGGGGACTGTGAGCCATCCATGCCAACAACATCGCTTCCCAGAATCTAATTCTGGGCATTTCTAAGCGTCGGTTTGACTTTCCTGAGTGTCTGACTCTGGCTCTGCACTAGCCGCCCTGGCTGGCTGGACGTTACCCTCCTGGTCCCGGGACAGCCCGTCAGACGTCCCCTCCTCTCCCACCCTTCCCCTCTCAGGTGCTGGTCCAGAGGGCGTTACTCGTAGCATTTCATCCAAGGGGCGGGTTGGGGCGGCCACCCAGGAGGGAGGGCGCATGTCCCCAGCCCTCTCCTGTGGCTTCCAGCAGGGACGGTCCACAGGGTCCCAGCACACAGAGCAGCCCTCAGGATACAAGAGCTGCTGGAAGAGGTTTTAACAGCTCCAAGGAGGGGCACCGGGGGGCTCAGTCAGTGGAGCCTCTGCCCTCGGCTCCGGTCATGATCCTGGGGTCCTGAGATGGAGCCTCATGTCGGGCTCCCTGCTCAGTGGAGAGTCTGCTTCTCCTTCTCCCTCTGCCTCTGCCCACCCCCTACTCATGCTCTCTCTCTTCTCTCTCTCTCTCTCAAATAACCTTTAAAAAAAAAAAAAAAAAAAAACAGCTTCAAGGACTAAAAGAAAGTGCCCTAAACTGCCTTAAAATGAGAGAGGTTTTATCAGAGTCTG
Organism: Canis aureus; assembly: GCF_053574225.1. Taxonomy (NCBI): domain Eukaryota; kingdom Metazoa; phylum Chordata; class Mammalia; order Carnivora; family Canidae; genus Canis; species Canis aureus. The sequence continues at coordinate 46,841,105 of NC_135625.1, forward strand.
GATCCCACACTAAACCCTCAAGACTTCTTTCCTGAAGGACTAGGCCTCGGTCTCTGCCTGCTGCCCCAGGGTCCACCCCACACCAGCGGCTCCAGGATCTTCGACTCCAGCCATAGGAGGGAGCAGCCTTGGGCATGCCTGGAAGCCAGTGTAGACCGTAAATGAGCAGATTCTCCCTCGGGAGAGCCCAATCTCGGAATCCGAGAGCTCCTGACATGCTATGGGTGCTGAGAATTCTTTTTTTTTTTTTTTAATTTTATTTATTCATACTCTTACACACAGAGAGAGGCAGAGACACAGAGGGAGAAGCAGGCTCCACGCAGGAAGCCCGATTCAGGACTCAATCCCAGGATCCCAGGGTCACGCCCTGAGCCAAAGGCAGACGCTCAACCACCGAGCCACCAAAAGGCCCGGTGCTGAGAATTCTAACAGCTGGTGTGGCACCGCGTGAGACCCTGCAAGGAGCCTCAGGCCGGGGAAGAGGAGCACCTGAGCCCCATCACCAGCCCACGGGTGGGGGACAGTCCCACAGAGCCCACACTCGGGGGCCTCTGCCCAATGGCCCCCAGGGTGCTTCTGACCAGACTGGCTAGAGAGAGGCAGCACCGAGTGTGGGGTGTTGCAAACCGTCTCCCCACCCCCTCCATGTAGGCTTTAACCTTCCTACTGCAAGCCCATTCCTGGAAGAGGCCAAGTCCTGTGCGCCGTTGCCCCTGAAATGTGCATGTGGCCCCAGATGCCTGGCCTACTCCGGAAGCAGCAGGGCCTCAGTCCTTGGCCGCCGTGGGGGACCCCACACCCCCTGACCCCTGGACCCGCTGGCCCGGCACCCCCTCATCTCCATCTGCCCACTGGGCAGTGGGGCAAACTCACCCTTTGTTTCAGGCTGTCTCAGGGGCACAGGTTCCCTTTATTTCTATTTACTGTTTTCAATCCATCATTGAACTTTATTTTTCTTATTTAAATTTCAGTGACCACACAGAACAGTGTTGGCTCCAGGGGCAGAAATCAGGGATTTGTCCCAGTGCTCCTCTGACAGGTGCCTCATGCGTGCCCATTCCCCATGCAGCCCAGCCCAGCCACCTCCTCCAGCCGCCCTCCGGGTGTTCTCTGTCTCACGACTCTCTTCCCGCTCTCCTTTTTCTTCCCCTTCCCCTGTGTTCATCTGCTTTTGACAAAACACCGTTAAAACGTCCATACTACCCAAAGCAACCTGCACATTTAACGCAATCCCTATCGGCTACCACCAGCTTCGTTCACAGGGCAGGAATGATCCTAAAGTGCGTACAGGACCAGAGCCGACCCGAACAGCCGAGCAGGAGGCATCACGAACCGGACTCCGAGGTCTATTACGAAGCGGCTGTGATCATCAAGACAGTGTGGTCCTGGCACAAAAACACGCAGAGCAACGGAACAGAACAGGGGAAACGTGGGCTCCCTTTAAAACAAGATTAGATGTGTTGAGGCCTTGCTGTCAGCTTCCCAGGACTTGAGTCCTGTCTTTTCCTGGAATGAGTTTCTCCGGGGACCCCACCTGCCCAGCTCCCTGAGGGTCCATCTGGCTGCTCCAGGGACAGCTTTCTCCTCCTCCCTGCGAAGGCCCTGATGTAACACGGGGGAAATGTGTAACGCTCCTGCGCCCATAGGGTGCATTCCTTACCTGGAAGGTTCCTGTAAGGCCACCATATTGGCTGGGAGCTCACGAGGGGCTGAGCACCATCCCCACAGCCTCAGGAGGGGCAGGCGCTCCATCCTGTCTGCTCAAGGACGGGGACTAGGGATTGACACGGATGCAGGCGGCCATTCCGCCATCCCTCCTCCCCCGGGGGACACGTTGCCAGAGACACCTGTTCCCTTTGTGCTGGTACGTGTGGTTCAGCCTTGTCTCCTCCCACCACCTCCCCTGCCCACCTTTGTCCCTCTCTACCTGTCTCACCTGCTGCGCCCGGAACACATCACTGGCAGCTCGGGCGCCACCCAAATACACCACTGAACCACAGGACTTTCAAACTTATGACAACCTTGGAAATCTTCACATTAATCTCCTGGCTCTGTGCCAAGGCAGCGATGCACTCACTCAGATTGTGCAGATGAGCAGGGCCCCTTCCGCCTGGAGCAGCCTGGCTGCCAATGATGGCAGCCACCTGCTCTGGTGACCAGGGACACACCGTCCTGCCTAGAGAAGCAGGAGCAGGGGCAGCTCCACCCTGCTGTGAGTTGAGATGATGCGCAGAACGTGGCACCTCCTGTGGCACGTGGGTCCTCGTCTACCTCGGAGGCAGCCACTCACTCCCACATTTTGCATTTTCGTACTGGTGGATGTGTCTCAACTCTTTGTCTGTCTCCTAGAAATAGAAGAACAACACACGTTGAATTAATGAAAAGGTCAAAATTTCAAACCCAAATAGTATTATTTCTGTGAAGCTCAGATCCCCTGTTGTGAGACGATGCTCCGTGGGGAAAGGTCTGTCAGTGAACGCATCCAAGGGCATCATTACCTTTCCTTAGCGTTTGAAACCCTCATTGGATGCCTCGTCTTTAAAGGCCAATGTAATATAACATTTATTAGTCTAATTTCTCATGACTCGAAAATTTTTTTTAAATCCTGTGCAGTTAAAATTAAAGCTTATATGCTTCCTATTTCAAAAACATTCTTGGAAACGCCACCACAAGGGGATCCCTGGGTGGCTGAGTGGTTTAGCGCCTGCCTTCAGCCCAGGGCATGATCCTGGAGTCCCGGAATTGAGTCCTGCATCGGGCTCCCTGCATGGAGCCTGCTTCTCCCTCTGTCTGTGTCTCTGCCTCTCTCTCTCTCCCACTCTGTGTCTCTCATGAATAAATAAATAAAATCTTTAAAAGAAAAAAAAGAAAACGCCACCAAAAAAAAAAAAAAAAAAAAAGAACACTAAGTTGTAGCTTCTAATGGTGATGAGCATGGTCAGTAACCTAGATGAGCCCCTGACAGAAACACCTCAGGCCGCGCTCCTGAATGGATGCACGTGGGAACTGCTGCCTGTCAGGCCTGCTGAGGGAGGAGTGTAGTCACCTCGACTTGGCCTCTTAGCCCGAAGCGAGCCCGGCTACAGGAGTGGGACAGACTAGAGCGGTCACCTTGTGTCTGAGCTCACTGCCATCTGTGTGTTGTCTGTTGCAGGCGCTAAGGAGATTGATATCGCCGCGACCCTGGAGCACTTGAGAGACCAGAGGCCAGGCATGGTCCAGACCAAGGTACTGTCCACCAGTCCTCGGGGACCGCGGGGCCGTCAGGGGCGGCCAGTCCTCAGGGACTATGGGGTCACCAGGGGCAGCCAGTCCTCAGGGGCCGTGGGGGCGTCAGGGGCATCTCTCTGAGGTTGCTTCCGAGCAAGGCAAGAGAAGGGGACAGGGGACTCCCACACGCAGGTCCCAGGCAGGACACAAGGGCCCCTCCTGGGAGGGAGACCAGTGGTTCCAGCAACCACCCTCATTTCAGCACAAACAGACACAGTAGAGTCTTCAGCCTGTGGAGCCTTCCCCCCACCAGATCTGGGAGGGGTGAGAGCATCACATCTTTATAAAAAGAGGTTGGTGATCGGGGCACCTGGATGGTGCAGTCGGGTAAGTGTCTGACTCCTGGTCTTGGCTCAGGTCAGCATCTCAGGGTCGTGGGATCGAGGCACACTGGGCTCTGTGCTGAATGCAGGGTCTGCTTGGAATTCTCTCTCCCTTTGCCCCTCCTCCCCCTACATGTGCTCGCTCTCTTGCTCTCTCTCTCTCTCTCTAAAATAAATAAATCAAAAAAAAAAAAAAAGAGGTCAGCGATAAACCCCAGCACCTTGTCGTGGAATGTTCTAGATTCACTCGTCATCCCGCCAGCCTCCCCCACCTCTGGCCCTCGGAACCACAGCTCTGCTGTGTGGTCATCAGAGGTCCCTGCGGGGTCCTCAGGGCCTCCAATGCCTCAAAGTAGCTGGTCTGTATACTTGATGCAAAGGACTTATGTGCAACGAAAGTAAACACAAGATTGTGGGGTGGCTTTGGGTTACGCAGAGCTAGCAGCAAGGGTGGCATGATGTTCCTCCAGCGTTCGGAAGATCCCGCGTCCACGTCTGTTCCCTGAAAGGGCTGAGCCATAAGATACCAGTCTTGTCTTCCTCAGGGTACTCCTGACGCCTGGTGCTGCTAACACCTGCACAGAAGACCAAAGTCAGTAGCAGAAGCCCTCGCAGAACTGCTACTTCCTGCCTAAGGGGACTTGAAGCCTTAAACAAGCGCTCCGGAAAGAGGAGCTGGCCTCAGGGCCCGAGGATGGGCTTTGGCCTGGTTATCCCGCCCCCGGGGTCTCACTGTTCCCCCCGGAGCATACCAGCGGCCCCCAAGTCCCCCCTCTGTCTAAATCAGGCATAACCCGGTCTGAGCTGGGTGGGAGAGGAGACAGCCAAATCCACACATTCTGCTGAGAACATCGAAGCCACGCACCTCATAGGGCTACGCTGCGCATTTTGAACTGGAACCATAGCTCCCGGGGCCTTCCCCAGCACCATGTGCCCGCCCCATCCCCCCCTCACAGGTTGTTATGAGAATCACATGTGATTAGCATGAAGACTTTATCGATGGTGATACACTTTGTTTTCTTAGGGCTTGTTTTTTAATTTGCAATTTTGTAATTATTTTAGACCTGCAAAACACTTGCAGAAATAATCCGCGTCATTGGCAGACGCCCTCAGTAGGCTCCCCCTGCCAGCGTCACCACAGGAGATGGAGGCCAGGAAGCCATCATCAGTATGAGCTACTGACTCAGGCATCGGCCATGTCCCAGCTCACCCGTGTCCCCAGTGAGCCCTTGCTGGACAGGACCGCCCCCCCCATGCATTCTGTGGTCATGTTCTGCCCCCCAATGCATCTCCCTAGTGGGACGGCTCTGTGGCCTCAAGAGGTCTTGGAGAGCTGGGCAGGCATGGCTTGGGGTTGGTAGACTGCCCTGCTTGGGTTTATCTGACGTTCTTGTGATCGTTCCAGTTGTTCCTGTTGGGCAGGAACATCCCAGAAGGTTGCACATGACCCTGTTTTCTCTCCTTGGATTGCTCAGCTCAGGGGGCATCCACCCAGTTATTCCTCTTGGTAATGGGCAGTGTCCTGCAGGAGAAGCTTGGCACTGCTCATGTCTCTCTGCTGTCCCGCTGTCAGACTTCAGCAGGTGACTCTGCCTCGGTGACAACCTTTGGGTCTTGTGCCAGGGAGGGTCCACCCTGTACACGGACCAGTTGGCGGAGGCCCCGTGGGGTCCAGCACGGCAGGGTCTGGTCACCACCCCTGAAGGGTTGGCCGCACCTGGTGGCTGAGATGGCGGTGGGAGAGCAGCGCCACCTGTCAGCAGGGGTGAACCACAGATCCTGCATCTGCCTGGATCCTGGTGCTGCCTGGATCCTCTACTGACAACCTGCAGGAAACCTCATGTGCCTCACCTCGCTCCCTGCCCCGGGGTGCGCCTCCAGCAGGCTTCCTACACCCCGGCCAGTGCAAGGATGCCCCAAACACACTCCGGGGTGGGCCTAGCAAACTACAGGGACGGTGCCCGACTCAGCGCAAAAGCCATTCGGGCCTCTGGTCTGCGTCCAGTTTGATAAAACAGGCCCTGGTGCCCGGGGGGGCCGCCAGGCCCTGCCGGGAAGGAAGATAAAGCTGTAGTCCTGACCACTGTGTGTCACAGAGCTGCTCAGGTTAGTGACTGACTGAGTGAATGACCAAACATTCGCGCTATAGCACCTTGGGCCAGATTACTTAGCTGTCGCTTGTCCCCCAGACGACAGAGCACCTGCCTCCCCAGCCTCCCTGCAGGAACCCACCCTCTTCCTACCGGTAGGGGTTTAAAAGTTGTCCTACGGTGTGTGCGTGGAGGTAGGTCCCGAGATTTTCACATCAAAGCTGACATCCCATCCTAGTTTATGACAGCTTCACCCAACATGACTCCAGGACACCGAACTTTCCCTAAGGTTCAACTTAACAAAAGGAGAATTTCTGTGGGAAACGATAGTGCCGCACGGCCCAAACACTCTTCCATAGAAGCCAAGAGAAGGTCTCCCATGGGCCGTTCATTCAAACATGGTGGTCAGGTTGCCCCACATGAAGGACAGATGGTGGGCTCCATGGACCAGGACCCAGCGGAGCCCTGACCCCAGCACACAGTCTGACTGCACAGCCTCATCCGTATGTTCAGAGAAGCCACCGACAGCTGCTTTTCCCCCTGGACACAAACCCTTGGCCGAACAACACATGGACATATCACACGTGTCTACCTGAGGACAGACACGGAAGACATGGCCCTGGCCACGCAGCTGGCATCTGTCACGGGGATGAGACTCCAGCAGAAGGATGTGTCCCCCGGTCCCCATCGCCACGCATTTGTTAGCCTTGAGCATCCGTCGTCCACCGCCTGTGTCAGGGGACAGGCTCCCCCGACCCCCTGCAGGGCATCTCGGGAGAGGTGCCTCCTTAATCAAGGCCTGAACGCTCTCCATAATGACATTCCCTCTTTTACGTTGGTCATTCTTAAAAATGAAAGCTCATTGACCTGTGTGTCCCCAGGAAGCGGTGATGTCTGGTTGGCCGGGGGGTGGGGTGGGGATGCGCACGGTGTATACAGGCAACGTCCATGCCCCCTGCACCTCCCTGGCTTGTTTCTGCATTTGGATTTCACCCTGTCCATGTTCCACTCCACAAGCACGTCTCCCTAAGGCTGGACTCACCTTCCTGGAGACAGGGCACCGTCCCACATGTGTTCACACCTCCCCATGGTCTGGAGCGGCAAGTACTGATGGAAATGAGTGTAATCCGGTGCAGAGCCCTGGGCCCCGCCCCTCGCCCTGCTCCATCACAACCCACCTCATCACTTTGAGATCATTCCCCTCCATCCCTCCTTGTGTCTGTCTCCCCTGTGCACCTACGTGTACATGTAGACGTACATATGCACACATACATGCATGCATACATACATGGATGCACGTGTATAGACATACACATGTGTGTGCACTTGTGCATATATGTGTGCATTCACATGTGCGCACCTGCATGTATGCACACACAGTCCTGCATTCATGTGCACGTACATACACGTGTGCACACACTCATGCATGCACAGGTGTGTGCATGCATGCAGCTGTGCACATGCATACACAGTTGTGCATCGTGTGTGTAATACACATACACGTGCATGTGCATGCAGTCATGTACATGCACACATGTACATATACGCACTCGTGTGTGCACATGTGCACACGTATGTACTCGTGCATACACACGTGCACACCCATGCACATGTGCACATGCGTGCACCCTATCCCTGGCCTGCTGTGCTAACACATGTCAAGGATGGAGCCAGGGCTGGTCCCTGTGGAGGACGGCTGCCCCCGGGGAACAGAGGGCATGCTGTCTGGACCGGCCTTATGGGAGAGGCAGGAAGTGCTGCCCCTGAGGGGTCGTTGGCTCTCCGTGGAAGGCAACAGCCACTCGCTCTGGCTCCCCTTGAAATTGGGAACGATGAAAGTACTGTGGGTCCAGCCAGCCCTTTGTGCGAGCCATGAGGATCCAAACAGGAATCTGAGTGTAACTCTAAATGCAAACACACACACACGCAGCCTGCCACCCCCAACACCTCCAATGACCCTCGCAGCCGCCACCACAAATGCATGTCAGGTGCGGCGTCTGCCCAGCCTTTCTTCGAGGCCCACCCAGACAACTGAGGGGCCAGCTCAGATCTGTCAGCGGAGGTGATGCCACTGAAAGTGGGGGTGCCCGGTCTCCACCTGTGACCAGTGAGGCACTGGCACCACCACGCCTCGGAACTACCACTCGTGGACATGTCTCGAGGCAGGAGCAGGGTGGCTGATGAGCCCTGACTCATCGCCGACCGGCCCTGAGGAGCACCACACGCCTCTACCGCAGGCCCTTTGTCACGGAAACTGCCCCCCGCCTACAGCCGATGCACCCAGAGCCGCCTCCTGTGGCAGGACCCAGAGCCATGAAACCTGTGCATCCCAGAGGCCCATCCACTCCAGGGGACACACGATCAATACTGTAACAATTTAAGCCACGCCTCCTGTCATGTGTCACACATCCTGCGAACACACAGTGTCTGGATGATTATGATCAAGGCACAGGTGCAAGTCTGCCATCTGCTTTTGCCACTTGACCTTGTGGCACACACATTGCCTCCCTGCCTCCCCACCAGGTACTCTCGACAGCTGCATAGGATTCCAAGTGCATGAACGCACAACTGTCTTCATGCTTGCCCACTTTCCCATAAACGTTGTCTTGGGATGGACTTCCAGTGTGTCTCAAGCTGGAAGCAGGCATATGACATATGACATGAGAGTTCCAGGGGGTCTCTTTTCATTTTTTTCACATTTCAAGTCATCACAAAGCCTTGGTCCACCCATTGGCAAGCCAGTGTTTTGGGAAGAAATGGTCTGGTGTGGCTGTTCACACGTAACAAACCCAGATCCTCCAAAGGACACATCCCCTTGAACGAGCTGTTAGCTGGAGAGACGGCGGGGCATCTCTCTGAGGTTGCTTCCGAGCAAGGCAAGAGAAGGGGACAGGGGTCTCCCACACGCAGGTGCCAGGCAGGACACAAGGGCCCCTCCCGGGAGGGAGACCAGTGGTTCCAGCAACCAACCACATTTCAGCACAAACAGACACAGTAGAGTCTTCAGCCTGTGGAGCCTTCCCCCCACCAGATCTGGAAGGGGCAAGAATATTCCGCTTTTGTGGGGTGAGCTGTGCACCAAGGCCCAGAGCATCAAAGAGTAATTGCAGGATCCCGGTGACACGCCGGGGCCATGGTGTGCACAGTGTCCTCGCGTCCTCTTCTCATGCACATCTGCACAGTGTGAGCTCAGGGGCAGCCCCGAGGACCCTTCCCTCCCGGCCTCGGGCTCTACCCCTCACAGCAAACCAAGGCGGCTGCCTCCCCCAAAGGACACACACTGGTAGCGCTCGGGACATTTCTCCCCACAAAGGGGCCTGCGGTACGGGTGGGGCGCTGTGGCTGGTCCTCTACCCCCCTCAGCGACCCCAGCCCCTGGTAGAGGCATGTATTAGTCCATGCAGGTCATCGCTTCAATGCCAGTGCGAGGAGCATGCCGGAGGACACAGCCTGTTGTCCCAGAGTAAGCATTGAATTACCCCACCGTTCTATTGTTTCTGCTACTTACTGGGTATCCAGTGGACTTTGGTCATGATTTTTGGATCTGGAGCTACTCTGCCACTTAAATTGTCAAGTATTAAGCCATCAGTGGGGCTTTCCCTGCCCAGAAACTCCCAATCGATGATGGTGGCCATCATTTGCCAGTCCTGGGCTTTGCTGGTATGATTGAGATGTGCCCACAGCCCACCTGGAGTTTCTCGAGCAGCGTCGGGGGTGTCGTGTGGCAAGTGTGTGCATGGTCTATGACCCTCCCGTTGCTGAGGCCTCTGCTCCCAGAGGACAGAACAGTCCTGACACCGCCCTCATGTCTACCTCCTGGTCTTGCAGGGTTTGGCCTGAGGCAGCTGCCCTGTCCAGTGTGTGGCTAGGAGCACACGTGTGCACACGCACGTCTAAGGCTGGCCACGCCGCGGGTGAGGTGGGGTCTCCTGGCAGATGGAACAGGGTGGGGCTGATGCCCGTGACAGCGAGGACACTACCCTGCTCCCTTTCCGAGGGGCGGCGGCATGGCGGGTTCCACAGCGGGTCTGCAGGCAGCTGGAGGGGAGGCTGGAGCTCAGAGCGCCAATGTGGCATCTGCCCCAGGCCTGCGCTCCACCGTGGTCATTGTCACCGCGCAGTCAGAGGGTGCCAGGTGGGGGCTCCTGCTTGCTGGGGCCTCAGCAGCTCCTCCCGGTAATGAAAGATGAGCTTTTCCTACGTGACGAATTCTAATCGCCATCAACATGGGGTATTTTTTTTAAGATTTTATTTATTTATTTATTCATGAGAGACGTAGAGACACAGGCAGAGGGAGAAGCAGGCTCCATGCAGGGAGCCCGATGTGGGATTCGATCCCAGGATCCTGGGATCACTCCCTGAGCTGAAGGGAGACACTCGATCACTGAGCCCCCCAGACGTCCAACCCGGGGCCTTACCTTGCAAACCACTGCCCTCTCCTTTCTGTGGAGATACATGACCTATGTTGTTTTGTTGTTTTTTGTTTTTCTGAACTATTTCTTTCTGCAAAATAACACAGCAGAGCTAAAGGGCGGAGCTGAGAGGAAAGTGGCCCCACTCACCTCTTCTTCCCTTTCTTGTCCCTCCAGGAGCAGTTTGAGTTTGCACTGACGGCTGTGGCGGAGGAGGTGAACGCCATCCTCCGGGCCCTCCCACAGTGAGCGTCCACCTCCACCACTGGCCGGGAGGACCCCACACCCCTGGCCGTGTCTTCGGTGCCCCTGCCTCATCGCCATCACCGTCAATGCAGTCTACCGGGTACAATGTGCATCTGTGTTCAACCAAATCATAATTGGGAGAGGTTTGTGGGATCGTCCAATCACAGGGACAGTCACTTTTTCTGTGTTCGCTTCCTTGAAAGAAAAATTACTTTTCCTTAAAGCACATACTCACCTTTTCCATTGCAAACTGTGTCGTAGCAACGACGCAGTCCTATGTGCCCTGGACTGTCTCCAGGGAGCGCTGAAGGTTGGGTCAGCTGTGCAGGGAGGGGACCCAGGGAAAGCTGGCCGGGCACCGCCTGAAGACCGAGGGCACCGCAAAGACGTGGCACTTGTCTTTAGGACGACTTATCACTGGGAGGAACCCCTGGCTTATTCAGGAGCTAGAGCAACAGACTGTTACTGCTCTGCTGCTCTGGGATAAATACTAATAAAACCGTCACTGCTCCCCTTGTGCTCCCCACGCTCCCCGACGCCCACTCCCGGCACTGTTGACACCCGCCCCGGGATGGGCAGGGGCCCCAGGGCACTGCCTCGCAGGCTGTCCACCCCAAGTGAGGCCTCACATCGGCAGCCAGTCTAGAGACACACTTATAACTTTAAAATATGGGTTTCCACATTGCAAAAGCAGATGCAGCCAACAAACTCTTTCCTTGGGGGTAAGTAACCAGAATCAGGGGAGCCGGTCTGGCAGGTCAGAAGCTCCAGGGCCCCCGAGGAGCATGACGAACCCCCGCCCCCATCAGACACGTCTGCTGCCCTCCCAGGGTGTGTCCTGGGCCCTGTGGCTTCCAGAGCAGACCCTGGGTACCCCATTCCCAGGAGGAGACGCAGGGTGACATGTATGTTTCTGCTTTGCTGGGTGTGACATCATAGCACCAGGGAGAAAAGTGGAGATGGCAGTGCCGGCCCCGGGCCTCCTCCCCAGTCACCTAGGTCAGGCACTTGTGCAACTCGCGCAGACACGAGCATCTAGGGGTGATTCCGATTTGCCCCCCACCCCCCAGAGACGGAGGAACTCATTTCCCTGGGATCGGGACGACAGTTTCCAAGGAGGCGTGCAGATAGCTCCGGATGCTGCAGCTTCCGTTTTAGGAGTGGTTATGAGCATATCCCGGTCCCTTTCCACGTCCTGCTTCCTGCGCACATTCTCTCCGCCCTAAATAGATTCTACGTCCCAAAAACCAGTAGCCTTGGGAGAGCGGCCTGTGCCTGGGGAGGAAGATGCCAAAATACTGTTTGTGTCTTTAAGTGGTACCGTCATGTCATCTGCTCTATAGATCTATAGTTTTTGCCAGAGTTGTTTCTCCCTATCTGGAATCTAAATAATGAATAGAAACTAATTTATCTGAGTATAGGAATCATATACCTACTTGTAATTTCTAACTCCTTATGTTTTGAGAGAGATCCTCCAGCGTGAGATATATGAATATATTTAATTGTGTCAGATTAAACTTTTGATTTCACACTTGAGTGGTCTTCATTTGGGGAGTACAGAGCAACTCTCCCTGCCCATCCTTTGCCCCCAGATGTTGGGGAGCAAGTCCAGGCCTGAGAATATTCTGCTTTTGTGGGGTGAGCTGTGCACCAAGGCCCAGAGCATCAAAGAGTGATTGCAGGATCCCGGTGGCACGCCGGGGCCATGGTGTGCACAGTGTCCTCGCATCCTCTTCTCATGCACATCTGCGCAGTGTGAGCGCAGGGGCAGCCCCGAGGACCCTTCCCTCCCGGCCTCGGGCTCTACCCCTCACAGCAAACCAAGGCGGCTGCCTCCCCCAAAGGACACACACTGGTAGCTCGGGACATTTCTCCCCACAAAGGGGCCAGCGGTACGGGCGGGGCGCTGTGGCTGGTCATCTACCCCCCTCAGTGACCCCAACGACACAAGGCTGCATGTGTCAGCTTGTCCGGGAATTAGGTAATGGCTAACTGTGCCTACCGGCGTGAGGCTCTCCGCGTCAACCTAAGCACTGGTGTGTGTTTCTCAAGAGATCAGCCCCCCAGGTCTCGCTGGGGGAGCACCCAGCTATAAGGCCTCTTAGGCTCCCCTTTCCTGAATCAGCCTCGCGTTCAAACCCTGCCTGGGTGCAGACTCGTGCTCCCCACACACTGTAAGTTACTGACGCTGGGGTCACTGATGCTTCACAGATGCAGGCGTCACACAAGGGAGGCTGCTCACGCCAAGCACGTGTCTGAATGGGCACGTGGCAAGCTGCAGAGCCATGAAACAGTTCCCTCCCACCGGGAGCATGCAGGAATGCTGCACAAAATACTAATACGTGGCACACACCAGCTCTAAAGACAGGACGTAGCTGGGACTGGGGATCGGTGTGGGCAGAGTGTGGACACCCAGCCGCACCAGGGCTGAGGGTTCAGAGCCGCCCACTCAGACCCTGCATGGTGGCCCTGGGAGGCGGCGTGTTCGAGAGCTGTGTCATCCCTACGTGTCCACTGCAGAGGTGTGCTGAGCTCGTCCTAGATCTGCACCTGCCAGCACAGAGTAGTAACACACCATGCCCCCTTCACAATCAGGGCCATGTAGCCCCGTCTTCTCCACCACCCATGATGATTGTCTGGAAGTCAACATAATGAGAGATGAATCCCCAGACTGTCGCACCTGCTGATCTCTGTGATGGAAATACCCTCCCGAAGAGTGATTCCCACAAGGGAAGGGCAGGGAGTGGCCAGAGTGGCCAGAGACTCCAACACAGCTGCTGGAGACAGGGGAAGGCAGTCAGAGTAACTGGGAAGTGGCCCCTCGTGTGTGAATATAAATTTTTGTTTAACACAGTGTCATTTTGGGAGGATCCCTGAGTGGTTCAGCGGTTTAGCACCTGCCTTCAGCCTAGGGCATGATCCTGGGATCAAGTCCCACATCAGACTCCTACATGGAGCCTGCTTCTCCCTCTGCCTGTGTCTCTGCCTCTGTGCGTGTGTGTGTGCGTGTCTCTCATGAATAAATAAATAAAATCTTTTTTTTTTTAAAAAGTGTCATTTCAGCAGCTGTATTTAACAACCAGGTTGTGAAACCCCTTTCAGCTGGAACCAGCCAGCGGTGGCACATCCCTGCCCTGGGACCGGACAACCAAGGGTGGACTCTGGACAGTGGCCAGCACAGCTGTCCTGCTGGAAGAGAAGGGTGCCATGAGAAGGTGTGGGGCCTGGGGTGCCCCCTACAGCACGGAAAACCCACACAGAACAAGTAGGGTTAAATGTGACGTGAGCCCAGTGGAGCCCTCGGTGCCAAGCACCAGTGAAGGCAAAACCACTTGGTGGACAGCCAAGTCCCCAGACAGACATGCCCCAGGGCATCGCATGGCTCCCCACAATGACAAACACACGAGGACCAGGACCACAGCTGCAGAAACATCTGATACGGGGAGAGATGCAGGGACATCTGATGGGGGAGAGATGCAGAGACATCTGATATGAGGAGAGATGCAGATAACACAATACAAAAAGGCCATAAAAGGAGTTTGGATGTTTCAAATGGCACATGGGAATAGTGCGGGGGAAAGGAAGCAGATTTGAAAAAGAATCCAATGCAACTTCTTTTTTTAAGATTATTTGAGCGGGAGGAGGGGCAGAGGGAGAGGGAGAGGGAGAGAATCTCCAGCAGACTCCACACTGAGCACAGAGGCCCCCCTCCACCCCTGTGGGGCTCAAACCCACGACCCTGAAATCGGGACCTGTGCCAAAACCATGAGTCGGCCACTTCGCTGACCGAGCAGCCCAGGTGCCCCCCAACAGCTTCTGGAAGTGAACTCCAGAGCAGCGATCATCTAGAAAGTGGGGAAGGCACGTTGAGGTGATCCGAGCTGAGGTAGACACCTCTGCCTCGGTAGCAACAGGTTGGGAACAGCAGAGGACAGAGCCGGAGACCCCTCGTGAAACGAAAACGTGCAAGAGAAGTCATGAAATGGGATGGAGCCCACATTCTGGAAGGAAACAGAACAGGCATGAGGACTCCCTGCAGACCCTTTGCTCCAGCACTCAGCAGGCAGGCAACCCTGCAGGAGCCCCTGTGACCCCAGGGCCCAGCCCCCCGCTGCTGCGACACCTGCTGGGGTCCATGTGATCACAATGGCACTTCCTTCTGGACTGACCTGGGACGTGCGTCTCCTGGTCATGGGGAGCGCTTTCTTCCCCCTGACCATATCCAGCACTTAGTGTGCACCAAGTGTATACTCTGGCAGAGGGCAGCTAAAGAGAACGATATGTGCACTCACCTGGCCCCAGACCCTCACCAGGGGGCAGTGAGCTCGGTGCTGGAGCAGGCAGGGCACAGTGAGCACTGAGTCACCCACCTTCCAGGAGGCTCTGCATTCACCCGCCTCCCCCCCAACCCCGTTAAGTCTGGGCCGTTCTAACCAGTCCCCTCTCCACACTGTGGGCCTCACCGTTGAGCAATTCAGGGATGCATTTTTATGAAATTGTTGCTTGAGACTTTTTTTTTTAATAAAAACTGTTAGATGTAATTTTATAGAAAGGAAATGGAACAGCTGTGTGCTTCAATTCTATAACCTGAGCAATTCGGGAAACACGTCGTTTCTCTGTGCTCTGGGTACTGGAACCAGGGTCACCTCGAGTCCTTGGAAATACTCATCTGTGTGCTCACAGGCACACCTGCTGCGGGGTAAGGTCCCAGGACCGTAAGGGTACTGGGCTCACAGCTTGGCCGTCTTGTGCCACACTGAGCTCTGCTCCAGCCTGGCCTGCACCCCCACACACACCCTCCATGGCCAGCTGCACTCCACCCTCACTGGCCGGACCCACGCGGCTTTGTCTCACAGGCAAGCGGGGGCGTGTCACTGCGGGCACAGTCTGTCATCCTCCACTAAAGACCCACGGTCATGGGGGCTGGCGCAGCCCTGTCCACTGACCCCAAGTCCACTTGCCGCGGCACCCACCCAGGGCCAGGTCCTGTAGGGGGGCTGGGGCAAGTCCATGTGCTGCCCCCTGGCTGGAAGGAGCATCTGCTTCTGCAGTGTCCCAGGTGACCGCCACAGGTCGCCAGGCCCTTCCCAGGCATCAGGGGTAGGCTCGGGGACTCCCGCAATGGGACCTCAGGTTTGAGTGTAGGAGGCTGTATGTTCCTTTTTTTTTTTTTTAATTTTTATTTATTTATGATAGTCACAGAGAGAGAGAGAGAGAGGCAGAGACACAGGCAGAGGGAGAAGCAGGCTCCATGCACCGGGAGCCCGACGTGGGATTCGATCCCGGGTCTCCAGGATCGCGCCGTGGGCCAAAGGCAGGCGCCAAACCGCTGCGCCACCCAGGGATCCCTGTTCCTTAGAAAGTTACCTTTGTGCATTCAGGGGCTCCTCGGGGACTCTGTCGCTGGCCAGCTGCCACAGCTCAGGTCATTATGCTGGAGTCCCAAGGCACAGCCCCACGAGGGGCTCCCTGCTCAGCGGGGCATCTGCATCTCCCTCTGTCCCTCCCCCCACTTCATGCACACTCTCTCTCAAAGTAATAGATAAAATCTTTAAAAATATATTTCAAAAAAGAAAAAGGAAAGTAGTCTCCATGCTCTCAGAGCTGCTCTGCGAGCCCTCTGCTCTGTCACTGTCTTTCTTGCCATTGTTCTCACATTCACTCCGTGGGGAAATGACAGTAATATTTTATGTGATCTGTGTTGTGTGCTTTATTAATCAAGTAGAACAGTAATAAAACCTTCGTAATTAGTGGAATAGGCATTAATTCAAAGATGTTTATTGGAATAGAAAATTAGAATTTGATGACACCTTTGTTCCTACACAGTGGCTGGGTTTCCTTTTATTTAGGGTATTTGTTTAGGAAATGGCCTTGGCTGTTTGTTAGACATACGGCGATTTCGGGCAGGTGCCCTCGACCAGGGGCGCCATCCCCTGCTCGGTGCTGCTCCCTAGGGCGGGGGTGAGGGAGGGACGCAGCCCGCTGCTCCCTGGACACCGCCCCCTGGAGCA
Source organism: Canis aureus (assembly GCF_053574225.1). NCBI lineage: Eukaryota > Metazoa > Chordata > Mammalia > Carnivora > Canidae > Canis > Canis aureus. The sequence continues at coordinate 46,857,457 of NC_135625.1, forward strand.
GGGCAGCCCCCGGTGATGCTCACACTGCGGCCAGGCACAGGGTGTGTGCGGGGGCCACGCTGCACAGACACACACGGGGACACACACGGGGACATGCACGGGGACCGGTCCCCGCCCCCCGGAGAATCTGCAGGCCTGAGAACCACCCGGCACAGGTGGCCTGGCAGCCTCCAGGGTCCGTCATGCACCTTCTTGGGCTGCCAGGGTGTCAGGGTGAAGGAGGCAGGTGGGATGATTCTGCTCTCCCAGGGCCCTGCCCTCCCCTGCTCCCCACCCCCTCACACACACCTGCCCTGCACGCAGCCGTCTAACAGGTGCGCTCACACCCGTACACACCCACCCCGCACGCCCCTGGGAGGTTTAGACACAGGGCAGCCCATCTAATGCAATCACCTGGAGCAGAGATGTCCCCTGCAGGGGCTCCAGGCCGCAAGCCTCTCTGGGGTGCCGCTGAGTGCCTCCCCTGCACAGCGCTGCATCATTCCTGGTATGAGGTCCCTGCACCGGCTTCCTGGAGAATGCGGGCACCGCAGGGCGGCTCCCAGGCTTCCTGCTCCACAGGCCGCTCCCTGCCTCCTCCAGCCTGGAACTCCTACAGCCCTTGGCCCCAAGGAAGGACTGGAACCAAACCACTGCCTGGAGGGCCCTGGCGGGGCCAAGGGGGTAGGTAAGGTGGGGGGAGAGGGTTGCTCTGCCCTCTGGCAATGCACCCCCCCCCCCGCCCACAGACCCCGCCCACTGCCCCCACCACAGCCTGCCGTGCCTTCCCTTTCCCTGGACACCTGGCCCCGAGCGCCCCTCTGCCCACTGCCCACCTGGCAAAAGTGACCCCATTTTGTTCTTCGACTACACAGAGTGTTTGTGCCTCCTGCCCCTCGTTCCCTACACAATCTCATTTTCTGTCCCTAGCACTTATTCAACCAGCAAAGTTGGTCCAGGAGCAGTTCGCCCGCAGGGCCTTTGACCGCCTGCAGCTGACCGTGTGCTCCGGTGGCAGCCCAGGGGCAGGCCCCCCAGGCTGGGGGTAGGGGATGGGTGGCCTGCATGGACACCTGCTGTGACCGCCCTAAACTAGGCGGCTAGTACAAGAAGGGAAAGTGGAGAAGCAGGTGTGTGGTCACCGTGAGACCCCCTGGACCCAGCACGTGGCTGGCAACTAGAGCAGGATCCTACTGGAACTCCCACCAGAACCCCCTGGGCTGGTTCAGAAGTGAGAGGAGGTTCACATGGACCCACTGCCGACCCCAGCCCAGCTTACTGGAGACCAGGGCCACTCCCATGGGTCCTTGGGTTGGGAGGTGATGGGAACATAGGCTTCACCCAGATGGGTCCCAACATGCCAAATCATGCACGCAGGAACAGGGTAAGGAGCTGCTTCTGACCCACCCAGGCTAGCCTCTCTGTGCCTTCCCAGGTTACCCTCTGTGGCCTACCCCCTCTCCCATATCCCCACTCAGCATCAAGCCTGCTCCAGTCCCAATCCCAAATCCTCCTGGGAGGCAGGGGAGTGACAAGGTCCACTCCAACACGCCTCGGAATGGAGCTTTGCCCACACCTGACTCCCCGAGGCCCTCTGAGCCCACTGTAGCACTTTCTCCTTAGCCGGGCCTCAGGGGCTGGCGGTGCTACTCCCATTGTCTTCTAGGATTGCATCACCAGCCTGGGCATGGCTGCTTCTGCTCACTCGTCCAGTGGGAGTCCCGGGACCTGGCCCCTCCGACGTGGTAAGCCTCTCAGAAGTGCTGATTGAACCACTTAGGCCCACCTCTGACACCTGCAGGGCATCCCAGGACACAGCACTGGCCACCCTCTGGGTGCCCCGAGACCCAGCAGCCCTCTCCTGGCCACCCCTTCATGTAGAGCATTTGATGGTTCCCTCTCTCTGTCTCCGTCTCTTTGTCTCTCTATGTCTCTCTTTCTGTCTCTAAATCTCTGTATCTCTGTGTCTGTCTCTCTGTGTCTCTTGTATCTCTATGTCTATCTGTCTCTGTATCTCTCTTTGTCTCTGTGTATCTCTGTCTCTGTTTCTGTATTTCTCTTTGTCTCTGTCTCTCTGTCTCTGTCTGTCTTTCTGCCTGTCTCTCTCTGTCTCCCGCACATACACATCACTCACTAGTTTTGTCCTCAGAAGCGGCGGCCCAGCAGGTGTGGGACTCCCCAACCCAGCAGGTGGGGACCCCCTGGCCCCTCCAGGGTCTAGCTCACACAGGAGAGGCCCAGGAGGAGCCCTGACTTGTGTAAGAGGAGGTGGTCACCCGATGTAATCTCTCCTGGAGAAGCAAGCTCTCTCTTTATCTGAAGGGGGAGGGCGTCCTTTTGGTTTGGGAACAAAAGTTGCCTTTCACAAGAATTGTTTGCTAAAATTAAGCCTTTGTTCACCAGACATTTTTAGACTGAGTAATTTTCAACGAAAGCCTATGATAAGTAATCTGTTTTATTAGCAAAAAAAAAAAAAACCCTTGTCAAATTTGTGCACGGATCAGGTGAGACCCCCTCCACGGTGGCAATGGCTCTCCTGGAGGTGGCAGTGCATGGCCTGTGTGGGCAGGGACGACAAAGGCCCGGGTGGTGCGCTGGCCGCAGGAGCATGGCCTCTGCCCTCAGGGCCCGAGGAAGGAACAGGTGGCTGAGGGAGGGGCCTGGGGGGCAGATGGTGACGGGTGTGGGGGCCTGCCCCCCCCAACCAGGGTCACAGCTGCCTGGAGCACAGCCCTGCCACCACCTGCCATGTGGATGTGTGTGGATGCCCTGACTTCAGTGGGTGAGGGGTCGAACAGGAACACGGTGATGACAGTAGCGAGCGCTTGCCCGTGTCCACTGCTCTATGCCCAGGACCCTCATGCCTGTCCCACGGGGCAGGTGTGCTTATTACCCATACGTTACTTAGGGGCACACTGAAGCACAAAGAGATGGGCACACCCCAGGTCGCATGGCCAGTTGCTGAGGACAGGTGTTCAGGGCACCTGCTCCAGACACATCATCCTACTCCCAGGTGGTCCAACAGTAAGCGCCTCAGGAGGGGTAAGTGCCAGGACTAAAGGGCACTAGGGGTCCCTTCCCTAGAAGTGAGGTTGGATGTGACTTCCAGAATGAATGACAGCTCGCTGGAGGGAGTGGGGAAGAGGGACCTTCAGCAAGTGAGCAGGGCCACTGCCAACAGGAGGACAGGACATGCACTACACAATTGCAATCACGGCAACAAAGACGTATCCCCTGGAAACTAGACAAGTCGGCAGCAGGCATGTGACCAGCCTGAAGACGCGAGCACGTGGGCCCAGACTTCCTAAAGCGGCTCTCATGCAGGGAGGCGTGGAGGATGGGGGAGGGCGGGCTGGGGCTGCAGGTGCCTCACCTGCAAAGCAGGGTCAGTAAGTTCCATCTGTCTGTCTGCCCAGGCCACGTAAGTTCCTCCCTTGACTGCCCTGCAGACGGCAAAGCTCTGGGGACACACTGAGGTCCTCCCTGAAGACAGGGTCGGTGAGGGGCAGCAGGCGTCCTTCACCAGGTGCGAGGGAGCAGCACAAGGTGAGCCTGGTCCCGGGGGTCCATCCCTGGGCGCCTCCTACCCACACTCAGAGCTACCAGGCCCCTGGGAAGCGAGAGGGGTCCCGAAGAGAAACGGGACCCACACAGTCCGTGAGGATCCCCGCCAACCTGGCAGGCATGAGCCCAGGAAGCACGCCAAGCTGCCCGGGGCCGGATGCCATCTGGAGCCAGACCAACCGTTTCCTGACACTTCAGGAAATCCCCACCTAGACAGTTTCCTCCCAGTCCCTTTTTCTTTCCTTCTTTGAAAATTAAAAGCATGAACTGCTGCTGAGAAGCCTACAAAAAAAGCAAGAGACACATTTATACAAAACCTCACAGGTGAAGCCACATACATTCGAAAGTGCAAGCGATGTGTACATGAACCAGTGCCTTTCACCTCGAGAGCCCTTGAGGGGTTCGGACGTCCCCCCAGAAGCGCCCCCGACCTGCCCCCACGAACCCTGCATTCACACATCCTTCCTTCTGACCCATGGGGCCCAGAATCAGGCCAACAGTCTCATTCTCCGCCACTGCGTTCTGCTTTGTCTCATTACTGACGGTTCAGCAGCATTGCTGCTGCTACTAGAGCTCTCCACAAGCGGCCAGAACCTCGACACCATCCGTGACATTGCATTTATGGAAAATACGCTCTAAATCGTCAGACAACACTTCCCACTGGGACGCGAGACACCATCTGCATTTTTAAAATTTTTATTCAAATGTATTTAAGCCTAAATAAATTCAAATTCTTTAAGCTAAAACAAAACCACTAACCCTATGGTTCATCCATTTCTCCAGCCCTCCAGCCCCTGCCTCTTGCCATCACCAGTCCACTCTCCACATCTGTGAGCTCGGTCTTTGATTCCACGTACAAGGGAGACCACGCAGTGCTTGTCTTTCCCTGACTTATTCTGCTGAGTGTAATGCTCTCAGGGTCCATCTGTATCGTTGCAAATGGCAGACATTTTCCTTCTTTTTATGGCTGAGCAACATTCCATGTTATCTATATCTTCATCCATCAGTGGGCACTGGGGTCATCTCCACATCTTGGCTATTGTGAACAATGCTGCAGTGAACATGGGGTGCAGATATATTTCCTAGATCGTGTTTTCATTTCTTTTAAAGACTCAGGACTGCAACTGCTGGTTTATAGGGTAGTTCTATTTTTAACTTTCTAAGCGACCGCCATGCTGTCCTCCAGAGCGGCTGCACCAGCAGCGCACGAGGGTTCCCCTTTCTCTGCATCCTCGCCAGCACCTGTTGTTTCCTGCCTTGTTCATTTTAGCCATTCTGTCAGGTGTGAGATGATAGCTCATCATGGTTCAATCTGCATTTCCCTGATGATGAGCGATGTCAAGCACCTTTCCATGTGTCTGCTGGCCACCTGAGGTCTTCTTTGCAGAAATGTCTGTTCATGTCTTCTGCCCATTTTTAATCAAATTTTGTTTGGTTTGCTATTGAGTTGTATGAGTTCTTTGTGTATTTTGGATACAAACCCCTCACCAGACATATGATTTGCAGATATTTTCTCCCATTCAGTAGGTTGCCTCCTCACGCTGTGAATGGTACCCTTCACTGTACAGAAGCTTTCTTATTCTGATGTTGCCCCAATAGTTTATTCTTAATTTTGTTGCTTTTGCTTTTGATGCCAAATTCAAAAAAATCATCACCAAGGGGCACCTGGGTGGCACAGTTGGTTAAACGTCCAACTCTTGGTTTTGGCTCAGGTTGTGGTCTGGGGGGTCATGATCTCAGGGTCACAGGGTCAACTCCCATGTCAGGGTCCATGCTCAGTGGGAACTCTGCTTCCCTTTCCCATCTGTTTCTCCCTCTGGCCCTCCTCCCACTCATGTCCTTTCTCTCTTCCTAAGTAAATAAATAAATTTTTTTTTAAGATTTTATTTATTTATTCATGAGAGACACAGAGAGAGAGGCAGAGACACAGGCAGAGGGAGAAGCAGGCTCCATGCAGGGAGCCCGATGCGGGACTTGATCCCGGGTCTCCAGGATTAGGCCCTGGGGCTGCAGGCGGCACTAAACCGCTGAGCCACCCAGGCTGCCCATAAATAAATCTTTAAAAAATGAAATGCAAGAGCTCTTTCTGCATTGGTTTTGTGTGCTGCAGGTTTGCTGAATTCAGTCATCAATTCCCACAGTTTTTGGTGGGGTCTGTAGAGTTCTCTCTATATAATACCACGTCATCTGCAAATAGTGACAGCGCTACCTCGACCTTTACAAGTGGGATATGCCTTCTGTTTGTCACCTAATTGCTCCAGGGCGACCTCCAGTTGAATAGAAGTGGTGAGTCTGGGCATCCTCATCCTGTCCCTGATCTTAAAGGAGAAGCTTTCAGCTTTTCACAGTTGAAGAAGACATTAGCTGTGGGGGTGTCATATATGGCCTTCATCATGTTGAGATACATTCCCTCTATACCTGCTCCATTGAGGTTTTTTTCATAAAGGGATGTTGAATTTTATCAGATTTTTTTTCTGCATCTAGAGATGATCCCATGATTTTTTTTTTATGCTCCATTTTGTCAACGTGGTGCATCGCACTGGCTGATGTGTGGATGTCAAGACATCTTTGCATCCCTGGAATAAATCCCAGTCGATTCTGATGAATGATCGTGTTGATGTATTCTTTGTGTGTGTGTGTGTGTGTTGATGTATTCTTGAATTTGGCTCACTCATATTTTGTTGAGGACTTTGGCCTCTATATTCATAAGGATATTGGCTTGTAAGCATTGTCTGCATTTTAATTCTTTGGAAACTTGTACTCCACAAGTGGTACATGTAAGAATTTGGGATTACCCAAAATGTTAATTTAACTAAAACAACCCATTTCCTGACCATTTCACTCAGTGGAAGCTACTGTCGCAAAAGGCTCCATCCCCTCTAAGGCTCGGGAATAATGTGCTTCCAGGTTCCGTTGTATAGTAGTGGTTTCAATCCCCAACAATCCCGCAGAGGGCCCGCTACTTCTCAAGTCATGGCTTGGGTTCAAAGCACACCAATTAACAAAGGTCTGAAATACATGGAATCTGTGGCAAACTGTAAAACTTCTTGAAATAAAGCACAAGGTGTAGAATCTCTGGGTGTCCTCCAAGCACCTCAACCTTTTTTCTAATGGTGAGTTTCCACTTGGCCAACAAAAAATGGAACTCTGAATATTTCAACGTGGAAGAGAGAATCCAAGAGATGGCAGAAACGGGTCACTGCTCTCCTTCCCACTGTGGAATTGGTGGCCTCCCCAGAGTGGGAACCTTTGTCCGTGAGTGTGTGGAGCGAATGTGCCCGACCTGGGGGGTGGGCTCTACTGCAGTTGGCTGCTTGCCATGTGACTGTCTGCAGGAGGGGACACACCTGGAGCAGCCCTGTCACTGGACGGAGGCAGGCAGGGCAGGCATGGAGTACAGAGGTTGATCCAGGGACAGAGAGGAAATGGGGATGAGCAAGCAGGAGGGAAGGCAGCAAACAGAGGTGAGATAATGCAGAAGTCGGGGTGGGCAGAGCATGGCACAGGGGACACAGGCACTCCTGGGACAGTGTCAGGTACAGAAGACGCAGGCATCAGAATTTGTTGATTAAAAAGACTGATGAAATCAGAGAACTTTAGGTCTAGAAGATCTTTCTGAGGCCATCTATGTCCATGTCTTCCTCTGCCACCTCACATGTGCATACACACACGCACACACGTATGCACACATGCACATGTACATACATACACATGGCACACCTACACACACGTGCACAGATGGAACATGCGGGCCCACAGGGGCTACAAGACTTTCCTAGGTGCTATCTGGGAAGGGGGAGAAAATCTCACCTAGAAATCACTAGAATCCCACGTACCCAAGCTACGTGCACACTGTATGGATGTGCAATGGCCTTCTCGCCTGGCCTGGGACCCCATGTCCGACACAGCAGCTCACGGGGTAGAGGGCTGCTCAGCCAAAGACTTGCTCCTACCGAAGGGAGCTCAGCCACACGTCCCCAAGGGAAAGTGGCCACATCCACCAGCCAGTGCAAGTGGCCCTTCTGAACTGCCTCTTCTTCCCCATGCCAGCTCACCTGGCTCGCTGCCCCAGACAGCCCCTGGGCTCAGGAGGCACCGTGTCACCCACCAAACACAAGAAGGTCCATCGGGGACTGCGTAGTACCTGCAGCATCTGGTGGCATTTCCAGTCCGTTGCCACTTTACAGATGACAACACTGAAGCTCTGTCTGGGTCATGCAGGTGGCAACACACAGTGCCACCACTGGACTCGGGTGTGTCCCCGGGGAGGCCTGGCCCATCCACGCCCATTGCTGGTGGTTGGTGACTTAGTTCCCAGGCGTGCCTCTCACACCCAAGAGAAGTGAAGATGGGGTGGCTCACTGCACTCCTTCCCGTCGAGCAACTGGGGCACGTCCTCTCCATCAGAACTGTCCCCTCTGTGCGCTCTTCCTGGCAGAAGCATTTCTATCCAGGTTCGTGGTGTTTTCTTTTGGAAGAAACCAAGAATGTGCTTCCCGGCTCACATCCTCATGGAGCCATCTCACTTTTGTGCAACATGCAAACTCCAGGGCTTCAGAAGACCTAATGCTTCTGCCGCCCCGGGAGGTGGAACGCTAAAGCCCCGGTTGAACCTTTGTCTTCTGCCCGAAAGCACGCTGGCCAAGAGCGACGCAGACCTCGGGCACCTGCGCCCCGCCTGGCAGACCCGGCCCCCTCCGCCGGGGCGTAGCCGCTGGGTGTCTGGGCGCGGGGCCTGGATCCTACCGGGTCTCCGCCCCCGCTGGCTCCCCCACTGACTCTGGGGGTCACCTCCAGTCGAGGCCCTGATATGAGCGGTTAGTAACTCCACTCACTGTGTGTCCTGTGCTGCAGGAAGGCCGGGAGAAGGCCAGGGTGGAAGGGGGGTCACCTGGCGGGGGTGCGCGGTATCAGGGTGGGTGGCCTCACACTGGCCGCCTACCTTTCCTAATTCCATAGGCCATCGGGACCGCCCCCCCCCGCCCCCCACCCCGGATTCCTAGGTCTGCCGAGAGGCCACGGGGCGGGGGCGCAGGGAGGGGCGCGCCAGGGCTGCGCGGTGGGAGGGCGGGGAGCGCCCGTGGCCCCGCGGACAGGCGCGGAGGGGGCGCCTCCTGGCTCCCGGGCGAGCGGGCTGAGCGCGGCATGGCACGGGGAGCCGCAGGGAGGCCAGCGCCCCCCCGCCCCGCCCGCGGAGCCCGGCCAGCCACCCCGTTCCCCTAGCCCCGAGCGCACCCCCGGCCGCTCTGCGCCTGCGCACCGGGACCGCCCCGCCGTGGCGCGAACCCCTCCCCCTTCCCGCGCGCCCCGCGGGGATCGTCCACACCCTCCGCGTCGCGGAACAAAGAGTGTGGGCGGCGCCCAGGCCCTGCGACGGCTGCGCCCCAAGCTGCAGGGGCGCGCCGTGAGCGTGGGCGTGGGCGTGAGCGCGGCGTGGGGGCTCTGGCGGGCCGCCCCAAGCTGCCTGGGGCCTGCCGCGTGCCCCCGCCTGCAAGTCCGTCCTGGGGGGCGGGGGGGGGTTCCCGCGGCGCAGGTGCGGCCGAAGTGCAGCCTCGCCCTTGCACCTGGAAGGAAGGCGCTGGAGCCCGGCCGAGGCCGTGGGGACTTCTCCTGGGAGCTCCCTGGAGGGGTCACCCGAGACCGCTGCGCAGTAAAGCGGGCGTGACGGGGGCGGGGGGCGTCCTGGCCAAGGGAGGCCAAGGGTGCCGGTGCGTCCCTCATGGGAGCCCTCCTGGGAGCTGCAGGCCCAGCCCCCGCGGCCCCCCTCCTGGCCTAGGGCTCTGCATTCGGGCGAGTCCCCAAGGCCCTACACCTGCCCTGACCTGGAGCCCTTGGAGCTCCCGACCGCACAGACACTAACTTCCTCGCTGTACCGAGGTCGCAGACAGGGATGGAATTCTGTCCCTTTCCCGACAAGCACTGCCTCCCTGGGCGACGGAGTCCACCCTTGTTTCTGACGCTGGGCTGTGGGGAAGGTTAGCCCGGTTTCCCTGGAAGTTACCATTCTGGGTAATTATAGAAGCCGACTGGTGGGAAGGCTACACGGAAGGCCTGCAACGGTGGTGGAGCCCAGGAGGCCCCAAGGGAGACTGGGTGGGCCTCACCCTTCCCTCTGCACGAAGCCTGCAGAGCGCATGTGGCTCTGGCATGGCAGGGGGTGGATGGACAGCTAACCAGGAGCAGTGTGGGGAGGATGTGAGCAGATGTGAGCAAACTGGTATACAGGGTTATAACCGCATGTGAAATAACCAGGAAGAAAATCACAGGAGGCCCTGTGCAAGCGGAGAAGTGTTACTTAAATCTATGGGATCGTTCCGTGCGGCTAGAGGTGAGGAAGGGGTCACCCACCTCACGCAGTCCTTCCTGAACATTTGTCTCGGAGCTAAAGCTGCAGACCTTCCACGGAAATCCACTGCCCCGCAGACTCTCTGTGACAAAACGAACTCGCCGTCCCAAAGCCTTGTGTTCCAAATAAAGGACATCCCAAGCGCCCAGGAAGGCTCCCCAACACCCATCCCACCCCTCCACCCATCCCCACACCTCATGGCCTCAACACTCGGCTCCCCGACCCCCCAACCTTCCCAACCTCCCCTCTGGCCTCTGCCCCTAATTCACAATTCATGTCCCACACCATGGCTCCCAAAGGCAACCGGAGCACATCACCTTAGCTGTCAGCGGCTCCCCCTTGTCTGATAACAGGCAACTGAGGCCCACATAGCTTAGGGGACTATGGGCCGGCAGGGGGCTCCCCATGCTCAGCCTGCTCCAGCCAGGCTGGACCCCAGCCAGCCACCCGCCTCTTCCGTGGCTGTTCCCACACTGCAGGTCTTCCCAGCACCTGTGGGAACCCCGTGCTAATCCTCCAGGGCCCCAGCCAGCACCACCCAGGCCACCACTAGTGGCGCCTGTGCACACCCGACCCCACAGAGGCACATATCCCCCCAGCCCTGCTGGGCTGTAACTGTGGGGATTGCATTGTTGATGGTGGGACCCCAGTGCTGCACGTAGTAGGTGGCCGGTGAATGTCTGAAGGTGGGGAGCCACATCCGTCCTGCCCTTCCCCCACATTGGCATCCACTACCTTTAAAACTGTTATTCTATCCTGCCTGTTCCAGAAGGATCTGAGGTAACTTCGATCGAAACTTCACAAAGACTGATTTCCCAAGAGTCCTGGATTAGCTGAGAGCCAGAGGCTTAAAATTATACATTCACCCGTTCAATCAATCAGCAAATATTTTATTCAGCTCTGAGTGCTGAGAACAGGTTCAGTCCACACGGGGCCACGAGTTTCCATGTCCAGCTTCACCCTAGGCCCCTGGGGGTGGGGGTGAGCTAACACGCTTGCATGTGGTCCCCGGAGGAAGGTGGGGAGTAGCCACTATCCCCTGAGAACCCATTCCCCCACTGGCCCCATATCACCTCCCCAGCCCTAACCCTAAGAATACTCTTCAAAGGAGCTGCTCTGTCCAGATCACGAGCTTGTACTTAGACGGCTCGGGGTCCAGGGGGAGGGGATGCAGAGGCCCTGACTGCCACCCCGCCTTGGGACCTGGGAAATGCAATCTGCTTCTTCAGGACTCATACCTGTCACCCTAAAGAGGAAGTTGAAGTGGATGCCGCCAAAGTGTGTCTCAGCTCTGGAATTCCAGAATTCTGGAATCCTGACGCTGCAGCTCACACAAGAGGACTGAGGAAAACCGTGTGGGGGAGGCAAGGATGTTCCCGAGCTTAATAAAGACTGCCAAAAGCATTCGGCGTGGGACCCGGCCCGCAGAGCCCTTAGCCCCAGCCCTTCAGACCTCTGCGGAGGCCACGCACGGAAAGGCCCCAAGGAAGCTTTGGTCCTGGCCTTGCTGGGAGACGTGTCCTGGACCCTCCCGTGTGAGACTGTGTAAGGACAGGGGTGCAGAACCATGGACAGGGGAGCAGAACTCCTGCCGTGGCACATTCCTGCACCAGGAGACACCTGCTCTTCACAAGGCCAGGCTGCCATGCGCTGTGGGAGCCACGAAGCAGGGTGAGGAGGTGGGGCTGGGGGACCAGCGGCCTCTTTGGGGAAGGGTCCGGGCAGGACTGAGTGGGGAATGGGGAGAGCTTCACAACCCAGGACGGGAGCATGGGGCTGTCCTGCGGGTGTGGGTGCTGTGGTGGCTGCATGTGGGGGACAGAGGAGCAGGGAGGTCTCCTAGAGCTTTATCTTGAGCAGCTCAGGGAATGGGGTCAGGATGGAACGCTGGTCTGGAGGCCCTGTTCTAGAACAGTCTATGACTCCACGTGTTCACCTTCTTTTCCCGTTAAAAAGGCTGCCGTTCTCTCTACCCACACTTACCAGCCCTCCTGGTTTCTCCTGCTCTCTGTGGGATCCACCCTAGAGAAGAAAATTAGGCAAACTTGGTCTTTGGTGGCCCTGCCCTGCCACAGTCAGCCATTCTTCATCCTGGGTGCCAATGGCACAGGGAAAAAGCCAAAGATAGGGCTTGGACTGGCCTGCTGGTCCTGCTCAGCCCCCCTTGTCCAAGGTTTGCGTCCTGCTTCCTGAACCCACCGCTCTCCTCATCTTCAGTGACTCCTCCCAGCAGTCCTGGGCTGCTCGGCATTTCCTAGAAGCGATGTGGCAACGTGTGGAAGTGTGCCCACACCCACATGGACAGGCCTTGATGGACAGAAGAAGAAGACACACAGCCTATGCACCTCACACTTTGGGCACAGGACTGCCCACAAGCAAAGGGAGCCCAGCCACAGCCCCAGAACAGCCCAGGCTCCCCCAGCAGGCCACCTGCTGCCCATGAGACATCCCCGCTGGCAGACACCGGGGCTGGTGGCAGCTGCCCGTGGCTTTGACACACTTCAAGGGCAGTTCCCAGCTTCCCTGCTGCCCCTGGTGCTCTGGACGGGGCGTTCAGCACCTACATGGCGGTCCTTAGCTGGATGCTGGAGCACTCCATTAAATGATGGCTCAGGAGTCATCTTTATTCTTAAAGAATATGCAGCTTTTATGAGAATGGTGTTGCCTGGTAGCAGCTCTGGGTGAAGACATCACAACAAAAGACAAGTACAGAACCATCTGTCCTATGAATATGGAGGGACTGGCTCTCAGCAAAATGCCAGCACAGACTCCAGCGGCCTACCGCAGGCATTGCACACCATGACCAAGTGGGATTTACCACAAGGAGGCAACGCTGGCTTAACACCCAAACATCAAATAGCGTAATAATATCTCCTATCAGTAGAATAAAAAAAACAACTATCACACGATCACTCCCTGTACATAGAGAAAAGGCATCTGGCAACATCCCCAGGTCTTCTCATGATAGACACCCTGAGGGACGAGGGACAGGAGGAACCTCCACCTTGCAGGGCATCCCTGGGAGCCACCGCCAATGTCACACCTGACAGGGAAAGGCTGCATGTGTCGCTGGCGGTGTACAACAGAGGGCAGCTGGCTGTGCTCCCCCCGACCCGCCATAGCACTCAGGCACACAGCAGGAGGGATGGCAGCATGGGCACACCCGACCTGGTGCTCGACATTTATAGCCGCATGACTCAACAACCAAAGGTGGACCAGCCTTCAGCCCACTCGGGCAAAGGAGCAGAACGTGGTCCGGCTGCACAACAGCATGGAAGAGTAGTGACACCTGCTACCACGTGCGTGGATCTTGAAAACATTACCCCAGACAAAGGGAGCCAGACACAAAGGCCCGGGCCGCGTGACTCCATGCACACTGAGGGTCCAGCAGGGGGACGCTACGGAGACCAGGAGGAGGAGGTAGGTGCTCGGCACTGAGGGGCACAGGTGGGCGGGAGTGACAGCCGCAGGATTCGGGGTTCTCCTTGAGGAGACGAAGATGCCCCCAACTTGTGGCAGCTGCACAGGTCTGAGAAGATAGCGGCTACCAGCTGCTGTGCGCTTGCAGTGGGTGACCTGGTGGGTGTGAATTAGATCCCAATCAACCTGGTAATGTTAGAATGCACCTGAACCCACCCACAGGGTGACCCACCCGATTCCCAGGGCTGCTGGGACAGGCATGACACTGGACGGTGGCCAGATCTCCACCACAGCCTGGGGCCGCAAAACAGAGGGGAGGCATCAGCAGGGCTGAGTCCCCCCGGCCTCTGGTGTCTGCTCCCACCTTTGATGTTCCCTGGCTCATAGACATGTCACCCCAACCCTTGCCTCCACTGTGACGTGGTGCCCCCTGGGTGTCCACGTCCCTCCTCTTCCAAGGATGTCAGTCATTGGACTTAGGACCTGGTCCAGTACAAGCTTGATGGCACTTGCAAAGGCCCTATTTCTGAATAAGGCCAATACACAGGCATGGAGGTTAGGACTTGAACGTATCTTTTAAGGGCACAAAATCCACCCCCCAACAGGCTACAAGAATTTGCCTTTATGGCACATTTCATTGAATACACCTTCTTGGCCTGGGGAGGCAGGGCTGGGAAGCAGTTGCCTGTGTCACTTCCAAGGGTCCTGCTGACCAACTGGCTTATGTTCCTCATTGCTTCCAGTATTATTTCCTTTGTTTTCATTAATTTATTTTGTGTTTAATTGTTCAGGGTTTGGGGGTTTTTGCTTCAGGTTTTCATTCTATAAACACAGAGCACTAGACAAGCACAGTGTTTATAAACTACTACATAGTTTCCTTCCTTTGTCATCATGGCTTTGACCTGGGCATCCACCTCAGACAGGATGGTTGAAGGGCCAAGTACCCCTCAATGTGGAGGGGAGACCACAGTCCCCACGCCCACGGCCAGAGCGTGGACATCGCTTCCCAGGCCCCCGTGCACTTGCACAATCAGAATGAAGCAGGCTCCCCACCCCAGGCCAGCCAACCCCAAATGCTGCGCAGCCTCTGAGCACCCCTAGGAGGGACTTCATGCAGATTGGCCCCTCCCTCCCCAGCTCAGCCCACCTTTCGTCACCTTTACTTGCTTGCATGTCTGCTCCCCTTGAGGATGAGACGCTCCTGATTGGAACCAATCACATTTACTTCCCAGACGCCCAGAACAGCTCACAGAGGCTCTCCTCTGCCTCAGATATGCAGACCCCCCACCTCTGCTCTCGTCCAGGACTCACATTCAGCGCCCCTCATCCCCGCGGGACCCTGGGCTGCTCTGATTCCAGACAAGCCATGCTGAACCCAGTGAGCTCCACTCCTGCTCTTGGACCCGAGGGGTTCCCCAGGGGGTCCAGAATGCAACCCCTCCACCATGTCACCAGGCACTGCATCCTGGAGACGGGGTCAGACCCTAAGAGCCACCTGGAACCCTGCACTCCCAGAGGCCAAACCGGCCCTGGAGCCAGGAGCCCCCAAGGCCCCTGAGCAGGTGCCTCTGCCTCGCGCCAAGGGACACGGTAGGCAGCAGGAAAAGAGGACTTGTGGGTTCCAGCATCAGCCCCTGCTTGACTGGGGCGAAGGAAAACAGTTAGAAGGTGGAGGGGTCATTAGCATTTGTCAGTAAGAAGCAATAGGAATTTCTAAGCAGCGGCATCTGGAAGAGCAGAAGAGATCACACTTCAATCACCACAAAAACCTCTGCTCATTACACACAATCATTTTTAGTTATTAATAGACACTCGCTAGACACTGACATTTCACACATTTCCTCCACAATGCGTTGGGGACACTTCTGGCGTTCAGTTTATCATTTTCATCAGTGTCTTCCACGGATTGACCGCCCGACCCCAAAAATCTCACACTGTCACTCATCATAAGTGAATTTATCAACATGTACGTAATCGGAATACACATGAGAGTTTTAACTGTTTGCATACGAAATTACTTCATTCTTCACGCTTCAAAAAAATTCAATTTTGCATAATAAATGATGATAAGGTCCAGTTGACAATTACATAGGTGGGAATTGTGTGAGGAGATGCCTGGAATTTCAATGGGCTGAGAGCGTGTCTGGAGGCTGCTCTCTGGTGCTGGGGGTTAACTCAGAGCCCCTTGCCCCCACCTGGGGCTCCTGTCCCCCACCTGAGGCCCCCTGCCCCCACCCGAGGTTCCCCAATCCCCACCCGAGGCTCCCACCCAAGGCCTCCCAACCCCCACCCAAGGCCCCCCAACCCCCACCCAAGGCCCTGCCCCCACCTGAGGCCACCTCCCTCACCTTGCTGCTGGCATGTCTCCTGTTTGTACCTCCTCCTGTGACACATCCTCCAACTGGCTTAGATGCACAGTCAGGCGAATATTAAAATTAATTAGGCTATTACTGTACTGCAGAGGAACAGCAGCTTGTCAAAAAAAATCTTGCAGTGACCACCCCCCCCTCCCCCGCACAAAAGTCAGCGACCAGCTTAACCCTACAAGGAAGACCCCCCAGGACGCTTGGGGTGTGGACTCTTCACATCAGAGAAGAAATGAGAGCAGGGTGTGTTCTAGGCTTTTCCAAGGACAGCCAGTGTCCACCACACATGCTTCAGACGGAAACCAGATTTTACATCTGATTACAGCGGTTCAGGGATTGTGCTGCGATGTGGCTCCTTAATGAGATGCGTCCCTCCTGCCCTAACCCACACATGCCGTCCATGTAGGGCCCACAGAAACCATTGTCCCCTGCTGCTGTCACTCTTCCCCAACTTCACTGTGACGCACTTGAGGGTCAGAGGCCCCCAATGGCTCTGAGGCTGACTGCAGCCCCCCAGGCCCTCGGCCCCACAGCCCCGCAGCCCCCAGCCTCCAGCCCCGCAGCCTCCCAGCCCCATAGCCCCACAGCCCCCAGACCCCCGGCCCCCAGCCCCGCAGCCCCCAGGTGCCTGCATCACAGCCACTGCCACCACTGGGGCGGCCACTGGGAAGCACAATGATCTGAGAGCCTCAGGAAAACCGTCCTCCACTCCTGTTAAAACACAAATCCATATACTGTGACATAATCCTTAACCCCCTTTCCCACTGAATATCAACAAAGTTGACTGGCATGTTCTCACCTTAAAAAGTTCCTATAATTTTTCCACCCATGTGGCAGCGTGTGACTGCTTTGGAAACGCGAGGCTGTGCGGGGCCCCCACACCCCACCATGGGAGGGACGCCTCCATGTCGGGCTCAGGGGCTACATTCTGGGTGCCCGTGCTGGAGGCTGCATCCTCCCGAATCCACCGCCAGCCCGCGTGGAGTGCCAGCCACTGTCATTGCCCCGGGAGTGTGAGAGGATCCCTGCCCGCCCGCCCCCATGGGTGGCTGTGTGGCCTCAGCTCCCGCTGTGGGGCGCTAGCCACAGTCCCGCCAATGGCCTGCCCCCAAAGGCTTTGGGAAACCTTGGGTGGGTGGGGGAATCAGGCTCATTCCCAGCATTTCCACAGCAGGTGCAGAAATAAATGTCACCAGATTCACCAGATCCAGAAATCCACCAGGAGAAGGGGAGGACGAAGCACCTGCCTTCAGAATCTGGCCTCGCTGGATAAATAAGACAATGTTGCATTGACCCCACAGAACAAGATAGTCCAGGAGTATGTGTGATGGGAGGGTGCACCTATATACTACAAGGTACCTCCCCCACTGCATCTGACTCAGTGTGACAAGGACACATCCCAAGGATGGATCGCCAGGGGCTCCCTGGAGCAGCTGTCCCCACTCCCACCCACACAGCAGGGCGGGTGACCTGGAGTGAATCCCAAGTGCATCTCAGTTCTTGCTTAGGGGGACGCACCACACCCGGGAATGCCAGATCCACTGTGACACCTTCCACACGACAGCCCCTCAGTGACTTCCCACTATGACACCCCCACTGTGATGCACCCCATTACGCCTTCCCTGTGATGCCCCCATGGTAACACCCCCTTGTTATCCCTCCCGGGAAACCCTGACACACACATCAGGGTCTGGGGCATGTCCCCAAGATGAAGCCGCCATCCAGCTCCCCTAAGTATTGGCCTGCAGGACCCCAGACCCCGCCGTGGTCCCCAAGGATTCCTTTCTGTTAGCACCCGCACCCAGAGCCCCCAAACCCAGGACACTCAATGCCCTAGGGTGAATCCACACAAGTGTTCAATTCCACTGCTCCAAACCACTGCAGCCTCCACGGGGGCTCTTATAAGGGATCAGTCATAAGAAGAGGAGAACAGAACAGACGCGGAAGGTGGTTAGCATGGGTGCAGTGGGTGCCATGGGTGCTGTGGGTGATTTTCTTTGTTTATTCATGAGAGACACAGAGAGAGAGGCAGAGACACAGGCAGAGGGAGAAGCAGGCTCCATGCGGGGACCCCGATGGGGGACTCCGTCCCACGACCCCGGGGTCATAGCCCTGAGCCGAAGGCAGACACTCAACCGCTGAGCCACCTGGGCTTCCTCAAAAAAATGAAGTTTTTTTAAAAGAGAGCACTCATTGTATCCATGAAAGAACAACATTTAATACAGGGAATGAAACAATCCCGGTGTGTCAAGCGCCTTGAGCGCTGAGTGGTATTTACAGTGTGATACTGTGAGCTCAAGGAATCCTATGGTTGTGGGCTCCGGGGCGGGGGGCAGGGGGGGGGTCGGTGGGAAAGGGAGGGAAGTGAGAGCAAAGGCTTCATAACAGGAGCCAATAGGGAAACTCAAGAATGGCAACATAAGGGATCCCTGGGTGGCGCAGCGGTTTGGCGCCTGCCTTTGGCCCAGGGCGCGATCCTGGAGACCCGGGATCGAATCCCACGTCGGGTTCCCGGTGCATGGAGCCTGCTTCTCCCTCTGCCTGTGTCTCTGCCTCTCTCTCTCTCTGTGACTATCATAAATAAATTTAAAAAAAAAAAAAGAATGGAAACATAAGCTTGTTATTTACAAATACAGAGTAAATAGCAGGAGAAAGGAAAGTTTCCTGCCTCGTTGTAAAGCGGGATGATTTTGTGAAACTATGTTCCTGCATTATTTTGATTAAAAAGTAAGTGGCCGAGGTCAAAAACCACCTGGAGAGATTTGGGGGCAGCGGGGGGGGGGGCAGGGTGCCCCCGGGGAGCAGGGGTGGGGAGACCAGGTCATACCCCCCCGTTCTTCTGCCCCTGCCGCCATCCCCTGGGCGTGGGAGCTGCTGGAGCCACGGCCACCACATGCCCTCCCCTCAGGAGCAGGTTTTCCCAATGGGCACTGGCATGGGGTCACCCCATCGTCCTCGAGGCCCAAAGGAGCCATGGGAGGTGGGGGCGGATGTCATTTCTCTGTGTCTGCCCCACACTCATTTGGCCCGGGCTTAGTGTCCCCGAGGAGGCGTAGACGGGCAGCTGCCCCTGCTGTGATTCTCTCTGCTGGCTCGGCACCGCCGGGCCACACGTCTGTGTCTGCGTCCTCGGAAGCCTGGCGGCACTCTCCACCCCGAAGCCCTGGGCATGCACCCCGGCTGCCTCCCCCGGAGCCTCCACTGCTCAGGAACACGGGCTTCCGGGGCCCCTTGGCCATCGGCAGGCTCTTCTGTGCTCCCCCTCCTGTTTCTGGGGCCACCGGGGAAATGGCAGCGCCAGGGGTCCCCACGCCGTGCGCAGGAATGGCCCCCCGGGTCGACAGCGCCCGGGCCTCTCGGGAGCGGCCCACGCGCCACAGTGCACATGGAGCCCTGCATCCAGCCAGAGGAAGAGCGGCGGAGGAAGGCCAGGGTGGCAGGTCGCCTCCCAGACAAAGCAGCGGAGGAGCTGAGTCCTGCCAGGCACAACGCAGTGTCCACCACGGCGGCGAAGGTGCAGGAAGCACACGCAGGCAGACAGCTGTGCGCTGCAGGCGCATCCTGGAAGTCCCAGTGGAGCACAGGCTGCACCTCCCCACGCTGGCGCCCGGCGGGCACCAACCAGGGCACCCAACACGGAGCAGGGCCCGTCGGAATCCCTCCCTCACCAGGGAGCCGAAGTCAAGTGGGAATGCCCACCATTCATTAGTCACCCTGTCTCACCCGTTTGTCTGAGCAACAGTAGAAGCAGAAACGGCCGCAGGGCGGGTGTTTGTTGGCGGAGGAGTGCCAGGCTCGCCCAGGTCTCGCTCCCGCCCAGCCCACCCAGCCCTCCCTGTCACCTGATCGGCGCGGCCCTTTGTCACAGTGGAAAAGCAGACGGGAATCTGCCGGTTTCCCTCAAGAACTGTGAGTCATTGGAGGAAAGGTCATGCTGGGGCCCTTTGCAAATATATGCTAATAACCATGTGTTAGATGAGCTTTATTAAAATTAAACAGTGTGTGTCCAGGTGGATCTACTGGAGACATAGAGTCTAGAAAGACAGAGAGGCACGCTGCCGAGCAGTGAGCCAGCCCACAGCAGACGCTGTAACCACACAGTGGCACTCCAGGCGTGTGTGGCCATGTCCACACGGCCAGCGGGCACATTCCTGGTAGGGACGCCTCCGAGTGGCCACCAGCATGCCAGAAGCTGGCATACAGTCGGAGCAGGGCGCAGTAGGAGCCAGGCCTCCAGCGGGGGTGGCCGCCCTCGGCACAGTGTCCCCAGCCCCCTCGGCATACGGCACATTGGGCTGCGTTAACTCACAGGCCAGCCCCAGTGACTTATAATAACCTGCCCAGTCTGGACCAGCTGGCCTTGGCTGCATCGATGACAAAAGTCTGCTAACCAAATCCATGACAGATCACATCCACAGAGGTGAATTTTGCCTTATTTAATTAAAAAAAAAATGTAATGACTTAAGAAATTAAAGTAGTAGAACTTCTGCCTCAGAGCCTCAGAATGGGTCCTGATGGGACCTTCACCCGGTGTCCTCTCAACCTGCAAAGGGGAGAAGCGACTCACAATGAGACGCACGGGTAGAGACCAGGAGTGTCAGCACAGATGCAGCGAGACCAGTTGGTTCCACGAGGATGGGAGTGGGTTGGGAAGCTGAGGGGAGCTGGGCGGGAGGGACAGCGCCCCAACCTACACAGAGGTCCACACGGAGAGCAGTCCCCTACCTCGCCTCTGCCCAGGGGTCCTCAGAATTCCATCCCGTGTCACAAGCTCAATATCGCTCAACCCCCACGACCCCCTGCCAGCAGGGCAGCCTGTACACAGCAGGTGCTCAGGAAATGCTGGAGGAGTGAATGAGCACATACACAGGGAGGAGCCTGTGGGGACACTGGGAATGCGGGGAGCACTGGCTGTCCATGGGGCGGGGAGAGAGGCCTCAGGAGAAACCAGCCCCATGACACTTGCACCACGGCCCCCCCACCCCCCACCCCGCCTCCAGCACCGAGAGGGATGAATTTCCCACAATTAAGGCCCTGCTTGTGGGATCTGTTACGCGGCCCTGCAGATGAACACCGGCCCGCAGGAGAAAGCCATTCATGGAGGCCTCCCCAGGGCCATCGGGGCCTCAGGGCAGCAGAGAAATGAGGCACCTGCCTCGGCTCCCCCTCCTGCACGGTAGCGAAGGCATCCCTCAGAGTTGTGCCTGCTCTGGGGAGAACGAGCAGTGCATGTGGGCGCCGTGGGAAGGGCAGGCGACCATGTGGGGGCACAAGTGGGAGGGTGGGGGCCGAGCCTCAGCGTCCTAAGGCCAGGGTCAGGGAGAGGGGCAGTCGAGGCACCAGGGCTCCCAGGCCATCAGGGTATCCCCGCGGGCCCACGAAAGACGCGGAGACCTGCTATGAGCCATCCACCACCTGGACCCCCCAAAATGTCACCACCACTAAAGGCAGCAAAACGAAGTCTGAAGGACTATTCTGGAAGGAAGGAAGGAAGGAAGGAAGGAAGGAAGGAAGGAAAGAAGGAAGGAAGGAGAAGAGACATGAGCAATAACATGGTTCGTGGGATCTTTGATTTAAACATTTAAATAGTTTAAAATATTTAAAATATCTTAAATTTTAAAAAAAATAAAATATCTTAAATTATTTAGAGCAATTCCTACAAAGGAGATTACAGACATAACGGCAAAACTTTGAACACCGCTGGATCACAAATAAAAGTATCATTTTGAATTTCCTACATGTGATATTTTCATTGTGGTCGTATAGATGTTCACCTTTGTTCTCAGGATACACAGTATTTCCAAGCATCACGGGATGCCTGGGTGGCTCAGTGGTTGAGCATCTGCCTTTGGCTCAGGGCGTGATCCCAAGGTCCTGGGATCAAGTCCCACATCGGGCTCCCTCTGGGGAGCCTGCTTCTCCCTCTGCCTGTGTCTCTGCCTCTCTCTGTGTGTCTCTCACGAATAAATAAAATCTTTTTTTTTTTTTTTTTTTTAACCAAACAGCAGCTTTTACTGAGCTCCAGGTAGGGCTGGCCTGGCACAGCTAGTGCAGCTAGTGCAGCAGACTGGCCCCTCAAGGGCCAGTCTGTGGTGTGATAGGAGATGCAAAAGTGCACACATCAGAGTTGCTCTTCATTGCTCAGCTGGGTGGCTCAGATGGGAGCAAACGCCAGGGTTCTCTGGAGACCAGAACCAGCCAGTGTGGCCCCTCGGCCTATCCTCAAGGCCCAGCTGGGTCAGCCCCCAGGCCCTGAGGCAGCGCCGGCGTCCTGGGCGTGTGGAGTACTGCTGTCCCCACTGCTCCACGGGAGAAAGATGACCAGTAGCACAATCAGGATGATGAGCAGGCCAACGCCCACCACCAGCCCCAAGTAGATCCGGCAACGGACACTCTCCCAGCTCTTCTTCTGAGCCAGGTTTTTGGTTGTCTTGCTGAAGGCTGAGCTCATGTGCAGCAGTTGGTCTGAATGCAGCTCCAGCTCGGCCAGTTTCCCATCGCGCTCCAGGACCTTGTCGAAGTTGTTGAGCAAGATTTCTGTCACCTCATCCGCCTGCCACTGGCATCATTCCAACTCTTTCCCTGCCATAGCTGCAGCCGCCACCTCGCCAGCCAGCAGGGTTCCTGTGTCACTGCGCAGCCGCGGTGCCAGATACCCGGGCTAAATAAAATCTTAAAAAAAAAAAAAAAAAAAAAAACCAACAAGTGTCATAATATCTGCATCTCACTCTCAAATGGCTCAGCCAGTAAAACACATGTAGAGGAGCACACGCGTGTGCACACTGGACAGATGACACACGTCAAAATGGCAATAGCAAATCCAGGTGGAAGTTAAGATGTTCCTGTGGGTTTGCAATTTTTCCAAATAAAAGTTGGAAGAAAAGAATGCAAATAAATAGATGACATTTCTGGGGAGAGATAAGCAGGAAGGAAGAAGCCTGTGAGGAGAAAGAGAACCTGCCTGAGTCTGTGGGGTAAGGTGACGACTTCAGGGTCAAGAGCAGTGTGTATGAGGATGACTGTTTGGGGCAGGTTTATAACCAACAACGTCAGGGCCAATACCATGGGGGAGGGGCGAGCGTGGCCCCGGCCTCACGGGCCTCACAAACCTCACAAGCCTCACAGGTCTCACCGTCCCCACGGGCCTCATGGGCCTCACGGGCCTCACGGTGTTGGAAGGAAGCCAGGGCTCTGGGGCAGCGGCGGGAGATGCAAGGCAGCTGTGAACAGGACAGGAGTCCAGGGACTGGAGGCCGGAGAGCACGCCCTGGCCACCTGGGAGGAAAGCCCACAACAGGTCACACAAGCTAAGGTTGTAGACAAAGACCCCGGGCGTCCACTACTGCCTGCAAGGTCACTGAATTGAATCATCAGGTAAAATGGAATCTCCAATCAGAAGTTTCTAAAAAGCGCAGTTTATAGAAACAAGTATAAAAGAAAATAATTTGAGACACTGAAAGCAAAGAGCTCGAAAGATAAATCGGGAAACACCGAGTCTGTGCTGCCCAGGGGGTCAAGAGCCCGCGTTCCAGAAGGGAAGCCCCACACTCACCCCACACTCGCCACCCAGCGCACCAGCACCAGCGTGTCTGCAGCCCGCACGCTCCCCCAGAGTGCCCTCGTGGAGATGTCCTAGCTCCTCCCCGGGTCTGGCAGCCCTTCCTTCCTTCCAGTCTTACTGTCTGGCCCTCACTTCCCGGATCCTGGGGGGGCTAGGGGGGCTGAAGCACCCATCCCTCCAGGTGGGGGGAGCATGACCACGGGCCAGAACTCTCCCTCGCCTTGTCCCCTGACTGGGCTCCAGCCCCCCACTCCTCCCCCTGCCTGGTGGCTCTGACCCCCACCCTGCAAACACCAGCTCCGTGCCGGCCACCACGCAGGCCTGTCCTTCCGCGCTGCCCAGAGAGCCCGCGTGCAGGCCCTGCTCCCAGGAAGGAGCCCAGGAGGTGAGAGGGGAGGACGGACACACTGCTGTTCCTGCCGAGACTGGTTTCTGGGGACGCCACGGAAATGCTGGTGTCCCCGCCTCCTGTTGCACATGCACAGGCACATGCAGATGTAAGCAAAGGTTCTGGGGGCGGATGGGGCAAGGGTGGCCCAGGGGTTGGACAGAAGCCAAGTGGAAAGCACTGGGCCAAGCTGTGGGGAGGGACGGTGTGGGAGCCGGGGGTGATGGCGGCACAGAGCCCCCACTGACCATGCTATTGGTTCAGCGCCCGAGGCACAGACCCCAACTGCGTCCTTGCTGTTGCCACAGACCTGGACTTCATCTCCCGTCAGTCACGCATCACCTGAGGGGACTCTGATAGCCTCTCGTCCTCCTTCAAACCAGACTCTTCCCTGGGGGGATCTGAAAGGGACCCCCCACCCGCTGACCAGCACCACATAGACTGTGGCCAGTCCAGATGGCACCTTCTGAGAAGTGCAGAAAGCCCCCTTCTCCTGGTCCCTGAGCCTGCAGGAGCTTGGGCAGGTGCCCCAAGGGCTCCCCAGCCAGGACGGCGGGTGCCGGTGCACCTGGGTCTTGGGTCCTGAGCCCACCCGGCCTGGGTCTCCTGCTAGAGGCTCGCAAATCTGTACCTTCTTCTTTCAAGTTAGTTTACTTTAGTGCAACGTGATTCACACACAGTGTCACGGGAGTTTCGGGGGTGCACACCTTCCCCATCAGGAGCTGCGGGCAAGACAGCCGTGTCCGTAGGTCCCAGGTGGCACTTGAGGAGAAGCCGTCCTCCTCACAACAGCCCCGTAGAGCTGGGCCTCCGACAACGCCCACCCTAACCCCTGGGCCCCAATCACTGAACCCGGCTGGGGAGCATGGGTGCTGCCTCCTGCGGGGAGAGAGGTAAGAGATGGCCGGGACTTGTGCTGGAACCTCGCAGGAACCGCTGGGGGACGATGTGTCTTGACTGCGGGGGGTGAAACCACACCCGCTGGTGCCTGACATGGGGCCTCGGAAACCAAAGGGCAGATCGGACCCAAGCAGCTCAAGCCACTCGTCATGGACCCACTTCTGCAAAATCCAACCAAAGGGGATAATCTGTGAATGATTGTGCCAGACGGAATGGCGGCTTCCAGGGCGTGCGCCCCACCCTTCCCAGTGCAGGGAGCACCGGCGTGCCTGGGCAGCGTCTGGGCCCTGCCGCCCCTGGCCCTGAAACACCGTCTGCGGCTGTGAGGTTTACAGAGTTCGCTGGGTTCTGGGTGAGACTTTTGTGGATTTTTGCAGACCTAGTGATTGCTCCCATGAGCCAGTTTATGTTAACATGATTCCAGTTAACAAACATCCAATTTGACTCAGGGAGAGAAGCACAAAGGGCCAAGGTGGTGGGACTGTGTGCCTGTCCTCCCACTGCACCCCAGCCTTGGACGCCCTCTCTGGGGCACGGGGAGCCCCTCTTCAGTGCAGGCCGGTCCTGGAGGCTCTGGTTACCTCAGAAGACCACAAGCTTGTGTGTCCCCATAGCGAGTGCTCCGAAGCTGGCAAGGCACCACAGAGAGCAGACCGGGCTCCGCGGGAGGAGGTGTTGGCCACGGTGGGTCTCGGATCCTGCGCTCCCCAGGCACAGTTAGCATGGCCTGGCCTGCAGTCCACTGTCCCCAGGACGACCAGTCCTCGGGCTTTGCAGTCATGGCATTCAGTTTGGGTTTGTGCCTGCTGGGCAGCGTGGGGGGTCCCATTATGGGAAACCCAGGGCAGCTCCAAGGACCCCGGCACACCAGGCAGGAGTGCCAGCCATAGCTCTTGCTGACCCGCCTCTGCACAGATGGGCTGAGGCCGGAGAGGGATGCAAGCCCCAGGGGCCCACTCACCCCCCCCCCCGTCCTCTGAGGACCCCGCATGAGGGGCGAGCCAGCATCGTCCGGGGGGCAGACCCAGTCCCCCGCTCAGCCTGGATCGCCACGCTGAATCGCAGCAAAGGAAATGAACATACAGAAAGACGGCAAGAACCCAAGCAACTGAAGCAAATCAGACCCAGTAGGTCGTCCTGTCCCCCTGGAAGGACGCTAGGCGCTGAGGTGGCGGGCCCTCCAAGCAGAGCCTCCAGCCCTGCACCCCCCTCCAGGTGCCGTTGGGCCCCCCTTACCTTGGCTCATGCCTGCCACCTGCCCCTGCTCCTGACACCTCAGTCTCCTGGTGGTCACACGATCCCAGGAACAGCATCTGGGTGGTTGGAAAAGCATTTGTCTTTGAATGTTTTTCATAAACGCGACTAAAAACGGCCCCAAAGAGCCCTGGTGGCGCAGCGGTTTAGCGCCGCCTGCAGCCTGGGGTGTGATCCTGGAGACCCGGGATCCAGTCCCGCATCGGGCTCCCTGCATGGAGCCTGCTTCTCCCTCTGCCTGTGTCTCTGCCTCTCTCTTCACTCTCTCTGAATGAAGGAATGAATAAAATGGCCCCAAACATGCCAAAGTCTCCACCAGAAACGCCCCTCGTCCGATCTTGGTCTCTCCGCTCCGCTGAAGACGCTCTGCGGCCTCGGCCCTGTGACCATCACCACCACGCGCGGCCGGCCCCTCGCCCCACGCAGCTTCCTTCCAGTTTCCCTCCGTCGGGGCGGCGGCGGGCAACACAGGTCCCTTCCTTCCAGCGCCATCCCTCTGCCTGATGGGTCTGACAGGCCAGAGCTGACACAGAATTAACAACGGTTAATAAGCGTGATGGTCTGATAAACTAACAGGCCGCGTTTCTGTAAGAGGATCACGGCTCCTTGACGTGCCGCCTGCTTGTTCTGGCAAATACAGGAATGCAGGCACATCCCAGGTGTTCAGGTGAGCCGGAGGGGTCACTCAACACCTGCAGGACAGTCACAGTCCGCGGCCTGGATGAATTAAACCTGACTTTTCTTTGTCTTATTTTCACAAAAAGAAAACTATGAGGCACAAGGCTTGTTTCTTACATCACTTCCCTGCGCGCCGTGTCTAGCAGACGCACTGGCGCTCACCCGACGTGCAGCGTCGTGAGCGAGCACAGTCACCCCAAGCCTCAGAAGCCCCCGCAGCCCGTCCCCGCCGCTGCTGGTGGCCCACCTCGTGGGGTGGGGTTGTGCAGGGCAGGGAAGGCAGATGCCAGGCAGAACCGGGCACCCCGCACCGCCCCGTCTCCTCCCTGGGATTTGCCACTGCCCTGGGGGAGCCGTCCTTGTCTCACGTCACCCTCGAGGCACAGACTCCGGGAAGTGAGTCCTCCAGGCTCTTCTCTTTTGCTGCCTTTTAAATTCCCAGAGGGTGGCTGCCCATAGCCAACCATGGATCACCATCGGGGCAGGACCTGAACAGAGAAGGCCACCGGGGTTCTTTGCGAGAACAGCACCCGAGATTCTGGAAATGAACACCCGGACTTTCCCTCCAGAGAATGGAGGGAAAGAGGGGAGGTCAGACACAGCCGGGCAGCCTGGGAAGGAGCCGATCCCGGCAGCGCCTCCCTCCTGAGTCCCTGCCTGCCTGAGATGCTGGCCACTGCCCCAGCTGCGGCTCCGGCAATGTTCCCATTGGGGTGACACATGTTTTCACCCAACGTGCTTTTTCACATTCTGGAATAAACACTTTGTGTCTTTGAGATGAAGCTCTTTCTCTCCCCTTCCTCTCTTTTAATAACTGTGGGCCCCTGGCAGCGGCAAGAAGTTCCCCACGGCTGAGGCAGGTAATAACAGGTGTTTCTGATGGTCCTGACACCGAGCTCAGTGTTTCTCCAGAAAGCTGGCTTGTTGGTTTAGTGGCGTTTGAGCCCCAGACTGACACTTGTGGCTCTGTCCCCCTGTGAAGGCAGGGCTGAAGTGCTCGGGGCGCGCAGCTCTGCCCGGCACTCGCCCATGCTCATCAGCACCCATGTTACCTCCGGCTCTGAGACGTGGAAACAGCAGGACTTGGCCCTCCTGCTTCCTGGCTTGGTTACCGTGGTGGTGGCCAGGCTGTCAGGACAGTGCCTGGCCTTGCCTCTGGCCCGCAGCCCTCCTGGGGGGCCTGGGTCGTCCTGGTGGAGATGCCCACCCTCTGTGCCAAGGGGAAGGCAGCACGGCCCCCTGCCCGGCCCTGCCGAGGTGGACATGAGCCAGCAGGTACTGGGAAGGGAAAGGGCAGGCAGGGGACTTGGCCCCCCACCCCCTGAGATCAGGGTGGCACGGCATCCACGTACATGATGGCAACACGGGCGGCGGGGAACCAGGCCCCCCAGAGAAGGAGCACACAGCCCCTGCACCCGAAGACTTGGGGGCTCCACGGGGAGCACTGTGCACACTGCGCACCTGGCCTTTCTCAGCCAAGTAGTTTTTTGCCTCTGGGGGCGCAGGGGGCAGCAGAGGGTGCCAGGGAGCAGAGGGAGGGTTCCATCTGGGCCCCCAGCCCCTAGCACAGCAGGCCTAGAGGGAAAGTGCCCAATACTCAGAAAATGCCATTCCTCATGTTTCTATCCCACTTTGTCTCTGATCGCAGGCAAACAAGAATGCCCCCAAAGGGTCATGGAGTTCAGTGAAAATCCTACAAGCTTTTCCAGAACAAATAACAGACACTGACCCCTGGCCCCTCTTTGCATGAGAATTAACATCAGCAAGCCCTGCCTCGCTAGCAGCAACTGGGCTTCATAAATGCCAGCTTCTGATTTAAAACTCGGAATTTTTTTTTCTTCTTAAGAAGCCAGAAGAAAAGGGGGCACTCGGAGCTCATCTGCATTACAGATCAGGCCTCTTGGAGAAAATCAACCATCCATAATTCATTACGTGTTCCTGCAGGGGCTGCAGACGGCCTGAGCCTAGCAACAGAGTCCTGGCAACGCGGCGCAGCCAATCCGCGGGGGCCTGGGCTCCGCCGCCGGGAGGGGCCGCCGACAGCCCGGCCGCTCGGGCATCTGCACAGGCCTTTTCATGAGCGATTCCGTGGGTGGGCCGGGCTCCCCCGAGGAGGGATGGCAGCCTGAGAAGCTGATCCGGAGGCCAGGGCCAGGCCGGCTCTCGAGAGCCGCGGAGCCCCGTCCCGCCCCCCAGGACCCGGCCGGCAGGGGCCTCCAGGTGCGGTGGGAACCTGGAGGGCTCCGCCCAGAAGCGTCCCCCATGCGCCCCAGGCGCCGGCAGCCTCCCCATCACACCAACAGCCCCTCAGTCCTCACATTTTATCAAGCCGGGGCACAAAGCGGTGCCCCATGGACCCCCAGCTCTGCCACCACAGAGGACACACAGGCGAGGGGCCCCAGAACCCCCTGGACCCCCTGGAAGCACCCCCACACCTCCCGGAAGGGCCCCCCCAAGCCTCCCATGGAGCCCTCACCCCAAGGCCCTCACACCCCCCAGCACCCCCTCCCACGCCACCCTGGATGCCACTGACTTCCATGAATAGAAAAGGTGGAGCCTTGCTTTTGAAATAATGGGTTCGGGGTTCATTTTGTCTTTAGAAAGCCTCCTTCCGGCAGCCTTCCAATCTTGGGCCTCCTCTGCTAAGCTGCCCCCCCAGCCCCGCCCCCCCCCACCCTGTGCCCCAGGAAGAGCACTGTCTGAGCCTCCAGCCTCCACCCCATGAAGCACGCACCCACGAGCAGTTTAGGCCGGGCTTCCGGGTGCCACTCTGCCCACACTCACCTGGCCTATCCTGTCTGCGGTTCTGAATTCCGCTGTAGCACATGCAGTGACACACAGGAACACATGGGAACATGCAGTGACACACAAGAACACACGGTGACACATGGGAACACACGGTGACACATGGTGACACGCGAGAACATGCAGTGACACACGGCACCACCTTTTCCTGCTTTCATGCCAAAGTAATGAGATGACACCTCGTCCGCTGTGGCCGGAGCAGGCCATGTGTCAGTCGCCGTGAAGACTTCCAAAGACGCAGCTCTTCGGCAGCCAGGCCACACGAGGTGGAGCCGCACTCACCTCCCCGGACATAGACGCGAGCCGGTGGCCAGAGCAGCTCGTGGTAGGGCTGCATTCATCTTCCAGGTAAATGAAGAGCTTGCTGGTCTGCCCTGGGGCGGGGGGAACTTGGCCTCTGCACAGCGCCCCCACCCCCCGCCCCGCCAAGCCCTCCGTGTCCCTTCACGGCCCACGTGGTGCAGACAGCGAGAGCGAAGCTGACAACGTGCTTTACAGACCCTTCATGCTACATCTGGGGACCCACTGCCCAGTTCTGAGCTGCACTGAATCTGGATCAGCGGGAGCACGGGCAAGCTGCCAAGAACGAGAAGGAAAAGGCAATGTCCTTAGGGTCCGCCTCCCGCCCCCAACACCCTCCCGGGGCGGGGTCCACCTTTAAAGACACCCAGACAAACAAGCATAGCCCAAAGGTGGTCCTGAACATGGGCATGCAACAAGCTACGGGGTTTTGAAACACAAGGATGCGACTCTGCTTCTCTGCCCTGGACGTCTGCATGAAAATCCCTCTGGTTTGTGGGGCTGGAGCAACTGTGGCCTTGAAGGGTTGGTCAGGGACACCTTCACACAAGCGCTGGGGAGAAGCCCTCACTGTCACACGGCCACTAGCATCACTAAAGCTAATGCAGTGCTTTTCCACTCCTATCAATAAAACAGTATAGCAGAAACCCAAAGATATCAGCTTTAAAAAAATTTTTATTTATTTGGGATAAAGAGAAAGAGAGAAGTATGAGGTGGGGGTAGAAGGAGGGGGAGAAGCAGACCCCCACTGAGCAGGGAGGCCCATGTGGGACTCAATCCCAGGACCCCGAAGTCGTGACTTGAGCCAAAAGTAGGTGCCCAACTGACTGAGCCACCCAGGCGCTGCAAAGATTATTTGCTTTTTAAGTAATTGTACATTTCTAGTTATCACGCTCTGTGCTCCCTTAAAAAAGACCAAAAAACCCTGAAACACAGGCAGGAACCTAATTCCTAACCAGCCATCGTGCACGTCACCATGGTGAAGAGAGTTTGGACACGCTGACTCCACGATGAAAGGTATGAGTATGAGCACCGGCAGATTGGGCCGCGGCCGCTCAGGAAACACGAACCACGTCGCCTGAATGCTCTCAGCCGTCCCCACGGCCTCTTTCTAGCCATGGGACAAGAAGCAGGAAACCACAGGAGGCGTTCTGGAGGCACAACTGCTGCCCAGCCATGACCAGCAGCCCACGTGGACTCTGGGTCCCCACCGGGTCACGTCAGTAGGCTTTTTGTGACCATGACGTAGGGCTGGGTCAGCACCTCGGGAGCCCCCGTCAAGCGTGGAACCCTCCCAGAGAGGGCGGCCCCAAGTGCCAGCCTTCCAGAGAAGCTCTCCAAGGACTTCCATGTCCCCACCACATGCCTGTCTGAGCTCGTGCACACACACGCACATGCACACACACCGCACACATGCACACTCATGCATGCACACATGCATTCACACACACACACTGCATGCACACACATACCATGCACACTCACACACGTACACGCGCATATGAACACATGCATACACCGCATGCACACATGCACACTTGCACACATGTATGTGCAGAAGTGCACACAAGCGTGTACTTCTCTATCAGCTGGCTTTGTCACACACAGAGAGTATTGCTGCCCCAGGCATGAGGGGGACAAGCGGGGCATGTGTCCCCCGACTCACTCCACTGTGACACCTCTGAAGAGCAGGACCTCCATGTCAGGTGAGACGGAACGCCCGCTGTGTGTAGGGTTCCACCTTCATGTGTAATGAACTTGCACACATGGGAAATACGCCAACTAGTTGGCAGGGGATGCGACTGTCCCCATGCATTTCCCACAGTGCTCCCTGGCTGGCGAGGTGACCCACAGTTCTTACAACTGCTCAACTTCCCTGCTTCCCAGCTTTTCTGAAACAAGCATCTGCACTATCGTGGAAGTGCCATTAGCAAGAGCTGGAGTGTCGGACCTTCACCTTCCGTCAGAAAGTTCTAGACATGAGCACCCAGGACAGAAGCCAACAGAAGCTTGCAGAGGAGCTGGGAACCTGGCACATGGTCCACCATCCTAGTGGCAGGTGCCTCACGGGCGGGGCTGACCCCACAGGCCTTGCTCCGTGGTCTCAAGTCGTATGTTCTGAAGAGAAGCCCGTTGGAGAGAAAGAGGCTGGGCACGGCTGCCCGTCTGCACCTCCTCCCAGAACCGGGGGAGCGGGGGGTGTCTGGCCTCAAGGCCTCACCCTTGCAGGAGGGCCGCCTACGGTGGGGGCCTCATGCACATGCACGGTTGGCACTAAAGGAAGTGATCTTGCTGGCCCTGTTCCTGCAGGTGACCAGGTCACCACTGATCCAAATGCAGATTTTTCTTCCTCCCCAGGCCCAGGGCAGGCCATGCATCCCAGAGCCAGCCTCCCTCCCCTTCTTCCCTGTCCTCCCCTTCCTCTCCATCCTCCCCATTCTCCTGCTCTAATTCTTCCCCATGCCCTTTCCTAGAGCACCGGGGCCTGCCCCTAGGAGACTGCCTGCTGTGCGCCCCACCAAGGGCCACCCCCGCCTCAGCCCCAGGGACCTTTTCCAAACACAGACGCTAGGACTCAGAAAGTGTCTCAGACGGGGGTGTTCTGCTCTGACCTCTAGTTCTTGCTGCCAGCCAGGGGGATGCTGGGAAAATGACCCTTGCCCCCAGGCTCGGCAGGAGCCCAGGGTCAGGAGAGGTCAGGAAGAAGAGCCCTGAGCCTTTGAGCCTGCACCTTCCCCATGAGGCTCAGGAGTGCAGTCCTGTCGCCTGCCCCTGAAAGCACACAACAAACGACAGGGCCCAGCTCACATGCAACAAGATGAGTCTCGACTTCCTGACCCAGAAATCAGAAAGGAAAGTGGAGAAATTAAATTAAACAAATCGGCACAGAATCAGGGGCACCCACTGGAGAGGCGTAATCAAGACTCTGAGCCACAGATCAGGAAGGTTTTGATTAAGGAACAAATTGCCAAAGTATGTTTAAGGAGCTTCTGGGCTCCTCCCTCCCCCAAGTGCTGCGATTTTCCTCCCAGCGGCTCCCAGCACCAAGCAAACGAGGGGTGACACAGGATGAGCAAAACCCAGGGGGCAGCCACCTCCATCCCTCACCCTGGAAACACAAAACCCCCCACGAGCCCAGGGACTCGGGTTCCAGGGGGACAGCTGCCCGCAGGGGGCATGTTGGAGCCTCCTAGTCGCACCCCCCTTTCTGGCAGGTTGTGCCAGGAGCATCTTCAGGGTCAGGGACAATTTACCACCAAGTCCATGTCCCACTCATCCTAACCATCGGGGACATGCGCCAGGCATGAACAGGACATCTCTGGTGCAGACCTGTACAGACAAAGGCATGGATAGGAGACAGAGGGCCTTGCCGGGACTGCGGCTTCTGGACCGCGGTGGGGCCGGGTGAGCTGGCCCAAGGACAGAACCAGGGACACTGGGGGACACAGAGGGTGGGCCGAGCCACCTGTGCAATTCCTTCCACCTTGAGCTACAGGAGGAAGACCCAGCAGACACCTGAGCCTCAGGGCTCAGGCACGGTCTCCACATACGGAATTCCTGCCCTGTGGCGGCTCCATGCCCGGCACTGAAGCACATGGTGGGCACAGGCCACTGCCCTCAAAGAGCCAAACCCACCTGCGGCGAGGCTTCCCCAGCAAGGGTGGCGCTGGCCTGCTGGGCAAAGGGAGGGGCATCCCGAGCACATGAGGTGGGGGTGACACGGCACAAGACCAGAGGGGCACGGACGCCAGAGCATGGGAGGTGTGGGGAGCATGTCCATGGTGGGGATTGGGTCTGTAGGGGGAGCATGTCCTTGGGGGGAGCACGTCCTCAAGGGGAGCACAACCTTGGGGGAACATGTCCTGGGGGGAGCACATCCTTGGGGGGAGCCTATCCTCAAGGGGAGTACATTATAGGGGGCACACCATAGGGGAGAGCATTCCCATAGGGGGAGCACTTCCATATGCAGGAGGGCCAAGACCCTGAGAGGCACGGGGTTAGCTGTTACTGCACAGCCGGAGGGGCCATGAAGTCCTGGGGGGGCATGAGAGGATATATTTGACCCCATGGACCAGGATCAGGAGGCTGGGCATGGAGAGCTGCCTGATGCCCAGATGGGGCATGACAGGAGCTCGCAGCTCAGAGCCCCTCTCCTGGACTGAGGACAGTCAGACAGCTGGCCCAGGACAGGCTGGCCCAGGTGTGGGGTTGTGGCCCACCACCCGCCCACTCCCCCCAGCTCTTCACTCACCGTCTTGGGTCCATTGGTGCTCACCCAGCGCCCTGTCCCCATCCCGGGCTATAAATACCGCAGGGGCAGCCCAGGTGGCTCAGTGGTTTGGCACCTGCCTTCAGCCCAGGGCGTGATCCTGAAGACCCCAGATCGAGTCCCATATCAGGCTCCTTGCATGGAGCCTGCTTCTCCCTCTGCCTGTGTCTCTGCCTTTCTCTCTCTCTGTATCTCTCATGAATAAATAAATAAAATATTTTTTTTTTAAAAAAAGAAAGAAATACTGCAGGCCCGTGGCGGAGCTCCAGCCTGGCCTCCGAGGTCAGTGACTGCAACATGACTTAAGGACTGGCTGACACCACAGCCAGACGGTCATATCTGACCGGTTCAAACCTTTCCAGAAAAAAAACAAAAATGTATGTATTCAGTAAACCAGATGCCATGATACCACAAGCGAGGGAACAGTACTTTAACTTCCATGGAGATGGCCTGTCCCTTGCGACGGACGCTCTAGGCTTCAGGGTCTGCTGGATGGGACGCCGGGCCCAGCCCCTCACAGTGACAGAGCTTACCCGCCACTGGGTGTATCCCAAAGCCAACATGTAAGGCCCGGGCACCCAGCGTGGAGGGTCAACGAACCACCATCCTCACCTGCAGCCCAGACAAGGGGACAGGGTGTGTGGGCGCAGGTGCACAGCCACAGTCGGGTCTGCTGTCCCCCAGGGTCCCTGCTCCTGCCCCTGCTCTGTAGCCGCCAGGGCCCCACCCACCTGGATTCCTCAGGAGAACCTGGCAGGTAAAGGCCCAGATTGCCCAGAGAGCGAGCTTCATGGTGCCAGGGACCCCCGTAGGGTCGGTGCAGGGCCCTACAGGGGGCGGGGGGATCTGCCTTCTTTTCCACCTTTGTGTGGAAAACATCTGATGATGTTCCATTATTGAACACAATCAGATTTTAAAAAGAAAATTTTGGAGTCCCTGGGTGGCGCAGTGGTTTAGCGCCGCCTTCAGCCCAGGGCCTGATCCTGGAGACCCGGGATCCAGTCCCACGTCGGGCTCCCTGCCTGGAGCCTGCTTCTCCCTCTGCCTGTGCCTCTGCCTCTCTCTCTCTGTCTCTCCTCATGAATAAATAAATAAATATTTTTTTAAAAAAGAAAATTTTAAATAATTAAAAATATTCAAATCTCTCCTTCCATCCACTCTGGGTTTCAGGGCTCACACAGCAGGAGCTCAAGTGGGGACAAGGCCTGAGGTGGTTCTTCCCCTGGGACGACACCTGCCCCGGCCCCCAGGCCTCAGCTCCACTGGCTCAGACCGGCCCGCGCTGGTCAGACAGCACAGCCAGGGCTCACAGGCCCACCAACCCCTGAGGTCCCTCACTGGGGTCTGAAGGCTGGAAGCGGGGCCAGGGTGGGGGGCACCCCTGAGGCCGCTATCCTGGCTCCAGGATGGTGGCCTTCCCCCTGTGTGCCCTGGTGTCTCTCTCCTCAGAGGGACAGTGAACCTGTGGAGGACCCACACTGGGACCCCAGTAACCTTAATCACATCCCATACATCGGTATGGGGGGGTCAGGGCCCCAACCCATGAATCGGGGGACACAGTTCAGCCCATAACCCCCACTGCGCAGGCTGAGTTCGGCTTCACATGTACAGTTGCTCACCTGGATCTCTAGGCCCCACTTCTTCCCCACAGACCCACCCTGGGGCTCCGACAGCTTCACTGACCACCCATCCCCTGCATCTGGAATTCTGAATGGCCCCCAGGATTCCCCATAAGAGAAGGAGGCTGGCAGGGGCACTCTGGGGGAAGAGAGGATACAGGCAGAGGCGCCCCACAGGAAGGGGGACACTGGCTGACAGGAACATGGGACTCCGGGGACCTCTTGGCCCAGGAGATGCTGTGCCCACAGCTTGGCTAGTTTTACTGACACTGGCCTTTGCTGCTGAGCAGAGGTGACATCCCTATGGCCTGCAGCCTTCTAGGACCATCCACGTGCCTGAGCTAAGAGACACGTGAAAGCTTCCAGGATATTCTGAACCACTAAATCCAGGGAGGGGAGTGAGCTGCACCCTGGTTCTAGAACCATCACGGCCTTGCATCATCTATAACACAGGGCTCCAACGTTTCAGCCTATTCAATCCTGTTCACCCCTCCCATGTTCCATCCTATTGGCACCTGTCTCCTGGCGGCACCTCTTACACCTGCAGGCTCCATGCCACCAGTCCAGCCTCCCAGGGACATTCACGCTGCTTCTCCACCACCCAAATCCCAGGTGCCCCTCACCTCTGGCACTCCCAAGAGCTTCCGACTGTGGATGGTTTGCTCTGCCCACCTATGGATCAACAGCCTCGCTCTGGGACCCTGGCTCCTGGAGGGGGGGTTGGCAGACAGGACCTCAGAGAGCTCCGTAATGCCCCCTTACAGAGGTGTGGCCACAGCACCGAGTGAGGGGGCTGTCACCACAGGTCCCGCCCTGATGCAGGCTCGCCCGCACTCCTGGGGCCCAGAGGGCAGGACCGAGGTCTCGCTGCACCCACCCGTGGCTCCCGTGGCTGCGCACGCAACTAGCCACCCTCCCAAACCCACTGAGGCACAAAGCCTCAGGGCCTGACGTCATGACCCCCAATCACCCCAATCACCGAAGTGTTGAGCGTGAACTTGCGGGCATCCGGGTGGGAAGTGCAGCCAGCTGTTCATTTAGACGCTGGTAAGTTCACACTTAGGCCCTGCTCCCTGGGTCCTGGGTAAAGGACAATAAAAGGGGGCGCCTGCCTCTGAGGGAACACGTGTGCGCACCCCTGAGCAACTGGACGGACCAGCACAAAGCAGCGTGTAGGGAAATGCGAAGTTCAGGCTTGTGCCAGGAAGGACAACCGCGGGATGATCACCGCACCCATGGGCAGGCGGGAGGCGGCGCCCGCAAGCTGCCCCCCACTCACGCCCCTGGGATTTGTTCCCGCTGATCCCCCACCCTCGCTGGGGCAGGACGGCTCTGGGCCCCCTCCCTGCTCCAGGCAGGCTCCCACTTCCCATCGGAGCCAGGGCCCCAGCCCCAAGTAGGGGCTGTCGCCGCGGCTTTGGATGACATTTGGCAACGAACCGCTGCACAAACACCCCCTCTGGGGTGCCCTGCCTTGGAGAGGAGCTCCCGTCTCCACCAAGCGCCACCTCCTAGGACCTCGGTGGCAGCATGTCTGCTGTAGCCCAACCCTGGGGAATCCCGTGGAGATGGAGCAGCATCCCAGGGACGTCACCCCACCCCTGGAACCTAGGGACACAGCAGGCTCTGGGCAGGAGGTGCGTCACCAGTGTGAGCAGGGGTCCCGACCACTGGGGGCTGGATCCCATCAGATCCCATCGCAGAGCCCGTGGAAGCCTAGGATGGTCCACGCTGGGCTGGCAGAGACGTGGCAGGAGAGGCCAGGGGAAGTGAGGCCACCACTGCCAGAGGGGCTGCCGAGAAAGCTCGGTCCACCCGCGAGGTTGGGACCCCGGCCGTCAGCCCTGGGACCTGCAGACCCCACAGGGCTGGAAGCGGCAGGTGAGCCCAGCAGCGCGGGCGGATCCCACAGAAGGTGAACAGAGGACGCCGGATGAGAGGCCCACACCATCCACAATGCCCCGAAAGAACAAACGCGCACAAAGCTCGCACGTGCTGTGGTGGGAGCGGCAGTCACAGCAGCTGCGGCGTCTGCTCCGGCCCCGGGGCCGGCACGTGTACTGCCTGGTGTGTGTGCTGTACGTCCATAAGGAATTCTCTAGAAGACGTGGGCCAGGGGCTCCCCCAAGGTCTGCATCCCCCGCCCATCACTGCCACCAGGGCGCACAGCTCGCCCAAGCCTGGTTCTCCCCACGCCGTGGGCTCCCGGAGGCCGCAGCCACTGGGTGGGCCGCTCCCCGGCCCTCAGCCCACTCTTGTCCCCATTACGACAGTAGCAGATGCCAGGGGTGCGCAGGGCCTCCACCATCCCCACAACACAGAGAGAAACGTGGAAAAAAGGAAGGAAGCAAGCGAACCACTGGGTGAATCCCTACAGGATGGAATCCCTGAAGGTCAAGTTATTCCCAGACGGGAAAACAGTGCTCTGGGACACCTGGGTGGCTCAGCAGTTGAGCACCTGCCTTTGGCCCAGGCCATGATCCTGGGGTCCCGGGATCGAGTCCCACATCGGGCTCCCTGCATGGAGCCTGCTTCTCCCTCTGCCTGTGACTGCCTCTCTCTCTGTGTGTCTCTCATGAATAAATAAATAAAATCTAAAAGAAAAAAAAAAAAAACATAAGTTAAGGGGTGTCTGCCTGGGGGGCTCGGTTGGGTGGCCAACTCTCAATTTTGGCTCAGGTCATGACCCCGGGGTCCTGGGGTAGAGCCCAACATTGGGCACCCTGCTCAGTGGGTTGTCTGCTTTTTGCTCTGCCCCTCCTCCAGGCGTACTCTCTCTCTCTCTTTAAAAATAAATAAACAAAAATAAACAAACAAACAAATAAACAAACAAACAGGGGATCCCTGGGTGGCTCAGTGGTTTAGCACCTGCCTTTGGCTCAGGGTGTGATCCTGGAGTCCCAGGATCGAGTCCCACTCTGGGCTCCCTCCATGGACCCTGCTCCTTCCTCTGCCTGCGTCTCTGCCTCTGTGTGTGTGTGTGTCTTTCATGAATAAATAAATAAAATCTTTTTTAAAATAAATAAATAAATAAACAAATAAATATCTTTTTTAAAAAGAATGTAAGTTACAACCAAAGAAGAAAATCACACTGTTCCACTTCCCTACAACATCTACAGCAGCCTAAGTCCGTGACCTCTCAAACAGGCACGTCCCCCGTTGCCTAACACGT
The DNA here is from genome assembly GCF_053574225.1 of Canis aureus. Classification (NCBI taxonomy): domain Eukaryota; kingdom Metazoa; phylum Chordata; class Mammalia; order Carnivora; family Canidae; genus Canis; species Canis aureus. The sequence goes on from NC_135625.1 coordinate 46,896,079, forward strand.
TGTGCCTGCATCATGCTGACAGTCGACATGAGGCCAAGGGTTAGGTTCTGGAGACCTGAGCAGTGCTGGAGGCAGGTGTTCCCTCCCATGGCCATCTGCGCACCCCTGACAGGACCCTGCAGCCTCAGGAGACACTCTCTGTTGTCCTGTCACCGACACCATGGAGCAGCCACCAGGGCGACCCAGCCGAGTGCGCAGCGAGGAGTGTATAGCCCCGAGACGGCCACACTGCCTGCCCACCTGGCCCCACTCAGCCCCAGTCTGCGGAGTGTGGCCTGGACTCTGATGCACAGTCCCATGCCCTTGGCCGCACTTTTTCCAGGGCATGGGCTCCACAGGAGACAGGAAGCCTCGCGACAGTGTGAGCAGCCAGGGAAGAGCTGTGACAGCACCACCCATACTGCACAGTGAGCAGAGTCACGAAGGAAAGGACACTGGCTTCCCCCAGGGATACGTGCCAGCTGGAGCAGAGCCTCTGGAGATGAGCCCTGAGCACTGATCACCAATCACTGAGCATTGAGCCTGAGCACTGAGCCTGAGCACTGAGCACTGAGCCCTGCACCCTACACCCTGAGCCCTGAGCACTGAGCCGTGCACCCAGAGCCTGAGTCCTGCACCCGGAGCCCTGCACCCTGAGCCCTGCCCCTATGGCTGTCAGGGGCTCACCCCACATGCTGCATCCCTTCAGGACACCAGAGAGAGAGGCCCAGTGTGGTGTTGCAGCCCCAGGCTGGTGCCACGTGGCCACCACAACTCAGAAATGTCCTGCGCAGCCTGGAGGCCCTTGGAGGCTCAGGGGGTGGGGGGGACGGTGGCAGCCTTCCCCACGTCCTGGTGTCTGGTGGTGGTGGTGGCAACCCTTGGGTGCAGCGTATGGCACCAGCCTGTGCCTCTGTCATCCTGGGGGAGCTGGGGCCACCCTGCTGTGACCTCTGCGGCTCTGTCACTCTTATTCCATCTAAGGCCACATTCAAATTCTTGGGGTGAGGGTGTCACCCGATCTTCCTGGAGGACAAGATGTGCCCCACCACCACCAGGAGACCAGAAACAATCCCACTCCCAGGACACACAGCAGAGGCCCCGGGCATTGAAGGCCCGCTCTGACCTGGGCCTCGTGAGAGGAGGTCTACCCGTCAGACCACTTCCGGCCCTGAAGACCCTGAACATCTCATCGTCACCGGCTGCACTCCCCACTCAGGGCGTGGCCGGTTATGCTGCTGTAAGCTGCTCACGAACCTCACACACCTGGTGGCAGGCCAGGCAGGGGCCCGGGGCCCTTGGCTCTGCTCGCTGCCCCGTCTGGTGGCCTCCAAGCTCCCAGGCCCTCTCCCACAGAGCTCAGACTGGCCCTGCCTGATTCCATTCCTCCTCCAGGGCCTGGGCCTAGCTCATCATACCCCTCCGGAGGCAACAGCTTTGGAGAGTAGCACACTGGAGAGTATAGGTCAGCCTGGATGCCACGTGTGTGTGTGAGATGCTCGGACTGTGGCTCTGGCATGCACTGGGGCTCACAGGACACGAGCATCCAGGGGGTTGTGGGAGCTGCATCCCCAAGTACATGCCCTGGACAGCAGCTCCTGAGAGCCTCCCCAGGAACCAGGAGGCCTGGCAAGGGACCCATCCGACCGTTTCACGAAGGGAATTCCCTCCTGAGACCTCCAGTGGGGGCACCTGGGGGGCTCAGTCAGGGAGGCATCTGTTTTGGGCTCAGGTCATGACCTCGGGGTTCTGGGATCAAGTTGGGATCGGGCTCCCTGCTCAGTGGGTAACCTCCTCCCTCTCCCTCTGCTGCTCCCCTCCTTATGCTCTCTCACTCTCTCAAATAAATAAAATCTTTTTTTAAATTAAAAAATAATAATTTCTAAAACCATGAAACATCCAGCAGCATCCAGGGTGCGCCTTCTTCCCCAACGGCCACCAGACTGCGGGAGATCTACGGCCGTGATGACCTGTCGTGGCCCCAAGTTTCCTAACCCTGCTCCCTTTGTGCAGATGAACTGCTGGGCTTCAGGCTGATGCCTGAGGGCAGGGAGGCCGTACACCAGCCACACAGACTCAACGGTGTCCGTGTGACAGCGCCCTGGGCTCTACAGTTCCCCCAGGAAAGTCTGTACTGTTCCACCGGGAGCAGGAACTCCTCCCTCGTCATGAGGATGGTTTCTGGACATTGGCATCATCTGCACAGCCCCGGAAGGGCCCTGTCACCAGCAGAGGGGCAAGAGGTGTCTGGCGCCATCACCAGGCTCCTGCACACGACCAGGCCTGAGCCCCCGAGCGCGCGCACCCCGCAGGCTGGCGTGTTAGCACCAGCGCTCGATGACTCCAAATTGGCAGACTCTGCTATAGACCCATGGGTCTCATACGTCCTGCACCAACTCCTTCCACCCTGAAAAAGGAGTGTTTTCACCTAAGACGACTGGACAAAAGGAGGGGGGCAAGCACACATGCCCTGCATACACGCCGTCCCGGGCATGCTCGCCACAGTTCGTTGCTTGCAGACATCAGCGCATCGAGACGGAAACTGCGTCATCGGAATCGAATGCAGAGAGAAGAAACGAGATTCTCAGTCTGGGGACATTTCTGAAATCACTGGTCACCCTTTCCCCGTGCATCTCTGCAGATGGTGTGTGATGGATGAGGAGCCCTCTGCTGCTGCCGCCACTGCCGTGTCACTGCCCTGGCTGCCCAGGCTGCGTCATGCCCGCGTGGCTGCTCAATTTGAGGAAGATTCCTGCATTTTAAAATCAGATTTCAATATCTTGCACGTGATCGTAGTGAGTTCTTAGTAAATGGCTTTTAAATTTCAAAGAACGGGGCAGACCTGGTGACCTAGTGGTTTAGCGCCGCCTGCAGCCCAGGGCCTGATCCTGGAGAGCCTGGATCGAGTCCCATGTCAGGCTCCCTGCATGGGGCCTGCTTCTCCCTCTGCCTGTGTCTCTGCCTCTCTCTCTCTGTTTCTCATGAATAAATAAATAAAATCTTTAAAGTAAAATAAAATTCAAAGAACGATGAGCAGGCGTTAAATAAATAAATAAAATTTATTTATTTATAAATATAATAAAATAAAGTAAAATAAAATTCAAAGAACGCACACATGCCTGTCACAAGACTCTTAATCGACTGCTGCAAAAATTTTTTTTAAAAATTAAAAAAAAATCGACTGCTGCGTCAGCCTGTGACAAAACCCTTGACCTCTGATTCCGTGATGTCCTGTGGCAGCCATAATGCATCACTATTCACATCAGATTTAAAACTTTTAGAGTGGGGCAGCCCCGTTGGCCCAGCGGTTTGGTGCCGCCTGCAGCCCAGGGTGTGATCCTGGAGACCCGGGATCGAGTCCCTTGTTGGGCTCCCTGCATGGAGCCTGCTTCTCCCTCTGCCTGTGTCTCTGCCTCTCTCTCTCTCTGTGTCTGTCATGAATAAATAAAATCTTTTAAAAATAAATAAATAAAACTTTTAGAGTGTTAACCTGTGTCCCTAAAAGCAGTGATAAATTCTATATTTCAGAGCATGACCATCTCATTCAAGGGATCTTAGACTCTGAAATGCTTCCATGCTAATGACTACCATTTACTTTCTGCAGTTTCATCTAAGATCTGACATTTGAGATGTTCTCTGATTCCAACTCTTCCTAACCCAGCTGCGATAAATATAACCGGTGCAGAGATTGCAGGGTCACTTCCGGCAGATTTGATCTGTAGCACTGTCCGGGGGAGAGGCCCACGCGAGGAATTCTACATTCACCCAGTGATCAGCACGGGGCCAGCCCTGTTGCCCTCATCTGACAGCAGACGGTAGCTCAAACACCTGTAAACTGTGGGGACGCTGTGCAAACACTGACACTCCCTAAATCCATAGGCAGCCTCCAGATCCGGAATAACATCGGTTGTCCAGCTCTAAGGAGATATATTTAGCTGGCAAATCTGATGCATGCTGACATGTCCCTGGACACTCAGTACTTACAGGTTTGTCAGTGCAACTAAAAATGTAAAGAAAGCATATTTAAGAGCCCATAAAAGATTAATTTCTTTCCAGACCACGCTTTCATTTTTTTTAGGATTTTATTTATTTATTCTGAGACACACAGAGAGAGGCAGGGACACAGGCAGAGGGAGAAGCAGGCTCCCTGCGGGGAGCCCGATGCAGGACTTGATCCCAGGACCCCGGCATCACGCCCTGGGCTGAAGGCAAGTGCTCCACCAATGAGCCCCCTGGGCATCCTAGACCATGTTTCTATTTCCTGGCTCCTACCCTGGATGGCGAGGTGCACTGCGACTACGATGGCCTCTCTATCCCGAACCCATTGAGAACACAAACGCCGACAGGGGGAGCACAGTGCAGAGTGTGCACATGGCCCAGGGCTGCCCTCACCCAAACAAAGCCTGCCTTTTGTGTCGCTGGAAGCCCGGGCGTTACTCCCATACCTATTCCTACTTTCAATTTCAACAGTTTTAGGTAAAATGCCTTCAGTTAATAAAGCTGAAACCAATAATAAGAGGTATGTGTTCTCCTGGCCTGGTGGGCGACCACGGACAGTTTTCTCGGGTGTCAGGTCCTGTCTCTGCTTAGATGGGGATCCTGTTCTGAGAGCGAGAGGCCCCGGCAGGTGCATGAGAGTGGGCATTCCACGTCCTCTACAAGTGTGGGGTGGGGGAAGCCAAGCAGCTCTCCCCTGAGTGTGACCAGGACAGGGCAGCTTGGGTCTTGACCTCGGTTTCTTTCCCCTTATTTATGTCTTCCATCGGCGTCAGGTTTTGCTTCAGTTTCAATGACGATTTGGCAGGAAGTGAAGGACGGTAGAGGACACGTGGAGCGTCTCTGATGTCCCGCAGCGTCGGCGTGCCCAAATGAGGACAGACACAAGCAGACTTCCACTGTTACTAGGATATTACTAATCGTAAAGCCCGGGTTGTGAACCAACCCCATTTCACACCAGGGGTTTCTGAACAACTCCTGGACGGGTCTTGTCAAGCACAAGGATGGAAGGGCCCCTGCATCTGCTCTGGGACGCGGGCAGGGCTCTGGTCCCCACTGGGGAGATTTGACATCTCCTCCCTACCACCACTTAGCAAGGGGCAGGCGCACAGCTCTGGGGGCGCTGGAAATATTAACAATAGATTTTATTTTTCCCCATTAGCCCAGGAAGCCACACGAATTACCATTTGTCAGATGTCACTGGAGTGAAAACTGAAAATATTATTGGCATGTGGGCGTAGGGGAAAAAAATCCCAAACTTTTGGTACAGCCTAATTTTATTTTCTCAAACTGTGTTCTTGTGAGTCCTTTGATGCGTTATTTATATGGTTATGAGACTAGATGGTAAATGTCCAACAAAAATAACTCCCCGCTCTCTAATCAAACCAATTATTTTACTTTACCTAGGGGACCGCACACGGGCTCAGGCCCCCACCCCCTCCAGCCCATTTTAGTCTTGATTAATTGGAACATGAAAGGCTGAGACTAATCTACTCTGCTGCGTGTGTGCATGCGTGTGTGCAGGTGTATGTGCATGCATATGAGCATGCGTGCACGCATGTGCACACACACACCGGTCAGGGTGGTGGTGGCAGCTACCCAGTCCCAGTTTCTTTTATGGAGGCGCCCTCCTGTGGCCACAGGAAACATTGCACCACAAAACCGGGAGTCACAACACACCTGCAGGCTGACCTCCCTTGTGAGCACCTTCGTGAGCACCTTCGGTAAAGAGGAATTCCAACACTGAGCTACAGAAATACAGGGAAGTTTCTCCGAAAATACCCGACTTGGGGTTTTAAACGTTAGGATGTTCAAGTATAAGCCAGGGAACCCATGTTTTAAGAGGAAGTTCTGAGAGCAGGGTCCGCATGCCATCTGGTCGGCCCTGAACACATCACCAGGCACCAAGTGCTCATAATGCTGACGCCCGTCCCACTGAGGTCCCTAAAGCAGGTCTAGAGCACTGAGGTCTGAGGTCCAGGCCTGCTGAGACTCCCCCTTCCCACCTCTTTTGGCCCCGCTGGCGCCAGGCACCTCAGGGCTCATGGCTGCGTGACCCCAGGCTTGGCCTCAGTCTCCTCATGGCCTCCTCCTATCCGTATCTGTGTCTCATGTCTTCCTCTCCTCACCTTAGGACACCCATCACTGGATTTAAGGCCACCTTAATCCTCGTGATCTCAAGATCCTTGGCTGAACGTGCCTGCAAAGACCCAGGTTTCACACAAGGTGACCCTCACAGGTCCCAGGGTAGGAAGGGGATGTACGTTTCTGGGGCCACCATCAACCCCTGCAGGTGACATGGGATCTCGGGGAGGGGCTGGGCAAGCAGGCAGCTGGGGCAGAAGGGGGGCGGGAGGAGGGCACCTCTGTGGCCCAACTGGTCCTCTGCCCAGGGAGCTATTGATTCCTCCCTCCAACCACTCTGCTGTCAGGGCCCTTCTCTGCAGAGCCTCTCCTCACTGCCTCTATCAAGACCCCAGGCCCTTCTCTGCAGAGCCTCTCCTCACTGCCTCTATCAAGACCCCAGGCCCTGTTCAGGGCCCACCTGAGGTGGGCAACATGGGACTCGCCTGAAGCAGGGAGAGCAGCCTGCCTTGTGTAGGTCAAGGTCTGTCTTCACAAGGTGACAAGCAAGGGGCTGTCCCCACTCTAACAGGCCGATGACTCTGGGCTGGTTCCTCACTGGCTGCTCCCCAGGTCATGGTCCTGAGGGATGAGGGACAGGAAGGAAGGACTCGGGACTCCCAGAGCCAAATGTGACAGGAGAGCCTCTCAGTGACAGTCAATCATCAGGCCGAAAGATCTGCTGAGTGACAGGTGACCACTGTTCACCACAGATGCGATCCTCAGGTTAGGCCTGTTCTCCACTGCTCACTCAGTTGAGCCCCTGGGCCTGGCAGGAAAGCAGCAGCCCGCCGTCCTCTCCTTGGAACAGTCTGCGCCTAGGCCAGGCTGGCTCTGCTGGGCTCCAGCCACACCACGTGCTGTATTCAGCACCCACTCCAAGCTCTAGCTGTTGCTGGAGGCTGCCCCAACCTGGCCCACACTCCTGCCAGCTTCACCTCTTCCTGTTTCACCCAAACCCCTCCCCTTCTGCGGGTTTACCTCTCTACCTCCAGCCTGCACCCCAAGCCTTGGCTTAGGCTTCCCCTTGCCTGCACACAGGTCTGGCTGCCTCTGCCCTCCAAAACCCACCTGTGAAGCTCCTCAATAACCCCACCAGCATGAGCTCCTCTGAATTCCTTCTGTACTGTCTGAGCCCATGGCCAGAGCACAACAAGGGTAGGGCTGGAGGTGACTTATCCTGCCTGTGGACATCACCTCTTGTCCCCTCTGCAGGGTGGGGCTGCAACACATACAGTTGTGTTTGACACATGTTGGACACACAGTGTACATTAGACAATGGATGGACAATGGGTGGGTGGATGGATGGATGGATGGAAGGATGGTTAGGTAGATGGATGGGTAGATGAACAGATGGATGAGTGAGTGGATGGGTGGATATATGGATGGATGGATGGATGGATGGATGGATGGATGGATGGATGAGTAGCTAGGTCAGTGGGTAGGTAGATGGATGGATGGACAATGGGTGTGTATATGGATGGGTAGATGAATTGGTGGATGGGTGATGGATGAGTGCATGGATGGATGGATATGGATGGGTGGGTGGATGAGTGGATGGATGAGTATGGATTGGTGGATGGATGGATGTGTGGGTGGGTGGGTAGATAAGTAGATGGATGGTTGGGTAGATAGCTGGACAGATGGATGGGTAGATGAATGGATGGGTGGATGGACAGATAGGTGGATGGGTGGATGGGTAGATGGGTGCGTAAATGGATGGATAGATGGATGGATGGATGGATGGATGGATGGATGGATGGATGGAAGGAAGGACAGAAGGGTAGATGGATAGATGGATGGGTGAATGAATGAGCATACAGGTGGGTTGGTGGGTGGTAGTCGGTTGGATGAATAGATAAATGGGTGGACAATGGGTGGGTGTATGGATAGTAGATGGATTGGTGGATGGATGATAGATGAGATGAACTGATGGATGGATGCATCAATGGACGGAGGGTGGATGGATGGGTAGGTGGATGTGTGGATGTGTGGGTGGGTGGATGAGTGGATGAATGGATAGTGGATGGGTGGATAGGTGGATGGGTAGACGAATGGGTATGTATTGGTGGATGGATGAGTGTGTGGGTAGGTGGATAAGTGGATGGATGGATGGGTACATGGATGAGTGGATAAATGCATAGGTGGATGGATAGATGGATGAACAGGTAGATGAATGGATAGATGGATGGATAATGGATAAGTGGATAGAGGGAGGGTTAGAGGGAGGGAGGGCAGGCAGGCGGGCTCCATGGATGGGTACATGGGTGGATGGGTGGACTGACCCACTGTTGGTGGCCTCTCCTCCACTAGACCAATGACAGTGGGGCTCTGGAAAGAGCTGGTGGCAGAAGCTGGCCCAGGAAGAGAGAAGGGTGAGCTGGTTTCCAGCCTTTGTTAGTCATCCAGAAATCAGGCCTGCAGTTCCTCGGGCCTACAGCTACCCTGGGAAACGAGAATGTGAGGGCAGCTATGTTGCTTTTTCATTTTACTTGTATCACCCCTGAGTTTTTCCCAAAGGCTTTTAACATCTCTGGTCCCTGAGAGCAAACTGATATCCCTTTCATGGCTCAGCCCACACTCTGTTGTCACCACTGGGGCCCTCCATGCCCTCCTATGGGATGGGGTGCGCAAAGGCCAGAGCTTTCGCTGAGCCTCTCAGGCCCACCAGGCCAGCCCGGCACACACAGCTACCCCAAGTCCTGGGTAACCCTCATTAAGTACACACACTCCTGACGATCACCGGTATCCACACCCCTCTGGACAGATTAGGTAGCCTAGATTCAGAGTGTCTGGGACTGACTTCACTGGATGCAACACAAGAAAGATCTTAAAGTCTGCACATTCATTGGGGGGTTGGAAAGAGGAAGTAGTTGGCTGTCACGCCGTCCCCAGCAGGGGGTGTGGGGGGGTGCACACAGCACCAAGTGGTTCCTCAGAGACCTGGGAAGGAAAGACGCGTTTATTAGGCTTTTCTGTACAAAGTGCACTTCATGGACCCAGAGTGGATCCAGGAAAATTCATCTTTACAGGATCCCAAGCAAGAAAGCAGAGGGAGAGACACTGGACGCGCACGGGGAGAGATTGCAGCGTGCGGGTTGCTCTGCAGGAGCAGAACGGCCGGCTCCCATCAGGCCCAGTTCTGTGGACTCCAGGAAACCAACATGACATCCTGGAGTCTGGGCTCTCCTCTGTAAAAGGACAGGAGAAGCAGAGCGTCCTCCATGCCCCCATGCCATACACCTCCCTAAGAAACATGGTATCGCAGCCCACACAACTGCCCCAGGAGGGGCAGGCTCTGCCCTCTACCCACTGGGCCCGGGCCTGCTGCCCTGGGATCAGGAGGGACACAGGACACAGCCAGGTGGCAGGCAGCCCCAGGGGTAGGCAGGGGGATGTACGGTCCTCCCCAAACCAGGCCCTTGGCCAGGAAAAAGCCCAGGATCTCTGGAAGCCCCACCCCATCCTCCTAGAGCCAGATGACTGACTGCTGCCCCGTATATCACACTCATTTCTCAGGAACGGGAAGATTCATCATCCTGTGTCATCCAGGGTCACCCCGTGTCACTGCGTAATGGCTAGTCAGTCAGAGAAACAATAATTTTCATGCCATAAAAACTGAATTCTGTTTGTTCGCTAAGAATGAATGGTGCTGACCAAGCAAAACCTATAAAAACCCCTGAGTCAAAAGGTGAAGGGTTAACGCCAGCTGCTGCCAGGCTGTGGTTGGCGTGCCTGTAGACAGCCCAGGGTGCAGCAGGCCAGGCAGGGCCGGGTGGAGAGCCACCGCAGAGAAGGCAGCATAGTGGCTCCAGTGACACGGCTCATCCCTCCTAATGTGGCCACAGTCCAGTATCCAGGAAGGGGGCCCCCTGCTGCTTCGGCGTTCCCCAGAGGAACAGTCCGTGCAGGTCTGGGACACATCATGGCTACGGGATTACTTCCTAACTGGTGACAAGATGCTGGGGCCACTTGCCGCCTGGAGCTGGTGCTGAGGTTTCTCCAAGGAGCCATGGGTCAGAGGCACAGACACACCTGTTGAGGCATGCCCAGAGCCCGCCCAAGCCCACACCGGCACCAGGCACCCACCTCAGCGCCCATGCCATGCCAAGGCTCTGTCCTCGCGCCTCCCCACACATCCTCAGTGGGCACGGCCCTGGCAGGGCTCCTGGCCACCCACCACTCGATGTCTGCCAGGAACCAGGTCACCCACACACTTGGATGAGACGAGGATGGGAATGTGGGGGCACCAGGTGGCACCCCAGGTACAGACAGGAGAGAGTGTGACACCAGGGGTGACCTGCACTGGTCATCAGCTATGGGCTCAGTAGGGGCCAGGGGACCTCAGGCACCTGCACCAGTGGCCTCCTTGGAGGGGCAGCCCGGCCCAGCCTCATTCTTGCTGTGGCAACATGGGAGTAACACAGCCCGAGGGGCCGGGCCCGGCAGCAGGTTCCTAGGGGCAGGGGTAGGTGGCCCTCAAAGGAGCCCCGGGCATGTGATTATTAAGGTCACGGCCCTACCTGTCTCAGATGGCACCGTGTCACTCTCCGGGCACTGGGTGTAGCCACCCTGGGCCTGTCTGTGCAAGGACTTCAACATAAATGTGTGAAAATCCCTGTTAAAAGGGAGTTTGTAGCTAAGAAAGGGTACTTGAAGCCTTGTAACCTTAGCTGGACCTTTTAAAAAGATATTTCTAGCACATATTATAGATGGACAGGAGCTATTTATTTATACCTGTGATGCCAGTTGTCATTAAAATGCTTTCCATGGCTTGAAAAAAAAAAAAAAAAAGGGAGTTTGCAGGCGTGATCGTCCTAACCCAGGGGCATGGGCTGGCGGACAGCCGTGGGTGCATGTGGGGCCCTTGGCTGGGACCACCTCCCAGCCCACACCCACAAGCTCCAGCCAGCCCCACGCGGCCCTCCGGGTGAGGGTGCAGCAGGAGGAGGCTGGCTGGGTCCTGCCCTCCAGCACCGTCATGTCTGCCCAGCACCCATGCAGCCCCTCCGAGAGGCCACCAGGCACCGGGCCTTCAGCAGCTGCCCTGAAGAGAATTGGGTCAGCCTGGGCGCTGGCTTCCCGGCCTCTACACAGCAGCCCCACTCTGAGGGGGTGGAGCACACCCCACACGGGCAGGGGTGACGGGGTGAGCTCACACGCTCTCAGCACAGGCTGGGGGCCGGGTTGTCCCATGCTCCCCTCGCAGCCTGGGAAGCAGCACCTATCTTGCTCTCCAGGCCCGTGGGGCCTCTGTCCAGAGGGAAGCGCGGTCGTAAGCTGCCCGCCCCGCCGCAGGGCCTGGTGAGGACCAGGGGCCCGATGGCCGATGGCAGCTCGCTCTGGGATGACTGGAGGACACCCTCCCAGGGACACTTGTCCCGACGAGACCAGCCGTGGAGTGCAGGAAGGGTCACGGGCCAGGACTGGGCTTCCCCCCTTCCCCGGCGCCGACAGCAGACTCCCCATGTGAGGATCTGCCATGAACCCCCAAACCAGACGTCCCCTTGGGAGAGGCTCTTTCCTGGGGCCCTGTTATGGTGTGTCCTGGAGCCTGGGACACACACGGCCCAGACATGTCCCGCCTCCTCCAGCAGCTCCCGCGCCACCAGCCAGGCTCCTGGGCTCACAGAGCTTGGTTTGGTGGGAGGATGGCCCGAACATAACACCGCATCTCACGGTGACCTCCGAGTCCAGCCTCTTGCCCCGGGTATCACTTTATCTTTCACGGTTGAAATGACAGACAGCAACGGTCTTTACTTTTAATTCCTAACAACAGTGCAACTTGCAGATGTGAGGAACAATGTCAAGTGAGCGGGACCATGTTGCGTTGACATTTTATTTATGTAACACTTAAAATACATCACACCTTCCAGGGCACGTGTCCCACGGTAAGCAGTCCACAGCAGTCCACACCGCCACCCCACCAAAGCCAAGCAAAGCAAACTTCCCTGTAACAGTCACCTGAAGACCACGAAGGCTGCACTCATCTCTGGCTCACACGCCCGTGACACGGCCACAGGGGGCTGGGCGGGCTAGACACCACCAGACCCAAGTCACCAGCACCCCTGGATCCCGTGCAAGCTCTGCCCCAGGGCCCCTAAGCCGAGTGGCGTGAGCAGGCCCGCGTGCTGCGGAAGCGGCCCAGGCAGGGCGCGTGCAGGAGGGTTGAGGCAGCTCGGGATCTAGTCAGTAGAAGGGGTTGAGCAGCAGCTGATCATGCAGAGGCATAAGCACGAAAACCGCACAGAGTCTTGCTGGGCAGGGGGCAGGGAGGCAGGGGGAGCAGGGGAGGATTAAAAAAAATCGTTTAAAAAAACCGATGTTTGCAAAGGTGTCAATGTTGACAGACTGAAGCATTTCGTTCCCCTTCCTGGTTCACGTCTCACCGTGAGAGGGCGCGTGGCCCTAAGAACCTCGCCTGGCCTTCCCCAGCACCACCCAGCCAGGCGCCGAGACGCACGACCCAACAAAATTCTGTAGGCTCCTGTGCAGACACTAAGATGAACTATGGGTCTGAAGAAAGAAGATGGGGTTCAGCAAAAATCAAAGCATATTTGAAGTCAAGTTTGGGCTAGAGATTAAAACCACGATAAATATAAGGAATGACTTTATATCTAAGTGATTCACCCGCAGGGACCCCACGGGTATGGCCAGGGCCCTGTGCAGAGCTGCTTCGAAGCCTAACCCCCATCCCCCGCCCCTGGGCGTGAAGGACGAGCACCTGGCAGCTGCGCCCTGACATGCCAGTGCGATCCCCGCCCCGTCACCCTGCCCTTCACCAGTGCTAGCTCCAGGAACTCTACCGCCACAAGTCATTCCGTGAACACACACTCGCTTATCTGCCTGCACCCGTCGCAGCTCTAAAGCTCTACGCGCCTCAGGAGCTGGTGTCGTGGTTGAAGAGTTGAAAAGGAGCTGGGTTCTTAACCACTCCTGAGGAGACACTATCGGATTTAGTGCGGAGACAAGCAGGGACAATCCAGGCAGGCTCCACGCCCGTGCCACCACCACCCACAGCCATCGCTCCCATCTCCTGCCGTCCCTACGCTGACTGATCATCACCAGCGTCCCCGTGCAGAGAAGGTGTGGTCTTGGGACAGTGGCCAAGCAGGTGCCGCTACCTAACGCGTGCGCACTGCCGCACGGAGCCAGCCTGGGCGCCAGCGAGGCCGCGAGTCCGTCTAGTGGTTGCCTTTGGTCGCCTTCTTCTTCTTGGACTCCTCTCTCTGCTTCTGCTTCTTCCTCTTGCCACCTTCTTTGAACCCTAAGGAAACACGGCTCGTGAAACACTGTGCACAACAGCGGCTGCTTCCCCACTAAGAGGCAAACAGGTTTCCAAATTCTCCCCCGTGTTTAAAAAAAGACACAGTGAGCGCAGGTGCCTCCACTCGTCTCCAGTCCACGTCTGAAGCTCAACAAAACCATGAGCTGACTTTTTAAATTGCAGAGGAGCCTCTGACATTATTCGAAGGGCGTCACAGCCATGCAGGCGGCAACGTGCAGCTCACACGCCCCTCGGCTCACGCTGCTGAGTTCTCACATCTGCCCTTGGCAGCCCCACCCCACGCCCCCTGGAGACCCCACCCCCCACCCCGGGGATGGGCTCCCTGCAGCCCTGGCCAGTCCAGAGTCCCCTCTGCAGGTTCTGGGCTCTCCATTCCCATTTCTCATGTAAGGACAAGAACCTTTCATTTTCCCCGTGCTGTATGTTTAGCCTGTGCTTGGCTGAAGGCGGAGGAGAGACAGGTAAACGTGCACCTGCTCATCCCCCAGAGGGTTCATCCAACAGCCCCGGCTCCAGTTGTGCAGAAATAACTTAGGGCCCTGTGCTCACTTGTCTCAACAGCGTACTGAATGATGAGCCAGCAGATGGGCTGGATGCTGGTTGCAGGGCAAAGAGCCGTGTTTGATGGGACAAGGGACAGAACCAGCCCAGTCGCTGTGAGGCTGGGACTCACGCACGCCCCCGAGCCTACTCAAAGATCACCTGGAAGCACCTCAGGGTTTTTAACTACGAGGCCATGTTCTGGAGCATCACTTCCCATCCAGATGGGACACAGACGCAGTCATCAGATGCCACGGGGGCACGACACTTGTCCGTCTGCAGAACCACAGTCCCAGACACGTGGGCCCAGTTCCTCAGACGCGGACCTTCAGCCAATGCACAAGGACCCCCAACACCTGCCCCAGGCCTGGCTAATGGCCTCACCACCTACTGCCAGGTGGACGGTCTGCTGACCCCGTGACAGCACCAGAGACCACACACACCTCGAAGACAACAGGCCTCCGATCCACTTGGTCCTCACGCAAGTGACACAGGAGGCCCTACATGCCCCACTCCTTCACCCCCTGAGGCAACCGGCCACTTTCCCCTGTAGCTCGTGCACCTGAGGTTCCACACGGCCTGCCTGTCTCACCCGGAGGCTGTGACACCTGCCAGATGCTAAGTCATCCAAGGCTGTGTGTTTAGGAAAGCTGCCTCAGAGTTCTGAACAGGAGGGAGAAGACAGAGGGCTAACCCACCCGGCAGGTGAGGGCGTGGGCATGCAGAGGGCTCACCCACAGCCGCACCCAGTGGCGAATCCGGTGAACAGATCCAAACAGCCACAATGGGGGCACAAGAACAGCCTCCAAGGCACCAAACAGGGAACCAGAGCTAGTTTGGGGACATGTCCCTGGGTCCTTTCTCAGATGTGATTACACACGGGAGGTGTGAGGTGACATCAGGATGGGCCATTCGGTCCCGGGAGGGTCTTCTGTGGAGAAACCTCCAGAGGGGATTCTTCCCTGGATGGGCTCCCAGGCTGGCTGTGAGCAGGGCAGCCAAGCGCCAGTGGGGTTCAAGGACACACAGGGAGTGGGGTTCAGAGGCTTCACGGGTGCCTTCTGGGGGCGTGGCCGACTGTGGGGCTGAGGCATAACTTCTTAGAGGGAGGGCAGCCCCCTCTCCCCCTACCAGATCCAATTACGTGTAAAATAACCCAAGAAGAAAAAGAAAAACCTGCTGACTTCCTGCACGCCCCTGCACTCCCCTGACTTTACCGAGCTGTCATCTCCTGGCCCGACTATGACAACCAGGAGGAGGAACAGATGGACCCGGAGGAGCACGGGGGGCCCAGGACCCCCTCCTGCCTCCAGGACACAGCATGGGAGGCCTCCCTGGCCTGGCCTGAGTGCACTTGTCTGGTCATGAGATCCTAACCCCTGACCCTGAAGGGACCCCGAAACCCCCAAGCACACATCAGGCAGAGCTGGGCTCCAGCCATGGTCACCACCACCCTGGCCCCTCCCCAGGGAGCACCTGCTGCCCAGCACAGGGCCAGGAAATACATTTCTCATTAAAACACCACTTCTAGGGGATCCCTGGGTGGCTCAGCAGTTTAGCGCCTGCCTTCGGCCCAGGGCGTGATCCTGGAGTCCCGGGATCAAGTCCCACATTGGGCTCCCTGTGTGGAACCTGCTTCACTTTCTCTCTGTGTCTCATGAACAAATAAATAAGTAAACCTTTAAAAAAATAAAATAAATAGATAAATAAAATACCACTTCTGCTACAAGACATTTTTAATTTTATGATGACCAAAAAATAACTTGGGACAAACTAAAGGAATTCCAGCACAAATGGCAAGATTCTGGGGGTGTGGAGCTGATGCACACCCCCCCAGCAGGTCCTCTGCAGCTGGGGCATGTGGGGGACGCCAACCAGCCTGCGGCCACAGGACCACACCCCAGCACCACCTGCAACCATCCCTCCTGCTTGTTCCCTCAGAGGCCCAGGGCTCTCTGGTCACAACAGACGCAAGTTCCCGGAGGTTTGATTTGCCCCAAGAGGCGGCTCTGACAGCCTGGGATGGTCTTCAAAACCACACAAGGAAACAGGTGCTGAATAAGCAATCCTGCACTTGACCCGGCACACTCCTCAGGGTGCTGCATGTGCACCCAGGGCTCCAACCGAGGGAGCCAAATGCCCGGTGCTCGCGGACGGCCGGGAGCAGGGGCTCCATCGCAACCTGGCCGGGGATGCCTGTCCGAAAGCAGGCAGCCCAATTCCCAGGTCCCCACCCCCCCCACACCCATGGCACAAACCCAGGGTCACCTGCTCTGCCCCTGACAGTGCGGCGGCAAAGCAAACCTTCACCCAGGGCCCCCTTCCCACACAACAAGGCGGTAACGTGACTAAGGGGACAGAAATGCCTGTCGGATGTTAACGATCTAAAACTACAAGCCAACAGGACGGCAGCGCCAAGGCCGGGCCTCCGAAGGGCCATGGGGCACCAGCAGGCACGGGGCGGCTCCACAGGGAAGCAGGTTCCTGCGGAGTCTATGACCGGGACAAGGCCATGCCCCCTGTCAGCCGTCACTGGGATCACCAGGTCCACTGGCCGCCTTCCAACAGGCTCACGCACCAAGCATCGCTCACAGAAGGAAACATTGGAAAGACTTGGTGAAAGTTCTGGGCAGAGAAGCGTGTTAGGTTCATCAGGTAGTAGCACTAGAGGGACAGCCCGCGAAGCCGCCCAAGGCCACCAGCCGTGTGGGCACTGGGAGCCGAGCCGCTGCCACCGCTGCCTCCGCTGCCCCCTCCTCCCGTGCCCCCTGTGTCCCAACAGCCCCCCTGTTGGGCTCCGTGGGTGGGGCCCCTCCATCTAGTGGCAGCTCCAGTGCTGAGGCGCGAGCGGGGGGCACCTGAGCAGCTGGGAACCAAGCTCCTCCATGCACACTGTTCTCCAGAAGAATCCACCCCCAAGCTGGAGGTGTGAAGCCCCTACAGACGACCCTGGGGCCCATGGGCCATCCTGCCCGGGGTTGGCAGTGTCCAGGTCTCCAGGGACCCAGCTCGGGCGGAGCTCCCGGGAGGAGCCCCAGCACCCCTTTACTGCTGCCTGGCGCCCGGATCTGCAAAGCAGAACCGAGAGCTGCAAACGGTTGGTGCAGAGAAGCGAAGCACCCTGCTGGCAGGAAGAATGCCCTGAGGGGGGTGCTCCCACAGCCCGGGAAGGCATTCACCAGCTTTGCGTCCCACTTTGTGATTTGGGGCCACGTACTAGGGCCCTCGAGCCAACAAGCGGCCTCACCAGGAAACCCCAGCCCCGTGCTGGACTCGGGATGTGCCCTCTGGGCACATGGCGCTGGTGACGGGCCCAGGTCCTGCCCCAGATCCTGGCCATCACTGAGCAAGACCACAGGGAGGGTCGGAGGCCTGGCCACACTCCTTGTTCTCAGGAACTGGGGTTCGGACCCGGTACGCAGGTTGATGGCGTCCTTCCAACCAGACACTGCTCATTAAAGACCATCGTCCAAATGGTGATTGGTTCAGGCAAACTGAATCCACCACGTGCCCCTTGCCAAGACCCCTGGGTACCACGCGGCCTCTTACCCAGACCACACAGTGCCAAGAGCTGACAATCAACTGGGGAAATGTCCACATGCCCACTCAAGGAGGAACACATCCTCTGAACTTGCACGACCTTGCAACCCCCCAACGTTTCACCCCACGACGAGAAGGCCAATGCCTCCAAACTGTGATCCATGTGTTTGCTCAGCACCACTCTGTGAGAGCACAGCCCCGAGGACACTCTGGCTAGGGTTCAAAGCCCCAGGACGCCCAGTGTCAGGCAGGGGACACCTGCCTTCCGTCCTCAGCAAAACCCACCACGAGTCTGTCTGTCCCTAAGAACAGAAGAAGCGTGAGGGGCCAACTTCCCGGGAGAAGGTTCTGGGGGAGGAAGGGTCCGACAGACCTCGGCCTTATCCCCGGATGCAATGGGGTGCTCCGCCGATGCCCAGAGGCAGCCTTGCCACATACCTCGCCATCACCCCGATGTCTCCTACCGCCTAGTACACGAGGGTCACCGTGGCCACTCCCGGGGCGGGGGGGTCAGCAAACATGGGCACAGGTGCTTCCCACTCATGAAAAGTCCAAATAAACAGACCGGACCTCAGAACACAGGTCGAAGCCACAGGCACAGCCAACCTCTCAGAAACCATCCAGAACTTTCAATGGGGGAGACTCTTCGAAGACCCTTTGGGGCTTTATAAGAAATTAAAGAAGCTGGGGGAGAGCAGAGCCAGGACTCTGGAAAGATGGGGTCATTAGCATCCAGAGTGTCAGAGGTGGGAGAGGAATCCCAGCCAGCGCCCCAGGGGAAGGTGGCGCAGGATGCCCAGGGTGGGGACGCTCCGTTCTGTCTGCAACCCGGGAACCAAGCATGGGTGAAGGCACGAGCGGCAGGAAGCGCTGTGAGGTTTAAGGGGGGGGGGGGCCAGGGGCCTGTGTCCTGGCCACATTGCAAGAGCCCAAGCACCAAGTGGGAAGTGACAAAAAGGAACATGGAAAGTAGAAGCAGCACCTGGCATCCTCTGCCAAGACAACACACTCCGTACCGTCGTGGAGGACTGGCACCCCGTTTTAATTGGGGAACCTTGCAGGAGCCCCAACCACTGC
The DNA here is from genome assembly GCF_053574225.1 of Canis aureus. Taxonomy (NCBI): domain Eukaryota; kingdom Metazoa; phylum Chordata; class Mammalia; order Carnivora; family Canidae; genus Canis; species Canis aureus. The sequence continues at coordinate 46,914,623 of NC_135625.1, forward strand.
CGCCGCGCTCCAAGCAGCCCCCGTGCCCCCGCCCAGCCCACCCCTTCAGGTCAGTACACAACAGCACAGGAGCGATTTCTGTCCTCTCTGGTCCCGGGAGGGCAGGGAGGCGTCCCTGCGGGGAAGCTCTGCCTCGGTTTCCCTTTGCACACCTGCAGAGAGCAGTGAGGGGTCCCAGAGGCTGTGGGTGGCTCGCTGTCGGCCTGGCTCATCCTCTTCAGCGATGTCATGAGGCTCGGGTTTGGGCAGGGAGGCCGGCCTCTGTGCCCTCGGCGACTGGCCGCTGCTGCCGGCGGGCTGGGAGGGCAGCGCACTCTGGCCTCTGCGCTGGCACTCCTCCAGGAACGCGAGCTCGTCCGCCACACCTGAAAGCAGAGGACGGGGCGGCCGTGAGCTCACGCTGCGCCACCCTCCGCCCCGACCTGTGGCCCCACCTTGGGGCCACCAGAGCTGCAGCCTTCGTGCTTCCGCCAGAGGAGAGGGAAGACGCCGCCCAACCTCAGAGAGGAGCCAACGGGCCACGCCGTGCCTCCACGCACAGGGCGCACAGGGGTGCGGCAGAGGGAGAGGGAGAAGCAGACACACGCAGGGCAGGGAGCCCGACACGACATGGGGCTCGACCTCAGGACCCCGAGATTACGACCTGAGCCAGAGGCAGATGCTTCACTGAGCCCCCGGGTGCCCCAGTCCTTTAAAAAAGTGGAAAACAGTTTTGCACATTAGTTAAATACCAGGAATAAAATCAGAAAACAAATTGTAATGGTCACTGAATGATTCCAAGTTTCACTGTCTGAAAGCTTTTGAGGAGCAGGCGAGCACCTGAGAGCAAGGAAGGACGACGATGTCAGGGTCGCCGTCTCTCCAACAATGGGCCTGGGGAGGTCCTCCCCTGTGCCTCATACCCACCCTGCCCCTTAGAGGGAGGACGGGGCATCTACCATCCAGGGGACAACTGCCACCGAACACCCTGAGTCCCGAGAAATAGAGAGGCCACCTCCATCCAGGGCAAACCCCGGGTGCCTCCCCAAGCACAGCACAGTCTCATCCCTTGTTCCCCGGATGCCTCCCCAAGCACAGCACAGTCTCATCCCTTGTTTCCCCCTTCCCACGCTGGGGAGCACGCTCCAGGACGGTCCTAAAGTGCAGGGTCAGGGCTGCACACGAGCACATGGGCCTCACGGTCACGCACTCACACCCAGGTGCCAGGCTGGGCGCCTCCCCCGCAGCCCACCAAGGTTATCCTGGAGCACACGAAGGCACTTCTCATGGACCCAACTTCTGAGCTGCCAGGACTAGCCCCCAAGCCCTGGCACCAATTGTGCCCACACCCGGGGCACTATAGCCATGCTGGTGAGAGATGGTGGGCTCTAGGGTGTCCCCACCCACACCAAGCACAGAAATCACTTGAGAAACATGAGGTCTTGGGGCAGCCCATGCCATGCAGCCTGTGTTTTAGAGGTTCTCCAAAGTCAGATTTGGGTTCCCCGGCGGGGGGGGGACCTGAAAACGCCCAACAGCTCTGGACACAGTGGTGCCACACAGGTGCACTCCGTGTCCTCTGGCACCTGGAACCCCCACCCCGCAGCCAGGCCTGGCCAAGGGCCTATATCCAGCTCTTGCTTGGGCACCACACACAGCCCACCTGCTGGACAAACCCGAAGGTTCTGGAGCAGCTTAAGCAAACTGTCATCCAAGTGGGGAGAGGGCACCTGGCGGCCCCGAGCACGTGGCCTGGACAGATGTTTCCGGTGAGGACCTCTAAGCCTCAGAGTTAATCCAGTCACCGAGGGGACACAGATGCTCTGGAGCACCCTGTGTCTGCCACGGGAGGGCAGTCAGTGGGGTATCCATGAGCAGGGCCAAGGTTAAGGCCAGAGAGCCCTCATGGGGAGCCCACCTCTCAGGGGTCTGTGGTTTGATGTCTGGTACGGTTTTTTTGGCAAATAAAACAAAATTATGACTTGCAAACACATGCAGTAGGAGCCGTGGAGCTGGTGTTAAGGAATCACCGCTGGACGGTGGCTTGACTTCAAAGCATCTGAGGGGGCAAGTGGCATAGGGTGGGCGCCCCAACTGTGGGCCACCCTCAGGGAGGGGCTGGTGGCCACGGGGTAACCCCTGGCCCCTGGATGTCACCCAAGGCACAGGCTCAGCTATGTCCAGCTTGGAAGGAGGTGGGAAACCTCTGCAGGCCAACTGCCCCCTCCTGGCCCTGACCCCATCCCATCACCCCTAATGCCCCATTGCCCACAGCCCACAGTGAAGTGCTGCGCACTGTCCGCCCCAGTTGGGGTCACTGACCTCTCTGTGCGAGCTTGGCTTCATAAGCGGCGAGCCCGGGGTTGGCGGAGAGGGCACCGGGAAGCATGAGGGGAGCCACCGCCTGCCCAGCTCACTTGCCTGCCCAGCTCACTTACCGCACCTCGGGAATGCTCAGATCCGAGTGGTTCAACCACGCGATGGAGACAAGAGTGGCATTTCTCCTGCCGCCCCCAGAAGCACCCCCAGAAGCACCCGCTGCCACCATGGGCCACCTCCCCATGAAGAGCAGGGAGCCTGTCTGGGTGCAGACCGCCGGCCTGGCTTCCCTCACTTACGGGGCAGGGGGGACACTAGCTCGTGGAGACAGGCCAGGCTCCCCCAGGGCAGGCCAGTCGTGCCCCTCAGTCCAGGGCCATTGTGCCCACCCCAGCCCAGGACAGGCGCTCACACCACACTCCAGGGCCACGTGATGCTCAGTGTTGGCGTTAAGCTCAAGAACATCCTGAGAACGTGTCCAACATGCAGCTTCCGGGGCAGGCATAGCACATGGACAGCTCCAGGTGGGTGAAGGCGCCGTGGGTCCAGGGTCTCTTGGGCTCTGACCACTCAGGGCGGACCCCGGGGACCCCGGGATGGTCCCAGGGATGAGGCCACCACCCTAGCTGCCCCGCCTGCCCGCCAGCTCCGCCAGAGGCCTGCACCTCTCTGCCCTGCCCTCTTGGGCACACCGGAGGGCCCCTGCAGCTCGGACCTTGCCCCACGATGCTCCTGCCCTGCAGCCCTGGACACAGCCCCTGCGTCCAGAACCACTGTGTGATCAGGGCATGCCCGGGCCACAGGGACCCTTTCGGAAACAGTGGTAGGATGTGCTGCTGACCCACGTGTCACAGTCTTCCTGACCCTTCCAGGGACACGGTGACCACTATGTGCCCCCAGGTCCCCACACACCGTGGGCTCCTGAAGTCCTTGGTCTGGAGCAGAGACGACGGAGTCACTGACCCCACAAAGTTCCCACAAAACTTTACAGGGGATCAGGTACCAGGAAAAATAATTTAGGGAAAGAGGATGGAGGAAGGAAACGAGAAGCAAAGACTCAATCATGGTCTCACCCAAAAGTCTTCACTGGGTACTTCCTGCAAGGACGCACTCAACCCATCACATGCAAGGAACGCCGCCGTGGGTATGGACAGGCATCTGCAACAGGAGGCCACCATCCCCCACCTGCTGGTGGGAGGACATTCCCCCCTCCTCCCCACCAAGGTTGAGTTAGGTTTGGTTAGAACCAAGGCTACGACGGACTTTGACCCAGGGCCAGGCCATCCCTCCTGGTGGAGGCTCTGGTCCTCCAAAGGTGGGAAGCCCGCACTTCCCAGGCTGAGCGCTGCAAACTCCCCAGTGTCCCTCAGTGCCCTGACCTGTGCCGCCTGCCTCCCACCCACCGCCCTCCTATCGCTAGGGCTGGAGCATGGGGAGGGGGAGCCAACAAGACACAGGAAGGAGAGGGACAGACGAATATCTGGAGGAATGTCCATGCCCAGGGTCAGATGGACCATCAGGACCCCAACTGTCCTGGCCTCGTGGTGACAAAATAGGGAGCTTCTGAGGGAGGAGTGGTCCTACAGGATTGGACCCAGCCTTACCTCACCCCAATTTTAAAGCAGCCTCATCTCCTCTCCCTACACACTATACCTAGACCCAGCACCTGCCATGGAAGTCAGTGCCCGGGTGGGAGCACACCTCCCCCCAACCCCTCTTCAGAGCGTCTGCTCCAGCAAGACTGACCAAAACCCAGACCAAAGCCCAGTGATGCTGAAGAGCCAGGTCGGGGGAGTTCCCACTGCCAGGCCAGGTCCTCAGGCAGCAGCCGCTGGGTCAGGTGGCCTGGGGAGGGGTCACTCACCGAAGCCATGATGACAAGCACGAATCCCCACGGTGCCCTGGCACAACCTACAACCCTCCGAGATAAAGCGGGTGATCACTGCATCCCTACCTCACCCCCTAAGCCAGTGTCATGCTTCCTGAAAGCCATGGCTTTGACTTCTTCCCACGCCGTTTCCCACACGCTCTGTACTAGCTCATTATTCGCTAAACTCTTCCTCTTCTGTGGCATTTACGACCACTGTTCAAACAACTTGAGCTGGTCGGTTTGTACTGAATGAAGGTAATAACAAATTAGTTGGAAAAAATAAGTCACATCTAGTTTCACATCCCATTTTGGTAGACGCTCTGCATGCCTTTTTTCTTGTGCATGAATTAACTGACCTTTATGTTGCTCCTGACAGTCCAAGCATCTTTTTTCATTTGGAAAACTAAATATACCAGAATCAGTCCTGCCCTTAGCACCAAGTTATAAAATTTGAAAACAAACACATGGGCTGCCAGTGTCCCAGGCCAAAGCACACTGAAATCATCGGGAAGCTATGAAAGGAATGTTCGGCAGCTGCTCCGTGTACACAGCCGTCCTGTCAAATGCCTCCGTTCTTTCCCCAAATGGAGTCCAGATACAGTGAGCGGCATGCTGGCTTGATAATATGCAAATGAAAACAAACTTCCATAGATAAAAACAGGATCACTTTTCCCAAATAAGTACAATCCAAGAGGCCCTGGTGCTGGCCGCTTTCTTGAGAGGGCAGCGTGTCAATCCCATACTTACTCAAATCATGAATACTGCCAACATAACGTGAGATTACACAAACATCCAAAAATGTACCTCTGGCCCATCGGGGGACTCCTTCAAAGCTCAGGGCCTGGGGACCAGCGTGGGACGCAGCTCCTGTTATTACAGCCTCAGAACACGGTGCCATGATGAGGTCAGGGCCGCCCACCTCGTGCCCTGCAAATCCATAGCACGGAGGACCATCGGCCAGTGGGCAACAGCCCCGAGGAGGGCAAAAAGAGGTGCGGGAAGGCCACAGGGAGCAGCACAGACTATGATGTGACCGGGACATGGTACCAAGTGGACCAGAGGCACAAGACAGATTCTACAAGGTCTCCTAAGCCAACGCAGCCTGAGCACCAGCCAACAGGTGGACACGTGACACAAAGACAATGTGCAGGCCACACCCAGGAGGCAGACAGGTGTGCTGGCTCATTAGGGGAAGCAAGGACTACTTGTCAAAGTAATGGGACCCCGATTCCATGAAGGGAAACCATCATGGGGATGCCCAGCCTTGGCTGGGAGGGGCTGCGGTGCCAGGAGCAGGGAGGTGCCCACAGGTCCGGGGCTAAGGCCAGGAGCATACACAGGAAGTTCCTGCTGGGGCCCTGGCACAGAAGATGAACAGTGCATGGGACCCCACGCCAGGGGCCACTACGAGGCAGCCTATGAGGGTGTGGAGGCCCCAGTGCCACGGGCTTCCCTCCAACTCTGAGCACGTATCAGAACTCCTGACCGTGTCCCCATATCCCCATGCCGGCATCCATGACCTGCCGGGCCGTGTGGCCACAGGGCCTGGCAAGCAGCAGAGGGTCCTCGACAGGCCCCTGCTGGGACCTCAGATGCTCGGCAGCAGTGTAGGCCTGATGATGTCGGTTACGGCACAGGGCAGCTTAGCATCCTCCTGAGGCCCACGCAGCTCCAGCTCTGGATCCCTCCACAAGCAGAAGCGCCCCCCGGGGCACGCACATGCGGGTCACGGAGGACTGGGCTGGAACCCACAGCCCCAGCAGCAAGCGTGCGTGTCACAGGTCCACCCGACAGGGCTGCAGGGGCCTAAACACGGGGTTGTCACGATTACCCTGTCACCACACCCTGTGGTGTCCGGGGGGTCATAGGACAATTGTGATGGACACTGAAGAATACAGGGGCATGCTAGGGCTTCTTCACTCTCTATCTGGGCTCATCTGGAGTCAAATCAGCCTCTTCCCTGGAGCCCACCCCCTCTCGAGGGGATCCTGTCTAAACCCCCGCTGCAGGAGGCTGCCAGGCCCCGTGTACACCCTGCCCAGGGCAGCAGAAGATGGAGATGATGTGCAGAAAGCAAGCAGTGTGGAAGGTGGAAGGCCAGCTGTGCCCAGCCGCCCTGAGGCCCCTGCAGTGACCCTGGTGGAGGTCTCGGGGCCACACTGCCCTAACTCTAGCTGCAGCAGGGACTCCAGAGGACGGGGTCCGTGTGGGCAAAGGGAAGGAACCTGCCACCTAAGCGGTGACTCATGTGGAAGGAGCTATAAACGCTACCCTCCCCACCAGGCTGGACCACTCTCTGGCCTGGCCTCATTAACCATGGGTCTGGAGCAGGCCTCCTGCCAAGACGAAGGCAGCGGACTTGATTAACAGTAACTAAAGTCTATCCTGGAAAGACACCTTATACAACACAATGAACATTCTATTTCCACAGGTTTGCATATTCATAAAATCTGGTTTTCCTGAAGACATGCAGTTCAAGCCACAAATTCCTAGTTTCTACTCAAAGTGACTCAGTGTTCTATGAAATACATCTGTTACATCTTTCAAAAGCCTATTTTAGATGAAGCATCTGTGCCACAGACTCCTGCAGTTGTTTTCATCACATCTCACACCATGAGTAGCCCCCAGGGGCTACCAAGCACTCCCACCCCCACCCAGCCCAATAGGAAAAGGCTCAAGTGGCACCAGTCCCCAGCAAAGTCTCCCTTCGCCAGGGAATCACTGCGGTGCCAGGGGCCCAAACTCGGCTCCTGTGTCCACACCACACCAGCCGTGAGTGAACATGACTCACTAGCAACATTCCCATGAGATTCTCTATAAAAGAAAATGTAAAGCAAAACTAAAGGACATACGAATTTTAAAAGTCGGTTACACAGAGGACCATGAATGCATGTTACAGGCATTGCACTGGGCCCTGCTGTGCACAGTATGGCACACTGGAGGCACTGAGGCACTTCTCTCAGGTCGAAGTCCACCCCAGGCCATGCCGCTCAGAAGGCTGAGCCTTTCAATTGCACTTCCAACCCTGGCATGGTCCATGGGCAGGCCCATCCCTGGTCTGCCCTGTCACGCTGTAACTGAGTTGAGAGCCAAGGTATTCCCTCTTAAAAAACCCATCCTTAATGGAGTTATTCACTATAGGGAGAATTATGATCTGTGATCTTAAAAAACAAAACAAAACAACAACCAAAAAAAATCCGAAGGCAAATTATTAAGAAATCACAACTCACAGTGGAGAAAGGACAGAAGACTTTCATGTGAGAAAATAAAAATGAGACTCCATAACTTCACTTGAAAATTCTAGATGGGTTAATATTTTAAACGTCTATAGAAGGTAAATATACAGGGACAGAAATAACTAAACCAGAAAAGGAAAAACCCCAGCAAAATAAAGTTCACAGAATCGACTAGGCAAAAACTTGCAGTTTCTGAAACTTCCTCCCAAACAGGTGCTTCATATTTTCCAGGCTGTTTTGAATGGAAATAAAAGCACAAAAGACTTAAAATCAGCAAAAATGAAGACTGTTTTATACATTGAACTCAGAAGTCATTTTAAAAACTCACATTTGTGAAAAAGGCTGTAAAGAAAAATTCAGACATGCTACTCACAAAGAGAATGGGAAGAAAAACGACTAAAATTAGGTATCTGGGGCAGCCCTGGTGGCGCAGCGGTTTAGCGCCGCCTGCAACCCAGGGCATGATCCTGGAGACCTGGGATCGAGTCCCGTGTCGGGTTCCCTGCATGGAGCCTGCTTCTCCCTCTGCCTGTGTCTCTGCCTCTGTGTGTGTGTGTGTGTGTGTGTGTGTGTGTGTGTCTATGAATGAATAAATAAAATCTTTAAAAAAAAAAAAACAAAAAACAAAAAACTAGGTATCTGGGGATACCTGGTTGGCTCCATAGAGGAGCATCTGCCTTTAGCTCAGGGTCTGATCCCGGGGTCCCGAGATGCAATCCCACATCAGCCTCACTGCAGGGAGCCTGCTTCTCCCTCTGCCTGTCTCTGCCTCTGTCTCTCATGAATTAATAAATAAAATCTTTTAAAAAATTAAGTGTTAATAAACAGGAAACTCTAAAAGCTACTATTTCTAGAAGGACTAAAAACAGGTAAACATTCACGGGGAAAAAAAGAAAGTCTCTCAGCTCAAGTGGACCACCCCTCCCTAGCCTCAATGGGATGGACATGCTCAATGCAACAACTCACTCAACTGACAAGGAGAAAAACAAATCAAACAGCGGAAAATTTTCAAGACCTCAGTAACTGGAAAACGTGCCAGGACCAGAGGACTTGACAGGCAAGGCACTGATTCTCGTGGGGACAGAAGAGCAGACTGCTTCTCAGTGAAACAAAGATCCAGGCCACACTGTCCTGCACACGCTGGACCCCGGGGACTTCAAGTCACAGAATCCTGCATCAGCAGCCAGCTTTCTCCTTCAACAGGATGGAACGGCAGCACATAACCCCACAAAGCCAACCACTAAAACCAGCCTACTGGGAACAAGACGAACCACCCCTGTCAGTATTCATAATTAAATAAGACAAAATGGGGGGACAGGGGCTAAGAGAAAACTAGTAGGGCTTTCTATCTATAAAAAATAGGTACCTTTAAAAAAAGAGTAAGCTAATGGACGCCTGGGGGGTTCAGTCGGTGAAGCATCTGATTCTTGGTTTCAGTCCAGGTCATGATCTCAGGGTGGTGGGGTTGAGCCCGTCATTTGGCTCGGTGCTGAGCATGGAGGCAACTTGAGATGGCCTCTCCCTCTGCCTTTCTCCCACCTCTAAAATAGAATAACCCAAGAGTACAGTGAAGCGACCAGATGAAAGGTAATATAAGAACTTACTTTCTCAAAGACAACAACCAATTAGGAAAGGATGGGGAGGAGCTGGCGTTGACTGCCTTTCACCTAAGACAGGTTGGAGGAGGAGCTGCCCTCCTCCACGACAACCAATACAGGGTACTCCTGGCATAAAATACCAGAAGAGAGAGGAATCCCATAATAGCCACACGTCTAACAGGAATGCGCAAGAGCGGAATACGGAAAGAAGCCTGGGGAAAGGGGGTCCCTGGGTGGCTCAGCGGTTTGGCGCCTGCCTTTGGTCCAGGGCGTGATCCTGGAGTCCCGGGATCAAGTCCCACATCGGGCTCCGTGCATGGAGCCTGCTTCTTCCTCTGCCCCTCTGTGTGTGTGTGTGTCTCTCGTGAATAATTAAAATCTTAAAAAAAAAAAAAAGAAAAGAAAAGAAACCTGGGGCAAAGTCCATGTAAACTAAAGGAGCAGAAATGTGTGAAAGCACAAGAAAACAACAGAAAACCGTGCTGTTAAACCGAGGCCAAAACAGAGACACCTTTCTGGGGAAGAACGAAGTGACTACACAGGCCGATGAACCACAGGCTCTGCAAGGAACCATCCCCTCAACGGAGCAAGCCAAGGACGAAGCAAGCACAACGGGAACCTCCAGAACCCCCCCACCTTGAAGAGCACACCTTATACTCCAACCAATTAACTGAAGAAATGCACATTTCAGAAATCATTAACAGTCTTTATAGGTTATGTGAGGAAGCCATTGACGACGGAAAAGTGGTCTGTGTAAAGTGATGCCATTTTTCATGCACACATTTCAACCCAAATATTCAACTTCTAGAAACCAAATTTAGTGTTACTCCTCCTACTGGAACAGTTTGGGTTAAGAACCGCAAACCTTATGGGGAGAAAATACAGCAACATTCTGCTGGGGTTCACAAGACAATCAGGCCAAGACCACAAGGGGCTCAAGAGGCACACCAGCACATACCACGCGTAGGCTCAGCTGTCCAACCCCTGCTTGACAGAGGACCATGGGAACGTTTCCTCACGCCTTCCCAATGCCCTAAAACACATGATTGCAGCTCAACAGACTTTGCATGGACCCTTCAAGTGGTCCAAGGGACACGGATGAGAGAGACAAGGAGAGATGGTGGACAGGACACACTGAGCCCACTGCTCATTCTCTTCCAGCTTTGGATTTAATGTTATCAGTGCCCTGGCAACCTATCAAGCAACCCCTAAGTCTCAGATAAGAGGTCATCTGCTCAGGCTTGGGGTTGATGAGCAGCCACGTTCCTAACCTAGGGGCGGGCACAGTGGCTCGGCAGCCTGTCTTCACGAGGCCCTCAGCATGTCCTCCCTGCCACTTCAATGCCAAAGAGGGTCAAGTATGCCACGGAGGCAGTTGGAGAAGATGTTGACTGAACATCTTTGTTCTGGTGGTTCCAATTTCTCTAGTATCTTTGTTAACATGTGTAAGTATATGGTGCACATAACATTGTATACTCATAACATTCAGGATGGAACCGATTGATACTGGAAAATACTAGTACTTAGTACCTTCTTCAGGGAAATTCACCTCTGAATGATAGGCTGTAAAGTCACTAGATGCTCCCTTCGGCAGCACACAGACTAACACTGGAATGACACAGAGAAGATTAACATGGCCCCTGCTCAAGTAGGACACGCAGATTCGTAAAGTGCTCCGTAGTTCAATGAACCCAAGGGAAAGGAAGGAAAAATAAGACAAAAACAGAAAAAGACGAACTATAAGAGACTCTTAACTCTAGGAAACTGAGGGTTTGGGGGGGGGGGCGGGCAGGGGGCAGTAACTGGGTGATGCGATGAGCACTGGGTATTATATGCAACTGAAGAATCACTCAACTCTACCCCTGAAACTAATACTATATGTAACTACCTTGAATTCAAATAACTAAAAATGGGGGGGGGGGGGGGGGAAGAGGTGCATGGGTGGTTCAGTTGACTGCTTTCAGCTCAGGTCCTGATCTCCTGGTCCTGGGATCGAGTCCAGTATCCGGCTCCCTGCTTAGCAGGGGGTTGGGGGGGGCGGCTGCTTTTCCCTCTCCCTCTGTGCTCACTTCTCACTCTCAAATTTTAAAAAAATAAAAATGATTTAAAAAAAAAAACTGTTTAGGAAAGAAACACAACTATGACTTAGCACATATGTTGAGAATTCTGTACATACAGGAATATTGGTGTACTAATACTCAAAACCATCATTAACCCTATTATTATGAAAAACAAAATGGGGAAAATCCCTGAGAAGCCTCACACAGGCTTTAGACTCCCCCAAGTACTATGTCACCAAGTGCTTGTCTGGGGACGGCAGGAGGACAGTGCCAGGAGCCATCTGCTTAGGCTGTCATTTCCGCCAACATGTCCGGCAGCCTCCATTAAAGACAGAAATCTAACCAATATCCTATGATCCACCCAGCGCTGCCGAAGCAGCTGGTGCACTCAGTTGTGTCTATGGGCAGGAGGTGGGGGGGGGGGGGGGTGAGGGAGACAAGGGTGCAGAGCAGAGGGTCATGCCAAGTAAGGGTTAGCAAGTAAGGTGGTCTTCCCAAAGCAGGAGAAAGGAACCAATCAGACTCTGCAACATCACTCCAGCTCAAAGGGCCTTTGGCAAGGCTCCCTGCCACCTGCTAGGAAAGGCCTGTGTTCTCCATGTTCTATCTTTGTGTGGAGTGCTTTCAGTATCAGGATGCAGACTCCAGCAGTCAGCCAAAGAGGAGGGTGGGGTGGTGAGATGGAGCATGACGGCAAGACCCACTCTCCTGACACACATCAAGCCCGTCTGTAATAAACTGCAGTTTACTAGATAAGGAAACTCAACGTTTACTATTCAGGGGTCCACACGGCAAAGAAATATCATAAACCAAGATGCACCCCAAGCCCTACCAAACCAGACCTGGTCATTCCTTGACATGAAGGACCAAGGGACGATGCTCCCCAGGTCAAAAAGGAGGAACGGAGAGGGACAGCAACCCCACCTCAGGCTCAGGAAGCAGTGCCCCCAAGGGCCGCGATTCTCGTTGCAGTTGCACTGTGTTCCAACAGCAGGAAAGGATCAAGAGTGCAGTCGGGGTTCCCCAATAAATGAGTCACCCACCCAGGTAGTCTGAGATTGCCTAACACAAGGGCAAGAAGACAGTATGTGCCACCCAAGGGCGAAGAGCGAGCTGATGGGCCTCTTGGTAGACATCCGCTTCTCCCTAACAAGCAAAACTCCGAAGTCCCAGCTAGTTCTGGTCTCTGGAAATCAGTGATCACTGTGACTTCCAGATTTGATTATACTGTTAAAAACTGTTAAAAAAAAAAAAAAAAGAACTTGTAATTTTCCCTCCCCTGACCCTCTCAAAACTCAAGATGTAGTAACTGAGCCAAAAGAAAAGTATCTGGCCTATAGCAGCCCCAACTGTTAGTCATACTAGAGAGCCAAGGTCTACATCTAATTAATGAAACTCACAACTCAACTCACCACTGATGAAGCAAGAACAGAAAGTCATCCACATGACCAGACTGGGAAAAGGATCGAAAACCAAAGTGAAGCATTATTACATTGAATATAAGGACACAGGAAATGCTGGAGAATAATTTAAGCCAGTGTTTCTTTAAGGACCTGCATCATTTAATCACCCAATGTGCAAGTACTGACCACCTCAAAAACACCTAAGATGTAACAGAATCGGATATCTGCATTTTTTTTAATATAAGCCATTGAGATCATATATAGGTCAACCCCTCTTGACCACACAGTATCAAGTGTTCAAATTTACTAAGCTATTTTGTGCTTGAATACCTCCAGAGATGGTAACAACTACCTCCACCCTGTTACTGAGCGTGCGGATGGCTAACTTTTGTCACTACTGAGAAGCAACAGCAGAGACAATAAAACCAATTATAAATTACTGGATTCTCTTAAAATAAAAGCATATTCAGTAACTTAAGTAATGCTTCAAAGAAAAACAAGAATAGCAGTCCCTGAAGAAGGCAGTGATAGCTAGTAGGTAGGTCATCAAGGAGCAATTTTAAATGTTTAGAAGATAATAAACAGAAATGACAATTGATTGGAAACATGCTATCCGCCCCCCCAAGCTTTGCCATTCTGTATGGAACAGACTTCAACAGACTAGGTACACAAATTCTAAGAGTAACTTTAGTAAAATGTAAAGCTAACTCTATAGAGTTAGAGCCTGGGTGGCTCAGTGGTTGGGTGTCTGCCTTTGGCTCTGGGTGTGATCTCAATGGTCCTAGGATTGGATCCAACATTGGGCTCCCCACAGGAAGCCTTCTTCTCCCTCTGCGGGTCTCTCATGAGTCAATAAATAAAATCTTAAAAAAAAAAAAAAAGCTAACTCTACAAACTTCCACAATCTATCCTTGAAAGAACTTCACAAAAAAGAAAAAGAAAGAAAGAGAGAGGAAGGGAGGGAGGGAGGGAGGGACACACAAATCACCATTCATGTAACACTGCATATAAAGTTACTGGATTTTCCAAACTCACATCTGGGTCCTCTGGAGCTGTAAAGGGCAGGAACAGGAGGCAAAATCCATCTGAACTCAATCAAACCAACAGAGGAATACGGTGCGGGGGTAATACAGCAGCCTTGACATCCCCTCAAGACTTTGCTTTGGAGAATTAAAACCAAAGATGTCCCATCTTCAAAGACTCTAAGGATTCCTGTCCCCCAAAACATGAAGCACACACAAAACAGGACATAGATCATGTGAAACAGACTGTGCACACTGGATGCAGGCCCTTCAAGGCAGGCACTCGCCCTCCTGTTTACAGAGGCATCCAAGACTCCAGAAACACAAAGAAATGCAGAGACCAGCATGTGACCAAAACCAGCAAAATGTGCATCACAAGCTCTTCTTGAGCATCATTCCTTATGAGAGTGATGTTGCTGATTGATGCCGGGAAGATGCCTCGTGGCTCCAGGCTCAGGGGTCAGTGACTACCTTAAATACCTCAGCAACAGCCAAGTTCTTCACCCTATCCACAAATTTATAATGAACACTCCCAGCAACAACACAAGTACAAAACAAAGGTGATGTTCTCAAATGCCAATGAACATTTGACTGGGATGCTCCTCACAAAGAAATTTCAGCAGAAAGCCCCTTTGGAAGCCAGGAACCTCGTGTCTGTACCATTCATAGTGAGGGAAGAGGTGCACCCAACAGTCTCCAGTACCACCCCACCCCCCCCCCCCAAGAGGCTAACAATGGCAAACCACAGTCCCAGTGTAATGCCTCCCAGGAAGCTCTACTGGAGGATTAGACAAGACTTCTCATCAAGCACCTGGTGTCCCTACGGGACCATCAACCTGCTCCACCCCACAACCCTTTAATGACAACTATAAAATTCCACATCTGTTTAGTTCCAAATACTTACTGCAGTTTCTCAATGACAGAGAGACCATCTATTCTAACAGCATAAACAGAAATAAGCTTTCAAATATCAGAATTTCAGTTTGTAAACTTCCATTTTACAGGAGCCCTTTCTGTGTGACATACCTCCATGTCTCTCTTATCTAGAGGCGGAGAGCTAGGACAGCTATACCTTTCATGGCTTCCCTTAGTACAACTGTCTTCAAGAACTTATACTTAATTCTGTAGTGCTTTCTTTAAAATAAATTTCTAGGAATCTTCTAAATTATTATTTGTTGTCAACAAAAATACATTTGATTCTGTAAAGACTGTATGGTATTTGGGCAATTTCCATATGCCTTCCGATCGGGCCCGCTGAGAGAAATATGTCTGTCGTGAAGGAACCACCCTTGCTCCTGTCCTTCTGGCAGGACCATACTGCTTACCCAAAACAAAGCTAAGTACGGTTGTTCAAATGCAACTCAAGTCCAGTTTAACATTCCTCTAGCTGGAATTCTAGTTGTCAATGGTTGGCTATGACAGATTTTACACGTTGAAAAACAAAGAAGACCTTTATTTTTGTTCACATCTATGTCACCCCATTACTTTGCCACATGTATCACATTTTTAAATGAGCCAGCATCAAACTTACCCTAGAAAACTAGAAACTACTTGGAAGGAATGAAAAAGTTATATAGCTATTTCTTCCTTCCCCATAAAAATGTTACCATAGGAGAAGCTTCAATAAATTGCTAATCATTATATAACATAAATAGAAAAATCTTCATAAACCCTCCAAATATACTGAGGAAAAGAAATACATATAACTTTGTATTGGCATCCACACCTCGAGGAACAGAAGGAACAGTAATGAAGTGACACTGGAAGCCCAGGCACAAAATCATACACAGACACAAGAAGGCTACAGGCCCCACTCAGAAAAGAATGCACCAAACACATTCGCATTTATTTTTTTTTTAAGCAAATGACAAAGACCCAGTTTACCAGCTTTACTTTTTTTTTAAACCTAAGCTTAACATTACATATTTAAACAATTGTCAAATCTTACTAAGTTGCCAGCGTTCATGCACAACTAGAAAAACATCCTCAATTTATATTAAACGAGAAATGTATTACCATTAATGCATTAATATCTCTCACTACTAAATACTGAAAAAATTTGAAATTATTTTTGTGGAAGATTCATCCTGGCAATGTTAATTTCACAGCAGGCTGACTCTACTTGGCTCACATTTCAAACACAATGGAAAAGCAGGTCCGTGCTGGTGTTAGTGTACGAAAGAGTCACGGCCACCTTGGATTATGTTTAATAAAAAAGCAAAGTGCATACAGAGATTTACAACAATTTTTAAAGACAAAAAAAAAAAAAACAAAAACAAAAACAAAACAAAACAAAAAAACCCCCCAAACAATGGTCCTATTATGTGGTCCCAACAATAAACTCAAAAGTCTATGACAAATAGGGCTCCGATGAGCTGTGTATAAATACTTTAGATTAGGTACAGTTATACTGAAAGTTGAGTTCGTTTGAAATCTTCAAAAAAAAGCGTTCCTGTCAGTCCTCAATGGTGCCCGTTACAGCTAACATTTCTGCTACACGCGTGCGTTGTTACTTGTTATCCAAGCGTAGCAGCTGCTCCTTACCATTTATCGTTAAGGACTTTAACTGGCCGTTCTCTTCAACTTCTACTCTTTCTTCACCATTCTCCACAATTCTGAAAGATAAATTGCATTTCAAACTGTTTTTAAAGTCAGTACACACAAACTTAAACTGTTTTAAAAAAGCATAATTCCCAGTGACATAGATCAAATCACAAATTTTGAGGGTTAAAATACACAGCTAAAAGCAACCTGATAAGACTTCTTTCTTAAAATACATTTATTCTAACAGATAAAAGCTCTGTCTCAGATACTACACAACTGAACACTACATACGTGCACATGTACCAATAATGAAAACAGTAAATGTTTACTGGTTTTTATCATTCTAAGCAGTGCTAAACCAAAATTACTACGTATTACTATGTTACTGTGTATTTTAAATGTGGCTCTAAATAAAGACTACTTCTCATATGTAACATTAAGCAGTTTAAAAGGGAAAGCTCTAATTCGGACACTGAAAGTAAAAGATCCCACCGGTGCTAGATTTAACATACAACCTGTACTTCGTACTCGGGGGCGGGAGGGGTTGGCAAAGGAAACATGGCACCATGAAACTTCTACCTACTTATTTAAAAAGTGTATCTAAAAAAAAAAAAAAAGTGTATCTAGATAACCACTGTACCTCTTTGTAGTGATTTTTCTGCCATTAACCATTTTAGTAGAAGTGGATATAGATTTGAAGTTGCCCATCCCACTACCACCAAATGTCGTGGAAGAGAACGAAGTGAGGCCCCCGTGACCTGGCGATGCGAAGGAAGTAAATCCTGTGGGAAGACAGGAAGATTAGAGACCAATATGTCCATTACTAATATAACACAAGTATGAGTAACAGGAAAACCACAGGGCAACAGAGCAAACCAAGGAGAGCCCAGCCGAAGCAGAGCGGCCACAGAACCATGAGGAGGAGGGAGTAGGGCAGGTGCTCCTCTGGATGTTGGATAACAGGATAACCCCCCACCCCCCAGGCATTCCTGGGTTCTATTTCCTCTCCTGTCTCCCTTACCCAGCACTGTCCTGAGCCCACTGGCATCTCACCCTAGTTACAGGCAACCAACTCGGCACTACGCACCACAGAGGAGTAGGATGGCAATATGTGTTATGTTGCAGGACAGAGTAGCTTCGCCAGCACAGAATGCCAACCCAACCTGCTTACCTTCTCCTTGCAATGGGACCATGTAAGGGGTCAAACTCTGAATTATTAAAAACCTCAAGTAATTTTAGAAAGAATATTGCCAACCATTACTGAAAAGGTACAGATCTACATAATTCATTTGTGGACAACATTCTCATTTATGGCAATCACACTACGATGCTAAAATCCCTGATTTCCACAAGTTACACTAAAGCTAACCAACATACTGAGACTGTTTTACTTACTTCAAGAGCTTACTACTTGTCCCACTTTGAAAATATTCACATAAGAACAAATCCCCGGGGCAGCCCCAGTGGCACAGCAGTTTAGCGCCACCTGCAGCCTGGGGTGTGATCCTGGGGACCCGGGATTGAGTCCCACGTCAGGCTCCGAGTGGAGCCTGCTTCTCCCTCTGCTGTGTCTCTGTCTCTCTCTGTGGGTCTCTCATGAATGAATGAATGAATGAATGAATGAATAAATAAATAAATAAATAAATAAAATCTTTAAAAAAAAATCCCCATACTCCCTTCAACAAGGCTCCTGGAAGGTCTGCACCCACACATACCTCATGACCCATCAGCCACACATTTCTTAAATGATGTACTATGTTGTTATTTTAAACCAGCTTTCTTGGACTCCCCCTTAAGCCTGAGCCAAGTCCACCTTCAGCATACCACAGATGTTCCCTAACAAAAGGGTCTGCTGTAAAGGCCACCTACAGTAGCCCTCCCTACTCAAGTCCAATCAAACCAACCATTTACATCCATGGTGCTAACACAGCACTTGAAGGGGAAGAAAACTGTGAACTTTGTGTTGCAGGGCAGCCTTCCTTAACAAGCACTGCCAATTCCTACCATGTAGCACTTGAAATTAAAATCAGAGCATCAGAAAAAACAAGAGCTCCTCTTGAGAGGAACTATACGAAATGCAAAGAAATGATCCTTAATCTTCAGGTAAAATATATAATTATACCATGCCACATGTATGTTGCTCTGATAAGCTGCCTTTTCTTTTTAAGGACTTTATTTTTCTTAAGTAATCTCTATACCAAACGTAGGGCTCACACTCACAACCCCAAGTCACATGCTCTACTAAGACAGTCAGGTACCCAGGTGAGCTGTTTTTAAAAAGACCACTGGCCACTGTGTGTGGGCAGGGCAATCTCAATCAATCTCTCTCTCTCTCTCCCTCACACACACACACACACACACACACGATTGTAAACCCCCTACCAGTGGACTCCATGTGGCCACAGACACCCACAGACTGGGTGGTGGGGGAGTGGCCAGAAGGGCTGTGTTATAGACCCACCTTCTGATCACATCACCCTGGACTCTCTTAGAATACCACTGTTTTGATAGTTGCCAAGGTTAGACAAAAAAGGAATTAAGAGAGACTGTGTACAAGTGGGTTTTTTCAGTTATTTACCCCAAATCAATTCCTTTTAAACAGAAATTTCATTAAATGTTGACCTTAGAAGTGGATTTTCAGGTAAAACATTCCTGGGAACATTGGGGGGGGGGGGGGGGGGATGTAGGTTAACAAAGCACAGACTATACACATAAAACTACACCATGACTATTCTACAAAGGAATAGACTCATCAAACTGCTCTGAAAATGTATCAGCATTAATGTCTGTTCAGATATTGGACATCAAATCTAAGGATTTAATACCTGTATCAAAAGAAGAAAACCCTCCTCCAAAAGACGGAAATCCACTGAAGGCGGAGAAGAACGACCCCGTGCCTCGGTTCCTGCTCCCACGGGGGCCTCTTCGGCTCCCAAAGAAGTCCTCAAATGGGTCTTCTAAAAACAAAGACATAGTTTGTAAAATCTTTATATTTTTTTCATAGGAGCGCTGCAGTAAGGAGAAATGGGTTAATGCCTTATAACACATTATTCCATCAGAAGCGTAGCTAAAGAGAAACCAAAGTTCAGATAATCAGCAGCTTTACTCATTTAATTCAACTACAGCTAGAATATATTAAAGGAGTAAATAACCAGACTATTGATATAATCACTCTATATACAAATATAAAAATCAGATCACTAAAGTGCACATCAAACTCAGAGAGCTGTGGGGTTTTTTCTTTCAAGATTTTATTTAAATTCAAGTTAGCACATATATACCATACTGTTGGTTTCATGGAACCTGGGCTGCCTTACTCAACATAATTCAGAAATAAAAACAAAAATGGATTATTCTAACATTTGTTTACATAACACATGGAGGTTATAGCAAGTGAGGCAAAATTTGACAGCTGAGTCAAAGGGTTTAAGAATTCCATTTACTTTCTTGTAAGACAGACGACAAAAGAACATTTTAGAAAGAATTAAAGTCAAGGGGATCCCTGGGGTGGCTCGGCGGTTTAGCGCCTGCCTTTGGCTCAGGGCGCGATCCTGGAGTCCTGGGATCGAGGCCCGCGTCGGGCTCCCGGCATGGAGACCGCCTCTCATAGATAGATTCATAAATAGATAAATAGATAAATAAATAAGATAAATAAATAAATGGATA
The DNA here is from genome assembly GCF_053574225.1 of Canis aureus. Classification (NCBI taxonomy): domain Eukaryota; kingdom Metazoa; phylum Chordata; class Mammalia; order Carnivora; family Canidae; genus Canis; species Canis aureus. The sequence continues at coordinate 46,934,320 of NC_135625.1, forward strand.
AATAAATAGATAAATAGATAAATGAATGAATGAATATTAAAAAAAGAATTAAAGTCAAATCTGAATAAATGTTAATTGGCAGACATTAACAACAATGTGCTCTATTTAAACAGAAGACTGGGACGCCTGGGTGGCTAAGCAGTTGAGTGCCTGCCTTCAGCCCAGGGCATGATCCTGGAGACCCGGATGAGTCCCACATCAAGCTTCCTGCATGGAGCCTACTTCTCCCTCTGCCTAGGTCTCTGCCTCTCTCTTTCATGAATAAATAAATAAAACTTTTTAAAAATTTTTTTAAAAATAAAAATAGAAGGTTTACAGCTAGGCAGCGTGTTCCTATTAGAGATACCAAAATGCTCCTGAAAATAAAAATAAGATTAGCCCTGATATTTTTCTGGTTATCAGTTAGTGAGCTAAAAACAAAGAAATTATACAAACTTTTAAAAAATGCACTGCAGCTCTGTGAATTCATTGGTGGATTTTCAGAGAAATAGAGTAGCTCTGCATGAAACAAAACAAGGAACCCCGGTGGAGGGTAAGAAAAAAATGCATGCCAAACAGAAACACACCCCAGGCAGCACAGAAACTACAGAATCAGGGTGGTGTGTTCTGAACCATCCGGCAAGAGTGACCGAAGCATGAAAGCTCATACAGTGGGGTGGAAAAATGAAGGAAAACAAGAGTCCACATGACCAGGCACCAGGTAATGAGGACTGGCCCCACGCAGATATGGAGGTTCACGATGCAAGAGGGCACAAACACAGAGACCAGAGATGTGGCCCCTCAGGGAACACTGCCTCAATCCGCAAAGATGCACAGGAGAGCCAGGGTAAGAACAGATGGCTGGGCAAGGCAGCTTCCAGCAGGTCAGGATAAGGCCAAGGAAAGAGTGTGAGTACAAAGCCTTGTTCTCGGCAGATGTCGGCTGGTCTACTTTATTTAACACTACACATCTAGGGAGATGGGCCTGAAGACGCATTTAGAGAAACTGCTTACTGCTGCCCTCCTGAAAGCTCTAGAAAGGAGATGTCAGGGGCAGGAGGATGGCCTATGTGCAATCCCAGTACAGAGACATGGCCCCATCGGCACCCGAAGAGACAGCGGGAGTCACAGAAGGTACAAGATTAGGCTAACTTGTACAGGTAACTGCTGGCAAGTCAACCCCCAGACCCCTGGGGTGGCAACTTCATTCCCATCTTGCACACTAAATGCTGCCCTTCACAAAATAATTTTATGAAAACCATTTATAACCTACTTTGTAAATGGGGCCACACTTACAGTTCCCCGTAACAGAAGTATGAATAGAAGTTCATCACCGAACTTTACTAAAGCAGTAATACTGTGAATTTCTCTGGAGACCTTATTCAAAAAAACCCAAGCAGTCTGTTTAGAAAGCACTCTTTTCCTTAATACCACAGCTTACACACCCGCAATGCCACATTTTGTCAGTTACCCTGATATCCACCACTCACATGGAGAAACAGAAACATGGCAAATGCAATTTAAGCTCATTGTGTAATTTCTGACGACGGAGGAGGAGGAGGAGGAAGGAGGAGGAGGAAGGAGGAAGAGGGGGGAGGAGGGAGGAGAGAGGAGGGAGGAGAGAGGAGAGAGGAGGGAGGAGGAGACGACGACCACCACCACCACCACCACAAACGATGTATGTAGCCTGTTTCAGATTTCCAGGACCCACACAGGAATCCCCAAAACTACGCTGCTCTGCACCCCAAGACTTCATTCACAATAAATCCTACCATGTTTGTCCTCCTAACATACTCAGTCATAATATCAGCAATCAAACCCTCAGCACTGTTCACTGTTCAGGGGCCACGTGGAACCACCACCAAACACATGGGCCCAAACACACTCTGCTAAATGAAGGCCTGCCACCAATACATGAGCCCGTTCTGTTTTTTTTTTTTAATTTTTATTTATTTATGATAGTCACACACAGAGAGAGAGAGGCAGAGACACAGGCAGAGGGAGAGGGAGAAGCAGGCTCCATGCACCGGGAGCCCGACGCGGGATATGATCCCAGGTCTCCAGGATCGTGCCCAGGGCCAAAGCCAGGCGCCAAACTGCTGCGCCACCCAGGGATCCCCGAGCCCGTTCTTCTGAAGCTACTTCAAAAGCTGGTTTAGAAGGAGGGGTAAGGCCGGTCACTTTTCAGTTTGTATTTTCTATTTTTTTTTTTTTTTTTTTTTTAATTTTATCTTGGGATGCCTGGGTGGCTCCGCGGTTGAGCATCTGCCTTTGGCTTAGGGCATGATCCTGCAGTCCCCGGATCGAGTCCCACATCGGGCTCCCTGCATGGAGCCTGCTTCTCCCTCTGCCTATGTCTCTGCCCCTCTCTCTCTTTCTGTGTCTCTCATGAATAAATAAATAAAATCTTTTAAAAATAAAAATAAAAATGTATCTTTTATCTTATTTTATTGTTTCTATTAATACAGCATAATGCTTTCCTACGATTCAGGTAGTCATTTTAGTCTGTAAACTTTACCATCTTTGAAATATTCAAGTTATACAAGTTTAACCCTGGAAATGCAAAGCCTCAGTTACAACAGTCACGGTGACCTGAAGAAACATATTTTTAATATCGTGCAGATGTTGTTACAAGTTGCCACTGTGAAATCAGTCAAATCTTTAAGAGATTATCTTGTTCTCTTTCATTTTTTTTTTCTTGTTCTCTTTCAAAAAGCAGTTAAGGAGTATGTACCATGACCTTTCAAAATCTTCAACCCCAAATTAAATACAATCAATTTTTAAAAACTCTTCAACCCAGCAATTCTATTTCAGAGAACATCACTCATCTCAAACATGGAAATACAGCACTGCACTAAGAGAATTCAAAGCATTAATTATGTACTAAAATTTGAAAATAACCAAATTTTCCAAAAGAGGAGGTGGTAAAATAGAGCATTTTAAATGCACATTTATATGCACATTTTTAAATGGTCATTAAAGTTTGGGCTTTAGAAAAAGGCAGAAGAGAATATTTATGTAACACACTACAATTATAATACACAAAAAATGTTAAAGTGGATTTTTTATTGGTAGCGAGACAAATGTTGATTATCCCTCCTTACATTTCCCAAATTCTTGAGTATGTTATTTTTGAGATTAAAAGGCCTAAGTATTTTATTAGATTTTAGAAATAAATTGTAGTTAAGACAATGTAACATAACCATATACACTATCAAGTATGATTTCCCTTTCAGCCCAATGGGCATATAAACCACAGCCTGCTGAGGTGTCTGCTCAAGGCCAAGGAAATGTGGAGCATGCAGAGGAGGAACAGACCCCTGAACGATGAGAGGTTAGGGGCGCTGATTCCCTCATACAGTCAAAAATCTGAGTTTAACTTTTTTTTTTTTTTTTTAAGATTTTATTTATTTATGGGCAGCCCCGGTGGCGTAGCGGTTTAGCGCTGCCTGCAGCCTGGGGTATGATCCTGGAGACCCAGAATTGAGTCCCACATCAGGCTTCCTGCATGGAGCCTGCTTCTCCCTCTGTGTCTCTGCCCCTGTGTGTCTCTACGAATAAATAAACAAAATCTTTAAAAATATGTATTTATTTATTCATGAGCCACACAGAAAGGGAAAGGGAGAAGCAGGCTCCCTGCAGAGAACCCAATGCAGGTCTCGAACTCAGGACCCCGGGATCACACGGAGCCAAAAGCAAATGCAACTACTGAGCCACCCAGGCGCCCCTGACTCTCCAAACGCTTATCTGCTAATAGCCTACCACTGACAGGAAGACTAGAACACCAGCCTAGAACACAGGGGATTCAGATTCTGTATGTTGTGTTACACCCCGTATTCTTTCAATAATGTAAGCTAGAGAAAACCAAATGTTAAGAAAATCGTAAAATAGATTTACAATACTGTAATCTATTGAAAAAAACCTACAAAAGTGGACCTGCGCAATTCAGACCTATACTTACAAACATCCGTTTCAACCACATGCGACTCCTTAGTAGACCGCCAGGAGTGTCCCCTTTTTATTTTGTTATGGAGGTTTGTGCACATGTTTTAATATGTTAAGCAAACATCTTTGTTTTCTCGCCTCTCCTATCCCCTACCATGTAACCTAAGACACACACCTATTATAATATTTCAGGATCTCACCTCCCTATCAGAGGAAAAAGTGTATTTTGGGGCACAGACAGGATAGCTATCATGTTGGGCAAAAAAGTCAGCCTGTGCTATTGTCTTTATCTGGAGTTTAAGTGTCGTAACTTAAGGCATTGAGCACAGGTATCAAGTTTGGGGGGGGGGGGGGGCTAATTTCACAGGTGATGAAATTAATTTCACATGGCAACCTGAAGCGGCCCAGGATGCTCAGGTCTTTGGTTAGTTATTACACTGAGTGTCTGTGAGTGTGTTTCTGATGAGGTTAACAGTCAGATCAGTAGAGTAAGCAGCACATACTGGCCTCCCCTGCAAGGGTGGGCCTCGTACAATCTGTTCAAAGGCTGAAGGGAACAAAGTAAGAAAGAGAATTCTACAGACTGATGGGTTTTCAACTGGTTTTTCCCGCCTCATGGCCTTTGGACTCCAACTCAGACGCAGCTCTACGACCCAGGCCAGACCAACAAACTACATTAAAGCTAAGGATCAACAGAGTCAGGACACTAGCTTCCCTTGGAAAAGGAAGCTGAACACAGGGGGGCCTCCCGGGGAGTGTGACTCAAACACGGCATGCAGATCTCCTTACAGGGTCCACACCTGTGGTGGGATGGCCAGCCCTGCTGTTCTCACGGCCCAGAGCCCCCTTCTCCAGAAGCCAGCCATTCCTGCTCCCTGCCAGGGGGTAGGGCTAAGGGACTGAAGGCAGTCACAGGAATAAAGGACTCCAAGTCCCTACAAAGGACACAGTAAACAAGTGAAAAGCCAAGGATCATGAGCAGAGCATCCACCCTCACTTGCCAGCATAATTTTAAGTGAAAATGAACTATTTCCAAATGCCAGTTCCATATACTAAGAGCAAAAGTTCTCAAATAAGTACAGAACCATACACTGTTACCATAATCTGACCAGAGCACTAGGCCTCCTCCAAAGAGAAACAAGTGGAGAAGCCAGAGGGGTAGCAATACTCCCTGACCCCCATCACTCCTCAGGACCATGGGCTCTGTGGTCATGACACCAACTATAGCGGGAAACCAGTCTAACACGATGTATTTATGTGGATTTTTAAGTCTAATTCCTTGCCTTCAGTCAAGTTATGTGTGTGCAGGGATGCCCAAGGGTGGAGTCTGCCCCTGAGTAACTAGAGGGGGCACCTGCACCTCTCCCACCTCTGACTTTGACATTCTCTTAGCACATCTTACTTCAAACACTTCCCCCTTCTTTCTCCTTCCAAAATGTGCTGCTTCTAAAGCAGACAACTCTTTATGGAGAAACTACATTATAGGATGGATTGTGGCCCCTCAAAATGATGTAGGTCCCCTGAGCCCCAGGCCCCCTGACCGTGACCTTCTTTGGAAGGAAAACAGGGTCTTGGTGGATGACGGGGTAAAGATGAGCTCAGGAGGGGGGGCGGTCCAAATCCAGCATCACGAGGGTCTCCAAGGGGGGGGGGGGGGGGGCGGTATGGACAGGGACACACACACAAGGGGGCACAGTGTGAAGACACAGGGAGGAAATGCCCACACGCAAGGACCATCTGAGGCCATCAGACACCAGACAGAGAGCCTGGTGGAACAGACAAGCTCCACCCTGGGACCTGGTCCTGGCCACCCCCACGTCTCCAGGACCAGGAGGCATGGGCTCCTGTTGTCAGTCCCCGGCCTGTGGGACTGCTACAACCACCCCAGGACACCATCCGGGCCTGAAAGCACTGGCTCCTGGATCTTGGTGAGCGTCATTCCTCCTAGAGCTACCCTACCCCACCCCACCCCGCCGCTGCCTCCACTCCCTCCAGGCCAGCCCTGGTGCCTGAACAAGGACCATCTCAGACACTAGTCAGTGGGCACAAACATTTTATTCCATACGCACTTCCCGCCGGCCACCCTGCCTCACTGCTGCGCAGGCAGCCCCTCCAGCTCTGGCCCGCTGTCCTCACTCAGCAGCTCCTCGCACTCCTCGCTCAGCTCTTCCTCATACCCTGGGCTTGCCTCATCCTCGCTGGACACAAACTCCAGCTCCTCACTCAGCAGCTCGCCCTGGCCCCGGCTACAGCCTTCACTCGGCTCATCTTCACTATAGATATCAAGCTCCTCGACAGAGATCACATCCAAAACCTCGCTGTTCTCTTCGCTCTGGGAGTCTTCGGCCGAGTCCTCAAACCCGGGGTCCAAGTCCTCACTCGCCACCTCCTCGAACCCTGGGAGAGCAAAATGACGGGCTCACTACGTTAAAGTCAGAGCTGGTTCTCAAAACTTAGCTATTTCCCTCCTCAATAAAATTCCACTTCCCTCCAAAAGCCCGCTTTCCCTGAGGTGACCTGCACGATCCTGTCTCCGTGGCCAAGGATTTTTTCACAGACAAGGCTTACGAGACTGATGCCGTTATGAAGGGAAAACAGGCTAACCTGAATGGGCTCTCTGGACATGGTTTTAGGTTTTAAAGTGTGCCCCTCACTATCCACCATGAGAATAAGAGTAAATAAAAATGTGAAGTTATACCCAGACGATTCTTCCCAACAGTATTCCTTCTGGGGCTCTAACAACTATGAGATACTAATACTAGTTACTCATCCATCTGAGAATGTTGAGTAACAGTGCCCTGAAAGAAGTAAATGATGAGCAGATCACCCTAACCCGGATTAATGCAATCCCTTCCAATTCACATTTGGCCGAGAGCTAGCTCTGGCATGCTCAGGATTTGGGAAAGGATTAGAATCGGCTGCCCACAAAGGTACGGCTTGCTCCCTGGATCTCAGGGTCAGCACTGTGTGCAGGTTCTGGAAGCCCCGTCACTGCCTCTCTGGTTGGGGAGGTGGGGGGCAGTTGTGGTTGCCAGGGCTTCGGAGTCAGGAGGCCCCAGGCCCAAGCGCACCCCCAGCATGTGACAATTCTCAGCGGCTGGTCCTTCAGCACAGAACTGCTTATACTCCATCCAACACCCTCCACACCTCAATCCCTCCCACGTGCTCGCTCACCAGCTCTCTCAAGTTTTGTTTCCTTTCATTTAGGGAGTCTGAAGTCAGACATGGAATTTTATGTTCTGATACTCGGCAAAGGGCTTAGCTTTTGACCTACTTTTCTTGGAAGGCAACAAGGGGAGGAGGGGGGACAAGTGTGAAAAATTAAGACTAAAAACAATGTGCTACTACTACAAATGGACATCACAACAGAGCTGAGTAAGTAGCATGTAGATGCTGGTTCACGCCAAGTAAACTACTGCCAAAGCCGAAGCCCCCAGCCCTACATGGAGACCCAGACTACACATACCCCCCGCAGGCTGTACCGTGACTTCATACATGTAGTAGCCGTGGAGAAGCTTCTTTTCCTGTGTGGAAATCCTTAGAGCCTGAAAATGGAAGTCCCCTAGAACACCTACAAGAACGGATTGAAGAAGTATCACTGCCACACTAATCATGGGCAATATACAGAAAATGCCTACTGTTAAAATTTCAGAATCTAAACCAGAGCATCTCAGTATCTAAACCAGAGGTCCCAGAGGCTAGAACTACAGTAAGACTAGTTACCTCTTAAACAGGACTGAGTCCAAAACAAGAAATTTCCACCAAAATGTTCCTTGTGTTCAATCTCCACGAAGTTCACATGTACATAAAGATTTATACGTGTGTGTATATACGTGTGTGCGTGTGTTATCTATATATAGATATAGTGATGGTGAGGGGCACACTTTATATGTGTATCTATATATAGATATACACACACACACACACACACACATCTCAATTTAGATGTGAAAGTCAGGAGATTTAAATAGCTAATAGTGGGTTAAAAAAAACCACAATTCCACAATTACTTCCTCCTTTACACCTAATAACAATCTTCACTCTAGAGAGAAGTGCTCAATGAAAGTCATTTTTACTGAGAAAGCTTGGCCTGTCAGACCATTTTCCCAAGGAAAACAAAATCTGGTTACAATTCAATCACTAAAGGACTCTTCCTCAAAACAAGTCATGAGAATATAAAGCATGCCTGGCCTCAAGCTCCAAGGTCAGCCTACTTTGCCACCCCCACCCCACACTGCAAGAGAACCAAAACCCTCAGGGGCAGAAGATCCTCACTCGACCACCAGGAGATTCACCCTATCCAAACAGGACTTCACCCCACACTGCCCTGCCTCCCCGAAAATACCACATGTGAAGTTGGCTAAAGATTGAGATAAGACACAGAAATAATATTTTTTTTAAAGATTTTTATTCATTAGATTGGGGGGGGGGGCGGTGGTGGCAGGCAGACACACAGGCAGAGGGAGAAGCAGGCTCCGTGACTAAACCGCTGAGCCACCCGGGCTGCCCCACAGAAATAATTTTAACACAGGAAACATTAAATTCTTTGTATTTTCCTTACAGTAAGATTTCCTACATACACGAAAGCCAAGTCAAGGATATACCTAAGAAATATCATACATTTCATAAGTTAAAGGGGAGCCTTCCCGATCCATCCTCTCTCATGTCTATGGTAGCAGTATGAAAGCAGAAGTCTTCAAAAGACTAATCTCCTTTCCACCCCTACTTTAGCCTCATTACAACGTCTGTGGATGAAAAAGCTCATCTATGCTGATATGTGTTATATTACTACCCATCTCCCTCCATCAGCTACTCTTCAAGTCAGGCCATACCGCGGTAAAAGATAAGGAAAATCTCTATGAACCCCCACCTGAAATAAACTCAAGGGCCACACCACTGAAAGGGCCCCATACCTACCAGACGTGGCAGTGAATTACTCTCCTTCATGTTTAGGATGGGCAAGGGTCCACCGGTTTCTCCCCCATTATGTGTAGACAGAACCTCTCTTCTCATTTCCCTCCTGGAGGGGCGCAGGTGGTGCTCAGGCTCTCTGACCAGGCTCCAGACCACAACAGACAAAAACACAGGTTGGGTCCCCCACAGGGAACCAAGACAGAAATGGCTGCGCCGGACACAGTGAGCCCTGGCCTCCCGTGTTTCCCAGCACCCCCGACAGCTCTGGAGACGGACAGAGAGCTCTCTCAACAGGCAGCACACACCCGCTCCACATCATGCCTACGCCGCAGATGAAAACCTGGCATCCGGCATCAGTGCCAAGATGTGCAGTTGATGGGAAAATCCATTCTGCAACGAATCATCAGCTGGAACACCACGATCTCCTTTCGCAAAAACTACTCTTGGCAGAGAGTATCTATGCTGCCTTGTTCTAAAGACATCTTTTCACACAAACTGTGAACTCAACAGTCACAACATACCACAGTGGGAGGAAAGAGCCAGTGTCCTCTGAACAAGATCTGCTACAATACCCAGTGACTCCCCAGAGCAACTCGGGGCAAATTCACACACAATTCCATGCTCAACAGCCAACGGCACTTCCAAGGCCCCAGCATCTGCATCCTTACCATTGTCTGAGGGGAAAAACGGCAGTTAATTAGGGCCATACATAGTGAAGAAAATGAGTATGTTCAAACCTTTATTATTGCAATGCGCATGGTATTGAGAATCATCTTCCAGAGAGGAGGAACAGGATGTTAGAAACCCACACTGCTTAAACAAAGGCAAATACGGTGCCATGATGATGGAACAGAAAAGGCTATCCATCTCATCAGAGTCATGGACACGCCAAAGGAACAATGAACTTACCAAAGAAGTCAAAGGAAAACGGGTCCCTTCCACCAAAAAATTCCCTGAAGACATCATCTGGGTTACGGAATGTGAAGCCAAACTCAAATGGAGTGTCAAAATGAAGTCCACCTACATGATACAAACACAACTTTTAGTTTATGAATTCTGGTGTTTAGTATGCAGTTACTTATCTACAGAACATTCTATAAAATTGGGACCTTAATGTAAAAGAAAATGGCTCATCCATTCATGGATCTGTTTTGCCACACAAAAACTGCCAGTGGCTGATGGGGAGGTCAGAGCAGCATGGCCACCAGCACTTTCGCACCATCTCTACAACTGCCACCTGCACACGGATAACGTGGTTTTCTCTTCTGTCAGGAAGCATCATGCACACCAAACATAGAAACATTCACTTGCACTCATCACCCGGGTCTGTGCTTAATCTGCAGCACTGACCTCCCAAGGCCCGCTGTGGGGCTGAGGGTGCGGGCCATCATGGGACATCTCCTGACACATGCACCTGTGTGAGGCCGCCACCACAGGCAGCAGGTCTGTGGGTATGTGTGTTTGTTACACCCTGAGAACATTTTGACACAGGGTCAGGTAAGTGATGTGGGTGCACAAACTCAGTGCGTTGGAGCAGCGCTGTAGCGGCATCCAGGGCTACAGAAGGGAGGTCAGCACACATGCGGCCACTACACGCGGCCAGTCCTCCCCTTCCGTTGGTGTGACACCCTGTCACATGGTGAACACACCCGATGCAAGGAAAATGCAATGTCCAACCCCTTGTGGAGACCAAGACCTCCGGTGGCCAGATGGCCTCCTTTGCTCACTACAAAGCCAAGAGAAAAGTCAACTTTTACGTACCTCCACCTCCACCATTTAGTCCTTCTTTGCCGTATCTGTCATAGATGTCCCGTTTTTTTGCTATAAATTTAAAAAGGAGAGAGCATAAGACCAAGGTCTTTTTCCCTCAGAATTCACATATTTCCAAAGCTATAAACCAAGAAACCAATGCAGTTTTCAAGGTTTCAGTGTTAAGGAGTTAGGCCTCCCTTACTTTACACAAAAAGGGGGAAGAAAAAAACAAAATATATCTCCTTACAAACTCAGAAAAATTTTTAAATAGTGTGAAGTTTAAAATGTGATTATAAAAAAGTGCTTCTAAAAAATAAAAAATAAAATAAAAAAATAAAATAAAATAAAAAAGTACTTTCAGCCTACTATGCAGAGATGTGGCTCACACATACATTAAAATCACGTAAGTTATAAAACTATTCCAACTCTCGAAGTATACAGTCTTACAACCAAGTCCATTTGGAGGGGAACTAAGATCTGCGGCACACAGTGGACAGGATGGGGCCTTGGTAGGGCAGGAAACAGATGTACTTAAAAGCCAGATGACAGGTGCTCCAGTGGTGCAATCCGTTAGCACGTGGTACTTGTAAAAGCCAGATGAAGAGCCAACCCCAACCCCGCAGGCTTAATCCCCTTGGAAGAGCAACAGCCCAACCAAGCCTTGAAGATGCTCTACTGTCCTCTGTCCTCTTGACTCTCTACCTTCTAAAACAAAGAACTGCAACTACAGCGCTTAGAGACAGACACCTTTTTTTGATACTTCCCCCCAAAGTATTATTTATTTTACTGTGTGGTAAAATAACAAGAGTTATAGGGGAAAACAGGTATACAAACAAACCACTGAAAGTCAGTTCGGGGTAACCAGAGCGCTAGTAAGAATGGTAAGCACACCTGTGAAGGTAACGCCTATGCTGGAGGCTGCATAAGAGACATGAAAATACACTCTCCCTCAGAAAAGGGGAGTAGGAGGAAACAACAGCGTCTTTATGAGAATTTAAATGTTCTCTTCCTGACAAAAATCAAGTCTGGGTTCAACCTAAAAATAGAGAATCAGCTGACTAAAATAACAAAAACAGTTTAGGTTTCCTCCTCCATTGTTTTTAATCATTCCTGGTCTGTGAATCCACAAATCCAGAAGTGTTGATCAGCACAAACAAGGACCAAACAAGACAATAATGACACGGAGATCCCATAGTGCTCCAACTCAGTCTGTTCAGAAGCTGCAATCAGGGTGCCTGGGGGACTCGGCAGTTGAGCATCTGCCTTCAGCTCAGGTCATGATCCCAGGGTGGAGGGATCCAGCCCTGCATCAGGCTCCCTGCTGAGCAGGAAGTCCACTCTCCCTGTCCCCCACCTCTGCTCATGCTCCCTCAAATATCTTTAATTTTTTTAATTTAAAGATTTTATTTATTCATGAGAGACACAGAGAAAGAAAGGCAGAGACACAGGCAGAGGAAGAAGCAGGCTCCACGCAGGGAGCCTGATGTGGGACTCCATCCCAGAACCCAAGGATCACACCCTTGGGCCAAAGGCAGGCACTAAATAAACTGCTGAGCCACCCAAGCATCCCTAAATTTTTTAAATCTTAAAAGAAGATAAACCCGCTATCAGTTTAAGATCTTAAATGCCACATTTTTAAAAGACTGCAATTATCAGTGTCTATGTGTTTCCTAATAACAAGCTGCTCATGAAATAAAACATCTGGGACTTTCTTTAAAATAGAAGAAGAGACGTATTCACAAATAAAGATGCTCCACGTGTTATTAGCAGCAGTGGAAGGCAAGTGGCGGTTAAACAGATTTCCTCTAAACTCAGAACTGCCTCTCACTGACGATCCTGCCCGACGGATATACTTGGAGGAAGCACCCACGCCCTGCAGCCAGTAAACCTCACTGGTGACCTTGACCCCCTGTGGATACACTTGAAGGAAGCACTGACGCCCTGCAGCCAGTGAACCCTACCTCCAACCTTCTGGGTACCCTGCCTTGACTCACACCAGGTCATTCAGTGCTCCTTCCTGGCAAAGCAATGTCAGTACATTTCCAGTCTTCTAACAAACCTCCACACTGCTCTCCCAAACCCAGGGCCCACACACACTTTTCTTCACCAAGGACCTGCTGATTGAATCTAACAGCTCACCTTCCACTTGATTTGTGAAACCAGGCTAATGGATCGGACTTTTCAAAAGCCTACACTTTCCAGTATCTATGCTCTAGACCCAGGGGCGAGGGAAGCAACACCTCAAAGTCTGGAGACGCAATGACCCAGATGGAGTCCTACACTCTGATCCATCCTGTCAGTCCTCAGATCAGTGTCAGTAACTGTTTAAAACAGCCATCCTGAAAGAAACTGATAGAAGCAGGGTACCCACAGCACTCACGGGTAACTGTATCAAGGATCTGCCAGGCACATGGGTCAAAGCTTCACAAGGAAAGAAACTTTTCTCCATGCCCAAACCTCAATTAGCCAAATCCATACTCCACTAAGCCCTGGGGAGAGTCCGAGCTCTGGGTAGGTTAACTCACCATCTGATAACACCTCATACGCCTCAGCTACTTGCTTGAATTTCCTCTCTGCTTCTTCTTTATTTTCAGGGTTTTTATCTGGATGCCACTTTAGGGCCAGTTTCCGGTACCTTGGAAAGAGTAAAAGGGCACTGGTCACTTCCACGTGCAGGTCACTTCCATGTGCAGAAATCCAACGGCTATGAAACATCACGAGGTTCATAAACCTGTGCGATGAGGGTCAATTCAGGAGTAAAATCTCCCTTTCCCCCACCACAAGACAAAGAAGTTCTAAAATCCACACAGCACAATACAAAACAGAGATACAAAAACATGGCAACATTTGAGGATCAATGTGTGCAGGTGAACTCCTGGTCGTGCAGCTGAGAGAGCAGAGGCAGAAGGCAGCCTTGGTAAGGGGCCAAGGGTCCAGCACCACAGCCCTGGTCCCCAGCCTGTCGCCTCCCACAGCAGTGTGGCAGGGGTGGGCTGTAGCAGCTCCATTTACAAAGCCACCCCGTTCTGTGCTCAAGACTCACTGAAGCCTCCAATTAACAGTAACAATTACAGGGATTTATTTTTTTTAAAAAATCCTTTTTAAATACGATAAAAAAAATCTCTTCTACTTAACTAAACATCAGCACCACATATGATATGAGGTGGGGGCGGGCTAGCGGGGGAGGGGTAGGCCCTGCAAAAGCTAACATGAGGAACCAGGCAGTCCTCCTCACACCTGCAAGTTGTTAACATAAGGCTGTTGTGGTTCAATTTAACATTTTAATCAAAAACCTTGGCTTGAACTTCTTAAAATCTGGTTAACACTGGACTCTACAACACTAAAACAATATTTTATCTTTCTATCACCATGGACCTCAACATGCAATAAGCAGACCAAAACCCCTGAAATGCAACAGATCCTGGGCAAAAATTGACAGACCATGTAAAAGACCAAGGAGAAAGAACGGTTCATTTGCACTAGTGTGCTCTTTGAAAACAAAGAATGTAGCAGAATCCAGGGTAGCTTTATCTGTACAGGTTTTATGAAAGACTACTCAATCTTCTTTGGATTCCAGGCACAATCCATGAAATGGGAAGAGTATCGGATGTCTTTTAGCATCAGCCTCTGGACTGAAGTGTGACTTCACAGCAGTACTTGAGCACCAACGCAGGCAGGCTAACCCATGGAGCGAGGAAAAGCACAGGGCCTGGGACACAGAGCCAGGTAAGATTGTAGGTTCCTCAGGAGAAATGGTGAGAGAGAGCAGCCACACACAGTTACTCCTCCAATAGAAGCTTTTCTGGTCACTACGCATGAACAAAGCCTAGAATCCACAAAATGGACTAAAAACATGCACCACTCACAGGTGCAGTTCTGCTCATTAAAAATAAATAAGGGGGGATCCCTGGGTGGCGCAGCGGTTTGGCGCCTGCCTTTGGCCCAGGGCGCGATCCTGGAGACCCGGGATCGAATCCCACATCAGGCTCCCGGTGCATGGAGCCTGCTTCTCCCTCTGCCTGTGTCTCTGCCTCTCTCTCTCTGTGACTATCATAAATAAAAATTTTTTTAAAAATAAAAATAAAAATAAATAAGGCTAAATCCAGCCTAAGTTAGTATGAATTTAACTGCACACTTAATGGGAAACCCTTACTCTATTTACAGGAAATAGCATTTCCTAAGTTCATACTTCAAAGCATCCTGAAGATGCTGATCGACCCCTATTCTCATAGGTAACTAAACCAACTACTTTGTGTTTAGAGTAACAAAGGCATGTTTTTCCAGTGGTTAATAAAAATAAAAATACTGTGGACATACTATTCAGGAAGAATACGATTATTTCCAACTAGCCACTGTTGCCCACGAGCTGTGAGCAGAACTGTTAACAGAAGTGAGAAGCCCCAAGGCCCACTGGTGACAGCCCAAAGGCACTTCCTGGGGGCCCACCTACTTGAATTTCCTGGCTGAGGTTTAACACAAGGATATTCTGCAAACAGCTTCAGGTAGGCTGGCTGTAGCAGTCAGGCTGCTATCTTTAGCATTTTTCAATGAAATATTTGATTCAAACCCCTCAAATGTGGGATACCTGGTTGGCTCAGTTAAGCATCTGCTCTCCATTTTGGCTCAGGTCATGATCCCAGGGTCACAGGACCAAGCCCCGTATTGGGCTCTGCCTGTCCCTCTCCCCCCTCCCTGCATACGGGCTCTCTCACTCTTGCTTGCTACCAAATAAATAAATCTTCAAATAAAAACCCTTAATTTCCATCTGAGATCTATGAAGTCTAATAGTATAGACTTGTGTATTAATAAAAATGTTTGGGACGCCTGGATGGCTCAGCGGTTGAGCATCTGCCTTCGGCTCAGGGCGTGACCCCAGGGTCCTGGGATGGAGTCCCACATTGGGCTCCCTGCAGGGAGCCTGCTTCTCCCTCTGCCTGTGTCTCTGCCTCTCTCTCTCTCTCATGAATAAATAAATAAAATCTTTAAAAAACATTTTTTTAATAAATAAAAATGTTGGTTCCTATAACAAATTGAAATTATTCCAAGCTGAGTTTTATTAGTCTCTCCAAGCTAAAATCTGTTTCATAACATTTCTTGCTACACATGAAGGTCAAATGAATTAAATCCAGTTCACCTTGGCCACCTGTGCCCTCAGCCTTGCCCTGTACAGGCGCCAGGCCTGGTCACAAAGGCATGGATGGGTAAGGCTGACAAACCGTACCATGGACCAGATGGGTTCTAGTGGTACAGTCAGGGACCACATGACAAGGATTTTTTAAAGCAACTACACCAAGGTGGTTATAACACCATACTCTTAAGAGTGCCAGGTGCCAACTCAACTCCATTCCAAAAATCCAATGTCAGAGTTCTCCAGGATTATCTCACATCCTCAGTAAGTCTGATCTACTTTAAGCGGCCAACAGAATCCATGTCCCAAGGCAAAGTAACAGGAAACCAGGCAACCTTCTTATTCCTCAATGACAAGTGACAGGATGGCCTAGGTCCCAGAAAGCAAGAGTTAATTTGTTAACTACTCTGTCTGGAGATAAAATTACACAGCAGCATTGAAAGAGTGTTATACTACATGGTCCATTTCGATAGATAAAAAGTTACAATACCCAAGTACCAGTGCACAACGGATTTATTATTTCATAAATATGATTACTTACGCCTTTTTAATATCCTCAGCTGAGGCATGTCTCTGCACGCCTAGAACTTCATAGTAATCCACCATGTTTCAACAGGCTGTTGGAGTGAGTCCTGCAATTAGAAATCCATGGTCAATGACAGGACTGCCAAGGCTGGGTTCATTGTGGGGGGAAGGAACTCCGTGGGGTTGGGGGGGGCTGGAGGGAAGACGTCACCTCACCTGAGCACTAACCACTAGCCTGTCAGACTGGGCCCTTGTCTGGGAACAGATTCCAAGACTTGTGCCCTAAGACCCTTCTAGATATAGAATAAAAAACCCTGAAATAGCCTAATAATAGCTGCCTAAACTAAAACAGAGGACTCTGAGGCAGACACTCAGGGCCCACTTGACCACCAGCTGACAGGCCCTGTGTGAGTATCTTGTTTTCCTGACAAGAGCTGTGCTCAGGGAGCTTTGGTTACCGCCTTCATTCAGTGCATTCCCAAGCCAGCCATTGGGCAAGACTGCACAGCCACCAGAATGAACACATTGTCTCAGCGATAGGGGACCCACACAAAGACTGGGGATGAGCTACAGTAACCCCCCATCCCGAAGTCCCAGGGAAAGAAAAAGAAAATGTCTGACAACACAGCTTTATCCCCTGGCTTCCAAGTTCCAGCCATCCACCACACACATAGATTGCTGCCCTGTTGTCAACACTAATTAGAAGGTAGCCTTACAGGGTGCTTGGGTGGCTCAGTGAGAAAAGCATGTGCTTTCAGCTCAGGTCATGATCTCGGGGTCCTGGGATCAAGCCCCACATTGGGCCCCCTGTTAAGCGGGGAGCCTGTTTCTCCCTCCTCCTCTGCTCCTTCTCCTACTCATGCTTTCTCAAATAAATAAAATCCTTTAAAAAAAAAAAAAAAAAAAAGGCGGGCAACCCTGGTGGTGCAGCGATTTAGCACCGCCTACAGCCCGGGGTGTGATCCTGGAGACACCAGGGATCGAGTCCCACATCAGGCTCCCTGTGTGGAGCCTGCTTCTCCCTCACATGAATAAATAAATAAAATCTAAAAAAAAAAAAAAAAAAAAAGGCATCCATACAGATCACGCCTTCGGTGGCAAACTAACAGCAGAGATTAGCCTCACAGTTATCCACATCACTTCACAGGGCAGGAGAGTGACAGTCGGCTCTGCCTGTGCCACCTCTAACAGGGCTGGGCCCTGGAGCCCAGAAACCAAGGACATGCTGCCTCTAAGTAAAAGCTAATGAGCTTACTTCTTTAACTCTGACTAAAGCAATTCATTCAACCACTGACCAGACACCTACCAAGAACAGGCCTATCCTCTCTGATGGTCACGCTACCATCACCCAGGAAAACAGGCCCTACAGTCAGGCTACCCTGCCCACAAGAGAAGCTGGGCTCCCCAGAAACATCCCCAGAAACTGTACTATCCCCAGAAACTGTACTATCAGACTTCAGAGACATTCTGACTCCAAGCAAGTATCTGCAGTTAGTCTTCCTGAGGCTGAACGAGGTCAACTAGCAATTATTCCCACTGCTCAAAACAAGATGCATACACAATTGTGTCCAATGTTTGGGAAGCAACTCATAGCAAAAAAAAGTACCTGGTATTACATAACGGACATGTACAAGTCAAGCAATTACAGAGAAACTGTATTTAAAGGGTCAGAAAGTAGCGCCTGGGTGGCTCAGCCAGTTGAGTATCCTGACTCTTGAGTTTCTTGGTTTTGGCTCAGATCATGAGCTCAGGGTCGTGGGGTTGAGCCCTGCTTCCACTTCCTCTTCAGCCAGCTCAGCAGAGAATCTGCTTGGCCTTCTTCTGCCCCTCCCCCTCACTCATATTCACTCTGATAAATAAATAATCTAAAAATAAATAGAAGCAAGGATGCCTGGGTGGCTCAGCGGTTGAGCGTCTGCCTTTAAATCAGGGCATGATCCTGGAGTCCTTGGATCAAGTCCCGCATCGGGCTCCCTGCCTGTGTCTCTGCCTCTCTCTGTGTCTCTCATGAGTAAATAAAATCTTTTAAAAAAATAAAATAAAATAAATAGAAGCAGCACATGAAATCTACTCACTACTAGCCCAGGAGCTCAACACATGAAATAACTGAAAAATGCCACAGGAGGATATATAATAGTTGCCCCCTCATACCTAGAAATGTTAAAATCCAACAAACATAGTTGAAGAAGAAAGAAAGCTGAGCTGCCAGAAAGAGACGGCTCAAGTGCCAGAAACAACCATGGAGTTGACACCAAAAGTGGTAATCCTGAGTGGGGGGATGAGGAGGCCTGTGTTTGCAGGACAGGATTTGCTTTTGAAGCACCGGAAGGAGTGGCTGCACTGAAGATCCAGCCCCAACCCTTATATTGTGGCTCCCAAAGGGCTGTAATTACAAGAAAGGGGGAGGAGAGAAACCGCCTCCAACCTGCTACAAAGAGGTGACGGCCCCCCCAGGCGGTGAAGCCCTAGGGCTCAGAGAGGCGCAGAAAGGATTCCCCTTCACTATCCTGTGATGCTCCACACACTGCAGAACCACCAAGTGTGACCCCAAGATAATGAGGCAAACACAGGGGCACCTCACACTACAGCTTTAAAAGCTAAGTCACAGATCCCAGCAGAAAACACAACCCCTGCTCAATAGGAGCTGACCAGGAAAGCAGCAGGAGTGAGAACACCTCCCAGAATCTGAAGCTAAGAGCTTGAAATGGAACATAGAAAAAAAGGCATTCATAAAATAATCACAGTAACCAGTGGAAACCACACTGGAGAGGAGGTCAAATCTGTTCTGCAAAGGATGAAATCATCAGCCTGGCCGCTGCAATTTAAAAACAAATTAAATCGAGCTAAAGAGAGTTGGTGTAGTGGAAGTGAGGCGTGAGGAAGCCATACAGGCTCGCACACAGAGTCGGAAGGTAAAACACAATTCTAAGGACAAGCAGGCTGAGAGCAGAGAGGAGACGAAGATCACGTGATGCTGAACCTGGCTCCTCATCTCCAGAGCTGACAAACCCACAGCATGCTCAACTCTGTCTCCCAGCTGGAACTAAAGTATGACAAATTGTGTAAGGCGCACAACAGGAGGATCTGATACATGCAGACACTGTAAAATGATTACAGTCAAGTGAACTCACATACCCATCGCCTTAAACAGATACCACTTCCTTTGAGAAGTGAGGATAGGAAGAGCTCTGTCAGCAAATGCCAAGCATTCGGCAGGTTACTAGCCACCCAGGCTGCACCACAGTCTCCAGAATGTACTTGTAACTTAAAGGCCATACCTGTTGACAGACACAGCTCCCCGCTTCCCTTCCCCAACCCATGTTTCTTGGGGAGCTCAACGTTTGTAGATTCCACACATAAGATCATGCACTATTTGTGTCTGGCTTATTTTGCTTAGCCTAACACCCTCCAGGTCCACCCATGTTGTCAACACCACCAGCGTTTCCTTCCTTCTCAAGACCAACTACCATTTGGTTCCACAGGGTCCCCTGGTTCTGTGGGAGGCAAGCCGAGCCGCACGCTGTGGCTTGGGCAACAAGAGCAGAGGGGCACTGAGAGAGCCAACAGAAGCCCCCCGTCCCAGGAGTATGGAAGGCATAGAAAGGAACACATCCCAGAGCAGCTCAGGGGTCCATGGAAGCCGGCAAGTCCCAGCTCACAAAAACAGAGCAGAGTGCTGGCCACGAGGGGCAGGGGCTGGGACAAGTGGGGAAATGCTGCTCGAGGGGCACAGACTCACAGTGAGGATTCTGTTCTGGAGCCAACACTGTGGTGAATACTTCAGGGCTGCCAGAAAACTCCATCTTAAAAAACGTTCTCCAGATGCCTGGGTGGCTCAGTGGTTGGGCATCTGCCTTCAGCCCAGGGTGTGATTCCAGAGTCCCAGGATCAAGTCCCACACCAGGCTCCCTGCACGGAGCCTGCTTCTCCCTCCATTTATGTCTCTGCCTCTCTCTCTGTGTCCCTCGTGAATAAATAAAAATTTAAAAAAAAAACAAAGAAACAAAAAACAAAAAAACCATGTTCTCAGCACAGGAAGACCTGGTAACTGATGTGACAAAGTGGCTGGTGACCATACTGTGATACAGAATGTCTCCAGTCAACCACATCTCAATAGACTAAAACTTCTAAGTGTTCTACAAACATTAACTCGTTTAAATACTTCAGTAAACACAGTAACTGTAAACAAAAAAAAAATCAAAGACATCCTAAAATTGAATTTTGTTTTTCAAGTTTTAGTAAGATACAACCAAACATACCACAGTTTAAGGTATACACTGTGCACCTTAATTTCACTGAATTCTTTTAAAATCTCCATTGTTCCAAGAGAAGAATTCAAACTCCCATGACATGAAGGGTGCACAAGGCAGACACTAGGAAAGTTCGCACAGCACCAGGACTCTAGGAAGGATCCACTGGGGTAAGAGATTATTGGGAACAAGAACTTCGAAAGGATAAAATTGCAATACTGCCATAAACACAGCCTCAAAACATCCAGAACGAAAAGAGCATTACGAGGCAAACAGAACTTTCAGGATGGAGGCTGGGGAGGAGGAACTAACGTGAAATGGGTACAGAGTTCTGATGCAGGAGAGAAGACGTGGCACTGGAGGCACGACACTGTGACTGCCCTTTGATGAGTGCACTGAGAAATGGTTAACGGTACATTTTAGGTTTGTAAAACATAAATGATGTTAAGATTTACAAATAAAATTAGGTTTTTATAGATGTTATAAGTTATTTACATATTGTTTTTATAAAGAAAACCTTCTGGGCAGCCCGGGTGGCTCAGGGGTTTAGCGCCGCCTTCAGCCCAGGGAGTGATCCTGGAAACCCGGGATCGAGTCCCATTTCGGGTTCCCTGCCTGGAGCCTGCTTCTCCCTCTACCTGTGTCTCTGCCCCTCTCTCTGTGTGTCTCTCATGAATAAATAAATAAATAAAAATCTTTAAAAACAAAAAATCCTTTTATAGAATAAAAAATAAATAAAATAAATAAAACCTCCTCCTTTCTATGGGGGAGGGGAGACAGAGATACAGGCAGACTCCCAAGCAGGATCCACACCCAACATGGAGCCTGACCACAGGGCTCCATCCAACAACCCTGAGATCATGACCTGAGCCAAAGTCAAGAGTCAGATGCTTAACCAACTGAGCCAGGCATGCCAGAAGTTTAAGTAAACTCCACCCCCAACGTGGGGCTCGAACTCACGACCCTGAGAGTCATATGCTCTACAGACTGACCCAGCCAGGCACCCTAAATAAAAACGTTTTTTTTAAAAAGACACATGCAGGACACCTGGGTAAGTAAGCTCTGCAGTTGAGCGTCTGCCTTTGGCTCAGCGTGTGATCCCAGAATCTGGGATTGAGTCCCACATCAGGATCCCTGCAGGAAGCCTCCTTCTCCCTCTGCCTGTGTTGTGTCTCTGTGCCCTCTCATGAATAAAAAAATAAAATTTTAAAAGAAAAAAAGAAAGAAAAAGAAGATCCATGTTCTTGAGGCAGCTGGCTGGCTCATTCGGTAGAGCATGTGACTTTTTTTTTTTTTTTTTAAGATTTATTTATTCATTCATGAGAGACACTGAGAGAGAGGCAGAGACACAGGCAGAGGGAGAAGCAGGCTCCATGAGGGAAGCCCGACGCGGGACCACCCCAGCAGGCGCCAAACCGCTGAGCCACCCCAGCTGCCCAGATCTCAACCTCGTAAGTTCGAGTCCCACACTGGGTGTAGATATTACTTAAAAATAAAATTCCTAAAAAAAATAAATAAATAAAATAAAATTCCTGGGATCCGTGGGTGGCGCAGCGGTTTGGCACCTGCCTTTGGCCCAGGGTGCGATCCTGGAGACCCGGGATCGAATCCCACGTCGGGCTCCCGGTGCATGGAGCCTGCTTCTCCCTCTGCCTGTGTCTCTGCCTCTCTATCATAAATGAATAAAAAATAATAATAATAAAAAAAATAAAATTCCTGGGCATCCCTGGTGGTGCAGCAGTTTACCTGCAGCCTAGGGTGTGATCCTAGGGACCTGGGATCAAGTCCCACGTTGGCCTCCCTGCATGGAGCCTGCTTCTCCCTCTGCCTGTGTCTCTGCCCCTCTCTCTCTCTCTCTGAATAAATAAATAAATCTTTAAAAAATAAAATAAAATTCTTATTAAAAAACTTTTTAAAAAGAAAATCCAGGGGCACCTAGGTGGCTCAGGTCATTATCTCAGGATCTCAGGGTCCTGGGCTAGAGCCCCACATCAGGCTCCCTGCTCAGCAGGGAGTCTGCTTCTCCCTCTCCCTCTGCTGCTCCCCCTACTTGCACTGTCTGTCTCTCAAATGAATAAATTTTAAAATCTTAAAAAAAAAAAAAGAAAAGAAAAAAGAAAAGAGGGGATGGATCCCTGGGTGGCTCAGCGGTTTAGCACCTGCTTTTGGCCCAGGGCATGACCCTGGAGTCCCGGGATGGAGTCCCACGTCGGGCTCCCTGCATAGAGCCTGCTTCTCCCTCTGTCTAGGTCTCTGCCTCTCTCTGTCATGAATAAATAAATAAAATCTTTTTAAAAAATAAAATTGAAAAATTTTTTAAAAAGAAAAGAAAATCCGTGTATTTTTATCAAACATGTGCCCATTTGGCAAAGCAAAGCTTAAACATCTAAGCTTTGGAATGCTTACAAAAACAATGGAACAAAAATGGAAAACATGATCACAAAACCAGAAACAAAAGACTGGGGAAACAAAACTGGTTTTCAGAAAGCCCTTGGGTCAAAGATCTCATATAAGAAATTAGGACGTGTTTAGGTGAAATATATCAACTTGATCACGTAACGAAAAAAAAATTACAAGGTAAAGTATAACCTCAAATACAGCAGTAACAGTTCTAGAGGTTGGAAGGTTAAGAACTCAGAACAGACTTGAACTCGACTTGCCATTTAGAACATCAAAATATGTACTTTTCTCAAATAGATTTCCAGAATTTTTTTAAATTACAAATTAGAGAAAATTATATTGTGACTATTTTCTTGCAATTCCTGCGACTTAACCTGAAAACCCCAATTAGCTATGCCAGACACGTAACAAAGGATATTGCGGGGGAGGAAAGGCTGCCTCTGCCCTATGGACCTTTAGGAGGGCCTAAGAGCCATGTAGACAGGAGCCAGGTCAACAGGAGAAAATCCATTGTCATAGGTGTGGGTAGGAAATTCCAAAGACTAGTAAGGCAGCAGGAAGCTTGTAGGAGCTCAGGAGAGGGGCAGGTCTGAGGGCACAAGGGGGAGGAAGGCGACAAGCAAGGAGGAGAGAAAGGTTTGGAAGCCCAAGGTCGCCGGTGCCCATGGAGTTGCTTAGGTGAAGGGGAGTCCCTGGGGCACCTGGGTGGCTCAGTGGTTGAGTCTCTACCTTTGGCTCAGGTCGTGATCCCAGGGTCCTGGAATCGAGTCCCACATCAGGCTCCCTACAGGGAGCCTGCTCTCCCTCTGCCTATGTCTCTGCCTGTGTCTCTCATGAATAAATAAAATATTTTAAAAAGGGGGGAGGGTCCCTGTTAACCGGCTCAGCCTCATGCAGGCTCTCCTTTTCTATGTAAATTTAGGCCACAGTGGGGGAGGCAGGGGGCGAGGGGGAGGCAGGGGGCTTCCCCACCACCACCACCCCCGCATCTGCTGGGTTTTGAGGACTCCAATATAACGTAATGCCAAAGTGGCCCACCTTTAAAAAAAAAAAAAAAAAAAAGGTGGCCCACCTCGGGGCAGCCTGCCATGAGCCCCTCGGTATTAACTGGAGAATGTACCAAGAACATTGTTCACTGAAACACAGCTTCTGCTGTTCTGTTTGAACATGTTCAACATAAAACATAAGGTATTTGTTTGAAAGGCAATCAGTTACACAATATAGGAGTGAGCACCCAATTTTAAAAGTTTCCTCTCTGGCAGTTTCAACATTAAAAGCACACCGGTTGGCCAGTGACAGCAGCCAAGCTCAGGCTCAAAATTCCCAGCTCCAAAAGACCAAGAAGCACAGCAAGCATCCACCTCCAGGAAGTAAAAACCTGACCACCAGCCACAACACAGCAAGAGCAGTCGGAAAGAGCAGACGAACCAGCCAGCCCCTAGCATCTCTACTTCCAAGAGCGAGTAAATAACTCTGCCAGATCCCGATCCCCTCTAAGCTCCAGCTGCTGCTGCGACCATCTGCGGGGCACCCCGAGAGTGACCAGCAGGAACAGGACTTGTCAATCCACTGTTCCCAACATGGAATGAGACTAGGCTCCCACTCTGTAACAGCTGAACCATCACCAGAGCCACACGTGGTCAGAGGTCATCTGGTGTGTCAGATGCCACTGCTAAGATGTCCTTGGTACTGCTTCAAAGCTGGGATTCAAGTTCGGCGGTTTCTCTTTATTTGCACTGATGTGGTGGTCTTTGTGCAAATGAGGACGGTAGTGTGGCAGCAGGATCGCCAAGGCAGTCATGCAGATGTGAGTGGGGACATGGCCTCAACCTGCTAGGTGGTATAGGCCCTGGTTACTTTACCTAACATCCCTCAGGGCAGTCACTGGGACAGGGAGAGCACATGAACCCCAGCAGTTAACAGGACCTGGGAAACAACAATTGAATGACAGCTATTTGTCCCTCCAAAAGAAAGCTGCCCCTTAAAGAAAATGCAAATGAACTGAATGAGACCAATCATCCGGAGAGTCCAAAGCCTCAGCTCCACTGTCCCTTCAGCAGGCGGCTGTTGGTACCTCCGCCCAACACCAGTAGCTCACTTAGGAAGGTCAAGAGAAAAATCTTTCCCCGTTAACACCCAGCAGACATTTTCAGAGCTCGTGCAGTTTGACTCTCCAAAGCCCTCAGCACACAGAGGCTTTCCAGCCCTGTCCCAGTTCTGGTTTGCTCTCCCAACAAGCCTTGTGAACACAGAGTGGGGAAGCTAGGGTTCAAAACTTCTGCTACTCATGTCTTTTCATCCACTCCTATTGTGCAAATACCATCTGTTTCGCAATGATTCCCAAATATAAGCTCCAATCCTAGGTCTCTCTTTGGCACTTCAGACATGAATAGACAGATGACTACTTGACATAGCTACTTGGCCTTATGACAGACATCCCAAATAGAACAGGACCAAATTTCACTGGATGCTCCCTACCCTACTCCTTGTCATTCTCTAGTAAAATCTGCCTCCCACTTCCACGCTGTTAACTGGAAAGTTTTGCTCCCCTCATCACTGCTATCCACCCCCTCCACCTCCCAACACACACACCCACACAAAGTAACCACAGTTCTGTCTGGTGTGTCTGCCAGCTATCTCAAACCCCTTCAACTTTTCTCTATCTTTAATGGCACCAGCCTCTCCTACTGCTGGAGCCTCTTAATCATATCCTCTTCTCTCACAGCCAAAGTAAGCTATAAATACACAGGAGCTATCAGAGCAGACACAATATGGTGTCCAGCACTGGACATAACCAGCTATAAGGACATGGTCAGCTCCACTGGGGATTACATGGAGTGAGACTTTACTTCACTGGCTAATACTAACTCTGGGGCAGGAAAAGGACATGACGAGCCTAAGACATCCTACTGAGCTCTTCAAGTACAAATGCTAGCAAAAATTATAGGCCTGGTCACAAAAAAAAAAAACAAAAATAAAAAACAAAAAACAAAAACCACAGTAAAGACTAGAACTATAACATCTTGAGGTGACTAAGAATAAATGGCAACTAAACACTACCTGGGCTCTGGGATTGGTGTGTGGAGCAGGGAAGGGACATTAGTGGATTACGGGCAGGGTATGAATAGAGATCAGAGTTAACAGTATTGTAGCAATGCTGACCTCTTCGTTTCAGTGGACAGTACTGTAGTTACATGATTAAGGAAAGTCAGATGAAAAGTAAAAAGGAAATGCCCATACTGTCTTGAGGACTCTGCTGTAAACCTCAACTCACTCTAAAGTTAAAAGAAAAAAAGTCAAAGGAAAGTAGGGCCAGGTCAAAAAGACCTCAGAACAAAATTGATGGAGAACTCACAGACCAGAGGGGAATCTGACCATCAGAATGACTACCATGCATTTAAAATACACATACCAGTAAAAGAATCAAGGATTTCCTATGCTACATGTCCTGTACAAACTACAATGGCAACGAAGTAATTGCAGAGCAACATTCTTTTTTAAAGAATTCTGGGGGCACCTGGAGGGCTCAGTGATGAAGCCATGAAGCTTCTGCCTTCAGCTCAGGTCAAGATCCTAGAGTCCTAGGATCAAGTCCCCTGTGAGGCTCCCTGCTCAGCAGGTAGCCCGCTTCTCCCTCTGTCCCTCCCCCTGCTCATGCTCAGTCTCAAATAAATAAATAAAATCTTAAAAAAAAAAAAAAGAAGAATTCCACCTAACAAATACATAAAAAATGCTAGAATTAAAAAACTATCATTCTGAAAATAACCTAGTGCTTTTCAAAGCATAGACTTGGGCCAGCAGAACCAGTATGTTCTTGTTAAATAAAAGGACTTATTTTTTTTTTTAAGATTTTATTTATTTAAAAAGAGAGAGACACAGAGAGAGGGGCACAGACATAGGCAAAGCGAGATGCAGGCTCCTCGCAGGGAGCCCAGTATGCGACTCGATCCCAGGACCCCAGGATCACGACCTGAGCTAAAGACAGACTCAACCACTGAGCTACCCAAGTGCCCCAAAAGGACTTTTAAAGTAACCTAGTTTCAACTCTGCCTCAAAGCATCCCTACTACATGGGGCAGCCCAGGTGGCTCAGCGGTTTAGCGCCGCCTTCGGCCCAGGGCGTAATCCTGGAGACCCAGGATCAAGTCCCACATCAGGCTCCCTGCATGGAACCTGCTTCTCCCTCTGCCTGTCTCTCTGCCTTCTCTGTTTCTGTATCTCTCATGAATAAATAAAAATCTTTAAAAAAAAAAAAAAAAAAAAAGGCATCCCTACTACAATAACTACTAAGAAGCCCAAACTTTCTCTGTCAATAGTTATTGGATTCTTTACACTGAAAGATGGGGCCTCCAGGGAGTTGTCACCCTTTGGTCCCTGGTTCAGGTTACACAACGCATGCTCAATTTCTTTTCCACACAGAGGTCTTCAAACATTCAGGGGCTTTATCTTCAATTTTTCACTCTCAACTAATACAGATTTACATTTCTTGACAGTTCCTCCTTGAGCAAGCTCCAAGGCTGCAATTTCTGAGTACCCAGAATGTCACCAACAAAAATGTAAGGAGACTACTGCACTTCTCCTCTGAACCTGGATCATCAGATCATCAACTCTCCTAGGACACATACCTGAACTCAATAATCAACATAAGTTATGTCCCTGTGAGTATGTGTTCACTGTCCTGCCTCCCATCATGGCCGCTGTGCAACTGTGGTTCTTCAGACACATGAGCTTCACAGCTTGCCTCATAAATTCCACCTTGGTGACATTGGCCCATTGTTCTAATCAATCAAAACCTTTTTTTCTTTTAATCAAAACCTTTTTGATAGAATTCTACCATCAACATATTTACTCTCAAGGAAAACAATGATGTAATTCTGAATGAATTTAATCATACAAATTTACTATTTAAAACAATTGTAGACTAGCTCTGGGAATAAGTCACGAAGTTTAGCAGACAGATGCATGAACAAGTTAGTCATGGACAGTTAACACAAACATGCGAGGAGCATGGAGGAGAGGGTATGGAGAGTGCAGGCAAAAAGTGTAAAAGAACACTGCCACTTCCTGAAGAACTGGAAACAGAAAGCAGCTCCCTGTGCAGAGGCAAAATTATCTCCAGCTGAAGCAGCAGCATATGCAGTGACGAAACTATGAAAGCACATGGCCCACTTGTGAAGTGACAATTTAGTAAGGCAAGACTTTTAGTACAAAGCTTACCTCTAGGGCTCAAGAAGAAGACACTATTCAAGAATAATTTTAGAGCATGCCAAAGAAGGCAGCCTGGATGGCCCAGTGGTTTAGCGCCTGCCTTCAGCCCAGGGCGTGATCCTGGAGACGCGGGATCGAGTCCCACATCCGGCTCTATGCAGGGAGCCTGTTCCTCCCTCTGCCTATGTCTCTGCCTCTCTCTGTGTGTCTCTCATGAATAAATAAATAAAATCTTAAAAAAAAAAAAAAAAAAAAAAGAACATGCCAAAGAAATAGGACTTTTTGACTATAAGCAAAGGAATTTTTAAGAAATGGTCTATTAGGGGAATGCCTGGGTGGCTCAGCGGTTTGAGCATCTGCCTTTGGCTCAGGGCGTGATGCCGGTCCGGGGATCAAGTCCCACATCAGGCTCCCTGAGGAGCCTGCCTCTCATGAATAAATAAAAATCTTAGGGAAAAAAAGAAAAGAAAGAAATGGTATATTAGAGATGTATTTGAGAAAAATGACTTTTAAGTACAAGATGAGTAAACTTCTAAAGAAAATATGATTGTGTGGTGTTGGGGAGATCATTAAAAAAATATTCCAAATGAAATGCATGTTCTGAATCAGAAAAACGACAGTAGGAATGGAGTAAAGTAGTGAAGGGAAGTGAGATTCAGGAACCTGTTACGGGTCACCCTCTAAAGCAGCAGGATTTCATTAATAGGATTCCATGCACAACCACTAACATCTCATGAAAGGTTTTTTTCAACTTCTACTGAAAACAGAATTTTAAAAACTTTTTCATCCACATGTTTGTACTGGTGACGCTGCATTTGGTTTAGTAATAATTCAGGCTGAATCATTAGCCTAATCAGGAGGAAATATGTCCCTGTCTTGTGCCAGGCATTACAAGTACCTATGGAGTCACGACCACAGCCGTGAGCAGCTCAAAGGAACAGTCAATTGCCCAAGGTTTCCATCAGTTCACATCCCCAAGTTTGAGGGTAGAATTCTCCCGCCTATGCCAAACTGTGCTGTGAGTGTGGGAGCCAAACACTTGATGCTAGAAGGACATTTCTTACATCAACACTACCTTTTCCGTTTTTATCAAATGCCAAATAGATCAACCAGTTTTACCATAAACTCAAAAATATGGGATCCCTGGGTGGCTCAGCGGTTTAGCACCTGCCTTTGGCCCAGGTCATGATCCTGAAGTCCCAGGATCAAGTCCCACATCGGGCTCCCTGCACACATGGAGCAGGCTCCTCCCACATGGAGCCTGCTTCTACCTCTGCCTGTGTGTGTCTCTGCCTCTATGTCTCTCTCATGAATAAATAAATAAAATCTTTAAAAAAAACTCAAAAATATGCTCTATAAAGACAATAAAAATGAAAACACCCTAAGGCCTATAAATAAAGATCCAAGAAGCCACTTAGACCCTGGGCATCTCCTAGGAACCTGCAGAGTAGACTCAGGTCCTGACACCACAGCATCCAGCATGCAGCATCAGCCACAGGCTGTGTAACCCACCCCCTGCTCACAGCTTCAGAGCAAGTAAGGGTAAGAGGATTAAGTTAAACTTAACAAAATCCACAGATTATCTGTGACTATATATATAAATGCCACATACAAATTTGTATCTGTAATTTCCCTACAGAACACGGTATTTCAAAATATTAACAGCCTTTTCTAAAACAATGATAAATCCATACACTAAACATATGGCTGACTGTATAATACAGGATAAAAGAAATCTGGAAAATTAGAAATACTATCCAATTCCAAAACAACTTTAACTGCTGCTTAATCACGAGATGTGCAGATAAATAGATTTTATATACAATTTCCCTACCCACAGATAAACTAATTTGAATCTTTAATCCATTTTTCCTAAAACATCAAATACATCCATTTATTCTCAAAAAAAAAAAAAAAAAATGTGTGTGGCAACAAAACCTTTAAAATGGCCTTCACCAGGATGCCTAGGTGGCTCAGCAGTTGACTGCCTGCCTTTGGCTCAGGTCGTGATCCCAGAATCCTGGAATCAGAGTCCCACATCGGGCTCCTTGCAGGGAGCCTGCTTCTCCACCCTCTGCCTAGGTCTCTGTCTCTCTCTGGCTCTGTCTCTCTCATGAATAAAATCTTTAAAAAAAAAAATAAAATAAATAGGGATCCCTGGCTGGCTCAGCGGTTTAGCGCCTGCCTTCAGCCCAGGGTGTGATCCTGGAGTCCCGGAATCGAGTCCCACATCGGGTTCCCTGCATGGAGCCTGCTTCTCCCTCTGCCTGTGTCTCTGCCTCTCTCTCTCTCTGTCTCTATTAATTAATTAATTAATTAATACACAAACAAAATGACCTTCACCTCTCTCCTAAAATCAGCCAACCATCCCTGCTCCCCAGCTACAACTGCCAGGGAGTGTGAGAGGGGCAGTAAGGCCTCGCTATTGGGCTGTTACCTAGGACACACACACACACACACACACACACACACGAGTCCCACCTTCCCCATCCCATCTCCCATGTGCAACTGCCATTACAGAGGCCAGGCAACACCAGAAAAATGGAAGCCCTGGGGGTGGGGGGATGTGTGTGTGACACATGCCCCCTCATGTGCCTTCTCTTCACAGGGGTACCCAAGGACCAGGGAGGAACATGGTGCCTACCCACCGCCTCCCACTACCTACAGATGCTACCTGGAGAAAGCGGCTTCTCTCCTGCATCCAAGTGCCAAAAAGGAAGCATATGTCACGTGAAAGAGCAGACCATGTACACTAAAAGCACAGGTACCCACAAAGGCCTTAGGCAGGTTCCACTGGGCCCAGGAAAACTCTGAAACCACACTGCCTCACGGCGCAAACTGTTCCCAACAGGCAGCCATTAACTCTGACGTCATTATGATTCAATACAATTAGAAACTCAGTCCCTTGATCACACTGGCCACATTTCAAGGGCCCTGCAGCCCCATGTGGCTACTGACCTCCATTATGGAAAGCATGGGCAGAGAACAGAGCTCTACAAAGCACAGGGCTGGTCTAAAGCTGCCTAACAGAAATCAATTCAAGCTTAAAGGGAAGTCAGATGAGGAATGGGAAGAGAATTCAATTCTCTCACTACATCTTTCCTAGTGGATATTCTGAAACTTCTCTCATGACCCACTAACAGAACCTACTACTGTATTTTAAGGAAGCTAAAGAAAATGAACACTTTCTACTCTCAGTTAAGAACAAATGCTTCTGGGGTGTAGGGCTGGCTCAGCGGAAAGAGCATTCAACTTGATCTTGGAGTTTTGTGTTCGAGCCCATTTTGGGCGTACATTACTTAAAAGAATACAAACTTAAAAAATGCTTAAGACAATCAGTTTATTAATCTGTTTAAATGCCCAAAAAAACATGTTAAGTGAAAAAAATTAACTCCATCTCTTTAGAAAACCCACTAACCTAATCCTCATTAAGAAACTAGTCCCTCGGGATCCCTGGGTGGCGCAGCGGTTTGGCGCCTGCCTTTGGCCCAGGGCGCGATCCTGGAGACCCGGGATCGAATCCCACGTCGGGCTCCCAGTGCATGGAGCCTGCTTCTCCCTCTGCCTATGTCTCTGCCTCTCTCTCTCTCTCTCTCTGTGACTATCATAAAAAAAAAAAAGAAAAAAGAAACTAGTCCCTCAAAGGAACTACTTCTAATAAACTTAATAACCCTCAATGTCAAGACTTTCAGAAGTCTAGATCATTGGTACCAAAACACAAGTGAGTACCACATCAGTAGGAAAATTAAGTTATACCTCCCCAATACACATCATGATATGTATTAAAAATTACATACCTAAACTATTATGTACATTAAAACCAAAAATAGGGACACCTGGATGGCTCAGTGGTTGAGCCCCTGCCTTTGGCTCAGGTCGTGATCCCGGGGTCCTGGGATCCTGGGATCAAGCCCCCCATCAGGCTCCCTGAGGGGAGACTGCTTCTCCTTCTGCCTATGTCTCTGCCTCTCTCACACAAATAATTAAAACCTTAAATAAATAAGTAAAGTTTCCAGGCAGCTAGGGTGGCTTTGCCATTTAGCACTGCCTCCAGCCCAGGGCATGACCCTGGAGACCCAGGATCAAGTCCCACATCAGGCTCCCTGCATGGAGCCTGCTTCTCCCTCTGCCTGTGTCTCTGCCTGTGTGCCTCTCATGACAGATAAATAAAATCTAAATAAATAAATAAATGTATGTATGCATGCACGCATATAGGTTTCCAATGACAGGATTAAAAATATTTGTAGGTGCTTGCCCATCAGTATGGTTTCATACAGTAATTATGAATATCTCAAGGTACATCTATGGTGAATGTATCTACAGCATAGGAGACGGGGTGGTAGTTATAAGTGTAGACGTCATCCCTAAGTCTTTCAGCCCCTTGACCAGTTTACCAGTATCAGACTAACAAAACAGTTGAAAGCAAGTTACTATGAAAGTGTTCTTGCCCCAGCACCTACACTACAAATGCTGCAAAATCTATATATGGAGATGATGGCTGTGCCTGCACCAAGCGGACTGTGTCTCTCTGTGCCCAGTTCATCTCAATGGGTATGTGAGGGTGTCAGGATAAATCCATAAGGTCAACATCTTTTGAGATAAACATATAGGTTTCATACATAAAACAGACCTATTTTACTTTCTCTCCTCCTGAAACCTACATAAAAATTTTGCTTAAAAACACAAGAACTGGGCAGCCCCGGTGGCTCAGTGGTTTAGTGCCGCCTACAGCCCAGGGTGTGATCCTGGAGACCGGGAATCGAGTCCCACATCGGGCTCCCTGCATGGAGCCTGCTTCTCCCTCTGCCTGTGTTTCTGCCTCTCTCTCTCTCTCTCTCTCTCTCTCTCTCTCTCGGTCGGTCTCTCATGAATAAATAAAATCTTTAAAACACACACACA
This sequence comes from Canis aureus, assembly GCF_053574225.1. NCBI lineage: Eukaryota > Metazoa > Chordata > Mammalia > Carnivora > Canidae > Canis > Canis aureus. The sequence goes on from NC_135625.1 coordinate 46,967,319, forward strand.
AAGAACTAAGCAAAATTAATTTAAATGATTTTTAAAATATAAAAAAAAAAAAACAAGAACTTCTAGTTTCCAGCCCAGCACATAAGAACCAAAGTAGTCACCACGCCATCCTCAGGAGTAAAAGGTTCAACTGAGAAATCAATAGCTCTTTTGACATCTGCCAACAAAAGTATGTCCCCACACTAGAAACACAGGTGGACAAGACCACAATTTGCACAGTAGACCCCTCCACAGGAAGCAGTGAAGGGTAGGGACATTGAAGTGTCATTAGGGTGGACTGCTAGCAGCTTCGTGTGGACAGGAGGACAAGGCTGAGTTAACATGCCCTCTGAAGTTTCACATCCAGGAGCTCTACCAAGCCCTCCCAGGAAACATGGGAACAAAAACACGCTGGTGCTTTAGGCAAGGGAAGGGGGAAAGAACCATTTAAAAATACCAAAATTTCCTGTTCTTCTCGAGATCTACCGTCAGAGGAAACCATTTTACCAAAGCCCAACCCACCTGGGGGCAGGGAAATACCCGACTGTGGTCCTGGCCTCCTGTCTGGCCTGGGTGGGACATGATGGCGGCGCGGACTGGAAAGCACCAGTGAAGTGAGCCGACAGTAGACTGACACCTACTGGGGGGGGGGGAGGGGGGCCGGAAACCACCCCCTTCCCCCACCTGGCCTCACATGGCAAAGACCTGTGGGTGGCGGTCCTCCTTGGGCTGGTACATCATGCCCACCCTTAAACATTACAAGGCACACTAAATGGTGAGACCCAGTCTGACAAGCCTAAGCAGACACAGCAGGAAGACTGGAATCATCAAACCAAGAATTTGGTAAAACTAGGATTATTACACTAAAAGCTTAAATGCCAAATGTAGACCCTATGCTAGAACAGATGAGGAATGCAGGCAGAGGTGAAAATTCTAGGAGTCAAAAAGAAATGCCAGGGACCAAAAGCCCAGTAGAAATTAGGTGAGCTCATTATCATTAGTAAACTGGACCTGGCTGGGGAATACAACAGAAGGTTAGAAACTTATAACACTGGAAAACAAGGGGGAAAGCAGGCAACAGGATACCAACAAGCTGTGGGACAGCTTAGCAGAGTGCAGGACAGGTCGAGGGAGTGCCAGAGCAGAAGGAAGAAGTGGAGACAGTGCTCTGAGGCATCAACCAACCCTGAAGCAATAAATGACTGACAATTTTCTCCAAATTCACATCAGGCACCAAACCACACATCTGAGATAACACCATGTGGGATAAATGCCAAAAAGCTGTGCATCCACATATTGCACTGAAACTTCAGAAAATCAAAGACCAAAAAATCTTGAAAGCAGCCAGAGGGATTTAAAAAAACACCTTATCTCTAAGGAAAAAACTGTAAGAATGGCATCCATGCAAGAAAGAAAGGAGTGAAGTATTTTTACCGGGGGTAGGGGACCAACCTCCAGTGCTGCAGCCTGTAAAACTACCCTTCAAAAGTGAAGACTTTTTCTGACCAACAATTGAGGGTACTTGTTGCCAGTAGATCTGCCCAACAAGAAATATTTGAAGTCCTCCAAAGAGAAGGAAAAGGGTAGGACAAAAACTGATCAATGCAGATCTATGTAATGAGCATCAGAGAAAAGTGGATATAGGGGCGGCCCGGGTGGCTCAGTGGTGTAGCACCGCCTTCAGCCCAGGGCCTGGTCCTGGAGACTCAGGATCCAGTCCCACATCGGGCTCCATGCGTGGAGCCTGCTTCTTCCTCTGCCTGTGTCTCTGCCTCTAAGTCTCTCATAAATAAAATATTTTTTTAAGTGGATATAAAATAAAACTTTTTTTTAATGGTTGGGTGTTTTTTGGTTATTTTTTGTTTTTTAACTTTCTTTTAAGACTTTATTTATTCATGAGAGGCACGGGGGGGGGGGGGGGGGGCAGAGACACAGGCAGAGGGAGAAGCAGGCTCCATGCAGGGAGCCCAATGTGGGACTTGATCCAGGGACTCCAGGATCACACCCCGGGCCGAACCAAGGCAGGTGCTAAACCACTGAACCACCCAGGGATCCCCTGTTTTTTGTTAAGATTTCACTTATTTATTCATGAGAGACACACAGAGAGAGGCAGAGACACAGGCAGGGAGAGAAGTAGGCTCCTGGTAGGGAGCCCAATGCGAGACTCATCCCTGGGATCAGGACCTGAGCCAAAGGCAGATGGCTCAACCACTAGGGCTCAACCACTGAGCCACCCAGACTTCCCAACTTTTTCTTATTCTTAATTGGTGCAAAAGAGAACAGTTCAAGTAACAGCAACAACATATTATGTATGCTTCTGTGCAAACCGTGCTCCCATCTAAATGAAATGAACACAACTCCACAAGGCAGGAGGGAATTAGGAACTGCAGTCCTAAGGCACCTACACTACCACAGCATTGTAGGGTCACGTGACTGTGCACTTGTTAGTTGTAAATATACACTGCAGACTCCAGGGCAACCAGGAAGAATTCTAAAAAGAATTCTAAAAAGAATTCACATAAAATGTTCAATTAAAACTACAAAATGCAGAAAATGTGTACAAGACAAAAGCAGCAACAATGAGGCAAAAAAGATGAACAGTGACAATTTTAGAGGTTAATCCAACTGAATCAACAGTCACTGTGGACCTCAATGGCCTGAACAAAGCACTCTCAAATCTGGACACAATCTCCTGTGTTACTGACTGACCCATCCCATTCTCAGCCCGCCTTAACCAATCACCAAGAGCCACCAGTTACCGCCCCTGCCTCCCCACCCCATCCCCTCCCCCCTTTCACCTCTCCCCACCTGTCTTGAGCCCACCACAGAACCACCACAGCTATACAGCTATAACCACAGTGGGCAGGGCTGAGACCCATGCAAACCCTTCAAGGGTTCCCATTTAACAAACTTTACCGATTTCTGGTCTGATTTGTACTTTTCATGCCGATCATCTTTACTTTTTTTTAACATTTTTAAAAATTGATTTGCAAGTGGGTACATGTAATATCCACAAAACCCGTAAGTTAAAAATGCTAATTATTTTTTCTAAAACAACTTGGATGCAGTAAGTTTCATTACTTTAGTAGCAAAAACCCATCACACCCATCATCTTAGATGGAAAACGGCATCAAAGGCTGGCATCCAGATTTCATCCTCTGTGCAAAGCAGACTTCACTTCCTGTCTGCACTCTGGCCTGAGTGTATCCTCTGCCTGGAACTCTTGCTCTGTGCCCCTCACAGGTGCACTCCTCATCCATATCTGAAGTCAAGGTTACCTCCTCACCTGAGGACACACTTATGAGTAGCCCTCTTGACCGTGGATTGGATCTTATATAACATTTATCACTTTATCATATCCATAGGCTCCTTGAGGGCAGAACCCACACCATGTTACCTTTATGAGCTCAGTAATCCACTCCCTGGCAAATTACGAGGCTTACTGAATGGGTACAGAGTTACTCTGCACTACAGAACCTCAGGAAACTACCAAAGTTCCTTCACATTCCAACAGGTGAGTAAGCTGAAAACTCAGTATCTTATACTCAGTAATATAAATGCTGGTGCATAAAGAGTTTGTATTCCCTAATTAAATCTTCCAACGGTTTCATTTTTAGGGAGACTTATTAGCAAATTAGCAAACATTCTGATTGGCTGCCACTTAGTCTATGACCATGATATGATCTTTTTCACATTCCGTGGGTCCGTAACACACTGAGGACTCTACAGAGACCATCACTAGCTACTTTCCTAAGGTCAATTTTTTGTGCTAAAGCTGGAAAGGCATTTCTAAAACCATTTCTTCCCAATCTGTGTTCAGCCAAACAACATGTGTATGACTTGAATGCACCTGCTGCCTACAAGGCTAAATCGAGGCAGTGAAAGCCATTTAAAATAGCATCTATTTAAACTTTAAACTTTACGTAAAGCACCCAAGTTGAATCTGAGGAGAACATTATAAGGTATAAAAATATACAAAGATAACAATGTATCCTCATAAAGGTATTAACTACAGCTATAATCACACTACACTATACAAATGTGCAACACCTACACATACACCAAAAACATACATTACATACTAATTTTATCTCAAAAAAAAAAATTCAGGATTAAATGACCAAAATAAAAAAAATATATGTAGTACAAGAAAGAAAAAAAATATGGAAGCAGAGGCAACAATAGCAGAATTAAGGGTCAGCTGGAAAGCAGGCCACAGGCCTGTACACCCAGCTTCCAGGGAAGAGGCCCTACAGTGGCTCAGACACTGGCAGGGCAGTTTCAGAACAAACACGTACAGGCCAGTTTCCCCTTTTACAGGGCAACAGGCACTGTGGATACGCAAACACCCTGACACAGCTAACACTTGAGCCCATCCTGTGTCCAGCATGTGCTCAGGCACCAGGAAGCCAGGACCGCTGTCCCTGTTGCTGTGTCAGGAAGTCTGAGGTCCAGAGTCATGCACCACAGTGGTGGCGCACCAGGAGTCCAAATCAGCCCCAGGCCCACCATGCAGAGGCCGCCCTCGTCACCACCACAGTGCCACACAAGTATCTCAAGAGGTCCGGTGTAGGAATTTCTACCTCAGAAAAATGTGTAAGACACTGCCTATCTGGGTTCTGGGGAGGCTGCACCAATTTACACCCTACCCGGGCTCAGGAGCTCAGAAACAACACCTTTCCAACCGATTAAGTGAAGCCCGCTCTGTTCTGCATCCACAAAAAGAAGCAACTTTTCATATTCAAGAGCTATCTGATGTGCTTCCACTGAACGACTGAATCTGCATCCTTTGCCCATTTTTCTACCTAATGGTTGGTGTTTGTGACTTTTTAAAACCAAATCACAGAGACCACTAGAAGCCAAGCTTTGTCTCCTAATATCCGTTGCTTCAACATGGGAATACTCATCAACTGGGTACATGTTGCTAGGGCTGAAAAAAGTGGTCAGTCAACTCAGAGTGCTCCTACCCACGTGAGATGGAGGGCAACTCAGACTCTGAAATGAGTCAGGGAAAGCACAGGGCAGGCACCAGAACCAGCCACACAGGGGCCCCAAGCAGCAGTACCATACTGCGGTCCACTGTGACCTCATATTCGTGGGGAAAGAAAAACATCTAATTGAGGATTCTTAGGCCTGATCCAGAAGATGCTATCTCCCCTAATACTACATGAGCCTGTGAATTTGCACTTTAAAAAAAGTACCTCAGGTAGGTGATCCATACAAATATTCACGTAGAATGCAAACCTGGGGGGCGCTCAGTAGGTGAGGCATCTGCTGAATCCAGTTGTGATCCAGGGATCCCAGAGATCAGAACTCTCTACTGGGGAGGTGGGGGAGTCCCTGCTCAGCGGAGACTCTGCTTCTCCCTCTGGGCCACCCCCCCCCCATGCTCTCTGAAATAAATTTTAAAATCTTAAAAAAAAAAAAAACAGAATGCAAATCCAAGGTTGCCGGTCTACTTACCAGAATGAATTCTGACTAAACCAAATTGGCAAAATATTAAAATGTTATTGCAGGGAATCCCTGGATGGCTCAGTGGTTTAGCACCGCCTTCAGCCCAGGGCGTGATCCTGGAGACCCGGGATCGAGTTCCATGTCGGGCTCCCTGAATGGAGCCTGCTTCTCCCTTTGCCTGTGTCTCTGCCTCCCTCTCTCTGTCTCTCATGAATAAATAAAATAAAATCTTTAAAAAAAAATAAAAAATAAATAAAATAAAATGTTATTGCATACCCAACATATGCCAGGTATCATACCTTCTAATCTCATCTTCTCATCCAATTCACTGTACCCAAATGATCATGGACTAGTTTCTCTCTGGAAAGAGGACTTCCCATGTCACCTAGGTTATGCGTCCACAGTCCTGTCAACAAGAGACGAGTTGTGTGGTCTTTGGCTCCTCTGAGGATACAGCTGCGGAGTAAAATCAGTCCTCACAACATACCAGCCCACTAAGTGTGAACACCTTCTCCTTTCAGCTTTTGGATTAAGGGTCTCTCTCATCTAACTCCTAAGTGTCCAAGCCTGCCCATTAAGACTCTCACTTTTTCCATGGAGACTACAATCACAACAAATGAATGAAAGTATAAACATACTCAGTACCCAAGATGCTTCCTAGGAGTGAAGGCTAGTAGCTCAAGTACCCACTTCCCTATAGTTGCTTGCTACTTGAACCCACATACCATAACCTTGATACCAAAACACAGGTCTGATTCCCAAAGTGAAGTCAGCTACCATCATCTCTTACAATTACTCTACAGAAGAATTAAGCCATCTTTATTTACAAGTTTTATTACTAGAGCATTCTGGACTACAAGCAGAATTCTGGGTAAAATAAGTCTCGTCATTTTTCCTAAGTGTCTGAAATTTCCCCTTTACTATCAAGAGAAAAAATTACGTAGAATATCCATCCAAACTGCCTTTACTGACTTCTATTTCTATGTATCATTGAAAAAGTACCAGAAAGGCACTTTACAGGTTCTCGAACCTCTTGGTTACCTTCAAAAGCTCACCTTATTCACTTTAAGACTTCCTCTGATCAATCTAGCCACTTCATTCTTCTCTAAATACATGATCTCTAAGGATACAGCCCCTTGAATCAAATACTCCTCAACTGGGATGCCTGGGTGGCTCAGCGGTTGAGCATCTGCCTTTGGCTCAGGGCATGATCCCACGGTCCCCGGATCGAGTTCCATATCAGGCTCCCTGCATGGAACCTGCTTCTCCCTCTGCCTATGTCTCTGCCTGCCTCTGTGTCTCTCATGAATAAATAAAAAAATCTTTAAAAAAAATATTCAACTGCAGGCAAAACAGTCTGCAGAAAAAGAAAAGTTCTAACTACAGAAAGAACACTCTTGCTCCACAACAAAGATGTAAGTGAAATATAACAAATTATCCAAGGACACAGCTAAGCCAGTACAAAATTACTATCCCTCTCCAAATACCACCTTCCCCCACCTGGCCCCAGAAACTAGCTGCAGAAACAAATGATCTGCAGGGGATAAGGCAAAGATGAGGAAACAGCAATGAAGGTTGGCCTCAGAGAAAAGGTGGGATCAGATCCATCTCGATATCCCCTTTACCCAAAGAGCTTCATGTGATTTAGGAGGCACTGCTTGGCTTCCCTGTACTCTCGTCCCTGAAACTTCTCTACTATCAGCTTTGACTATAAATACATCAGTTATCTGATGAGCTATGTGAGGTGCTCCAGGAGGAGTTAGCTCTAAAAAAGCAAGTTTTCTGCACAGCCTAGTTGGCCCCCTTCAGTTACGAAACCTTGGTTTTGCTTTTTCTAAAGGAGAAAAAAAACCTCAAGAATGTATGTGCCTTGCCCTGGTGGCCCAGCGGTTTAGTGCCGCCTTCAGCCCAGGGTGTGATCCTGGAGACTCGAGATCGAGTCCCACGTCAGGCTCCCTGCATGGAGCCTGCTTCTCCCTCTGCCTGTGTCTCTGCCTCTCTGTGTCTGTCATGAGTAAATGAATAAAATCTTTAAAAAAAAAAAAGTATGTGCCCAACATGACTGCTATATGTTAGCCTCTCAGACCTCTACAGACTATCCCTGAGTCAAGATCCTCAAGCCTAGTGGATGACTTAGACCCCTCCACATTCCAGGATGTTGTTATTCCATATCCCAAATACTGGCCAACTACCACGTAAGATGTTACTGGGCAGAAGTGACCATCTTTCCATAAGACCTTTCGCAAATACCTCTTCACCTAACATCTAAGAAACCTTGCTCTGCTTGCAAAACAAAAACCTCCTTTGTTCCTTTCCAACCTATGAGACTAAATGCTGAAAATGTTCGGGAAGGGAGAAAACCCTCCTTGCACAATGCCTTTTCTTCTTATCCACCCACAGACTGCCGCTCATTATACATTGTTATAACATAATTCCAGAGAAAGGTCATATATATCCATTTAACACATTTCCTAGCTTTAGCTTAAAAACCCAGCAAATCAAAATACTCATTACTTCTATTAACTCAAAAAAGAGGTAACTGTAAAGAAACCATTTTTATGGGGCATCTGAGTGGCTCAGTTGGTTGGGTGTCTGCCTTCAGTTCAGGTCGTGGTCCTGGGGTCCTGGGATCGAGCCCTGCATTGGGCTCCCTGCTCAGCAGTGAGCCTCCTTCACCCTCTCCTCCCCACTCGTGCAATCTCTCTCTCTCAAATAAGTAAAATCTTTAAAAAAAAAAAAAAAATTAAAAGAACATTCTCATTTCTTTCTTAAGATTTTAAGTAATCTCTATACCCAACATGGGGCTTGAACTTACAACCAATCCAAGACTAACAGTCACATGCCCTATGGACTGAGCCAGCCAGGCGCCCCAAGAAACCATCTTTTTAAATGTTTATTCTTGTATGGCATCAAGCTAATTTAGGGCAATGCAATTTGCTTAATGGAATGGAAGCAGGCAAGACCTTTAATAATAAATTAATAAATCTGGAGAAGTTTCCTATATGTCACTTTGTTACGTGAGAATTCCCAGAATACATGGCTGGGGGACGGGAGAGGGGAGGGAATTGGGTTGCACACATGAGATGGGACACAGTCGTGAACTATTACTGCTTATCACAGACCATCTACTTACCTACGGAGCCAATATGCCATCAGCTATTCCTGAAATAAGCAAGGACACTATTTCCATTCAACTCAAGATCTGAGACCACTGATCGCCAAAACCAGTAATCAACAACTATTAGACCCTCACAGACATAACTAAGCTCTTTTTGTTAAAATAAACAGGACACATAGCAAGTACACAGTCCTGGTACCTGTGAACTCAAACGGAGTACTTTCGCCCCCAACTCTCCTGAAGTCTGGATTCCATTATGAAACACGAAGTGTAAGCAGGACAAAGATCCACCCCAAATCATGTTTTCTCAGCACTGTGGGCCTTAGGCACAAAGAGAGCACAGAAGTGACGATTCCAGGCCTACCCTAAAGAAACACACAGAAGGCCCTATAACCACCTGTGCTGGTGAAAAGTAGAATGAGAATTAAAGGGTACAAATCACATGCTACCTGAAGAAATTAGCTTTCCAAATACAACTGATCCTTGCAACTGAACTTAAATATCCTAAAATAACTGGAGTATTTTGATAAACAAATACAACCAAACACAAAAACTCCTTGCAGCTCTACTACCTCACAGTCTTTCACAATGGCTATTGTTTGTTTTCTTACTTAAGACTGATGTCAGGGTAACAGTTTTCAGAGAAAACCAAGCTATGCCCAAGTAAGAGACTTTTGAAATAAGGTATTAGAGGTATATAAATAAAAGATTCCTCTCCATTACGGCATAAAATGCAATCCTTAGAAATGTAACTACTGGGATGCCTGGGTGGCTCAGCGGTTGAGCATCTGCCTTTGGCTCAGGACGTGATCCTGAACTCCTGGGATCAAGTCCCACGTCGGGCTCCTTGAACGGAGCCTGCTTCTCCTCCCTCTACCTGTGTCTCTGCCTCTCTTTCTGTGTCTCTCATGAATAAATAAATAAAATCTTAAAAAAAAAAAAAAAAAGAAACCTAACTACTTTATAATTTTTTTCAACATTTTTCAGTAATCTCTACATCCAACACAGCTCCAACTCACAACTGAGACCAAATGTTGTGCACACCACTGATGGAACTAGCCAGGTGCCCCGTTTATAATTTTTTTCAGAAATTAATTTTCCCCACCTTAAATATGAAGTGAAATAATAGTAATAGTGAAGTATTTTTTTAAACTTACTTTTCCTAAGCAGGATATTAATACAAGGGGGGATCCCTGGGTGGCTCAGTGGTTTAGTGCCTGCCTTTGGCCGGGGGCATGGTCCTAGTCCTGGAGTCCCAGGAGTCCTACATCAGGCTCCCTGCAGGGAGCCTGCTTCTCCCTCTGCCTGTCTCTGCCTCTCTCTGTGTGTCTCTCATGAATAAATAAATAAAATCTTTAAAAAACTAAATGGTCAAAAAAATTTTTTCTCCAAACTGAGTTATCCATAAGTCATTTTCTCCATTTAGGCTTTAAAATAGTCTTTCCAGGGCAGCCCCTGTGGCCCAGCAGTTTAGCGCCGCCTTCAGCCTGGGGTGTGATCCTGGAGACCTGGGATTGAGTACCACGTCGGGCTCCCTGCATGGAGCCTGTTTCTCCCTCTGCCTGTGTCTCTGCCTCTCTCTCTCTCTCTCTCTCTCTCTCTCTGTGTCTGCCATGAATAAATAAAATCTTTAAAAAAATAAAATAAAATAGTCTTTCCAGGGCACCTGGCTAATTCAATTGGTAGAACATGTGACTCCTGATCTTAAAGTTGTGAGTTCAAGCGCCGAGGTCAAGGTAGAGATTACAATTAGTCAATCGTCCTTCCATTCCTACATTATAATTTCTACCACTATTCTTATCTTCACCAACCTTGCTGTTCTTCTCATTTACCTCCTGAATTTCAAGTTCTCACAAATCTTATTTATCAAAGAGAAACGACAGCATTTGTTAATTCCTGTTGGCCACTGTCCCCATCCTAAATTCCCTAATAAACCTGCAATTACGCCTATTTCACCACTAGGTGGTGTTCTGAACAAATTTAAAGCAAACCAGAGTTCTCAGACCACCCCCACTCTAAATTTTAGATTCATTTCCAAGAAAAAAAGCCTTTCTAATTTACAAATAGAGGCTGATTCCATTCACTTAATCCTTACCATCCTGCAACAGAAAAGGCATGCAATCACCCTCAACCCTTAACTAACACAGCAGATGACCTGTAATGGGCAGTCCCAGCAACTGTGGAAGGTAACAGAACATCACCAAGGTAACAGTAGTACACTGCAACCCTGAAAAGTGAATTTAAAATAACTCACTAAGGGCGGCTGGATGGCTCTGGTCAAGATCCCAGGGTCCTGAGATCTGGGATGGAGCCCCAGGGCAGGCTCCCTACTCTGCTTCTCCCTCTGCCCTTGCTGAGCTCACTCTCTCCAATAAATAAAGCAAGCCTTTAAAATAAGTTAAGTAAATAAAATTATAAACTTACTGAATTTTAAAGTGCCCTCTTAAATAAAACAAACTAAAAAATATGCAAACACCATCCCCTGCCCCAACCTGGTTTTTGAGTTTGCGAGTCAGAAACTACTAATGGTAGGGAGTAGAATCGTTTTAAAAGTGTCCAAAACAGGGGAGCCCTGGGTGGCTCAGTGGTTTAGCGTCTGCCTTCGGCCCAGGGTGTGATCCTGGAGTCCTGGGACCGAGTCGCGCATCAGGTTCCCTGCATGGAGCCTGCTTCTCCCTATGCCTCTCTCTCTCATGAATAAATAAATAAGATCTTAAAAAATATACATCCTTTAAAATAAATAATAAAGATGTCCAAAAACAAAGTGAAAACAGAGGAAAATGGTTCTACTCTTAATATTTACACCTACGAAAAATAATGGGCTTGCTGAAAGACAAAAGCTATTGTGTGCCACTTAATTGCAGGTGTACTATCATTCCTCGTCCATAATTTAGTCTTCAGAATATTAAACACCGCTCTCCACCCAGCCCTCCGGATAAGTCTGTCCCGCAGCCAGAAAAACCTCTCAAATACACCAATCTCAAATCAAGGAAACAAATTTAAAACACAGATTTTTAAGTGGGTGCTGAACTCCTGTGAAATCCCCTAACTGCTCCTTAAGTCCCAAACCCTAAGCAACAAGTTGAGGCTTAGGCTCAGCCCACCCCACCAAGCCCATGTACTTCCCCAACTCCCATGCGCCTTATCCAGAACATTCCACCACTTACCGGCTACTATGCATAAAAACCACACATCCTTTTGTTACACAAACACGCAAGTACTAACCCCAAAGTAGTTAAAAGTGCACATTATGAACTTCCCAGGGAACCGGGGGTTGGGGTATCTGGGAGACGCGGGAGGGAAGCACAGTGCGGAAACATTTGGACCCGCATCATTATTCGACACGATTACAGCAGAAAAGCAGCAACAAGTTCCACGGGCTTCCTAACCCCTCCTCTCGCTGGCAGCCGACTAGTCCCGGCCAGAGCCGAACCTCCCCCCGCCCAGCCCCCCCACCTGCCCACCCCGGGCTCGCTCGAAGACCTTCCGGGACCACACGGTAGGCCACCTACCCTCCGTGCCTCAATTGTCCCCTTCCTTGGGCACAGGCTGACGTAAACTTCACTCCTATAAATCATGACACACTCTGAAGCAACAGACCAAACCGGCTGTTTGGGTGAGATCCGGGCGTTTTGCTCATCCGAAAACTTTTAAACAATTAGTGGGAAGTTCCGGGAACGCGGCTTCGCGTCTCCCGGAGCCGCTTCCTGGTCTCCGTGTTCGGGGCGTCCTCCCCCAGACTGCCACCCTCTGCAGACCTACCTCGTCTCTGGCTTTGGGGTCATCCACGTGGGGCTTTATGAAGAGTAAAAACCTGCCTTCCCGCGGCGGGGCCCCCGCCCGAGCCCGCCCCCCGCCCGAGCCCCGGCCCAACCGCCGGCGTGGGGCGAACCAAGGGCGAAGGCCGCCCCGACCCCGGGGCCCGACCCCGCCCCGGGCCGCGACTCCTGACCCCGGCCCCGCCCCGGGCCGGGCCCCCGTGCACCCAGCCCGACGCCCACGCCCGCCGCCCGCCCCCGCCGCCCCGGCCTCACCGCCGGCCCGGGCCCCGCCACCCCCACCCGCCGCGCCCGCGCCCGCGCCCCCGGCCCCGGCCCGGCCGCCCGCAGACACCCCAGCCCGACGCTCACCTCGGAAGGCCGGCCCCACGGCAGGCCCCAGATCCCCGACCCCGGGCCCGAGCCCCCCGCCCCGGCGCGGCCCCACACCGGTCCCAGGCCCGCCCCCCGCCCGAGGGCGACGCTCACCCAGGACAGGGAGCCGGCGGCGGGCAGGAGGCGCGGCGGGGCGGCGGCCCGGGTCCCCTCGGCTCCGGCACAGCGGCGCTGGCAGCGGCGGCGGCGGCTCCTCGCGCTTTCCTTTCTCTCCTTTCTCCGACAACAAACAGGAAGTGCGTCACGCGGCGGCGGCACGGCGACGTACACTTCCGCCCGGCCCTGACGCCGCGCATGCGCCCCGCCCCGCCCGCGTTCCCGAAGGTTCGTCGAGGCCCGGCTTGGGCGGGGGTGGAAGGCAAGGGCCAGCCGCGGCGTCCCGGCGCCCCCGGGGGTGCTGTCCCGCGCCCACCCCACCGAGCGGCGGCCGTCACACACACTCAGCCTGGGCGGCCGGTCAGGAGGCCGGGCCCGCGCCCAACGCCCCCCGCGACAGTGCTCTTTGTCGTGTCCCCTCTAGTAGCAGGAAAACAAGGTGACCGCGGCTCCAGGGACCGCAGAGCCCCTCCCCCACCTGCAGAGCCTCAGCTGCCCCCCTCCTGGAACTGACCCCCACCCCCACCTGCAGAGCCTCAGCTGCCCCCCTCCTGGAACTGACCCCCATCCCCACCTGCAGAGCCTCCCCTGCCCCCCTCCTGGAACTGACCCCCACCCCCACCTGCAGAGCCTCCCCTCCCCCCCTCCTGGAACTGACCCCCACCCCCACCTGCAGAGCCTCAGCTGCCCCCCTCCTGGAACTGACCCCCACCCCCACCTGCAGAGCCTCCCCTCCCCCCCTCCTGGAACTGACCCCCACCCCCACCTGCAGAGCCTCCCCTCCCCCCACTCCTGGAACTGACCCCCACCCCCACCTGCAGAGCCTCAGCTGCCCCCCTCCTGGAACTGACCCCCATCCCCACCTGCAGACCCTCCCCTGCCCCCCTCCTGGAACTGACCCCCACCCCCACCTGCAGAGCCTCTGCTGCTCTCTTCCTGGAACTGACCCCCACCCCCACCTGCAGAGCCTCAGCTGCCCCCTCCTGGAACTGACCCCCACCCGCACCTGCAGAGCCTCAGCTTCTCCCCTCCTGGAACTGACCCCCCACCCCCACTTGCAGACCCTCCCCTGCCCCCCTCCTGGAACTGATCCCCCACCCCAGCATCCTCTCGCTTTCATCCAAGGCAGTGCCTTGTGCCATCTCAGGGAGCGCCACCATTTTCCTGGGTGTCTCCTGTAGGTGTGGGAGGTGCACACATTGTTAGACTTGTGTTTGCTTTCTTCCTGTTACTAAAGGAGCAAGAACACAGGGAAGAAGGGCTACCGCTCCTCCCCCAGCTGATCTAAGCCCTTGAGATCTTTTAACTTTCAACACTTTTAATTTGTAACATCTGATTAATAATCTTCACTATAGGCATCTGGAAGGCTTAATGAAGGAGCAGTGGCTCTAGTTGTTGCTACTCTGGAGGCTCAGGGCAGGCTGCCCCAGATGGCCAGTTGGTCCTGGAGATCATTGAGCTGAAGGCCTTGGAGACCCTATAGCTCAACAGAGCTTTTTGCCCCTCCGGTAATTACAGGGAAGAATCTATATTGGGACTGAACACTGGTTGTTACCAGACATCAGCTTTATCTGAGTGACCCATCAAATGGCAGAACAAATGTCTATTTAGCAAAGGTGTGCTCTTATTTCTTCCCTTCAAAGTCCAGCCCCCCCTCCCCCCCCACCCCATCTTGCTCAGGATGATGTATAGACCTCATTTTGTCCAACTGCCTGGAACCTCCATGTCTCTGTGGCTTCCCGGTGTGTAAGCTACTCAATGTGGGTTTTTCCTGCTAATCTACCTCATGTTAATTTGATCCTTCATCCAGGTAGAAGGACCTTGAAGAGAACAGGAATTCTAAAAGATTGCTTTATGGTGTGCATAGTCTTTTCTTGTGTTTCTTAAACACTCCTTGTATCACTTATAGTTTTAATTAAGTGACCAGTTAGCGTAAGAAAACAAAAGAATTCCTGAGTCAATTTCCTATTCTTTCTTTTAGAAGGTAAAGTAATATAAACGGTCAAAAGGAAGGAATCACATGGTATTTGCTTTTGGTACGGACACCTGGTGATAAAAGATAATCTTTAAGACTGGAATTTCATTCAGGTGTGTGCACAGTTTGGCACTGTCACTGTAACTATACACCAGCCTGCTGGCGGGAGTCTCCTGTCCCCTCCAGTGCTGGTGGTACTATCACATGACATTTCACATTTAAATAAGTCCCTACAGCAAGTATGAGCTCATCTTGAAATGCAGACAGGACAGAAGCATGAATTTTAAATAGTAAGTGGCAGGCTAGCCACAAATAACTTTTTCATCCTCCCTCCAAATATATATATATATTTATTAAAACATCTGTCGGGCAGCCCTAGTGGCTCAGCAGTTTAGCGCCCGCCTGCAGCCCTGGGGTGATCCTGGAGACCCTGGATCGAGTCCCACGTCACGCTCTCTGTATGATGCCTGCTTCTCCCTGTATCTCTGCCTCTGTCTCTATGAATAAATAAATAAAATCTTTAAAAAATAAAAATAAAACATCTGTCATTGGGCAGCTCGTGTGGCTCAGCCATTTGGCGCCTGCCTTCAGCCCGGGGAGTGATCCTGAAGTCCCAGGGTCAAGTCCCACATCGGGCTCCCTGCTTGGAGCCTGCTTCTCCCTCTGCCTGTATCTCTGCCTCTGTGTGTGTGTGTGTCTCTCATGAATAAATAAATAAAATATTTTTTTAAATAAATAAAATCTTTAAAACAAAAACCAGAACCATCTGTCATCGCAGTGAGCTGTATTATCAGAAAAACCAAGTAAGACAAAACAAGGCTCCTGCCCTGATGGGATCACATGGTGCTCTGGCTGAACAGGAATAAGCACCCTGAACATTAAACAACACGGCAATATTTAAGTGACTCTTAAAAGAAAAAAAAAAGAAAAGAGAAAAACTATTTTAAGTAAACAAGAGGAAGGATCTTTCAGAATAAGATGGAGGGTTTATTCCAACATTAATGTTACCCCAGATGGTGGTGCTACTGGAAAGTCCAGTCCAGGGGACGATCACCTCAAAATGGAACGGCAAAGATTTAAATTGGGGTGAAGGACATTTAAAGCAGAATGAAGAGGCAAAGTGCAGAAACACAAGGTCTGCCTGCGGAGATGGTGCACATGGACTTTAACCCCCGAGGATGGGAAGTAATTGCCAGAGTTGGCAATAGGACAAGGGCTTTACTCCTTATCTGGTGGGAAAAGGTACCCAAGCCCTCCTGTACTGTGGTTTGCAAGATGAGTAGAAGAGAGTGGGGAGACTTCCGTGACTTTGTTGTCTCATCTGTAAAATGGAGCTAATAGGCTTGTGGTGAGAGTTGATAGTATGTGCACATTTCAGCCTAGCACACAGTAATATTCAGTAAATGATGGCTCTTCTGTGTCACGCCCTCTTTGAGAAACTAATAGTCCAAACTTCCTAGAAGAAACATGCAAGTGATAGCAGGGAATCAACAAATGTCAGGCTCCAGCTACGCCCCCCCACACACACACACCCTGCCATGCCCACTCAGGAGTCTGAGAGCCCTAGCCCAAGGTCCTGAATGACCGCTGGCAATTTTTATCAAACTAAAATGTACATTCTATTCCAGAACAATATTCCATAGGAATTTCCCTAAGGTGATATATTCAGGAAAGAAAGAAAAAAAAAGTATACATACAACGTTTTTGATCACAGCTTTGCGGACAACCGGCTCCTCCTCACCAGGAAATGCCAGGCCCAGCCATAAAAATAACAATGTCATTCTATTTCTTGATAACAAATATAACATTCCCAAGATACATGAAGATAGCGGGTAAAAGGTGATACCATCTTTACAAGATTATATCCGTGTGTGTGTTTGTGTGTGTGTGTGTGTGTGTGTGTGACAGAGGATGAAAGTGGACTTTAGTGGCCTCCATTTTCACCTCAAACCTTCCAGCTGGTCCTCAGCTCAGGCGGGAGGCCCTAGAGCAAAGCATCCCCCCGTGGGAGCCCCTGAAACTATCCCCTGGATCCTAAGGCCTGCCCTGGGCCAGCGGGCCCCTTGCAGAATTGACTCCCAGACAGGGACCCTCTGACCCTCGCTGCTGCCTGCACGGACTACCCTCCTTTCCCCCGTATTTTCCTTCTACAAACCCAGAAGCACTTCCAGCATTTTGTTGAGTCTTTGGGACCCTGGCGCATTGTCTTCCCAGCGTGGGCCTCCACTGAAATAAGTCCTTGTTTTGCCACCATCGTCTCTGCCTTTGGGTTTTGCCAGCGTCACGTGGCCAAGCATGGTATGTTGGGGCCTCCGGAACCAGGTACTCCCGCCCCCTGCGCCCCGGCTCTGCTTTGGTTAAGAGGCTACCTTGAGGAGAAGAGCACGGTGCGAAAGTTCACAGGCTTCCCTGATGGCAGTGGGCAGCCAAGGACGGAGGCTGACGGTGAACACCTTGCAGAGTGGGCAGGGGCCGTGATGTGATGTTTCCAGACTTCATTCCTTCTGTGGCATCTCAAGAAGTCCCGGAACAGTATTACCTCTGCAGCCTATGGTTCCCTTTGCAACGTAAGGGGCTTTGAGGGATGGGCGAGAGCCAGGGTTTGTACCGCGCGAGCAAAGGATGCCTGCCCGGGGTCCCTAGGAGGCCAGCCTCTGTGGAGGAGACTCAGAGCGGGTTGAGACACCAGAAGAAACCACGATGCCGACAGCCGTGGAGATGCTTCAGGACTCCGTGAGGGCAACGGTGAGGCTTAGTGCTTGCCCAGATGTGGTCGGGCCAAGGAAAGGGAAATCAAGTCAAAGTCACCAGGAGGAGGTACCATAGTTGACACGGGTCATTGAGGGGAAGAGCCAGTTTCGCGGGAGAAGAGAGTTAAGATATGGGCCCTGAGGAGGGAGCGGTGGAAGACTGTGTCACCAGTTATCGCCTGGGGCTTCGAAGACTGAAACTGTTCAGAGTTAGCAGGACAGTGAGGTAGGGCCAGGGTCCCCAGCAAGACAATATGGAAGGGGGGGGGGACAGCTTAAGACAAAACAGCACAGACATCCTGTTTTACATCTGAGACGGCACCGCACACACGAGCATTCTGTTTTGCAGTCTTTGCAGAAATGACTTCTGCAAAACACCTTTAAATAAGACAATTAACCACAAGGCATTTGTCCATATTGATGTGGGAAACAAAGGCAGAATTAAATGTCCTTAGAAACTGCTGCCCCCCCCCAAAAAAAAAAAGAAAAAAAAGAAACTGCTGCCCACTGACGAATACTCGAGACAGGCAGAGTATAAGCTTCTCCCAGGAAGCTCCTCTCTTCAGGCTGATGCCTGGCTAGAGGGAAGAGCAGCCTCAGTTAGCCCACAGCAAGGCCTCTGGGATCCTGTGAGTCTTCTTTAGCATATGAAAGTCCTTTTGGAACTCCCCTCATCTTTACTTCCCCAACCCCAAAAATCTATAATCAGGGGCCCCTCACCACCTCGGGGCAGCAGCAGCTCCTTCTGCCCAGGGTCCCGTCCCCTGTGCTTCAACAGAACCACCATTTTGCACCAAAGATGGCTCAGGAATACTTCTTTGGCCGTCGGCTCCAGACCCCACCAAACCTCACCTAAACGCGTTCAAAAGTGACATCACCAATCCTGGATGGGCAAGGGGCAGTGAAGACATAAGCCCCCCCAGGGGGAGGTGGGCAGCAAAGGAAAGACCAGCAGCACATAGATGTTAACCTAATAGTGACCAAAGCCCTGATTGGCACGATCCCATACACCCTGGTTGCTTAAGATAGTTCCACAGAGAGCTCACAAAAACCCTGAAACAGCGGCAGTCCGAATGGCTCAGAGGTTAAGCGCAGCCTGCAGCCCAGGGCCTGATCCTGGAGACCCGGGATGGAGTCCCACATCGGGCTCCCTGCCTGGAGCCTGTTTCTCCCTCTGCCTGTGTCCCTGCCTCTCTCTCTCTCTCTCTCTCTCTCTCTCTCTCTCTCTGTGTCTCATGGATAAATAAACAAAATCTTAAAAAATAAAAAAATAAATAATAAGAAGAAAAAACATAAACTTAGAAACTCCAGTGGCCACCGTCTCCCACTCCCACCCCCACCCCCGCCACTGCTGTTGGGTGGGCCAACCTTTCATTCCTGGAAGCAGCTGGACCAAGAACCGCGGGCACTAAAGGCAGACACTTCCTGCAACAGAGTAGAGGTCTGAGAGCCTCCTCACTGGGAAGACGAGGAAGGCCCTCAGACAAGAGGAGACCTCCCCAGAGAAAGGCTTGGTTAATATTATCAGGTTGGTACAGGAGAGCGAGGTGCTATCTCACGGAGCCAAAGAATGGATCTTGTGGACACAGGAGCGTGAGCAAAGTGACAGACCTTCATTATGCAGAGACACAGAGACAGCTCTCAGGAGGGAGAGGGCCCCACACGGTTGCCACCGGGGGCTTTTAGGGTCAGCTCTCTTTGAAAGCCAACCAGGGAACCCAAACATTATATGCTGATATCACCACTGAGTAGGGACTGGTGATAACATCTTCAATGGCTTACTTCTTTGGCATCTGGTTGTACTTTGTCCCTCACACATGACTGTCATACAAAGACACCCTCCCCACCCACACCTGGGGCAGGGTGGTTTAGAGTGTTCCCTTATCTCTGGTGTCCTTATGCCTTGACATTGGGGGGATTTCTGTGAGCCTGATCATACAACCCCCACCTATCTCACCCTCCCAGGCCTCAGGCCTATCTGTCCCTCACCCACAACCAAAGCCAGTGGACAGGAAGATGCTGGAGAGACAAGCAATAGGTAAAGGAGTTCCTTCTCAGAGGAGGTCTCAGGTGCAGGACGATTAACCTTGGAAAAGAGGGACTGACATCTGTTCCTTCAAAGCAGCCAGGAATGAGGAAAGGTGGACACAGAGGTGGGACTCCTGGTGACGGCAGGCAGGGGACAATCATCACGGGTGCTGGGGGCACCAGACCGAGGAACAGGCGTGACAGTCGGGCAGTAGAGAAGTTCCCTGGTATTCTGGAAGGAAACAGGAATAGAGAGGAACTCAGTGGGTCTTGAAGCGCTCATACTGCCATGTGTCTGGGCCAGCTGGTTTTTCAGGGGCGGGAGAGAGCAAGGACTAACCCAGAGGCCAGGGAAGAAAAGCCAGCTGCCAAGTGGTGGCCACAGTGGTGTGACACCTGAATTTACTCCGTGCCCTGAAGAGACTGGGTGCTGGGATCGAGTCCCACATCGGGCTTCCTGCATGGAGCCTGTTTCTCCCTCTGCCTGTGTCCCTGCCTCTCTCTGTGTGTCTCTCATGAATTAAAAAGAAAAAAAAGACATATTGCTAACTGGAAAAAAGCCAAAAGAGTGGCCAGTGTGTATGCCCTGCTACCTTTTGTGTGAAAAGGGAAAGGAAGAACCAGAGCTCCAGTTGGCTTAGGGAGCTCTGAGATCAAACCCTAAACATAGGGGACAGGGGTGGGGGAGGGAGGGACCAAGGATGGTAATGAGACTTCTTCCTGAACGTTTTCTCTAGTTACACTGTTAAACTAGTGAACATATCACCTATTGAAACTTTTCCAAAACCATTTTAAAAATAAAACATTAACGGGATAGATCTGTATGTAACCACAGGAGCTCCAACACACATTGTCTAGCTCAGAACAGAATGTACCATATGATGCCATTGTGTACAAGGAGTATATGGGGGGCAGCCCGGGTGGCTCAGCGGTTTAGCTCTGCCTTCAGCCCAGGGTGTGATCCTGGAGACCCAGGATTGAGTCCCACATGGGGCTCCCTGCATGGAGCCTGCTTCTCCCTCTGCCTGTGTCTCTGCCTCTCTCTCTCTCTCTCTCTGTGACTATCATTAAAAAAAAAAAAAAAAAATGTGGGTGAGATGTGAAGCTGGTTGCTGATGCTTATTGTCTGAGTCCTGTACTGTGGGAAGGTACCCACATGGAGTCAGTAGGCCCAGGAAAAGAGGAGCTGAGTAATCTTCTCGTGAGGAGTCCTGCATGTGGTCATGCTAAGTATTAGCTGGAGGTGGTTGCGTATTTCCTGATACTTTTTTTTTTTAAGATTGTATTTATTTATTCATGAGAAACACACACACACACACAGAGAGAGAGAGAGAGAGAGAGAGAGGCAGAGACACAGGCAGAGGGAGAAGCAGGCTCCATGCAGGGAGCCCGACGTGTAACTCAATCCCGGGACTCCAGGATCACGCCCTGGGCCGAAGTGGCCGCTGAGCCACCTGGGCTGCCTGCCTCATGACACTTTACTGAGGGTGTCACACTCTCCTCATTAATTGAGCAGAAAAGTTGAAGACAAAACATGGAAAGGACTAGCTTCCACAAAGCCAGCACACTTCTCCCCGCTCAGACACCACAGCACACAGCGTCACCCCTGCACCTAGAAAAGTTGGAGCCAAAAAAAAAAAAAAGAAAAGAAAAGAAAAGTTGGAGCCCCTGACAATGACCAGGACGCGTGGTGCCATGGAAGGCCTTCCAGGGGTTCTGCTCCTGGCTCAGACGACCTGCTCATCACGACACAGACTAGTATTAAATATGGATAATAGTAAGTGCTTGTCACAAATCGATTCTATATATTCAGCATTTCTATAAAATGGATATAGAAACTACACACCCGGGGATCCCTGGGTGGTGCAGCGGTTTGGCGCCTGCCTTTGGCCCAGGGCGCGATCCTGGAGACCCGGGATCGAGTCCCACGTCGGGCTCCCGGTGCATGGAGCCTGCTTCTCCCTCTGCCTCTCTCTCTCTCTCTCTCTCTCTGTGTGTGACTATCATAAATAATAAATAAAAAAAAGAAAGAAAGAAAGAAACTACACACCCCAACATCTAGAAACAAAACAACAAAAGAAAAGCACACTGCTAAAATTTCTCTGTAGGTTTTTTTTTTTTTTAATTTATTCATGATAGAGAGAGAGAGAAAGAGGCAGAGACACAGGCAGAGGGAAAAGCAGGCTCCATGCAGGGATCCCAACATGGGACTCGATCCCAGTACTCCAGGATCGCACTCTGGGCCAAAGGCAGGCACTAAACCGCTGAGCCACCCAGGGATCCCTCTCTGTAGGTTCTTATTAATTCCAATTGCTTTCTTTGATCCCTGTGTGCTAATACCACAGCAGTCACATCACCAAACCACGCATTCGAGGAATTCAGGTGGTGAAAATGTCCATTAATTGCTTCATTATTTGGTTCATCTTGCTAAGTGGTTGGCCTGCACACTATGTGCAGCTACAGTGACATTCTCAGAAGATGTACCATATTTATACATTGGAGTGCCTTGAAGACCTAGACGTCAATTTGAAACAGAAGACTTCTGGAAAACAATACAAGGAAAGTCTTTAAGACTTTCATCAGCAGAGATTGTGCAGGACACTAAAAGCATCTGTCATAAAAGAAAAAAAGATATTTTGGACTTTATTAAAATTTAAAACTTTTGTTCAGAAACCTCTTATGAAAAAATTAAGAAAACAAACCAGTTGCTGAGAAGTCCACCTCCAGGAGAAAAATCCACATTGTTTCCCACCTCATGCCCACTGGGACAGCTATCAAAAAACCAGAAAGTGGGTGTTGGTGGGGCCGTGGGGAGAGCCGACCCCTTGTGCATTGGGTGGGAATGGGCAATGGGAGTAGCTGCTGTGGAAAACAGGAACCTCCTCCCCAAAAAAGTTAAAAATAGAATTACCCTGTGAGGGATCCCTGGGTGGCGCAGCGGTTTGGCGCCTGCCTTTGGCCCAGGGCGCGATCCTGGAGACCCGGGATCGAATCCCACATCGGGCTCCCGATGCATGGAGCCTGCTTCTCCCTCTGCCTGTGTCTCTGCCTCTCTCTCTCTCTGTGACTATCATAAATAAATAAAAATTTAAAAAAAAATTATTAAAAAAAAAAAAAAAGAATTACCCTGTGACCCAGCCATTGCACTTCTGGGTGCGAACCCAGCAAATGGAAGTCAGGCTCTCTGGGATCCCTGGGTGGCGCAGCAGTTTGGCGCCTGCCTTTGGCCCAGGGCGCGATCCTGGAGACCCGGGATCGAATCCCACATCGGGCTCCCTGCATGGAGCCTGCTTCTCCCTCTGCCTGTGTCTCTGCCTCTCTCTCTCTCTCTCTCTCTCTGTGACTATCATAAATAAATAAAAATTAAAAAAAAAAAAATGCCATCCAGGGCAGCCCGGGTGGCTCAGCGGTTTAGAGCCACCTTCAGCCCAGGGCATGATCTTGGAGACCTCGGATCTAGTCTCATGTCAGGCTCCCTGCATGGAGCCTGCTTCTCCCTCTGCCTGTGTCTCTGCCTCTCTCTCTCTCTCTCTCTCTCTCTCTCTCTCTCTCTGTGACTATCATGGATAAATAAATAAAATCTTTAAAAAAAAAAAAAAGAAGTCAGGCTCTCGACGAGTAATGTGCACATCCATGTTCATGCAACAATGGTCACAGTAGCCAAGACGGGGGAGCAACCCAAGCGTCCACTGACACATAAATAGAGAAGCAAAAGTGGTCCATCTGTACGATGGAATCTGGGATGCCTGGGTGGCTCAGCAGCTTAGCGCCTGCCTTTGGCCCAGGGTGTGATACTGGAGTCCCGGGACAGAGTCCCACTCAGGCTCCCTGCATGGAGCCTGCTTCTCCCTCTGCCTGTGTCTCTGCCTCTCTCTCTCTGTCTCCCATGAGTAAATAAATAAAATCTTTAAAAAAAGAAAAGAAAAGAAAGGAAGAAAATCCTGCAGCATGCTACGGTACAGATGAAATTCACAGACTTTGTGCTCAGTGAAACAAAACGACAAATACTCTATGATTTCACTTCTACGAGGTCCCTGGAGCCATCAGATCCCCAGAGACAGAGAGTAGAGGGTGGGCCCCAGGGGGCTTGGTGAGAGGATGGAGTTAGTGTTTCATGGGAACAGAGTTTCAGTTTTACAAGATGGAAAGAGTCCTGGAGCTGGTGGTGGTGATGGTTGCACAGCAAGGGGATGTATTTAATGCTGCTGAGCTGTAGGCTTCAAAATGGTTAAAATGGTAAATTTTATATTATGTGTATTCTACCACAAAAAAAATGGAGAAAAAAAATCTAATGTGTGATCTTTCAGGTTTGCCCACAGGCAATCATGAGGCTTTGTCCCTCTCACAGATTTCAGTCTTCACTCTGGAGCTGGCCCCATGAACAGCCCACCAGACCCTATCCGGGCCCCAGAAAGTCAGCAGGGGAGGCAGAGCCAGGCAGGACTCACAGAGGAGGCAAGGCATTGCCAAAATGAGTTATAGCTGCCTATGGAGTAGTGAGATCCCCATCATTGGAAACATTCAAACAGCAAACTGACATTTGTCAGGGAATTTGAGAGAATATTGAAGCAATGAGGACTGCACTGGAAGGAAGCCAAACATCTTGAAAATGCAGGATTCTGTGGGTGATAACCTCCATCCGTGGGTTCCCAGAGCCCCAACACAGCCAGCTAGGTTCCTTTTCCGCTCTGCATTTCTTTACATGACCAACATTTCCTCTTTCCCACATGTGCCAAGCCAAGCAGAACCGCTGAATGGCAGAGTCAGGCAACTGATAAGGACTTTCGAAGAGTACATCTCCTGCAGGGGACGTATTCACAGCTCCGTGAGCATGAGAGAAAGCCGCTCAGGTTTGCACTTTCAGAAAGCCATCTCTGGTGTTTGTGGGAAGCCCATTTTTTGGATTAGTGACATGAAGCACCTAGCTCAGCACCCATAGTCATGATCACAACCAAGTAGGACACAATCCCGATTCTGCTGCATAGAGCAACCTCTGGATACACTGTTCTCCAGCTTTGGAAGTACCTCCTGAAGGGAATTGCGACCGACAGATGCGTGCACACTCAGGCCCTGGATTCTGACATAAGACCTAAAGTTCTGCAGAGGCCCTGGTCAGTTCCGTTCTCTCTCTTCCGTGGACCACAAAGAGCCAGCTCTGTGATGATGCTGCCCCACCCAGCAGGGCCATCAGATTTCTAGCCAGATGGGGCCGGCTGGTAGACACCAGCAGATCCAGATCCAGATCTAGTCAAGGATGCCAGGCTTCAGAGACACTGAGAAAAGGATCTGCTCTCCTTGGAAGCCCCAGGCCCTCACTCCCCACACTTTCCCTCAGGATGGTATAGAAGCCATGATTGCCTGACTGCCATGAGTCTCCTATGCTGGTGGGGGCATAGGAGTATGTACAAAACTGGTTTTTCTCTGTTAATCTGTCCTACATCAATTTTATTATTAGACCAAAGAACTTGGAAGAGAATAAGGAAAATTTCCCCCTCCCCTGCAGAATCCATTTATAGATGTTCCCCTTTGTCTCAAAATGTCTTTCAGTTTGGTTTTATATGTAGGATCCAGGCAAGATCCATGCATAGTACTTGGTTTCATCTCTTCTGTCTTTTTATTCTAGAACAGTCCCCCAAGTCTCCTCCCCTTCTCTTGTTTTCCATGACATTGAGTTTTGCAGCCCTACAGGTTGCAGGATGCCACACACTCAGGATTTGTCTAATCACTTCCAGATAGACTTAGGTAAATATTGTTCCGCAAGAGCAGCTTGTAGATGTGACATGGGCCTACTGGGCCCCATCTTGTTCTTCTGCTGCCAAGGAGAGCCCAGTGTGACCCCTTGGCGGGTGGCTGGTGACCAGAAGACACTCCTGATTGCAAAAGTACAAGTTTGGGAGGGTGTGGCTGATTTTTACTTTCTTGTTTACCATGCTTGGTGTTTTCTAGATCTTCTGCAATCAACAGGTCCTGCTTTTATAATTCTGAGGGAGATGTTTCCAAAAGTTTCAAAGAGGGAAGAAAGGAGGAGGAGAAGCCCCTGGGTCCACAGTGGATGCCGGGCTTGGGGTACGAGTGGGCATTTACTGCGGGGGCGCCCGCACCACGGTCCCCTCAGCCTAGAGGTGTGGCAGTTGTCTTGTGCCTGAGCCCAGAGCTGCCCTGCTCCTCGGCCCCTGTGTAAATAAATCCTCCTGGGCTTCTCGTCACTGCAGCAAGCCTTTCCTTATGGGACACTGATGGAACCAGACCCTCCTCCTGCCTGGTACAGCCCAAGCTCTGCAGAGTTGGCTGCTCCTCCGGCCAGAGACACACCACGTGGACCCGATCCCCAGGGAACCTCTGGGCCTCCACAGCCAGACACAGAGTGGGCGCTCCGTGAGCATCAGTAGCTCGATGGGGTGAAAATGTGGATGGACCCATTCTTGGATGGACAAAGAGGCTAGTTTCTTGTGCAAGAGCCTTGGGGAGCTCCTTACCATTTGGGGAATACTGACAGCCCACATGGGGCCAAGAGGATGGGCTTGTGCAGCATGGGGACGGGGGGTCCAGGATATGGGGGCCAGGGTGCAGCTGCTGAGAGGACCAATGGGCCTGCGGGCAGGGCAGGCCATCAGGGGCGCTCCCATGGGGCGTGCAGGACCCAGGCCCCGCCTTCCCGCCCAGTGCCAGCCCCTGGTGTGGGCAGGGAAGGGAGCGCCTGCCAGAGACACTGCACAGTCTTCCAGGGCCAGGTCATTTCTTTGTTCTCGGCTTTCCTGCTCTTGGATGCACAGACGTGTGTCCCTGCAAGTGCACCTGCCCGCTCATATCTGCGGGCTCCTCTCGTTCTGTGCCCTGGGATGCCCAGACAGTGTGGGGATAGGGAAGAAGCAGCTGGACATCAGCTTCCAGTGGTTTAAAGATGTGCAGAGATCAAACTTCTCTGGTTGGGCCTTGACAATTGGGCCCCAAAAGCCTCCCAGATAGAACCCCAATGTGGGTGAGTGCACCTCGCAGCGTTGGCTCACCCCGTCCTGCAAGCTGTTAACAGTCTGTGGTGCACCTGCCAGACATCACCAGTGTGAACCATCGACACGGCCTTTGTTATTTATAGAAATGGCAAGGAAAAAAAAGAAATGGCAAGAGGCTAGGGACTGTGCACATCCATCTGCCCTCCTTACAATAGCATCAGACGTCCAGAGCCATTCCAAAAAGGCCTAATCTGTGAATGTCACTGATGGTTTATCAGACACGATGACAGCAGAAAAATAGACATCGTCAAACAAACAAGAATTGCAATTCAGGGCAGCCGTGCTTTAAGAAGAACTCTCATTTTCTTAATCTGGTACTTTTTCTGCAGAGTAACAAGAGTTTCAAAACTGGAAACTCATGGCAATTATGCCACTCATTCACAAGACGTGAAGTTATAATATTCTTGTTGTTACTTTGTCAGAGTGGCTGCCACTCTGTCCAGGCCACGTAGGTGCTCTCACTGGGCCCAGTTATCCACAGCGACGCGGGACAGCACCTTCCTTTCTTTCTTATCTTCGGCCACAACTGCACAAAGCTCAGCAGCACCCAAACCAGCTGCACTGTCTTCACCTTCCTCGGCCAATCTCCTTGCTCACTTGGCAAATATTTGTGGCATTAGCAGGGCTCAAGGGTCAGGACAATAAAATCAGAGGACCAAATTCCGGTTGGATGACATTTAAATAACTTGCGAGCACAGGAGTTGCAGTTGAGGCCATGAAGGAAGTCAGGCCTTTGTAGGAAGGCGGGGCTGGCTTCCCTGGACAGTTGGCAGAAGCAGGACGGCCCTCCAAGCTCTCCATCCACTGGTGGGCCACTCCTGCCTCCTGGCAGGATTCTCTCTGGCCACTAGGGAGCCCAGGGGACTGGGATGGAGACCTCAGCCCACTGGGTTTGGGAGATCATGGTTTCCAGAGTGGATCTGTTTGGGACTGCTGTGTCCCCCAGTGACCATTGTCCCTTTGTGCACAGAATTAAACCCAGGGAGAATGAAGCCTGCAGCCCAGCATCCCTGGCACCGAGCTCAGGCCAATGGGATGAGGCTTAGCACTTTCTTTAAAAGGTAACATCGACAGGACATTCTTTCTGATTATTAAAGACATTTGAGAGCCCAGAAATAAACCCATGCATTACGGAGTCAGTTAATTTACGACAATGAAACCAAGAATATACAGTGGGGAAAGGATAATCTCTTTAGTAGATGGTGTCAGAAAAACTGGACAGCCACATATACAAAAATAAAGCTAGACCGCTATCTCACACCATACCCAAAAATGAACTCAAATGGATTAAAGACCTGAATGTAAAACTAGAAACCATAAAAACTCCTACAAGAAAACATTGGTGAGAAGCTCCTTGACCTGGGTCTTGGTGATGATTTTTTGGATCCAGCCTCAAAAGCAAAGGCAAAAATAAACAAGTGGGACCATATCAAACTAAAAACCTTCCACGCAGCAAAGGAAATGATCAAGAAAATGAAAAGGCAACCTACCAAATGAGAGAAAATATCTGGAAATCATGTGAGATCTCATAAGGGGTTAATATCCTAAATATATAAAGAACTCATTCCATTAAATAACAATAAAAACTTTCAATTAAAAATTGGGCAGAGAAAATAAAATAAATAAAATAATAAAAAATAAATAAATAAATAAATAAATAAATAAAATAAAATAAAATAAGATAAAAATTGGGCAGAGGATGTGAATAGATAATTGTTCCAAAGAAGACATAGTCAACAGACATACACAAAAATACTCGACTGTCACTAATCTGCAGAGAAATGCAAATGAAAATCACAATGAGTGCAGGAGGCTAGAGGGTGGGTTAAATAGGTGATGGGGATTAAGGCGGGCACTTGTGTTTTTTTTTTTTTTTAATTTTTATTTATTTATGATAGTCACACAGAGAGAGAGAGGCAGAGACGCAGGCAGAGGGAGAAGCAGGCTCCATGCACTGGGAGCCCGACGTGGGATTCGATCCCGGGTCTCCAGGATCACGCCCTGGGCCAAAGGCAGACGCTAAACCGCTGCACCACCCAGGGATCCCAAGGCGGGCACTTGTGATGAACACTGGGTGTTACTTGGAAGTGTTGAATCTCTGTATTGTACACCTGAAACTAATATTACACTGCATGTTAACTAACTGGAGTTTAAATAAAAACTTAAAAAACATTTTATTTTAATTAAAAAAAAAGGGGGCACCTGGGTGGCTCAGTCATTTAAGCACCTGCCTTTGGCTCAGGCCATGATTCTGGGGTCCTGGGGTTGAGCCCCACATCAGGCTCTCCACTCAGCGGGGTGCCTGCTGGTCCCTCTCCCTCTGCCTCTGCCTCTCCCCTGCTTGTGCTCCCTCTTTGTCAAATGAATAAAAAGTTTTTAAATCTTTAAAAAATAAATAAAAAATAAATAAAAAGGTAGCTAGGAGGCAGACAAGGGCGGGCAGCCAAGCGAGGCCGTGGGGTGGGAACAGTCCCAGGCTGGAGGGTGCCCAGAGTGGAGGTGTCCCAGACCACCCAAGAGGACCAGTACCTGGTGGTGCTCAGGAGAGGGACATGGCCGCAGAGGCAGGACGACTGCGTGACAGTCTGTCCTTGCCCTCACCTCCAGAAGTCCCCAGAGTCGCCATCCTGCCTCTTGTCAGGCTCGTCCTGCGGCCTAGGGACTAGAGACCCTGCAGGTGATGCTATTTAAGCCAAACTTTCTGCCCAACTCTCTGTCATCCTAAAATCTCAGTTCCCTTTAATGAATGCAGCTGTGCTGGCGACTTAGCCCTTCTGTCCATCCGTAGAAATGAATCCCAATTGGTGATGGCAATTTAAAGCATAGGGCAGTCAGCTGGCTCAGTCCATGGAGCCTGTGACTCTTGATCTTGGGGTTGTGAGTTTTAAGCCAGCATTGGACGTAGAGATGTCTTAAAAATAGAAAAATAGGGACACCTGGGTGGCTCAGTGTTTGAACATCTGCCTTTGGCTCAGGGCATGATCCCAGATTCCCGGGATCAAGTCTCCCATCGGGCTCCTTGCATGGAGCCTGCTTCTCTCTCTGCCTGTGTCTCTGCCTCTTTCTCTCTCTCTCTCTCTCTCTGTGTGTCTCAAATAAATAAACAAACAAACAAACAAACAAACAAACAAATAAATAAATAAAATCTTTAAAAAATAAAAATAAAATAAAATATAGGGAGCACTTATGGAAGGTCAGTGTCCGAAAAGGGCAAAAATACATCAGCAGGAAATCCTCGAAATACATTAAGTCCAATTCAGAATTGTTCAGTTCAATTCAACTCAGTTAATGTCTGTAGATGGTAAGAGGTTGTCTTGTGGTTGAATGGAGGCATGGGGGGGGATGTGGGGGAGGACAGGGAGGATGGAGGATGGGGCAGGTGGGAGTGGGGGTCACAGGGGACAGGAAGGGGGCAGCCTGAGAGTGGGAGAACCTGTGTGGTTCCAGGACCATCACTGAGTTCATGAACACAGGGACAGTGGGTGCCCCTGGCCGAGATGACCCTGTGCCCCGAGGACACCTCTGTGGACTCCAAGCCAAGCAGCCTAGAGTGGGAAAGCACCATCCTGGGTGCACACACTCCGAAGGCAAGGGCAGCAGGGACAGGGCTGAGGGGAGGGTCCTCGGGGGTCCTGATCAGGATATTATTTGAAAACAAGCTGGCAAAAAAAAAAAAAAGAAAGAAAGAAAGCTGGCTGCACCTGGGACTGGTTACAGTGAGGTCATGCTGGGTCAGTGAGCTTGGCCCGCGGCTAGAGTCCTTGGAGGAAGGGACAGACTCCTCCAGGGTTGCCGGGTGAGAACCGGGGAGGCAGGCGGGTGCAGCCATGAGTCCTGGAAGGCCCAGGCGAACATGGAGGAGGCAAGGATTCTGCTCTGGGCCCCACAACTTGGGCTCAGAACTGCCAGGGGTAGAAGTTCTGCTGCCCCAGGCATCCCGGTGGCGCTGGAGCTGGCACAGGGGCTTACAGTCTCCCCCAGAAGGCTTGGCCCATAGAGGGCGGGATCTAGCTGGGACACCTTGGCACTTACCCTAGGCCTCATCTGCAGCCCCCCCACAGGCTGTGCCCAGCCCCGCACACGGGCTGGGGACTGAGTTTTGAGAATTTCCTTTGTGCACCTGTGGTTGAGGCAGAAGCAATTTACCCAAATGCATGGATTTCTACCTTGGTTTTTGCTCTTGAATCTGTTCCTGCATAGGGACTTGCTGAGTGTTCCTTCCCACCCCAATGGCCTGCAGAGCCAGGGTCTGTCACCACTCCTCCTTTAGGACACAAGCTGTCTCAGAGCACGGCCCCAGGGTCTGATACAGCGAGACATGAGATGCTCATACAGGAGCTATCTTTAATTGTATGAAATTGCTATTTTATTATGTGAAAACTCAAATGATGGTAAAAATCTGCCAAATACATTTGCCATTTTAGACATCAAAAACCATCAAACGGCAATTTCATTGGGTTCTACCTAATATATAGTGACTAGGGATCCCTGGGTGGCGCAGCGGTTTGGTGCCTGCCTTTGGCCCAGGGCACGATCCCGGAGACCCAGGATCGAATCCCACATCGGGTTCCCGGTGCATGGAGCCTGCTTCTCCCTCTGCCTGTGTCTCTGCCTCTCTCTCTCTGTGACTATCATAAATAAATAAAAATTAAAAAATATATATATATAGTGACTAAAATGTAAGTATGACTTTTAAAATTTTTATTATTTATTTAAAAGATTTTATTTATTTATTCTGAGAGACACAGGGAAGGGAGAAGCAGGCTCCCTGCAGGGAGCCCAATGTGGGACTCAATCCAGGACTCAATCCCTGAGCCAAAGGCAGATGCTCAACCACTGAGCCACCCAGGCACCCCTAAGTATGTTTTTTTTTAATTAAGCCAAACTTTAAATAGTATATATTTTGTACCAAGTCATGAGACAAAGTGTATGAGCACTGATTCACCCAGAACTATGCTAACACAGACATCTGTCACCGCACTGCTGCCGATGAGCTGCACCACACTTGCAATCACCACCCAGGTGCCCCCAGAAACCTCCTGCAACACTCTCATCTCCAGGATCTAAAGGTGTCAATCTACTTATGACAGTTAATTTTTAAGTTCAAATAATCCACTAAAATACAAAGAGGAGAGAGAGGAAACCAGTCGTCAGAGTATCATTAGTTATGCCAAATGAAACCACCATTAACATTGTGATGAGCATCCCTCCTGCTTTATCTCTTTGCTTACAAAACAAATATATCTGCTGGGGAAGGAAAACTTTTCCTCTACCCTCTTAGTTCCTGTTCAGGGAAACTGCCAATTAAACCAATGAGACAAGCCAAAGAAATGATAGACTTATATCCATCCGTGTAAGTAACTCCAAGAGAGTTTATGGAAAAACTGGCCCCCAGGAAGTGGTTAGAATTTGGGGGTAATCTGCTATCTTACTAGGTGGAGAGGAGGTCCACCT
This sequence comes from Canis aureus, assembly GCF_053574225.1. Taxonomy (NCBI): domain Eukaryota; kingdom Metazoa; phylum Chordata; class Mammalia; order Carnivora; family Canidae; genus Canis; species Canis aureus. The sequence continues at coordinate 46,999,337 of NC_135625.1, forward strand.
CCAGGAAAATACAGAGTTCTGGGAAAGATAAGTGGGCCTGTAGGAGAATAGACAGCAAAGAAGATGAGAATGTCAGTTTAGGAGGTTTCCTATCCTGGTGCTTTGCCTTCTGACTTGCCTTCTGACTTGTCCTCTCTGACTTATAATAAGTAGATATCTGGGGCAGCCGGGGTGGCTCAGCGGTTTAGCGCTGCCTGCAGCTCAGAGCGTGATCCTGGAGACCCAGGATCGAGTCCCACATCAGGCTCCCTGCATGGAGCCTGCTTCTCCCTCTGCCTGTGTCTCTGCGCCTCTCTCTCCTCTCTGTGTAGTCTCATGAATAAATAAATAAAAAAAAAAAGTAGATATCTGATCTTCCTCCTTTTGTGGCACACAGAGCTCCAGAACAACTCCCCCCTCCCGGATTTCCTAAGAGATTTTAAGGAGACAGGTGATTTTTGATCTACATAACAAAGCTCCTGCCAGTCACAACTGAGCTTCCTGTTAAGAGGTGAATTTGGAAAACCCCTAAAGATGGGGGTGGGGATGGGGGCCTTGTAATTTGAGGGTTGGAACTTTAGTTTTGCCTCCACCTCCCTGGAAGGGGTGAAACTGAGTTCAGACTGAGCCTTTAACCTTTTGTGATATAACACTATCTCCGGGTAAATGATGTTAGAATTGGGTTAAACTGTAGGACACCTAGCTGGGGTCAGAGAATTGCTTGATGTGTGGGAACCCCCCCATCTCCGCCGCAACGTTTGGTGACCATGATGTGGGAGAGACTTTTAGGGTTCGAGGCCAACAGCCAAGAGAGAATTCTTGAGATGTTTTTGGTGCAAAGAGGTGGTTTTATTAAAGCAGAGAGTCTTCATAGGCAGGAAGACCTGCTGCCCTGGACAGTGAGGGGCAGCTGATTATATACTTTGGGGTTGTGGGAAGTAAAGATGAAGTTCCAAAAGGATTTTCATATGCTAAAGAAGACTCACAGGATCCTGGGGCCCATTGTAGGCTTTCAAGTTGGGAGGGGATGAGGGAGAGGGTAAGGGATTTGGGAGCAAGGTCCCCAGGACCCGGAGGGGGCTAGCTATTACTGGGAAAGTTTTTTTTTTTTTAAGATTTTATTTATTTATTCATGAGAGACACACAGAGAAAGAGGCAGACACATAGGCAGAGAGAAAAGCAGGCTCCATGCAGGAAGCCCGATGTGGGACTCAACCCTGGGACTTCAGGATCATGTCCTGAGCCAAAGGCAGATGCTCAACTGCTGAGCCACCCAGGTGTCCCTGGTAAGGTTATTACTGTCTAATAAACTCTGAGGTCTGAGACCCCTCAGATGTGTACTGGTGGATCATGTGCTTGGGGGATGATCGCCAATACTATCTTTGGGGGTTGAGGGATAAAGGAAATTTCTAAAGGAATGTTTATATGTGAGAGGAGATATACAGGATCCTGAGGGGTAGACTAAGTTTGCCTGTTGCCCTCAGCAGAGTTTGGACATTGAGGCACCCAAGTCCCTCAGGGAGGGTCCCTCTGCCCATTTCAAGGACATGCCAATGGGCTACAGGCAGGAAGGACGTTTAATAATTCCTCTTCTGCCTCTGTTTCCCACATCAACAGGAGTGTTGGGGAGTGAGGTGGACAGAAGGGCCAGCAGTCATCAGAGAGTGTTGTGTGTGACGGGAGTGAAAACAATAGCTTCTCTTTACGCCAGTCCCCAGATTTAGGACCCGCTCTAACCCAGTGCGACCTCACCTCAGCATTTATATCTGCAAAGAGCCCATTTCCAGATAAGCTCCCATTCGGAGGCCCTGGCTGCCCATGGATCCCAGGGACCCTGCGCAGCCCTGCGCTGCGTCTCATGGAGCTAATACCTGGCCAGACCGGTGAGGAGGGAGAGCTCGGGGCCGGGACACGGGCGGCCACCTGGAGCCTCAGACCCCAGATCTGGTGAACACGGTACACACTGTGGGTCCGCACACTCTTGTGAACCTCTTGGGCCCAAACATGGTTTGGAATTCTGACTTTTCCCACACTTTAGAAAGATTACTCCATGCCCGGACAGTCTGTGGCAACATGTCTGAACGTCTACACCGGCTATAAACAGCCTCGGGTCACCTGGGCAGGTTCCACGACCGATGAGCTGTGAGAAAACATTTTACACGTCAGAGCTTTCTGGCTTTCACCGTCGCAAGTACATGATCATAGAGACACGCACACGCACCCCAACACTGCAAGCCCATGAGGGTGTCACGAGGACCAGGGGAGAGAGACCAGGATGCAGCAGGGTAAGCCCTGACCCCTGACCCCGGCTTGGCTTTCCTTTCTTTCTTTCTTTCTTTCTTTCTTTCTTTCTTTCTTTCTTTCTTTCTTTCTTTCTTTCTTTCTAAGGAGGCTCCACGCCCAGTGTGGGGCTTGGACTCAGGACCTCGAGGCCCACAGGTACGCAACAAGCACATCACCAGCCTCACAGCCCCAGAAAGAGCCAGGTTGCCTCCACCTGCCTGGTGCCGCGGTTCTAGAGATCTAGGTTGACCTTGATACACTCGGGCCACTGAGGTCTTTTCTTTCCCTTCACTTTACATTCCCACTGTTAAGTTTTATTTATTTTTTGTGTATTTCTTTTTTTAAAAAGATTTTATTTATTTATTCATGAGAGACAATGAGAGAGACAGAGACAGAGGGAGAAGCAGGCTCCATGCAGGGGGGAGCCCGATGTGGGACTGGATCCCGGGTCTCCAGGATCATGTTCTGGGATGAAGGTGGCGCTAAACCGCTGAGCCACCCGGGCTGCCCATGTCCCTCTGGTTTAATAAAATTACCTCTTCGCACCAAAGACCTCTCCAGAATTCTTTCTGCCCGCATCCCACCTATGTTTTTCCTACATTGTCACCTCTGGCGCCAGTGGTGGCCGCTGCTCTAAGCCCACCCCAGCGTCGACTGAAGCCACTTCTTGTTTTCGGACATTTCAGGTGTTTTTAGCTTTTCTTCCATTGTAATATGTTCTAGATCCACCTTTTGAGGCCAGTGAGATCCTGAACGGTCCTGAAAGGGGTGGAAAGCCGATTGCAGGCTCTAGGGGGGAGCACAGGCCACAGTTAGGCCTTTTATTGTGAGATACTTTGTGACACGGATTGTGGAAAGCTGATAATACAGAGGCCGGTCCATAGAAATGTAGATTAATGGTGCCCAGCGGAACGCTGCTGCTTGTTTTTAAACCTCCACCTGCAAATTCATACCAGAATTCCTCCTTTCTCTACTGTGCACCATTCTTGGAACTCTTCTGAACCAGCTATAGCAGCTTAATTCGTGAGTGAAATAAAATGTTGACACATATTCACTTTATATCTATATATGATTATGTCCTCTTAAAATTATCTTTTACTATCTCCTAAGGGTTCACTTCTAAAATAGAATTGTTGGAGGAAAACAAACACATTTTGCATCTTAATTCATGTCGCCATATTGCCTTCCCTGCAAATAGCTCTGCTTCACACCCCCACCAAACAATGAGGAGAAAGCCTGTTCCCTCCCACTCTTTGCTTTACTCTCTGCAGTCTGATAGGTAAAGAATGCCACTGCTTATATTGTTATGATTGTGGTACTTTTTTTTTTTCTTAATGGAAAGTGATGTAGGAAACAAACACAGAAGAGGAATTATTAGATGTCCTTACTGCCTGCAGCCCACTGACAAGTCCTTGAGACAGGCAGCGGGACCCTCCTTGAAGGGGATACTGCCTCCGTGTTAATACTCTGCTGAGGGCGACAACAGGCAATCTTAGTCCGCCCCCCAGGATCCTGTACATGTCCTTTAAGGTATAGACATTCCTTTAGAAATTTCCTTTATCTCTAAATCCCCCAGGATAGTGTTGACAACCATCCCCCAGGCATATGGGCCACCCATAGCCATCGGAAGGGTCTCATGCTTCAGGTTTTATTAGAGGATAACAAATGACCTTTTCCCAACTGCAGCTAGCCCCCTCATGGTCATGGAAACCTTACTTCCAAATTCCTTAGAGCCATACCCTCCCTACCCGCCCTCCTCCCCCAATTTGAAAGTATATAACAGCCCCTCCTCACGACCTGGATGTGGCTCTTTCTGCCTACGGGTCCTGTTCCTGTGCTTTAATAAAATCAACTTTGTTGCCTCAAAGACATGTCCAGAAATCTTTCTTGGCCATCGGCTTCGAACCTTGACATCTTTCCTACATCAGAGAGTATTTTCTTAGCTCCAAGTGCCAGACAGTTCTCCCATAGGCTTTATTGGTGGTTCTCAAACTGTAAATGTAAATTGGAATCACCCAGGGAGTTGTAAAAACATGACTTTCTGGCCCTCCAACCTCCAGAGTTTCTGACTGAGTGGGTCTGGGGTGGGGCCTGAGACGTACATTTCTGGCAGCTTTCCCAGAGGTTGCTGGTCCAGGGAACCTCATGTTGGGAACCACAGTTCTCAGTGTTCTGGACGGGGAGTGACTGGGGTGTAAGACACAGCCTCTTGGGAAGTGGGCCAATGGGCTGGGCAGGCCCGGAGTTTGTTTGGGACCGAGATGGAGGTTGATGGGATCAGATACCAAACTAAGACATTTGCTACACTAAGCTGAAAGACATTTGAGACACAAGAGATGGAAAGAGAAAGGCCTTCTTGGAGCTTTCCTTATCCAATGACGAGGGGTGACCTCTCGGAAATAAGGCTGCCAGAAACTCCTCCTCCGGGCAGATCTACCCCCAGAAAGGAGAGCAAAACCTCTGCCAAATCCTTTCCCAGAAGAGTTGTATGGCCTTGAAGGGAGATGGAAGTCTACTCACAGCCACGTAGATAGACATTGTCACACACTGTCTCCCGTTCATTCTCCTGAAAATCATTTCTCTCTCCAGAGAGGCATTTGTTGCCCCATACATGCCTTCTTCCTTCTCCCCTCCACCTACTGACATGGAAGGTAAGCCCCCAGTTCTAATCACCCCCTTTGTCTTACTCATGTCTGAGTTCTCCTGTGGGTACGTGTGTTTGTTGCAGGTGGAAATAAAAGAGGTTTTTTTTCTTCTTGTTAATCTCCTTTGTCAGTTTAATTTGCTGTGCCCCAAGGACTGAGCCTGGGAGGGTAGAGGTAAAAGTTTTCTTCCTCCTCCCCAAGATCAAGAACTTGAGCTCATGGGCCATGGTCAGATTTTAGTTAGCATCATGCACACCTGCCTAAAACCCCATCCTGAAAAGCACCCCATGGTGCTGACATGTAAGATCATGATCCCTTCCCTAAGGGAACTCACATCCCGCAACTCAATTAATAAAAAGTGCAGTTCCTCCTGGAGGGTGGGTGAGAGCAGTGACTGGCAACATCTCTGAGGGAGCTTGTCAGGAGGCCCAGACCAGCCCAGGCTGGAGGGGTCACCTCAGAGCATCCATATTCTCACCCCTTCTAGAACCCCGAATTGATGGTCATATTTGGAGGTCCAGGCATTTCTCGATTCTGCTGAGTCCTGGAGGCACAGATGCAGAGCTCCCTGGGATGAGGCTTGTCTTGCAGAAGCTTGCACACCCACTCACTCTGGGCCTGGGGACACAGGATCTTAGGGGTTGCGTTCTTGCCTCCTCCCATTTTATGAAGGCTTCATCTGTCGGCCCTCTGACTAAGGGGCTGCCCAAGGGGCCGCAGGATTGGAGGCAGCAGCCTCCCCGTCCTCAGTCCCTCACCAGCAGATTTAGGAGTTGGAAGAAGGCAGGTGGAGGCCTCAGGGAAAAGGGGGAGGGGCCAGGCCTGCAGAACCAAGGGCTGTTGCTTTCCCCGCAGTGCCTGGGGGCAGGAGTGTGGGCCCCCAGGGCGGCTGACTTCCTCTTCCTTCTGCCTGGTGCCAGAAACTCCTGACCCAACAGAAGGAACAACTATGCTCAGCCTGGTGCCTTGCTATTGCTCTGTACACAAAGCAGCCTTGCCTCTCACATCCCACCAGGTTCCCCCAGTGCACCCCTACACAAGCAGTTAACGGGGCCTCTTCTAGCAAATTCCCAGGAACTAAGAGGAGAATGTAGACACCATCCTTATCTGTATCATTCTCCCATTGACCAAATCCTCTTCTTCCAAATTCTTTTTTTTATTCATTCATTTCATATTTTTAAAGATTTTATTTATTTATTCATGAGAGACACAGAGAAAGAGAGAGAGAGAGAGAGAGAGAGGCAGAGACACAGGCAGAGGGAGAAGCAGGCTCCATGCAGGGAACCTGACATGGGAACAGATCCCAGGACCCCAGGATCACGACCTGGGATGGAGGCAGATGTTCAACCACTGAGCCACCCAGGTGCCCCTATTCATTCATTTCAGACAGAAAGGATGAAGTGAGGCAGACAGAGAAGCAGACTCCCCACTGAGCAGGGACCCTGACATGGGGCTTGATTCCAGGACCCCGGGATCATGACCGGAGCCAAATGCAGATGTCTGACTCACCCAGATGCCCTTCTCCCAAATTCTTTACTTGCCACTCCAAATCCCATATTACCAACAAATACGTTCTAGAAGCTTCATAATTGAGATGATTTGTAGTTTTATAAAACATTATCTAGGGATCCCTGGGTGGCGCAGCGGTTTGGCGCCTGCCTTTGGCCCAGGGCGCGATCCTGGAGACCCGGGATCGAATCCCACGTCGGGCTCCCGGTGCATGGAGCCTGCTTCTCCCTCTGCCTGTGTCTCTGCGCCTCTCTCTCTCTCTCTCTCTGTGTAACTATCATAAATAAATAAAAATTAAAAAAAAATGTTTAAAAAAAATAAAAAACATTATCTAGAACAATGTTGGAATACTCTGCATGTCTGAGGCTCTTTTTAAAAAGTCTATCCTTAAAAAAAATAAAAAGTCTATCCTTGAGGAACCTGGGGGGCTCAGTTTGTTGAGCATCTAACTCTTGATTTCGGCTCAAGTCATGATCTTGGGGTTCTGGGGTCGAGCCCCGCATTGGGCTCTCTGCTTAGCAGGGAGTCTGCTTCTCCTTCTCTCTCTGCCTCTCCCCCTAGCCCCAGCTTGTGCTCTTTCTTTCTCTCTCTCTCTCTCTCTCAAATAAATAACACCTGTCCAGGTACAGAGCATCCCCACCGTGTCCTAACTCCCTCCTGGCAAACATACATAGACTTTGTGTCTGTACTTTTGCCTCTTCTGGACAGTTCATCTGAAAGAAATATCTTTTTTCTCCCATTTATTTATTTATTTATTTATTTATTTATTCATTCATTCATTCATTCATTCATTTTTAAAATATTTTTTTATAAAAGATTTTATTTATTTATTCATGAGAGAAACAGAGAGAGAGAGAGAGGCAGAGACACAGGCAGGGGGAGAAGCAGGCTCCATGCAGGGAGCCTGATGTGGGACTGGATCCCGGGACCCTAGGATCATCCCCTGGGCTGAAGGCAGGCGCCAAACCACTGAGCCACAGGGATCCGCTTTTTTCTCCCTTTTAAACCAATTTAAATTTTGTTAGGCACGACAGCATCACCATACATGTGAATCACTAGCTCACATCAGCGGGTGATGTGTTACTCAGAAAAGTATACACAGCCTTTGACCCAGCAGGTCTGGGGCTCACTGCTCACACATCCACACAAGGGGGCACGGTTGCATGTGCTGCACGTGTGCTGAGACATCACAGCAGCAAAAACTGGAATCCGGAAGTGTGGAGGCGGAGAAAATTAAGGCCATTCCACCTTAAGTTCAGCGTTAGCACAAGTACAGCCATCCCAGGCCCCTGTGAATAAGCTGAACTTTACCTTACTTCAGTTACAGGAAAAAACAGCCTAACACCTTTGAAAGCCCCTATTAGAATGAAAACAGAGCTCAATGCCCTTGAAAGCCCCCTATCAGAATGTAAACAGAACTTGAGGAATTGCTCCAGCCCTTCTGGAGGTCCCCTAGACCAGCCCATAAAACTCAGCTAGAACCCACCTCGGGGGTCCAAGTCCCTGCTCCCCAGTGTCGGGTACACTTGGACCCAAGCTCGAGCTTGCAAATAAACCCTCTTGTGTTTGCATCGGTGTCGGCTCCTTGGTGGTTTCTCGGATTCGCAATCTTGGGCACAACATTTGGGGGCTCGTCCGGGATCCGAGAGACCTCGCCCCAGGACCCCATCCGGAGGGTTTCACGCATCGTGAGCGCACTCAACTTTTTCTACCTTTTGCGCGCATATTCTCTGAGAGCTCTAAACTGTATTTTCACCTATAGGAATTCCAATCTGTATTAGGTCGATTATGGCTTAGGCAGACACGCTGGTGGGCCAGCGGCCAGGGGGTCTTGAGTCGTCCCTTGCCCCCGCCGGGAGGACGGGGTCCTCATCTGTAAGGAGGGCCAACTGCCAGCCCTTTGGGATACTTTCTGTTTTGTCTCCGCGGCCGCACTGGAATGTTTGTCTGTGTTACTGTGTCCTTGTTAATCGTCTTTACTGTCTGTGTCTTGGTGTGGATTGAGGACATAATGGGGCAGACACAAACCACCCCCCTGTCCCTTATGCTCTCCCACTTCTCGGACGTTAGAGAAACAGCTCATAATCTGAGCACAGACATACGGAGAGGGAAATTTCAAATTTACTGCATGTCAGAATGGCCAACCTTTGACGCAGGATGGCCCCGAGAAGGAACTTTTCACCTACCTATTATCTTACAGGTTAAGGCTGTGATCTTCAGGGATAAACTGGACGGCCACCCTGACCAGGTGCCCTACATCCTGGTCTGGCAGGACATGATCAAGAATCCCCCTCCTTGGCTAAAACCAATTTTACCCTCTGACGAGACTGGCGGACAGCCGATGTTCTATTGGCCGTTCTCCACCAGTGATTTATATAATTGGAGAACCCAGAATGCAAAGTTCTCTTATAATCTGAGAGATCTAATCGGGCTTTTAGATACTGTTCTCTTTACCCACCAGCTTACTTGGGACGACTGCCGACAGCTCTTGCAGGTTCTCTTCACCACCGAAGAGAGAGAACAAATTCAGGTGGAAGCCCGGAAGTCTGTCCTGGTTGAGGACAGACAGCCGACTCAAAACCCAGACCTCATAAACGCTGCCTTCCCTTTATCCCGCCCCACCTGGGATCACAACTCGACTGAAGGTAAGGAGAGACTCCAGGTCCACCACCAGACTGCTGGCAGGTCTCAAGGCTGCCGCGCACAAGCCTACCAATCTGGCCAAGGTCTATGGTGTGAGACGGGGTAAGGATGAGAGTCCAGCAGCCTTCTTAGAGAGAGTCATAGAGGCTTTTAGGCAGTACACCCCTATGAACCCAGAAGCCCCGGAAACAAAGGCTGCAATTATCCTGGCCTTTGTTAACCAGGCCGCTCCGGACATTAAAAGGAAATTGCCAAGAGTAGGGAGACTGGGAGAGAAGAGCTTGCAGGACTTAGTAATAGTGGCAGAATGAGTCTATAATAATAGAGAAAGTCCGGAAGAGCAACAAACCAAACTAAGTGACCGGCAGACCCTAAACCTGGCCAAGATCCTGCTGGCCACAACCATGGACGACCCGGAGGCACCTCAAGAAGCTGGCTTCAGGGACAGGTAAGGAGGATGGCCCTGGTTCCCCATCGGGAGCGCCCTAAGATGAACAAAAACCAATGTGCTTATTACAAAGAAAAGGGCCACTGGGTGAGAGACTGCCCTAACAAAAGATCTAAGGCCCTTGCCAAGATCTTGGAAATGGAGGACCTGGACAATTAGGGGAGTTGGGGTTCGGCACCCCTCCCCGAGCCCAGGGTAACTCTCAGAGTGGAGGGGCAACCCGTTGAATTCCTAGTGGACACTGGGGCACAACATTCGGTTTTATTACAACCCCAAGGGAAATTGGCAAGAAGACTTGATGGGTGCAAGGGGCCACGGGCACCAAACAGTACTCATGGATGGACTACCCGAAGAGCTGTGGATCTCGGCATGGGCTGGGTATCCCACTCCTTCATGGTCATCCCTGAGGGTCCCTACCCGTTGTTATGTCGGGATTTGCTCAGCAAGATGGGGGCACAAATTTGCTTCTACCCCAAAGGGGCAAAAATCCTAAACAAGGAGGGGAACCTGATTCAGGTGCTTATCCTGAGTTTAGAAGACAAATATCATCTCCACCAAACACCCTCAGCCCCAATGACTGACATTGACCGTTGGACGCAGGAATTTCCCCAAGCGTGGGCAGAAACTGGGGGAATTGGGCTGGCCCGGCACCTACCCGCCATATACATAGAACTAAAGCTGGGGACAGACCCTGTCAGGGTCCGCCAATGCCCCATGCCTCTTGTCTCCCTAACCCAGACTGGGACCCCAACCTGCATGACTGCATGACTGTCAAGAAATTTTGGCACAGGTGCACGGAATCAGCTGATCTCCAGGACCAGCCACTGCGGAATGCGGATGGCAGCAGTTTCATCCGAGAAGGAATCAAATATGCGGGGGCAGCTGTAACCATGGAAACGGAGACCCAATCGGGGGCACCGACCCTGCCGGACACCCCAAATTACACTGATGCTGACTTAGACTGGATCAAATGCTTGCCCATGACCCAGTTGCTTGAGTGGCTGGTGGAGGGCTGCAGACTCCAGCATCATCCTGCCAGAGGAACTAGGACGGCGAGGCCTATCCAGAATGCATCGGAGTACTCCTATGGGAACAAGGAAGATGGGAGACCTCCTATGACATGCAAAGATCACTATTAAAGACTCTCGAGCAAAGATCGAGCAGATTGTGACAAGCTGCCACGCATGCCAGTTAACTAATGCCACCGCCCATGGATCTAACCCGGGCACCCGCCTCCGAGGGGACTGCCCAGGAGCCTACTGGGAAGTGGACTTCACTGAGGTAAAACCTGGAAAATACGGATACAGGTATTTACTAGTGTTTGTAGATACATTTTCAGGGTGGACAGAGGCATTTCCCACCAAACATGAATTAGCACAGACTGTGACCAAGAAACTGCTGGAAGACCTCTTACCGAGGTATGGTTTTCCTGTTAGAATTAGATCAGACAACGGCCCAGGATTCATCTCTAAGGTAACACAGGGAGTCGCACTAGTACTTGGGGCAGATTGGAAATTACATTGTGCATATAGGCCCCAAAGCTCAGGACAGGTAGAGAGGATGAACAGAACATTAAAGGAGACCTTAACTAAATTAGCCCTGGAGACTGGTGGGGACTGGGTGACTCTCTTCCCCTTCACCCTATATAGGGTGAGGAACTCTCCATATAAGTTGGGACTGACCTCCTACGAGATCATGTTCGGCCTTCCTCCACCTATTATCCCCAATTTAAAACTGAGGTGCTTGCTGAGTTTGATGATCACCAACTCCTTTTCTCCCTCCAAATGTTACAACGAACCCATGAGCAGGTGTGGCCTAAGCTGAGGGCCCTCTACGAGACTGGGCCACCCCTGGACCCCCATCCATATCGGCCGGGTGACTGGGTGTATGTGCAGAGATACCAACACCGGACACTTCAACCTCGCTGGAAGGGACCCTACATCGTGATCCTGACCACTCCCACCGCTCTCTAGGCCGACAGGATTACTCCCTGGGTCTACTACACCCACATCCGGCCAGCTGACCCACACGCTGTTCTCAAGGACTTTGTTCCAGAATGGAAAGGCCAACCAGAGAAGGATAATCCCCTAAAGCTAAGACTGCACCGTTCTCACTTATTTCCCACCTCCAAGACTCCCTAGTCTGAGTTTGTCTTTCAAAACAGAAGGGATTAGACTTAGTCTTCTTACAACAAGGGGGGTTATGTGCTGCCTTAAACATGCAATGTTGCTTCTTCCCTGGGATGTAAACGGGAATGAGAACAGCAACAAGGTTGGTTCGAATCCTGGTTTAATCATTCCCCCTGGCTCACTCTGTAGACCAACCTGGACCCATGAATGGGGTCCTTCCTTAGGTTCCTCTGAGATGGGGAAATGTGGAGGCCGAGAAAATTAAGGTCATTCCACCTTAAGTTCAGCGTTAGCACAAGTACAGCCATCCATCCCAGGCCCCTGATAATAAGAGCTGAACTTTACCTTACTTCAATTACAGGAAAAAAACAGCCTAACGCCTTTGAAAGCCCCATATTAGAATGAGAACAGAGCTCAATGCCCTTGAAAGCCCCCTATCAGAATGTAAACAGAACTTGAGAAATTCCTCCACCCTTTTTGGAGGTCCCCTAGACCAGCCCATAAAATTAAGCTGAAACGCACCTTGGGGTCTAAGTCCCTGCTCCCCAGTGTCGGGTACACTTGGACCCAAGCTCGAGCTTGCAAATAAACCCTCTTGTGTTTGCATCGGTGTCGGCTCCTTGGTGGTTTCTCGGATTCACAATCTTGGGCACAACAGTAAGAACTCGCTACTGAGGAATCCACAGAACCATCTCGAAGGGCTAAGTGATGGGAGTATGTGTGGCCCTTGGAAAGAACGTAGATCACAATGCTCTGACTGGGGACGTTGTCTGACTGTCATAAGGATCATGTAGTGATGTGTCATAGGAACAGGAACATATTTTACAACCTAGAATAAAAACCAAAGCAAACAGAATGAAACAGAGACCCACAGGCAGAAAGATCTATAAGACCACCGGGGATGCTTCCCTGTGCGCCCCAGGGCCGCCAGAGCATCAGTGGGTCCCGGTGCTGGGTGATCACAACTGTAAGCAGACAGGAGTGTGAGGTTCTGGTGACTGTCACTGAGGAGTGTGTTTGGTCTCCAGGACCAAGCAGCTTCCTCCGCAGGCAGGGAGGGTGGTGATGGATTCATCGCCCAAGGAGCCTTGGCTTCCCCTGGCACCGGGTAGGACCCAGAAGCTCATGGGCTGCCCCAGCTCCCTTCAGGACTTGAAGAGCACCCCACTCTTCTTTTTTAAAAATGGAATCCTCTCTCTTTTTTTTTAAGATTTTATTTATTTATTCATGAGAGACCCAGAGAGAGGCAGAGACACAGGCAAAAGGAGAAGCAGGCTCCTTGTGGGGAGCCCGATGCCTGACTCCATCCCAGGACTCCGGGGTCACGACCTGAGGGGAAAGCATACATTCAAGCTTTGAGCCCCCCGGGCGCCCCTCACCCCACTCTTGTAGGACAAAACCCCAAACCTTCCCATGGAGAACCTTGTGTTGGGGACCAAACCGTGTCCCCTAGACCGTGTCACACGTTGGAATCTAACCACCAACCACCGTGGAGCAGGTCCCTACCGGGGGGCCAGGTGAAGGGACGTTGGTAGGGTCACTTGGTCATCACTGAGGGTCTAATCCCGCACGACCGCTTGCCTTACACACGGGGACGCGGGCAGGGAGGCACCAGCTGTGGGAGGGCGCTGCGAGGCCCCCGGGGGAGGCGGCTGTCCCAACCATGACAGGCCTGCACCCACCGTCGCCCGGCCTGGGGAGCCAGCCCTCTCCATGCAGGGTCTCGGGCCGAGGCTGCGTCTGTCGCTGTGGGAGGCGCCTGGGCCAGTGTCTGCGCGGGGGTGGGCAGGTGCCCCGGCCCCACCTGCAGACAAGCCCGTGCCCTGGGCGCTCACAGGACCACCGGACGGGGCTGTGCTCACCGGCGCGCAGCTCTGCTCCTCCAGGGACCCAGCGGGCCCTTCCCGCCAGTAGGGCCGGGCCTCTTCCCCTTGTGCCCGAACCACGGGCTCCCTCTGCGCCCCCGGGTCGGGCGGTGGAGGGTCGGGCTGGTGTGTGGCTCACTCGCACCGCCTCCCCCTGCCCGCCCCCTGCCCGGGACCCTCAGGTGGGGGCCCCACAGGGTTTACGGCTGTCGGGTCTCGGCTCACATTCGGTCTCGCATGTTCTTGTTGGTTCGTGTTCTCTAACCCTTTATAAAAACTAGGACGACCTTCCGACGACATTCCGAGGCTCCCAGGCCGCCCGGCCCTCTGACCGCCTCTGGCCGGAGCGCAGATGGGAGGCTTCCCCCTGGAATTTGGGTTTGGGAAGGACCGGAAGGGATTATCGTCGGAAGTAAAGGGGAGGCGCAGGGATGCAGCTGGGGTGTCCTTCGGAGGCAGCCGAGGAGGCCTCCAGCCCAGATGGAGCTTGGCCTGCAGGCCACCCAGCAAAGCCCCGGCTGCCAGCCCCAGGGCCGGGTGCGGAGCCGGGTGCGGAGCCAGGCGCCAGGCGCGGGCCGCCGGGCAGGGCTCTCCAGCCTCTCCGGCGGGAGGGACTCATCCCCGCGGAGACACTCGGGGGCGCAGCACTGAGCTGTCCCGGGCGCCGACTGCAGAGATACACAGGCAGCTCCCCGGATGCTCAAGCAGCGGCCGCAGAGCCCTCAACGCAACACCTGCCGCGCAGCCAGCCCCTCGCCCAGCGCGGCTCGGCAGTAGCTGGACTCGACCCCTGGATCCCGCAACGCTCAGCGGAGTCGCAGACGCGGTCCTGGGAGGTTATGTGCCGAATGCTCCGTGTAACGGTCTCCAAGTGACACCACTTTGGAGATGGACAAGGACTGGGGGTGCGGAGAGGACGTGGGAGGAGGTGGGGAGGCCGAAGAGGCCCCGGCAGGGCCCTGCAGGGGCTGCACACACTCTGTGCTGGTGGACGGTGAACCTACTCGAGGGTCAGAGGGCAGCACGGCCGCACACATGTGCGGACACACACGTGCAGGCACACTCACTGGAGAGCAGCCAAGCCCCCACCTCGGCCGTGGTGGTGGCAGCTGCGTTCCGGGTCAGCGTACTGTGTTGTGACAGTCGCAAGGTGTTGCCACTGTGGGAAACTGGACCAAGGGGACGGGCATCTTGGTATTATTATCTTTTTAAGTTTACTTAAATAATTTCTATACCTAATGTAGGGTTTCTTTTTTTTTTTTTTAATTTTATTTATTTATTCATAGAGACACACAGAGAGAGGCAGAGGGAGAAGCAGGCTCCATGCAGGGAGCCCGATGTGGGACTCGATCCCAGGTCTCCAGGATCACGCCCCGGGCTGCAGGCGGCGCTAAACCGCTGCGCCACGAGGGCTGCCCTAATGTAGGGTTTCAAACCCATGACCCAGAGACCAGGACCTGAGCTGAAATCAAGAGTCAGACACTTAACCCACTGAGCCACCCAGGTACCCCAATAAAACTTTCTTTTAGGTAAACTCTACCCCCAATGTAGGGCTCGAACTCAGGTCCCAAGAGGAAGTCGTGCGCTCCTCTGACTGAGCCTCCCAGGCACCCCTGGGTTATTGTCATGACTGCATGTGAAGGTACAATTATTTCTATAAAAATGCAAAACCCACAAAACCATTGCATGAGGTTCCCAGGGGCTGCCACAGCCAAGTACTGCAGCTGGGGGGGTTGGAACAACACAATGGATTTTCTTCAGTCCCAGGCCAGGTGTTGGAAATCCATGCACATGTGAGGTCAGTCTCTAGGATTCCCATAGGGTCCGTATCCCAAGGTTGTCCTCAGCTTCTGCTTGGCCGGGAGACCTTGGATCGGGGCCCCAATCTCTGCCTCTGCCTGTGTGTCTGCAGCTCATCTCTCTCCCGCCTACCAAGGTCACCGGCCGCCGTTGGATTTAGGGCCTGAGCTCATCCAGTGTGACCTTAATTTAATTGCATCCGCACAGACCTTATTCTCAAATGAAGTGCCATTCACGGGTCGGATCTTCACCATATCCTCCTGAGGGGGCAGCATTCAACCCCTGACAACCGGTGTCAGGGGCATATGTACCCAGTAAAAATGGCCTGTTGTCCCTCCCAGGCTCTATCCTTGCAGATCAGAGGCTGCTCCTGGTGGTGCACAGCCCTGGGCCTGGAGTCTGCCTAAGTCATGCAAATTCGTGCACACAGTGGACTTGGGCTGTAGATGAATAGAACGTGTCCTGTAAATGCATGATGCAAAATGTGTCGGCCATTCTGATGGACAGGATGCAAACTCACATCTCTTCAGAGATGGGGAGGGAGGAGGGGCAGAGTCAGGGGGCCGGCGTGGGGGGGAGAAGCAGAGTCCCCAGGAAGCACGGGGCTCAATCCCATGACACCAAGGTTGTGACCTGAGCCCAAGGCAGCAGTCAGATGCTCAACCACCCAGGCACCCGTCCTTACAAACTCATTGTATTTTATTTATTTATTTATTTATTTATTTATTTATTTATTTATTTATTTAATATTTTAATTTATTCATGAGAGACAGAGAGAGGCAGAGATATAGGCAGAGGGAGAAGCAGACTCCCTGCGGGGAACCTGATGTGGGACTTGATCCCAGCACCCCGAGATCAAGCCCTGAGCCAAAGGCAGACAGATGCTCAACCGCTGAGCCACCCGGGTGTCCCTAAACTCATTTTTAAATGTTACTGAATTTATAGTGGAGTTTGGGTCCCTCGGAACTTTCTCCTTCCATAAATGACCAGATTACAGCTGCATCTACCTGACAGGCCATGACAATTCCTGATGTTAAACATGGACTCCGACTCCATACTCAAACACTGCATGAGCCGCACTCCCTGTGTCCCACAACCTCTAAGGTAAACATGGGATGCTCTAGCTCAGTGACATGGGCTCCTGTGGGGCCTTGGACCCAGAGGGCAAACTGTGATGACAACCCAGCCACTTCCCATGGGGGTACTCCTGGCCAGTAGCCCGTCTCTCACCACGGTTGCAACTAGAAGTCCTGCCACATCAGGATGACCCACAGGTAACAGGTTACAGGCGCCTCTGGCCCGAATGGATGCCCCGCCGGGGAGGGATGTGTCTTGCTCCCATAAAACGACCCTGGCAGAGCTACTCTTGTGTATCATGGCCTTTAGGGGATTTGGGCTGGAACAGGTCTCTGAGTTTTGTGGGGCATGGAAATGGGGATCTCTGGGAATCCCAGCGTGCCAGCAGGGAGACGGGAGGCATCGTGCCCTGGGCTGGGGTTACTGGGGGCTTCCCCAGGAGTGAGTCATAACCTCAGTCAGTGAGCAGAGAAGCACAGCACCTCGGTGCCCCTCCCCCCAGAAGGAAGCACCAGGGGCTTGAGGATCTTCCTGGGGCAGTGGGCGGGGGGGTGGGGGGTGTCACTGATTCAGGGACCAGGACCTGCACCTGCAGCCAAGGGGCAGATCTTGGAGTCGGGGCCCCTGTGTAAGCCGGGCTTGGCCTGGGGGACTGAGGGGGGTGTCACAGGAGCCCAAGTGTCTCCTTGGAAGATCAAGGGGTTTGGGGTGGGCAAGTGCCCTTCCCAAGCCCTGAGACTGCCGACTGGTTGGAAACGACGGTCCCTATGATGTCTTCTGCGGCGTGAGAGGGCGCAGCGGTCATCTGAGGGCTCCGGGGGCCAACACCGGTCACTGTGTCACAGCGGCCCCGTGGCTCAGGATCTGGTCCTCATCCAAGGGCTCTGGGCCCCAGGCAGCCAGGCAGGCCCCTGCGACCCACCTGGGCGTCACCACCTCCCGACCATAGGTCACTTCCAGCACCATCCCCCTGTCCCTCCCTGTGGCCTCCCTCCACCCCCCAAATTCCTATCACTGCCACAGGCTGGCCCCATGCACCGTCCACACTACAACCCGTGGCACTTTCCACATGTCATTCGACAGTTGATGTGGGACCATGTGCTCAGCATCCATGTGTCCTGGCAGCCAGGGGCACACTGCGGACCCCCACATGCCGCCACTGGGGCTGCGCACTGAGCAAATGACGGAGGGAACCCGACGGAAGGTCTTGTTGACAGCTGAGCAGGACACTCACCACGACCAAAGGCTGGTCTTTGCGACTTCTCAGTCTGCTCCCGGGGATCCACAGGGGTGACACCTCACAGAAGGGCCCTCCAGATGTTTCCTGGGGGCGGACCACACACCCTCAGGACCAGGAGACAGCGCTGGGGGCAGGGAGTCCAGCACCAGCTCCATGAGCCCGGCCCTCCCTGCTCAGAGCCCAGGGAGGATGAGCTCACCTGGGCCCCCACCCAACCGTTGACTCAGAGCCTCTCCCGTGGGGGTGTGGGTGCTGCACCCACGGTGAGTTGGCAGCCCCGGCGCAGAGTGAGTCTCCCGCTGCCCGGAGCACGGGGCTCCCCAGGGATGGCCGACCTTCCCGTACTGGACCTGCCAGAGCCCGGGCAGGGGCAGGGCTTCTGGGACTGGACTGGGAATTACCTGCGGGTCACACACACCCCTCCCAGGCCCGAGCGAGGGTGACACAGCGGTGACCTCCGCCAGGTCCTTGACCTGTGGGTGGCTGGGGGGCCAGCTGGGTGGCCGGTAGGACACGGACTATTGCCTTGGGGCCGTGGCCTCTGCAGGGGCGGCCAAGGTTGGAGCTCTGGGCCCGAGGTCAGGGTGACGGCCTCAGGCCTTATGGGTGCCTCTGTCCAGGACTCCCCGGCTGGTGTCCCACGGGCCTGGGCAGACCAAGGAGCCTAGGGCTGTCACATGCACGCACACTCACGCCCACACATGTACATGCACTGGAACATGCACACGCTGACACCCACAGACACACACACCTACACACATACACACACTGGCAAATGCTGACACCCACACACTCCCCACACTAACACACACGTACACACACCCACGCATGTATACACACTGACACATGCACACACTAGCACACATTCACATGCACAAGCACACGCTCACAAGTGTTTATACACACACGTGTACACAGATCAGCACACACAGAGTCATGTACCTACTGGTGCACACACAGGCACACTCACACATGTATACACACACAGAGGCACACTCACATGTACACATTGGTGCACACACATAAATACACACAATGCCCACACAGCAGCACACACCCACCCATGCATACCCCTGTACACATGTGCTTTCACACATAATCACAACATTCAAACACACATGCATACACATGTACAAACAGATGAATAAGTAACACTAGCACTCGACAGTGAACTGCGTGGCTCATCACTGCGGTTTGGGGACAGTGGGGTCCGCATAGCAGCAGCCTAAGGTGCGACTCTACATAACATCCTTTTAACAGTAATGCTTTGAGATGTGACAGTAACGTGAGCCCAAAGTAAACATGCAGACGTGACAGGTGCATCCTATACCCCAAAGGCAGTCGCTGTCCGTCTGAAAATGTCTCACACACGACTTGGGAACGGGAACAAGCCCTGGGATTTTTCCTGTCACAAAGGGGGCACGCCGAGTGTGCATGTCCTTGCTGCCGCGGGGGTGGGCCATGCCATCTCCTGGAAGCCCTCCGGGAGGTGCTGTCCTGTTACCCTCCCGGTGGGAGGGCCTCCTGCTGTTTGGACACGCCTGCCCATCCCCCAGAGCAGGTGCCCAGGTTGCGGGGTGAGGGCAGGGGCAGCGAGTGGGGACGACGGAGCCAGGCACTGCCTTCCAGGAGCTCTCAGGGGGTCGGGACACATGCCCTCCTCCTGCTAACTTGTATCTTTATTTAGGATTTTTTTTCTTTTTCCTTTCGCTTTGACTGTAGTAAAGTACACATAACATTTACCCCTGTGACATTTTCATGTGCACGTTTCAGGGGCGATAAGGACACTTACGTTGTTGCACGGCCACCACCCACCACGGAACATCTCCCTGGTCCCAAGTGGAACCTTTGCCCTGGTGAACGCTCACCTGTGTGTGAACCTGGCTCCTCCAAGGATGGTTTGGCCGTGGTCACACAAGGCGTTGCTGTCCTGGGCCTGGCCCGGGTCACTCAGAGGGAGTCCAGACCTCAGGCCTGATGTCCGGAGCATGTCAGAGGCCCCGTCCTGCTCTGGCTGATGACCCACCCGCGTGTGCTCTCACTGTTCTTCCTTCCTGGCCACCCACCCCCCTGGACCTGGACGCGGGCCCAGGGCTCCTCCCCTCCTTCACCCCCCCATCCCCTCCCTCCCAGATGTCCTAGGCCTGCGGATCGGCTCAGGGGGCACTCAAAGCAACGGCTCACACAGCTCACACCTGGTGACGCTTGAGCACCACTCAGCTGCTGGTGGGGGAGGGAGCCCTGCAGGTGCCGCATGTGTGTCCCGCCCCCTCATCCCACAGAGACCAGGATTCCTGGGGGTCAAGGCCTCTGGCCCCTCCCCCAAGCCAAGGCAGAGGCTGTGACCTTGCACCGCAGCTCCAGGAAGGGTCCTGGGTGCCCAGTGAGTGGCCTCCGCCCGGCCTGACCTGTCCCCTCAGAGACGGCCTCCTGGCTGCCGGGATCTGGGGAAACTGGGTGTGCCCACGTGCACGGTCACTGGGGCCTCGGGAGCCCTGGGTGCAGGGCTGGTGGGGTCAGGCCCAGAGCTGGGGACAGAAGCCCTTCTGGGAGGCCCTGGGCTTCAAAGCCCAGTTCTGCCGAGTGACACGCCCGCCACACTTGCTTCTGGAATGGCCAGGTGAACCTGCTTGCCGTCCCTGCCCTGACTCACTGCGTTGGCCTCTCCGGCCCCTCCCGCTGCCCCCACACAGGAGCTGTTCACGGCGCCCTAGTTAGCTGCCCCTGCCCCCCATTCCTGCAGCCCAGGCCTGGAGGGGAGCCACCCCCACCTCCCCAGCCCCTAAAGAAACCTGTCCCTGCCCTGTGGGCGTCCCTCTGCCTGGGAGGCTGTCAGTCACTGACACCCTTGTTGGTTCCAAGTAGGTGGTTTGCTCTCGGGCTGGGACGCAGGGACCCGTCCAGGGAGGAGGCTACCCCAGAAGAGGGGAGCAACGGCAGAGGCACAGTGACCCAGGTTGCCCACAGACACACCTGGGGGAGGTGAGGAGGGGGCTAGAGGTCAGGTCTCTGCTCCCTGTGGTGCTTCTCCCGCCAGCCAGCCTCAGAACCCACTTCCAGCACATTCTGTCCAGGACGGTCCCTCGATGGGGCATAGTACCTCCTCCATGCGGCCCGGGGGCGTCTGTCCCACCTCGGCCCAGCACTGCCCACTCCTGGCCCTGCTCCCAGGCTCCCCTTCCACTGCTGGCCCCATCGGGAGCCAGGCCCCATGACTGCACAGCTGCAGGTGCTGCGAGCGGGAGCAGGGATACCAGCTGCCTCGGTTCAGGTTATTTCTCCCTGGAGACCCACGAGCACCCCAGGCTGTGAAGGTCAGGTGTGCACTCCTGCCGTCTGGTCAGCTCCATCCTGCAGGGCAGTCCCCAGCGCCCTTCGTGTCCCCGGGGCAGGGGGCAGGGAGGTAAGCTGCCAGACCCACCTGGTGCTGGGTCCCCTGCCACTGCCAGCAGGAACACAGACCCCGGCTTGGACCCAGGGCCCGTCTTCTGCCTGCATCTAGAAACCAGGCTGGCTACCTGGCTCTTGTCACTGTGGGTGAAGCATTGTCCATTCATGCTCCCAAAGGGCAGACATGTCCGGGGAGAGAGCAGGGCAGCCTTCTCCCGAAGGGGCTGGGCAAGCAGGGGCATGGGCAGCATCCACCTGCAGAAAGTTCTAGAAGAGGATGGAGACTACTGGGCCCAGAGCAGGCTTCACCCCTTGCTGTTCTCAGCAGACCCCGAACCGAGGCCCTCAGCTGAATGGAGCAACAGTGTGCAGGCTGGGGGCCCACGTTGGGGGGTGGGGGGGTCCTGCAGTGGCCTGGTTGTGTGGACAACACTCTTCCTGCAGTGGGTGCTGGAGCACAGCATAGCTGGGAGAGCCGCCCAGTGAGGGGGGCACCCACAGCGGGGGGTGGGAGGGCGGCAGGTGAGGGAGCACCCAGTCCCTCCGCTTCTGTGGGAGCTGGGTCTCTGTGACAGCTTCCCCTTCCCGGCAAGCCCTGCGAAGGTCGCTGCCCTGCCCAGACCCAGGATGCCCCCCAGGGACACCCACTGTCCTGACCTAAACCAATCCCCAGAGAGTGAGGCCCCAGGTGGGTGGGGGGCCTGGGATCCCCTGCAGCTTCTTTGTCGAGCCCCACCCCTTAGCTGGGTGCCCCTGCCGGTGACTGGTGTGCCCCTGTGGACCTGGGGTGCACCTCCTCGGCTCCTGGTACATCGAGTGGGTCCCAACCTGGATTGGGTGCCCAGGTGGCCGGAAACGCTCGCACATCCAACACGTGCAAAGTCTTCACCCCGGCGGAGGACGTCACCAGCTCTGTGATGGAGCAGTGTTTCCTGCTGAGGGTTCAAGACCTGGGCTAAGGCGCCAAGAAAGGTCATTTTGTACATTAAATACGCATCAGGCTTACGTTTTCTCTTATTTGTTTTTTTTTTCTAAGATCTTATTTATTCATGAGACACAGAGAGGCAGAGACACAGATAGAGAGAGAGGGGGAAGCAGGCTCCCTTTGAGGACCCTGATGCGGGACTTGATGCCAGGACCCTGGGGTCACACCCGGAGCCGAAGGCAGATGCTCCACCACTGAGCCACCCAGGTGTTCCTCCTTTATTTTTATTTTTATTTTTTAAGATTTTATTGATTTATTCATGACAGAGAGAGAGAGAGAGAGAGGCAGAGACACAGGCAGAGGGAGAAGCAGGCTCCATGCAGGGAGCTCGATGTGGGACTCGATCCTGGGTCCCCAGGATCACACCCCAAGCCAAAGGTGGCACTAAACCGCTGAGTCACCGGGGCTGCCCCTCCTTTATTTTTTAATGAAAAATAAATCAACACAGAACCCTTCATTTCTCCCTGTGGAGTCGACCTTAGGGTCCACTGGCTCCATGGAGCCCGCGGAGAGGACCTTTAAGATCCTGGGAAGGTGGGACCGGGACTGGGGTGGGGGGCTGATCTGCCTTGGCACCGTCTCCGTGAACGGCCATTCCCGCGGTGAGTGCGGTGAGGCCTGTGGTGTGCTGCCCACGCCGCCCTCTGGGGCTGGCCCACCAGTGGCGCTGCCTGCAATTCCTTCCCGGTTCTGGGGAAATACAGATGTTTCTCCGAATCCCAAGAATCATCATTTGAGAAACCGGTAAGACAGGAAAAAGGACTGTGATTCCCTTAGGACAATTAGAGCCTAAGCTCAGCATAAGGATGGGCTGGCTGGGGACACCCCTGGTGCCGACGCACAGGCTGGAGTGGAAATGGCAGGCATGGCAGGGATGAGTTGGGGAACTGGGTGTGGGTGTGGGAGCGGGAGTGACATGGGCACCCTCCCCGGGAGCCGCTGTCGTCATGATATGCCTGATGGGGCCTGGGTGCTGCCACCGTGAGTCATGCCTGCCCGCAGCAGCCCTGGCTAGCCTGCCTCCGACCCCGAGGGGGGACGCCCGCCCCCCAGGAACCCCTGGCCTCCAGGTCCTGAGGTGCGGGAGGGAGGGTCCCGTGCTGGGAGACCATTCCCAGGTGGCCAGAGCCTACCCTGTGACCGCCCCCGGTTGGAGTGTCTGCCGCAGGTCCTCTGATGCGCCAGTAACACACTGTTCATTATTAGACCAAACTTTTTAGATTTTCCACGATGCGGAGTCAGGCGTCTGAGAGATGCTGGCATGACCGTGGGAGACCTAAGGGAACCATCCACAGGGAGCCAGGTGTTCAGTGCCGCATCTTCAAAACAGAAAGCCTCAAATGTTTCCCATGACCCTATCACAGAAAAATGGTGCCTTATTGTTACGGGCAACCAGCAGTGCTTAAGGCACGGAAATAGGGGGTAGTGAAAACGCCCGAGAACGTGATTCCGGGAAGGCACCGGGGCAGAGATTCCGACTTCTTCCCGGATCTGGACCATGAGCACCTGCCAGGTCCTCACTGCCTCCATTCCTGCCACCTCCCTGGCCCCGCGGGCCCTGTGTTGGCGGGGGGAGGCCGTAGGGTGAGGCCTGGGCGGGTGCGGGTGTGTGCAGGTGGTGCGCGCAGAGCGGGCCTTCCTGCAGGACACGCAGGTGCGGTGGGGGCGGCTACAACAGGGTGGGCGCACCTGGCTGGGTGGGCCACACATGCCACACGCTCTTCCCCGCCCCCACCGTCCGCAGAGCACGGCCCAGGTGGGGGAGCCATCAGACAGGGTGCCATAGGTCACTGAGCCCACGGCTCCCCGCCAGCTGCAGCCCTGCCTCACTTGGGGGTGCCCGGGGAGCCCCAGGCCTGAGCGGCTGCTCCGAACTGCCTGGTTCCAGCCCTGCATGTCTGCTCCTTCAGGTAATAAAAACATTTTGATTTCTGGGGGCACCTGGGGGGCTCCGTCGGGGAAGCCTCTGCCTTCAGCTCAGGTCATGGTCCTGGGGTCCTGGGATCAGGCTCCATGGGGGGAGGGGAAGGACTATGGTGCCATCCAGTGAGGGGCCATGCTGGGCAGGCCCCCGGGTGCCTCCCACCCCAGCTTCCTGAGACAGGGTCCCTTCGGCACCTGCTCCTTCCTGCCTCCCTGTGTCCCCCCCTTGGCTCGTGCTCTGGCACGGCCCTGCTTCCCCATGAGCCCCAGGTCTTCATGGGTTAGACCCAGGGCTCTTGTTGGGGCTCCTCCCTCCAGTCCTGCATGGGAGGGCACAGGTGCATTCGTGAGGACGGTGACGGTCGGAGCTGTGGAGGCCGAGAAAATTAAGGCCATTCCACTTTAAGTTCAGCGTTAGCACAAGTACAGCCATCCCAGGCCCCTGTGAATAAGCTGAACTTTACCTTACTTCAGTTACAGGAAGAAACAGCTTAGAGCTTGACGTCCTAGAAAGCCCCATATTAGAATAAAAACAGAGCCCAAGCCAAGGGCAGGAAGCCCCTATTAGAATGAGAACAGAGCCCAAGCCAGTGGCGGGAAGCCCCATATTAGAATGAGAACAGAGCTCAAAGCCCTTGAAGGCCCCATATCAGAATGTAAACAGAACTTGAGGAATTGCTCCACCCCTTCTGGAGGTCCCCTAGACCAGCCCTTAAAACTAAGCTGGAACCCACCTCGGGGTCCAAGCCCCTGCTCAGCTGTGTCGGGTACACTTGGACCCAAGCTCGAGCTTGTAAATAAACCCTCGTGTGTTTGCATCGGTGTCGGCTCCTTGGTGGTTTCTCGGATTCACGATCTTGGGCACAACAGGAGCAAGCAAGAACACAGGGTGGATGGCGCTGACCGGCCCTGGAGAAGCAGAGCAAGTTGGGGATGGGTAGCCCGGGGCCAGAAGAGACATAGATGGGACAACGAGCCCCCTCCCTATGCCCCAGGCTGCTCCCGCGGCCCTGGGTCCCAGAGGCTCCAGAGACCCAACAAGTTCAAAATGTCCGCGTGGGGTCCCCCGAGCTTGTGCCCATCTCATCAGCGTCACAGGCCTCCAGTCCTCGTCCCCTTCCTCCTAGAAACCCCGGCTACAGAATCGGCCCCAGCCCCCCACCCCTCTCACTGCACCCCCCCCCCACGCAGCCCCGGGGCCCTGGGATCAGGCGATGCCCCCTCCTTCCCTCCCACTGCAAGGGCAAACCCCAGATCTGGCCACCACCTGCTCCTCTGGCCTGGCCCCCAGCCTGCCCACCCCCTTGGGGCCAGCTCTGTCTTCGGGGCATCGTGGGAGGGACAAGGGACGGGGTACTTCCCACAGCGTATGAACCCTTTCCTTCCCTGCACATTCGTCCTCAGAGTACAAGGTCACCAGGGCCACAGAGCAGCAGCAAGCGTAGTGAAGTGTCCCTCAGGAGGCACAGGGAGAGCAGCGGGCAGGCGGACCCCATGGACGGCTCACGGGTTCACCTTAACGTGGGAAGGGTGCGTCTGAGGCGCCTGAGGACTGTGTTCCTCGGCCCCTGGGGCAGGGTGCTCACACCTACCTGGCCCTGGACCACAGGCCCCACCCCCACTGCACCTGCCCAGGTGGGGAGGCCTACCTGGGAGTCTTGGGGAGCTGCACTCGGGGGATGCAGGCGCCAGTGGAGTTTGTGAGGCCTCCTCTCCTCCTCGGGGGCTCTGGATGCAGGGACAGCACTACGGCCCAGCTGGCGGCCCCCGTGTCATCAGGGCGTGACTCAGGGGCCTGCCATCCCTCCAGGTGGCCCTTGTCCTCCGCAGCTGTGTTTACCTTCTTCCCTTCTCTCTAGCCTGCCCAGGCTCCGGGCATGCCCCCATGGTCCAGCCAGAAGAGCCACCCCGCGCCCTCTAGGGAGACAGAGGACCCCATGCCGACCTTCCACCTCTGCCCTCCAGGCTCGTCTTTACAAGGTCCTTATGAGGTCCGCTCTATGTCTGCCACCCACTGCCGGGCCAGGCCGGACAGACCAGGGTCTCCTATTTGGGGCGGTCTTTGTGCCTTCCAGGCTCTGGCTCAACCCCAAGGAGGACTTGGAGGCCACCCCAGGGATCGGCTGTCCTGGCTGCTGCCCCCCTGGACATGCTTGGGACCAAGACCCAGTCTTTACCGCGCCCTCCTGGCTTTGGCTGCCCCGTAAGTGGTGCCCTGGGTCCCAGGCACACCCGGGGTAATGGGTGGAGCTCACTGTTTGCCCGAAATCCGACCTCCCTGGGTGTCTTGTCCCTCAGGCGGGTATAGCCGTGATCTCCCACAGGCCTTGGCTCTCCAATGGAATGTTCCGGAAAATGGCCCCAGGGACGCAGAAAGGGGCGCCTGGGGCCGAGCTCTCCCCCACCTCCACCTGCACTGCAAAGGGGCCTTCCTACAGCCGGCCCCACATCTCCACCTTCCAGAATGGTCGGCACACAGCAGACTGCACCATAGGACTGAGGGTTTTGCTAAAGAAACCATAACTTAAATTACCTGGCGGACGTAAGGTGCTTCGGAAGCCACAGCCAGTGTGTTGCCCAGTCCTGACCGAGGACGTCGCCGGCCAGGGGCTGAGAAGCTCGGGCAGGGGACGTGTCCGTGGGCAGGCAAAGAGCTGAGGCAGGGCTCCAGGGTCTCTGCTGTGAAACCTCCGCATCCGTTCATGGGGCCCCTGGCTACGGTGCACCCAGAGTCCTGGAGGCTGACCGTTCTGTGCTGGGGGGTCCTAGCCTGGTGGCTGGTCCACAGCGCCCGGGGCCTCCACTCACCGGGTGTGGGTAGCAGGCTCGCTCCCGACAATGGGTGAGGCAGCCTCACGCAGGTCACAGCACCGGGGGCCGTGCCTGAGGCAGGGGAGGCTCCGCGGGTCCGAACCAGGGGCAGACTCAGGATGAGCTGCGCGACACCGACCTCAGCTGCCGCCCTGGGTGAGCCCGGGACACCTGCACCTCTCCCTGCCCCCGCAGAGCAGATGCCAACGTCTGGTTTGGTTCCCAATTCCCTGAACCACTAGAGGAGGCACCTTCCCTGCCTGGGGGCCTGGCCAGCATCGCGAGGGTGATGAGGGCAGCTGCCCACAGGCCCAGAGGAGCAGCCATGCTGACCTTGGTCGCTCTGCCGAGCGTGGTCCCCACCCCTTTCCGGGATGACCCGGGCTTTGCTCACCTGTCAGCGCCGGTGCACGCAGCCCGCCTCCCCATGTGCTGCCAGCCCCCGCCGGCTCACCCTCCAGTGGGTGCAAGGACTGCCCCGGGCAGCAGGTGTCACGGGGTGGTGGCCCCTCTTCCTGGTTACCATGTGCCTCCCACCTCTCCTCATGCTGCGCGCTGCCACTGAGCCAGCACATGGCTGGGGCCCCACATCTGATCCTCAAATCCCGGTGCTCTGGGCCCACGTGGCTGCTCTATCAGCTGCACCCACTGCCAAGTCCCATATCCCCAGCCATGCTGCTGCTCCCTGCCCTGCTGCTCCCCTGCCATCCCCTTCTGGCAGAGCTGGTCCCACTTGGGTTTTGGGTTTCAGCTCAGCCTTCGTGTGGGAAAGTTTGCTTCCATCCCCTGTGGAGGAGCAAGTGCTGCTGTCTGACCTCTGCCCTACTGGGGAAGAAGGGGGAGGCAGGCGGTGGCAGCTGGGAGGGGTGGTGAGGGGGGGTGTCTTATGAAGTGTTTGTAGAGGGAAGGCAGGAGCAGAGAGGCCAGCCCAGGGACTGGACCTGCTCCGATGCATGCAGAGGGCGAGGCTTATTTGTCCTCGGGCCTTGGTCTGTGGGCCTGGAAAGACCCCAGAGCCCATGTCCCACCAAGGTGTGTGTGGGGTAAGGCATAAGGGGGCACAGTGGCCATTCCACCACCCTGGCCACGGGCCTGGCCTGTGCTGTGTCCCTAACAAACCAAACAGAGGTATTTGTGGTCTTGGGGTGCAAATGCCTTGCCTGCCAGAGCAATGCCCTGGAAGGAAGGCTTCCCACGGCCACAGGAGGCGGGCAGGCTGCAGCCCAGAGCAGGGAGCGGCCATGGTTCCGGTAGGTGCCCCCACTTGCTGCTGCAGGGGTACAGACACCGAGGCTTTCCGAGGAGCCACCCACGAGTCCTGTGCTATGTGGCAGCGCTGGTGCTCACGGGCTGAGGGTAGGCAGGTGGGCCTCTGTACCTCTCAGCCGCATGCATGCGCAACTCGGATTTCACAAAAACAGCAGCCATCTGAACACAGCGCAGAATCCGGGGTGGACAGGAGGTGGGGTCCCCTGCTGGGCTGGCACCCAAGCCCTGGGCGCTGGCCCCTCACACTGTTGGCTTGGGGAGGCCCTGGGCCCACGTGCTGGGGCAAATGTTCATTTTACAACCAGGGAAACTGAGGCCCAGAGACTGTGAGAGGCTGAAACAATATTAAAAAATCAAAACCAGCATTAAGTCAGCGTAGGAGTCATCTCGGGGTGGGGGCAGCTGAATGGCAGCCCCCAAAGGCCTCCGTCCCACCCCTGGAAGGTGTGCACTTAGCGTCATACGGGGCAGGTCGGCAGGGGCTCAGTTTAGGATGCGGGGCTGCAGGTTATCCTGGATCATCGGGTGCCCCACCCCGGCCCCCCCCATCCCCGGTCCTTATCTGGGAAAAAGCCTCGCCCACATCCCCCACCCCCACCAACCCTGGAGCCAAACCGGCCGGCACAGGCCCTGCGGGAGAGGCCGTCGCGGGGCGGCAGGTCCGCGGGGTTAGCAGGACGAGGGGCCCAGACCCGGAGCCGCGCCCGCAACTGACGCTCCCCCTCCCCCTCCGCCTCCCCGCCGGGCCGACGGGGGGCGGCTGCGGGGCCTGCTGGCCGGGGGCGCGGGGCCGCGGGCGCGGGGCCGGGAGGGCAGGGCCGGGAGGGCCGGGGCGGAGGGGGTTTCCAGGTGGCGGAGCTCCTCTCCCGGGTCGGCGAGGGGCACGGCCTTCCTTGGACGCGTCTGTCCCAGGTGATCCCAGGAGAGGCCGGACGCTGAGCGGCGAGGGCCCCCGACCCCGACCCCGACCCCGGGTCCCGGTCCCCTCCTGCGAGACGGCGCGGTGGGGCCGCGGGACCGCGCAGAGCCACCCCCGCCCGGCGCGGGGCAGAGGCGCCCCCGGCCCCCGCCCTCCTGTCTGGGAGCGCCCCCTGCCGGCCACGTCCGCACGTGCGGGGCTGCGGCGGGCGCGGCGGGACCCCTCCCACGGGCTCGCGCGGGCGGGGCCGTGTAGACTCGCGGGCGGGCCTGGGCCGCCTCTCCCGCCCCCCGCACGCCGCGCGGCGGCCCTGGGGTCCCGAGCCCGGGTTACGGGGTGGCTCGCCCGGCACCGCCGCCTTCGGGGGACGCCGGGCGCCCCTGCGAGGCCGGGGCCGGTCCTCCGGCGCCCCCCCCCCCCCCGGGGGCCCCGCCGTCGCATCCCCAGCCCCCGCGGCCTCGCCTCTGGGCCCTCGGGCTGCGGGCGCCTCGGCCGTGGGCAGCTCCTGGCTTGCTCCCTTGGCCCGCGGCCTCCCTCCGGGCCGGGGCTGCGCCGCTCGGCCAGGCCACCGGGTGTCCCCGGCAGGTGGCAGCCGCCTTCCGGGCCGCGGGCTCCGGGGTCTTCCGCGGGATGCGACCCAGCCCTCCGGCCACCGGCGACCAGCGTGGGGCGGACATCTGCCGTCCCCGAAGAGCAGCAGACCAAGGACACGGGCGTGTCGTTCTCTCTGGCTCCCGAGGGTCCCCCGAAACCTTCACACAACGCCGTGTCCCCACACGGGCCCCCTCTGCTCAATGATCAGGACCTGCGTTCTGCTCACTCCGCCCCGGTCGTCATGGTCCCACCTGGCCACCTGCACCCCAGCCGCCTGAGGGGTGCCAGCCACCCTCCCACCTGCGGGTCCCTGTCACCCGCGGGGCTCACAACTGCCTGCCGTCCAAGCCAGTTCCCAGCTCTGGTATTTAGGATCTGCTCCAAGGGACACGGAAGCCCTTCCCTGACTCCCTGCCCAGCCTGTACTCCTGCCCAGTGACCTCCTGCTCCTTTTGGGGGGACAGGTCTGTGTCCCCACCACCTGCCAAGGGCCCCACCTGGACTGTGTGCCCACCTCCCCTCACCCGTTCATTGGACCCCCTCGTTCTGTGAGGCTGCTCCCAGGCACCCTCCCCAGGACCCCCGGCCCCCAGCACAGGCACTGCCTCCCCAGGGGCAGCCTCACCATGGCAGGTGGCGAGTGGCTGCTGGGGCACCACTGGCATCAGGCTGTGGGAGGTACCGTCTCGAGAGGGGGTCAGCTGGCAGGTCAAGGCGGGGATGTCTATGCCGGGCTGGTCATCGGCAGATGCTGTGAGCCGGGGACCTGCCAGCGCCCTACAGCCCCGGCCTCAAGTGCCCTGGGTGAGGCTCTGGGTCCTGTCCATGTGGCTGAGGGGCTCGGGGTCCACTGGATGGTGCAGGGCCCCAGGGGGCCAGGTTCATCTGACTGCACACTCCAAAGGTCCACGGTCTACAGGACCCTGGTTGTCCAGGTTGTTGCCCCCAAGAACAGTGTCGCCCGTGCCCCGGCGCCACAGGCCACTCCCCTGAGAGAAGTGTCCCCTGATGCCCGAGACTGACAGGGCCCACAAGCACTGGCAGGTAAGGCGGTTCGCTCTCTGTCTGCAGTGTGGGCCGCGCCGGGGTCCGCAGTCCTGGGGGGCAGGATGAGTAAGCAGCGCGCCTCAGGGATGCCCTCGGCCTGCGTGGCTGACCGTGGAGAAACCCCGGCCCCCAGGCACTGGTGAGTTTCCAGGGGCCACCCTGTCCTTGCCGCAGTGGGGCCCTGGAGGCTGGGGAGTGCCCTGGGACCCTGACTTGGTGGAAGGCTGCGGCCACGATCGGGGAAGGCGGGGAAGAGCCCAGGGGGTCCACCTTGAACGTGGGGCTGAGATGCTCACACGGGAGGAGACAGTGAACGTGTTCTGGGAAACCACAGAAAGTGTTGATGGGACAGCCCAGGCCTCATGTTTGGGGTGATCTTTCCACATGAAATGTGCTGTTTATGCCTTTGACCCATAAAATGTCAGAGAGAAACTTGTCATCATATTCATTGCACAGATTTTTTTCTCTTGCTCCCGCCCTACCCCAGCTGCCTCTCTCCTTTCTACAGCTCCCTGCATCTGCGGGCATCAGATGCTGTGCTGGGTGCGGCAGCTGCGTGGTCCGCCCGCCCCGGTTCTCACGTCAGCCCAGCATGGGCGGCTCCTGCCGTGGGGTCACGGTGGGGGACAGCACGGGGCCCATGCACAGCAGGGGCCAGGCCGGCCTGAGGTGAGGCCTCCAGGGGCCCCTAGAGGCACGGACAACATGATGCAGTATCTGCCTTTGGTTGGGGGATCTCACTTTGAGGATCCCTGATGTATCCTCGTGGGGGAGCCCAGTTCACATGGAGGACAGAGAGGCACAAAGGGGAGTCTACACCAGAGGCTGCGTGTGGACAGCACGTGTGAGGGCAGGACACGGTGACTGCCCAGCACAGAACACAAGATGGCTAGAGCTGACCCAGGAGAGCCCAGCCAGGAGGACACGGCTGGGGGATGGAGGGCCCTGTGGCCCACCCAAGCCGGGGGGTCACAGACACCAGGGGAAGGGTAGGTGGGGTCAGGCTGGAGGTGGAGGTCACAGGTCAGGGAGCCAGCAGGAGGCTTCCTGTGCGCGGAGAAGGTGGGGGGCCCTGGATGAGCCCGTAGGCCGATGGGGGGTGCCGTGGACACCAACTTCTCAAGTTCTGGCCCCTGGGAGCCCAGGAGCATCGCGTGCCTGGTGAGATTCTCTCACTGGCTGGCAGAGCTGCCGCTTTGGAGGTGCACTCACATCCCCCCCCCCCACGCGGCACTCATCCGTCCTGGGCCTCTGGTGAGCTTGTGGGAAAGGCACACATGCGAGCTGCATCCCCACAGGCAGCTTCATAGCTTCATTCGGTCATCAGCAGGGTTACAGCAGGTTCACTCCAAACCCCAGGACATTTCACTACACATTGAGCTTGGCTTCTGGCCTAAGACAAAGTAACACGACAGAAATGAAGGGAGGGATCAGAGAGGCTAACGAGCCACATGCCACGTGGGTGTGCAGCTGCACAGGTGAGAGTGGCGCCCAGCAGGGAGGTGCTGTCCCGTTAGGGACCCACCAGGCACAGCCTTTGGGGCAGCGGCCCTTCACAGTTGGGATTGGGAGGGGTGAGCGTGGCGAGAGGCGGACAGCAGCCCGCCCCCGTCGGGCCCTCGTGGTGGTCAGTTCTGGGCACACCCCGTCCACGCCACTCGTCCTCATGGCCCATCGCCTCCCAGAGGCCTCGCCCCCTGAGACCTGCCCCAGGCACCAGCAGGGGAAGCTGGGGGGCTCTGCAGGACAGGGGCCTTCATGGCAGCTCCAGCAGGGACACGAGAGGTGGGTGAGTCCTGGGTGAGAACCCACATGGGGCCCGTCTCCCATTACATCGTTGTGGATGTTAAATGTGCGTTAAACTAAATTGCCCTAAAAGCTAAACCATTTAAGAGGAAAAAAGACGGTAGATGAGCTAAGCACACGTCTTGCGCAGACGCGAGAACTGTACGGACGTGGGGGCAGCCCCTGTGGTGTGTGCCGCCGCTCCTGCCAGGTCCAGTCACTGGTCTTCGGCGCCGGCCTTCCCGAGCTCTGTCCTAAGGGTGCGGCGCCCGCATCAGGTAAGCACCGCTCGTGTCCAGAGCAGCACTGAGGTGGACACCGCGGACCCGCGCACCATCCCAGCTGTCCGCGGGGCTCCATGCACTGTTTTCGTTATTTAGGTTCTTATCTTACCCTGGTAGGACGGTACGTACCTGGTTTTCTTAAAGGCGTACAACGTGATGGCTTGATTCGCACACGATCGCCCAGATGCACATGCCCCCACCCTGCTGACCTGTGAGCACGGTGAGGACACACACAGGCCCTCTCAGCGCATCTCAAGTACATGGCACAGCACCGCTCACCACGGGCCTGGGCTGTGTGTCAGGTGCTCAGAACCTGGACCTCTTCCACGTGAAGCCTGTACCCTTGACCCACCACTCCCTCCCCAGCCCTGGTGACCACCATTTTCCCTTCCTCCACTCTGTCACACCCCGCGCATCACAGATCACTCTGCGTTGGCCTTTCTGTGTTG
The DNA here is from genome assembly GCF_053574225.1 of Canis aureus. Classification (NCBI taxonomy): domain Eukaryota; kingdom Metazoa; phylum Chordata; class Mammalia; order Carnivora; family Canidae; genus Canis; species Canis aureus. Next base: position 47,032,411 of record NC_135625.1, read on the forward strand.
GGCCTCCTGGCCCATCCACGCTGTCATGCTTGGCAGGGCTTGCCTCTTCATGGCTGAGGAATACTCCAGCTCTCTCCTGCTCACCCCCTGCCCCATCATCCTCCTCCGCTCACCTATCCACTGTCACTGAGGTCGTGCACGTCTCAGCTACTACGAACAGTGCTGCAGTGAACGTGTGGGTGCACGTCGCTGACACCAGATTTCATGTCCTTTGGGCCCGTCCGCACCCAGAGATGGGGTTGCCGGTAGCACTAGTGGGATCTTCTCGGGGACCCCACACTGCTCTCCACAGAAGCCGCCCCAGCCTGCATTCCCGCTGGTGGGGCATGCGGGGTCCCACTCCACATCCTGGCCAGCTTCTGCTCTGAGTGGTTGTTTTCACTCCGGGCGTGCAGTGCAGCTCACTGGATCTCACCTGCACTCCCAGACGAGGAGCCACGCGCGTCACCTTCTCACGTGTCTGCTGGCCATCTGCACATCTTCTTTGGAGAAATGTCAGCTCAGGTCCTTTGTTCACTTTCTAATTTGGCTGTTTTTGCCATGCGGCTCCTTCTATGTGCAGACATGAACCCTTAACAACACATGGTTTTCACGTCTTTTCTCCAAGTGGTGAGTTGCCTTTTCACCCTGTTTGCTCCCGGCACAGTGCAGGAGCTCTGCGGTTTGAGCCTGTCTTGCTTATCTGTTGCCTGTGCTTTTGGTGTCATGTCCAAAAAATACTAATTTCCTCATCCTCAGCTGATGGACACATAGGTTTTCTTTAGCTTCTGGCTGGATAATGAATAATGTCACTCCAACAGCCCAGATGCAAGCCTGTTGGACGTCTTCATGTCTTGGTATGAACCTGGAAGTGGCACGGCATGGCATGCCAAGCGTGTAACGCTTTGAGGAACTAAGGCAATGGGATTTTAACCTTTATCTAAGGTTTTTTATTAGAAGCCTTGCTTTACATCCTATCATTTTATTTATTTTAAAAGATTATTTATTCATAGAGAGACACACACACAGAGACAGAGAGAGAGAGAGAGAGGCAGAGACACAGGCAGAGGGAGAAGCAGGCACCATGCAGGGAGCCTTACGTAGGACTCGATCCAGGGTCTCCAGGATCACGCCCTGGGCTGCAGGCGGCGCTAAACCACTGTGCCACTGGGGCTGCCCACATCCTATCATTTTAAAGCCACCACATGATAGAGACACAGTAGGATAATCCCGCGGGTTCCGTGAAGATGTCCGAGTTTCAAGACAAGCCGCCGGCTCCTAACAGTGGCAGCTCAGGGTGCTGTCACCATAAGAAACCAGGACAGGCAGGGAGGACCGCTCCTCCGGGCTTTAATCCCACAGCGGGGATCCCTGTGTGGCGCAGCGGTTTAGCGCCTGCCTTTGGCCCAGGGCGCGATCCTGGAGACCCGGGATCGAATCCCACGTCAGGTTCCCGGTGCATGGAGCCTGCTTCTCCCTCTGCCTGTGTCTCTGCCTCTCTCTCTCTCACTGTGTGCCTATCATAAATAAATAAAAATTAAAAAAAAAAAAAAATCCCACAGCGGTGCGGCCACCACCAGATGGAGCATGTGCGCAGCCTACGGGGTCACCCGGGAAGTGGCCAGCCAGGGAGGGCAAGGAAGCCCCAGACCTGGATGGCAGTGGAGGGGGCGGTACCCGGTGTCTGGAAGCGCAGGGCAGTCTTACAGGTGATCACCTCCTCCTCGTTACTGTGTTTGCCAAGGGTTCCCAATCCGCAGGATCATGGAGGCCTTAACCAAACCTTCATTCATCAAGCAAATTCATTCAACAATCGTGGAGCCTGATGTGTACTAGGCATTACCCTGGGTATTGGTGTTGAGCAGTTCAGACGAACTGCTGCCCTAATGAAACCTACATGCCAGTGGGGGTGGGGGCGGATGGAGAATGAAGGTGTGGAGTGCGTTAATATATCAGACAGGGACTAGTGCCTCTCAGAAAATTGTGAATAAGCAAGGACAACTCACAACAAGGTTATGACAAGGAAAGGTGACACTGAGCAAAGAATCGCCTGAAGAAAGTGAGGCAGCAAGCCACCTGAGTGTCTGTGGGGAGTGCTTTCATGTAGAGGGAACAAGTGCAAAGGCCCAGAGGCCAGAGGACACCAAAGAAGCCAGTGGAGCCCAGTTAGCAAGAGGTTGGAGATCCCCCCCTTACTGCGATGAAGAATGGTGGACACGGAAGCAGGGTCTGGCCTGCAGTGCCCCGACCAGAATCCCGGGAGACACCTGTTCCTGTGCACCTGCGGCAGGGGTGGGGGACATGGGGGAACCGAGAGGGAGGGAACTGGCTCTGACAGCAGCAGGGGCTGGGTGTCACCCAGCACCAAGGGCACGGACCCCACACATCTCAAGTGGGACGCTCAGAAGTCCCGGCCCTCATGATCTGAGCTGCCCAAGAGTTTCTGAGGTGCTATCATCATTTCCCAACAACTACTCCCAGGGACCAACTGGGACAGTAAAACTGCAGACATGTGAGCTCCTCCCCTGGACCACCTGGCTCAGGCCGAGGGACAGGGCTCTGCCATGGGCCCGAGGTTCTGCATGGTGAGGGACGGACTCGTGAGGCTCTGCTGCCTGCAGCCGAGCAGGAAGGACCAGAAGGGCTGGGCTCACCCACCACTGTGCTCGCCCCAGGGGACCGGTGTGTGTGGGGGTGTGCCAAACAGAGGCACACGTCCTTGTCCCCACAGCCTTACGTGGAACAAGTATTTGCAGGTGTAACCGAGGACCTTGAGAAGGGGTCACTCTGGGTTCTCCGTGGGACCTTGATTCCAGCGGACGAGCATCTGTAGAGAAGGGCGGACACAGATGTGACATGGGCAGATGTGGGGGCACCAGCGGCCGCCAGGACACGGGGAGGCAGGGGACAGATGCTTTCCCAGTTGGGGCTGGGCCTCCGGCACGAGGATGGGTGCTGAGCTCGTGGCATGGCCACCACAGGAGTCTAACGTCCATGACACTCACGTTCTCTGCGCAGATCGTCCCCCAAGCTTCTGCAATCCGTGCAGGCATGACTCGGGGCCTTGTATCTCTGGCTGGCCCTCCTCCCATGGGTCCTTTACAGCATGCATTTATTGCCCCATCTCAAATTCTCAAATAGCGCCCCCTTCACCTAGCACTGTGTCCAAGCAGAAGCTTCTGGTAACACCACTCAGACACTAACGTTCACAGGCTCATCCTGAATCTGCAGTCCTGGCAGTTGACTCGCCTTAGCGCCAAGAGCTGCTCAGACCCCGTGTTCCCAACATACCCCACAAACGCCCCTACCTCCACAGTAAATTCGCGATCACAAGGCTATGCGCCGTGATGCGGCATCACTGTCCTGGGCAAGTGACAAGGGACACGCCCTCTGCTTTTATTCTGCAGGAAAAACACCAAGTGATGAGCCTCCACTGCTGCTGTGCCCCCCCCACCCCGGGGTGGCCAGCGGGGGGGCTCCTAGCCAAAGCTGCGCAGCCGGTGTAAGGTGAAGTATCTTCTGCTCACTGGCGTTGCCTGTAAAGAAGCCATGTCAGAAATGACAGTGAGTTGCTAGTTGTCACAAATGTAACCTGAGGAGGCTGCTCCCGAGAGGCGCTGCCTCTGGATCCCGCAGTAGCAGGCGGTCAATGCACAACCCAAGGCTCAGCGGTTGACGGGAGCTACTGCTGTAAACCGAGGATGAAGGGGGAGATGCACAGGGCAAGAGGCAGGCAAGTCCGCGGAGGCAACAGCGATGGCGTCAACAGGGCTGCGTGCTGCTTACGGCAGGGGTCGGGTGAAGGTCATCCTTCTGCACTTGGTAGATGTGAGGTCGAACCTCGTAAGGCCACAGCTTAGAGTCCACTGCATTTCTACTATAGCAGTCCATGGGAGGAGAACAGTTCTCATCCCTTCCTAACACAGTTGCGAAGCCCAAGTGTCTAGATTGTCCCCACCTTCACAGACACAGGAGCCGATGCACAAAGTACTTAGGCTTAAGAACTCGCCCTCAGTACTTTCTGCAAGCAGAGAGCTTTGCGTGGCCCCTGGCCCTGGAGCCCACGGGAGCCTCCTACTTGCAGCCTGGCTGGTCCTCAGCTCTCCAAGGCCTCCCACCAGGACTCGCTGAGGCTGCCACTGTGGTGTGCGGTAAGGCCTCTGTACACCCATAGTTTGGGGGAGGAGACATGCCAAGGGAAACCTGCTGTCGGTGTGGTCCAAGCGTGGCCGTGTCCTCTCAGGCCAACACGCACGTGCTGTGCCTCCTGACCTGGCACAGGTGAATTTCACGGAGTTGAATGCCTTGCATGTCTGAGTTTGTTAATATTGTGGCTGTAAGAGGCCAGCTAATCATTAGTGTTGGTTGGTTTCCTTCAGGCTCCTAGTCAAGGCTCCAGATTTCTTTTTTTTCTTTTTTCTTTCTTTCTTTCTTTTCTTTCTTTTTCTTTCTTTCTTTCTTTCTTTCTTTCTTTCTTTCTTTCTTTCTTTCTTTCTTTTTCTTTCTTTCTTCTTTCTCTTCTTTCTTTCTTTCTTTCTTTCTTTCTTTCTTTTTCTTTCTTCTCTTTCTTTCTCTTTCTTTGCCATGCAACATTGTCTTTTATTATGTATGGGTTTTAAAAATTACTTCCTCAATCTATCCATACACAGGCAAAAGTATACTGTTTAACATACTGGAACTTAGAAATATTGATCATTGCCTAGAGAAGGGAAAATTATCTCTAAAACATGCTTAACCAGGAGGCCAATTCATCTGCTGGCCTCCAAGAACATGGAGATGAACATGATAGATAGACTGTCCCCCATCTGAACCTTCATTCACCACCATTCGTTAACCTTTCTTCAGGCCCAGATCAGCAGCACATTTCTTGCCAACAATCATTAAATGTCCAAGAAGACTTTCATCATCATCTTCTGCTACAGAGATCTGGGATATATGCTTCTTGGGTATCACCAGAAAATGAGTTGGTGCTTGAGGGGAAATGTCATGGAAAGCAAGACACTGGTCATCCTCTAAAATGATTTTGGCTGGGATTTCCTTGCGGATGATCTTTCCGAAGATCGTGTTGCCTCCAGGCCGGGCGGCCTGAGCCTTGGCGATCTCATCGGCCATCGCGGCCTCCTCCCGTGCGGCCGCCCCGGGGAGAAGGCTCCAGATTTCCATTTTATTTGCATCTTCATTCACCTTTGGCTGTCTTTCTTCAAAGTATGAGATGGCTTAAATATGAAATTATGTCCAGCTCACCACTCCTCTTGAGGAAGCTTCTGGAGCCCTTCCTAGGCTCCAGATCCCATGAGCACCCATAGGTGTGCGAGGCGCTGCCTCAGTTCTCCGTTGTTGTGAGCGGCATGTCTGTGTGAGAAGGCCTGCGTGGATCGGCCTGCATGAACGGCAGGCTGCCGCTTGCCGGGGCCGTGCCACGTGGCTTCTGTGGGCTCCGTGGTGCCTGGCGGTGCTGCAGAGGTGCATGGCACACATAAGCCACGGGGCGGGGTTGTCACCGGCACCAGGATAGGATATGGTGACAAGAGCACTGATGAGCGAGGACACTGGCCAGATCCACCTGCAGGTGACAGCTTGTGAGAAATACCTGGAGTACGCCCTACTTTAATTCAACGTTCAGGTTTGAGCACAAAACTACCAGCAGTGAACATGAAGCAGAACAGAACACAGAGAAAGGCAAACAAGGCACTGCACGAGAGCCTCCCTTTAGATATAATGGTTCTCAACACTGTCTTGCTAATCCTTCAAGTGCCCCAGGAGGGTGGCAGTCTCCTGGGGCTGGGGACCCTGGCTGTCAGCAGCAGCCCAGGAAGGGCCCCCCAGCACACGGCCACCTGCCAGAGCCTCTCCAAGTGTGCAGACGGTTGGCATCCTGTCTGGTTTGGTGGGTTCTCAGCAATACTCACAGGCTGTTCTTACACCGTGTTACCTGACGTCACTCACGCACCCGTGATGAAAATAGTCCACTCTTAGAATTTCAATTGTTTCAGCAACTAATCACAATGATTTCAGGGGACTCCAAAACAGTCTTGGGGAAAAAAACATTTAATGCAAATATTTAACCACTGGAACATACAAATAAATAAATAAGCTCGGAGAAGCTAAGAAAAAAAAAAAAAACAACCCAAGTAGAGATAACCACCCATCTCCCTTCAGTCCCAGGTAATCCATTTTCAAAATACTGATAATAAAATACACAAACTATTATAAGAAGATACAGAACATTCAATATAACCCAACCTAAGATAAAAATAAAACCAAGGACAAACCCTAATTATTTTATTTCTGTATATCAAGACTACAAATAGCATTTAAACACTTAATTTATTATTCAAATTATGAAATTATACATTTTTTTTTTTTTGATATGGTCATTGTCTTAAAAGTGTCATTCAGTATCCCCGCATTTAAAAGCATATTGCTAATTCTGGTCAATTCCATAGGACATCCCACAGCCCCAGTGACAGGAAACGCTGGGCGAGGCAGAGGGAAAACGGAAGGAGACCTCCCCCCCCACCCCCCCACCCCCCGCCGGCAGTAGTGAGGGTCACTCTGGCTCCCACAGCTCATGCTCAGAGAGCGAAATCACCCAGCAACAAGGCAGGTCCTGATAAAGTGCCTTTTTAAGGAAGGGTCATCAACACTCCTCTCCCCGGACACGTGTTTGGGACTGTCCAGTCTTCTCCAGGGCAGCACCATCGAGAAGCAGAGGGTGCAGAAGCATGGCGCACTACCCAAATACCCAGGAGGAGGGGCGGGTGCGGCCCTGGGGGGAGGAGGATGGGCGGCGGCCCCGCCATAGCAGGCCGCCACTTTGGTTCAAGTGACTCCAATCGATGCCAGTGTCTGCTCTCCCCAGGTCACTGCTGATCACAGGCCACACGCGCTGTGGGAGCTGGACAAGCCTGCCCCTCGCCCGGATGCTCTCCAGCCACGATGTGGAGCCGAACATGGAAGAGGGATGGAGCATCCCCCTCACACACACCCACACACAGGAATACCCAAACCACCACGCTGCGGTCAACGGTATACCGAAACAAGCATGCTAATCCCGTTCAGGGGAATGGCTTAAAAAGCACAAATAAAATATTCTCATTGTTGTGTATTTTCCAAACCTAACCACTTTGGGAAAAGGCAGCAGGAGAGAAAATGCCTTTAGTTTTAACAATTGGGATTGTAAACAATTCAGCCACACGAGAAGCAGAGGGCCCTGAGAGGAAGTGTCTCCCCTCCCAGGCCCTGTGTCTCCATAGACCGAGTAAGCGCAGCCCCCGGTGGGAGCCTGGGCACCTCTGGACGGGCTCGAGTCCATCGGCAAAGCCAAAGCTTCATCTTTGGTTATTTCATGGAGTCGCCACGCATCTGAGGCTGTGCTCTTCTTGGCAAAAGGACTAAAGTAGCCACGTGGCACATAACATTTGTTATTCTAAGTTCCTTGAAAAGCAGTATCCATCTAAGTAAGTGACCACGACTTAACGGACCATCTAAAACATGGGGGGGTGGGGAGTGAGGGACAGGGGTTGGGGAAGACAGGAGAGCTGCAGGAGTCCAGCCCCAGCCCCAGCCCCCTCAGTGGCCGGGGGCACCACCTGCAGTGTGGGCGCTGGTCACCCCTCTGTGGAGGGTCAGTCCCAGTCTCAGCTCAGCTCAGCTCAAAGCCAGCAGCACATTCGATAGCATAGAGGAGCTTACTCCGCAGAAGGGTCTCGTCGTAAAACTCAGGAAGCTTCAGCAGGTTCATGCAGGTGCTGGCCGTGGGGAGCCGCTCAAGGTCAGAGCCCCCGTTGTGAATGCAGAATGCGGGGTACAGCTCCTGAAAGACAGCAGGTATGCAGGACACAGCTTTAGCACGCAGGCCCTTGAACAGATTTTTTTGAGAGCACCAAAACCTGCCTGCTTCAAACAGTGAACCATTGTCACATTTTCCCAAAAGACATCTGGTTTCTCATTACACTGCAGGCAGAGCAGTATAGCGTACCAAATACCCTGCACTACGCTTTGTACCTGAGAAAGGACAGGAATAATGTTCACTCATGGCAAAGAGAACCTCTCCAGTGAGCAGGGCCTTTATGGCTTTGTGTTTTAGTCTTTAAAAATTTTGTTAAAATTCAAAAAGGTATGAGGGTCAAGACTTGCATATATATTCCCATTTGCTTCTGTTAAGACAGACAGAAGCCACCCCGGGGAAGGAGCAGAGTGCAGGGACATCTTCTAACTCAGGAGCCATGTGACGTAGCAACAGGATATACAAACCAAATTCACTCAGGAGGGGAGAAGAGTAATCTCAAATACTGAAAGCAGAACAAAACAAAGGAACTGTGCACGGCTTAATCACAGAGGGAGGCACTACTCCGAGTGGTGTTTAAGTTTTATTATTTGAGAGAAAGAGAGAAAGAGAAAGAGAGAGACAGAGAGCACAAGGAGGGCAGAGGGAGAGGGAGAAGCAGGCTCCGCACTGAGCAGAGAGCCCAACATGGGGGCTCGATCCCAGGACCCCAAGGTCATGCTTCACTTACTGGGCCTCCCAGACGCCCCCCGCCCCTGCAGTGTTGTTCCAAGACCACTACAGAGTTACCTATAACTCCTGCATACAGAACTGTGACTGACTGTGGACCCCAAAACTCACTAGAATATGAAGCCAAAGAGCTAACTGAAACCATGAATATCATTGGTAAAACAAATTCCAAATATAAAATCAAAGAAATAAAAATCTTGGAAGTCTAAATTTGAATTGGAAATGTCAGTTTGAACTTGTGATGAATTTTCTCTTAGAGATAAAACCCACCCATTTTGTAACTGTCCGTAGTTTCCAAGGCCTGGAAACGACCACGTGTGACAAGGAACAGACTGAGCACCCAGGTCTTGGCTTCTATTGACCCATTTCTCATGGAAAGGAATCAGGGCTCTTTAGGAAAATACAGGATTCCACCTGGAGCTAGGAAATGCACCTGACAAGTGTCACCACGTGTCACACCAGAAAGCAAGCTATCCCAAACCCCCTGGGTTACAGGGCACACCTGAAGGCAGCCCTATGCCCAGATGGCACACTCTGAATACGAGAAAGAATACTTGCAAATGACCAAAACATAAAATGTTAAAGCCCATGAGTTCATGGTGATAGTAAAGGAGTCAAACATATGGTTACCTAGTCAACCCACTCAGTATTCTGAAAACTGGTCAATGAACAATGATCACGATGTATTTTATCTTTTCTGCACCAAATAGAGAGAAAAAATGAAGTTTTTCTTTGGAGGAAATTTCATCTAAAAGATGAAGAGATGATGTAGTTGTAATATGGCTATTTTACAAGCGCATGAAAGAGTGGATCTAGGGAGCAGCAGACAGTGGAACCTGTGCCCCAGTCCGTGCCCAAGCCCCTTGGGCCGCCGACTCAGACACTGGGTCTTTGATGCCCAAGTGAGAAAATGTAAAGCAGATGACGTTGTCTATGCAACATTACTGCCAAAGAAAAATTCATATCTGGAGTCTGATGATCCTCTAACAGCCAGTTTAACAAGATGTACAAAGGAGCGATGAGGCTCCTCCATCAGTTAAAGGACAAAAGTACCGGAGAAGAGGGAGGCCGACAGCATGGATGAGAGAGAGAGAGGAGAGCAGTACACTGAGCAAACGCAGTGGATGGCAGCATCCCTCTGCTTATTTTCTCAGGCACAGTGCACACTCTCTCCATCTCGGCTGCCAGCTCCCGGCCCACGAGCAGCGATGCTTGGGGGTCTTACACACCTTCCCACACATTAGTGCGCAGACAAGAAAATATTTTCTCTCTCTCCATTTTAAAATATGTTAGCACACCATGTATCCTGGGGTGTACCTTGATCATTTTTCTCGTGATACCCTGTCTTTATGATCTTTCCCTATCAATCCAATTCCCTCCTTTTTGGGGGCTGAAAGGTATGCCACCAGATGTATGCAGCAACGTCTGTTGATGTTATTGATCTTATTAATTTTACAAATAATAGTGCTATGAATAAGCATGTGCTAAGTTACCCCACACTTGTGCAGATGTATGTGAGATCTCTGGAAATGCCAGCTCTTTGATAGCTACAAATAGCCAAGGACTCTCACTTCCTCTTCTGCACAAATGTCATTAGGCATAAGATGTGATTTATATGTTCTCCTCCAACAGGAGCCCAATGAAGTAGAGACTGTCTTCCTCCTGAAAGCCTGAATCTGTTAACTCTGGCAAGTGTGGTTTTAGCTCTATTACTACCTACATTCCCTGACTCTGCCAGAAAATGGGGCCCAGGGAAGCAAAATGGTGGCCTACCCACACAGGTGCCTGGCTAGTATCTGGAACTAGGATGGTTTCACCTCCAGGCCAGTGCCCTGTACACTGTCACATGCTTCCTCCTCAGAACTGTGACAAGACCATCTATGCTTTCTTTGTTTTGTTTTTTTTTTAAGATTTTATTTATTTATTCATAGACACAGAGAGAGAGAGGCAGAGACACAGGCAGAGGGAGAGGGAGAAGCAGGCTCCATGCAGGGAGCCCGATATGGGACTCGATCCCCGGTCTCCAGGATCACACCCCAGGCTGCAGGTGGCGCCAAACCGCTGTGCCACCAGGGCTGCCCCTTTTTTTTTTTTTTTTTTTTTTAAAGATTTTATTCCATCTATGCTTTCAACACCAGCGCAAAGGCTCCCACCGACACTTGCTAGCACTCTCTGTGACTGTTCCTCTCCAAGGCGTAGCCTGGCCTAACTGCCCGCGAGGCCAGGCTGGCAGCGGGCGCTGAGAGTCTACCATGCATGTCTTCTGATCTCTACTTCCAGGATTGTATCCTAAGCAAACAGAGACACAGATGATGATTTATGCACCAAGATGTTCCTAGCATAAGGAACTAATAGAAAACAGTAAGTAAATTGTGGTAAATTTGCATGATGTGACATTATGAAGTTTATTAAAACTATTTCAAAGATGATTTAGTATGAGGAACAGTGATCCTGATGTAATGCTGAGTGGAAAAAAAAGCCTATAAAACTGAGCACATAATCAGCTTAAATTATATTTAGGAATTATGATCGAAGAGTAAAAAGAATAATGACCTACCAACCACTGTAGTGGAAATGAGAACACAGAACTGGAGCAATGTCCCTGTTCTGATGGGGATACCTGGAGCCCTGTGCCGCAGCACATCAGGTACCCAACTGCCCACAACTGCCTTTCAGCTGGTTTTGTTCCACTTGTGTGTTAGATTTAGCATGTATTTTACAATGGGGCAAAACTGAGGGATAGCACAGCCCACGGAACGCTGAGTTGAGACATACACACTTTTTATCAGCCTTTGTACATTTCCCACTGGTAAATTAAAAACTTCATTTAAAGTGTATGTGGCAAAAAAAAAAAAAAGTGTATGTGACATATAATGTGAGCTAAAACGACTGTCTTTTATATATATTTTTAAGATTTTATTTATTCATGAGAGAGAGAGAGAGAGGCAGAGACACAGGCAGAGGGAGAAGCAGGCTCCATGCAGGGAGCCCAACGTGGGACTAGATCCAGGGTCTCCAGGATCATGCCCTGGGCTGCAGGTGGCGCTAAACCTCTGCGCCACCAGGGCTGCCCTAAATCGACTCTTTAAAAATTGCAGTTTATATGCTATTTTAAGTGTCTCGTAAAACTGTGAGAACAGGAACCAAAGGAGACACAGCAAGCACATTATTTACATTTATTATTTCACATTCTGAGAACATTGAGGGCAATAATTTTCTCAAATGTGTGAATAAACTAAAATGAAAACATTTCACATTTTGAAACACAAAAGGGCCTCTGCCAGTATAGTCAGCACAGGGGACAGGTGAGTGACTGGCTAAATGGGAAGAGCTGAAATACATTTTGAGTTAAATGCCCCATTTTAGCATTTCTTTCATAATGCTAATTGAATTTCCTACTTGGAGTCTTAAAAGTAAAAAAAAATGAAGTTCTTCATTGAAATCTGAGTCAAGGGCACTATTTTGTGCATAATTAAATAGAGCACAACGGGAATTTGCATTAATTCAGAGTGAGAAAAATCATCAATTTGTTACGTGGCCTGATGGCAACTTAACAATTTTCTACAGCGCTTTAATGATTTTTTTGTCTGTAACAATCACATTCATTGAACATATTAAACTTTAATTAGCTTTAGCAGATGCTATTCTTCTCCAATAATCCAGCACTAAGGAGTTTTGTAACTTTTAAATTATGCAAGTTTGCCTTTGTTCTTTACAGAACTGGATTGAAGGACACTGTCTTCTCTTACATCCAAATCCTGTCGACCCTTCACCTGGAACACAGAGCCAACTAGACAGCACAGATATTAAGGTGATTTTTTTTCCACCTTGGAAGCTTAACTTAGGTTAAGTTCAAGATTAGCTTAACCCAAGGTTAGTCTGACAATTCCACAGATATTTTAAAACTCTAAATTAAATTTCACATTTAATATATTTCAGATCCTTGAAAAAAAATCTATAATAGGGAGATTGTCTCAGCCTCCAAAAGGTATTTTTCGTGGTACAGTGACAACATGTTTATGATTGTATGGGGGTCACTAACAGGGACAATAGCCTTCTCACTGTGACTCCATCTGGGATTTTATTTTTATTTTTACTATTATTATTTTTTTTGGGGGGGGGGGGCTTTATTTTTTTAAAGATTTTATTTATTCATGAGAGAGAGAGAGGCAGAGACACAGGCAGAGGGAGAAGCAGACTCCATGCAGGGAGCCTGATGTGGGATTTGATCCCGGGACTCCAGGATCACGCCCTGAGCCTAAGGCAGATGCTTAACCACTGAGCAACCCAGGGATCCCTATTATTATTTTTTAAAGATTTTATTTATTCATGAGATACACAGAGAGAGGCAGAGACAGAAGCAGAGGGAGAAGCCGGCTCAACACAGGGAGGCCGTATGCAGGATTCAAACCCTGGGACCGCAGGATCACACCCTGAGCTGAAGGCAGATGCGCAACCGCTGAGCTACCCAGGTGTCCCTCCATCTGGGATTTTATTCTTTTATTTTTTTTTTAAGATTTTATTTATTCATTCATGAGAGACACAGAGAGAGAGAGAGAGAGAGAGAGACAGAGAGAGAGAGAGAGAGGCAGAGACACAGGCAGAGGGAAAAGCAGATTCCATGCAGGGAGCCCGATGTGGAACTTGATCCTGGGTCTCCAGGATCATGCCCTGGGCTTAAGGCAGCACTAAACCACCTAGCCACTGGGGCTGCCCTCCATCTGGGATTTTAAAAACCAATGTAAATCCCTTACTTCTCCTGCCCTCTGAATTTGCAATGCTCCCACTGGCCTTTTACGCGGACTCCTCCACTGGCTGCCCAAAAGTCTAGAACCTACACCTCTTCCATCCAGCAAGACCCCGAATTTTTACTGGCCTTGGACTAAATGAATCAGGAGCTGGCAGACATCCAGCTGAGTGGATCCTCCACTCAATTCTGACAGGAGCATATCTTCTAAACTTCCTTTCATGAATTTTTTTTTACTTCTCAGTTTGGTGTCATTTTGAAACCGGCAGATTCTAGAAGCCTGGTCTTTCCTAATAAAGGTTACTGATAAAATGACCTAATTGTATTACAATCTTAATATGTAAGAATTCAGCTTCCACGACTGCTTACATGACTAGATGCTAAAACTAAGGGGCCACAGATGAGGGCTCCTTGGTGCTCCTGGTTTGTGCACTCGTGCACCTCCCGTGTTCCTGCTCTCCACACCCTGCTACGGCAACATCCCTGACGTCAGGGACACCTACAGGGAACCAGAAAGCAAAGACATGTTTCTCTTAGGTGGTTGCCCGATTTTCTTTAGGTTCACAGAGGCCCCTTTTCATGTCTGGTCATGGCGCCAGTGCATAAAACCATGAAGCAGATCCCTCTAGTTCTTTTGGGGTCAGCAGGGGGCAGTTACACACCAGACCAGAAGCGTCACTCAATCTTTCTGAATTGCTCTGTTTAGGTGTGTTGCTGGTACACAGAATATTTTAACCCTGTCTGAAAGTTTTTTCCCTTTAACAGATGAGTTTATTCTATGTACATTCACTGTAATGGTTCAGCCTTCTCTCATTGATGTGAAGTGTCCACTTTAGGACTGTTAAGTGTTAACTTTGTTTTCTTTTTTTTTTCTTTTTAACTTTGTTTTCTATATCTGGTTAATGAAGTGGGTTCCGTTTGTCTTGTTGGGCATGCTATTTTCCTCCTCTGATACTTTGGAAGACAGAAGAGTGGTTTTAGTTCTAATGTCACTGAAAATTATTCACAGCTTCCAAAGCACAACAATGTCAATAATGCAGGTCCTGTGACCAATAAAATCACTGCCCTCATGCCCCCCCCCCCCACCCCAACCTCTCTGTTTTAGGGCTCCAGCTTTGATGGTACTAGTGGGATGTTGTATGAAGCTACTGATAGTCAACTTTTTTTAAAAAGAATTTTTATTTCTAAGTAATCTCTATTCCCAACGTGGGGCTGGAATTCACAGCCCCAAGGATCAAGGGCTGCCCACGCCACTGACTGAATTGGCTGGGTGCTCCTATTGATGTCAATTTTTTTTTATGTCAATTTTTAAAAGTAGTTTGATTGGAAGGTGCCTGGTGGCTCCAGAGTTTAAGCGTCTGACTCTTGATTTTGCCTCAGGTCATGCTCTCAGGGCTGTGAGATGGACCCATCAGAGTTACCCTTGGCACTGGGTACAGAGTCAGCTTGAGACTCTCTCCCCTGCCCCTGCTGCCCTGCCCCACACCCCTCTAAAAATATATGTGTATATATACATACAAATAAAGATAAAATAAATAAAAATAGCTTGATCGAAGTCCAATTTATATCTAGAAGTTCTCTGTCCAATTCTTACTTTTCTATACTTTTAAAATAATTTCAAAGTAAAAATTTATTTATTTATTTAAAAGATTTTATTTATTTATTCATGAGAGACACAGAGAGAGAGAGGCAGAGACACAGGCAGAGGGAGGAGGAGCAGGCTCCACCCAGGGAGCCCGACACGGGACTTGATCATGGGTCTCTAGGATCACACCCTGGACCGAAGGCGGCGCCAAACCGCTGAGCCACTGGGGCTGCCCACAGTTAAGTTTCTGAAGACTCAAAAGTTGAAGGTGGATTTTCTACTGCGTGGGGTCAGCGCCCCTCACCCCATGCCGTTCACAGGTCAACTGCACCTCTGCTCATATGTTATCATTCCCAAACACACGACATCCACATTTTGGGTGTGTATTTTCTTCAGTTCAGTGGTAAAACTGGCCTAAGGTGCATTACAGACTTAGGAAATGGGCCGGGGAGCCCACCTCAGGGCCTGGCAGCCTGCAGGCCCTGTTCACAGGCAGGCATGATCACTGCCATCACACCAACAGGTTAACACAAGGACTGGCAACACGAAATACACCTAATAACCAAAACTTAATCAACCTGGCTGAAATACTTAGTTAATGTAGCTAAAAATAGAAAAAACTGGTGTTATAAAAGCCCTACACAGTATATGTTACTCCCTGAGAACAATGGGTAGCACACTACTTCATTTAATCCCATTTGTTATGCTGCTGCCGTTCCTAGTTACATGCTGGTTTTTAGAGCAAGTGACACAAAAGCTGAATACCTTAAAGCCCAGGAGAGGGGGTCGGGAGCAGCTGGTCACAAACTTGAGCAGCTTACGCTTTTCTTCATCCGTGAACCCTTCCACAACTCTCCAGAAGACTTTGATTACAGGATGGTCAGCAGAATAGCCTCCTATGACAACATGAACAAATGTCTTATTAAAAACAAGGTAATTACAAAACAAAATTGTCCTAAAAACCCCAGAGCAATAAACTGGTAAGAGGAATTCACTGCTGCCCACCTGCTAGTAATGGATGCTAGCTCACGGCTGAGAGCCAACTCCAGAGACACCTTTCTTTGTTTCTAAGTAGGCTCCACACCCAACATGGGGCTTGAACTCAAGACCCTGATTCATGACTGAGCCAGCCAGGCATTCCAAGAGACACCACTCCTTCTGCTCCTGGGAGATGATGGACAAGCATAGGAGGAGGCAGAATGAGGCATAGCCTGCAGCTACAGGATGAGCCCTGGCAGCAAAGGAAGCTGCAAAGGGTTCTGACTCTTAGGAACTCTGCTGGCAGTTAAAAACCAGCCTCTGTTCAGTAGCAGACCCTAAATAACAAAGGCTTTATAGGAGAGCCATATATCTGAAAACAGCACACGCTGGGATTTTTATATCTAATAGAGCTAGTTATTTTCCCAACGTGATCGTAGTGTCTAAATTCATTTTATCATCTGTTCTTGTGATAATAAGGTACAGACCATGGCTAACCACTAACCCTAGCACACGATGAGACCACTATTCTCAAATGTAATATCTGCTACTTACAGCTTTTAATCTAGTTAAGTGCTTCCTAAAACTGAAATAATTGCTATATATTGTTCCCTCATTGTTAATATACTACAGAGATAACATCGATAAAATATCTTAAGTGCATTAATTGGCACCAAAATGAATATGATAATATTTTAAAACCTATTTACTGGAATAGCTAAGACCATTAAAGGTATAAGCTTTCAGTGCAGATAGGGTAATGCAAACAACCCAAGACAATTTCTTGGCAAAGGAATGGTTGAATTGATTTCATTTTTTTAAACTTATGACTTGATAGTAGGGACAAAGTGACCTTATGTATTATCTGCCTTTACATAAACATTAGAGTTCAAAATTACAGCAATAAAAATTACAGAAAGGGGAGATACATGCATATATTTATATACATAAATAGACACACATTTACTTATGTAAATGATGTTAGCAAATGTAGAGTTTTGCAACAGTCGCCGTAAACCACTTTGGAACATTCCCATTTCCTTGAGCGAATCCCACGTTCCCCTACAGATAACCAGCATCTGCTATCTCTGCAGGTGTGCTCTCTGGGATGGCTCATCCGCATGGCAGAGCACACGCAAACACTGCCACCTGTACCATGCTCTTTCCAAAACCCGGTCAGAGGGACCTGGGAGGAAAGCCTGGGAAACAGCACTCAATAAGACAGAGGAGGGGGATCCCTGAGTGGCTCAGAGGTTTAGAGCTGCCTTCAGCCCAGGGTGTGGTCCTGGAGTCCCAGGATCGAGTCCCACATTGGGCTCCCTGCATGGAGCCTGCTTCTCCCTCTGCCTGTGTCTCTGCCTCTCTCTCTCTCTCTCTCTCTCTCTCTCCGTGTGTGTCTCTCATGAATAAATAAATAAAATCTTAAAAAAAAAATAAGACAGAGGAGTCTGGGTGGGGTGGGTTCTTTAAACTGTGGTAAAGTACAGAAAATATATTTCATCATTTAAACCTTTTTAAGATTTTATTTATTTATTCATGAGAGACACACACAGAGAGAGAAGAGAGAGAGAGAGAGGGGGGCAGAGACACAGGCAGAGGGAGAAGCAGGCTCCCTGTGGGGAGCCTGATGTGGGACTCGGTCCCGGATCCCAGGATCAGGATCACACGCTGAGCCAAAGGTAGACGCTCAACTGCTGAGCCACCCAGGCACCCCATTTAAACCTTTTAAAATTTATTTTTATTAAAAAAATCATTTATTTTTTCCTTTTTTTAAAAGATTTTATTTATTTATTCATGAGAGGCAGAGAGAGAGAGAGAGAGAGAGAGAGAGGCAGAGGCACAGGCAGAGGGAGAAGCAGGCTCCATGCAGGGAACCCGATGTGGGAATCGATCCCGGGACTCCAGGATCAGGCCCTGGGCTGAAGGCAGGCGCGAAACCACTGAGCCACCCGGGTTGCCCTTTTTTTCCTTTTTTAAAAGATTTTATTTCAGAGAGAAAGAGAAAGAGTGTGCAGGAGTGCATGAGTGAGGGGAGAAGAGGGAGAAGCAGATACCCACTGAGCTGGGAGCTTGATGCAGGGTGTGATCCCAGGACCTGAAAATCATAACCTAAGCATAATGCTCAACCAACTGAGGCACTTTTTAAACCTTTTTTAAGAAAAATTTGAGAGAGAGAGGGTCATATGGTGAATCTATATTTAGCTTTTTGGGGAACCACCAAACCATTTTCCGTAGTGGCTATTCTATGTGCCTGCCATCCATGAACACAGGCTCCAGTCTCCCCACACCCTTGCCAACACCTGTTATAATTTTCTACATGGTGCCTGTTTGTGGTCGTCTTCATGGACGTGTGAACTGTGTTTCACTGTTGCTCTGATTTGCATGTCCCCAGTGATTAGTCATGTTGCACATCTTTGTGAGATTACTGGCTGTTTGTCATGTCCTTCTTCCATTTTTTTAAAAAAGATTTTATTTATTTATTTATTTATTTATTTATTTATTTATTTATTTATTCATTCATTCATTCATTCATTCATTCATTCATTCATTCATTCATGAGAGACAGAGAGAGAGAGAGGGGCAGAGACACGGGCAGAGGGAGAAGTAGGCTCCATGCAGGGAGCCTGACATGGGACTTGATCCCAGGTCTCCAGGATCAAGCCTTGGGCTGAAGGCGGCGCCAAACCGCTGAGCCACCCAGGCTGCCCCAACCTTCCATTTCTGAATTGGCTTGTCTTCTTGTTGTTATGAGAGGTCTTTATATATTCTTTTCTTTTTTTTTTTAAAGATTTTATTTATTCATGAGAGACACACACAGAGAGAGAGAGAGAGAGAGGGGCAGAGACACAGGCAGAGGGAGAAGAAGGCTCCATGCAGGAAGCCCGATGTGGGACTCTATCCTGAGTCTCCAGGATCAGGCCCTGGGCTGAAGGTGGCGCTAAACTGCCAAGCCACTGGGGCTGCCCGTCTTTATATATTCTGAATATATATATATGATTTCCAAATATTCTCCCCCTTCTGTAGATTGGTCTTTTAAACTTTCTTGATAATATCTTTCAATGTACAAAGTTTTGTAATTTTGATGAAGCCCAATTTATATATATTTTTTTCTTTTTTTGCTCATGCTTTTGGCCTCATATCAAAGAATCCAATACCAAATCCAAAGTCATAAAGACTTACCTTTTTCCCCTTAGAGTTTTATGCTTTTAGCCCCTACATTAAGATTGTTGCCCAATTTGGCGTTCATTTTTATAGATGGTATGAAGTAGGAGTACAGCCACTTTTAAAATCATGGTAAACTTTTCCAAAGAAGCTACCATTCCACATTCCCATCAGTCAAGAGGGTTCTAATTTCTCCATATACTAACACTTGGTACTGTTTATCTTTTTGGTTGCAATCTTTCTAGTGGGTATGTTGCGATATCTCATTATGATTTGATTTCCATTTCCCCAAAGATTAAATGTTAAACAATTGTTCATGTGATTCTTACCAGCCATTATAATATTTCTTCTTAGGTGAAGCTTTTTTTGGCCATGCTTTTAAATTCAATTGCTTGTCTTACTAAGGTGTGTTCTTTATATATACACACACACAGTGGATGCAGTCATTATATATATTACCTGAAAATAGTTTCTCCCAATCTGTGGCTTTTTTCATTTTCTTCTTGTTTTGTTTTGTTTTTTTTATTTTCTTAATAGTATCTTTTGAAGCACAAAAGCTTTAATTTTGACCAAGTTCAATTTTCTATCAATTTCTTTTTTTTTTTTTTTGGCTCATGCTTTTGGGTGTACAACCAAAAATTCCATCTAATCCATCTAATCCAAAAGTCATGCAGATTTTCTCCTTTATGTTCTTTTGGAGGTTCTATGGCTTTGGCTTTTTTGTTTGTTTTGTTTTATGGCTTTGGCTTTTACCTATAGGCCTCTGATCCTCTGTTGAGCTAATTTTTGTATATGGTGTGAGGTAAAGGTCTAATCTCATTTTTTTCCATGTGAATGTTGTCCCAGCATTCTCGTATTGTCAAGTCCGTGGTAAAGTGGTCATAAATATAAGGATTTTTTTCTGAATTCCTAATTATCAATCAATATGCTAATCCTTGTGCCAATACCACAATGTCTTGATTACTGTGGACTTTTAGTAAGTTTTAAATCAGAGTATAAATACTGTAACTTTGTTCTTCTACAAAATTGTTTTGGCAATTTTAGGTCCTTTACATTTCCAAATGAATTTTAAAATCAACCTGCTGATTGCTACAAAAAGGACTACTGGGATTTTGATAGGGGTTGCACTGAATTTGTAGAGTAATTTGAAGAGAATTATATCTTGACAATATTGAATCTTCCAATCCGTGAAGCTGGATTACCTCTCCACTTCTTTAGATCTTCTTCAATTTCTCACAGCGGAGCTGTGCAGTTTCCAGTGTTGAAGTCTTGCATGTACAATTACTTTGCTATGTTTGTATTTTATTCTTTTTGATGTTACTCTGAATGGAACTGTTTAATTCCTTTCTTGGTTTGTATGTACTGATTTGTGCTGCCACCTGTTGAAATTTTTTTTAGTTCTAATTTTTTGTCAAGCTATGTACGAAGAAAGACGGTTTTACTTCCTTTTGGGGGTGCAGTGAGAGAGAGAATCTAAGTAGGTTCTATGCCCAGTGCGGAGCCCAACGCAGGGCTTGAACTTACGACCTGAGCTGAAACCAAGAGTTGAACACTTAACTGACCGAGCCCCTCAAGTACCCCCTAGTTTTACTTGTTTCACTTTTCTTTACCAAGCTGGCTGTTTTTCTTCTTTCTTCTCTCCCTCCTGCCTTATTGTACCAGCTAGAAACCCCAGCCAAATGCCTCTAACTTTCACCAGTGTGCTGGCAGCTGTGATGTTTCTGTGCATGTCCTATATCAGGGTGAGGAATTCCCTTTTGTTCCTGGTTTCCTGAGGGTTTTAATCCTGAACAGGTGAGAGATGCTTAGATGCTCATGGGTTGCACTTGCTTATTCTTTCTCTTTTTGCATCTACTGAGATGACTATGTGAGTTTTGCTCTTTATACTGCCATTACTGCTTATTACATTAATACATTTTCAGATGTTAAATTACCCTTGCATTCATGGGATAAATGCTACTTAGCTGCTGGATTCAGTTTCCTAATATTTTGAGGATTTTTGCATCTATGTTCCTGAGGTACATCATTATTTTCTTGTGTTATTTTTGTTTGCTTTTGATATCAGGCTAATAGTGATCTTTGAGGAGAGAAATCCTCTCTTTACCCATATGTAGCTGTAAATCTTGTACAGGATATGTTTTTAAGGCTTAAATACTGTTCTGAAAGAAATATTAATTTTATAGAATTTAGAAAAAAGAGAGAAGTACAATGAAGAAAAGTCACCTGTAATTTTGTTAACTGTAAATGACTTATTATTTTATGAAAATGAATGGACTTTACATTTTTAAAAATTAAAAAAATTAATTTTTAAAAATAGGCTCTTGCAACCCTGATATCAAGACACACGTGCTCCATCAACTGAGCCAGCCAGGCGCCAAACACTGAAATGACTTTAAAGTTTTCTTGGTTTTGAAAAGTGAATTATGCAGTGTATAACATAATAAAGAAAGAGAAATAACACTTTATAGAAACAAAGGTGCCTCATCATCTCACAACCACTTAACACTTTTGCTTAGATCTTAATCCCATCTTCGAAGATGTGGTATCACATGCACACATTGAATTCATCATCACGTTTACTTAAGGTTATGTTTTAAATTTTCTAATATATATAAAACATTTTTTTACATTATGTTTTACTGTTTAAAAAAGTAATCTCTACCCCATGGTAGGGTTCAAACCCACAATCCTGAGATCAGGAGTCACATGTTCTACCAAGCACCCTGGTATATAAAATACTTTCAGGGCACCTAGGAGGCTCAGTCGGTTAAGTGCCCAACTCTTGATTTCAGCTCAGGTTGTGACCTCGGGATCCTGGGATACAGCCCTGAGTCGGGTTCTGTGCTCAGAGTGGAGCCTGCTTGGCCCTTCTATCTGCTACTCTCCCACTTGTGCTCCCATATTCTCAAATTAAAAATAAATAAATAAAATCTTTGGAGAAAAAATTAAAAAATACTTTAAAATGTCCATGTGCACATTAATGAAAAGAATCAATGACTCACAACTGTAGATTTCTGTAATATGTATTTACAGATGAGAGAAAAAGACTGAAAGGATAGAGTTATCTTCAGCCAAACTCAAGAATATACGCCACTTGCTAAATGTTAATTACTGCTTGCCACATATTCCCTGTGAGTCCTACTTATCATAATCTCACCCCTGAAATCTTCAGATCCTTTAATAAGGAATTTAACTTCTTTCTGGACTTGTCTCATTAAAAAAAAAAAAAGAAAAAGACTTTATACCTAGAAATATACATGAAGTTACTTATTATAGTGGAATGTTAAATAAATCTTATATATCTATTTAATCTCAACAATTAATTGCATAAAGAGTACACACACACACATTTTTAAAGGAGACAGAAGTTTATGGAATACATCTCAAGGGAGAGGCAAGCAGGGCAGCAGAGGAGAAGCTGTCTGCTAGAAATTTTTTTTTAAATTTTTGATGCTAAACAAACAGAATGTATACTATAAATTATATATCACCACAAACTAGAATAATAGGCTATGAAAACTCACCAAAATGAGTGATTATTTTAAGGATGATTTTTTTCCCCTCTATTCACTGCTAAGTATATATGAGGTTAATCTTTTTAAAATCTTACAAAAGCCCAAAAGATACACCAATTCCATCTCTGAATAATTTCATTATTTCTCTAACGACTAATGTTGTCAAGCACATTTCTATGTGTCTATTGGCCATTTGTGTTCTTTTTGGGTTTTCATTTTCTTGAAGAGCAGAAACTTTTAAGTTTAATTTCATAACCCTGAGGTCCAATTTGTTTGTTTATTCTTTTATTGTTAGTAAATTGTTTTTATGTTTTTAGTTAGCCCTGTTTTATTTATTTTATTTATTTATTTATTTGTTTTTATTTTATTTTTTATTTTTTTTTAAAGATGTGTTTATTTATTCATTAGAGACACAGCGAGAGAGGCAGAGACACAGGAAGAGGGAGAAGCAAGCTCCACGCAGGGAGCCTGATGTGGGACTCGATCCTGGGACTTCAGGATCACTCCCTGGGCTGAAGGCGGCGCTAAACCGCTGAGCCACTGGGGCCGCCCTTATTTTTATTTTTTTTTATTTATGATAGTCACAGAGAGAGAGAGAGAGAGAGGCAGAGACACAGGCAGAGGGAGAAGCAGGCTCCATGCACCGGGAACCTGACGTGGGATTCGATCCCGGGTCTCCAGGATCGCGCCCTGGGCCAAAGGCAGGCGCCAAACCACTGCGCCACCCAGGGTTCCCAGTTAGCCCTGTTATAAAAACAAAAGAGGGGGATCCCTGGATGGCTCAGTGGTTTGGCACCTGCCTTTGGCCCGGGGCGTGATCCTGGAGTCCCGGGATCGAGTTCCGCGTCGGGCTCCCGGCATGGAGCCTGCTTCTCCCTCCTCCTGTGTCTCTGCCTCTCTCTCTATGTCTACCATAAATGAATAAATAAATCTTTTAAAAAAATAAAATAAAATAAAAACAAAAGACTTGGGACTCCCGGGTGGCTCAGTAGTTTTAGCGCCTGCCTTTGGCCCAGGTTGTGATCCTGCAGTCCCGGGATCGAGTCCCACATCGGGCTCCCCACGTGGAGCCTGCTTCTCCCTCTGCCTATGTCTCTGCCTCTCTCTCTGTGTCTCTCATGAATAAATAAAATAAAATACAATAAAATAAAAATAAAATAAATAAAAGCAAAAGACTGGAAGCAACTTACTGCATTGGTAGACACTTACAAAGACATGGTGTAATGAGAGAACCACAGGTGCAGAATAATGTGTAAGAATGAGGAAGGTGAGAATTCTGTATTTGTGTGTAAATATACAGAGAATTTTTTTTTTTTTTTAATATACAGAGAATTGAGAGGAGTGGTTACTTGCGGTGGGAGAGGCAGAGGCAGCACAGGACAGGAGGGGTCTCACTGTACACCTCCATCCCCATGCTGGGCTCTAAACCCTGGGAATGAATTACCTATACAAAAAGTATACTAAAAATTAGTTTGGAAAGATCTATAATAGTTTCAGGGATAAATACCCAGCAGTGACAACATACCTGAATAATTTGTAAAGGATTTTAGGTCCTCCAGACTTATGGGAACTTGTGCACCAGAAATTAATACCTGGAAAAAAAAAAGTTCAATTCATAAAATTTGAGGTAGATTTTAAGAAAGCTTTTCTTTTCTTTTTTTTTTTTTAATTTTATTTATTTATGATAGTCAGAGAGAGAGAGAGAGAAAGAGGCAGAGCCACAGGCAGAGGGAGAAGCAGGCTCCACGCACCGGGAGCGACGTGGGATTCGATCCTGGGTCTCCAGGATCGCGCCCTAGGCCAAAGGCAGGCGCCAAACCGCTGCGCCACCCAGGGATCCCCTAAGAAAGCTTTTCCATGTTGGAAGACAAGTGTGACTCCCAGCACCAGTAAGAAGTGTACCTGAATCTCCTGCTGATCAAACATTCGCAGCCACTCTAGATTCACCACATTGGCCAGGCCCTGTCTGAAGGCCAGGCAGTGCTGGCGGATCTGTCTGTTCAATCTGTAGTCAGCAACAAGGTGGATGTACGCGATCCTGTTGGCACTGGTGACAGGGATGTCTTTTCCACCAAATTTTAGTTCTACTACCTGTAAATATTAAAACAAGGGTCTGAAAATTCTAAATATGACTAGATGAAAAGAAAAGCAAGAAGCACATACTTCAAAGAAATTTAACAGCATTGCTCTGTACACAAGAGTCTACATAAAAAGCCACACCACTGCTGCACACACCAGTCCGTGTGAGTGCAAAGATGCACCCTTGGTGGGAATCTCCAAAGCTTGGTATCTTATTCTGTCTTTAAGTTAATCGTTAGTCACCAATGTTTCTTCAAAGTACTAAGGAATGATGTGGCAATGTAATCACAGCGACTTGTTTTAAAAAATTAGGAATCTGGGGCCCCTGGATGGCTCAGCCGGTTGGGCGTCCAACTCTTGATTTCAGCTTAGGTCGTGATCTTAGGATTATGGGATTGAGCCCTGTGTTGGGCTCTGCACCCAGCAAGGAGTCGGCTTGAGATTCCCCCTGCCTCTGCCCCTCCCTCATTCACACACACTCTCCCTCTTTCTCTAAAATAAATAAATAAATAAGTAAATAAATAAATAAATAAATACTTAAAAAAATAAAAAATTAGGAATCACAAAGGACAAAGATATGATCCAAAACCTGAACACGTCAAAAGGGATTCAATCTGAAGAAAACACAGGCTAAGGAATGAAGGTTGCAATAGAACGATTACTCCTATTTGTACAAATAGCACATTCTTCTCTATCTCCATCATGCTATTAACCACTATGACATACTTTATTCTTTCATTTTTTTAAAGTTTTTAAAAAATTTATTCATGAGAAACAGAGAGAGAGAGAAAGAGGCAGAGACACAGGCAGAGGGAGAAGTAGGCTCCATGCAGGAAGCCCAATGTGGGACTCGATCCCAGGTCTCCAGGATTACACCCTGGGCCGAAGGCAGCACTAAAAAGCTGAGCCACTGGGGCTGCCCCTATTCTTTCACAGTTTAAAAAGATTTTATATCTCGGATCCCTGGGTGGTGCAGCTGTTTGGCGCCTGCCTTTGGCCCAGGGCACGATCCTGGAGACCCGGGATCGAATCCCACGTCAGGCTCCCGGTGCATGGAGCCTGCTTCTCCCTCTGCCTCTCTCTCTCTCTCTCTCTCTGTGACTATCATAAAAAAAAAAAAAAGATTTTATGTTTAAGTCATCTGTACACCAACGTGGGGCTTGAATTCATAACCCCGAGATCAAGAGTCACATGCTCTACCAACTGAGCTAGCCAGGCCCCCATGAGCACTTTAAGTATGACTCAGAGGACAGTGGTACATTTGAGATAACTGACCAATCTTTCTTACATATTTGGGCTGAATCCCAAAGAACAACCTTTCATTGTATGTAACCACACTCACAAAATCTGCAGGTCTAGCACAGAGTTGGAGAACACTCCTGGAAGCACTAGGCAGGAGCAGAAGCCAGATGCTGAGTCTCCCCCACCACCGTAACGTGGACACACACAAAACACCTAGCCCCGTGAACTGCTTTCATCATTAATAAAATGCTGATATTTTTACTTTGTCTATCTTAGAACTGTGATTATGTAAACTCATATACACCCAAAGGTGACAGACAAAACACCACAGACAATTATAAACATAAAAGACTAATTTACGAGAACGCACTTTTTAAAGCTTGTTTACTAGAACTTAAACAGAAGAAATACATTCTCAGTTGCATTTGGATAAGGCCATCTATGCTAAGGATAAAGAAACAGAACAAATCCACAGTAGGTGAACGATGCCATTCCAGAATGACCAAGCAGGGGGCAAACTTCAGGGTAGAAACAGAGTGCTGCTTACATTGTGGGTGATGGAAACCACACAATGTCCCCCTCATGGTTCTGTCACAGTCTTTGGTTCTCTTGGTGGTTATTATACCCCGAGCATAAACTCTCTTCTTTTGGGCAATGGCATTTCAGCCCCCCCTTTTTTTTAACCACTTTACAAAAAAAAAAAAAAAACAAAACAAAACAAAAAACAAAAAAACAAACAAACAAACAAAAAAAAACCACTTTACAGAAAGGCCATTTTAAAGTCTGCTGAAAAGCTTTACTTACATCACCATATACCCAGTGGTTACATGGCCATCTCGCGCTACAGAAGTTACTAAGCTCTATTAGATTTACTTCCTCTTGCACTGCACATTCTAGATGACGCCTCACTTCTCACTAATTCTCGTACTCCATGCTGGAACCAGAGGCCTGAGAAAGGGCTGTGAACCCACATCTCCTTGCAAGTCTCTGCTCCGGGGAGAGGCTGCAATGCCTCCGCGCTCACAGTCAGCTGATGGGCCATCTGTTACCTGGGCCTCACGAGCTCACTGCTCTGTTTTAATGTACAAAACACCACCCTTCCTTTAAGTGGATTAACAGCAGGTAATAAATGATCATGTACTAAGTGATTCAAAGACAAAGGACCCGTGAAACGATCAGGATCAGGTAAAGGACTTCCAAAGCCCCAGTAGCCCTGCCTCATCAGATGGCAATGACATTTCCAGCGACCGTACATGGACTGTGCTGTGGTCATATAAACTCTTCTCTAGGCTACATCGAAACTATCCATGTTTCAAATCATGTCAAATCTGTCCTAGAATTTCAGTTCTAAGAGCATATTTAAATCTCTACATATGGAACTAGAGCAGTTCTTAAGGCAAGAGCTATCTTCCCTGATACTCCTAAATGTCGCTACAGAATGCACGGGGCCTCACGTTTACTTGCTAGAAGTGAGCTCATTTTATCTTCAGAGCTATGTACACACCCTCTGAAAATGAGGAAGGGCTTCTGTGACTTGCCTAGGGTCACAGAGCACAGCACCAAAACCAGGACTTTAACAAGGTCTTGTGACTCAAGTTCATGCTCTTATACATAACAAAGATCACTTATGGTACCATCTTATGCCCCGAGCACTGTCCTCAGGGAAGAGATGTGTACAAACCAGTAGTCTAAAATGTCACTTAAAAAAAAAAAAAAAGATTTATTTGAGAGAGACAGAGCACGAGCAGGGGGAGGGACGGGTGGCGGGGAGAGACAGACTCCCCACTGAGCAGGGGGCCCGACACAGGACTCGATCCCAGGGCCCTGGGACCATGACCTAAGCCGAAGGCAGACGCTTCACCTACAGGGCCCGCCAGGGACCCCTCATGTTCATTTTTAAGCAGGCTTACAAATAGCCATATTGATTATAGTAAAGAAAACAAGTTGGAGAGGAACACTAGTATTTTAAAAGGGAAGATTAACATATCCTACCAACATAAAGAAGTATTTGCATATCAGAAATCTTTATTTTTTTAATTTATTTATTTTATTTTTTTTAAGATTTTATTTATTTATTCATAGAGATGCAAAGAGAGAGAGAAGTAGCAGAGACACAGGCAGAGGGAGAAGCAGGCTCCACGCAGAGAGCCCGATGTGGGACTCAATCCAGGGTCTCCAAGATCACCCCCTGGGCTGCAGGCGGTGCTAAACCGCTGCGCCACCGGGGCTGCCCATCAGAAATCTTTAAATCATAGTATTTTATAAACTTAAACCTGACTACGTTTTTTTATCTATCTCTGTAGATCTCCCCCATAAGATCTCCCCCACAAATAGCTGCTTTGCCAGTGACTTTCTTAATTTGTCCTATTTGACTCTTTAGTGTAATTACTCCTCTGCACTGTCATCCATAATCTCTTTATTCTGTGGGAATTTCTATGAATAACTGGAACATCTTCACACTTTTGCTTTTAATAGATTCCAATATTAGCAGTGGTGCTTTAATGGAACTCTTACATATGCGACATTTCACTATTACCATCTATTTCAGAAGGAAAAATGGGAAATGCTCCCATTAGCAAAGACTGTGGACAGGTCATTATAAAACTGACTGTCCTAGTGCTTTTATTTCGTTTTTAAATCATGCCACCAGGTGGAGTGAGGCAGCAGTGGCTCTATGTGTTCATGGTGTCCTCACATCAATAACAAACCTCTTTAAAAAAAAAAATCTGAATTTTACATGTTGAAACTTCAGCTCTATAAAATGGAAGAAGAGGGAATTCCTGGGTGGCTCAGTGGTTTAGTGCCTGCCTTCGGCCCAGGGTGTGGTCCTGGAGTCTCAGGATCGTGTCCCACATCAGGCTCCCTGCATGGAGCCTGCTCCTCCCTCTGCCTGTGTCTCTGCCTCTCTCTCTCCTCTGTGTCTTTCATGAATAAATAAATAAAATCTTAAAAAAAAAAATGGAAGAAGAGGTGGAGACAAAAGCAACTAAATATGCTGTCCAAACACAACAGGGTTCTGTCCTCATCGTTCTTATTTTCTCTCAGTGTTGAGGTCAGTTTTCAAGAAAGCCTAGAGATGTCCCAGTGAGAGAGCGAAGGAGGGAACCCAATGCAGTATCATTTCCTTTATTCCCTTCACAAGTTAGTCTACACCTACTACTTCTTCAATAGGTAGTTTTTTGTTTTTTTTTTAAGATTTTACTTATTTATTAGGGAGAGCACATTGCACACATGGTGGAGGGAGGAGTAGAGGGAGGAGAGAGAGAGAGAAACCCAAGCAGACTCCCCTGCTGAGCACGGAGCTGATGTGGGGTTCGATCTCATGACCCCAAGATCATGATCTGAGCCAAAACCGAGTTGGATGTTTAACTGAGTGAGCCACGCAGGCGCCCTATTAAATAGGTTGCTTTTTAAATGCTAAGAAATAGGGGGATCCCTGGGTGGCTCAGCGGTTTGGCGCCTGCCTTTGGCCCAGGGCACGATCCTGGAGTCCCGGGATCGAGTCCCACATCGGGCTCCCGGCATGGAGTCTGCTTCTCCCTCCTCATGTGTCTCTGCCCTCCCCCCTCTCTCTATCGTATATATATATATATATATATATATATATATATATATATATATATATATATATATATATTAAATGCTAAGAAATAGACTAAAATTCAAGTACTCCAAAGACGGACATTAAAAATACCCAAGAGGGTTTATTTATTTTTTTTTAATTTTTTTATTTATTTATGATAGTCACACAGAGAGAGAGAGAGAGAGAGGCAGAGACATAGGCAGAGGGAGAAGCAGGCTCCATGCACTGGGAGCCCGACGTGGGATTCGATCCCGGGTCTCCAGGATCACACCCTGGGCCAAAGGCAGGCGCCAAACCGCTGTGCCACCCAGGGATCCCTCCCAAGAGGGTTTAGAACTAGGATGTAGACATCTTTGTGTGTGCTTATCTTAGTTTCTGAAGACACCACTGTGGTGTGGGGGCCATGCTCCGGTTCTGCAGTCCAGGGAGGAAGCCAATAAAAAGGTCTTAAATCTAACTTTCCTTAAATCTCCTAACTCCTAACTTTGAATTCTCAGGACTAGCTCTGTGTATTACAGCAGCACAATGAAATAGCACTTCACTTCACTGGAAAACAGTATGGTGGGTCCTCAAAAAAGTTAATCATTAGAATCAGTGTATGATCCAGCAGTCCTACTTCTAGGGATATCCCCACGGGAGTAGAACGCAGGGACTTGAACAGGTATTTCTACGGCCGTGTTCATGGTGTCATTACTCATGACAGCTGAGACAATGTCCAGCAAGGGATGAAGGGATAAACGTACAGTGGAATCTTAGCCTTAGAAAGGAAGACATTCTGGGGAGTGCTGCACTCCAGGTTAAGGTGGAGGACATCTTGCTCAGTGAAATGAACCAGTCACAAAAAGACACTGTGTGATTCCACTCACATGAGGTCCTCACAGTCCTCAAACACAGAGACCCGAAGTAGGATGGTGGGCACCAGGGCACAGGGGTTCAGTATCACAATGTCCTGCCTGCCCCTTCCTCCTCCTCCTCAAATAACACCTACTTTGCTCAAGATACTGACCTATACCTACAGAACATAACCTTAAAAATGAAGATTATGCAGATGTTCTCTTGTTAAAACGCCTTTCATTGCTTAACCCTCCAGCTGTGGTTTCTCTGAATTCTGGACCACCTGACCTGGAACATAAGTAGGCTGCTGTGGTTTCTCTGAATTCTGGACCACCTGACCTGGAACATAAGTAGGCTGCTCCTGGGTCCCGCCCTGACTCAGAGAATCAAGATCTCATATTCCCTGAAGGGAAGTTCAGCAGTTTTCTTCTTTCTTTTCTTTTTTAAAAAGTAATCTCCATATCCAACATGGAGACAGAATCCATAATTCTGAGATCAAGAGTCACATGCTCCATGAATCAAGCCAGCCAGACACCTGTCAAAAATGTTTTCTTGTTATTCATTTTCCTATTGGCTCTGAAATGCATCTGTTTAGGCCATCTTACCCTGAAGCACTAAATACTGCAGACCAACTATGGGATGAGACACTGGTTCTCCTTCTGAGTGTTATGTCTAACCTTTCTAAAGTCCAAGGCCTCTAATTGTTCTCCACAATAACAGGAGAAGCCCAGCCCTCCTGGAATCTCATAGCCCCCTAAGCTTAGCCACTTCTAAATGTGCTCACCTGCCCGGTGAATGCCTTTCTACCCACCCAGTGTCTCTTCCAGGTAGCTCTCCCTGACCTACTTGGAACTGAGCTACTGCTCACATCTGCCTCTCCTATTAGAATGTGTATGCTCTCATAGTTTAGAAAAAAACTCCTTTGCACAGATAATGGCTGGTACAGAGCAGCAATTATGTTTCATGAATGGATGGATGAAGAAATACAGATTAGGCTGGATGGCAAGTAGGTAGTGTTATATAAAAATAGCTAAAATTGCAATAGCTCAAATTTGTTCAGTATATGTGTTTATTTATTATTTTTTAAGATTTTATTTATTTATTCATGAGAGACATAGAGAGAGAGGCAGAGACACAGGCAGAGGGAGAAGCAGGCTCCATGCAGGGAGCCGGATGTGGGACTCGATCCTGGCTTCAGGATCATGTTCTGGGCCGAAGGCAGCGCTAAAGCGCTGAGCCACCCAGGCTGCCCAGTGTATGTGTTTATTGAAATAAAATGTTAGTGCTTACAACCTGGAGGGTTAAAGTTAAGAAGTATCCTGTATGGGGCGATGCGTTATCAATGGTGATTTGATTAAACACTAAATATATATTTAATATGAAGTTATTTTTAAGCTGGCAAAGCTGATGACCTTTGAAAGCTTGAATTAAAAACCAAGTAATAGGGGATCCCTGGGTGGTGCAGCGGTTTGGCGCCTGCCTTTGGCCCAGGGCGCGATCCTGGAGACCCGGGATCGAATCCCACATCGGGCTCCCGGTGCATGGAACCTGCTTCTCCCTCTGCCTATGTCTCTGCCTCTCTCTCTTTCTCTCTCTGTGACTATCATAAATAAATAAAAATCTAAAAAAATAAAAAATAAAAAAAAAATAAAAACCAAGTAATAACAGATAAAAGATGATAATAGTTTTATAGTTAAAATACAACTAGTAGATCCAGAAAAGATGACTGATCTACATAAGAATAGCAAAAAAGCTGTTTCCCCCCCACACAAAATAGACCTATTTGTCTGAAAAACAAAAATAAGTTAGAAAAGCATAGCTCGGGATCCCTGGGTGGCGCAGCGGTTTGGCGCCTGCCTTTGGCCCAGGGCGCGATCCCGGAGACCCGGGATCGAATCCCACATCGGGTTCCCGGTGCATGGAGCCTGCTTCTCCCTCTGCCTGTGTCTCTGCCTCTCTCTCTGTCTGTGTGTGTGACTATCATAAATAAATAAAAATTAAAAAAAAAAAAAAAAAAGCATAGCTCGTCACTTTAAAATCTAATAAAATGAGATTAACACGACCTCAAAGGTCCTCAAACAACCTGGTTCATCAGTATATGTTAAGAAAGGTTTTGTGAATTATGGGAACATCTGAACATAGGCTAACGTAGACAAAATGCCAACCCCTGACCACCCATCTTAGCAAGTATCCCCTCGTGGCCAATATAGGTTATTTCTACCTCCACACACTGCCCCTGCTCTTGTAATAGTGGAAGCAAATTCCAGATGTTATCAATTCTTCCAGTTTAGTGTGTTGTACAAGAATGTTCATAGCATACTCCTCCTAGTAGCTGAAAAGTGGAAAGAACCCAAATGTCCATCAACTGAAAAAGAAAATGTGGGATCCCTGGGTGGCGCAGCGGTTTGGCGCCTGCCTTTGGCCCGGGGCGCGATCCTGGAGACCCGGGATCGAATCCCACGTCGGTCTCCCTGCATGGAGCCTGCTTCTCCCTCTGCCTGTGTCTCTGCCTCTCTGTCTCTCTCTGTGTAACTATCATGAATAAATAAATAAAATCTTAAAAAAAAAATGTGGTATATCCATACAATGGGACAATGTTCAGCCAAACAAAGGAAGTTGTGGCTCCTACAAGTGATAAGGCTAGTCCCAGAAGGCTGCAGACTGTAAGATTCCAGGGTTGACAGACACACAGAAACTGCATGTAGATAGTGCTCACCTACGCTGGGTGGGAGTGACCTGTTAATGGGGAGATGACACCATCCTGAACTGAGATGCTGGTGGTAGCTGTGTGCTCTGGGAATACACTGACCAGGAATGTGCTTGAAAGTGTGCATTTTGTGGTATGCAAATTATATCCCAATAATGCTGTCATTTAACAAATTAGTTTTAATTTCTAACATGCAAGGATTTTAAAAAAGGGATAAAGACAGCAAGACCAATCAGACTGATAATGAAGGCCAGCGATCAGTGTCAGAGCACCCCAGGGCCAGCCAGGGCGGGCCAGGAACAAGGGCACATTAGGGACCCTTAGGACTCCCATTGGGAAGGTGCTAACCAATGCTCCTGGAGGCAGAGAATCCCAGAGGACAGCTGTCACCAAGGCCTGGGGCCAGGGCTCATGTGTCCTCAGCCCCCACAGGCTCCCGACATCACACCCTCAGCACACTGGGAATCTTTCCTATTGCTGTGTGGACAGGAGCTGGTGTCTGTCACAGAGTGGTGATGGGCCTTCTCACCTGTGCTTCCCCCAGGTCATTGTTCACCACGGTGAAGTTCAGTCCAAGCTCCTCCACGTCACCTTCATAGCTCTTGAGAAAAAGCAGATTCTTATACACTTCAGGATCTAACGAGGCCAGATGGTGAATGTCCACATCTGCACTGGTTCCAAGCAATTTGGACAGGAAAAAGCCAGCAAAGGGCAATTCTACCAGCATATTTTCATAGAGAGCCTTCAAATGAGAACAAGGACCAATGGTTAGCATTTCAGAGGAATTCTTTTTTCATACTACCTATGAATAAAAAAAAGTCCAACTTGAGATTTAACAGAATCCTAAGACAGCAGACACTTTTCTTCCTGATAATGACAACGGTGGAAGCTAGTATTTGGTGAGCATTTACCCTGTGCTAGGCCAGTTTAACTAATTTTTTTAAAAGATTTATTTACTTATTTTTATTTATGATAGACACAGATAGAGAGAGAAAGAGGCAGAGACACAGGAGGAGGGAGAAGCAGGCTCCATGCCGGGAGCCCGACGTGGGACTCGATCCCGGGATTCCAGGATCGTGTCCTGGGCCAAAGGCAGGCGCCAAACCGCTGAGCCACCCAGGGATCCCCAGTTTAACCATTTAATGCATGCATTCAGTATGTCACAAATCCTAAAATAGAATATCAGTGTATTTTTGGGCTGACTCAATGGGGATGCTCAAGAGCCACATCTTTTGTGCTGCAGCAGAGGTTGGCACATGTTTTCTGTACAGAGATTTGCAGACATAGGAGTCTCCTAGGACCACTGTAACAAAACACCACTCACTGGGGGCTTAGAACAACAGAAACTTTTTCTAAAATTTAAATTCAATTAGCCAACTTACAGTATGTTGTTTCAGATGTAGTGTGCAATAATTCATCAGTTGCATAGAATACCCAGTGCTCATCACATAATGTGCAACAGAAACTTAACACCCCAGAGTTCTGCAGGCCAGAGGTCTAATCAAGGTGGCAGCAGGGCGCACTCTCTTGAAAGGCTTCCCTGTCTTTTCTGGTGTTGCCAACCATCCCCGGGGCCCCTGCCTTCTGGCTGAGCCACTCCAAACCCTGCTTCTTTCAGAGGCTGTCTTCCCTATGTGTGTCTGCATCTCCCTCTCCTTTCTCTTCTAGAGACCAGTTGTTGGATTTAGGGCTATGGGAAATAAAGCTGCTGGACTGTCCAGGCGAACCTTTCTGTGGATCTGTGCTTTGACGTCTCTCAGTATAGACACAAGACCTGCTGACAGGGGAAGCACTGGGTCGTGAGGTGCGTTTAGCTCTATTAGGCAATGACATGCTGTTTTCCAAAACGCACCCATTTTCAACCATGACCAGCAACACAAGAAGGTTCCAGATGGTCCAGAACTTCATTGATTTATTAGTGTTGCCAGTTTTTAAATTTAGTCATTCCAGT
Source organism: Canis aureus (assembly GCF_053574225.1). Lineage (NCBI taxonomy): Eukaryota > Metazoa > Chordata > Mammalia > Carnivora > Canidae > Canis > Canis aureus. The sequence goes on from NC_135625.1 coordinate 47,067,291, forward strand.
TGCTGCAATGGGGTATTTCACTGTGGTTTTAATTTGCATTTCCCTGATGACCAGTGGTACTGGATAAATTAAGTCCTGGTAAATATTACTATATTAACCTCCAGATTCTCTATCAAGAGAAGGAGGAGGTCAAGTGATGCTGGTTTTCCAACATGATGTCAGGGTTCATCTTGCATGACAAACATTCCTATGGCCTAAGGCTGTAAAATGCAACAAGGAATGAGAAGTGGGCTGTAAAATTTTCAGAAACATTCTTATTATTTTATTCTAGCAGACGGCGGAATTGGAAGCCCCAAGTCTTCTCAAAAATGTTCTGAGGAAACAAAGCTACTACTTAGCCAGGCGCTGCACTAAGCACACATCAATGGTCTCATTTCCATCTGGCCTATATGGAGGATCTCCTAAGTAGAAGGGAAGAGTGACTCTTCTACAGAAGTCTAGGGGAAATCTGGATTTCCATGACCAAGGCCATTTTTGCTAGAATAAGAGTGGTCTGCAGAGACATGAAAATGACAGGGGGAGTGGAGTCATCACCCCCACTTGGTAGGTAGAGAGCTGGAGGCAAAGTCTCAAGCACACATTATCACAAGCCTTTCTCTTTTAGGGGGATGGCAGAGGGGACCCACTGCAGAAAGTCCTGCAGTAAGCTGCATCATGTGTACTGTGCTGCAGATGTACTCAGAGCTTTTAAGTCACTGTTAGAAGCTCCAAGTGCCACCATGCTGCTCGTGGAACATGGCCATAAAAACAAACTTGAACCCCAGGGGGAGTCATTCAGCCATAAGAATGCAACTTCAGAAGCCCCTCTTTTAGGAGGCCATTTACCTGGCCACTTCCACTCATCAAGGAGTGAGACACAAGGCTTTGCTGAGACATACTCCTGCAAGCAAATTCACAGGAGACCCACAGCTTCCAGGAAGAAGAGGCTCCGGGCCTCCAAGCCCCCGGCCCCTGCATCACCCTGCCCTGGTGATGGCTCCCTGCACCACCACAGCATTTACTCAGCTATGTCACGTTAGACATGTGCTATTTCGGCACGAGTAACAACCAGCAGTGGCACTGGTCTGTAAACCACTGATCCTTAAACACACCCTCACACAAGTGTTTCCCCGTTCCTTCTCTGCTACTGGAGAATGCTCAGGTTCACATTGACACCTACACTTTAAAGTCTCTCCCGCTAACAGGAGTGGAAGGAACCAGAAAACAGCGATTACACATCCTCCTGAAAGTAAACATCCAGAGTGTACTGACTTCTAGTTTCAGAAAGCCGTGGACAGACAGCACGAATAACCCTTTTCCCAAGGTTAAGGGCTTCAGGTTTACCGTTAACTATTTATTTCATGATATCCAACCCCCCAGCTAAGACTCCAGATGTTCTCTGCCAGGGAGACTGAACTGTTATGTTCCTGTGCTTTTACTTCTGATTTGAAGACTAATGATTACCTGATTAATTCTGAAAACATGGCAAAAAAGGACTCCTGGAGGAGAGAATGGGCAATAAAATGGCAACTAGCACTTATCTACTGATAACACAAAGAGTTGTTTTGAAAAGCCACAGTTTGCTTAAAGTTAAGAATGGCTAATACTATTAACCTGAAGCACTTAAAAATCCCATTACTTGTAAATGAATGATGGCTTCAAAGCCAAGGAGAACACTGTGAGCCAGACGTTGTGATTGATTCCAGGTGTTGAGGAAAAAGCCTCATGTGTACAGTGGACTTTAAAGGAAACTGGAAGAGTGTAAATCATGTGACGTTCAATATATAAGGTCACTGTTTGCCACTTCTGCATCAGTAACAATAAACCAGTGAAATTCGTTAAATGTATCAGCTACCTGAATTTTAAACAGAAATCCCACTGTGACTCATAAAATGTAAATGCCTAGGTATAATTTTTTACATAAGGCAGGTTTAAACCTTTAGAGCATTTAATATACAAGCACTAATAAATGATAGCACTAAAAACTATGATTGCATCAGCTAAATGGATTATAAATTAAATTTCCATAATGTATGCAACCGAGATACAAATGTAAGCATAAATCAAGGTATTTTCTAAACACAGGTTAATTATACAATTTCAAAACTGCCTATTTTTTATGCAAAATAATCCACTTAGCATTTTTCACATTGCCCTTAATTCTCAGCCAGTTGCACCACACTCATCCCAGAAGCACATCAATAACTACTTGTCACGAAAAAAATTGCAATAGGTATATGGAAAAAACCTGTAACGTATTTTTCAACTGTCTGTCTTTTATGAGTGTTTATAGCTAGAAATTGTGCCAAAATGATTTGAAATAAAAAGGATTAATTATAGTAGAAGCCTTTTAATATAAGTGAGTGCAGTCGCAATGCAATTAATGCAAATCGTGGCACTATCGAGAGAATAAATGTGAGCCGCATGAGAGGCCATTTCTGTTTGCTGCCAAATAACTTCAGTAATTTACTACATTAAGAATCAATAAAAAAATAATGCTTTTCAAATGCATCTCTATCAATCTTCAGGTAGTTCTAAAGTGAACATTTATAACTTAATCTAAAAACTATATCAGAGTTGTCTTGTGTTAAAGCCACTCTAACTGAACAAGAAGATAATTTTAATTATTTCAGATCATGCTAACCTTGGAGTTTATTTATTAAAAAGATTTTATTTATTTATTCATGACAGACAGAGAGAGAGGGGGCATAGACACAGAGGGAGAAGCAGGCTCCATGCAGGCAGCCTGATGTGGGACTCGATCCTGTGACTCCAGGATCATGCCCTGGGCTGAAGGCAGGCACTAAACCGCTGAGCCCCCCAGGGATCCCTAACCTTGGAGTTTAAAAAAATAAAAAAAGAAATGGGACATAAGGATGTAGGCTGATAGTAATATGCTATTTAATAGTTGCACTTCAAAATGAATAATAACTGGGAGTGGAAAACATGGTCTCTGATTGGGACTACAGTGGATTTTTAGGACCACAAGCTCCTGCAGGGCAGAAACCACACCTCATCCTTAATGCCCAAGTCTATGTACACCATATGGCATCCAAATCATTCAAGACACATTTATTAAGTGCCAACCATGTGCTAGGGACTGCATTCTACACTGGAATTCTACAACCATGAATTCATTTGTAAAACCCCATTTCTTCTGAAACACATGCTTCAGATTATGCAAAAGCACGTATGTGTCAAGATTCATTTCAAACCTTTGGGCCTTCGCAATCCTATCCCAGAGGTCTTTCCACACTGTTCACAATGGCAGCAACACGGAATGTCAAGATTTGCATTTTATCGGGTGATGCCCCATATTTCCACACGTCTCCCATGCGTGGTCACCACCCAAGACGCCAAGGCGGCCCCTCCAGCTCCACAGTCCCTCACACTCTTGGGCACCATACAGTGACTGTCCATTCGTGATTCAGCAAACGTCCACCAGGCACAACTGAGCAGAGGCTGGTGGCTCTGGTGTTTAAAAACAAGGAATCACTGAAACCCTGAAGTTCCATGCCAGGATACAGGCACTGCCTCCCTCTTCCTTACAGAGGCTCCAAAGTGCCAGCGAGCAGAGCGCCTGGGCCTTGCTCCCAAGCTTCCTTTTCTGAGACCTTCCTCACAGGCCTCCTCTCACAGAAGCAGCACAGGAGAGTGAGCAGGGGTGCTGCTGGCATCCACCACCCGCGAGCACTGGACACAAAGGCTTCCACTGGGACAGGTCTTTTCTTGTTTGTTGTAACTGATGATCTGCACTTAATGCTTTGACAGCTTTATTTTTAAAAATAGTTAAACCTGTAGGAAAACGTGCAGGAGATGCTAGGTGAGTGGGAAATGAAAGTTCACTTCTCAAAGCCTATTTTCCTCATTGGACACCCAGAGACCAACCAGTAACGTGGAGTCAGTTTGACCAGCCGACTGCTGAGGCTTCCCTCCTGCGCGTGTCCACCCTCGCTCTCCCAGGCTCCAGCTCCCCCAGAAACACAGCTCTCCTGCTCCTCCCGCTCGGTCCACAGAGCTATTTCTGGAAGATAAAGGACCAAAAGGGTTCACACCAAAGTGACAAACCCCAAGAAGGAAATACCTGGGAGTTAGGACAGTTGTTACATCCCTGCTTCTGAAAGATTTATCAGTTCAGAAAAACACTGAGGCCCGATTAGGGTACCCCACACGGCAGAACTGCTTTCACTAACTAAAAGGAAACATTTTGGGGCACCTGGGTGGCTCAGTTGTATAAATGTCTGCCTTTGGCTCAGGTCATGATCCCGGGATCCTGGGGTTGAGCCCTATGTCAGGTTCTAGGGAGCCTGGTTCTCCCTCTCCCTCTGCCCCCAGCTTGTGGTTCTGTCTCTCTAGTGATGTCTCTTTCTCAAATAAATAAAATCTTAAAAAAAAAAAGAAAAGAAAGAAAATCTTAAAAAAAATAAAAGGAAACATTTTTCAGGTTTGAAAATTCTTTTACCACACAGAGTAATAAAGTAGAAGGTGAAATCCATCATGCTACCTCCCTTGAAATTTGAGGATATGGATGTCCCTCCAGGACAAGTAACTTTGTTACTTGTGCTGAAAACTTTCTCTACAGCATGACACAGGACAGCTACTGCTCCTTCCCGCTAAAAGGACCACACTCCCAGAGTTAGGAGTCTTCCATGTTCTGTCTCCCTTTCTGATATTTCCTGCCCATTTCTTCTCCCTTCCCCTCTATTCCCTTTCATTATTATTTATATTCCCCAAATGAACGAAACCATATAATGTTTGTCCTCCGATTGACTTATTTCACTCAGCATAATACCCCCCAGTTCCATCCACTTCGAAGCAAATGGTGAGTATTTGTCATTCCTAATGGCTGAGTAATATTCCATTGTATACATAAACCACATCTTCTTTATCCATTCATCTTTCGATGGACACCGAGGCTCCTAACTCTGGGAAACAAACTAGGGGTGGTGGAAGGGGAGGCGGGTGGGGCGTGGGGGTCACTGGGTGGCGGGCACTGAGAGGGGCACTTGACGGGCTGAGCACTGGGTGTTATTCTGTATGTTGGCAAATTGAACACCAATAAAAAATGAATTTATTATTAAAAAAAAAAGACCGGGGGATCCCTGGGTGGCGCAGTGGTTTGGTGCCTGCCTTTGGCCCAGGGTGCGATCCTGGAGACCCGGGATCGAGTCGCACGTCGGGTTCCTGGTGCATGGAGCCTGCTTCTCCCTCTGCCTATGTCTCTGCCTCTCTCTCTCTCTGTGTGATATCATAAATAAATAAATAAATAAATAAATAAATAAATAAATAATAACTAAATAAATAAAATTAAAAAAAAATAAAAGACCGTATTAAAAAAATAAATAAATAAAACGACCACACTCACAAACTCCACCCCATATCCAGTTCTCCTTCTGCTAACTCCTTTGACACTTTTTGGCTCTTGCAAAATCACTGCCTGACACTTTTTTTGGGTAGCACCTTTATTGAGAGAAGATTCGCATACCTTATAATTCACTCATCAAAGTGAACAATCCAATGGCTCTGTGACCAGGTTGTGTAACTATCACAATTCATTTTTGAACATCTTCATTCCCCACAAAAGAAACCTTTTACCCCTTCATGGTCCTCATTTCTCCCACCCTCTTCCTGGGACTATCATTAATCTACTTTCTGACTTCACATATTTCCCTCTCTGGACATTTCAGAGAGATGGAACCCTATGATGGTGATCCTCTGTGATGCACTGTTTTCACAGAGCGTGTTTTGTACAGCAGTGTGCTAGCAGCTCTCAGGACCTCATTCATTTTCATGGCCAAATCATCCTACGGTATGGACAGACCAATTCTGTTACTCTTGTGAGATGACAGACATTGGGCTCATTCCTCCCTGTAGGCTGTTGTAAAGCATGCTACTGTGAATGCTTTTTGTGTGAACATATGTTGGCTGCATCAAAAGTAGCCATGTCACCTGGATGGGCTGATCTGCTTTCCCAAGTGGCCATACTGTCTCACACTCCTCCTTACCCTCATGCACAGGCGTCCCTTTCTCTGCATCCTTGCCAGCCCTGGGTATCACCAGTCTTGGCCATTCTTTCCATCCCAGTGGGCATGAAGTGGTCTTGCACTGTGGTTTTGATTTGCATTTTCCTGATGACTAAAGATGGTGAGCATCTTTTCATGTGCTAAATGTTCATTTATGGGGATCCCTGGGTGGTTCAGTGGTTTAGCCGCTGCCTTCGGCCCAGGGCATGATCCTGGAATCCCAGGATCGAGTCCCACATCGGGCTCCCTGCGTGGAGCCTGCTTTTCCCTCTGCCTGTGTCTCTGCCCCTCTCTCTCTGTGTCTCTCATGAATAAATAAAATCTTTTAAAAAATGTTCATTTATCTTCTTTGGAGAAATATCTATTCAGGTCCTTTGCCCATTTTTAAAATTAGTTTGTCTTTTTATTAAGGAGTCCTTTCTACATTCTACAAGTCTCTTATCAGATATGATTTACAAATACATTCTTTTAGTGGGCTGTCCTTTCAGTTTCTTGACGGTATTCCTTGAAACAAAAGTTTTTGATGAAGTCCAACCTATATTTTTTTAAAGATTTTATTTATTTGAGAAAGAGAGATAGAGCATGGGCAGGGGGAGGGTCAGAAGGCAGAGGGAGAAGCAGACTCCCCACTGAGCAGGGAGCCTGACCAGGGCTGACCCCAAGACCCTGAGATCATGACCTGAGCTGAAACAGAGTCGGATGCTTCACCAACACTTCACCAGTGCCTTAAGTGCTATGCTGTTCGTATTCCTCAGCACCCTCCTCCTTTGGTAGTTGTTTGCTCTGTCGCACTCTTGCACCAGTGGAAAAAGTGAGATAGGGAACCCTCCATTTCTCACTGCTGCTTCACACCACACCTGCCACCCACCCGTCCCTGGCTTTCACTCTCATGTACTGGGCCAGAAAACCCACTGCCATTCTTCCCACGGCTGCCAGCTCCCTGACCCCGACTCCGTAGCCGTCTCCCACATGCTCTGACGCTGACCCTGAGCCTGTAGCTGGCTCCCACACATTTCTGTCACTCTGCCCTCAGCCGTCCTCTGCTCCGCCTCAGCCACCCAGTCTTTAGGCCTGTCCTGGAAGTGCTGCTGCCAGTCACTGAGTGCTCCTCCCTGATCTGATTTCAACCACCCCACACTCTGACTCCTTCCTGTCAGGCCACGTGGCCCCCTTCCAACCACAACACCATATCTTGTCTTGTCACCTTCTTGTTTCCCTGCCCTCGGGTCCTCATGGAGAGCCTCCTCACCACAGCCCAGATTTAAAGGTTCATGGCCATGATCACCTCTTATGTCCTCGATTCCCCTGTACCCAGCTCACTCTTTATCATACTTGCCAGCAAACACCTGCCACCACACCAGTGTCCGTGCCTGGACCCCCCCCTCCCGACCCCCCGCCACACAATGATGCTGCCAGCCTCAAGGGAGCCTGAGGCCAGCCGGCCCAGCAGGCCTGGGGCAGAGGCCATGAAAAGGCATGACTGACAAGCCCCATTGCTGCTCTGAGAGCCATCCTTCGAGACCCTGCCTCGTCCTCATCTCATCTCTGGCCTCTCACCCTCCCTCCCCACCTTCACCTCACCAAAGGCTGCCCTCCTAGTCATGCTCAGAAGGACAGCTTGTGGGCACCTACCTCCCACCACCATGCCCCACACTCTGCCTCTGCTTCCCACACAAACTGCCCGCGTGCAAACTGGACTGTGTACCAGAGCCCTGCCTGCCACCTTCTCCAGGCCACTGCTCCAGCAAGTGTCCCTATGTCTCCATGGCCACTTTAGCAGCACACGAACACGTATGCCTTCTCTCTTCTTTAAAACAGAATCTAAGCTCCATCAAGCCCATACCTGTGCTACTGCTCAGGTTTTCTTTAGAGAAACACTCCTCAAGAACTGTCCATCCCAGCCCACCAACCCTCCCCTCCCCTCCTTTCCTCCTACAACCACACAGACATCTACTGCAGCAGATTGCCCCGGTCCTAAGTGTGAACCACCCTCAAAGCACTCAGTCCCCGAAAGAGAGACTTAGCAGCATTCCAGAAGCTCCTGTTGACCCCGTCAGGGAGAAAGGACCGGACGCTCAACAACAGAAACCAGCTTGCATGTTTCTGAGCTGATTATAAATAGAGTCCTCAGAATGTACTCCTTTGTTTCTGGCTTCTTTTACTCAACATTAGGTCCATGCCAGTCTTCCATATCGTGAATACTTGTGGTTTGGTCATTCCCTAGTTCCCGTAAATGTCCCACAATTTATTATACGCTGTCCTTCTGAAGGGCGTCTGGATGGTTCAGTTTGGGCTCTACAATGTAGTGTTACCGTAACCATTCTCATATGCCTATTTTGGCAAAAATACATATGTGTTCCTGCTGGGACAGAGCTACAGAGGAACAGGACAGGGCACATAATAAGGCATTTATGGAAGACACTGCCTCCATGTGCTTTGGCTTCCACCCTCCACACAAGCTTCTTGAACACACTATGAATGCTCACTTCTCAGCCCTTATTTTCCTAATATATGAATAGTATCTGACACTATTCATCATTCTCTCCCTTGAAACACTGTCTTGATTTGGTCTCGGAAATACTGCACTTTCCTGGTTTGCTCCCTACTCTCCATCAGCTTCTCCTGATCTTTGGTGGCTACAGTTTCCTGCAGCCTCTGAACTAGGTTCTTCAGTGCTTCCTCCCTGGGCAACACTGCCCAGTCTCATGATCTTCAGTACCACCTGAACGCTGATGGCTCTGCTCAGACCTCACCCCTCAACTCAAGGTCCACAGATTCAACTGCATATTTAGCTGAAGTCTCTGTATGAATGTCTGACAAACATCTGAGACCTAAGGAAAAATGAACATCTCATCATCCTTCCCCAAGTCTTCCCCACCATGGTTGATGAAACCTCCATCCTCTGGTTATCAGAACAAATTCTGTGTAGCCCCACTGTCTCTCTCTTCCTCATATCTCAACATCGGATTTTTTTTTTTTTTTTTTTAAGTAAATCTCCTTGGGTCCAACTACTTCTCTCCAACACTACCTCCCAGGATGGAGATACTAATGACCACTCAATCTGAGTGCCTGGAATACCTCCAACTGGTCTCTGCATGAGTTCCTGCTGCCATTTAAGCTATTTACAATAGTAGCGGCAGGAGATCAGCTAAACATAATTCATAATTCATATCTCATCACTGCTCAGATCCCTGATGCTGAAACCGGAATCCCAGACTGGTTGGTCTTACTCAAGTGCTTCAGCTCAAAGATCTCTTGCTGCCCCCATACAAAGTTCGTCACAATTTTGGAAACAAGAGTAACAATGTACATCTTTACTTGGTCTGCTTTTCATAAAATTAAGTTTACTAATTCTAAAGTAGCATTTTAAAAAAATATTTTATTTATTTTAGAGAGAGCATGCACATGTGCAAGCAGGGAGAGGGAGAAGAATAAGCAGGCACCCAGGTGTGTGCAGAACCTGACGCAGGGCTTGATCCCATGACCCTGAGATTATGACCTAAGCTGAAATCAAGAGTCAGGATGTTAATTGATTGAGCCACTTAGGCACTCCCCCCAATTAGTATTTAAATGTTCAGAATGAATGTGCTTGCTTCAGTAGCACACATACTAAATGTTCAGAAGGGTTTAGGTGGGCTTTATTTTATTTTTGGATATTTATTGTCCTTATTGCACAAATGAAGACCAAAGATACGCAGAAGACTAAAGCAGGACCAGCAAGTCTGTAAGCCTGTGTTCCTTTTTCCTTTAAATTTTTAAAGATTTTATTTATTTGAGAGAGAGAGAGAACAAAAGCAGGGAGAAGAGGGAGAGGGAGATGTAGAAGCAGACCCCCCCACTCCTGAACAGGGAGCCTGATGGGACTCGATCCCAGAACCCTGGGATCACGACCTGAGCTGGAGGCAGATTCTCAATCTACTCAGCCACCCAAATTACCCAGTAAGCCTATGTTTCTAATTTTCACAGTGATGATTTAACATGGCTTACAGAAAGGAAAATGGCCTCAATACGGTACTGATCTGTGTTTAACTAGCGTTTGGATGTGCTGAAAAATTATAAGAAAGGATACCTCAATCGTAAGCAAGCTCTACTTTATTCAGGAGCAGAGTTTTAATAAATATCTCAGAGTGGCTAAAACTACAATAATACTTTTATTCTTTATTTTTATTATTATTTTTTATGATAGTCACAGAGAGAGAGAGAGGCAGAGACACAGGCAGAGGGAGAAGCAGGCTCCATGCACGGGGAGCCCGACGTGGGATTTGATCCCGGGTCTCCAGGATCACGCCCTGGGCCAAAGGCAGGCGCCAAACCGCTGCGCCACCCAGGGATCCCAATAATACTTTTAGGTAGCAGAAGCAACTGAATTCTGGAGCACATGTGTTATTTTTTACCATACAGTCTAATTTATTTTAATTTCACATTTACTTTTGAAGAAATAAAATGAACTTAGAAAACTATGGTCCTAAAAAAAAAAAAAAACAAAAAAAAAAACAAAAAAACTATGGTCCTGACAGGAGGAATAATCTGCAGATGGGCGAGCACTTCATTGTTAAAGGGAAAGAATGTAAACCGTGAGCATCAGAAAGCTGTGAAGGTGGGCACAGTCCTCAGAAAGGGCAAGAGTCCAATAAACTGATCACTTGTAAGTTATTATGGTCTTTGATTTTTTTGTTTCCAAAAAAAGTTGAAGGTCAATAAGAGCAAACTCATAATGAATGTCCACTGTGGATAATTGGGAGATTCAGAAAAAGCTTGCTTGTGAAATTTGCTGACATCAAAGTAAAAAAGTCTTAACATTGATTGGAAGGCTTGTGCTAAGCACAGAATGATCAACTATTTGCTGAATATTATGTTTAAAAAATCTAGGGGAAAGATATATTAACTTTAGAGACAAGAGCACTTAGTCCAATGACAATCAGATGAAGATGCTCAATTACACTGACCCTTAATGAGTTTGAGAGTTCAAAACAAGATATTATAAAAGAGAAGATTTGCCATTTAAAGACCAAGGTAACTTAAATCACTAGTACTCACTTCAATCTACACTTTAAAAGGCTCAGCAAATTCAGTGAGCATTTTACAAATGATAGAAAAAAATAAATTTTCCCAACTCTCAAAAATCTCAGGATAAAGGATAAACCGTTAACTACTACACTCTATGCTACATTAAGTGCACACTGTATTCTACTGAAACACAAAATTACCAATCACGTGCAAGTTTCGCGGTCTAATTAAAAATTGGAAATATATGATTAAGACATTATTAAGTAATTTGATTTATAGGCATCTTGTTCCAATTAAATCAATATTCTGAAGCAAGGGGGAAAAAGCCATTTTCAAATAGAATTCAAATATGATAAAAGATTTCCTTCAATAAATTTCTGAACTTAATTGGCTTAAATGGACCTAGGTGCTTCTATCTGTAAAAAAAAAAGTTCAAGATGACATTACCACATCCTTGAGCTGTTTATTTATTCCCTGTCTAAAGCCTGATTTACAGGCAATAAAATGCAATCACGACCCACACCAGAAGCAGGAATCATCTGCTAATGGAACTTCTAATTGAGAAGTGACCAGTGACATGAGGTAATTCTTTCTACGTAGGATTGCTCTTGAAGACCTCTTTGCACTTTATCACAGTAAACAATCACTAACATATGCATTAAAGAAAATTTAAATACATTATGACCCAATAAATATCATAATCAATCAATACACAATTTTCTTCTCTTAAGGATTTAATGTGCAGATACCACACTATTAGTGCTATTCTATCATGCTCACTTAGACCTGGATAATTTTTAACATGTTGGTACAAAGTTTAACCATTTATAATCAGATAATAATCAGATGTTTTAGATACTAGTATTCCCTTAGGAATTTCCAGAAAATGCAGAAAATTATATAAGTAAAATCTTAAATACATGTAACTAAGTTATCTAACATCCTCATAAAACTATAGTTTTGTTACTGGTTCTATCTAACCTCCACAATTTTAAAGAGCTTTACTGATATATAATTTACATAAACTTCATTTTTGGGAGAAAAATGTACATTTCAAATTATCCTCCCTGGAATCTGGTTTAAAGAGACACATATTCGCAAATAGAGGAGTAAGAGCAATCTATTGTCTGTTCTGAGCCCCAGTACTTCACAATGAAACCTCTTCTTCACAGTATCTGCAGTTAAGAGCAGCATGTCAATGAACAGAAGGGAAAAGTGAGTGTATCCTTAACAAACTTACATTAACTACTGGCCAGAAAACTTTAGTGAACCAGGATCCTCTAATTATCTTATCTCTATATTAATCAAGATTGGATAATTTATACAGTCAGGAAGAAAAATATAAAATTTTAATAGGATTTAACTCATCCAAATAAAATCACTCCATCTGTTGTCTGTAACCACACTGTGTGAGAACCACCAAATTAAGGGGGTACTTCAGGGGCACCTGGCTGGCTCAGTCAGTGGAGTGTGCCACTCTCCATCTCAGGGTCATGAGTTCAAGCCCCACGTTGTGGGTAGAGATTGCTTAAATAAAAAGTAAATACTTAAAAGACTTAGAGGGTATCTCAGTTTAGTCTAGCAAAATAAAGGCTTACCATTATTACTTTAAAATTTAATTTCAGGGGCACCTGGGTGGCTCTGTCAGTTAAGTGTCTGCATTTGCTCAAGTCATGATCTCAGGGTCCTGGGACTGAGTCCTGCATCAGGCTCTCTGCTCCACGGGGAGTCTGCTTCTCCCTCTCCCTCTGCCTGCAGCTCCCCTCTGCCTGTGCTCTCTCACAAATATATAATTAATCTTTAAAAATTGAATTTCATTATTGTTAATATAGGAGATTCTTGGCCTCACCTCAATAGAAAGAACTAGTGCATCATTTCAAAGACTTTCATGAAATAAGTTATGAAATGTGTATCTTCTGGGGAGGGCAGGGAGAGCTGAAGCTGAGTCATGGGGACCACTGCCAGGTAGAGACGGCATCTCGAAGAAACAGACACCAAAGCCAGCACTCAGCTTCAAGTGGGAGAGACAGGTTATGTCTTAAAATAAAGTGAGAAAATGATCTGTTTGACAGTTATGCAAAGGAATTTAACACCAGGCCGATGTCTGAAATTTGTCTCTGAAATGGTAAGGACAGCCTAAAGAAATACTGTAGTAATGGTGAGGTCAAGTTGGAGCCCATTACTAAATGTGAACAACACTTAAGAGACCATATTATTAAAGTAGCAACATTTGGAATCAGAACAAATGAATAATAATTGGGCCTCTATGTATCTCAGAAATAGGAATAAAGGGGTATGATTTTTATACTGAGGATCTACTGGTTCCCTTCGACACTACCCCTCTGCTTTGCTGGGCTGGAGTTCCATTACCATTTTTTTTTTTTTTTTTTTCCCTTAAAGATTTTAGTTATTTATTTGACAGAGAGAGGGAGAAGAAGCACGAGCAGGGCGGAGGGGCAGAGGGAGAGGGAGAATCAGGTTCCCCACTGAGCAGGAAGCCTGATGCAGGACTCGATCCTAGGACCCTGGGATCATGACCTGAGTTGAAGGCAGACACTCCACTGAGGGAGCCCTTCAGGCACCCACCATCTGTCATGATTTATTAATGACAAATACAAACACAAACAAAAATACATACACAACGCAAAACTGACTACAGAGGTACAACAGTATGGCTAGACAGAGATCAATGAAACAAAACTGAGAATTCAGAAATGAAGCCTTACATTCATGGTCAACTGATTGTTGACAAGGGAATCAGGTCAGTCTTAGCAAATGATGCTGGGACATCTGGATATCCACATTCAAAGGAATCTGGGACCTCCCAACCCACACTACCCACAAATATTAACTCAAAATGGTATGTAACTGGAAAGAGAGGAGCTTATCTGGCCCTGAAAACTTAAAAATAAAATAAAATCCTTAATCATACCATAAAAATAGTTAACTCCAAATGGAAGACCTACATATAACAACTAAAACTATGAGACTCTTAGGAGGACACATCCAGGTGTAAATCTCTGTGACCTCAGATTAAGCCGTAGGACCCTGGTTTCTTAGATTAAGACACCAACAGCCCAGACAACAAAAGAAAAATAAATGCATTAGACTTCGTTACAGGTAAAGACTCTGGAGCTTCAAAGGCTGCCATCATGAAAGTGAGAGACAACCCACAGAGTGGGAAAAAATACTTGCAAATCATGCCTGATACGGGATGAAACTAGACTATATACAGGACTTAATACAAGACAAACTACTCAATTTAAGAAATGGACAATGCACTTGAAGGGATCTTTCTCCACAGAAGACATAAAGCATACAAAAAGATGCTTAACAGTATTAGTCATTAGGGAAAGAAACCAAAGCATAATGAGATACTGTTTCACACTCACCAGAACAGTTATAATAAAAAAGACAGAAAATAAATAGACAGACAGACAATATCAAGTGTTGCCAAGGTAAGGAGAACCTGGAGCCCTCCTACGCGGCTGCTGGGACTATAAAGGCTGCAAACACTTTGACAGTAGAGTCACCCTATGTGCCAGCACTTCCACTCCTAAGTGTATATGTCTCTTGGGTAAGAGAAATGCAAACCTATGACCACATAGAAAATTATACAGATGATCTCCAGCTTATGATGGTTTGACCTAGGATTTTTTGACTTTACGATGCTGTGAAAGTGATACACACTCAGTAGAAACCACGCTTTGAGTTCTGAATGTGGATCTCTTCCTGAGCTAATGACATGTGGCCTGATCCTCCCCCATGATGCCGGGTGGTGGCTGAAGCTCTCACAACCACATGATCACAAGGGTCAGCAGCTGATACACTGACCGCCATCTGTACCCACACAGCCATTCCATCTGTCACTTTCAGTACAGCATTCCGTGCATTACAGGAGCTAATCAACACTTTACCGTCAAATAGGCTTCATGCTACATGGTTTTGCTCAACTGTGGGCTAATGTGAGAGCTCTGAGTACACTTAAAGTGGGCCAGGCTACACCGTGATGTTTGCTAGGCTAGGTGTGTTAAATATATTTTTAATGTCTGATATTTTCAACTGATGGTTTTTTTTATCAGGATGTAACCCCATCCTAAGTCAGGGAAGATCAGTAGACAATGTTCATAGCAGTATTATTCATAATAACCAAAAAGTGGGAACACCCAAATGTCTATTGATAGATGAATGCATAAACAAAACGTCTCATATCCACACAATGGAATACTATTCAGCTATAAAAGAAGTTCTGACACATTCCACAATATTGAGGAACACTGAAGACATTCTGCTAAGTCAAAGAACCCAGTCACAAAAGGCAATATATGCTATTATAGGACTCCATTCTATAAATGCCCAGAACAGACAAATCCACAGAAACAGATTAGTGATGGCCTGGGGCTGGTGAGGTGGGCTGGAGGAAAAGGCTGTTAATGCACGCGATACACTTTCTTCCCTTCTAAAACCCCTCTTCTTTGATCTTCCTCCCCACGTGGCCACACCCTTAAGTCTCTCTGGCTCTTCATCCTTCTATCAGTTGGGCACCTGTGCCAGTGACAGCCCACCTTTTGACCTTCCTTACTCACCCAGTCTACACGAAATCCCCCTGGCCCACCTTTCTTGCTCATGACACCTGAAGCCACTACCTTTATCTATGCTCCAGAGCTGCTCAACACCACAGCTACCAACCACAAGTGGCTGCTTACATCCAAATTGATGAGAATTACATCATAAATTTGATTCCCTGAACCAGCCTGGCCCCAGCTAGATGACACTACACCACGCAGCAAGTTCTCCTGGTGCATAGCTGTGTCCCAGTCCCTTGCTGTCTTTCCCAGCATGCTAAACCATCCCTCTCATGTGGTTCTTTATCATTGATATTTTACCTGCACAAAGCTGCCCTATTTTTGAAAAATCAACCTGCTCATGCTTTTCTGGAACTTGTTCTTTCTTCAGGGATTCTCTTTCTCCTTCCCTTCAGAGTAAAGCCTTCTGAAAAGGCATTGACACTCTTTTCTGCTTTCATACCTTCCATTTCCTCTTCGTCACATCATAGCAAACTCATTTTTATCATACCACTCTGCTGAAAACATCACCAAGGACAACCACATGCCCTTCACCTGATGGATGGATGACTCTGGTTGTTACAGAAGGGACTAGGACTTCGCAATGCCAGGACTGACGTGCTGACACAGGCTACACCCCTGATGAACCTTGAACACATGACACCAGGTGAAGGAAGCCATTCACTGAAGGCCACACATGTGTGGTACAATTACATGAAATGTCCAGTACAGGACACTCTATGGAGATTAAACGTAAATTAGGGTTTGCCTAGAGTCTGGGGGAAACAAAAACTGTTAGGACACAGGTGATGAATGTTCTAAATCTGATGGTGGTGATGGTTGCATAACTCTGAATCTACTGAAACTACTGAATCACACACTTAAAAAAAAATCATTCATTCAAGTGATCTCCACGCCCAACATGGGGCTTGAACTCGTGACCCCAAGATCAAGGGTTGCATGCTCCACTGACTGAGCCAGCCCCTGAATCGCACTCTTAAACAGGACAAACTGCAGGGTATGTGAGTCATTTCTTAATAAAGCGGTTGTAAGAACAAGCACCAGGGAAATCAAGACTTGAGGGCTGATCTTGCAGTCACTTCTCAGTCTTGCTGACCTTATGGCATCATACTGCTATGATCACAGCCAGTATTACTGAGGAGCTAGGCCACTGTCCCAGACCTTTAACTTGTAACTCCTGAGTCTTAGTCTCCTCTAAAATCAATTTGCCCCATGCTGACTCCTTACAAATGTAGTAAGTCTCAGCCATTTGCTCCAAACAATGATTTTCCATGATCCACAGTATGGAGACCAAACTTTTTTTTTTTTTAAAGATTTTATTTATTTATTCATGAGAGACAGAGACAGAGACAGAGAGAGAGAGAGAGAGGGAGGGAGAGATACAGGCAGAGAGAGAAGCAGGCTCCACGCAGGGAGCCCAATGTGGGACTTGATCCTGGGACTCCAGGATCACGCCCTGGGCCGAAGGCAAGCGCTAAACTGCTGAGCCACCCAGGGATCCCCGAGACCAAACTTTCTATTATGTAACACAAAGGCTCTTGGCTCTTTATGATCTGTCTGCTGGCTTAGCCCTAAGCAGGGCCAGCACATATCCTGGAAAGACCCCAAAAGCATACACCTTATTTAGGCTTTGTTCAACTGCTGTTGTGGGGGAAGCAACCACAGACAAAATGTAAACAAGGCCTGGCTGATTTCCAGTAAAACCTTTTTTTTTTTTTTTTTCTTAAGACTACAAAAAATAGGTGGCTGGACTTGGACAGAGGCTGTAGTTGTTGCTACCCTTGATTCTAGAGTGTCACGTCTAGTCATACCTTTGACCTGCAGAAACTGTAGGGATTATGATTCTTGTGTGAAAATCCAATCTGTCTCTCAAAATGTACTGGGCAGTAAATAGTATCAGGCATTCCAATTCCAGTCTTAAATAGGGGAAATCAAAATACATTCCCAGACTATCCAAAAATCCTAACAAATTTCTCCCAAATACCATGGAAAACATCTACCTATCTATAATAAGACACCAAAGATTCCTGAGTAACATAAATTTTATTTAATAATAGTTTTATTATTGGATATGTTATGTCCTTTTACAGATTCAGATATGTTGCATCTTTATTCTATGCCGCAAGATACATCCCAATAATGAAAACAAGGAAGATATCTTCTGAACTGGGGCCGGTGCCTGGCCGAAACCCACATGAAGAGCCATGAAGGCACTGTTGGTGAGGACAGGAAGGTACCATGTCCTTCAGGGAGCTGCTGAGTCCTGAGCACCATGCTCTCTCTAGCCCTCGACTCTCAGGGTACTCCAGCGGGCTTCTGATTTACACAGTGGGTTTGGGATAAGCCTGAGTCGCTTGTCACTAGAGTGACTATTTGGTAGTAAGTCTGAATCCTGGGAGATCCTTGTGCGCTGCCCCACACACCTCAGGCTTTCTCTATTGTGAAGTTATGATGAGTGGAATGGATCATTCATTCAGAAAAAAAAAATCAAGAATCGACTTTCCATTCCCGGGGAAGTAGCCTAGATGATTTCCCACCTCATTTAGAGCAGTTTAGACCTAAGTCTCAATTATAGATTTTATTGGGATATTTGCTAGCTGTATCCTGTTAAGATTAGCAACTGTTGATGCAGAATTTGTTTCAAGTACAAAGATGCAAACAAAATAAAACAAAGTAACCCAGAAATATAACCTTGCATATAAATATTCCCCATTTAAAAATGTTAGTAAGCAAAAAAAATAAATAAAAAAAAAATGTTAGTAAGCAATTTAAAAGAAAAACTAAATTGCTTTTTTGGACTGCATTTGACCCACAGGGAATTAGTCAGCCACCCCTGCTGCTCCCTGCCTTTGGCATACCCACAGGCTATGCTGGTGTTCCAAGGAAGTTCACACACTGAGTCCTAATCCCCCAGGGTGATGGCATTAGGAGGTGGGCCTTTAGGAGGTGATTAGGTCAGGAGGATGGAGCTCTCAGGAATGTGATTCGTGCCTTATTAAAGGGACCCAGAGAGATGGCCCTAGGTAATGAAGCAGGAGAAGTACCCCTACCAAGTGAGGCCACATAGCACCCTGATGGTGAATGTCCAGCCTCCAGAACTGTGAGAAAGAAATGTCTTTGATTTATAAGCTGCCAAGGCTGTGGTGTTCTGTTGTAGCCGCCCGAAGGGGCTACAACAGGGTAGGACTGATCTGCTTTATCACTGTTTCACCATTAAATAGGATGCTTCCATTAGGCTACATCATTCCTTTTTTCCTTTCTTTGACAGTAGAGGGTAAACTCTTTGTGTAGCGGCGGGTGTGTAACAATGGTTTCTAGAGCAATACTATCATGTCATTCTTAGGGGCCATTTTCCTAGAGTGTGCATATAACATAATAAACTTAACCCATACCAAACAACTAGTCTCTTGCCTCGTAGCATCTTAAAAGTTTACAGAACATTAAAGGAATGAACATGGTCAACAGGAACAACGGGGAGGTCTGCAGTATTTCCAGGGTGCTCACTGATGGCTACAGATAGCTACCGACAGACTTCATATCCTATGTTCCCTGGGGTTTCTACACTGTACAAATGATTTATATAAGTGACCACTGTGCATGGAATGTATAACAGTGAAATGTTAATTATGTGAAAGAATCCTGTTCAGGGTTTACCAAAATTACTTCAGCAATTTTGATGAAAGATTTTCAACAAAACAGACAGCAACCGCATAGAATTGCAAAACTTCAACATCCTGTGTCTGAGATCCATTTTCACACACAGTTACTTTACCTTTCCAAGCATCCTGCCCAGGAAGTAGTAGTGTCTGGCAAAGGAATCTCCCACGAGCATCTGAGCGGCTGGGCTAGGGTACAGAAGCCCTTCATTCGTGGTCTTAAAGAACCCCTGGTTGGGGTTAAATCCTGACTTGAGCAGCTCATTCAGAAACTCTCTGAAAATGCCACCACCATCAATGCCAGCTTCATCCAGGCCATGGGCATTGAGTAAGTGCACACGGATCCGCTTTTTCAAATCAGGCTCTGTTAAAACAAGGGTAACGGGGGGAGGGGGGGTGCGGAGGAGAAAAGATTTTAAAAGAAAGCAATAAAATAAGCTGGTAATACAGGAAGTTTTGGGAAGGGGAGCAAGAATATTAGAGATATATTAATGTAAGACTCAAAAAAATCAATTGAGATTAATAATAGAAGAAGAGACAGATGGACGCATATTTTCCCCAAAGCCAAGAGGAGAAAGAGAAAGAAGTTAATGGATCACACACAGAGGTGAGGGGAAACAGAGTGCTCAGGAGAAAATAAAGTTATCCCTCATATTCTAAAGGATATGACACTCTAATACTAGGAGAGGAGGGAGGGAATTAAGTACATAAGAGCACTAGAGGAATAGAAACTGTTACCAGGAAAGTCAGAAAACATAAATGAATAAAGAAGATGTCAGTGCAATTAACAGTACAGTGTTTGAAAGAGGTGAACAATGTAGCAGAGTCAGGACCTAGAGTCTACCTTATCATTTATTTATTTATTTATTTATTTATTTATTTAAAGACTTTATTTATTTATTCATGAGAGACACACAGAGAGAGGCAGAGACACAGGCAGAGGGAGAAGCAGGCTCCATGCACCGGGAGCCCGATGTGGGACTCGATCCCGGGTCTCCAGGATCACGCCCTGGGCCAAAGGCAGATGCTCAACCACTGAGCCACCCAGGCGTCCCTCTACCTTATCATTTAAAAGCAGTATCTGGCTGAAAGGGTGAAAGTGTTTTGGGTTAAGAGTGTGCCACAAAGGGACACCTGGGTGGCTCAGTGGTTGAGTGTATGCCTTTGGCTCAGGTCGGGATCCCGAGGCCCTGGGACTGAGTTCCACATCAGGCTCCCTGCATGGAGCCTGCTTCTCCCTCTGCCTATGTCTCTGCCTCTCTCTCTCTCTCTCTCGTGAATAAATAAAATTAAAAAAAAAAAAAGTGTGCCACAAAGATGAAAATCTTTTTAAATTGTGAAGTTGCTTAATTATGCCTGATATCTTAGAGTAATTCCCACCCAGGTCCTCAAGAGGACAGTTCTGCTATCAGCAGGGAAACATCCCTGGACTCACCTACGATGGTACACAGCTACCAAACAAAGGCCAAAGAAAGTGATTCTGCCAAAAGTCCAAACCAGGTGGTCTTCATTGGAAAGGCTTAATCAAGGTGCAGGTTTGAGAAAGCAAATGGCACATCCTTCACCTTTCCCCACCTGTGTCTTGGGTGCTCTGCATCTAAGCCAGTGGGGAGGGCGGAGGCGGTGGGCTGCCAAGTGAGTGTGCTAAGGAGCAGGGTATGCATGTGGTGCCAGAGTTCCCGGGCTTTAACAAGTGGCTGACATCGTTCAGGCTTCTTATGTGGCCACCCCAAGTATCCCAAGGGATGGGGACCTGGAGAAAACACTCCAGAAGGGGCTCAGCAGAACACATGCTTGCTAGAGCCTCCAACACTGTGGCGGGACAGTGTCAGTACTTCTGAAGACAGAACCTGGCTGTGAATATTCTGTAATATGGTTCAAACAGGGCCAGGATGATTTATTGTATGGACTGAGATCTACACCATTGTGCACAGCAGTACAGACATCATCTTTCACTGGGCTGGCACGGGGAAGGGCTACCCCTGTCCTGCCAGCAGGGACAAACGCTGTGCCAGGCAAGTGCCACGTTAATGCCTGCATTTCCCACAGGAATAAGGCAAATAAGTCTAAACCATCTGGTTACAGCTCGCTCTCATACTTTGTAAAGAATAACGACCACTGATTATTTACCACTAGCTAGAATTTACACTAGGATTTCACACACTTTACTTCAAGTCCTTTAACAACCTTCTGGGTTAAGAACAATCCCCATTCTGGATAGGCCACTGGGTGAGGGGGATTAAACAGGGCACTTGTTGTGATGAGCACTAAACATTGTATGGAAGTGATGAATCACTAAATTCTACTCCTGAAACCATTATTACACTGTATGTTAGCAAACTAGAATTTAAATAAAAACTTGAAAAAAAAAAAGAATTATCTTCATTCTGCAGTGACAAACCAAGTATACATATAAGTATACATATACATATAAGTATATATATACATATAAGTAGCTATGTCTCTATGTATCTAAGACATAGCTACCACTCTAAGCTGTAATTTAAGGATAGGTCTACTGACGACAAAGCACAGGCTTTTATATTAAACCATATTCTCTTTTATTTTTAAATTTCAGCTATAGTTACATGAAAAAAATGCTTTTTACTGACTCCATGAATATGTTATTTGCATCTATTCTGATTAATAGAATTACAAAATATCTTCACTCTCAAGATCTGGCTAAAATGCCAAAAGAAATCTAAGCAGATAATTATAGATGGAATGCAAAAATATAGTTGGGTATTTCTCACCTTAACATATTCCTCTTAATACCCAGTTTCAAGGAAGGACTATAAGCATTTGTTTGTCATATATAATTATTTCTCAAACTGATGGTCAGCAGTTAGTAGGAGATCCTGTAAACATTCTAAGTGCACAAACGTTCTAAGTGGCAAACACTTAGCCCAGGCCCACCTTTTACCACACCCGTTCCCCTATAGCTATAGCGGCAGTAAGGGGAACAGGAGTGTGTCATTGGCTTCTGCAGACTCAGTGGCCAGTCACAGAAGTCACCCTCTAAGTTGGCTGGAATTGAGATTCTGTGTTCCCCAAAGCTCATTTCTGTAAACAGTAATATATATTAGCCACAATAATGTTTTCAGAGTCAAATCAAGCCTGCGAGGTATCTGGCCATTACTGTGTTGTTTTTTTTTTGTTGTTTTTTTTTTGTTTTTAAGATTTTATTTATTTATTAGAGACACACACAGAGAGAGAGAGAGGCAGAGACACAGGCGGAGGGAGAAGCAGGCTCCATGCAGGGAGCCCGATGTGGGACTCGATCCCGGGTCTCCAGGATCATGCCCTGGGCCGATGGCAGGTGGTAAACCGCTGAGCCACCCCAGGGATCCCCTCATTATTTGTTACTAAGGACAAATTTAAAATATCTACTTACACACGAAGGTTTTAGTGGAGGGGGGAAAAAACCCTAAAACCTAAGTAATGTTACTAATGTTACTCTGAATTTTACCCTATTATAGTTTCTTGTTCAGGAAAACAATGTAATACATTCTGCCCCTTAAATGAAACATAATAAAACCAGCCAACACACAAAAGCATAGAGAGGTCTCAGGAACCAACTAGACTACAGTTCAGAGCCAGCTCTAGCGGATTCTTAGCCAAGAGAACAGATGATACAAAGAGCTAGAGTCTAGAGTTGTCCAGAGGGTAACCGTGATCATTTCTCCACCTTCGCACGCTTGGGTGGGGCAGGGTATAGAGCACACATGGTAGCCTGGTGTTGGGAGCAGCACATGTCTCTGAGCTCCAGCAGTCAGCTCAACCACCCATGGGGCTTACACCCACACTCTAGAAAACTGGCCTACGGGGCACCTGGCTGGCTCAGTTTCAGGGTTGTGAGTTTAGGCCTTGCACTGAGTGTGGAGATTACTTAATAAGTAAAACGAAAGAAAGAAAGAAAAGAAAGAGAAGAAAGAGAAGAAAGAGAAGAAAAGAAAGAAAACTGTCTTGAGAAGATATGAATAGGAGAGGATGAGTATCCATAAAGGCCCGATGTGCTGTAAGGATGAGACGGCATATGGAGCAATCATATTAACTGATTATGTGTAAATAATCAGTGAACAAAGCACTTCACACCAATTTCCCATGAATAAGTGACACATTCTGAGATATTTAATTTTACTACTTTCCCTAGCAAAATAACAATTTTAACACATGGTTTAAAAAACTATTGTTAATAAGGCCTGAATTAGAGAACATCTGTAGGGATGTAAAGCATTATAACCTATGTATTAGGAGAAGATTCTTCCAAGTCCCTTAAACTCAACACAAGTATCAGCACACACCTGGGGAGTTAAGGCGTGATCAACTTCTGAATAACTTTAACCTAAAGGATTCATTACGAAATTTGAGGTTTTGGATGCCTGGGTGGCTCAGCATTTGAGCATCTGCCTTCAGCTCAGGGTGTGATCCCGAGGTGCTGGGATCAAGTCCCACATCAGGCTCCCCACAGGGAGCCTGCTTCTCCCTCTGCCTGTGTCTCTGCCCCTCTTTCTCCGTGTCTCCGGTGAATAAATAAATGAAATCTTAAAAAAAAAAAAAAAAAAAAAAAAAAAAGGAAATTTGGGGCTTGTTGTAATTGGACAGTAAGGTCTTTATTTTTATTTTTTTCATTTTTTTAAAAGATTTTATTTATTTATTCATGAGAGATAGAGAGAGAGAGAGGCAGAGACACAGGCAGAGGGAGAAGCAGGCTCCATGCAGGGAGCCTGATGTGGGACCTGATCCCAGGTCTGCAGGATCACGCCCTGGACTGAAGGCGGTGCTTAAACCGCTGAGCCACAGGGGCTACCCTGGACAGTAAGGTCTTTAAAAACTATCTACATGAAACAGTTTTAAAGTTAATTTAGAACTGCTGATAAACACACATACTCTCATTTTGGCCAAGGAGCTCATTCTGACCCCAGCATTCTGAGCCTGCACCAGCCCTGTGCACAGTTGGTATGCCCATCACTGCTCCCCCACCTGTACCACTGTCTTCCCTCTTCTAAATCCTACTGCTTTACAAAACCCTCCAGCATCAACCACATCTCAATTCTGTTCCCAAGACTTCTGAACCGATGGCACACTTACCACTTTTGTCTGTCTACTGAGTTTTCCCTGGGTTCAGTGGCAAATTCAACATCTACTGAGCACCAGCTGTTTCAGGGGAGCAAAGGATAAGGACTCCATCCCACAGAGTAGGGAGCCCTGGCCAAGTGGGAGACACAACTACGAGAGCTCATTTACAGGGACAGGATCCCTAAGGAGGGAGATCTTTTTTTTTTTTTCCCCAAAAAATATGTTGGGCTTCTTGAAGTCAGAGTCCCAGATTTTTTGCCTT
Source organism: Canis aureus (assembly GCF_053574225.1). NCBI lineage: Eukaryota > Metazoa > Chordata > Mammalia > Carnivora > Canidae > Canis > Canis aureus. The sequence goes on from NC_135625.1 coordinate 47,091,883, forward strand.
GTTCATATAGAAAATTTAAAATCATACTATGCGAGGCAAGAGGAAGCTGGTGCAGTGGAGAGCTCACAGCCAGGAGTCAGGAGTGAGTCTGTGGTGTCTGGCTTCAGTGGGCTTCAGCACAGATTACATGACAAGACAACATTAGGTGAACATCAAACCCTTGCACACAAAACCTGGCACAGGGGCAGCCTCGGTGGCGCAGCGGTTTAGTGCCGCCTGCAGCCTGGGGTGTGATCCTGGAGACCTGGGATCAAGTCCTACATCAGGCTTCCTGCATGGAGCCTGCTTCTCCCTCTGCCTGTGTCTCTGCCTCTCTCTCTCGCTCTCTGAATGAATAAATAAATCTTCAAAAAAAAAAAAAAAAAAAACCTGGCACAGAGAAGTGGCCAGAGATTGCTGCCAGCTATCCTCTGCTATTCCCACAGAGTGACACAATCAGGTCCCCAAGAAAAAAAAAATTACTTGAGGTTTTGCTCCCCTAGAAGAGGCAACCGTTACTTCACTTTTGACACCCTCCCATCATCTACCAAAACTGTGATCCAGATCTTGCCAAGCTTCTGTTGTTGATTCTCTGCGCTGATCGAGCCCCAATTCAATGCAATGTCATGGATACCATATACTGAAGCTAAAATTATTAAATACATAAATTATAATACTACACATTTAACACTGCATGTCAAATATTCACATAAGACAGAATATGTCGCTGAGCTGTAAATGCAATGCAAATCACTGTCAGTGTGGATCCCCTGCGTTCACCTACTAGTACCGTCACCGAAGTCTATGCCTGTCTGTAGAGAGGTCTGCACTGTGGTGAGGTTTATTCTGCTCTGTTAAATATGGCTTAGAGTCTATAATATTTACGTAAATAGATTATCATATGTACTACAGAATGTCAATGGCTGCCCACCAATATTTTCAGAATTAAAGTTGTCAACTAAATTGTAGACAGACATTTGTGGGTGGAGTTTCTTGCCTTAAAAAAAAAATAAAAAATTTTTTTTTAAAAATCAGTATTTTAAAGGCTTCCATTATAATTGTCGATCTTGGGAATGTTATTTGACACATCTGCCAAATCTGACATACTACATTTCACTGTTAACAAGTCATTGCCAAACAAAATGATGCACACTAATGTTTTAATGATAACCATCTTCTAAAATACTCCCTCAGCCTCCCCCTGCCACATGCAGACATATAGACAGAATTATATATACCATTTTCTGGGGAAAGTTTGTCATAAGCATCTTCATAAATATAATTTCTTCTTATTGTGACATTAATTCCATCCAGGAATGGGCCATCTCCTTGAACTTCTTGCTTATCTGCATAAATCAACCTTTGAAAGATCTAATAAACAGGGTAAGTTGTCAGGTTATCTGAAACTTTTTTCTTACAAACATAAGCAACACAAGGGAAAACTGCTAAATAAACCTTAACTTTTCTATCTCCATAAATTGTGAAACAAATTTTAAAAGCCAAGGTATCAAATATAGACTTTATGCCTTATCAGTAAATGTGTAATACTTATGTGTTTGTAATATTGCCCCCCTTTCCCATTTTACAACAAATTTTAAAAGTCCCATGCTGTAGTAAATTTTCAGTATTTTCTTTTGCAAACCCTTTAGAAAAGCCCAAGTGGTAGAAAAAAAGAAAGAAGAGCTTTGTAAAGCTGAAAATTGATTAATAGTAAGAATATCTCCGTAACAAGATTCAAGTAATTTTTTTGGATGCTAAAAGTCCAGTAGAGGGAGCTCAGGAACCATGTAATGTCATCTTACATCTGTGCCGTGTCTGTGTGTCTTAATGAAGAAACCAATAGCTTTAAAAGAAACTCACTCTTTTGTTCACCCTATAAGGTGGGCAGGACTAAAATTACCTTCTTGATGCCATTACTTAGGAATAGAGCCTAACAGTTTTTAGAAATTTCCTAAGTTGGTGAATACAAACAAAATATTTTAAATCTCAAAACATAAATGTAAACAGTTTTGTACATTGGTCAAAAACCACCAGGCAGAAATTAAAATACCTGTCCAACTCTGTTTTATAAAGTAGTATTTATGATCAATAACCTCAACATAATGTATAGAAGCATATCTTTAAAAAAATTTGCATTTTAAAAACAATGCAAAACTTACTAGACGAAAGGCCCTTATATTCTCATTGTAAGAAGACAATGGTGTGACAGGCCTTTTCAACTACAGTTACAACTAAGGAAAAAATATCCTTCAAGTCTATACAGAGGTATTTGATTGGACTATGGTTTTATAAATCACTGTCCACTATTACAATCTAATGAGAAAAATACAAATTATGTAACCAGCTCAGCACTAAGCACTTTCAGAGATTTTTCCGTTGGTGTCAATTCTCTAACACTGAAATGATGTAAGTAACCATAACACATATGAAGTCAATCTATAAAGAGACCAAATTGCACACCTTGACTCGCTCCTCAAATGGAACCACAAAGGGCAGCTCTGTCAGGATGGCGAGCTGTCGTTCCTCAGACACAGACAGTGGCGGGGACTCCAAACCCACTGCAACACATGGGAAAGCCTTTGTTAAGTTCTGTGCCCAGGAGAACCTCACTTCATCGCATTTTGCAAACGCTGTGCATTTTACTAACCGAAGGTCTGTGGGGACCGCATGTCCAGCATGTTCCAACAGCACTTGCTCACTTTGTGTCTCTGTGTCACACTCTGGTAATTCTTGCAATATTTCAAACTTATAACAAACCTGTATATGTTATGGTGACCTGTGATCACCAGTCACTGAAAACTTAGAGGATGGTCAGCATCTTTTAGCTCAAAGCATTTTTAATGAAGGTATGTATATTGTTTTCTTAGATGCAATGCTATTGCACACTTACTTTTTTTTTTTTTTTTGAGTAGGCTCCACACCCAGCACAGAGCCCAGTGCAGAACCTGGACCCACAACCCTAAGATCAAGACCAGAGCTAAGATCAAGAGCTGGATGCTTAACTGACTGAGTCACTAGGCACCTTGGCACACGTAATTTTTATATGCACTGGAAAATCAAAAACTGACTTGTTTTGGGACATTCATTTTATTGCACTGGTCTGGAACCAAACCTGCCCTGTGTCAGCAGTATATGTCTAGATTTCTCCTTTCCAGACTCATACTATACAGCTCCATTTGAAGACATTCTGGAAAAGGAAAAATTATCAGGACAAAAACCAAATCAGTGGTTGCCAGGAGATGGGGAAAGCGGCTACCTATAAAGGATGATGAAGTAATTTTTGGAGCGATGAACTTTTTCTATATGGTTGATCATGGTGGCAGATGTTTATCAAAAATCACAGACCACTAGAGGTGCCTGGGTGGTACAGTAGGTTGAATGTCTAACTCTTGATTTCAGTGCAGGTCGTGGCCTCAGTGTCGTGGAATCAAGCCCCATGTCAGGCTACATGCTCCGAGTGAAGTCTGCTGGAGATGCTCTCTCCCTTTGCCCCTTCCCCACTAGGAAAAAGTTTTGAAAAATCACAGAACAGTACACCAAACAGTGGACTTCCCCGTTTGTAATGATAGCCTGTGAGGCTGGATGGAAGGAGAAACACACTCCCCAGAGAACTCACCGTCCAGGCTCGACTGCAGGGGGCCAATTCTCCCCATCCGCCGGAACCTCCACACGTGTCTGGAAGCCGGGACGTAGAGCTGGGTGACCTGTGGGGCCAGCAATCCTGGCTTAGTACATCCCTGTGTTATGGTACAAACTTTCACTTGCCACATGTGAACTATACCAATGTTGTCCATGCACTTAGCACCAGGTCCTGGTCTTTGACCTTATGTCCTTTTCAGGCTACCTTTCCATGCGCCCTCTCCTTGGCCGGCTGCACATTTACACTTGTACAGGGTAACTGTTCTATATATCCTAAGGAAATCTCTACTTGTTCTGTTTAATGCTGTGTAATACCTGCATATAGTAAATTGTCATAATGTGGTTACCTTATAAATGAAAACACATCACACTTAAAGAATTAACAATTTCTTATTACTATTCAGTGTCTCATAATTCTGAAAATATAATCTGTCTGCATCAGCACCCCAGTAAGGCTGGGGTTGTGGACATTCTGTTATGCTCTGTGGCTTTGCCTGCTCCCTCAGCCTTGGCTGTGGCCCTGCCCAGCTGGCCAGCTATGGTTCCACCACCTGGATTTTGCTGGCTGCATCCCCTCAGCGTCATTGTGGGCTACCAGGCCCTCCATTTCCCTATAAATCTGCAATTCCATCCAGAGGTTTCATCACATCCAGGTTTGATTTTTGGCCAGAAAACTTCCTAGGCAGCATGTTCTCTCAACAGGGAAATGTCTGGTTGCTGCAGGCCTGTGTACTGGCTGCTACAGGTCAGTGAGGGGATTGAGAACTTGTGCCAATGCAGGAATCAATTATTCCTGACAGCAGGCAGTTTGGTTCAGCTGGCATTTTTCCCACAGCACGGTGATAGATATTCCGGCACTGGACCCCCATGTGCCAGGGTCTCCAGTCCGGTCTCAGCAGGTAACCATGGGGCCTGCACCCTAAGGGGCACTGCCCACACTGTGTACTCATTAGAGCCTGTAGACTGTGTGACCCCAGGTCAGAAATGCCTTTTTCATGCATCCTTAGCTACTTCTACACCGAGAAGGCGCTCACATCACCGCTTGCTTAGGCTGAGATACTAAAGTTCACGAAGGAGGCATGCTCTGTATGCGGTTACTTCTTTTTTCCAAACAGTACTCGAATAAGGAGGTGGTTCCTCTGCAGCCCACAAGGTAGCCACTCAAGTTCTTTCTCATGTATTTATGAGCGTGCAGACTGAAGCCTCTTTCACATTCAGTCTTGTCTAGAGAATTGGAGCCATGCTGTTCCATCACACCAAAGGCTGTTTCCTTTTGGTGGTGAGTGTTGTTCAGAGGGCCCCACCCTGGGCCCTGGAGGTGGCCATGGCTATATGATCTGTCATGGCTTCTCAGTCTGACCAGTGGGCATGGCTAGAAGCCAAGTGCTTCAAGATTCGTGCAGACATAGTATCTGAAACTGTTGCAAAACACCTCTGCTTTCTTTTCTTTAATGTTTCTATGCTCTCCCTTCTTCTATACACTCCACTCTCTGCCCTCAGCCCCAAGATTTTGAAATGAATACAATCATGACTTTTTCTGACAAGAATGAAAATAATTCATGACCTTTGTTCTTTAAATTTCTAAAAATATTTATACTGAATCTACTTTAGATCTATATCTTAATAATATTCAAATCTGTCTCTGTTCCTTTAGAAAATCAACGACTTGCTCTATCTCCCTCAAGTGCTAAATACAGATTGATAATTATAACAACAATAAAAGCAAAATCTCTTGCAATCACAACAAAGAACCACTAAGCTAAGCTCCAACATAATTTGTGGTTAAAGGAGAAAATTAGTTGTTTTTTTTTTTTTTTTGAAAATTAGGTCTAACAATAAATTCAGGATGTATGTTTAAGTCAATGATACTGCTATATATTTGATGATCTAAGAATAATAAAAAAAAGCTTACTGTTAATATTTAGTTACATAAAAATAAATGAAACAATTTAAAAGGATTTATCATTCTCTCCAGAAAGACAAAAGCTGAAAAAATACATTTAACAAAAAATATTAGAAAGATCTGTCAGTAAACCTTATCTGCTTTAATATCTTCTTGTTCTGACAGCCAGTGATTTGGAGGACAAAAATTTCTCCTTGTGTCTCTGGACTTGAGCATTTTCACTAGATTGGTAATCACCTGCAGAGGAAACAGAGGGCTAAGTCTCATAAACAAGCTCAGTGACCACCACGGTGCAAAGGCAGCAAAGTGCCAACCAATAGCCCCAGGACCTGGCACACCAGCCCCATCCCCCACCTCCGCCTGGCCTGCCCTAGGCTACTGCTGAAGGCCACAGAGAAGTACCTTATCCTGTGAGCATAAGAATGAATTTTATGTACAAAGCAGTTATGTGCCAATGAAAGGAGAAAAATTTACAGGAATATGTTAAAGGCAGACACGAAGTAGTAATTAAGTTCTGAAATACAAATTTGGAGATGTATTAGCTTGTTTGAGCTATAGTGTCAGAAATCTCCAAGGATAGCAATTTTGTAAAGTTTTTCCTACAGTAATAGCATTTCATATTTTTCTGAAAAGACACACTATCAAATGTCCTGGATGGATCTCTGACATCCATCAAGAAAAGAAAAACAATTGCAGTATTTCCCATATGTAAGTGTCTGAAGTCAGGCCTACTTCTCATCATAATTTTGCACAAACTCAGTCTAACTTCCGCATACCAGCAAGCTGAATCGTTCATTCCTGCTTTGACAATGAGCATCAGTGCCCCCCCCACCCCCCGCCCCGGGCAATGCAGGAAGCTCCCTAAAGAAGAAACTCCAACTACCTGGAAACCTAGCAGGCATTTGATGATTGACTTGGGATCAGTTAACTAATTGTAAATTTTAAAATATATGACTAAAGAGAACTCATGGCACTACCTATTTAAAAAGACCTGATGATGGGGTGCCTGGGTGTGGCTCACTTGCTTGAGCACTCTGACTCCTGATTTCAGCTCAGGTTACGATCTCAGGGTCAGGAGACAGAGCTCCACACTGGGCTCCACATTCAGTGTGGATTCTGCTTGTGATTCACTCTCTCTCTCTGTCCCTCCCACACCACCCCCCCATGCATATGCTCACTCTCAAAATAAATAAAATCTTTAAAAGCTAGAATTAAAAATAAAAAAGACCTGATACTTTATATTAAATACAAACGTACTTTGTAATAAATGAAGATAAACCAACGCAAATTGTTAAATCCAAAGTCTTAAACCTTTACCAACAGGATTTGATCACACTCCTTTGTAAAGTATGACTACAATGATGTTTCCTAAAAAAGTCAGCCAGGCCGCTATACACATTGCCTCTAAATTAAGTATAATCTGGATAAGGAATTAGGATAAGATAATGACTTGGGTAAAGAATAATATTAGGATCACGCGATAAATTTCAAAATATACCCACAAGTCAAACAATTGCATCATTTCAACTGTTAATAGAGATTTCCCTTTAAAATTTCATAATTCAGCATCTATATACAATAGAAACACAAATGCTTCTCTTGTTGTTTTTTTTTTTTTTTTTTTTTAATTTTTATTCATGATAGGCACACAGTGAGAGAGAGAGAGGCAGAGACACAGGCAGAGGGAGAAGCAGGCTCCATGCACCGGGAGCCTGATGTGGGATTCGATCCCGGATCTCCAGGATCGCGCCCTGGGCCAAAGGCAGGCGCCAAACCGCTGCGCCACCCAGGGATCCCCAAATGCTTCTCTTGTGACATGCAAACCCTGGCATTCAGGGATCCCAAAAATTCTGTGTCCAATAAAAATGGGTGAGAAATGGCCCTTGGTTGCCACCTCAGATCACTATAATGCAGACACACCAAGAAGATGCAGTGCCCGTTGACAGAGGACAAATACGGTAGAAATTTGGCCATGGAGACAATCAGTACAAACGTCTCAAGATGTAGAATACAGCTTTCTGACTGATGGATGCTTCTTACCAATGTAGCTGTGACATCTGCCTGGTAGTATTTTGAAGCCTATCCTAAACCTACCCATCCTAACGCTACCTATCATAACTCTACAGTGTATCCTCTATGAATCAGCAGAACCGAGCCTAGGTTAGTCAGAATGACCTCGAACTTAGTTACCCCGACTCCTGTTGTGCTTGCTCAGGGGTTAAGTTATAACACATGCAATGGTTTTATGATCATTTCAAGTATAGGTGAGGTAGACTAAGAACAGCCTAGTCTGGGGTTCTATGTGGTTAATTTCATGGTCATAACAAAGTATGGTCATTAAACTAATGCACTTAAATTTTAGAAGTCTCTCAGTTTTGCTCTTCAAAAGAGAAGACCAGATGCCAATGAGTTATGTTACATGTGGGATCTTGTCTGGAACAAGTCAGGTCAGTGTGTACAGAGCATACCACATAAACATATGCTCTTCCAACAGCAGAGACACAGCACAATCTTTCTGTATGAAGAATACTACATCTTAGCTTTCCATTTTCATAACCAGCTATATTAGTATTTTAAATAAATTCAGATTGAATACATACCAGGCTGAAATTTACACATAATATACCACAACTGTTAACAAAAACCATGCTGACAAATATTTACATATATTCACTTACGGCCTATGTATGTCATCCCACCAGATGCTGACATCCTCATGTATTTACCTTCCCCATGGCACAGTGGAAGAAACTTACCTTTATTGAGAGTAAGAGACTTACTCAAAGGCTTGCCAAGGGGCAGGGCCAGGGCTGCCTAACTCCGTAGTCATCTCTTTTTAATCTATGGTTATGAGGTCATTTATTTTCTACAGGTCACAAATATTAAACTACCTATGAAGCAATTAATGGCATAACTTACTTTCTTCTTTTAAATTACTGTGAAATTAGGCCATGTAGGTGGCTCAGTCAGTGAAGTGTCTGCCTTTGGCTCAGGTCATGATCCCTATGTTAGGCTCCCTACTCAGCAGGGAGTCTGCTTCACCCTCTATCATACCTCCCTTTTGCTTGTGATCTCTCTCTCTCATGCTCTCTCTCAAATAAATAAAATCTTTAAAATAATAAATTACTGTTAAATTGAACATTAAAAAGTTTCAATACAGGGCACCCCTTTTCTTATTTAAAAGTATAAAAAAAGAAGTAATCTTACATCACTTATAAATGTCCTGGTATCAGTGACCCTCTTTTAAAAGAAAAAAAAGCAAAGAGAGAGAGAGAAGGAGAAAGTGGGAGACACAAAGTGACAGGAGCCTCAGGAGGTGTGTCAAGGACAAGATGTCCAGACAGGAGTCACTGTGAAAGAGCAGGCCTAGTAAGTTAGAGTTGATAGCAAGCCAACCTTGAAGATGAGGCTTGTATAGGATTACCAGAGAAAAATAAGGGATACTTAATTAAATTTTAATTTCAGATAAATATAGAACTTTTTTTAAGTATAACTATATTCCAAATACTGTTTTTAAAAATGTAAATATATCCAAAATATTGCACAGAACATCTTTAATCACAACCGATTTCCCTGTACCCATTTTTAGGATCACATACTCTCAGCTGCTATACAAATACTTGGAACATATATGGAGGTAACCACTACAATTATAGAAACTGACTAAAGATTGTGAAAGGGAAGAGAAACTGGGGTCACAATTTTGAACTGGATCAACAGAGAGCCAGTGTTGAAATCAGAAGGCAGTCTTTCTTTCAGTTAATTTTATTAAATTTTCTGGCACAGATATACCTACTAAAAAAGACTTCCAAAACTGAAGGAATTTTAGATTTAAATAGGACCTAAAGCATTGATAAGCTCAATTTTGTAAACCAAGATCCAAGGTTATAAATATCTGTCCAGAGTGACCTCTTTGTACAGCGAGGCCTATGGTTCTTCACCCCTACCTGCATACTGAAATCTCCTGTTAATGGATGCCCATGCAGAGGCCCCACCAACAGCGGATTTAATCCAATTCATGTGAGGTAGTATGTCATGTTTGTAACTGTTCCCCAGGAGATCTTGATATGCAGTTACAAAGTACAATAAAATAGTAAACAAGCAAACACTGGACTAACTAGACATACCTAGATCAATATACAGGTTTAGCAGACTTCAATAGTTATAAATATAATATATTACATTTATTTGGTGTGTTTAACTCTTGTCCCCTATATCGTGTTTTTCCATGCTAGATCTAAACCGTCCTTAACTCAAAAAATTATTTAAGTAAACATTCAGAAATGCACACAACTGTTATTATACATGTTCTATTATTTGCCATTTGAATTAAGAAGAGGTGACACATGTAAACAGGTTCCTTGAACCCTAACGTTAAAAAGATCAAGTAGGTAACTGCTTAGAAACATAGAGACCGCTCATAAAAACTCCCTTGACAGTTATCCCAGGTCAAAATGGCAAATTAACAGACACCGTTCCACAGAACCCTATGTGTCTTAGTGCACTGGCTATGATGATCACACAAAATCCTAATGATTTAAAGAAATATTCTCAAGCATCACACATTCTACATCATATATATAAATATAATTAGCATTATATGTACATTAGATGCTGAAGACTATCGATGGTAAATTCTGACACTTTGAATGGAGATTCTTGACATTTAGGTAAACTGTTGTAACCCAAAAAAAAAAAAAAAAAAAAAGTTCATATAGTCTACATTGTGAAAGGCAACTGCAAGATTAAATTATAATATAAAATAATAATTTTTTACTTCAAATCTTATATGTAAAATCTGGTAAGTAAAATCAAACATCTTAGGTAATTCTTCAAAAAGTTCAATACAAAGTACAGGATATAACACATAATCTATGGGTACTTAAGTGTGGTAAATGTATAATGTGGTAAATATATATCATACAATAATTTTTTACAATCTGATTTCTTTTTTAATTTTATTTATTTGAGAGAGATAGTGAGAGTACAAGTGGGGAGGAGAGGGAGAGGCAGCTCCCCTCGGGTAGGGAGCCTGATGTGGGGCTCAATCCAAGAACCTGGGATCATGACCTGAGTCCAAGGCAGACACTCAAACAACTGAGCCATCTAGATGCCACATTTGATTTCATAATGAAGACTATATAGAAATGAAAAATGAGAAATATATGAGAAACACTGGTAAAGCAACAGCTCCAAGAACATCATCTTGTAGACCAGAATTACTATTTTCCTAGAGCGAACCAAAGTTCTGAGTCACCTCAGTTGTTTTTCTATCCTGTGTGCTCTAATGGTACTGATCTCATTTATCACAACATGGTTAGCTGAATGTTCATCTTTTTTACTACATAAAAATGTTGAGCGAGCAAGGGCCCAGTCTAACACCATTCATAACACCCCAGCAAGGGGTCCCTGGAGTCAATGTGCCTGGGATAAGGACTGGGTATTCAAGTAACTGGCAGTAGCAGAGCCTGAATCCGCATCAGTCATCAGTGCTCAAACAGACTACCAATGTCAAAAGGTTAACCCAGATTTATAAAACCCTGACTTACTACTTATGAAAACTGCTGTATTTTTAAAGACAACAATATCCTCCAGGATGTTTAAAACACTACAAAATTATTTCTTAGAGTACCCATTTTATTTGGCAGTCAGAAACAAAACAAAAAACACCTTTGAAGGTGGAAAAGGACACTACACAGCTCTATAAGAACAAAGGGCATATTGTTTTTGTTTAACATGGATAATTAATGGTGGCACTTGAGGGTCATGTTAGGTATTGCTGCTGTTTTAATTTCCACTTAAAAAAAATTCTTTCTGAAACTGAAAAATGAAATCAGCCACTAAGAAAGCAAACATCCCTCGTAACACAGACCTCTATCTCTCATACAGATGTGTGTAGATGAGAGAGGCATGAAGAAGGTCTTTCCTCTTCCCAGAGACTTTCTTCCTTGCAGGTGACTCCGACTTAGGCTGATAGCTGCACACAAAGGGATACCAAACAGGACTTCCTATCTCCTCATAGGGCTAAAGTAATTATAGCTATAAATTACACTTCAAGAGGAGTTTATAAATTTGATAAATGCATAAACTGTTTTAGCAGTGTCAATGCAGGGCTTAGCAACTGACCTCAATTCTTATAGTGACAAAGAAAGATGACTCTCTCCACTTAAAATTCTATGTTCTGTGACCAGCCAACAGAGCTTCTCACAGATATTAGTTTGAAAGGACCATCATAAGACTGAAAAATGAAAATGGTTGGTGGTTGAAGGAGTCAGGTCTCATCATTTGCAATTCTGTCAAAATCAGTGGAAGGCAGGAAATCACTGGCAAAATGCTGTTACCTTCTTCAGTTGATTCTACCTTGAACTCTTCAACTTAAATTTGGCACTAAAATCATGAAAAATGCTAACATTCTGTGCTAGTACTTTCCAGAGGGCGATGCCGATTAGCAGCTGAGTTTAAGTGCTGGTTCTACCCCTACTGGCTATGTGAGCTCATCTGTAAAATGAGAGTAATAATAGCATTTTCCTGGTAGAATTATTGTGTTCAATGAATCAGTATATGTAAAGCCCTTAGATTACTGCCTGGGACACACTAACCACTGAGGGGGATTCTTTATCTCATATTAAGGATAATTTTTTCTTAAAAGAAAAACTAGTAGAAAGAAAAACTAGTAAAAGAAAGAAAAACTAGTAGCAGCTGAACCTTTCTCTACAACTCAAAGACTATGTGCCTTGATTTTTCATTACCTTTTGGGCTCAGCTTACTAGCAGATAGTATGAGAAAGTTTGGGGTTTTTTTTTACCCTTCAAAGAACAGGAATCCTGTTCAAAAAACTATCTTCAAACAATTCTGTCCTAAACTCAGAAGGTCTTTGTAACACCTGAATTTCAAACCTAAAACAATCCCATACCAAAAAAGTGGACCTTCACCTTCACTCAATCAAGTGGTAATGAGTCATTTTTGAGGCATAAAAAAAAATTCACTATGAAATTTTCATTTAATGCTTAAACAAAATAAAATAGGGCCAGGGGAAAATGTCTTCTATAGCATTATTAAATCCTGAGATTTCTAGGTCCTAAAGATAAGCCTGTCATATGAAAATTATGAAATTCTCAATAGGTGCTATAAAATAATGAGATTATCTGATACTGTACACAAAACCTGATATCCTAATATAATGGAAAGCTTTATTAACAAAGATCCCAGAGTTTAATTAAATACTTGAGGAAAAACACATATGCTACCATAATATACATATCCAGCAAAGTTTACCTAAGAACTGTGAGTTTGAAATGGGTCAGACAGCTTATTTTTAACTTAGAGAAGTTGCAAAATTGTCAATCTTTAAGAATGGAGGATATATTAAGAGTTCAACATGTGACCTTTAAAGTTTACTTGGGAATATAGAGATAGGTAATTAAAATAAATTGTGCAAACATATATTACATCAATCTGCACAAATTATAAATTCAATGATACATTAGTACTGTGTTCAGTGCAATCAAAACATTATCAGTTACTCTCACTGCTACTAATGCTCATGCTCATAAGTGAAATGTGTTGTAAAATCAGGCAGAATGGGCTGGATAGAGACTATCGTGCACTCGTAGGATGAATAAGCAGTCCTTAATTAGCCCATCAGGTTAAGTGCAAGCATTAATGGGCCTTTCCTAAAGTCTAGCTTGACATCTTTCTCCAAACATGGCCAAGAAGAAAGTTCCATTAGCAATATTAATACAAGCTTAGTTGATCATTTTCATTCAATTAACTTCTTTCAATTAAATAGATAGCTTGACAAAAGCAGTGATAAAAGACCTGAAGGGACAGCTGATGACTCGAGCTGCACATTAGTGTGCGAGGGGTCACGGGTATTAAACGGACTGTAAATCCAGCATTCAATTTGGAAAATGCACTTCTTCTGCTCTCACTACTTTAATGAGCGATTTTAGCTGACTAGATGTGTTTGCTGCAGAAATTTCATGGCAAGTCAAGCACCCTTTTTCTTTTCTTTTTTTCTACCCCACAGTTATATTCTCAGCAGTGATGACTTTCTGCCAGTGCTCCAGCCACAGTAACTCATAACTTCTCTTTCTGAATGGTTAAAAATGAAGATATTTAAAAATAATTTATATGCAACTTGCATTACACTAATGACCTTATCCTCCACCTTTGTTAATCAATTTTTGAAAAGATCAAAAAATAAAATCTGTAAGAGATCGTTTAGTGAAAAATGAAAATACTGAAACATTTTATTTATACTTCATCTTGTCACTCAAAGTACTCAGCAATTTACAAACAATACATGCAACAATGTAAAAACAAGGGTTTCAAAGACGGCAGAAGTAAAATGAAAATGACTCTTCATTTAAAAAAGTTTTGCAAATTAAAAATTATGCATAAAACAAAGCGGTACTTCTATTCTTATGAAACAGGTCAGAACACATCTGTACATCACTTGACCTCAGTAAAACACACATACACCCATATACTCTATACCTTAAATAATTGAATCCATCGTTTCTGTTCCATCTGTATACACTGCTGCATTTCAGAATTAGTCGTAACTCCAATACTTTGAAATGCTGTAATATATTCTTCTCGAACTTCTGGTTTTGTTTCTGGATAAGCCAACTTGATGATCCCTAAGCATGCATCTCGAAGGCAGCGAGACAACATTATTAGTTCTTCTAGAGTAAAAGGCATCATTGATGATTGTCTTTGACCTACAACTGGAAAACATAATCCAATATTCTATCATATTTGAGGTTTTTTTTTTTTTCATTTCTTAACAAAGTGAAAGACTCAAGAGGCTTAAAACTTTTCTATCCACGAAAATGGATAGTCCATGAAGCCAGCAAAAAATGGATTCCTCAAAACTCTTACCTTCTATGGGATCTCCAAAGAATTCATTGTCATGTATGGAAATTAGCGAGTGACTGAACAGAGAGCTAAACAAGTAGAAGAGAGGGATGATCCGACTGGAGTCTTCCAAAGACATGGGGGAGCCCCTCGAGATCACCTGGAGCAGTGGCACCACAGACCTTGAAATGGCAAGACAAATGTGACTTCAAGATTGGTTTCAATGTGGGAATGAATTAAGACATGATATCAGGGAAATATAATCAGGGAAAACAACACTCATATTAGCAATTAAACTACTTAAAGGGAAGGTTAAGTCTTTCTAAAAATATGGGTTTGTAAAGAGCTCAAATTACAAAGACAGTAACCCACTGCTATTAACTAACGTTCCTGCTATTATGATCAACTGGGAGGACGCCCTGAGAGTGAGCCAGTGGTCCCCAGAGAGAGGGTTATAGTGAGTAATGCCACTATTAAAGACACACACTTTTTTTTTTAAGATTCTATTTATTTATTCATGAGAGAGAGAGAGAGAGAGAGAGAGAGAGAGGCAGAGACACAGGCAGAGGGAGAAGCAGGCTCCATGCAGGGAGCCTGATATGGGACTCGATCCCAGGTCTCCAGGATCACACCCTCGGCCGAAGGCAGGCGCTAAACCTCTAAGCCACTGGGGCTGCCCCACACTTAACTTTTATGTTGAAAACGGTCCCCTTTCTCCCCTCTCTACTTACCATATTTAACAAAGTCTCATGAAAATTTTATCCAGTTACTTATATTTAGGAACACTCAAGACAGGTGAATATTGAACCCTGATTCAAACCTTTAGGAACAAAGTTTCCCCTCTTGTATGCTGGGTCTTGATTCTATTATCCAAGCTTATTTACCAGCTCCTGTTACGTCTCCTTTTACCAGGACGCTTGAGACATTGTGAGCTATTAAATTTACTTCTTCTACCTAGAATCTATTCCCTTTCTCTCTTGGTTAAATGTGGTTCCTTGTCTTGTTGAACATTCAGTGACCAGAGGTTCACCTATAAGTTCTTTCCAATCTGTAACACCCCATGGTCACCTACAGCATGTCCTATGAACCCTGAGCTAGCAGATGTTGTTGACAAGATCACTTTCTGATCTTCATCCATGTATGCTTATGCCTTGAATCTCTATTTCCACAAAACCACAGGTTTAGATGAGCTGTGATTAGGAGTAAGGATTCACAAATTACCAACTTGTTGCCCACCACTGCCAAAAGTTATGTGAAAGAGCAAGGCAGAAGTTAAGGCCAGGCTAATGGGGCCTTGGTGAACTGGCCTGAACCATTTGGAGCTTTATATCTCCACAGGGCCCACTTGAGGGGAAAGCACTGCTACCAACAGGGCTATGAGAACAGGGACCCAGATGTGCAGCCTGAACTTCATTCTCACAGAGAAGAAACATATTCCAAACATCTTCCTATCTTGATCCAGAACATGCCTTACTGCTCTGTCAGTCACAGCACTTAGCCCAGCTGAGTGAAGCAATGGATGAAAGTGGTCTGTCCAAAATAAAAGCTCAGTGAGAACATATAAAAAGGGACAAAGTACAACTGTTCTACCTCATGGCCAAAGTCAGGATGACATGTAAGGATAAAAGAGGCATGTGGGATCCCCTTGAACTGGCAAGTGTTGAGAGGGTGGGAGCCCTCCTCACCCTCCTGAGTTACTCCCCACCAGCCTAGTACTGGGTCATTTACAACACAAAATTTTGTTGACATAGAGAAGAAAAAAAGCTTAATGTCCTACGTGTCACTGATATTAGTAAAAATTTTTTGTATCTCCTGGTTCCCTTGCAGAACTACACAAACAATAGAGGACAGTGATGAGTAAATGCTATTCAGGGGGACACAGTACAGGCTGTTACTGGCTGCCAAGGTGGAGAAGGTAATCCTGAACCTCGAACAGGGACACGCCAGCCCCCAGCTGTCACCCATCCTGGCACTTAACCATCACCATCAGTTACGCACATATATGACAGTATGTGCAACATGCTCACAATGGGATTCCCTAAAACAAGATGGGGGTAATTATTCAACATCAGCTTATTTTTTGTTTAACCCCCATAAGGTAAACAAAAAGAATTAATCATTTTTATCTTAATGACAGAAAATGTGACTGACAAGGAGGGTCAGATGTGTGCCTGTGGTCTCCTCCAGCAGAGATGTAAATGAAGCATGTTTCTTGATTCTCTGCTGGCCACTTTATGCCATAAACATTGACTCAAATATTCCTCTGAAAACAGGTCAATCTCAAAGACTTATGTGCAAATAAAAATCCCTAATTTACTATAATGGAAAAGACATTGATTCAGAGCTTGGAGAGTTGGCTGGTACGTGAGCATCCTTGAGAATGCAGATAGCTCTGCACCTCTGGACTCACCCTCTATGTGAGCGCCCCCATGCTGGGTCTGTGGCACCACTTCCCCTTCAATGAGCACTTCTCTTCTACAGAAGTTGCTCCTGAATGCTTTTTTGCCAAAAAAGAATTTTAGGAGTACTACTTACTACTGGTGTCAGTGTGACAAGAAACGGGTAATTTATAATCAAAACAGTCTGCACAGAATTTTGATTATAAGCAGGTAAGTCCTCCACTCCAGCTTTGGGATCAGAAGAATGACAGCCTAAGCTGTGACTCAGCCAAGCCCCTAATGTGAGCCTCTGGTAAAGAAAGGTATGTCTAACAAAGACAAACCAGCTGTCTGTGTGTTCCTGCAACTTCAGCTGCACCTCAACCACCCAGGAGTCTATGAGGTCACAGAGCCCTGGACTGTTAAATCCAGGCCACTGTCAGGTCTCAGGTGTTAACAAGGAAACGCACATTTTCACATGCTTCTGAGATGACCATTACACTCTCTAGAACTTATAAGTCCCAGTGTAAGTCTCATTATGAAACTATTTCCCAATTAACTCAACACCAGTTTCAGAAAAATCAGGCATTCCAACTTAAATGTTATTCTAATAGTAAACTCAAGAAACTTACAGTGTGTTAATACAGTACTAATATATATATCCCATCATATGTTTCTTGAGGGACTTTATTTTAATTAAACAAGTAAAATGAAACCAAAATACTCAAACTGGCTTTTAAGAAATAATGAGTTTTAAAAATTTTGTATAACTTTATATACTCATAAAGTAATACTGATAGTTTAATATAATTAGTAATATGTCATTTTTCTTTCACACACACTCCATTTCCTTACCAAGAGACAAATGCCATAAACAAATAGGCAATCATCAGGCAGAGCTATGGTAGGGTCTCTGTTGCTAAGCTCAAACAGTTTGAGGCTAGTGATAATTTCCTGTTCCAGCAATCCCTGATCTCTTGTGCTAAATAAACCTGTCATATGCCGAGGCACAGGGGGTGGGGTGGGGAAGACAGGAAGATAGTCCCTTCCAAACTCTTGCCCTAAAACTGAGATGTATCTTTCCTTCATTGGACAGGCTGCAGACCACTGTAATCACTAGCAGAGTTAGTTGCATTTCGGAAGTTTAGTCTCTGGTTCCGGGTCACACACTCATCTTTTCCTACTACAGCAGAGAGGAGTTGGCTTGGACTCCTGACAGAGGAGAGATTCAATGAGGCACTAGGCTAGGTCAGCTCACCATGAAGGACATCTGAATATTAAATGTTCTGTTAAATACACATTCAACTAAAATATTCTTATTAAAGATTTCAGATCTCAAGTTGCATAATGATTCATAAGAGAAAAATCAAATTATATAAATAAAAAGTTTCAAAACCCAACTTCCACAATATTTAATATGTTTTAATGCCTGTATTGGTGTTAAATTTGCCTCCACTGTTTTCACTATTAAAAACATATGAAAAAAAAAGAAAAAAAAAGAAAAATAAAAAAAAACCATGAAAGTCATGGTTTTAAAAAAACAACTAGGATATTAAAAACAAACTGACTCTCAGATAAAGCCATACTCTTCATGTATACAGATAAACAATTGTAAAATTAGGCATTAATTTCTTCTTTTTATAAAATTGCAACCATCTAGAATTTTTCTTACATAAAATAAGTAGATCTTACAATATTTTTAACTCGATCATCACTTTCCACGTACTTAAACTCAGTTTATAGGTTCATGTGATACATACCCTGTGATCATCCGTGTTGTCATGGAAGAAATGAGAAACCAAAGATGTCTCAGAAACCTGGCATTAAAGGCTAGACTGTAGAGAAGCCTAAGAAGGGAATGGGAGAAAATAAGTGGGAATAAACAGATACTCAACATATTTCTACAAAATTAAAGAAAGCTATAAAATGAAGATAGTGTACAACTTAGAAACATCTACATTAAGCCCACCAACAGCATGCATCCCGCACCAGGCTCTTGCTGAGGGCAACACACACTAACACCGCGATTGCTGCAGAAGGCATCGATCCACGGGTGCTGTTCCAGAGCTAGCCGGTCCTGAGCCGGGGCCACGAGGTCCACCCCAAGAAGAAGAGACGGGCTGTTTTAAAGGACAAGCTGAGTGTGCTCACCCTCCGAGTATGTATCGTATGCTCTAATATTATATGTTACTAATATAAATTAAAATTGTTTTAAATACTAATTTTAAGTCACCATTCTTGAACAAACACATAAAAATGTGCTTTTTAATGCTAACTAGCATCTCAAATAGAATTCAAATCTAAAAGTATATTTTTAAGGTTTTTTAAAAAAACCCTCTTGTATAATATCAATTTGATTAGGGGCACCTGGGTGGCTTAGTCAGTTGGGCATGCCTTCGGCTCAGATCATGATCTCAGAGACCCCAGATCCAGCCCTGCATTGGGTTCTCTGCTCAATGAGGAGTCTGCTTCTCCCTTTCCCTCTGCCCCTCCCCTTTCTCTCTCTCCCAAATAAATAAATAAAATCTTTTAAAAATATATCAATTTAATTAAAAAGACTAAAAAAACTGTGGATAAAGTGCAGAAGCCTAGGGGTGCCTGAGTGGCACAGTTGGTTGAGCTCCCAACTCTTGGTTTTGGCTTGGGTCATGATCTCAGGGTTGTGAGATTGGGTTCCATGCTCAGTGTGTAATCTGCTTGAGACTCTCTCTACCCCTCCTCCCTACACTCTCTCTCTTTAATAAAATAAATAAATCTTTAAAAAAAGAGAAGTCTATTTAACTCTGTGGTATACTGCATTTTTGTAATAGGATACACTTTCTCATCACAGTGTTATAATCAGAAAAAAAACAACATAAGACATTTTTAGAAGTGTAGGATTCAAAAATTAAATTCAAACTTATAAGACTAAATCACAGTTAAAAAGGTTTAGGATAGTAGGAAAACATGCCTTTAAGAAAGGATTGTCACCTTGCTTTAGAATCATCTCAGAAGAAACAATAAAGTAAAAGAGCAAAAACATAGGTGGTTTAGGTGAACAGAGTTGGAGAATACAAACATTGTCAGTTCAATCACAGGATGTGTTAGAAATGATCCTGGAATGAAAATGTGCAGATAAAAATACTAAGAGGGCAGAACCCCATGTTTTTTGTTTGTTTGTTTTTTTTTTTTGTATTTTTAAAAGATTATTTATTTATTTATTTATTTATTTATTTATTCATGAGACACACAGAGAGAAAGGCAGAGACACAGGCAGAGGGAGAAGCAGGCTCCATGCAGGGAGCCCAATGTGTGACTCGATCCCAGGACCCTGGGGTCACGCCCTGAGCCAAAGGCAGACGCTCAACCACTGGGCCACCCAGGTGCCCCAGAACCCCATGTTTTAAATATCTGCAAATCACCTAGTCTTATATACTTTTCCTGGGATGTTGGAGCTAACAGGATTAAATCGCTGGATTTTCATGGTGGAAGAGACATCAGAGCCAGCTTGTAGCAAGAATAAGCAGCAGGCTCCTGAGTCCCAGAGGGCTCCTCTCTTTCCTCCTCCTATCTCCACTAGCCCCCACGATCTCCCAAGACCACTTCCACTTGTCTTGGTAAGAAACGGCCATTACCAATGACTGGATGATCTCACCAAAAACACTATGCTGTGTGCATCTGCAGTTCTCCATGCATTTAATTATAGTTACTATAACTTGTACAGTAAATGTAATACATAGTATTTTAACAGACTGAATTCTATAAGGAGTGCATTAATTTAAATGTCCACTGTAGAAGTGAACAGTTTAGACAAGTGAGTCACTTTTCAACACAAATATCTCAAAATTGATTATTTTCCTGCATTCAATCCAAAATATCAGATACATTCTTCAGTATTAGCATTTTCTGAGTACACAATGGCGATTAAGGAGTACTGGTTTTAAAGAATCCAATCTTGGGCAGCCCTGGTGGCTCAGCGGTTTAGCGCTGCCTTCAGCCCAGGGTGTGATCCTGGCGACCCGGGATCGAGTCCCACATCAGGCTCCCGGCATAGAGCCCGTTTCTCCCTCTGTTTGTGTCTTGCCTCTCTCTTTCTCTCTCTCTCTTTCTGATGAATAAATAAAAATAAAAAATCTTAAAAAAATAAATAAAAAATCCAATCTCATTGTAGTGTGGTGCATTTTGAGATTTCCAAATGGCTATAAAAGCATAGTCATTTACAAACCAGTGAGAGCAGGAAAGAGTATGTGAAGTTGACCTGGAATCCTGAAACCTCAGCTACAAACAGTATATCAGAACACTCGGTCCACCCGCTCTGCAATGCCACAGAGGCCACAAGCAATCTGTGCTCATCGGGATGTGATGGGGTTGCCACTCAGACATATGGTGATTCTAGGAGTGCATTAGATCTGTCACAGGTGCGTGCTGGGACAAAGAGGTAACAACACAACACTCAGTCATATGAAAAAGCTCAACTGGGTGAGTTTCAAAAGTAGTTAGAGAAATGTTAAAAAACCATGTTTTCCAACATGCTGAATCCCTGTCATTAATGTGTAAGCAAATTCCCACCTAAACTTCCCACTTCCAAAAACAAAAGGACTCCCCTGTTGCACGAGAGCTGTACTGGTAGCTGTACTACCATCCCTGAAAATGCTGGCCACATACCTAACACGCAGAGAGTGTTAAATTTGACTTTCCTGCCTTTACGGACCTTTATATACTATGAAGGATGCCGAAACAACATATAAGACGTAGAGAGAAGAAAGCTATGAAAAACACAAAAGAATTTTGGAAGGTAGTATTTGTCTTATTTCTCTTTCATCAAGAAACTGAGTTCTTCTAAAAATTGCATTATCTAGTATAATTTTACTGACAGCAATAAGATTTCTTAAAATTATGTTACATATAAATACTAAAACTTAGTATCTAAAAAAAACTGAGAAATTATATATTTTCAATGTGTGTCTCCTTTGCTCTTTTTTCTTTTTTTTAACTGATACTCTCCACTCTGTTTTATTTATTTATTATTTTTTTAAGATTTAATTTATTTATTTGACAGAGAGAACATAAGCAGGGGGAGTGGCAGGTGGAGAGAGGGAGAAGCAGGCTCCCTGTGGAGCAGGGAGCCCAACATGGGACTCGATCCCAGAATCCTGGGATCATGACCTGAGCCAAAGGCAGACGCTTTACTGACTGAGCCACCCAGCTGCCCCTGCTCTTCTAGGAGCAACACGACAATATGGCCTAAGAGCATTAGCAACATTTCATCCCAAAATAACCAGACTTAATGCTCTGGGATAAATCCTCCAGATATTATGTGGACACATGTAAACAGAAATGGGTCCTCCCAGTACATTCTGACAGTTTTCCCCGTAAGATTATAATTACCATCTTTCCACATTGAAATATATATATATTTCTGAAACACCATTTTAACAGCTACACATTTCAAAAGTTGTATCTCAGGTTACCTTTGAAACAACTGTATTTCATAAATTCATCACTCAATAAAAAATAAAATAAATTATTAAACATTTTTCTAAATCACTGAAGGTTATTTAGTTTGGAACCTTATGCTAAAAAGTAAAGAAGTAACATGTTCTTTATATATACTAAGTTTTATTTAGCTGAGATAACCCTATGAGTTACTTAGTAAAGGGCAACCTTTTCAACCTGAGTCATAAATTCAGGCCAGCTGTCTGCAGGGACTACTAAGTCATTAAAGAGAACACAGAGGAGGAGAGCAGTGCACACATAGGCAGGAAAGGCATTCTTAGACACTTCCTCTGTATGCGAAGGTGTCCCAGGTAAAAGAAAAAGACAAGCCAGCCGACCAAAGTGCAGATGTAATACTTTGTGTATTCCTGCTGTATCACTTTATTGACAAAGTAACATTAAAAAACACATATAACATTTCACCTCTGAGATAATACAAGATTAAAAATACACTATAAATTTCCTTTACTATTATAAAATTTTTGAGACATATTTCAGTTTAAGACAATTTGCCAAAGAATTTCTTTTCACAAACTGAAAACCAGTGTTAAGAAATGGTAAGGAAAACATCCAATGTAACAAATGTTACTTTCCCCATTTTAATGAAACTGTAGTATGGAAAAGTTCAGTTTACAGATCTGTTCATTTTTATTTTTTTATTTTTTATTTTTTTATTTTTTTGAGAGATCTGTTCATTTTTAAATAAAAGCAGTTGTCAGGAGAAAGGGAACTGTGTAAACTGGTAGTGGTTTTATTTATTTATTTAACACTACTCTTAAAAAATACACGTATGAAGATCAACACAGGCTGCTTTTCTCAAGGTCACTTGTGTTTCCTGTGAATCAGCTGTCACTCATAAATGTTTAGAAAATTCTCAGAAGTTTCAAAACTCACTTGTTTCTTTGACCAAATCAAGACCACTTTATTAATCTGATGTGTCTAACAATTGTCAATTAGTTTATAAACTACATATGATGTCAAAATAGATTTAATAATAAAATCATTATGTATTAAAATATTTAAAAGCTCACAAATCGGGCAGCCCAGGTGGCTCAGCGGTTTAGCGCCGCCTTCAGCCCAGGGCGTGATCCTGGAGACCCGGGATCGAGTCCCACGTCAGGCTCCCTGCATGGAGCCTGCTTCTCCCTCTGCCTGTGTCTCTGCCTCTCTGTCTCTCATGAATAAATAAATAAAATCTTTAAAAAAATAAAAATAAAAGCTCACAAATCTGGGATGCCTGGGTGGCTCAGTTGGTTAAGTGCCTTTGGCTTAAGTCATGATCTCGGGGGTCCTCGATTGAGCCCCATATTGAGCTCTATGCTCAGTGGAGAGTCTGCTTCTCACTCTTCCTCTGCTCCCCTCATGCTCTCTTTTTCTCCTCTCTCTCTCCAATATATAAATAAAAATCTTAAAAAAAAATAAAAGCTCACAAATCTTATTTGGCCTCTATCATAGAAAATTCTAACACAAATCAAAAACAAATCAAATGTATTAATTATACTGAAAATAACATTGATAATAAAAGCAAGCGTGACGGGGGATCCCTGGGTGGCTCAGCGGTTTGGTGCCTGCCTTTGGCCCAGGGAGCAATCCTGGAGTCCCGGGATCGAGTCCCACGTCGGGCTCCCGGCGTGGAGCCTGCTTCTCCCTCCTCCTGTCTCTCTCTCTCTCTCTCTCTCTCTCTCATGAATACATACATACATACATACATACATACATACATACATAAATAAATAAATAAATAAATAAATAAATAAATCTTAAAAAAAAAAGCAAGCATGAAATCACAGGAAAAAGTAAATTTCTCTCTGTAGGTACCTAGTCTCAATATTTTCAAAAGAAAATTGTAAAAATTTGTTTACAAAAATATGAACAGGATAATCTGCAATATAAAACAAACACTAATCTGTGTTTTTCTCCACTGAAGCCATGTGCATAATTATGCTACCTCAAATGATTACAGACATGAACTTGCAAACCAGAATTTTAAAAATGTCCATTACTTGATAGTGCTCAGAAAACAGATGGGACAACAGCCATGTGCTTCCAGGCACACAATTATCTAAACCACAATTAATAACATAAAATACAATTAAGCCACCTCATTCTATTAGTTTTTGATAGAAAAACAAAGCACATGTTGCAATAAAACTGATCTGTGAGGCCTCGTGATTTGATGTATTTAAAAGGAAACCACAGGGAAATTAAAATAGCAACCTTTGTGATCCCTAAACACTACCTTTTAAATCTCCATTTCAAAGGTTTTAGAAATCCATGGAACAGAAGAGGCGTGCACCAAGAACAAGTCCACCTAGCACCTACGGTGTACACCCCCTCCCGACGTCAGCACTAACAGAAGTGCCTGCCATAAAATGAAAATGTCACTGCAAAGTGGAATTACAGGTGAAATCTGTGTATAACTCAGGAAGGCCTCCAATAGATGATAACCTTAGCATGAATCTAACAGACAACTGAGCCAAGAAAGACAAGGAGGGAAGATGCATTTTGGACAGAGTCTAGCAGAGGCAAAAGGGTACTGGTCTGAGATACAGGGGAGACAGAAAGCCAGCATGAGCACGTTTGGGGCAGAGAGGTAATCAAACACCTGATAAGTGAAGGATGCAGAACAAATCAATAAACTAAGGAATGTGAATTTTTCCTCAAAGCAAAGGGGATGCCTTGGCAGATGTCTGAACAAGGGAGTAAGTAACAGGGTTACATTTCTGACAATTCAGTTTGGCAAAAATAGAGTATAAAAATGTAGCCCTCACCTATCACAGTGACTGAATGCATGTGCGGAATTACCAAGAAAGAAACGGATCTAAGCTTAAACTGTCCAACAGAACTTTCTGTGATGCTGGAAATGGTCTATGCTGTGCTATCTAATATGGTAGCCACTGGCCAGCCACACATGACCACTATGCACTTGAAATGTGGAGAGCTGTGTGGCCAAGGAACTGGGTTGGTACTTTCATTTAAGTGTAATTAATTTAAAGTGACATAGCCAAATTTTGCTAGTGGCTCCCCCAGCGTGACCTCCAGGTTTGGGGAAAAGATGCTAAACTCATTCTTAGGAAGTATAGAAGGGGTCTGAGGACGGTCCCTGTTATGCAGCTAAATAGGAGTCTGGAGCTCCAGAAAGTGGTTGATACCACTTCTATCACCCAGATAATCAATAGAGTAGGAAAAAACAAAGAAACTGAAGAGAAAAAGAATTCAAAGAAGTTCAGGAAACACTGAAACACAAAGAGCCCTTGGAGGAAAAAGAGGAAAATGAGAAGCCCAAAAGCAATGGGGAATTCATGAGATCAGTGTCTGCAAAGCTAACAGGGGAGGAGGTTTGAGAAGAGGAAGAGCAGCCATGAGGTTGGCCATGGAGGGCTAGGCTTGCTAGGGGCTTCTTGGGGGGGCCTATGGGGTCCCCCCGTCCCTGGCAGAGCAAGGTAAGGTGTGGCCAGAAGAAGGGGGAAACAGAAAGGCAAAGTCCTCAGCTCTATGTGTAACAATTCTGAACAGCACAAATCCATCCGATGACACGCTAACCTACTATCTCCCGATTCGGATTTAGCCAGGGTTAACATTGAGCACTGGACACTGGCCACCTTCAAGTGTCCACTTAAGTGCCCACCTTTCTGGGTTTAGTTCTCTGGATACTGGGACACTGCCTTTTTGTTTTCCCTCTCACAATACAATCATGTAACATTCATCTTAAAAATAGTGAATATGTTTTCTTAGGAAAAAGCAATTCTACATCCAAATATTTATTCAAAGTACAAAATCCAATGGCAAGATTTACAAATTTTGTCTCATAAAAGGAGCTGGCAACTCATTTATTACTTAATATTCTAAAATTTAAGTAATTCACATGATCTGAAACTCAAAACCATATCAAAAAACATACACTGATAGGCACCTGGGTGGCTCAGTGAGTTAAACATCTGCCTTCAGCTCAGGTCATGATCTCAGGGTCCTGGGATCAAGCCCCATGTCAGGCTCCCTGCTTAGCAGGGAGTCTGCTTGTCCTTCTGCCTCTCCTCACACTCTCTCTCTCAAATAAATTTTTTTAAAAAATCTTTTTTTTTTCCCAACTTTTTTTTTTTTTTTTTTTAAGATTTTATTTATTTATTCATGAGAATACACAGAGAGGAGAGAGAGAGAGGCAGAGACACAGGCAGAGGGAGAAGCAGGCTCCATGCAGGGAGCCTGACGTGGGACTCGATCCCGGGTCTCCAGGATCACACCCTGAGCTGTAGGCGGCGCTAAACCGCTGAGCCACCGGGGCTGCCCTAAAAAAATCTTTAAAAAAATACAGAATACAGTGGAAAGGTCCATACTCTCCTCTTCCCTTGACCTCCCCAGCACAGCTAGACATGTAAATAATCAGTTTTAAGAATTTCCTGTGTATGCACCCAAGATTTTTTTTTAAGGTTTTATTTATTTATTCATGAGAGACACAGGCTCCATGTAGGGAGCCCGACGCGGGACCTGATCCTGGGTCCCCAGGATCACACCCTGATCCGAAGGCAGTGCCAAACCACTGAGCCACCTGGGCTGCCTGCACCCAAGATTTTTTATGCAAATACAAACATACATTCCTACCTTTTCTACCATTCTGACACAAAAGTAGGTATTATTCATATTGTACCATAGCTTCCCTTCCTTCCCTATCAATGTAAAAGGAGTCTCCATGTTCCTTCATACATCCTGATTATCAATGTTAAACTGAAATTAAAATTGCAGGGGTGCCTGCATGGCTCAGTTGGTTGAGCACCCAACTCTTGATTTCAGCCTAGGTCATGACCTCAGGATCCTGGGATTGAGCCCCGAGTTGGGTTCTGCACTCGGTATGGAGCCTGCTGGAGTTTCTCTGTCTCCCTCTCCCTCTGCAACAAATAATCTTTTTTTTTTTTAAGATTTTATTTATTTATTCATGAGAGAGAGAGAGAGAGAGAGAGACGCAGAGACACAAGCAGAGGGAGAAGCAGTGCAGGCTCCCCACAGGAGCTGGATGTGGGACTCCATCCGGGAACTTTGGGATCGTGCCCTGAGCCAAAGGCAGATGCTCAACTGCTGAGCCATCCAGGCATCCCTAAATAAATCTTTAAAAAAAGGTGAAGAAGAAATTAAAATGGCAAATCTCAACCATGAAAGTAAGAGGGATTTATATGGGTCCAAAGGTGCTGACAGGGGTCATCAGCCCTGGAATTTATTAATCATCTTTTAAATACCTTAAAAAAATCCAAACAAACTTGAAAGCAGTGAAAATCTACCACAGTTAAAGGGAGCCTACTTGCTTTCATGAGCTATGAAAACATTCTAAATACTTAAAACCTAATGTATTTAAACCATAAATAAAATTCCTAGAGTAGTTTCTTAGAGGAAATAGGTGTTGTACTCATAAAATCAAGGCTACATATAAAGCTCCTTTACCCATTAAACACCTTTTGGAAACAGTTCACTAGTGAACCTCAGACGAGGGCAGTGATGCATTTAAATCCAGTAATTACTATCCAAAGCGATGGACTTTGTGCTACAATAAAAGCAAGGGTCCTAGATGAGCTGCTATGATCCTGAGATCTCACATCCTGCCCTAATGCAATTAGCCTCCAGAGAGCTAATTACCTAATCGAGGGATCACAGTTTCACGGACATCTTACTTCCTCCAACAGTAATAAACACCAGGGTGCTAAGAGAGCACCTGATTAGTTGGCTGCATTAGTGTTTACAAGGTAGTTTCAGCGGGTGATGTGTTCTCTGCATACAGTTCATTTCAAAGAATGCCTTCCTGAACAAGAGAAACCGCTCTTTTCACATTATGGGAAAGCATTTTATAAAGACAGAAAAGGATTCTTTAGGATAACGTAAATCGGGACCTATGTATTAAGAGGCAGCGCCTTTCAGCAGGTTGCCTGTATAACATCAGTCCCTTTGTTCCTACCACAACTACTACGAATCTTTGCGTGGACCCTGTTAAGTATTTGTCAAATTCTCAAGAAACTACTAAAGTATAACTCAAATTAGAGAGAGAAAAATAGTTCAACACTATGATCATACTTCCTCACCTCAGCACAAACTAGCCACATTCTAATTTGTTTTGTTTTGTCCCTTTTAAAAGTTTATTTCAAAGTTTTGAAAATCAAAAATTTCAGAGTGCTCAAGTTCTGAGGGCGATCTGATGAAAAGAGTGCTGTGGGAAAGCCTAAAAGATGTATGATATATTGGTACTATATAACACAGGCATGAGTTCAATGTTTAAAAGGGGGTTAGGGCTAAACTCCATTGTCATTTCCAAGATACTCGAGAAAAATACATTACTGGCTAGGAAGATGGATTCAAATAGTTATCAGCTGATTTAGAAAAGAAAAACACATTTTCATTTTCCAGGACATGCTTGAAGAGTTGAATGAACATCCTACACCATATTCTACCAGAAAGTAGCAGATAAAACCATCAGAGATGAAGACATAAACCAAGTCCAGGGTCTGGGGTTAACAGACCGCCATGCGTGCACAGCGCCCAAGGACACTTGCCTGACTTTGGGCACCACCATCCGATGCTGCACCATGAGTGTATGGCCAATCGACGCCATTAGAGTCAAAGCCTCCTCACTGGCCGAGTCCCTCCATACCAGGTTTAGCAGAGTGTTGGTCTGCTGCTTTGTGTCCAACTTCTTCAGACACTCCTCTGTTATGTATGGGACTGACAGTCGACCATCCTCCTAAAACACACCAGATACACTTGTCTAAGTTGATGATACTTTCTTAGAAATGAGCCTCTATGCTACAAACACACAGAAAATCTGGTATTACTTCAAGTGAAAATACAAAATAGGCATTATCTAAAAGTTACCCACATCATGATGGACAAATCAGTATCTCCCCAAATGCATCCACTAAAGTAATACGAGATTCTCTAGAGATCCACAGTCACTATCAATGTTAGGCACCAATTTTACCTAGAATAACAGAACTATAAATACTGTTTCTGCCTGATTTTTGTGATAATATTTTCAGTATTGACATCTTAAGAAAAATTCATTTCAGTTTTAGATACCATTGTACTAAGTAAGCATACATGTGTGAGAATTTATCATCTAACAGAATTTCCATTTTAAATTATTTGGGAGATAATAAAGCAAAATTAGCATATTAAAGAACTTAATTTTTTTTTAATCAAATGAGATATATTTTACATATTAATTTCTCTAAAGATCCGATTTACTGAATAAAACCTGAACTGAGACACTATGCATTTACTTCTTCGGGGTATTAAGTCAAAGATACATAGTTTCTTCACATACATATATGTCCAAGTATATATATATATAAGACTATATACACAACACTGGGTATTGCTGACTACACTGTTTGGAAACTTAAATTGGTAATAATTTATGCAATTTATAATAATCTACCAAATAAAACACTGCTTTAGATGAAAGTAATGAATTCTATCTGCCAAACATGAATCTGTAAATAAGATGCACCTAATAAAGGAAGTTAGGAAAAAAGTATGTTGGTACTATTTTTGTACTGTACCTATTTAAAATACATTACACACAAACCAGAACTAAACCGATATAGAAACCTAAGAGTTTATATGAAATTTGACTCTGGAAAAATCTCATTTAATCAATTAGACTCTACATAATCATCATAGGAAAAAAGAGGCAGGATGCAAGCAACCATCAAAACATCTGACAGAAAAATATAGAAGAGATTTGGAGTCAAATCTGTGAGTACCTGGCCTATACCTGTGTCAATGGCTCTGAACCCAAATGTGGACAGGAAGGGAGAGATGATAATGCAAAGGAAAAATGAAGAGAAAAAAAATGAAAGAGAGAAATAAATCATACATTAATACAGACCTTGAAACCCTTGTATATAAAGAAAGAAAAATATAGTAAAAATTCTCACAAATATAAGTAACAAAATCAAGCTATACTTTTTTTTTTTTTTTGCGGTTTATCAAAAAAAAATTTTAATGACTTTATGGGATGCCTAACCCATGAAATGGTTTACATGTCAAAGTCTTTCATTCAAAAACTTTAAAAGCTCTAAGCCAGAGCCACCTAGATGGCTCAGCAGTTGAGCTCTACTTTCAGCACAGGGTGTGATCCTGGAGTTCAGGGATCAAGTCCCGCATTGGGTTACCTGAGAGGAGCCTGCTTCTCCTTCTGCCTGTGTCTCTGCCCCCCTGTCTCTCTGTGTCTCTCATGAATAAAAGAATAAAATCTAAAAAAAAAAAAAAAAGCTCTAAGCCATATATTCATCTATAGTTTTATGGGCTTTAAAAAATACATATTTTTAAATTTATTTATTTATTCATAGAGACAGAGGAGAGAGAGAGAGACACAGGTAGAGGGAGAAGCAGGCTCCATGCAGGGAGCCTGCCGTGGACTCGATCCTGGGTCTCCAGAATCAGGCCCTGGGCTGAAGGCGGTGCTAAACCGCTGAGCCACCCGGGCTGCCCAAAAAAGTGTCTTCTAAAAACAAAAATTTTCTCAACATTCCATCTATAGAATCCCACTTTTTTTAGCCATATAAAAATTCACATTTTTGTGTGCAGTTCTGAATTCTGACAGATGGAAGATTTCCAGCTTCCACCAAAACACTCAGTTTTGCCCCTTTGCAATTAACCCTTCCCCTAGCTGTAAGGGGCAACAACTCATCTGTTTCTTCTTATTGTTACTTTTTAAAACAAACTTTGCTAATCAAACTATTTGTATCAGAGGCAGTACTAACACATCCTTTCACTTCACAAGATCCTAAAGATTTACTTCCTCTGGTCCTTTGGAAAACCTGAGCCTCTTGAGTAGGTTCCTAACAACAACAAAATATTTAAACTTATTGCAGCCATATCTCAAGTTATTTCAGTTCTGTAATTAAAAGAAAAAGAGGTATCACTGAAGACACACACATTGTGTGTGTATGATACAAAGCTTTTTATTCCTTGAAAATACACAGCAAACCAGGCGAGGTGAGAAAAGGTGGGGTGGCATAGAGAGTATATGTGACAATGCACTCAAAATTCATTTTCAAATAAATCACAACTTTTGTCATCTACAAAACTGCCAAAAATTAACAGGAGACATTACCTGGTGTGCACAAGATAGGGTAAGAAGGGGGAGGGTGTGGCTGCTGATGGGTGTGGGTTTCTGTGTAGACAATGAAAATGCTTTACCAGAGTGGTGGTGGCTATGGTTAGGTTAATATACTGAGAAATCACTCAACTGAACATCACTTTAAAAGGGTGAATTTCATGGTCAAGTGTATCTCAATAAAGCTGCTATAAATTCTTAAAAATACAACAGTGCGGGGATCCCTGGGTGGCTCAGCGGTTTAGTGCCTGCCTTTGGCCCGGGGTGCGAAACTGGAGTCCCGGGATCGAGTCCCATATCAGGCTCCCTGCGTGGAGCCTGCTTCTCCCTCTGCCTGTATCTCTGCCTCTCTCTCTCTATGTCTATCATGAATGGATAAATAAAATCTTTAAAAAAAAAATAAAAAAAAGTAAAATAAAATAAAATAAAATAAAATAAAATAAAATAAAATAAAATAAAATAAAATAAAAATACAACAGTGCTTGGCACACAGTAAGGGCCCTTCGTGAGAACCAGGAACTTTTTAACCTTAACACAATTTCCCTTCTAGGAAAACTTCCTAAGTAACAATTAGATTAATATACAGCATGGCCTACTCTGAATAAAAAACCCACACAACTATGTATCCCCACATATAGTTGTATGGACGGGCAAGAGAAGGTGCATCCTGGGTAGAAGAGCATCCCCAGTCCCCAGTGGCCAGGATGGTCATCTCTGGAAGGGCAGGGTGGCAGTAGAGGAAAGAGACTCCATGTGCAGTCTGAAGCCTTTAATGTATTACTTAGATGGAGTGGCGTGCAGTATAATCTGTTCTCTGACCCCCAGGCCCACAGGAGCTTACAGGAGCGCTTGGCTGCTTGTCTGCCTCTTCACCCTCATCTTCCGAGTCACTGGCTGAATCCTGACAGCTCGTGCTGGCCGGTGAAACTGGTAGCTGAGAAAGAAAGGTCTGGAGTACTCTTAAATACACCAGCAGTCCTTCCTCAGAGAGGGTCCCTTTGTAAAACAGTCAGTTGTAATATTTCATTAAAAGTGATTAAACAGAAACTGGAAAACTCAGGTATCATTTTTTTTATATTCAGAGACATCTCCAATCAGAACTTATTATCAAAATTCTAGTAATTCATGTATAGATGTATGTATTAAACTACATCAGAGAAAGATGCAATAATTCTAGGATAGGTGCATATTAGAAGTTCAGCACAAATGGGGATAACATCCCTGTGCTCACAGGAATTCTCCTATTCAACCTCAAAATTCTTTCTAATCTGTGTGGCCTTGTAACATGAATCTGAATCAGGCTTTTTTTTTTTTTTTTTTTTTTTTAAGTAATCTCTACATGCAAGGTGGAGCTCGAACTCACAACCCTGAGATCAAGAGCTGCATGTTCCACCAATGGAGCTTGACAGACACCCCTGAATCGGATTTTTTTATGTGCCTAGAAACCTTCCCTGGGGACACTGCTGAGACCTTGAGCACTCTTCCAAGAAACCCTCCCCCTCCCCCCCACCCCACTCCCCAGCAGAAGCAGCCTTGACAACATACAACTGTCACCAGATTCCCTTCTCTTGATTTCTATGTGCTAATACTGTGTACATGGGAAGTGAGGGAAAACACATGTTGGATCTCATACCTAGATACTGCTCGCCAACAGTTAAGACAAAGAAGAAGAGCCACGGTGCCCTGCTGCTTGTCCTGCTGCTCGTCCCGGAGCGTCTGCTCTCCAGTAACAACAGCGCGCTCAGGAAGGGCTCGTAAGGGAAAACAGTGTGTGCATCCGCTAAGGCTGGAATGATGAAATGAAAAATCTGATCTGTAAAAGGTGCTGCCAAAAACTCCTCAGTGAAGGCGCTAAAAACTTGCTGCCTGAAAAAGAAAAATGCAAGTTTTCATCAAAACATATTGTTCATTAAATCACTGATTAAAATTAACTTTCAAAATATTATTTTCCAAATTAATTGAAGGTCAGCATTCAATATCAACTAAATTGCCCTGAAACTAACTGATTTTGGGCCTTCCCTATTGAGAAAATTCTGCCATGTTTTTATATCCCTCAATAGCTACTAGAACAGGAAAATAACCAGGTCATTAGAATTATACATTTATATTAGGGTACAGGCCAAACAAATAGTAAACTTTTTCTTTAAACTGAGTCACATTAATAAAGTAAAAATTTGACTTAACTCTATATGTAAAATAGCATCCATGTAAAAGTTTTTGTTAGATAGAGACCTTGTGAATTTACACAATTGGTAAATTATCCCATTCTCACCTTGCACCTTCTGGACAGGAGTTGTAAGTAAAGTGCAATGGTTTCAGAACATTCTCTAGCAAAATGTTTGCTATAGGAACTCGAGATAAATCAGAATACTCAATACTTGATGGTAGCTTGCTGTTAATTAACAAATAGAGAGATCTATAATACCCTAAAAGAAAGGAAAAACACATATTTAGAATTTGGTATCTTAATCATAATGAGGGAAAAAAATATCAATTTTTATATGCTTTTTATAAATCTCCATAGGTCCAAATTTAAGTTAATTTTTCAACTTTCCTTTTTTTTTAAAAAAAAAAATTACTAGCTAAACAATGGCTTTTTTCCCCCAATTTACTAATTTTTTAAAGTAATCTCTACAGCCAATGAGGGGCTTGAACTTATGACCCTGAGATCAAGATCACATGCTCCACAGACTGAGCCAACCAGGCACCCCTTCTACTGTTTTATTAAGGAAAAGTTAAATACATAAGTACCCTGAAATGGTCTATAAATTCCATGTACCCATCACCCACTCCTCCATAAGCTGGAAAGCAAATCTAAGACATAATTATTTCATTGTGTCATCAAAGGACTTTATTTTTCTTAAAAATACCATTAATGACAGCTAAAATAAATTGTTAATTTCTTGCTATCACAAGCATCTAGTCAGTGTTCAAGTCTCCAACTCTCTCTTGCTATAAATTTTATTTAACTAGTTTGCCTGAATCAGGATCCAAGTAAGGTCCATATACTGTGATGGTTTTCATTTGATTCTTCAGCATCCTCTAATATTTAGTTTTTGGTTTTTAAAAAATATGTTGAACTCATGGATTTAAACATACTGACAGCACACTTGAAACTGATATAACTCTGCAGGTCACCACAGAAGGTGCCAAAAGCAGCACTTTCACTGCAAGACTGTGACATACTTTCTACTTATAGACACATTTCAAAATAATGCATTTCTGAGTTATGTTCTTCATGCTTTTAGAAAACAAGAAAAAAAACTCACGGATTGCTTAGCTTTAAATCAGTATACACAATAATGCATTGATTCAAGGAATGATTTCTAATTACCATAGCTTTGTTTTTTAAAAGATCAAATCCTATTTTAGTTGACTCCCTAATTTTTCAACAAAGGTTTCTTTTTTTATTTTAAACCTAAGCCAAATGCTAAAGTTGCGATGTATACGAATTTAATTTTTACAGTTTTAGTACTGAGGATTAAATTAGTGAGGTTTAGTCTAGATTAGTCCATCACTTCTGGAAAACAAAAGGAAACTTATTTTTCACTTTCACCAGTGACTCCTGCCTTCTAGAAATATCTATAGTGGATATAAATTATACTGCTCCTCTTATGACCAATAACATACATATTTTTTAAATGCTAATACTTCTGAAGTCCAAGCCCTGGAGTGTTTGACTTTTTACCTGTGAGAACACTGGAAGTCAGATTTTTCAATTTTTGTCTTACACTGCTTAATTCATCATAAAAGTTTTAGATATCATATGTATTTCATAGTCTTTCTCCAGAACAGTGCCACAAATGTGTCCTCAGAGGAATTTCAGATCTAGATTATTATACTTTATATAATCAGAATCATTATCAGAAGAGCGTCCATGCATAAAAGCATTTACAGCCAGGCAGTAAGAAAATTCAGACTAAATATCTTGCTCTCCTCTACTGAACTGATGTGAAGACTGACTTTCTACTAAGGCCATTCTGGTGATCTCCCTCGTACTTGGGGCACCACCACACCTACCAACTCAGGACCCGGCTGGCTGCCCAGCTATGGGAGGACTGGCTGCTGGAGAGATGCATAACCAGAAGAGTTTCTGGAAGCATACACTCATTTACTTCATTTTCAAGCATCAGGAAAATGTAAAGACATTTGGGGTGCGGAGGGCTGAAGACCAATATTGGCACCAGCGCTTCCAGCATGTGCTTCCCTTAACAGTGCCCTGTTATAGTCACTCTTGGTGTTCAGACCAAGTGTTCAAGCCCGACACAACATCCTACCTAAGCACAGCCCCAATCCCACCTGCCACCTACCATTTTGAATCATGTAGTGCAAAATCTGTTCAATTATGGACACCACATAGCTAGCGTCTTGTAAAACAGGCAAATAAGTATTCTCAGATGAAAACACCTCAAGCATCCTCATTGGAAGTGCAACATTCAAACTGTCATCATTACAGTTTTGCAATAACCTGTAAAAAACAAACAAACAAAAAGTATTCACATACTTACTGGATAGCAAATGTTATCCCAAGCTCCTGCAAACAACTTTCATTTGCTATGGTTAAGTGTTTGAGCCAGTCTGTTCTAGTACTAGATGTCTCTGAAAACAGGCATGACTCGAGGATAGACCAGACAATAATCACATTTGTCTCGCACACTTCCTATGGAGAACTTGTTATGTGCCAAATAGCATGCAGGCACTGGGTTTGTAGAGATGAAAAATGCACAATCATAGAGGGAGAACAGATAAGAAAAATCAAAGATCACAAACATAGTGTGAGAAGTTTAAAGAGCTCCTCAAGACTTTCCACACCTTTGATAAGCTGCTGACTTACCTGCAACAGAGGCTCATCAACCTCTTTATTTGAAATAAACACGTAAGTCTCTCAGATCCATCCAACTGCTGGACAAACAGAGAGCTGTGTTTAATTAAGTTCTGATACATCCATATCTGAAATAGCAAAACATACAGATCATTCTCAATCCATAAAAAACTTCTTGTTTATATTATATAACATTCCAAATTTCCTTAAGTGGTAAATAATTAAAATATGATAAAAAGTAAATCTTCTAAATGAGGTTTTATATTGTAACATATACCTCCTGTCTTAGATTTTCCATCTTAAAATAGTACATCAGTAAGCTAAATCACTAAATTTACTACTAAAACAAAGTACACTTAAAACTCATCTAAATCTGAAATAAGGGGTACCTGGGTGGCTCCACTGGTTGGACATCTGCCTTTGGCTCAGGTCATGATCCTGGGGTCCTGGGATCAAGCCCCACATCAGGCTCCCTGCTCAGCAGCGAGCCTGCTTCTCCCTCTCCCTCAGCCTGCCATTCTGCCCACTTGTACTCTCTCTATATATATCAAATAAATAAATAAATAAATCTTTAAAAAAATAAAATAAAATAAATCTGAAATAAAACCATTCATTTCCAAAAATCAGTAATCCACAGTAAAAAAAAAACATGAGAAATATAGTATTAATCATGAGGTACACAAGGATCTCTGTTTCTTTACCTTTTGCCTCTGTGTCTCCAGCATCCTTTCCTACTGGATATTCCCCTTCCCTATGAAATTTTTGTAGGAAAGGTGATCATATAGCTCTATTATACCCAGTAAAAGCTCAGGTACATAATATGTGAGGAAACAGAGATGGGACAGATCCTTTCATAATGTTAACATATGTCAAATCATTATGGTGCACCCTTTAAATATCTTTAAATTTTATTTGCCAACTATGCCTCAGTAGAGTTAGGGAAAAAAAAGTCAGGGATATGCCAGGGTGTCCAGAACTCCCCATTCTCCTGGACACAATGACTAGTCAGTGAACTCAGCAAATGTAAGATATCTAACTTGCACCCAGGAAGCCTATCTGCTATGGGCGTAGCTACCATAAGTGATTTTGAAAACTCAATACTCAACAACGAATCTTTTCTATTTTCTGTGCTATAATTTTTGTAAAACCAACTGTTACTTACTTGTTAATTTCATAAGACTCATTTAGAACCAGTAAAATTAACACAGCCCCTTAAAAGTGGCTATTTGCAAATATGCCACAGAATCTTTTCTTTGCGTGTTATCTTTCAGGAATTTCTCCTTTGACAGCAGCACTTCTTTCATATAAAATGTTATCAGACGAAATACAAATGCAAAAGTGTTTCATAAAACAAATTACAATAGGTCCTAGGTTGGGTGGAAAGAACTCTATGACCCATTCCAAATATGAATTTGCTTATACATAAGCTTTCTTCTTGAGGTGTATGGAGCTACCCTGCCCATATTTTTCTCAAGAATCAACAGGATACAATACTATCTATACTATCTGATGGTATAGTATATTGCAGTTCATTCTAATTGCAAACCATCTTAACAAATAAAAATAGCAAAAACAGTAACTAAACATTATCAAAATCTAAAGGGCAATTGTAGGAACTTCAAGAATAAGGCTGTCAATATGTTAATCTAGTAATTATGTTTCAAGTTGCTTTATGAAATTAAAAAACTCAAAGCAGTAGTGATATTTAAACACTCTCTGGACTGTTTTGAAGATTTTAATTAATTAATTAATTAATTAGAGATGGGCGGAGGGGGGAGAGAGTGTGCAAAGGAGAAGGGCAAAGCAGGAGGGAGAAAGAATCTCAAGCTGAGCATGGAGTCCAACTCGGGGCTTGATCTCATAATCCTGAGATCGTGACCTGAGCCAGAAACAAGAGTCAGATGCTGAAGCAACTGAGCCACCCATGGGCCCCCAGACTGAGTTTTGATTCTGTATTTTACAACCCTGAAAAATGTACCAACAACATCCAGAAAGTTGTATGATCACTACATTAAACACTTATTTGGCCTAACTTTTTGTTGTTATTTACTAAATGCAGATGAGTAAAGTTTTAAAAACACCTTATTTCTCAGGAAGTCAACTGAGGATATGTACCAATAAAATGAGGGAGTAAATCAAGAAAGCAAAAACATAATGGAATCAGGAGGGAGGATCTAAAACTGAAGCAAAGCAAGTGACCTTTCCAAGATAATGACACAAAAATTTCCTAGAATCCAAGAAGACTAGCTCCAGGGAAACAGAGCTTCTGACTACCTGACATCTTTAATCATGGACAATTATACTAAGAAGCATTTTACAGTACTGTCAAAAGTGGAAGGCAACTTTATCAAGAAACTCAAAGGAAGTTAAACAAAAGTGAGGCAATTATGAACTCTGAAATAATTAAATAAAGCTGAACACAAAAGAAAATATAATCAGAGTATACTATTTTATCAGAGACTATATTTAAAGTAATAATAGTAATAATAAGTAAATAAAGGAAGGAAATGAGGAAGGCATAGTATATACCTAGCTTTGCATATAATGTCTTAGAAAAACATAAAAGTGGCACCATGCTGGCTCCTAGGGGGTAATTAGGGAGTATGAAGACTGGAGCAGGGAGACTCTTTCCCTACACAGGATTAATTTGTTGTTCTTGCATTTTTGTTTGCAAACTGAATAAACATTTGAGTTCACTTCTGTTCTATTTTTTTTTAAATGTTTTTTTTTTTAATTTTTATTTATTTATGATAATCACAGAGAGAGAAAGAGAGGCAGAGACATAGGCAGAGGGAGAAGCAGGCTCCATGCACCAGGAGCCCGAAGTGGGATTCGATCCCGGGTCTCCAGGATCGCGCCCTGGGCCAAAGGCAGGCGCTAAACCGCTGCGCCACCCAGGGATCCCACACTTCTGTTCTATTAACCAGGTTTGATGACATTTAATTTTATTTAGGAGTTCAGAATCCGCACATGAGCAATTTGCTGTGTTTGGCCTAAGGCCTGGCAACAAACACATATTCATCCCCAAACTATGCATGAATGAATGGCTGCTGAACCAGTAATGCGGGGACTGTGGACTGGCCCTTACACATGAGCATGCAGGAGCAGTTCTGCAAAGGAATGGGGTGCTCTGGAGAGGCATAAATGACCAACACCTCCCACAGCACCTGCATGTCTGTGCTCCTTAGCAATCTCTCAATCTGTAAGACTAGACTACATGAAGGTGGCAATGGACTGTCCCAGAGAGCAAGCCTGATTATCTACTACAGTACTTCTCTGGTTCATTTTCTTATGAACTTCAGATAGAAGGCCTGAAGACAGCCTGTACTTAAGGAAAGTCTAGAATGAGCAAATGAAGCCACTTTCACTGCCTCTCTAGACTGTCTCTAGTTTATGGCAAGTTCTTCCCAGGTTCCAGGCTAGCCCAACTCAGGAAAGAATGTTGGGTTTTAAAGCCAAACACCAGATAAGCAATAAAGTGTTTGTGTATTTATATTTCTTATGGGGAATCTTTCCAGTATGTATGGTTGTAGTATGGAAGACATACTTTTCATTGTATACTATCTTTTCTTTTTAAAGATTTTATTTATTCATTAGAGACAGAGAGAGAGAGGCAGAAACACAGGCAGAGGGAGAAGCAGGCTCCATGCAGGGAGCCCGACGTGGGACTCGATCCTGGGACTCCAGGATCATGCCCTGAGCTGAAGGCAGATGCTCAATCGCTGAGCCACCCAGGCGTCCCTGTATACCATCTTTTTTTTTTTTTTTTAATTTTTATTTATTTATGATAGTCACAGAGAGAGAGAGAGAGAGAGAGAGAGAGAGGCAGAGACACAGGCAGAGGGAGAAGCAGGCTCCATGCACCGGGAGCCCGATGTGGGATTCGATCCCGGGCCTCCAGGATCATGCCCTGGGCCAAAGGCAGGCGCCAAACCGCTGCGCCACCCAGGGATCCCTGTATACCATCTTTTAATATAATTTGAAATTTTTATTACAAGTAAAGAAGAATTCCTAAGAATAAACACACATTTAACCTAATAATTTACATAGGAACCTCTTAATATTTTCTGAGAAATGGGACACAGTAACAAGTTGCATTTTAAAAAGTTCATTCATCTACACACCCATCCTTATTTTCAAACACCATTCCTCATCACCATTAGTTTCAAAAGCCTACAAAATTTAACAGTACTACAGTCATACTTGGGATGTTTCAAGAACGAGACCCTATAAGTTAGAGTTTTAAAGTATTTACAGATAATATGCTA
Source organism: Canis aureus (assembly GCF_053574225.1). NCBI lineage: Eukaryota > Metazoa > Chordata > Mammalia > Carnivora > Canidae > Canis > Canis aureus. Next base: position 47,132,309 of record NC_135625.1, read on the forward strand.
TAAGATTTATGATGGCTGACTGATAGGGAGGCACAGGTATGGAGGGCTCTGGGTGAGATAGGCATGGATGACTATGGACACAGTACTGGGTACACGGTGGATGGTTCAATATATGATTCTATTTTTTCTTACATTTGAAATGTATCATAATTTTAAAAATGGAAAAAAAAAACCTACTGGCAATTTAGATCTCTCTTTAAGAGGTAAAGCACATCACCACAAAGATGACCTATGATATAGCAGGCTGAGGGAAGTTCACAAAGGCATTAGGGTTAGCTGGAGGGTTAGCTGACCCCACTAAAAAACAACAAACAAACAAACAAAACCGCTGGAAAACACATAAACTACGATAAGTGGAAGTGTAGGCAATACTTACCAAACGTTTTGAGTCTTCATTCTGCTTGTAGAAAAACAGAAGCTGCCTTACCAAAAGGGTAAGGTTGGGCCCACTGGCAATAGAGAAAGTGCCACCTGACTGTGAAGCACTGGCGCAGCGATCAAAGGCGCTTCTCTGGATGGCGTGCTGGAGGCAAGACAAATGACACATGAGTGTGACAGGCAGTTGCACACTGCAGCAGCCTGAGGGTACCCGGGGGTCTGAATGGCAGCAGGGGCTCATAGTCTGGTTGCCGTACCCGTGCAGTTCTTAAGAAAAGTGAACTGAAACCTAGAAAACCTGGGATGGAATAAAGACCCCTCAACCCCCCAAAAGACTCTTCCACCAACTTCAACCTTTAGCTGCAGCCCATGTTTCTATTTCATTATTTAAAAATCACCTCAAAACTCCTCTACCTATAAATCTTTATGTAAACATAAACCACTGAAATTATTTGGGAAATATTATCAATATTAATTTTCATTAAACAGGTGTATTTTAGTAAAATACCCACAAAATAGATTCCATTTCTAAGACTCCAAAGCCACACTTAGCTCTGGCATGCCTTTCTAATTCTTTCCCAGTTTATAAGCAAACTTACTTGCTGTTTCCGGTCTCTATAGCCTCGTATAAATGACTGTATAATTATTGCATTTTTCAATCTTCGCCTTTCCTCCTGCATAATGGGAGGGAGGAAGGAACAATTGGTCATAGTGAAATGACATTTCTAGTAAAGACTTAAAAAAAAAAAAAGCTATAGAATTTACATAACACAAAATTCACTCTTTTAAGTGTATCGTTCACCAATTTTCAAAATATTCAAAGTTCAAGTATCACCACAGTCCAATTTTAGAATACTTTCATCACCCACTCCAAACCCCCTGAACCCATTAGCACTCATTCCTCAATCCCAGCCCTGGGTCCCCCCCATCCCCAGCAACCATTAGTCGAATATCTATCTGTATGGCAATGACTATTTTGGACATTTCTTATAATGGAATCATATTATATATAGCCTTTTGTGTCTGACTTTTTTTTACTATGCATGCTATTTTCAAGGTTCATCCATGTTGTACCATATATCTAAGCTGTACTACTTTTTGTGGCCAATTAATACTTCACTGTATGAACGTCTCACATTTTGTTTATTCATTTACTACCTGATAGACATTTGGGCTGTTTCCACTATGGGCTATTATAAATAATGCTGCTGTGGACACTCATGTAAAAGTTTTGTATGGATACAGGTTTTCATTTCTCTTGGGTGTATGCCTAGGAGTGGAATTAACATTTGAGGAACTGTCAGACTGTTTTCCAAAATGAATCCCACCAGTACAGTAAGACTTAGAACAACAATTTTAGTTTATTTTTATTTTCTTTTTAAAGATTTTATTTTATTTATTCATGAGAGACACACAGAAACAGGCAGAGACATGGGCAGAGGGAGAAGCAGGTTCCCTGCAGGGAGCCCAATGTGGGACTTGATCCCTGGACCCTGGGATCATAACGTGAGCTGAAGGCATCCACTGAGCCATCCAGCCATCCCAATTTCAGTTTTAAATATAATAAGAATATAGACAACACAAACATCAATTTTTAAAAGCCACTTTTCTTATCTCAAAAGAGAAAACTCTTTTTGATTGACTTAAGACTCTTTAAAATTTTCAGTGACCTAGCAAAAATATTTATTTTTCACACTATTGTAATCAATACAGCTACCACTGTTTGAAAGGCTCCTATGTGCTGGCCCTAACACTTCACAATCATTTTAGATGACTACTACTCCAGGTTTTATGATACGGAAGCTGAAATTTCCATGAAGATAAAATGATGCTGAAAGATGTAAGACACTCAGAATTCAAACTCTAGTATGACACTGAAACCTGTACTCATCTTACCACATGACACTGTGTCTGTCTTCTATGAAGGCCACCTGCCAGGTTTGAAATGCACATGCACACCTACAATCTTGGGATGGCAGAACATCAATTAGGTCATGCAAGTATATTTTCTGAACTTCAAATGTTTATAGCAAAGGAATCCCCGAGCTTAAAACTACTTTGGGAATCTCTATTCATTACTATGATGATTCTAAGAGCACTTCAACAAAAACCCATAATATATTGTCCAGTGAGCTTTCAAAACACTTTTTTTTTCATTCATTTGTCACTAAGGAGGAAGTCATGGTAGCATTCTAGCCTCTGGCTGGGACCAGGACCTAAGGGCTCCATCTCAGGTGTACTGGAGGTAGACTGACCCTGACAAGGACTGAAGACCAGCTGCATACCAGCTAAACCCTGTATTACTTAAAGGTGATTTGTCCTTCTACCTATTGCCCACCAGAAGAAAATGTAATGCTCTCCAAAAGAGAGCTCTTCTGCTCTTCATTTTGCCATATAAACTGTCAGTCTTCAATCAAAATAACCAGGCAAAAAACAAAAACTAAAAATCAAGAGGACAAACAACAGAAAAAAAACCCCCACAGGTTATGCAAAACTGGAGTATAAACATTATCTTTAATAATCCATAACTATGTTCATGAAAGTTAAAGGCAAGAGAACTGGGAAATAAATGAAACAATCAAAGAAAATTCTAGAACTGAAATAAAATCTGAAATTCAGAATTCAATGGATATATGTAACAATTAGACACTAGTAACGAGATCATCTGTAAATCAGAAGTTAGGTCAGAAGAAAATATCCAGGGCAGAGTGGGTGGCTCAGCGGTTTAGCGCCGCCTTTAGCCCAGGGTGTGATCCTGGAGGCCCACGATTGAGTCCCACATCAGGCTCCCTGCATGGAGCCTGCTTCTCCCTCTGCCTGTGTCTCTGCCTCTCTCTCTGCATCTCTGTGTCTCTCATGAATAAATAAATAAAATTAAAAAAAAAAAATATCCAAACCAAAGCAGAAATATTTAAAAGAATAAATATACAGAAAAGCATAGGAGACATACATGCCACAATGCAAAGGTCAAATGCATACATAATTTGAGTCCAAGAAGAAGAGGAGAGGAAAAATGAAGCAGAAACACTACTCAAGAGATGAGAACTGAGAATGTTTCAGAAAACATAAAAGACAATAAACAAACAATACTTTAAATACTTCTCGTTTGAGCAGTCATTTTCAAGTGTCAGCAATTTTGCCACCCAGGGGACATTGGATAATTTCTGGAGACATTTTTGGTTATCTTACCTGGAGGGAGGGAGTGCTGTGTCATCTAATGGGTAGAGTAGAACACATGAATGCTGCTAAACACTTTTCAATGTACAGGATAAGCTCCCACAACAAAGAATTATCTGGTCCAAAAAATGTCAACAGTACTGAGGCTGAGAAACCCCACCTAAAAGTCTTTATGTTGGGGATCTCTGGGTGGCTCAGCGGTTTGGCGCCTGCCTTTTGCCCAGGGCGTGATCCTGGAGTCACAGGATCAAGTCCCGTGTCAGGCTCCCGGTATGGAGCCTGCTTCTCCCTCCTCCTGTGTCTGTGTCTCTGCCTCTCTCTCTCTCTCTATCATAAATAAATAAAATAAAAATAAAAAATAATAAAAAATAAAAGTCTTTGTGTTTGCTATTTCCTTCACCAAGAATGCTCTTCCTCCAGCTTTCCATAAAGCAGCTTCTTCTTCACCCTCTAACCAGCTCAGAGAGTCCTTCCCTGAATACCCTTCCCTGTCACTATCACCTTGCTCCACTGCTTTCATGGCACATATCACTGGCTCAATATCTTGGTTAACATCTGTGCTCTAGAACCCAGCAAGAACATTATCTGTCTTATTCACTATTTATATACCCAGCAAGCAGAACAGTACCTGGAACATATCAAGCTCTCAATTAATATTTGTTAAAGGAATGAATGAATGATTAGAAAACAACACAAAATAAAAATCTGGGAAAGTAGGCCATAAAATATCATAATTGCTAATTAATCAACAAAATAAAGCCATGTTAACAAATTGTCACCAGAGAGACAACATGTAAAATAAAGAATATATTAAACAAAAAAATAAAAAGTAAAGAATAAAACAACAAATGTCAATAGCTCCATTTGTTTATTTACCTTCCTCACAAATAGTTAAGATACTTGCCTTATTCTGCTTGGCAAAACATGAACATCACATACTAAGCATTTCTAGATCTTCTGGAAGCCATACCATGCACACAAGTAAACTTTATAAGAGCCTGTTTCCCCGCTCTGTTCTGGAAACTGCCCTTCTAGTTAATCTTTTCCACATTGATTCCAGAATAAATTATGCATTATAAAATCCAAAAAAAATCCAGATATGCTTCTGTAGTTTAATATACATAAAAATATATGCTATGTCACCTATAACATACATCTATCTATACACATGTATGACAGTAAAACCAAGACTTATTTAAGTGCTATGGAAAATGCTTAAAGAGACTATTACAAAACTGTTTTTACCTCTCTCTTCCTTCTTTCTTCCTGAGTACGATGTAAAAGAGAAGCCTTTTCTTCCTAAACACAAAAAGAGAAAAGATAAAGGATATAATTTCAAATTCTAAAATACTCTTCATACAAAATTATAGAATCTTTTGACCCAAAAAGGATTCTAAAGATCATACAAACGCTGTGACTTAATGAGAAATCTGAGGCACAAGAGGTTAAACAGCCCCCCAACAGACCACAGAGCTAATTAAAGTTAGTATTTCAGTACTTTTCTAAGAATAAAATATGATTTCTTTACACACACAAGAGAATTCAAGTAAAACCGGGAATATCTGAATATCATCAGTGATTTACATCAATGTCAATATCCTAGTTGTGATGATCATACTACGGTTTTGCAAAATATAACTCCCAGGGGAAATCAGGCAATGTGAACAAAGGACCTTTCTGTACTCTTCTCTTTCTTTCTTTTTTTTAAGATTTTATTTACTTATTTGACAGAGTGAGAAAGAACACAAGTAGGGGTAGGGGCAGAGGAAAAGGGAGAAGCAGACTCCTTGCTGGGCAAGGAGCCCAATGCAGGGCTTGATCCCACAAGACCTGAGCTGAAGGCAGACGCTTAATTGACTGAGCCACCCAGGCGGCCTTTTCTGTATTCTTTCTAACAGCTGTATAGTAGTCTACAATTATCTCAATAAAATTTCTGATGAAACAAAATTCAGTATTGTTACTGAATTTTTAAAAATTCTCCTTTCATCATAAGTAAAACTAAATTATGAACAAAAATACATGGTATGCAGAAGGAACCAAAGTAATAAATGGAAAACTTAAACATTTCAAATAATAAAAATATTTAAAGATAATCCTTCCCCCAGAACTGTTCCAGTCTATAATATATGGGCATTTTATTTTTGTAAATGTAATCCAAAATAAAATTAACAGTCTAAGACATTATATATGAGTCATTATAAAAATGAATAAACATAGATCTCTTAACAAAAACACAACCTCAAAATAGTGTCAGAAAGGAAGTAATTGAGACACCTGGGTGGCTCAGTGGTTGAGCATCTGTCTTCTACTTAGGGCATGATCCCAGATCCTGGGATCAAGTCCCACATCGGGCTCCCTGCAGGGAGCTTGCTTCTCCAGCTGCCTGGGTCTCTGTCTCTCTCTGTGTGTCTCTCGTGAATAAATAAATAAAATCTTAAAACAAAAAGAAATTAAGCCAATTTAAAATTATACATTGATATGTGAATCAACAGTGTGTAGAATAAAACGTTTCTCACTGACAAAATTTAAAGCCAAAGAAATCCAGGGCACCTGATTGGCTCAGTCAATGGAGCATGCGACTCTTGTTCTCAGGGAATGAATTTGAGCCCCACAGAGGCCCAGAGCTTACTTCAATGAAAAGAGGAAAGAAAGGAACAGAAATCCTCCAGATATTTTCCACTATGGAAAATTTCATTTCTTGAATTTTAAATAAAAAGCCTTTATCTACCACATGTCCAAAGTCAGAAAAAAATTTTGTCTTAAATTTTAATTAACTAAAAGGAGGAGAGGGAATGGAAAATCTAATGTAAAAAGTGCAAAGTTATGATGTTCAGGATTATGGGAAGCTTCTAGATAAAAATTTCTAGCCATTATCCATTTTAATCAATAGAACTGGTAGGTTTTGTGTCTATAATTTATTTTCCTTCTATCTCCATTTGTCCAGATTTAATATTGTTCATTATTTGGTTAAAGCTAAAAAGTAAAGATTTCTTAAAATAGTATATACTGTTACAACTATGAAAGAATACATTTCTTAAAATTAAACCAACATTTTACCGTAAAAATATGGTGATGCTGGCAAAACAGTCACTAGATTTACTCCCACACACAAATAAGCTCCTAGTCATTGCTAATCTAAAAGCCTCACAGGCTCAAGTACCTCCTTTTCCCCGAGTACATTATTGCTTTCATCTGCTTCAACACCAGGCATGTGTAGGTATTCAAAATACTTATGAAATGACTAAACAAACATTTCCTTTAAGTCAAACAAAGCAGTCTAAAAGAAGGAGTAACTGTAACAGCTGCAAAGCACTTTTGGATACTGCAACACAGTACCTAGGTTGCAATATTTTAGAAATCAAAATAGCTACTAAGTATCAAAAAGCAAAATTAGATTCTAACTGAATACTGGAATTTCTCGGAAATTCTAAGTTTGAAGCTCATGCTATGAGAGGAGCCATGAAAGCACAAGAGGCAATGCTGAATATGTTGAGGATGAATATTCTTAACTTTTGATTATCTGAAGATGAAAATCCCAGGACATAGGACATACAAATGTGAAGGTCACTTCTCCTACCTGTGCTCAAGGACTATAAAGTTTCTTAAAAGATAATTCATTAAAAAAAAAAAAAAAGAAAAAAAAAAGGTATAGCAAGCCAATCCAAAATACTGGATATACACACCAAAAAAACCCCTGATATATTTTTGAAAATGCTAATAAGGCCTTTCAAAGGGTACGTATGCTCCTTAAATATTGTGCAGACAAAAGAAAACGGTCTACAGGGAGAGGTCAACCCAATCTCCTACAAGTTAGGCATACCACAAAGTTGACTCTAAGAACTGCAGACCAGCTGCCATCAACACTGATTTGTCTACACCCATACACTGTGCCCTAGAGCACAGGAAGGACAAGGAGAGGAGGCCACATGTGCCACACACAGAAAACTATCAGGGATTGAAGGCTTCTGTCTATACACTAAGCAACACTCTAAGCCCTTGGCTTTGATTAATTCACGTATTCCTTAAAAGGAGCCTACAAGGTCAGTACTATTATTTTTCCTGTTTACAGATGAAAAAAAGTAAGGCTTAAAAGTGGTAGATCCAGGATCTGAACTCAGATGGTCGAGAGCTTAGCCCACTAAGCAGTATACTATATACTTTGAAAAAGAATAACTATTATTTTATCTTTTGAGAAATTAAAACAAATTCTTTGTCTTCATTATACAGGGGTACCTTGGAAGATATTCACAAAGGAGGCTGGTGGGGAGAGGGAAGACATGGAAAAAAAATTGACCTTCAAAACTTGACATAAGTTCAGAAAGCATGGGGAGCAGGTGGTGTTGAGAAACATGAATACAGAATGTCTAGAAAAGACAAACTAAGCCATAAAAAGGATCAGGACAGGGATCCCTGGGTGGCGCAGCGGTTTGGCGCCTGCCTTTGGCCCAGGGCACGATCCTGGAGACCTGGGATCGAATCCCACGTCGGGCTCCCAGTGCATGGAGCCTGCTTCTCCCTCTGCCTATGTCTCTGCCTCTCTCTCTCTCTCTCTCTGTGTGTGACTATCATAAATAAATAAAAATTTAAAAAAAAAAAAAAAAAAAAAAAAAGGATCAGGACAAAAGGTTGCCATGAAAAGCCAGCCCAGCACAGAAAGAAAAGTGTGACATGGCACATAGTCCATGTCTATAAATTATGTAAATTATCAACATGGAGCTCTTAAATATGTAACCAAATTCCAGATCAGAACCACAGCTTCTCCATATGTTCCCCGTTTTGGAGAACATCTTCATTCAAAAGACACTCAGATGAGGCACATTTGAGGTGCATTTACCAATTCAACAAATATTTAGGGAATCAAGTATCATGCCAGGCACCAGGGATTTTAAAAGTAAGTGAGGCATTTGCTCATTTGCAAGGGGTTCCTAGTCTGGTGGGAGAAAAAAGCCTGTTTACTGAGTACGCATTGTGGGCCAGACACAGTTCTAGACGCTAGTGGTGAAGCCTGAAGAAGACAATCTGTGCCCCTGTACACAGAGCTGCGCCAGGTTTAAGAGCGGGGAAAGAAGACACATCCTGCCTCAGCAACTAAGAGAAAGCTCAGAAGAAAAGGAAAATTTGAGAGGCAACTTGGAAGGATGTGTTCAGTAGGATGACGAGATGGGAACACATCCCAAGAGAGCATGAGGCAGCAGGGCTGGGGAGGAACTGACTTCAGCAACTATCCATGGGAGTGAAGATGAACCTGAGAGCTCTATTTCTGGCTATGGACCCCGTGTCACCACAGGATGGATGGAAAGGAGATGACAATAAAGGTATAACTCAGTGCCACTGAGACGTCCACAGGATTAATGAACGTTAAACAGGTAATGAAGACAACAGGGAGGGATCAGCCACCACTTCAGCTTGAGCTCCTTCTGTGACTCCCCATCTCCTATCTATATCATCTCATGGAGGGCTGCCAATCCTTTAAAACAAAGAAAAAACTGCAACCTCTTCTCAATCGTTTCCTAAAAGATCACTGAACGTCAAATACAAGAATCATCTCCTCAATGCTCAGTGATTTAAATTAACCCAAATTATGGAAAACCTATTCCACTGTCCTTATTTTCTATTTCTTGTTAGCCTATCTGAGGATCTGATTTGAGAACCACCAGTGTACTTTAAGGGATCAAGCTCAAACACAGCCTTAGCACAGGAACATTTCTTCCTCTGTCTCCCGACTACTCCTCTCACACCATCTCCTGATGCTGCCTCAAGCGCATCTCTCCCTCCGACGGTCCTTCAAGCCTCAAATGCCCTTCTCCCTTCTGCTCAATCTGGCCTTCCTTCCCTCTTGACGCCGAAACACACACAGAGCAAGTACCGCTCATCTTAGGTGAGACTCCACTTAAATGTCCTCCCCGTGAAGCTGTCCCGACAAGACCACCATCCCTCCCACTCCTCCACGCGATAAACTGGTGAGTTCACCAATGCACCGAGATTGCCTTGGACCAGAAGATGTTCATGAAGTGTACTTAGCACATATGGCTTACCATTCACCAAGCAGAAAATGATGGTATCTGCTCTAGATGAAATCATAGAAGCCAATATGGGGATCAGACGCCGTTTCCAAAATGTTGGAGGAGATCACTCTGCAGCACATGTGGAGTGCTAGTGTGGGTATGATTATTTTGGAGTGCATTTTTAGGCTCAGGGCAAAAAATAAGAAAATGAAACTTGAACTCTGTCAGTTAAAACAGCAAGTAATGAATGATCAGAGTATGAGCAGACAGCAAGTTGAGACCTCTCAGCAGGAAGGAGCAGGCTCTGACTGCGTGTGCTGTGGGAGCCCACAGGCAGCCTCACAGGGCACACACCCACAGGAAGAGACACCGAGGATGCTCCCCTGCAAACCAAGCTCAAACCACACAAGCTTGGTAATATTAAATATTTACTAGGGTCTGGAATTATGTACCTAGCAAAGGCTCTAGGATTTTATCACTTACAGACACAATAGTGTCTATTTAAAAGAGAAAAACATTTATCTTAGTGCACCTGGCAAGAGAAAAGAGTAAAGGTAACCTTAATGGTATTTGTTTCTCCTTCAATAAATTACAAATTCCCTCAGAATAAGGCCTATGCCTTATTCTTTATAATCTTGATACTTAGTATTGTACCCAATGTAAAGATTGAAGGATTAAATTTAGAAGGAATAAAGGTAAAAGGTAAAACTGGTTTTTAAAATGTTTTACCTTGAATTAATTTTAGACAAAGTTGCAGACAGTTGCAATGAGTTTCCTTATCCCTTCTCTCTCTTACCCCATTACCCCTCCATAACCAGGATACAATTAGCAAGGGCAGCAAATTAACATTGGCACAACATTACTAACTAAACTACAAACTTTATTAGAAATTCACTCATTTTTATACTAAATGATTTTTGCCTATTCTAGGATCCCATCCAGGAGCCTACACTGCATTTAATTACTATTTTTTCCTAACCCCTACCAATCTATAACAGTTCCTCCACCTTTTTCTTTTATATTCTGGATTCTGCTCCTTGATTTGGGTTTTTCCAATACTGTCTTACGAATAGAATGTGGTTATGCAATAATGATAATATCGGACTTTAATGTATATGGTAAAATGTATATCTGTGTCTCCATATTTATATAAATGACCAAGTAAATATATAAATGAGAGAGAAGAAAAATCTCTTCTCCAGAAATAAATGTAGAAGGAAAGAGGAAAACAATCACCAAACACCACAGTTAACAAATGGTGCAGACAATATTTACTGATGTGTGCTAAAATCAGTAGGCAAAAGTTTGAGGAAAAACAGGATTTGTTTGATCTCAAAGTACCTCCTCAAGATATTTATCAACTACTAAGGGAAAGACAGTGAATGTACAGTAGAGAACCCTGCAGACACCAGCCAAGTGACTAAGCAAACCTCCCCAGTAATAAGTCACAAGGCCATCATATACCCCTACAGGATTATTGTCACAAATACAAGGTACTCCAGAAAATAAAACAATGAAACAATGGGCAACCCAGGTGGCTCAGCGGTTTAGCGCGGCCTTCAGCCCAGGGTGTGATCCTGGAGACCGGGGATCGAGTCTCACATTGGGTTCCCTGCATGGAGCCTGCTTCTCCCTCTGCCTGTGTCTCTGCCTCTCTCTCTGTGTGTCTCTCATGAATAAATAAATAAATTCTTTTTTAAAAAATGAAACAATAAAAATAAAACAATGAAAACAAAACTGCAGGAACATTTTAATGTTCCTTAATTTTAAGTTAAATTAAAAAATAAACAATGAATTATAAGAAAAACCTAATAAATTTATTTATGAAAAGACCTATCAGAAACAGTCCCTTAAAGCAAAAGAACTGTTTATCATCACAATAAAGGAGTATGAGTTGCTATGTAAAGTTTAAGAGGAGGATAAGTTTATAATTCTATTTTTTAATTTTGATGTTGGACAACACAGAAAATGCTAACATGTTTATCAATACATCAGGCAAATGTTATTTAATAGCCTTCCCTGACAGAACTGGATTCTGAAAATGAATTCCTAACCATAACACCAAGTGTGACTTTGGTTCAACAAACTTTAGTTTCAGGAAAGCATCCAGGGCCCGATCTTCTGAATGTTCTGGAGACCTTCACTCTTGACTTGATACCTAAGGTATGCAACAGACTTCCTTCCAGATTTTCCCAATTCTTTCCGCCACAATGCAGGTGGAATTCCCATGGCTTTAGGTAAAAGGTTTATTCGACAGGACCTGACGTTCCTCTTGAAGTGACAGTCAAGAGGAGACCTTTCTGCTTTCAGTCTGGGGAGAAACGGGTGCTTGTCATACCTTCACAAAGCTAGAGGATGACGTCACCTGACACAGGAGTGATGAACTGACATCCTATTACGTACTACTCCTAAAGACAGGAAAGGAACAAGACTGCCTTTCAGATACGAAAGGGTCCAGTTTCTAGAGCTGGAACACACTGGATCAAATCTGTTACTGAACCACCATGGTGTTCTGTACTACCTCTGCTTTTGCTTTTTCCACAACATCATTCGTTAAGTCTGTGTTACTGTTTGTCACGAAGTCACCAAAGGATTTTAAAAGATTTCCCCTAATTTATGAGACAGACAAAAAAGTCTTCATGGACTTGTTAATTCCGCTCACAGCTGACAAGCAAAGGATTTGCTGATTTCAAAGCATCAGTGAGCTCCTTGGTTGGTAGTGAGCAGCATCAACTCTGTCTTCCCTGGAAGATTAACTAGCATACTTATTTATAAAAGAACAATGAACTAACTCACTAGACAAAGGAATCTCATCAATTATTTGTTTTGTTACCAATCACCACTTTTAATCATAACTTTTCGTGTATCTTCCCAATTAGCAGCTCTAGCCTTTGCAATTAAATATAATACTCCAGATGAAGCGTTCTCAGCTTTTCATTTTAACTCACCATCACATTCTGCACTTACTTTCAGACTATTTAGAAATCTTTCCTGTTTGTTCCCAAAAAGTTTAACAGGTTGGGTGTGGTTCAAAAATCAAGTTTGAGCATGGTGGTTTCACACTGAGATCCGGCTCATAATGAGACAGGTTCATTGTCTTAGCCAGTGCATGAAAAACCATGTTTCAGAAATCTTTATCATATTTGTTTAATTTGTGTTTCCTATGGAGGCTTTAAGTTTCTAAAGCTAAAAAGCTAATTCCAGTGGGTCATAAATGTGGTCCTTATTATAAATGAAAACATTATGACAATCCTAATTATCCTTAGTACCTTAATTTATAAGACAATCTTTACCTTCAGGCCTTAAAATTACACATTTTCTGTTGTTATAAAACTCAAACCATGCATGTCAGGCACAGCAGTCAGGTGGAAAAAAACAAAGACACAGGCATGATCCTAATTTGCTATTACCTATTACCTAATACCTAAGTGTAGCTCACACTAGTAAATATCAACTTCTGAAAGTGAAATTTCATCATGCTGCTAGAAAAATAAACAAACCTACAACAAAGCATAACGCGATTCAGTATATAGAAATCACACGAGCAACACAGACTATACATATGACCCATATTATGTATTCATACATCCCAAACTGCAACCACTGAATACTGACATGTCGCTGGCATGCCTAGCTTACCACAAAGCTCCTTAAACTCTAACCTCATCATGAGCTAGCACTTTGAGAAATCACAGCTTTGACACCCTAGTTATATTTTTCTATTGGACACTGAAATAAGAACTGCTAAGTTTTTAAAATGCTCCTTCATATGCCACCTAAATCATCACAAACATTGAGACAAACGGTGACCTATACTAATGAAGCTAAAGCATGAATAGACAGGTCAACATTAGAGGGTCTCCAGGGAGACTCATGGAAATAGATTCAGCATGTGATAACGGTGGCATTTAAAATCTATATAGGAAGTATACTGTTCAACAAACATGCGAGCAAAAATTTTGTGATCTAAATAAAGGACAATGTATCTAGTCTTCATATCAAAAAAGAGCCCACAGGGACTTAAGATTTATATATGTGTGTGTGCTTTATATAAATAAAGCACTATAAAAATATGAGAATTTAAAAAAGACATGTGGAAGATTTCCTCTAAGAAAAATATATCATACATTAAGTCTTGTTACTGTTTGTCATTAGTTACTTAAGAATTTGAGTACATGAAAGTTAGAGCTTTCTACACAGAAAAATGTAGCACAGGGTAATAAAATGACAAAATGGGAATAAATATTTGTAACAGTGCAAAACCAACTGTTTGTAAAAGCTCTCCAAAATAATTTTAAAAGGTCTACAATCAAATAGAAAAATGAGCAAAAGCTATACACAGTACAGAGGGAAATAAAAATCTTTTAAACATAAAAACTTAAAGGAAAGTTTAAGTTTAAAACTTAAAACTTAAAAGTTTTTAAACTTTTAAAAACTTAAAAGTTTAAAACTCATTTGAGGAAAAAATGCAATAGAAACACAATGAAACAGGCTTTTTAACCTGTCTGGCAAACAAACTCAGTATGCTCTGAGTTATAGCAGACAGCAGCTACTTTCATTCACTGAAGAACCTTAGCAATCTAGGAGAATCTGTTGAAATTCAAAATGTGCACTGCCTTTGACCTAGCACTTCTCGAAATTTAACCTATACATATTTTTTTTTATTTTTTTTTAATTTATTTATGATAGTCACACAGAATGAGAGAGAGAGGCAGAGACACAGGCAGAGGGAGAAGCAGGCTCCATGCACCGGGAGCCCGACGTGGGACTCGATCCCGGGTCTCCAGGATCATGCCCTGGGCCAAAGGCAGGCGCCAAACCGCTGTGCCACCCAGGGATCCCTAACCTATACATATTAAAGGCACATATACAAGGATATGTACTACAATGTTGCTTAAATTAGCAAAAAATGGACAGCAAATGGCCATTAAAATACATAAGGGCTAACTAAGTTATGAAACATTAATTACACTGAGGATCACCCAGCTTTTTTAAGATTTTATTTATTTATTCATGAGAGACACACACACGAGGCACAGACACAGGCAGAGGGAAAAACAGGCTCCATGCTGGGAGCCCAACGTGGGACTCATCCCGGGTCGCCAGGATCAGGCCCTGGGCCGAAGGCGGCGCTAAACCGCTGAGCCACTCGGGGTGCCCTCATCCAGCTTTCTAAAAGAGTACAGCCAATCTACCTGCAGCGAACTAGAACTGTCTCCAAAACGTATCATCACAAGGGTAAGAGAAGTGCCACTGTCTAATATGCTCTACCATGTGTTTAAATAACAGAAGAGCACGCACCTGGATGATTCCATATGCAGAGAGTAGCCAAGAGGACAGGGAAGAACCCGTGACAGAGTCTGATTGTCAGGATCAGGGATGAAGGACTAAGAGGCAGGATGAAAGGTGGGGAGACTGTGATTATTTTGCATCTTTACTTTCTACCACCTGAATTATTATCCATGTCCATGTAATACTTCCACTTTCTTGGAATAATAAACTAATGAAGCTATGTCAGAACATAAATTTTTATTTTTTTTTAGTTTTTTAAAAAAATTTATTTATTCATGAGAGACATAGAGAGAGAGGCAGAGACACAGGCAGAGGGAGAAGCAGGTTCCCTGCAGGGAACCTGATGCAGGACTCGATCCTAGGATCATGACCTGAGCCGAAGGCAGATGCTCAACCACTGAGCCACCCAGGTGTCCCAGAACATAAAAATTTAAAAGCAGCTCCATATAACCAAGAATAAATTCATAATGAAGTGGCTGGGAGGAAATGAACAATAAAGTACCAGCAAAAAGGGCATTCAGATTTTGATTCTTAACAAGTTTTTGGTTCCAATTTATTATACACATACATGAAAACCTCCTTTACCTTCTAAATGATACAGGCCTAGAAAAGTTAGGAATTCTTAGGGGCAGTTATATACCAGTTTCATAAAACAGGATCATCAAATGTTTTTGGAATGACTAAGCCTGTTCTTGTTGCGTACATGTCACTTTCAATACTAATCTCACCTCCACAGCTGTGACACTACAACTTTTCATCAATATGTAAATAAGAGTAAATGACAGCAAACTTCTCTATTTGAGCTTCGAGCTTTAGGCACATTATCTTATCTCCTCGGAAAATTAAATATGGCCAAACTTCAAATGTACCATTAACAAAAATGTTTCTAAGTGAGAAAAGAAATGCTTTTTTTTTTAATCTTGCAGATATATTCAGTGGTAACAAAATGAAGCTTTTAAAAAAGTAAGTCTTACATGGTTTAAATTAGATTTCATTAACTATCAGAATAAAAAAATTATAGTCACTTAAGTTAAAGAACTATAAATTTATGATTTCCATCAACCAAATGCTCAAATGGGCTAACCATTTATAAAAAGAATGCTAGCATGCTTACTAATATCTTGATTTTTAAAAACTACTATGAAGTTTCCTTTGTTTCACTATTTGGGTTATCTTCCCTTAGCAATTTACTCCATTTAACAGTGTAAACAGAATAATCAGTTTCACACCTGTGTTAAGTTAGTATTTTCGCAGTCTCATGCACTAACATAGTAAGAACAGTTTCACACAATTCAAATATTCAAGTAAAACACTTCCTTTTGAGTTAATTAAAATGCTAAATGTTAGCAAAAGTATTATTTGTGAATAAGACACAATCTATGATATATGGTTTTTTCCTAAGAACCTTTATGAAAATAAAAGAGCAACCAACTTCATGTAATGCAAAAAATACTTAAAGGTGTATCGAATACCATTACTAAATATCATATTCATAAAATAGAATGTCCAATATGATTCCTAATTCAAAAAACATAGAAAAAGACTATAAAAAAATTCACCCACATATTGGCAGTGTTTTTTTTTTTTTTTTAAGATTTTATTTATTTATTCATAGACACAGAGAGAGAGAGGCAGAGACACAGGCAGAGTCGGAGAGGGAGAAGCAGGCTCCATGCAGGGAGCCCAACGTGGGACTCGATCCCAGGTCTCCAGGATCACACCCCAGGCTGCAGGCGGCGCCAAACTGCTGCGCCACCGGGGCTGCCCGGCAGTGTTTTATTTCTATGGAGGGTGGGGTTCCAAAGACGTAGTTTTTCTTCATTTCAGTATATTTAAAATTTTCTACAATAAACATTATAATTTAAAAAGAGCTCACTTTTAAATAAAACATCTAAAGCAAAATGCAATAGTTTAAATCCCATTACAATAAATTCTGAAAGACTTTCTCTTCTTACGTAAGAACTGGGTGGTAAATATGGCACCATTTTAATAGCAAAATCGCGGAAATAACCTAGACACACACAAGAAAGTGGTTACATGATACCAACCATGCAGTGGAATATTACACATCTATGACAACACAGCTACAGAGACTGAAAGGTGCTGTTGCAGAGTCATTACTGAGATAGGACACTAAGGAGAACAGTATGCTCCCTCATTTTTACTGAAAAAATGATGGAGGATAAGTTTATTTATGTTTAGACTAGTTCTGAACAGACACTGAGGAAATTGGTACTAATGGGGAAATTAGGAGTCTCAGTGAGAGGAAGGTTTCATCATAAGTCCTTTAGATGAATCTCACTTTTTCTAATTTTTTTCAATTAAAAAAAAAGTTAACATTGTTTTAAAGGCTCCTATCTGGAGATTGGAAATGGAGACATATTAAAGCAAGGAAGATTAGTGATAATTCAGCTTGACTTTTCCATTATCAAGAATTATGACTTTCATAGTATAAGATGTGAATAAGAGAAGACCAGAAAAGATAAGCATTTTGTTACCACTGAAGACAGTTGGTTATGGAGATAAACATTTTTTTCCAGTTCCCACATTTTGTAGTAAAGATGTGCTACAAATGGTGCTGCTTGCCAACACACTAGAGTTTACTAATGTTCCTTAAAAACATTAGAGCATTAAAGCTTCATTATAAGGAAAATTAATTCAGAAAGACATAGGATTTTATCAGAGCCACCTTCTCCGTGCCTGCAGGACATGTTCCTCGACGTCCCACGCAGTAAAGGGAAGCTTAAGTCATGCAGGAGGTGGATGCAGGATGTGCAGGCTACACAACATCCAGCAGAGCATATGGAGAACAGACCAGGCTATCTGAGCTCCGTGGTTCTCACTCAAGTTTTGGACTTTCTGGGTTCTGATTTCCCCCTTGAAAGGATGTTCCATGGAATGCCAGAGCCTCCAGGAGTCACAGAGAAATGTGAGCACACAAGCAAAACACCCTGCTGGAGGACAGATCCCAAGTACAGTCACCTATGTAACTGTAACAAGTAAAGAGATGAAATGTCCTTAGAGCACTGGACAGTAGACAGCAATGCAAAGATGTGTAGGCAGCACGTAGCTGTCCTGCCCAGGAATAGAAATCAATATAATTTTTTCTAGAGAACAAAGCATATCAAAAGCCTTTACAAAACATACTTTGACCAAGTAATTCAACTTCTTTAATTTATCCTAAAGAAATAATTATACATTTTTGGCTCTAAAGATGTTCACAATAAAACAGAAACGACCTAAACGTCCAAAAATAAAGGATAAACATACATACTTCATACAAAGTTCATTAAATGAGTACGCATGGTAATTTTTAAAAATTAAACGAAACTTTAATTTTAGAAAACAGATTGAAGGATTTTACTCTCAGCTTTGGGATAACATAGAGTCTACATGTTTTATGGTCAGACACAAGATAGAGAGGAATGGCTACAGCAAAACAAAGCCTCTTGATTAAAAAAAAAAAAAAGCCTCATGATAAGGTGTGCAGCCTCTGATGAGCCCGCTCACTCCCTCAGTAACAACTACCGTCTGATGGTAAGGGTGGCCGTTCACACGTGGACACACACACAGGCCTTCCGCGCTCCAGGCCCCAGCTGCATGCCCGCTTCTCTGCTGCTTCAGTAAATGTTGGCATCCCTAAGAGTTTTGTTCTGAGCCTGCAAGTCTTCTCAGGAACACTTTCCTGAAGATTCCAGTGCATCTACCAATTTCCACCACTTACTGATGGACTCCCAGTCTCCACCCAAAAGTCCAGAGCAGTGCTTCCTGAACATCCCCGAACATCTCAAGTTGAATCAAGATGTTAGGAATTTAACATCGTCTGGTTTCTGGAGCCACTATCCACTCTGGTAATCCCAGACCAACACCTGAGGTGACCTTCTCATTGCAGAGCTTATGAGTTTTGCCTCCTTGACAGCTCCTGAACTCCTCCCCACTCAGGGGCCCGCGGCTTGGCTTTAGGCCCTCGTGACTCTTCTGCACAACTGCAGCTCTCTTGCATGGTTTCCCACACCAGCACTGCCTCACACTCATCTCTCCAAAACCTCACTTCACTGTTTAAATCCTTCACTGGCTCACCACTGCTGGATGTGCCCCCCAGAGCCCTTTAGGATCTAGCCCCTGACTGCCTCTCCCCAGCCTTCTCTTCTCTCACCCTGACTCCAGCCAGCCATGTTGAGCAACCTGTAGGTGATTACCACTCCTCCAGGGTTGGACACCTCTGCCCATGCTGTTCCTTCTCACTCATGGCAACAATGTTCATATATAAACAGTACTAAGAAACACAGTCCAGCACACAAAAGCCTATGGCACTAACCTTGTACCATTTGGGACTCTGCAAATAGCATACATCAATATTAGAAGAGAAGGAAAACTGACCTCCTCCCTCTATCCTGGTATACGACTGTCCAAAAAAAATTCCCAGATGACCAAAAATTTACCGTGATACTCTCCTACTTGACTCACCTCTCTTCCGTATCCTCACATCTGCCTCCTGCCCTATGGTTGTCATGGTGACAACCCAAAGACATTCATTCCAAAATTACCTACTCCCCCTGGCCCAACAGTATATCCCCCCTTTTCTCCAAGGGTGGTTGGATTAAAGAAGTAAATGACCTAAGTAAATTCACATTGCTGCAAATAAATGACATCTGCTTAAGTTTCGAAGACACAGAGCTACAAAATTGCCTCCAAGTCAACCAAGTTTCATCAAAATGTCTACTGAAAAATTATCTGGTTGACAAGTTTTACTTTTAAACTGTTTCATTATTTATATAATAGTTACATAGCTAGTAACTACTGACTCAGTATAGTATGAGAGAAGGAAAGCCATATTTAAATCTTAATAGGTTGTTAAGATAGAAAATGACATATAAGTCACATGGTAGTAGCATTTACAACTCAGCTAAAACTGATAACCCCTTCCATGGTGGTTTTAGAATATTTCCACAAATTCAGGACACCTGGGTGGCTCAGTCAGTTAAGCCTCCAACTCTTGATTTCAGCTCAGATCATGGTCTCAGGGTCATGAGATCGAGCCCTGTGTCTGGCTCTGCACTCAGTGGTGAATCTGCTTGAGATTCTCCCTCTCCCTCTGCCCTTCCCCTGCTTGTGTGCCACTCGAACTCTCTCACAATAAATGAAATATATATTTTTAAAAAAGAATATTTCCACAAATTGTTTCTTCCCTTGAAGAGGCAGAGCTTGATTCTTCTCACCTTGAGTGTGGACTGAATGGACAAACAGAATACGATGAAAGTGTATATGACTTTCAGGACTACCTTGTACAGGCATGCCACTTTCTCTCTGCCCTCTCAGATTACATGCCATGTCGTGAGGACATTCAAGCAGCCCTCGGGAGATGTGCGGGTAGCAGGAAACTGATACCTCCCACCAAGACCCAGCAACTAAATTCCAGGTACGTGGAGAAGTGAGCCTAGGTGTGGATTCCCCAGCTCAGTCCAAGCTTTAGACACCTTAGCCTCTGAGAAATCCTGAGCCAGAACCACCCCAAAAGCTGCTCTAAGATACTGGTCCCACAAAACTCATTGAGATGATAAGACTGTACTGCCTTAAGCCACATTATGCAGGAATAGAGAACACATACATGTCCTTCATTTACTGGAAATTAAGAAAGTGGTAAAGCAGATATTATGACTTTTTTTTTTTTTTTTTTTTTTTTTTTAAGATTTTAAGTAATCTCTACCTCAACATGGGACTCAAATTTACAACTCCAAGATTAAAGTCACATACTTGGGGCTCCTAAGTGGGTCAGTCAGTTAAGCATCTGTCTTCAGGATCCTGGGATTAGGTCCCACATCGGGCTTTCTGCTCAGAGGGGAGTCTGCTTCTCCCTCTGCACCTCCTCCCGCTCATGCTCTCTCTTTCTCTCAGATTAATAAAAATCATTAAACACACACATACATACAAAGCAAAAAGTCACATGCTCTCCTGATTGAGCCAGCCAGGTGCCCCAATATGACTGTTTAGCTTAATAACTTAAATGCTCACTGCAGTACTGTTTTGTAATCTGTTTATTTCTATTAACAATGAATCATTTTAATAAATATAAGACATTAAAATATAATGACCACTTTATTTTTTTAAAAGATTTTATTTATTTATTCATGAGAGACCGAGACAGAGAGAGAGGCAGAGACACAGGCAGAAGGAGAAGCAGGCTCCATGCAGGGAACCCGATGTGGGACTCGATCCCAAGACTCCAGGATCATGCCCTGGGCCTGAAGGCAGACACTAAACCGCTGAGCCACTCAGGGATCCCCATCACGACCACTTTAAATGGTTGTGTAATATATTCCATTACATTGTTATATTACCATTTGCTTAACAAATTTCCTATTGTTAGACATTTAGGTTGTTTCAAATTTTTAATAGGAGTATTGCCACAGTCATGATCTTTTCCCATACATCTTTCCTATGCACCTGCCAAATTAGTTCCTTAGGATAAACTTCTAAAAGTAGAATTACTGGAATAGAGGGGACGTACTCATTAAAACTTTCGATGCTAAAGTGTCATCCCTCCCATCCCAGTAGGTTGTGCCAATTTACACCATTAGTATTTCCATCTTTTTTTTTTTTTTTTGTATTTCCATCTTTAACCTGGTTACCATGGCAAGTGATGGGCTCTGTGGAGACACACCAACAGAAGAAAGTTTCTGCTCCTCCCTTCACACTGACAACAGTGTAAGTAAAAGGAGGTGTGAAGAGACTGTGACTGGAGAACAGGAACATGTAGAAAGCAACTACTCTAACAGTGGCATCAACGAATAAGATGGTCAACTTCCCAACTTCTAGCTGTCTGCATTCAATAAAAGTTGTAAGAATAAAGAGAGTCACAGAAGAAAACTCCCTATTGCTTCAGCAACAAACTCTTTTGAGACTCTTCTGCAGTCCACAACACTTCCTAGGTGTTCCCTCAGTTAAGAGACTTAGTCGGGGGGCAGCCTGGGTGGCTCAGCGGTTTAGCACCGCCTTCGGCTCAGGGTGTGATCCTGGGGACCTAGGAATCGAGTCTTGTGTCAGGCTCCCTACATGGAGCCTTGCTTCTCCCTCTGCCTGTGCCTCTTCCTCTCTCTCTCTCTCTCTCTCTCATAAATAACATTTTTTTAAAAAAAGAGAGAAAGAGATTTAGTTAGCAATTAACTCCTTAACCCAAGAAAATCAGCTCCAGTGTGCACAGCCAGGCAGGGACTGGTGCCAAGCTAGGTCCCCAGGGTATGAGATTTACAGAAGTGTTCTTGTTCTTGCTCTATGGGTGGTGCAGGTGTGGGGCCCACCATGCCTTACACCATGCAGCTGTGCAACTGAAGTGAGCACCTCCCTAAACTTTGTGCCCCAGGTGCCTTGCTGTCTCACCCCAGGCCCTGATTAAAAGTACAGAGGTAATTAGAAAAATAGTCTCAGCCCTTCTATTCTGCTTAATTTCCCTAAGCACCAGGTCAAGAACTCCTGACCTTATCTGCTACAGGGAACTGCAGTTTTTTTGGTCTCATATGTGAAAGCTACCAACAATTATGTTCAAGAGAACAGATGTGGTACTGCTAGATAAAACAGCAACGTAACAGGGATGCATGCCTAGGAGGCTCAGCATGAGTGTCTGCCTTTGGCTCAGGGCGTGATCCTGGAGTTCCAGGATCGAGTCCCACATCAAGCTCCCTGCATGGAGCCTGCTTCTCCCTCTGCCTATGTCTCTGCCTCTATCTCTCATGAATAAATAAATAAAATCTTTAAAAAAATAGCAATGTAATAACACCAGACCTGACAATAAAGTTTTTTTTTTAAATCTGATCTTAGAAAATATTTTTGTGGGGATCCCTGAGTGGCTCAGTGGTTTAGCGCCTGCCTTTGGCCCAGGGCGCGATCCTGGAGTCCCAGGATCGAGTCCCACATCGGGCTCCCGGCATGGAGCCTGCTTCTCCCTCCTCCTGTGTCTCTGCCTCTCTCTCTCTATGTCTATCATAAATAAATAAATCTTTAAAAAGAAAATATTTTTGTTTTACTTAATGCCAGATCTGTAAGAAACAGTTTTATCTTACACTTCTATGTACACAGAGTAGCATGACAACCCATTTACCGAATGCCAAATTAAAAAAAAAGGAGCATGGAGGGACGCCTGGATGGCTCAGTCAGTTAAGCATCTGACTCTTCATCACAGCTCAGATCTTGATCTCAGGCATGAGTTTAAGCCCCATGTTGGGGTTCATAATGGGCAGGTAACCTACTTTAAAATTATATATATATATAGTAAGGAATATTTTTTAAGTTCAAATATTTTAAGTAAGATCTGCAATTGCAGAACAAGGGCAGTTTTGTAAAGCCAGCAAATCAAAGTTCTTAAAATCCAAAGAATAGTCTAAACCTATCAAAGGGGAAATTAAAACTGCAATAGCTGGATTTGGTAGGCCCTAAAGTATAGTAACTCATTCTATGAGGCCAGCATTACCCTAATAACAAAACCAGACAGAAACATCACAAGAAGTAAAATCACAGACCAGTTATCTCTCATGAACATTGATGCAAAAATTCCCAACAAAATTTTATTAAAAGGAATTCAACAATGTATAAAAAGAATTACACATCATAACCAAGTGGAAGTTATCCCAAGTATGCAAGGCTGGTTCAGCACCCAAAATCACTTAGTGCAATCTGCCACATCAACGGACTCAAGAAAAATCACATGATCACAACAGCAGATGCAGAAAAAGCATTTGACAAAATCCAACACCCCTTCATGATTTAAAAAAAAAAAAAAAAACTGTCAGTAAACTAGGAATAGAAGGGAACCTCCTCACTTTGATAAAGAACATCCATAAAATATCTGCAGCTCACATCATACTTAATGGTAAGAAACCAGAAGTATTCCCAGGAAGATCAGGAACAAGGCAAGGATGCTCCCTCTCAGACTACTGCTTTAACATTTTACTAAATGTCCTAGCTAATGCAGGGAGAAAAGAAACAGAAATAATAGGTAGACGACTTGGGAAGAGAAAAAGAAAACTGCCTTTGATCACAGATGACAGGATCATTTATGTAGGAATTTCCAAACAACTGATTTAAGAAACTCCTGAAACTATTAAGTGATTATAATGAGATTGAAGGATACAAAGTTAATATATAAAAATCAACTGCCTTTCCACATACCAGCAATGAAAAGTTGGAATTTGAAATTAAAAACAAAAATATGGCTTCCACTGTGGAAAACAATATGGAGCTTCCTCAAAAAAATAAAAAATAGAACTACCTTATGATCCAGTAACCCCATTTCTGGCTATATAACCAAAGGAAGTGAAACAGGATATAAAAGAGATACCTGCACCCCTGTGTTCACTGCAGCATTATTCACAACAACCTAGATATGGAAACAACATAAGGGTACATCAACAAACGAATGGATAAGGATGTGGTAAATTATATACACGATCGAATATTATTCAGCCCCGAGGAAGATGGGAATCCTGCCATCTGTGACAACATGGGTGGACACTGAGGGCATTATGCTAAGTGAAATAAGCCAAGCAAAGACAAATACTGTATGATCTCACTTACATGTAGAATCTTTAAGGAAAAAAAAAAGCCAAACATTTGGAATCATAGAGTAGAAAACTGGCTGCCAGGGGCTAGGGGATGGGAGAAATAGAAACATAAATATAAAAATCAATTGTTTTCCTATATACTAGCAATGAACAACTGGAATTTGAAATGAAAAACACAGTATCATTACATTAGCACCAGAAAAACGAAATACGTGTCTAAATCTAACAATATATATATATAAGGTTTACATAAGGAAAAACTACCAAAGTCTGATGAATGAAGTCAAAGAACTAAACACTGGAGATATTCCATGTTGGATAGAAAGACTCAGTATTGTCACTATCAGTTCTTTCTAACTTGATCTGCAGATTCAACATCATCCCAGTCAAAAATCCCAGAATACCTCACAGAGTGCTGAAGAAAAAGAACAAAATGACACTATCCAACTTCAAGACTTAGAATAAAGCTACAGAATTCAAGATAATATGGTGGCAAAAACAAAACAAAACCAATAGATTAATGAACAAAAGAGCCCAAAAATAGACCCACAAAAACAGAGTCAACTGATCTTTGACAAAGGAGCAAAGGCAATTCAATGAAGAAAGGACAGCTTTTTTTTTTTAATTTATTTTTTATTGGTGTTCAATTTACTAACATACAGAATAACCCCCAGTGCCCGTCACCCATTCACTCCCACCCCCCGCCCTTCTCCCCTTCTACCACCCCTAGTTCGTTTCCCAGAGTTAGCAGTCTTTACGTTCTGTCTCCCTTTCTGATATTTCCCACACATTTCTCCCTTCCCTTATATTCCCTTTCACTATTATTTATATTCCCCAAATGAATGAGAACATATAATGTTTGTCCTTCTCCGACTGACTTACTTCACTCAGCATAATACCTTCCACTTCCATCCACGTTGAAGCAAATGGTGGGTATTTAAGGACAGCTTTTCAAAAAACAGGCTGAACAACTGGACATCCACGTGAAAAAAAAATAAAAACAAAAGCAATAAACTAGACACAGACCTTATACCGTTCTGAAAAATTAACCTCAAATGGATCATAGACTTAAATGTAAAATACAAAACTATAAAACTACTAGAAGATAGCATTTTTATAAAAGCTAGGTGACCTTGTATTTGGCAACAACTTTTCAGACACAACATCAGAAGCATAATCCATGAAAGAAAATATTGATACAACTAGACTTCATTAGAATAAAAAACTGCTCTGCAAAAGACAGTTAAGATAATTTTAAAAATGAACTAGAAGTGGGAAAAAATATTTGCAAAAGACATATTTGACAAAGGGCTTGCATATTTACAAAATATATACAAATACATAAGAAATATATATAAGGAACTCTTAAAACTCAACAATAAGAAAACAAACAACCCAGAGGCACCTTCAAATACATAAGAAATATATATAAGGAACTCTTAAAACTCAACAATAAGAAAACAAACAACCCGACTCAGACGCTTAAGCATTCAACTCTTGATCTCAGCTCAGGTCTTGATCTCAGGGTGGCGAGACTGATCCCCACACTGGGCTCCACACTGGGCATGGAGTCAACTTAAAAAAAATTAGTTAAAAAAAAGAAAAGCTCCACACTGGGCATGGAGTCAACTTAAAAAAAATTAGTTAAAAAAAAGAAAAGAAGTAAAAAGAAAATAAACAACCCAATTAAAAAATGGGCAAAAAGTAACGTATACAGATGACAAATAAGCATATGAAAAGACACTCCACATCATATGTCATCAGGGAAATGCAAATTAAATGATGAGATACCACTACACACTTACTAGAATGACCAAAATTCAGAATACTGACACCACCAAATGCTGGAAAGGATGTGGAGCAACAGAACTCTCAATCATTGCCAGTGGCAATGCAAAATGGTGCAGCCACTTTGGAGGACAGTTCTGTAGATTTTTTTCTTTTTTAAAGATGTATTTATTTATTTGAGAGAGAGCACATACAGTGGGGGGGGGGGGGGGCCAAGGAGAGAGGAAGAAGCAGACTCCCTACTGAGTGCCGGGCTCACTCTCAGGACCCTGAGATCAAGACTCAAGCTGAAACCAAGAGTTGGACACTTAACCAACTGAGCCACCCAGATGCCCTAGCTTCTGCAGTGTTAAAACTAAACACTCCTACCGAATGATCCATGGGAGTATGAGGGAGGATGAATGGGTAAAGCAGGTAGGATTTTTAGAGCAATAAATCTTTCTGTATGATACTATAAGGGTGGATAACGTCATTATACATTTGTTAAAACTCATAGAAAATACAACATAGGGGCGCCTGGATGGCTCAGTGGTTAAGTATCTGCCTTCAGCTCAGGTCGTGATCCCAGAGTCCCGGGATTCAGTCCCACATTGGGTTCTCTATGGGGAGCCTGCTTCCTCCTCTGCCTATGTCTCTGCTTCTCTGTGTCTCTCATGCATAAATAAATAAAATCTTAAAAAAAGAAGGAAAGAAAATACAACATAAAGAGTGAACGTTAACCTATCAACATTGGTTTATCAATTATGATGAATGAACTACACTAATGCAAGATTCTAATAACTGGAGAAATGGAAGGTGGAGGATGAGGGGGCCAAAGGGAACTCTACCATCTGCTTGATTTTCTTCTATAAAACTCTAAAAAATAAAGTCCTACTTTTTTTTAAAGCAACAGACAAACATTAAAGAAATATTATGGGGACCTGGGTGGCTTAGTGGGTTAAGCATCTGCCTTCAGCTCAGGTGATGGTCCCAGGGTCCTGGAATCAGGCCCCATGTTGGGCTCCCTGTTCAGCAGGGAGTCTGCTTCTCTCTCTCCCTCTGCCATGCCCCCCTGCTTGTGCTCCCTGTTTTTCTCTCTCAAATAAATAAAATCTTAAAAACAAATAAGAAATATTACTTCTCCTGCCACTCTTCCTCAACTGTGCAAAGTTGGAAAAGAAGTTTTAATTTCCTTCCTCCTACCTACAAACTGTTCTATATCCACATCCATTTCTTCCCTGTACATATCAAAATATTTTCCTCTTCTGCTCACACCTCTTTCCACTCCCTCCCCTAGTCCTCCTCCCTCCTGCACCTGCTCCTTCCCCAGTCTGTAACTTGCTCAAGCTTCTTTCATAGGCCCAAAACAAAACCTTCCTTAGACCCCAAATGCATCCTTCTTTGAGTCCTTTTCAGAAAAGATCTAACCATTTTTGGACCTCCCATACACTCCCTGATGTACTGCAATCTGACTTCCAAGTCCTACTACCCTGGACTATTAACCCCATAAAGTCACTCGGGCCTTCATATTTGGTTATTGTATCCTCATGGCACCCCTGCAGCACTTAGCACTGAGGTCACTTCCCCCTCCTTGCTCTAGCCCCAGGCCAGCTGTGATTCTTTCTTAAGTATTCTTCCTCACTTATGAAATGTTTTTTTTTTTAAGTTTTTTTTTAAGATTTTATTTATTTATTCTTGATATATATATATATCAAGACAGAGGGAGAAGCAGGCTCCATGTAGGGAGCCCGATGTGGGACTCGATCCCGGGTCTCCAGGATCACACCCTGGGCTGAAGGCGGCACTAAACCGCTGAGTCACCTGGGCTGCCCATTAGATGTTATAATAGCCCACAAGCCCACCCCACCCCAAACTCCAGGCCTTCCTCTAAGGACTTCTTTCTGCATCACCTACCTGTTGTAACTACCAAATCTGCATGTCTAGCCCCAATTTCTCCCTCATTTCACACATAGACAATCAACAGCCCGTTACACACCTCTACCTAAGTCCACAGAAACAGAGACATTCCATTCAACAACCACTTCCCCCTATTGGATAATCCACTCCCTACAACTCACACATCTAGACTCCCTACAACCCCATCCCAGACTCAGCTCATCAGGTGAAAGGCAGACCCACACCAGATTTCCTGAGAAATAGAACTGATATCCAAATGTCTCAGTTGGACACCTAAACTAGGAAAGCATACACTGCCAAGGTCATGCACAAGTAAAAGGGAGGAAGCCAGTCAGCAGTGCATCAAGCAAGAATGAAGGAGACAGCACAGCCCAGGGAGAAAACGCAGGAGTAACCACCTTGGTGCTGATGACTTGGTAATTGGATATATTTCTGTGCTTAGGTTCTTTGAGAAATCATCATATTCTTCCCATACACTTTTTCCCCCCCACTAAGCAATTTTCAGTGGATTTCTATACTTGTAATCGAATGGCCGCTAAGATACTCTTCTCTGCACTATAAGAAAGGGGGAAAAAAAAATACTGCCAGTGAACTATGTCATGCCACTAAGATGTATTCTGATCTCAGGAACATTAAAAAGTAGGAAACGGTGTAACTTAGAATAGTGGAATCCAGTGCATACTTATTCCATGCATGCCCTTCCACCTCTAGAATGCCGGTGTTGTTTCCCCGCCAAACCTGATTCTATTCATCCTTCAAGACTAAGCCCCAACTTGAGCAGCCCCGGTGGCCCAGCAGTTTGATGCTGCCTTGAGTCAAGGGTGTGATCCTGGAAACCAGGGATCAAGTCCCACGTTAGATTCCCTGCATGGAACCTGCTTCTCCCTCTCTCTGTGTGTGTCTATCATGAATAAATAAATAAAATCTTAAAAAAAAAAAAAAAAAAAGACTAAACCCCAACCAACTCTACCCTTTTCCTGGACCAGCCCAATGGAAATCTAGAACACAGTAACTATTCTCTACTGTTATTCATTCATTCACGACAGACACAGAGAGAAAGAGGCAGAGACACAGGCAGAGGGAGAAGCAGGCTCCACACAGGGAGCCCGACGTGGGACTCAATCCCAGGTTTCCAGGATCACACCCCGGGCTGAAGGCAGCGCTAAACCCGGCAGGGCCACCGGGGCTGCCCTCTCTACTGTTACTTAAATTTTAATTAAGTCTTATCTCTCTAACAAGATTATAATGGGAGCAGAATTCTCCTTATTACATTTCAAATGCTACACAGAACCTCTAAATAAATACTAAAAATATTCATTTAATTTGGAAAAGATAAGATGTATTAAAAAGGTAGCAATATTCAGTTTTCCACCAACCTCAAGAAAGGACGACAAATTACAAATCATTTAACACATGAAGGAAAAGGGACGCCTGGGTGGCTTAGCGGTTGAGCGCCTGCCTTTGGCTCAGGGCATGATTCCGGGAGTCCTGGGATCAAGTCCCACATCAGGCTCCCTGCATGGAGCCTGCTTCTCCCTCTGCCTCTCTGTGTCTTTCATGAATAAATAAATAAAATCTTAAAAAAAAAAATACATGAAGGAAAGACCATTATAACTTTCTGGTTTTTAAAAAAATATTTTAGGGGATCCCTGGGTGGCGCAGAGGTTTGGCGCCTGCCTTTGGCCCCGGGCGCGATCCTGGAGACCCAGGATCGAATCCCACGTCGGGCTCCCGGTGCATGGAGCCTGCTTCTCCCTCTGCCTATGTCTCTGCCTCTCTCTCTCTGTGTGTGACTATCATAAATAAATAAAAATTTTAAAAAAATATTTTAAAGAGAGAGAGAGTGTGTGCGTGTGAGAGAGAGAGTGAGAGAGAGAGAGAGCACGAGCGCACAAACAGTGGGGAGAGGGAGCAGCAGACCCCCTCCCCTGCTGAGCTGGGAGCACAACGTGGGACTCAATCCCAGGACCCTGAGACCATGACCTGAGCTGAAGACAGACCCTTCACCCACTGACCCAACCAGGCATCCCAACCTTTTGCTTTTTAAGTGAGGGGAAGGAATTACATTGCAGCTAATGAGAATCAAGGATAATATGCATTTGTTGGTGCTCAACAATTTTGCCAGGGAACAAAATTAAAACTACAACAACAATGAAACTACATCCCCACCAGAACTGCCAAAATTAGGGCAGGCTGGGTGGCTCAGCGGCTCAGCAGTTTAGCGCCGCCTTCAGCCCAGGGCGATCCTGGAGACCTGGGATCGAGTCCCACGTCGGGCTCCCTGCATGGAGCCTGCTTCTCCCTCTGCCTGTGTCTCTGCATCTCTCTGTCTCTCTCATGGATAAATAAAATCTTAAAAAAAAAAGAAAAGAAAAGAAAAAGAAAGAACTGCCAAAATTAAAAGGACTGACAATAAATGTTGAAAGCAAGTGAGGCCACCGATACCCTTGGACACACGGCACGTGTGTGCACCAGAGCTAGGCCTCAGTGTGTGAATAACCCAGCTTAAGTGCGCGTGAGCACACCAGGAGACACCTAGAAACAGATTGTACTCACTACGCTATTTTCATACAATGCAACAGAACTAGGAGAATGGACTCCGCCTCTCAGACAGAATGCTGACCCAAAAAACAGAAACTGTATGTGACTCCATTTACATGAAATTCATCAGGCAAAACTAAGCTACAGTAAAAGACCTAACAGCAATTATCAATTGTCTTCAGGAGAAGGAATACTAAATGGAAGGGAGCAGGTGGGAGCCTATGGAATGCTGGGAATGTTATTTGATTTGGGGGGAGGGGTCGCAAGGGGGCAGTCATCCATAAAAATCCTTCCAGCTGAACCTGCAGGTGATTCCTCACCCAGATTCCAGATCAGAGCACCCATCGCCCAGCTGCTGTGTGTTAACTATTGTTGGCTCCTTAGTGCTACCTTCTCCGGATAATTGCCCTTACTTAGCTCAGAGGCCAGCAGTGTCACATTCCCGCCTTCGGCCAATGACCAACTGATGGGGGAGGGGGGCAGGTTTACAAAATTCTAACCCCCGTACGTCAAGAAGGGACAGTTCTATGATGCCAGCTACAGTCCTAAGTTCTCGGTGGGATTGGGCTACAGATAGACGCCAAGCAAGAAGACCATTTCCCTCCCTCAATTTCACATGCACCAAGGTCACCTCCTCAAGTTCTTCTTGGGACATGACCTAAGACACATTCACTTAAGGTTTAGTCCATACCTCAATCAAAAAGGATAAAAAAGAAAAATTGTTTTGCACTGGTAAACAGCAAGATGTACAATCTCCCCAAGATTCTGATGGACAGATGAGTACTTTCCTCAGACTAGAGTTGTCTTAGTAGTTGAGAACCTGGGCAGGGCATGCAGGGGCACCCTTGTCTGAAAGACAAGTCAGGAAATTATGAGCTGGTGGCCTGCCACCAGCTTGCTGTGTGCCATGTACTATCTATCCATCTGCTCTCTACTTCACCTGTACCCCAGATCTGCCCACAGAATCCCCAAGGCCTCTACTACCCTCCAAGGGCAGAAATTCCTCTATCTCATTTGTCATTTTCATGAATACCCAGGGCCGGGAGTGTTACCCACAGGAATCCTGCCACACCTACACAGTACCTAGTACCAATACCTACTTCTGCAGCCAGCTACCTTCATGCAAAACTCAAGACTTGAAAATTACCAGCAGTTCTCTACCAACTCCCTGCTGGGTTCCTTTCCTCTACCCTAGGAAACCATCACACGCACTCACCCAGGGCACGATCCAAGTTCCTCCTTGGATTCGAGCATTCCCCCAGAATTACATGCCAACACAGTTACCTGAGTAAGGCCAAAAATAGTATGCAAAGCATTTGCACATTTAAAAAATCCTTTTGTAAACAATCAGCTAATTAGATTCACTTACACTTTTCAAGCACTTTCAGCACGCAGACCACACATTTATTTTTAACCCGTTAAAATCTAAACAGACCGAAAAGGCGCCCACGAACCAGAACAGTGGAGAAGAGGTGAAAACAAGCGAGTGAAGCGACGCTGGCACCGAACGAACCATGTATCAGCAAGTCCGCTGGATCAATAGATGCCAGGCATCAGGGAGGACGGCAGAGTAACTGCAGCCTCGTCCCCTTATTCTCAACAACTGCAAGAGTAACAGACGACCGGGCCTCAGAGAGCAACGGTCCAGAGTCTCCCCAGCAACGTTTCCAGAAAGCCGGTCAAGAATAATCTACGCCGCTTCGGGTTCAGACACGTGGCCGAGGCGGCGGTCAGCCTCGATTTCGGGAGCTGCTGACATGGGCTCACACACCCGTTCGCTTGCTACAGCAGGAAACACTCCTTAGGTAGCGTCCTCCACGCGACCGCGATCTCAGGTCACGGATGACAAAGTATCCAGAATTCATCTCTGAGAAGAAACACAGCCCTTCGCCCGAGCGCTTTCACCTCGGGAACGGGGAGACTGGGCGCCCTCAGCGTCCCGGCGGCTTCAGGAGCTCGCGGACCTCCGCCGGGGCCTGGGCTGCAGGGGCGAGCCCGCGCGGCTCCGGCCGGACCCCCGCCCCCGGGCCTCGGCAGCAGGTGAGCCCGCGGATCCCCGCCCCTCGCCCCCGCCCCCGCCCCGGAGCCCGAGCAGCTCGCCCCGGAGGCCCAGCCGACGCCGCACCAACGCAGGCCGCTCTTACCTTCCTGCTGGCGCCGCCGAGAGACACTTTGGGCCTCGTTTTGAAATCCCCTTCAAAACTAAACATCTTTACAGCTTATCCCATCTGGGAGGAGCCCCCGACCCTGAGAGCAGCGGGGCGGGCGGGGCGGGCTCCGGGGGGAGGGGCCTCCGCGGGGAGGGGTCTCGGGGGGAGGGGTCTCCGCGGGGAGGGGTCTGCCAGGACAGGGGTCTCCCGCGGGTGGGATACGCCGCGCCGGGGGGCGACCCCGAGCTGGAGCCCGAGCCCGAGCCCGAGCCCGAGCTCGCCCTGGAGGCTGTGCCCGCCCGGCCTGCCCTCGGGGGCGGGGGGGAGGCGGCGACGCTGGGGAGGGGACGGCTCCTCCTCACCTCCCCCCTCATCCACGCCTCCCCACTGCTCCGGCCGAGGCCGAGGGCGCCGGCAGGGCCGCAGACCCCGCACTTGCACCGGGAGCAGCCGCCGGGAGGAAAGATGGCCGCCGGCCGGGGCTGACGTGCGCGGTCCCGCCTGCGGGCGCGCGCCCGCCGCCGACGCCGAGGCCCTCCACCCCGCGGGCTGCCGGCGTGCGCGCGCCCGACGCCGGCGCCGCGGCGCTCCTCGGAGCCCGCCAGCGTGCGCGCGCCCGCCGCAGGCGCGCCGGAGCTTGAGAAGGCCCCGGGGTGACCCCGCTCTGCGGCGAGGACGCTGGGGGAGGGGAAGGGGAGGGAAGGGAAGGGAAGGGAAGGGCTCCCCGGGGGAGTGGTGCTGGGGAGCCCCGCGAAAGCGCACTCCGGGGCAGGTGCACCCAGACGCTGGGCGCCGAGGGGCTCGTGCGCTTTCCTGGGAGGAGACTGGGAGCGGCCAGCGTGCGGGCCAAGTGCAGGACGCGGGGACCGGCACCTGCACGCCGTGTGCTCGTGCACTGCTGTGCGAGCGTGCACAGGCGCACGCGGACGTCCTACACGTGCAGGTGCACGCCCGTGCGCGCACACACAGTGCGTACACATAGGTGCGTGTCATCTACGCCCCGCTGGAACCAAACTTAGGACGCTTTATCCTAACGGTGCAATGCCCTGAGCCTTTTTAAGATTTTATTTATTTATTTGAGAGAGAGACCACTAGCAAGGGGAGGGGGAGGGGGAGAAGGAGGAGCAGACTCCCCGATAAGCAGGGAGCCCCATGCAAGGCTTGATCCCAGCACCCCAGGGGCATGACCTGAGCCAAGGAAGAGGCTTCACCAACTGAACCTACCAGGCGTCCCTTTTTAATGCTAGTTTTAATGAAGCACAAATTACTTTTCACAACACGATATGGGTTTCAGTCTCAAAAATTGTGCCATGTGTGCACACAAACTGTGAATGGGGTTGCATTACAGAGTGTGGTTCTTATAAATCAGGATCAAAAAACTTCGAAAGCCTCGGGAAGAGTACTCACTATACCACCTAATATATACAGCTCCTCTGATATGTCAACAGATCCTTGATTCAACAAAGATGTTTGACTTCTACCCCGTCCGAAATTTTCCAGATTTCGTAAATAGAACATCATGCTTTTCTTTAACTTGTCAGATGAGCAGTGCTTAAAACTATTGGTAATGTCCAGTATGTGCCCTGAGTGAGTGAGTCTGCTCACAGCTCTCAGAGTTGGCTGCAGATAAACTCTTCGACAGTCCAGACAATCCCAGTAGGTGTGAATACCACCCCTGGCTCTCCTGTACCAGCTTTGTTGGGAAGTAAGGCATGTGGCCTCCATCTGAGTATTTTTCCAATGTTTTAATTGACCAGGACCATGTGCAGGGAAGATGGTTCTATTTTTTTAAAAAAGCCAGCATTGGGCAGCCTGGGTGGCTCAGCGGTTTAGCGCCGCCTTCAGCCCAGGGCGTGATCCTGGAGTCCCAGGATGGAGTCCCACGTCGGGCTCCCTGCATGGAGCCTGCTTCTCCCTCTGCCTGTGTCTCTGCCTTTCTCTCTGTGTGTGTCTCTCATGAATAAATAAGTAAAATCTTAAAAAAAAAAAAAAGCCAGCATTGCTCTTGGTCTTAGGTTACACCTGCCACTGTGGTGTGAACACCATTCTGCTGGTTTATCAGGTGGCCTGCTGTGTGAGCCAAGTACTGCCCTAGAGCTCCACTAAAGAATCAGTCATCTGTCCCGAGCTAGAGGGAAAAATGGCTTATCAAAATATGATTCCTCTGAAAGATTTTTATTTATTTTATTATTAGTAGTAGTAGTATTGTTATTATTATTAGTAGTAGTATCCAAAATCTGTTTACTGGGATAGTGTCCCACTCTGAAAGATTTTTATTCATTATTTTATTATTATTAGTAGTAGTAGTAGTATCCAAAATCTGTTTATTGGGATAGTGTCCCACTCATCTTGATTCAGGGAGCTTTTAGTGCTGCTTCCGCCTGAAGGAGCATCCTTCTGTAAGCCTTGCTTTTCCTCCCATCGGCTGGCAGAGGCCAGTGGGGCAGTCGACACACAGAATTACCGTCTGTGTGCAGCTGAAGATGGTGGTGATTTTGTAGCATCCCAGGCACTTCACATCCATGAAGTAGGAGTTGAGGCTCTGCACTAGGTGCTTCTTCTTGTGCTTCCTCTTATCCTCTTACGGGGATGAGTGCAGGAGATCCTTTGCAAGGGGCATATTCTCGTGGGGAGGTCGTCACCGCCGGAAAGGGACTCTGAAAGATTTATAAAGACTTTTCTTAAATACTTTTAAGTAGAAATTTCAAGGCTAGGGATCCCTGGGTGGCGCAGCGGTTTGGCACCTGCCTTTGGCCCAGGGCGCGATCCTGGAGACGCGGGATCGAATCCCACGTCAGGCTCCCGGTGCATGGAGCCTGCTTCTCCCTCTGCCTGTGTCTCTGCCTCTCTCTCTCTCTCTCTCTCTCTCTGTGACTATCATAAATAAATAAAATCTTTAAAAAAAATAAAAATAAAATAAAAAAATAAATTTCAAGGCTAATGATGCAAAGTATAAAATGGTGTAATGGGTTCCCGTTACCTGTCACCTAGCTTTGGAGATTATCACCTCGTGGCCACTCTGGTATAATTCATGTCCCATCTCTTAACCACTCTCCCCACTATCGTGAAGCAAACTCTAGATGTCATTTCATGTAAATATGTCCGTATGTGTCTCCTAAAAAGGGGGGGAATTTTCTTTGAAGACATTATTCTATCATTATCATCCTACAAAAACTAACCACAGTTGTCAAGGATAGGTTGGGGATAAAGGTTCCCCACCATATGTGCTGACCCTAGAGCGTAAAGCCAGTGGAATGTAACTCCAGTGACCCTTAATTGTGTCCTATCCTTCTTCCTCTTCTAGAACGCAGCTTCTCTAGAGCACAGGAGCCAGCTGGCTCCCTCGCGGCTCTGCTCTAGTTGCTGTGCAATAGGCCCTCAAGTATTTGTGAATTGCATCCATGATTTCTAAAAGGCTGTGGAAAGAGGTAGGTTAAAATCAGGTAACTATTACTCAGCCATTAAGACAGCTAAACTGCAACATATTGACAGCACCAAATCCTGGCAAGGAGGTAGAGAAATCCAGCTTCCCCCATGTAAAATGTTACAGCCATACTGGAAAAGCGTTTGGTCATTTCTTTTTCTAAAAAAATGAAACAGGGGATCCCTGGGTGGCTTAGCTGTTTAGTGCCTGCCTTCGGCCCAGGGAGTGATCATGGAGACGCGGGATCGAGTCCCACATCAGGCTCCCTGCATGGAGCCTGCTTCTCCCTCTGCCCGTGTCTCTGCCTCCCTCCCTCTCTCCCTCTGTGTCTCTCATGAATAAATAAATAAATAAAATCTTTAAAAAAATACTATTTATTACTAAAATAAAAACAGTAGCAACATAAGCAAAGTACAAGGTGAAAATTTCCATCTGCTTTGCATTGCCTTCACCCTGCCTTTGAGATGATCTCTCTGCCTTAGTTCCCTCTCACTAGTCTAACAAATCACCAAAAATCTCGTGGCTTCAATAACACAAATGTATTACCATACTGTTCAGGAAGTCAGGAGTCTTGTGGAGGGCACCTGGGGGGCTCAGTGGGTAAAGTGTCTGCCTTCGGCTCAGGTCATGATCTCAGGGTCCTGGGATGAAGTCCCTCACTGGGCTCCTGCTTTGTGGGTGTCTGCTTCTCCCTCTCCCTCTGCCCCTACCCTCAGCTTGTGCTCTCATGGGCACATTCTCTTTCTGATAAATGAATAAAATCTTTAAAAAAAATTTAAAAATCTCACCAGGCCAAAATCAAAGTGTCTACAGGGCTGATTCCTTCAGGAGGCCCCAGGGGAGACTCTATCTACCTGCCCTTTCCAGCTTCTAGAGGCTTCCACATCCTTAGCTGGTGCCCCATCCATCATTCACATCACTCCGTCCTCTGCTTCTGTCCCCACACCTCTCTCTACCTAACCCTCCTCCCTCCCTCGTATACAGACCCCTGTGTTTACACTGGATCCACTCAGATAATCCAGGATAATCATCCCATCTCCAGATCTTTAATTGAACCTCGTCTGCAAAGTCACTTTTTCCAGGTAAGGTAACATATTCACAGGCTCTAGGGATTAGGATGTGGGCATCTTTGGAAGGAGAGGCATTATTCTGGGTACCATGCTGTCTACTGGGGATTGTTCTATTTTTAAAAGAGATCAGGGCACCTGGCTGCCTCAGTGGGAAGTGCGTGTGACACTTGATCTCAGGTTCGTAAGTTCGAGCCCCAAGTTGGGTGTGCAACATACTTTAAAAAGAAAAGAGAGGGATCCCTGGGTGGCGCAGCGGTTTGGCGCCTGCCTTTGGCCCAGGGCGCGATCCCGGAGATCCGGGATCGAATCCCACATCAGGCTCCCGGTGCATGGAGCCTGCTTCTCCCTCTGCCTGTGTCTCTGCCTCTCTCTCTCTCACTGTGTGCCTATCATGAATAAATAAAAAAAAAAAAAGAAAAGAGAGATTGTATTAACCTCCAAAACCCCAAAATCTTTTTTTTTTTTTTTTGGTACCAAATGTAGCATGGATATCCTTCCATGACAGGACTTAGAAATCTGCATTAGGGGGCACCTGGGTGGCTCAATCAGTCAAGCAACCAACTCTTGGTTTCAGCTCAGGTCATGATCTCAGGGTTGTGAGATCGAGCCCCACATTGAGCTCTATGCTTAGAGTGGAGTCTGCTGGAGAATCTTTCCCCCTCCCTTTCCCTCCCTCTCTGCTCCTACCCACCACCTCCCCCCCACCCCAGCCCATGCTCACATGCTCTCTTTCTTTCAAATAAATAAATAAATAATTTTTAAAAAATGTACTGCATTAGTTGCATTGGCTACCTAGGATCTCATTGTACAGATGGACCATAATTTATTATCTCACCATTTCCCAATTGTTTGATGCTGAAGTTGATGTCATTTTTTTGTTACAAATTCTGCCACAAGAACATTCTCATGCTTAGGAATGAATTCTTCCTGTGGGGTAGACTTCCTAACATTGCATGGCTGAGTTGTAGGGGTGCAAGCTTACATTTGATAAGGTCAGTTCCTCACTCTCCCCAGAGGATATACTCCCTTCCTTTGGGATCATCCTAGAAATGCTGGTGAGCCATGTAGGTGCTGCCTCAGAGACTCTGGAATTCATCCAGAGAGAGCATTCATTAAATTAACACCGAGGCCACTGTACACCCAAGGCTGGAAATTCACTCCTTCCTCCATTTATCATGCCCCCCAAAATCCACCCACATTGTCTGGTAGAATTAACCAGAACTCATGCAATGAGAGGAAGTGATCACATTTTTTCCAATAATAAAATACAAAAAGACTCCAGTATATTAAATTAGAAAGAAATACACAAAGAAACAAGGAAGAAAAGAAAGAGAAAGAGAAAGAAAGAAGAAAGAAAAGAAAGAAAGAAAGAAAGAAAGAAAGAAAGAAAGAAAGAAAGAAAGAAAGAAAGAAAGAAGAAAAGAAAGAAAAAAAGAATTTTGTTGCAGAAGTGGGGATGATAGTTGATAGTTGCTGGTCAGGGAAGGTCTTGGGGGAGCTTTCTCAGGTACTGGCTGCACTTAGCCTGGGGGGTGCTAACTTTGGTATCATTCTTCGGAATGTGGATAGATTACACATACCTCCTGTGTGTGCAATGATTTTAAGGATAAGATCCTTTTAGAAAGACCTCATTGTCTTAGCTTGGGCTGCCGCAACAGGACACCACAGACTCTGTAGCTTACAAACGAGAGAAGGCCCAGCGATCTGATGTCTGGTGAGAACCACTTCCCGGTTCACTCTTGGCACCCTCCCAGGTTCTCACATGCAGAGCTGAGGGGCTCCCTGGGCCCCAGCATAAGGGTGCTAATCCCAATCCTGAGGGGATTCCTCTGGATGTGGCATCACTTCCTGAAGCCCTACTTCTCAACAGCATCACGGGGGGCGAAGGGGCGGTGGCGATAAGGATATCAACATAGGAATGGGGGGACAGTCCATAACATGAGTAACATGGCAGTAAGAAGATGCCCTTAATTTGAATAAATACTCCTCTTCCATTATATTCCAGGGGAAGGAAAGTACAAAAATTAAATCGCTTGCTTTGCAAGATGGAAATCCAAGGGAATTGGAGTGTGCACCAACAGCTGAGGAGTGCCCCCTCTCACAGCTCTTCTCCGGCGCACGTGGAACGTTCTCCAGAGTGGGTCACACGCTCGCTATCAACAAATCTTGGTCCGTGTAAAAGGACAGAAATCCAAATATGTTCTCTGACCAGAGCGGAATGAAATGATCATTTCCTGGACAGGGAAAATTTGAGGGAGTCACAAATGTGGAGCTTAACACATTCTAGATGGTCCCTAGCTCAGGAAGAGATCGCAAGGGGAACCAAAAAAGCCTGTTGAGATGAATGAAAATCCAGAGAACACTCTGGAGATCATGGCAGGGGCAGCGGTATCCCAAGCACAGGTAGATAAAATTTTAGGCTCACAAAAATGTGGCTCACCTGTGCCAGTTAGGCCCCCGTGCCAGGCATTCTTGGTTCCTACCGAGAGGTTAATTGTGCAACGTGGCCGCCACATCCAGAGGAGGAGGCCGATTTACCTGGACCAGTTTTTCAGAAAGCTGGACCCAAGATATTGCAGTTTTGCGAACTTTACAAATCTGCGGTGGGACAGGCCCAATAAGCAGACCTGACTTGGGTCATCTTTCTCTCCTACCCCAAATGTCTGAAAGCCCTCATCTCTTTCCCCCTGAACTGTGTCTCTGGCATGGAGGTCCGCCAGGAGTGGGCTCCGCCGTGGTGGTTTGGGAACCGTGAGTTTCCCCCACAGGGGCCCTTGGCCTGCGCCTTACTGCAGAATTGCTAGACCTACAGCCCATTGATTAGGGAAGTTTCCTCGTATCCCACATTGGATACAGCTGATTCCACGCTGAAGGTACTATGCGGGCTGCCGTGGGATCACTGGGCCCCTTCCCTCCGTCTGTACCCTTGCACAGCCAGCGTGTCTCCCCATCTGACCTGTTCCATGCCTTGTGCCGAGGTGGAGGCCGTGCTCCAGCAGCTGGCCCCAAGCCCTTGCTGTGTGGCCGAGATGCCCTCCAGGTTGTGCCCAGGCTGAGGCCCACAGCCACACCTTCTCTGATGTTCTCACCTGGTGCAGGACCAGGACAGTCAGGGCACACGTGGCATTTGCATGCGGGCAAACCTACCATCAGCTGCACTCGCCCAATGAGGTCAAAACTTTGTATGGCCCAAGATGAACATCCTCTCGCTCTGCTGCAGCAGTAGAGGTGGCCCCACGGCGGTGGGAAGCCTCGTGTGCTGTCAGCTGTGCCAGCACTCGGCACCACGCTTCTGGAAACTGGGGTCAGCGCAGTGCTCCGAGGCCTAATGTCCAGGGCCACATGCTCTCTCTGGACATAAAATGTGCCCCCAAAGGCCTGTCCCATGGTCCTAGTCACCATACGTGACTTTGTACCTTAAATGTAGAGACCAGGAAGTGAAGGTACAAGAGGCTGGGGATGTACGAAAATAGGCAAAGGCCCACAGCCACGTCCAGAAGCTGGAGGCAGGTCCTGTGTGACGAATGGAGTGAAACAGAGCTCCTGAGTCATAACCAGGCTTTGCATTGATCAGTGTTTACCTTTCTTCTCTTTCTCAGAAAGCTCTTTAAGATTACAGGCTGTGGGCAGCCCAGGTGGCTAAGCGGTTTAGCACCGCCTTCAGCCCAGGACCTGATCCTGGAGACCTGGAATCACGTTCCACGTCGGGCTCCCTGCATGGAGCCTGCTCCTCCCTCTGCCTGTGTCTCTGCTGCTTTCTATCTGTGTCTCTCATGAATAGATAAATAAAATCTTAAAAAAAAAAAAAAAAAGATTATGGGCTATGAATTATTTATTTACTTTTGCTAAAAACTGAAATGAATCTAATACAAAATGGCCTCATCCTTTCGAGTTGCCTTGTCTATATGGCCATGTTACCTTCTTCCTATTGTCACTAACAGGTGCACATATGTCCGTGCATGCTTTCCACTTTCAAACATTCTTTTTTTTTTTTTTTATGATAGAGAGAGAGAGAGAGGCAGAGATACAGGCAGAGGAAGAAGCAGGCTCCATGCACCGGGGAGCCTGATGTGGGATTCGATCCTGGGTCTCCAGGATGGCACCCTGGGCCAAAGGCAGGCGCTAAACCGCTGCGCCACCCAGGGATCCCTGCTTTCCACTTTCAAAGGAAAATAAAGTTTAACATGTTTTCTTTTCTTTTTCTTTCTTTCTTTCTTTCTTTCTTTCTTTCTTTCTTTCTTTTTTTGCTATGAGGGTCATATTTTTATTTTAGTTTTATTTTTTAAACTTAAATTCAATTAATTAACACATAATATATTATTAGTTTCAGAGGTAGAGTTCAGTGATTCATCAGTTTTATATAACACCTAGTGCTCATCCCATCTCGTGCCCTCCTTCATGCCCATGCCCCAGTAACTCCATCCCCCCACCCCCACCCCTCCAGCGACCCTGTTTGTTTCCTATGGCTGAGTCTTTTTTTTTTTAAGATTTTATTTATTTATTTATTCATGAGAGAGAGAGAGAGGCAGAGGGAGAAGCAGGCTCCATACAGGGAGCCCAATGTGGGACTCGATCCCAGTACCGCAGGATCATGGATTGGGCCGAAGGCAAGGCACTAAACCACTGAGCCACCCAGGCATCCCTGACTAAGCGTCTTTTATGGTTTGTCTTCCTCTCTGATTTCATCTTGTTTTATTTTTCCTCTCTTCCCTTATGATCCTCTGTTTTGTTTCTTAAATTCCACATGTGAATGACATCATATGATAATTGTCTTTCTCTGATTGACTTATTTCACTTAGGATAATATCCTCTTG
The DNA here is from genome assembly GCF_053574225.1 of Canis aureus. Classification (NCBI taxonomy): domain Eukaryota; kingdom Metazoa; phylum Chordata; class Mammalia; order Carnivora; family Canidae; genus Canis; species Canis aureus. The sequence continues at coordinate 47,174,398 of NC_135625.1, forward strand.
CAAATGGCAAGATTTCTTTTTTTTTGATGGCTGAGTAATATTCCATAGTATATGTATACCAAATCTTTATCTATTCATTGGTCAATGGACATCTGGGCTCTTTGCATAGTTTGGCTCTTATGGAAATTGCTGCTATAAATATTGGGGACAGGTGCCCCTTCAGATCACCATATTTGTATCTTTGGGGTAAATACCTAATGCAATTGCTATAAGGTAACATGTTTTCTTGTTGCAAAGCATTGTGCCACAGCAGCCTTGGGTCCCAGCCCTGCCTATGTAGGGGTCCTAGCCCTGCTGTCCTGGCTGTGTGACTTTGGATGAGTTTTGTAACTTCATCAACTTCACCTGCCAAATTGGCAGGCCCAGATAGCTCTTGAGATCGAGGTCTTGGTGATACAAATATATGGAACGAACGTTGCCATTGTAGTCTATTGTTTGTACTAAACATCTATACTCAAAGGACATTTTGCCAAGTGCCCAGGAGAAAAAAGAAAGTTTAACAAGAAGCAATATGGAAAGGCCCAGCATCAGTAATACGTTGTTAACATTTTACTGATTCTATTTTTATGCATTATCATCATCATCATTTTAATCACTTAAAAAGGTTAGACAATTAAGAGTGTCAACATGCGGGAGGCAGGAGGCCAAACTGCAAATGTTCCAAATTGCCTTGGCCTGCTGTTAGCTGCCAGGACAGTCAGGAGAGCTCTTCCTCCCTAAGCTGAGCAAAAGTATTAAACCTCCAAATGCACTGTGTTTTGGAAAGAAACACACTTACACTTTTGTTCAAAGTCACCTACAAGTAACTAAGTGCTAGAGTATATAAACACAGCAGTGGAAAAAAGAAGCAACTATGTTTCAAGCATTCATTTTCTGACTGGCATCATAGTCAGAAAATGGATTCTTTTTCACATTAGCTTCTCATGGCGACCCTACGAGATAAATACCATTATCCACATCTTACAAACCCAGAAACCAAAGCTTGGACACTCTAATAACAAGTCTGACAGCTAGTCTGCACATGGCTAAGGTTCAAATCCAGAGCTACTGCATAACTTCAAAGCCCTCTGTCCCCCCCGACCCCTCCCTGCTCAAGATACATTGCTTCATAATCTACGTCAACTAAGATTTAATTTCTAGCAACATAGATGAAGTTTTGCCTTAAATATTTCCATAAACATTTTTTGTTTACTCTGGGAAAATAATGCTGTAAAACAAGCTGATGTTGTAAAGACAATATTGTAAAGAGCACTTCACTTAAGTACTTTCCAATAGTTAAACATCAGGGCAGCATATGCTGCCAAAGAATGAAGACATTTTATTTAAAATTACACTGGCGCAAGACCATCAAAGTATCCTTAACATTTTCATTAAATTGAGATACGGATATAGTTAGAGTAGTAAATCTCTTCTGATACAAGGTGTTCATTTAAGAGCCAAGGCTCTAAGCAACAGGGAGCCTGAAGGAAAATCCAGAAAAATCCGGCCTTGTTCAGAGCTCTCTATGAGCAGTCAGGCCACACAGCAGTCAGTTGTAATTCAGACAAGGTCTAAGCAGGTGAATCCTCCAGCTATGACCTCAACAGTGTCTGCAGCAGCATCAAATGAGTGTTTGCAAGGGATGGAGAGAACCGAGCTGGGTGTCTGGTCTAGTAGGCTTTATTAGTCAGGCATGTGAGGCCAACAGACTGGACAAAACTGCCAAGTGAAACAGTAGTATGCTAGGTCCCAAGAGGAGGGGGCTTGCCACACCATGGGGGCCATGTGGGAAGCACTAAAGCAAGTCAAGAGGTGTGGGGGCAGGTGATGGTGACGTGGGCAAGATGGGCAAGAGCTTTCCCTGTGGTTTCTGCTGAAAGGAATGGGCGGGCAGGGTAATTAGGCTTAGGATTGGTTGGTTTGAACAACTTAGGAGGACTCTGGGGCATAGGAGCCACCCCCAAATCGTTGGGACCTTGCTCTAGGGTGCTTAGGGCAGATGAACAGTGGCCCAGAGTGTGAGGACCCAATAGAATAGGTGATAGGGGTATGGGCTCCAAATTGCTTAGTTTGCATTTGTGAAATGCCCTCACAGGTGGACAAGTGTCGACTGTCCCTAAGCAGTGGCCAACCCTGGGTAGGCAGAGCCTCCAGGGCCAGTGAGGCCCAGACATCAAAGTCTCAGAACACAGAAGATAAAAGATGTGGTTAACACAGAGAACCGAGGCTGCCAGCCAACAACCAGGAGAAAGTGGCATCTTGGAAGTGGCCCCTCCAGCCCCAGGTGAGCCTTCAGATGAGGCTGTAGCCCCAGAACCATTTTGATTACAAGTTCCCAAGAGACCCTGAGGGAGAACCACCAGGCTAAGCCATTCCCAGATTTCTGACCTACAGAAACTGAGATACAAAATGTTTATTGTTTTAAGCCACTGGCTGTTGGGGTAATTCTCTAGGCAGCAATACAGCTCTAAGGCAAATCTGGATCTGCCCAGAGTTAATAAGGCCAGGACTGTGGGTCTGATACCAGGAAAAGCAGTCAAGCTGGATCCTGGCACTGCTGTTTACAGTACTCAGACCCTTGAGATACAAGTTCTCCAGAGAAAATTGCAGAACCAATTTTTAGTCAGTTCCAGAGGTTTCCAGATGGAGGTGCTGGTGGGCTGGAGCACCATGTGTCTGCTCTAAAGACACCCACCTGGATTGGAATGGCCCATGACTGAGAAGGGGCTGTGGCTCCCTCTCCCCCAGGGGCCAAGTGCCAGCAGCTGCACCCCCAGGCCTGCCCTGTGCCCAGCTTCACCTTTGAGCCATGCCGGATCTCAAGGACTGCAGAAGGCTTTTCTTTGATGCAATTCACTTTCATAACTGCTTCTGAAATGCCTGTTCCACTCCAGTCACCCCCGGCCCCACGGGTCACAGCAGGGTCTGATGAGGATGCAGTGGTGGGTTGGGAACTGTGCATCTGTCACACTCACAAAGCCACCTGAGGTTCCCACCTGGGAGTGGGCACACAGAGGGAGGTGTGTGGTAGAATGGGCTGAACTTATTTTAACTTTTAAAAATTAAACAAAAAATGTGAAACATGGAAAAGTCACAATCACAGTTGGAAGAACTGGGCGCCATTGCCCAGTTGCCCTGACGGTTCACCTTTGCCGCTTGAGCTCCGCCAGCCACCTGTAACCACTTCCTGAGACATTCCAGAGTAATTTGGAGTTTTCTTCCTGGTTCAGAATCCAGTTGAGGAACAGACATTACATGGAGCTGTTATGAGTCTTTAATCTCATTTGATCAGAAGGGGCTATTTTTACAAGACTAAGCAGATAGCAGGCAGAGGGGAGGAGGCTTCCAGAACCACCTGCAGGGTTTGCCCATCACCTTTCCTCCATCCCCTTCCGTGTTTTGCTTGCTCATGAGTTAAAGTGTGGCTGTCTGTGCCATATTTTGACCATTTTCCCCTTAAAACACTGCCTAGGTCTAGAATTAAAAGCTGTACCTTGATAACGTGGTGGCCAGTGTCCTCATCGGTGTCCAGCACATGAGGGGAAAGCAGCTCATGGTCGTAGGAAGAGCCCCTGGCCTCAGGCTGCAGAAGAAGCCTGTCCTCCTCTAGATCCTGCCTCGTGGGGGCTTTCGAGGGAATGTGCCAGAGAAGCAGGGGGCTCAGGGGAGAACAGTCTGGGAAGCTGGCACCACTACCCAGGGCCTCCGCACTGACATGTTTCAGGACCGCCACGGCCTTGCTCCTACTGGTGGGTAGAGCAGGTACGTCCTCCGACCTTCTCTGTCTCCACTCGGGTCGGAGTTCTGGGGACACCAGCAGGTTGCCCGGTCCATCCTGTAGTCCTCCCCATTAGCGCCTCCAGCCCTGTTTGTGGCCCGTCTGCCACCGAGCCTGGCAACCGTGGGTTGGCCTCTCCTCAAGGTTGGCCTTCAGGTGCATAGAGCCACCCCCATCTCTGCACCCCGAGCACGCTCGTCTTGGGGACCTGCTCAGCAGGATCCTACTCGTTCCCAGCTGGCAGATACCTAGGGGACCAGAGTCTCCTTCAAGATAAGGGATTCTATCTGAAAGTCTGCCACTATAATCGAATTTAAAAGCAAGAAAACCCTTATAACAAACTATTGAATGTCATAGCACATTGTATTTGAAATTTGAGGGAGCCTTTGATCTTTTTTATTTTATTTTATTTTTTTTCCTTTGATCTTTTTTAAAAAAGATTTTATTTATTTATTTGACAGAAACAGAGTGAGCACAAGCCAGGGAAGGGGCACATGGAGAGGGAGAGGGAAGAGCAGACTCCCCTGGAGCAGGGAGCCAGATATCAGGCTTGATCCCAGGACTCATGACCTGAGCCAAACGCTTAGCCCACTCCCCGCAGCTCAGGAGCAGCTTGGCACCTTTGTGTTACCAACAGCGGTTGGGGCAAACACAGCTGACTGCTTTCTGAGGAGGGCCACGGAACTGTTTTCAGTCCCTCCTTCAGGACTTTCCCACACCCCCTCCAGTCAAGGGATGGGGTCTAAGGAATGAGCTAAACCTAACCTGTTTTGTACTTATGCATTTTTTTATTAGTGGCAAAATACCCACAACGTAATATTTACCATTTTTTATTTATTTATTTATTTATTTATTTATTTATTTATTTATTTGCTTATTTATTTAGAATATTTACTTATATAAGTAATCTCTGCACCCAACATGGGGCTTGAACTCACGACCCTGAGATCAAGAGTGTCTCGCCCTTCCAACTTAGCCAGCCAGATGCCCCCCGTGCTAACCATGTTAAAGTGCACAGTTCTGTGGCATTAAGTACATCCATATTGTTGTGCAGCCATCACAACTCCGTCTCCAGAACTTTCCATCTTCCTAAATTGAAACTATGACCCCATAAAACACTAACACTCCTTGCCCCTCTCCCCATGCCCATCCTCTACTCTCCATCTCTATGGATCTGATGGTGCCGGGGACCTCATGAAAGTGGAATTGTGCAGTATTTGTCCTTTGCAACTGTCTTATTTCCCTCGGCCCATGCAGGTCACCCGTACTGTAGCAAGTGTCTGGATTTCCTTCGTTTTTAAAGCTGGTAATTTCCAGTGTATGGATATTTCCCATTTAGTTTTCCATCCTTCCATCGGTGGACCCTGGATTGCTTCCATGTTTTAGCTGTTGTGAATTTAGCTATCCTACCTCTGGCTGTTGTAAATAATAAAGCTGTGATCATTGGTGTACAGGTATGTTTGAGTCTCCACTTCCAATTCCATCAGTCATATACCTGGGGACTCAATAAAACTCCTCTCTGCTATGGCACAATCACGGCCACAGAAAGGAAACATGAAATCTGGTGTGCATGTGAAGGCAGTGGCTGATTCTGTCATTTGCCACCCATGACAACTCCTCAGAAAATAATCACAAGACTGCTGGCTCAGGGGAGGGCGAAATTAGGCTCCTCAAGCAAGGATGTTTTCCTCCTGAAGTTGGAAATTGTGATTGGATTCAAAGCTATTTAAGAGCGTATGTCCTGGGACTGCATAATTTAAAAAATTATAGAATTGAGGCACCTGGGTGGCTCAGTGGTTGAGCATCTGCCTTTTGCTCAGGTTGTGATCCCAGGGTCCTGGGATTTAGTCTTTCATTGGGCTCCTGCAGGGAGCCTGCTTCTCCTTCTGCCTGTGTCTCTGCCTCTCTCTCTGTGTCTCTCATGAATAACTAAATAAAATCTTTTAAAAAATTATAGAATTGATGTGCAATAGAACATCATATCCTGGAATCTGGGTTTTATAGTCACTTCTACACACACACAAAAAAAGCAGAATATAATAATAAATGAATGCAGAGCCATGAATGTATGTCCAAGTGCTCAGTGTCACACTAGAAAGCAAGCCTTCATAATCCACCTGTAACTCATCTTTCAAATTAAATTTGGTAAGTAGGTTTATGATGATATTTTTCCTGAGGAAATGTGATTACTTTAAAATATTTAATGTATTTTTGAGGTGCAAAGACTGACATACAGATATTAAATAGATCAATGTTAACTAGCACAAAGATTGATAGCCATGGATCTTGTCCAACCCTCTCATTTTACAGATTAAAAAATTTGAACCCAGAGAAGTCAAGAAAATTATCCGAGTGGATGTAATTTCCAATTCTCATTCTTTACATTAATATCATGATGCCTTGTTTATTATCCTAACATTATCTCAATCTTGTTTCAAAGAGAGCCTTTTCCCTTACATTTCAGGACCGGGAGGACATTCAGCAGAACACACCCAGGATTGGGCCAAGCGGCAGCCTGTTGCCCTCCTTCATGCCATCCTGGTCCCCTTTACAGGACCTCCCGCAGGGACCTGGGGCCCAGGACTGCCAGGCCCTGGCGGGGGGCCACTCCTGACCTGACCGTCCCCTGCTCCCACGGCCTTAGCTGCTGATCTGGAAGTGAGCGATGACACATCAATGTTTCTTCTTCTGCCCAGGTAACAACATGGACATTTTTAAAGCTTCTTATTGGAGAAAAATTTAAACATATGTAAAAGTAGGGAGCCAAATATCATAAACCCTCTTGGATCAATCACTCAGTTTCAACAGTACCAACTCATAACTGATCGTGTTTCCTCTCTGGCCACCTGTCCTCTTCCCAGCCCCAGATCATTTTGAGACTAACCCCAAATACTGCACCATTTCCTCCATATATACCTCAGGCTGTATTCCTGAAAAGATAAGGAGTGCTCTTTTTCTAGACTATAACCACAGTTCTATTATCACACCTAAAGAAATGAAAAATAATTACTTAATCTATCCAATATCCAGGCAGTGTTTGGATTCCCTGAGGGCCTCATAATTTTTTACTTTGTTTCGAGTCAGGATTCAAATGATGTTCACAGGTGGCAATTTGTGGAGATGTCTCTAAAATATAATATAATCTCTAAATTCCACCTCTATTTCTTTTTTTTTTTTTTTCAACAATTCATTTCTGAAGACACCAGGTCCCTGGTGCCTGTCATACAAAATTCATCCCTGTGGTGGGGATGAAACCAGTGAGATCCGTGGGCCTGGGCAGCGTCAGGAGGCTGGTCATGCTGGTTGTCCTGTTGCCTCTCAGCAGTCTCACCAACATGCTGGTGCCTCTTGTCACCATCATCACTCAACCTCTATGAGTGTGTGCTGGACAAAGAGATTCCAGTTCATGGATTCCAGTCCATTCCCTCTTTCTTTACTAATGACAAACTTCTATTAAGAAAAATTTCCCCTCATTGATTTGGTAACCTGAGACAATAAAAAAGGCAAAGAGGGATAAATGCTTGATTGGCTCTCTACCTTTGTCCACCAGCTTTGAAAATAAAGCATTGGCTCCTGAGCATTCTCCAAAGGACCAGCAGTGTCATAAAGAATTCGGCGGGCCTTTGTCCCTGTCCCCTGGACATGTGTTCTGAACCGTGGAGGTTGCACCTGCTGGGCAAGTCCCCATTCTTTTTTTTTTTTTTAACTTTTTTTTAAAATTTTTATTTATTTATGATAGTCACAGAGAGAGAGAGAGAGGCGCAGAGACACAGGCAGAGGGAGAAGCAGGCTCCATGCACCGGGAGCCCGATGTGGGACTCGATCCCGGGTCTCCAGGATCGTGCCCTGGGCCAAAGGCAGGCGCCAAACCGCTGCGCCACCCAGGGATCCCAAGTCCCCATTCTCCATGTGGATGACACATGACGGTTTATATGAATGTGGTTGGGGTGTGTGTGTGGGGAAGGCCCCAGACAAGATCCACTACCTCCTCCGGGGCAGGAGATGCCAGAGAGCCAGAGATGTAAGAACTGGCAAGGCTCTCTGAGTATATAGTCACGCTCAGATGCTGGGAGGGCCATGCATCCCTAAGAACAAGGCAACAGCATTTGGGCTGTGCCTCATCCTTTGCCTGGTTCTGATTTGCAGCATTTTTAATGAAACTATAACCCTAAGGATCACTCTTTCCTGAGTTCTGCCAGTGTTTCTAGACTTTTTTTTTTTAAGATGTTATTTATTTATTCATGAGAGACACACACAGAGAGAGAGGCAGACACAGGCAGAGGGAGAAGCAGGCTCCATGCAGATAGCCCGGGACTCCAGGATCACACCCTGGCTGAAGGCAGGCGCTAAACCACTGAGCCACCCAGGGATCCCTTTTTCTAGACTTTCTATGTAGGCTGAATTAATGAACCTGAGGGTGGTCCAGAATTTGTAGCCAGCTGGTCAGAAGTGAGAGTAGCCCTGGAGACCCCAAACTTCTGACTGGTGTGTGAAGCCAGAGCAGTCCTGTGGAGGGTAGTTGGGCCAACTGGGTAACAGCAAAGGTTTTATAAAGCATCAGTGAAAATACATTTGATGTGGTTTAACCCACAGTAATCATTCTTTTTCCAGATGCTCAGAGTGCCCAGCCTCCACGCCCACCTGGCATCAACCGTGCCACCCGTGACAGCTTTCTTGATGACAAGATATTCCAGGCTTGACTCAGATGATCCCTGCCCCATTTACAAAAGAGCCCACCTTAATGCATTCTGCTAGAAATGGACCGCAGACCTCATTGTAAGGGGGAATTTCTCTTTCATTCTTTGAAGTATTTCATATGCAAGTACGGAGGCCATAGCAAATAGCTGTCTATACATCACCCACATTTAAGAAATATTTCCGACATTGAGGAGGGCACGTGATGTCAGGAGCACTGGGTGTTATATAAACCTGATAAATCACTGACCTCTACCTCTGAAACCAATAATACATTATATGTGAATTAACTGAATTTAAATAAAATAAAATAAATATTTCCTGCACTTGCTTTACACCCTTTTCCCTCAAAATAAATAAATAAATAAACTGTCAGATATTGGGGAAATACTCCTGCGTGTCCCTCCTCTCCCTGTGGCCCCAAGGGCACCATTCTATCTTCCATGTGCGTTCCCCAGCATTCTGTCTCCCAAGTGTACCATGTGGCTTGCAGTTCTCGTGTTTTTTACTATTTTTTATTGTTTTCAAAGGAGTATGCGAACATGGTTTTCAAAATCAAAGAGTACTGCAAAGCTTTTAACAAAAGCAAGAGTCCCTTACAACTTAATTGCAGAAAAACAACCAGATTTAAACACGGGCAAGGGAACCAAACAGGTATATCTCTGAAGGAGACAGATGAATAGCCCACAGTTATACAAGAAGTTGCTCGACATGGCTCACAAATCAGGGAAATGCGAATCAAAACCACAGTAACCGGCACTGAGGTGGGCACTTGATGGGATGAGCACTGGGTGTTATTCTATATGTTGGCAAATTGAACTCCAATAAAAAATAAATAAATAAAAAAACACAATGAGATAGCCCCTCCCATTGCGAGGACGCTATTATAAAAAAATAAAATAAAAAATAAAAGACAACAGGTGTTGGTGGGGATGTGGAGAAGAGGGACCCCCTTGGGCGCTGCTGGCAGGAATGCACGCTGATGCGGCCACTGTGGAAGACAGAACTACCATATGACACAGCGGTCCCACCTCTAGGAGTAATATCAGGATCCCCTAGAGGTGTCTGCACCCCGTGTTCACTGCGGCATTACTCACAGTAGTCAGGGTGTGGAAACAGCCCTAGCTCCTTCAGTGGATGAACCGATAAAGAAAATGTGACGTGCATATCTCACCAAGTATATTCAGCCTTTTATTTTAATTTATCTATTTTTAGAGGTTTTATTTATTCGAGAGAGAGAGAGAGCATGAGCAAGGAGGGGGGCTAGGGAGAGGAACAAGCAGACTCCCCACTGAGCAGGGAGCCCGACCTGGGGCTCAAACCCAGAACCCGATATCATGATCTGAGCTGAAGGCCGATGTTTCACCGACTGGAGCCCTCCCAGGAGCCCCTCTATTCGGCCTTTTCAAAAAAAGAAGGAAATCCTGCTATTGGTGACTACGTGGCTGAACCTGAAGGACATTATCTTCAGCGAAATAAGCCAGTCACTGAAAGACAAATACTGCTAATGCCCTATATGTGAAGAATTCAAACTATTGAAACCCATATAAGCATACAACGATGTTATAAGCATTTCTTTAAAATGGTTGAAAATGCTTCTAAAATGTGATTGTCGACGGTTGTGGGCGTGAGCATCATCATTATTGACATTTCCTTGAGAAACTGCCAAATGTTACAGTCTTATGTAACATTATGTCTTATGTGGACAGTGTCTTCAGTCTCTTTACAGAAGCACTGACTTCAGTAAAGTCTCCTTACACTGAACAATACCAAACAAACAAAACATCTCATAGAAGGAGAGAGTGGAACGGTGGTGGCCAAGGGCTGGAGAAAGGGGGACATTGGGAGTAATTAATACAAAGTTCCAGTTACAGGACATGGATGTCTTACAGAGCGACCACAGAGCGTAATGCTAGAGTGAACAATTCTCTATTCCACACTTTAAAGTTTGCTAACAGGATAGATCTTTTAAGTGCTCTTGTCACCAAAAAAACATAATAATTATTATTATAAGAGGGTGGGAGAAAACTTTTCATGTGATGGATAGACTTCTGGCATAGATCACAGTGATGGTTTCATGGGTGTATACTCATCTCCAAACTCATCAAGTTATATGCATTAAATACGTACAGCTTTTTGTAGACATAAAAAAATTTTGATGAGGTCTCAACTTACCTTATCCACAATCCTCAGGGGTGGCCACTTTTAATTCTTTTAGTCATTTATTCTGGCTATTTCCCTCCTCATTTCTATATAAAATGCATTATCAGCTAGCCCCTGATATGTCCGTCTTCAACACTTTGGCTACATTAGATGACGTGGGGTTAAAGATGAGGATTGCAGCTCTCTGTGCCCCTTCCCCTTCCCCATCTCCCCAGGACAGATACATCACAATTTTTATTTATTTGAGAAAGAGAGTCAGCACAAGCAGGGAGAGCAGAGGGAGAGGGAGAAGCAGAGTCCCTGCTGAGCAGGAAACCCAACTCAGGACTCGATCCCAGGACTTGACCCTGAGCAGAAGACAGATGCTTCCCCAGCTGAGTCCCCCAGGCACCTCAGATATATTACAATTTTATAGTATATCCACATTTAGTGTTTTCATCATTATGACTCTGTGTAAATACTTTTCATTGCTGACCCAAGTTCTGTGCTAGTGCTACCCAACGGAACTTTCTGTGATGACATAAATGTTCTGTATCTGAGCTAATACAGAAGGCACTAAATGCATGTGGCTACGAGCTTTTGTGACCAACGCAGCTGAGGAACCGAATTGTGTTTAATCTAGTTAATTCTAATTTAAATTGCCACTTGTGTCTCATGGCTCCCATACTAGACACCACAATAAATCTATACTACGACGGTATTTCCTTTCTTATATAACCTTTTCCCAAAAGTTAATATCTAATTTTTGAGGTGCCTGGCTGGCTTAGTTGGTAGAGCATTTGACTCTTGATCTCAGAGTCATGAGTTCAAGCCCCATGTTGGATATAGAGCTTACTTTAAAAAAACCTAATTTTTAAAGTATTTTATTTATTTTATTTGGGAGAGAGTGTGAATGAGCAAGAGGGAAGGGCAGTGAGAGGAGAGAGAGTCCTAAGTAGACTCTGTGTGGAGCTCAAAGCCCCAAGCAGGGCTCGATCCACACCCGTGATCCTGAGACCATGACCTGAGCTGAAACCAAGAGTTGGACACTTAACCAACTGAGCCACACAGGTGTCCCAATAACTGTCTAATTTTTTATGTATTTCTTTATCTTTCAAATATCCATGTCTTCACCTCCAGCAGCCCTATAAAATGTCTCCCAATGTTTCCAATAATCTTTTTATACAGTCACATCCATTAGCTACCCATGTCATTCACATCTACTGGTCACATCTGTCATATGTGCCAGTCACATCTATCACACCTGTCAGCCACACGTGTCAGCCATACCTGTTGGCCACACGTGTCAGTCACACCTGTCAGCCACACCTGTCAGTTATACCTGTCAGCCACACCTTCAGTCACACATGCAGTCACACCTGTCAGCTACATCTGTCTCTGGGAGGACACAGCTGTTTCTCTGGCAATGTGATCTCCTAGGGCCTGGTTCAACCATTGGGTGGAACACATCTGTCAATAGCTTGGTGGAGAAGAATGTAAGACAGGTCGATCTTGTGAGATCTTCAGTGTCTCTGAATGTCTTTTTCTATCCTCACATGTAAGTAAGTAATAGTTTGGTTGGATGTAGAGCACTAGATTCACTGTCTCATCATTTACCTTGGTGATTTTGAGGATTTGATGAGGCTCTGACTTCCAATCCTTTGCACACAACTTTGTTCCTCCAACCACAGAAATGTGCAGGATCGTCACCCTAATATCCTGAAACTTAACAACCAGGTAGGTGTTTTTACATTCAATATTTCTGGGGTATCAAATGGGTGCCACCAACCTCTCGTGTCTGCCTTGTGTCCCCGTTTGATAAAGTGTCTTGAAACTTGCCCTGCGCCCAGCTCTTGTCTAGTAGTGCCAGGAGAAGCCCAAACCAGGTGCTGGCCCTCGGGAGCTCTCCAGGCTGAGGACACATGAAGAATGACCCGGGTTTGGAGGGAAGTAAGATGGATGGTGTGACGCTGACAGGGGGCAGGGTAGAGGACAATGCCTGACCAAAGGTCAGGAAAGCCTTTTTGCGGAGGTGACTAAGTGACACCTCACTGTTAGGAAGCAGTGGGGAGGGAATGTGGAAGAAGAGGATCCGGGACCCAGGGAATAGCTCAGAGGGATGCCCTGAGGCCAAAGCAGTTGTGGCCCCTGGTGACCCAAAGGAGCGTGGTGGGGCCAGTGCCCAGCATGGAGAGAATGTTCTGGGGGACAGATGGGGGCATCCCTGGAAGGCTGTGATTAAGACTGTAAACTGGATTCTGCCTCCAAAAAGAGTGCCCCAGAGGGCCCCTCTGATCCCCAACAGGAGGCTGCTAAGCAGCGTAGGGACAAGTTTTGGTTTACTATCAATGAAGATTGATAAGCTAAGAAGAAGGTTTTTCTGTTTTTTTTTTTTTTTTTTTTTAAAGATTTTATTTATTTATTCATAGACACAGAGAGAGAGAGAGGCAGAGACACAGGCAGAGGGAGAAGCAGGCTCCACGCAGGGAGCCCGATGTGGGACTCGATCCTGGGTCTCCAGGATCACACCCCAGGCTGCAGGCAGTGCCAAACCGCTGCGCCACCGGGGCTGCCCGAAGGTTTTTCTGTTTTTAAAGAAAACACCCAACGTGGAGCTCAACTTGCAACCCTGAGGTCAAGAGTTGCACACTCTACCAACTCAGCCAGCTAGGCTCCTCAGGGCAAGTTTTTAAGTTATGGGTTGAAAAAGGAATTTTGGACTCTCAACCCGCCTTAAAAAGGAAGGAAATCTGGGGTGCCTGGGTGCCTCAGTTGGTTAAGCATCTGACTCTTGGTTTCAGCTCAGGTCATGATCTCAAGGCTGTGAGTTCAAGGCTCATGTTGGGCTCCACACTGGGCAGGGAGCCTAGTTAAGAAAAATAAATAAGTAAATAAATAAATAGTCAAGGAATTTGAAGGGAGTTTTGAGAGTAATACATGGACCTCACCTCACCTACCTCCTGTCTCCATTATTATCTGTTATCAAAGTTGCCCCTTCCCCCCTTTCCTAGGCCTGACTCAGAATTCTTAGGATCAGTGAGGGGCAAACTCTCCCTGGGAATTCCCCTCGCCCCCCCACCCACCCGTTACTCCTTCTCCTTCCTCCTGTTTATCCCCTTGCGGTGTCTGCTCCATCTGAGCCCAGGATTGGCCGGGGGCAAGGCCAGCAGCATTGGGAGCCAAAGGGCTTATCCCTCCTTAACCATTTTAGATCCTGCCAGGGAGGAAGAGCATCTCACAGGGAGAATGGGGACACGAGGGAGCCTCCCCACAACTGCTTTCAAGAGGTCTTCCAAAACCCCATCAGGGATGGGGGTGGAGGGCCGCCCGCAGGTACCTAGCAACAATAACCCCGTGGGACAACATCAAGCTGGAATACCTCTCCACAGCAAAGGAAACCAGCAACAGAGCAGAATCCAGCCTACAGATTTGGAAGAAATATTGGCAAATCATATACCTGATAAGGGTCAGTATCCAAAATATATAAGGAGCAAAAAACAAATGACCCAATGAAAGAGTGGACCAAGGATCTGAATAGGCACACAGGTGCTTGATGTCACTCATCAGTATGGAAATGCAAACCAAAACCACAATGAGATGTCACCTCACACCTGTTAAGATGGCAATTATCAAAAAGACAAGAAGTGACAAATGTTGGCGAGCCTATTGAAAAAAGGGGACCCTTGTGCGCTGGTGCTGAGAATGTAAATTAGCACAGCCATTATGGAAAACAGTATGCTGGTTCCTCAAAAAATTAAAAATAGACCTACGCTATGATCCAGTAATTCCACTTTTGGGTATACACCATCACCAAAGGATTTGAAATCAGAATTTCGAAGAGATCTGCGCCCCATGTTCATTGTGACATTATTCATAACAGCCAAGTTGGGGGAACAGCCCAAGTGTCCTTCCATGGATGAATGGGTAGAAAAGATGTGGCCTATATGCCCAATGGAATATCATTTAGTCTCAAAAAAAGTAGGGAACTCTGCCATTTGCGACAAAGACCGCATGACCTCACTTGTAGGTAGAATCTAATGCAGTGAGAGCTACAGACACAGCACAGGTGGCACTTGCTGGGGGGCTGGGCTGGGCTTGGGGTGGGGGCCAGCAAATGGAATGGTGCTGGTTGCCGAACGCAGTTGCAGCTCCGCAGGATGAGTAAGTCCTAGAGGCCTGATAAGCTGCAATGTGATTTTAGTTAACAATACTATACCGTATGCTTGAAATTTCCAAAGTGGACAGATCTTAAAAATTAAAGGTTCTACTTCCTCGACACACATGGTAATTGCATGAGGTGATGAATATGTACATAGGCTTGGGTATGGGCTCTTTTCCACAACCTTGACCTTGATGCTGATCACAACCTCTGTGAGGACCTCAGCTCTGAGGCAACAACAGCCTGCCTGGCACCTCCATCTGGTGAGGCATCTGTAGGCTCCCCGAAATTAAGTCAGCCAATGTCTATGGCTCGCCTACCACAGATGAGGTGCTGAGATAAATGCTGGGGGATAGGAGCATGAATATGTTAAAGATAAGAGATGCGTATTTTACATGGATACTATTGACTTTTTTTTTTTAAGATTCCATAGGAATAAATGAATTTTGAAGGAAGAGGGGAACATTTTAACTCTCTGTTGTTGGAAATGCCTGAGTCTTCTTGAGCTACACAGTAGAGTCAGTGACCCCAAAAAGAAATTCATTTTCAGAAATTATTTTTATTTATTTTTTTTTATTTATTATTTTTTTTTAAAGATTTTATTTATTTATTCATGATAGTCACAGAGGGAGAGAGAGAGGCAGAGACACAGGCAGAGGGAGAAGCAGGCTCCATGCACCGGGAGCCCGATGTGGGATTCGATCCCGGGTCTCCAGGATCGCGCCCTGGGCCAAAGGCAGGCGCCAAACCGCTGCGCCACCCAGGGATCCCCAGAAATTATTTTTAAAAGCTGTGAGCCCTTCCAGGAGTCTCAAGGCATAAATCATGCCTTTCACGAAACCCATAAAATATACTCAGCCTGTGAGATGAAATGAAATCAAGAAAAACCTAATCTTCACAGTTACTAGTTCTGTTCCCGGGCCTGGACAGAAGGCCGCTGTCAGGATTCTCTGCTTCCAGACAAGCAATTCATAAACCAAAATAACAACTTCATGTAGCTGTTTGCTCTAGAAATTGCCATTCCTGACACATTTCCACACATCCCTGCTTTTTAGGACATTTCTTCTCCCTACACGGGTAATGCAATCTGATGCTGAAAAAACCTTCATCTCCTTTCCTGTCCACACACTGCTAGGAATTGTTCAGACCTGCCCTGTGACAGTTTGAACAGTATTTTGTGAGTGAAGCAGCTAGGATATGAGATTTCTTCACATACCTTATGAAGACTCACACAACCTGGTGCAAGCCGGGTGCTGTTCTCCGGTCCACGCGCACCACGTTCTACGGCCAATCCATCAGGTGCATGACAACCGCCCTGTACCATAGCCACACATCTGCTATACCTGACACAACGCCACACCTGAGTTTGTGAAGTCCCAGGGCCTTCCGAAGAATTAAGTCTTAAAACAATAAGTTGAAAAACCGCTCAAGATTAACATAACTTTTAACTCTTTTTGATTTAAAAGAAAGTACGAATAGCACAGTATGTGGTTGAGTGAAGATACTGAATGTATCGTGAGGGTGTGTGAAAATGAAAACTGGAAGCATGAAACCTCAAAATCCAAGAGCAGAGAATGTCCTATCTATGTTACCAAATGTGTCAATTATTTTGAATAAGTGATCAGGTTATTAGGTATTAGGTAATCTCAGACTGTGGCTTCAGAGAGTCTTAGGGTAAAGATTGAATACACCATCCGTGCCAGTTAGGGGCTTCCCTTGAGCACCGGCTGGTGGCCAGGTTGGGGGAGAGACGCAGGAAAGAGGCAACAGGGTGGGGGGTGGCCTTCCAGGTCCTCACTGCGTGGACAGATGTGCTGTGTGCAGGTGTGCAGGGCCCCGCTGAGCGGCGAGGCTGTCACTTCCCGGGGTGCTGGGTAAGGCCTCTTGACTCTATTGAGCTTTGCTCTTACGGAGCAGGGAAGGCTTGAGTTTTCATTTTTAGGAGATGGGAATATAAGTGTTGTATCAGTTCCCATGCAGCCATCACAAGTGACCGTGGATCTAGTTGCCTAAAACACACACACCCATCATGTGACGGTTCTGAGGCTCGGAGGTCCTGCACACTCCCACTCGCCAGCAGGGCTGGCTCCTTCTGGAGGCCTGGGGGAGAATCTTGCCTTTTCTGTCCCCTGGCTCACAGCCTCCTGGCCACCACACTGCTCTTGCTTCTCTTGTGCTCACGTCTCCTCCTCTGACCCTGACTTCCCGCATCCCTTTTATAAGGACTCCTGGGTTGCCGTGGGCCCCACTAGACAGTTCAGAAAATCTCCCCAGGTCAGCATCCCTAAATAATCACATCCACATTCATCCGCTTCACCCTCTAGGGTGGGACAGTCACAGGTTCTGGGACTACCACGCGATCCTCTTTACGGGGCATTACTCTGCCTACTAGAAGTATATTTTTTATTTAAGATATGTGGGAGAGCTTCACATTGAAGGAGAGAGCTTTTTTGAGGGCTCCTGGGGAGACAATTCAGGATTTTCAGCAGAAACTGGTGAGACTGCTTCTGGAGAAATCAGGAGGGGAGGCTGCACCTGGCTGAGGGACAGAGAAGGATTCCAGCCACACTCCGTCCGTGGAGGCTGTCCCAGGCGCATGAGGAGGGCACCGGCCATGCACTATGATGGAGGGAAACCCCGTCCTGAGAGGCTTACTGGTTGGTTCAAGGACATGCAGTGCGTTGAGAGCTACAAACTGAGGACCCCCGGCCAGCCTGACAGAGGAGACCAGGGAGGACTGCCCTGGGGACACTGGAGGTGAGGGGACAGCCAGAAAGGGGCAGCGGGAGCATCAGGGAACAACACAGTCCTCGGGGGCTGGTCATCCACCTGCTGGACCTCTTGTCCACCATCCCCCCACCTCTACAGCAGGGGACCCCACCCGCTCAGTGGGGTCAGGGCATCCCACGGGGGCTGGACTCAACACAGGGCCTGTCGGCTTCTGACAAGCCTCTCCCCTTTCCAGGACTCTCCTCAGGACATCACCCTCGCAGTGCCTCGGCCGGGAGCCCAGGGCCTAGCTTCTCCCCGCAGCCTCCACTTTGTGTGGCCTCCCCTCTGCAGCCTCCACCTGCAGCCTTCCCAGGCAGATGGCCTGTCTCCCCACTCAAGGCCTCCACCACGGGGGCCCCTCCTGTGTTCCCTGCCACCGCCCTGGCCACCACCCACTGGGGGCCCTGGCCCTGGTCCCGAAGGCAGACCCAGCCTCCCCCCGGCGCCTCCCACCGGAGGGCCAGCAGCGCCCACCCGGAGCCACCTCTTCTCCCTCGCTCCCTGCTGTCTCGGGCCAAGCGGCAGGCTGGCCACCCCTCGGCCCCCCGCCCCACCGTCATCCTCCAGACGGGCCCGCCTGGGCTGCTGGGAGGCCGGTTCCTCTGTCTCCCCCTCTAGCCTCTGTGGGCTGAAGTCTAAATGGATGCATCAAAATGGCCGCCACCCGAATAGTCAGAAAAAATGCCAAGTGCCATTAAAAATCTCTTATTTTAAAATAAATTTCCAGCATGCAGGCAAGAGAAAACCATGCTTCTTTTCCTGCGAGCTCTGGGACAGCTGGATGCCACTGCGTCTTCCCCAGTCATTTCTGGTCCAGGTTCTCGAGAACATATTTCATGATCAGTTCCTAAAATGTCTGGAGCAAAATGATCTAATGACCCTTTATCAGTGTGATTTTGGGCACCCTCCTGCTGCCCTCCCTATGTGAGATAAATCAAGATCCTTAATTAGCAAAGCCTGTGTGATTGCCAAAACCATGAATTAGTTTGTGCGCTACCTGCAGGATCACAAAAGTACAGTAGTTACAATTAATGGATTTAATTTTAAATGCAAAGGCCTATGTATCAAAGTGCTAAAGGAGTCCATTTTGGCATTCTTATTACTCTTTAATTATAATTGATGTACCTGGGAAGGATGTCAGTGGCATCCATTTTTACACAGGTGTTAGGATCCCCTTAACAGCTCCCCACTCTCCTAGAGCTCGTCCATGGTAGGCAACACGGTTTCGATGAAATTCAAATTTATTAGGGTTATTAAAAGTCATTAATTATTTGGCACCATCTAGATTTCCTTTGCTTCAGCCTTAATGAAAATTGACAGTTTTATATTTTTAGGTGTGAATGCGGGGGTTGGGTTTTGAGTGCATCGGCCTCCCCCATCACTCTCCGATTGCTACCCGACCTCCGCTCCCTCGTCCCTCGCACATCCCATGCTGATTTGTGGCCCTTTCCCTGTCAAACAAGTGGGCGATTTGTCTCCCCCGTGCTGGTCTCCATGGGCCCTGTGGACACCCCCCACCAAAACCCAAGGACGAAGTCTCAGGACAGGAGTGGGCCGCAAGGGCAGGAGCTGAGCACAGCGAGAGGAGCAGAAGCTGGAGCAGCACAGCCATGCCCTGCAGTGTGATCACTGCCTCTCCACCTGACCTCTGTCCCCCTGCCTTGGGGTAGGGATGTGGGTGCTAAGCATCTGAGTGGGCATGGAAAAACCGAAGCCATGTGTGGGGTCACTCCTACAAGCGGAAGCTGGGCGAGCCGTCCGTCCTCTGCTCCCAGGGCAAGTTGGCAAATGAGGGTATAAATAGTGTCAGGGGCACCCCGACTGTAGAAGCCCATTGTCCGGCGCTCATGAGCCATCCCGGGAGACCAGAGGTCTGTGCTAACACCTCCGAGCGTCCCCCCCAAAACCAGCATGGTGCTCTGGTTGGTGAAGCATGAAATCAATGCTGCTGGCTGCACGGGAGGACACGTCTATGTCACAGGCGAACACAGGCTATGTGGGGGCCCCACTACTCATTGGCACCGACTCTCGCTCTGTGCACACTATGCTCCCTACACACTGTATACTGTTGTTCCAGGACATTCTTCAAGCTTGCATCATACAGATAGCAACTCCTTCAAGAACTGGGCATTCCCACCTTAGTCAGAAGTTGATTTGGGGATGGGGAAGGAAGCCGAATCAGGAAGAAGCCTGGCAAAGCTCTGTGCATGTTCATGCTCTTACTCAGAGGCTTTGAAGCCACCTGCTAAAGTGCAAGTTTAGTCAACACAGTTCATTGGCTTTAGTATTTCATTTGTGGTGTGTAGATGCCTGTGAGCATGCACAGAGCAAGGGGAAGAACACATTCAAAGAAAACAATCTTCCCCTCTGGTTGTCCATATAGAAAAAGGGAGATGAATTAAAGGAATGATTTGTATCATTTAGGCCAAATACTGTGACCAAAGAAAAAGAGTTTGAATCTGAATCCTCATGGCTGACTGGCCAGCCACATGGACTGAGCCCAGGGCCCAGCGAGGCCACCACGGTTTCTGTCTGCCCTCTCCTCCTCACGTCCCCGTCAACACGTCCCCAAGAGGCCTATGACACCCTTGGCTAGAAGGACAGGCCTGGAATTAAGGAAGCAGTCTCTCTAAGTTCTTACTTAAAATACATAATACTTCAGGCGCCTGGGTGGCTCAGTTGGTAAAGCATCCGCCTTCAGTTGAGGTCATGACCTCAGGGTCCTGGGATCAAGTTCTGCATCCAGGTCCCTGCTCAGAAAGGACCTTGCTTCTCCCTCTCCCCCTGCTGGTGCTCTCTCCCTTTCAAATAAATAAATAAAGTCTTTTATAAATAGTCCACTATACTTAGGAATGGGGTTAGAGGACTATATGGGCAGGAAGAGTTGTCAACCTCGGCACTGGGATCAGATCGTTCTGTGCTGCAGGGGGTGCCCCGTGGGGCTATAGGACATCTGGCAGCATCGGGTCCCTTGCAGGCTACCAGAGGCCCAAGGCTGGCTCTGGGGGTGCAGGGGCCAGGAGGCAGGGAGGGTGTCCTAGGCACCAGGAGCAGCCTCAAGTCCCCAGCCCCAGGCGGGGACACCAAGAGCCCCAACTGGAGCTTGGAGGATTCTTTTTTTTTTTTTTTTTCCTTTTGAGGATTCTTGAGCAGAAGCATTAGGACACCGATTGGGGTGGGGTCTTCGGGAACCAAGGGTCAGCAAGGGACGGACTCCCAACTGTAAGCAGCCCAGTCTCACGGGAAAGGCAAACGCAGAACCATGGACCTGGTGGTACGCACGTGTTGAGGGCCTCAAGCCTGGAGCAGAAAACCCAGCTGTGCCCCACGGCCCGGGGTCCCGGAGTCCTCCTGCTGCATCACCCGGACACCACCCAGGCCATCTTGCCCTCCCGGGGTTTTCTGGCCGGATCACTCGGTGAGCATGCGATCCTCAGCCCCGCCCTCAGCCTGTGTTGCCAAGGTGTTTATACTGTACTTCTGACCCGAGGGCCGCGAGTTCCAAGCCCTCTCGTGCTCGTGCCCCATGAGGACAGCAGGTCGGTGCCAGCAGGTGGTGAAGGCCCCGACCAGACCCGCCCTCACCACCGTCCTGGGGGCTGCGGGTCCCCTCCCAGTCGCTGGGTCAGGAGACCATGCAAACTGCCGCTGCTCCCTGGGCAGGACCCAGGTCCTGGGCTGAGATCCAGCGGAGTGGCCATGGGCGTCTGTCACTTGTCACCTGAGCGGTGGCTGAGGACCCTGCTGGGTGAGGACTGGGCCCGGCCCTCCTCTCACAGCGGCAGGAAAGCCCCCCACCAAAGCCCCCCAAGCAGCAGAGGGCGCACATGGTGCCAGCTCACAAGGGAGCCCAAGGCAACCAGCTCAAGGGCCCGGAAATTAGCATTCCTCGCTCAAAAGCTCCCGAGTCCACCTCAGGAACGGAGGCCCGCTCTGTGCCTGTCATCACCTTCCCGGAGGAGAGCTCCTCACACTAGTGTTTGGGGTGTGCTCCCAGTGAGAGGAAAACCACGTTGCTCATTCGTAGGGAAAAACCAAGCTGAAAATGTTCCAGAATGTTCTAGGACATTCTTCAAGCACACATCATACTGGACCACAGAAGAGCATCTCCAGGGAGGCAAATGCACAGGAGGGTATTTAGTCCAGACAGGATCCAGACACCTCCTGTCCCAAGGGTCCTGGACACAAACCAGCACCCAGCACCTGGGAGTGACAGAGAGAAAGAGCCCTGCGTTTTCCCTTGGTCTCCAGACCCAGGCAGTAGTCAGTCCTAGTCAGTAAAACGGGCCCACACGATGCAGAATATCAAGTCAGGTCTCCGCTAAGCTCTCTGATAAATTATGAAAATCCAGAATGTTTCCCTTCTCTGTGGCTATTGCCCTCTGTTCTCCAACCAAATAGACACCATGGCTGGAAATCTGAAGAAGGAAGCAAAAGGTTAGAAAAACTTGTAATACTATTTCTTTACTTATTCTCAAGTATTTTTTTTTAAGTTATAGCAGCTTAGGAGATGCAAGAAGAAAATTCAAATCTAAATTTAAATTAACCACTAGTTCTAGAATTTTCTATGGGCAACAGTAGGCCAAACCCAGGCCATGAATGGGTTTTCTTTGACCTGCACAGTGCTTATCACTCCATTTTTTATTTTAAAAATGTTTGAGGGCAGCCTGGGTGGCTCAGTGGTTTAGCGCCGCCTTCAGCCCAGGATGTGATCCTGGAGACTTGGGATCAAGTCCCACGTTGGGCTCCCTGCATGGAGCCTGCTTCTCCCTCCGCCTGTGTCTCTGCCTCCTTTCTCTCTGTGTCTCTCATGAATAAATAAAATCCTTTTAAAAAAATGTTTGAATTGGGGCAGCTGGGGGGGCTCAGTTGGTGAAGCGTCTGCCCTTTGGCTCAGGTCATGATCTTGGGGTCCTGGGGTCAAGCCCCACATCGGGCTCCCTGCTCAGTAGGGAGTCTGCTTCTCCCTCTCTGCCTTCCCCCTGCTCATTCTCTCTCTCTCTCTCAAATAATAAAATCTTTAAAAAGAATTTTTTTTAGATCTACAGAAAACTAAACACATGGTACAAAAGCATTCACATATCCTACACCTAAATTCACCAAATGTTAACATCTTGTCACATTTACATTCTTGCTCTATGTGCATGTGTATGCATGCAGTACATGTCTGTGGATGTGAACGTGGGTGTGTATACACACGTGTCCATGTAGTTGTGGGCGTATTGTTTGGGTGGGCGAGGGTGTACACATTTTTTGCTGAACCATTTGAATGTAAACTACAAACAGCATGACTTTCACATCTAATACGTCAGCACACATCTCCTGAAGTGATGGGACAAGCACCATGTCACCATCACCCTGAAGACAACAGACCACCCCACAGATCACATGCTATGCCGTCCATCCTCAGATTTCCCCGCTTGTCCCCTAAATGCCATTTAAAGAGGGAGTTTTTAAAGTCATGATTCCCTGCAGGTCCCTACACAGCATTTGGATTTTACTCTGCTGGTCTCTTTTACACGAGGGATTATTTTCCACAGCATCAAATTGCCAGCTGAGGCCAGGCGGGGTCTCCCCGACTCTGTCTGGTGACCCCTCTCTGTAGTGTCCTGCTTGTTTCCTCCTAATTTTATGCAAGCTAGCATCTCTGGGAATAAGATGACACAGGTTATGTTTATGCAGAAGAGGTTTTTTTTTGGCAAAACGCACTAGCATAGGACATACACACTCCCGTCTCCATGACGCCCACCCCAAGTCCTATAGTTCCTCTGCCTCTGCCAGCCTGGCCTCCTTGCCTGGGTCACAAGGGGCTGCGTTCAAGGCCACCGTGGCCCGGCTGGTGGTCAATCTCCCTGTGTGTGGCCTGGCCTAGTCCCTTGTGGGGTCCCAGGAGGACCTGAGAAACCAGGGTCAGGAGGCCCCTAGGCCTGATGGTTGTACAGTGGGGGGTTCCCAGAAAAGCCATGAATCTCACTGAAACTCCTAGAAACATCAAACAAGTGAAATCCCACCTTATGTATACACAACGCTACCTTCCTAAACCTTTTCCACATGGGAAAGCCCTCAGGGAGGCCAGAGTGGCTTCCCAAAGGCAGAATGATGGTAGCCAGGTCCAGGTGGTGAGAGCCCAGCTGTGTAGACATGTTCACATAACAACGTGACCACTCCTCAGCTGATTGTCCGTGGTCCCTCAGAGGAGCCCATGCTCCAGTCCCAGGACAGTCCACGGACTGTCAACCAGGAGAGGCTGACAGCAGCGGTGGGGGGGGGGGGCACGTGGGGGCTCCCAGGGCATCAGGGGCAGCTCTGGGGTTCCTTCAGGAGGACCTGTTAATTATCAAGCAGCCCCAGAAGGTGGCAGGTCCACACGCGAGCTATCTGTTGTGCATTCACAGAAGAGGGAGCAGTGGAATGGGAAGGACAAAGGAGGCTGAGAGTGGAGCCCTGAGGCCCAGGACCAGGTGACCTACCTCAAATCTCACCCCTGGTTTAGAAAGAAAATTCAAAGGAGCTACTCCCAAAGCTTTCCAGCTTGCAAAAACGTTACCCTTTATGAGCCATGTGGGGTCAGGGTGAATGCATTTATTCCTCCGGTCAAGGAGAGAATGGGGTTTGTGGATGTGAGACCAGAAACCCCAGGAAGCCAGATCTGAGAACAGTGAAGAACACAGTTACTACATATTCCGTGTTTGGCCTCAACAGTGAAAGAAAGAAAAAAGGACACTTTCTCAGTGGCTTAGCTATAAATTTTGTGGTAAATAGGGCACCTATTACATTAATTCTAAGTGATATTAAAGTGATTAGGTTTGAAAAAAAACCAAAAAATCCAAAAACCCCACACCAAAGCCATCAACCAGGCTGTGCTCTTGGGCACAGCCGGCGCCCTGACCCACTTTTCATCCTTCCACCTTGACGTCGGCGCAAGGCTGGAGTGCTCTGGCTCAGCTGGCTTCCAGGCACTCCTGTGACTCTCAATTAGGTAGAAATTTTAGGAGCAACAAAAATTATGGGAGGAATGTAGCTCCATCAGTCATTTTCCCACAGAACAGTGGCAATTTGAAGAGTTTTAGCACTCTGAAGGTCAAGATTAAAAACCAAGTAATTTATTACCACTGATTTAGAGATTAACATTGTGCCAATTAATCAATTACTCAATGTGACGAATTGACAATTAATTGACATTTCAGCTCCAATCTGGCAAAGCTTTTTGATTTCCATCGTGAATAATATAAAATGTCTAAATTGAAAGGTTATGAGTGTTCCTTCCAAGATCAAAATAAAAGGAATAAAGGAGGATGCATAAGATTAACCATTCACGAAATATTAATACAGTGAATATATGTCATTGTCGTGCCAGCGAGCCATGTCACTGGTCGGTTGAGCCGAAGAGGATGAAACCAAGGACCTTTTCTCACGGGCAACTTGTGTTTGTCTTTTTTATTCTTTAGGCAAAAACAGGTGCTCATGAATTCACAAAAATTTCTCATCACCATGAGTGCTGGAGGCGACCTCTCCAGAGCATTCAGGCCTCAACAGCACTACACACATGGGACTTTCTATGGGGTTCACAGGGTCAGTTTGGAGCTCCTCCCCAAACAGCTCTTGGTGTTCACTGGAGATAGGACTGATCCAAGGTCAGGACGAGCTCATACTGACCCTCTGGGGCAGCTGGCTGGGGAGCGAGCTGCCTGAGAGCTCAGCTATGTCACAGCAAAGGACTGGGGTCCACAGGTCCCCTATGAACTTGAGGAGCCAACAGATGCTGGGAGTCTTAGCAGAGAAGCAGAGACATCCAGGAAAGTCATGTGAGAGGGAAGAGCAGGAGAGGCCTCGAAGTTTGGAAAAGATTATTGCTTTCTTCTTTGGCTACCGTCCTCCCTTCCTGTCCTGGTCACCCTGTTCCTGAGCTCACAAAAGACTGTGACCTCTCGGGCTCCTGACCTTACCTTGTGCTGGAACCTGTCCCCTCTGCATCTCAATCCTGCTTGTCCGCCTCCTTGGAGACCCACTTCTGCTCTTTACCAGAGAGAGCAGAGGCCCAGAACCCTGAAGAGAAAAGCCAGGGTGGGGGTGGGGGGTTGCAGCTGTGGCAGGAGTGCCACTCACCTCTGGGACAGCTTCTTCAGGAGTACAAGGAGAGGGTTGGAACTCAGAAGGCCTTGCCCCAGAACGCCGTCACACTGGAGGCACAACCCGAATGACATTCAGCTTCCAAGAATCAGAACTATCATTAGGCAAAGGGACCGGTAAGTCCACTGCAGGGAAAAATTAAGTTTTTGATAAAAATAGCTGAAAAGTAAAATGGCAAGAGACCACTGAAACGTGTGCTGCAGTGAATGGTGGCCTCCTCCCATCTGAGGGCACCTGTCCACACCCAGGGAGGCCACAGGCATCTGGCCAGCAGCCCATGTTCTCCTTCACGACGCTCCAGCGGCATAAGGCTCTCTCCTTTCCTTGGATTAGCTCAGAAAATTGAGCTCAGTTCTTCAACTGAGGGTTCAAGAAGGAAGGCAGACACAGGAGGTTTGCAGAATAAGCTCTCAGGGGGCACAGCTGGGTTCACCCGCGCCCACTGCCGCTCTCTGGCGTCTTTTTCACTTTCTCTAGTCGTCTGCTCTCAACTTGCTGTCTTTAGAGCAGTCAGCTTCCAGCCAGGGGGAGGTAGAAGGCTTGCGCCTCCGTCACACAACAGTCAAAACTGGAAGATGTGCCTGCAGTGGGGACACAAGAGGAGACGCTGGGGAGGGAGAGGGGCCCAGCCCGCGTCCTGGGCGGGGCCTCCAGAGGTCAGCTCTTGCCAGGTAAGCACAGGAACAAGGGTGACCAGCACAGGAGGAATGGAGGCCACGGGGACCAAGTTTATAGCAGGGGTGAGGCTGTGCCCGCCAGAGGACCCCTGGCCGGTCCCCAGTCCTGCCCAGGCTTCAAAGATGATGACTGCTCACCCGGCCCAGCTCTCTCCTTGTGACACCACATCAGCGAGGAAGGCAACCAGCTGCAAGAACAGAAAACCTCTCCCACAGTGGCTCCTACACCCAGGGACTTCGTCTCTGCCACGAGTCCCGAGGTAGGTGACCCACACCCGACCCACATCGATTCAAGATGCTGCCAGACCCTCAGGCTCTTCGGTGTCTCTGCTCTCTTCCTCGCATTGAGCGTGCTCATTTCCACACTCGGGCTTATTACCCGATGATTTCGGGGTGCAGGCTGCCTGTCCGGAGTACATCCGTCCCCTTGCCAGGCAGAAAGAAGGTAAGAGGAAGGAGGAAGGAAAGAGAGGAAGGAAAGAGAGGAAGGAGGGCTTCCTGAGTGAGGCTAGAGGAACTTTCCTAGAAATCGTGCCATCCGTCCTACATCTCGTTGGTCAGAACCGTCACGTGGTCTCATAGACTTTCCCAGGCATCCCCTCCGACTTTCTCCTCACATCTCATTGGTCAGAACCGTGTCACGTGGCCACCTGAACTTTCCCAACAATCACACCCATAACTCTCCTTGCTTCTCATTGGTCAACTGTCACGTGGTCTCATAGACTTTCCCAGGCATCCCCTCCGACTTTCTCCTCACATCTCATTGGTCAGAACCGTGTCACGTGGCCACCACAGCTGCCGAAAGAGTTCGTGGTTTTGTTGGGCACAGTTTCTCTCCTCCAAAACCCGCGCTCTTTTCAAAAGTTAGCAGCTGGGCCTTAGGTGTATCAGACAGGTATTAATGGGTCTGGGAAAGGCTCGGAGGGGGCGGGACAAGCCGGTGGAACAGAAGCACAGACACGGAGCACACAGTATGTCACCCCAGGTCGGCTGCTCCGGGTAAGACAGGTGTCGCTCGTGCCCACCCCAGACTGTGACCTGGAAATCCTAGGTCTCCAAGGGACGCTGCCTTCTAGACCACGTTGTTCTCTAAGCAAATTAGAGATGAAGGCCGATTGCATCATTTCTCTTAATTAGCAATCCAATCTCCTTCAGGGGCTGGGAGCCCAAAAGTGAAATCTGTCATCCCGAGTTCTCTTTCCGCTCCCTCTCCAAGCAGAAGGGGGAAGGTATGGATGTAATGTACCCACTGAGCATTTGCGTCAAAGCCCACCAGCGAAGACAGAGAGCCGAAGAGAGCATTAGCATTTAAGTAGCCTGTTAATGTCTAGAAACCTAAACAGGCACAGAACAGCAATAAAGGAGCTCTTCAAATGTTGCTGGAGAATGTCCATAAAGAGGATATAATGAAAAGGACTGCCCAAATGTGCAAGGATAATATAGTTAATGTATTACTTCTTTTATTATTTTATCATCTTTCATTAATTGCTGGCAGCATGCCTGCAGGAGTTGGTTCTATGGAAAGGGCTTTTAGGTAAATGTCTTAAGTGAAACGACCACTTAGAACCTGCGAACAAGGTTGAACCAAGGTTCACTTGACTTCAGTAAATCTTGTCTGAAGAGGGTACAGAGGAGGGAAGAAGGGGATTCATTGTGGGACAGCCTAGCAGTGCAAGTGCTTAGCTACCCCAGAGCTGCTTGGAACCGCTGCCTCAAGTTTTGAAGCACAAGGTGTGGGGGCTCCTCTACCATTTGCCACCACTGCCCTGCTGTGTGGCTCTCAAGAAGTGACTTCCAATTTCGATGTCCTCCTCTCTGCACCTGCTCAGCAGACTTTCCTGGCACCAGGCTAACTGCCTCCTCTTAGGGTCACTGTTAATTCCTGGGGAGGCCAGGAGGGGTATGGGACATAACCATAAGCCAGAAAATGGCCCAGAACATGGATGCCACTTGTTTCAGGACTGTCGGAGACCCCCAGAAACTCTCTGGTGCACCCTCTCTAAAGCCCCTGGCCACCCGTCATCTTGGGTGTGCTCCACCACCTTTCTGAGGACAGCAGAGGGCCACGGTCTCAGGCCTGCCTTTGGTGCCAAGATGTTCCTGCCACGCTGCCATTTTGTAACCCATCAGCCTCTTCTTCCTGCCAGTCTGGAAAAAAAGTATAAAAATGCTGCCAACTCCAAATTTCAGCAGCTTAACACTCCCCTCTTTTTTTGCACATCTCAGATTCCATCTCATTTCATTCGGCAAACATTTGTGGAGCATCTCCCGTTGGCCTCACACTGGGAGGTAAAGTCAAGAAAGTGGCTGCTGCTGAGCCACAGGCCGGAAGGGGCTAGTGCCTGACCTCGGGGTGGCCGTGGACAGGGGCTTGATGGCCAAGGTTGGTTGTCAGCAGGTAGATCCACGAGGAGGTACAGGCAGAGAAAGGAGCTGACTTTTTCAGGCTTGACCTCTGGGTCTGCTGGACATTTCCACTCAGGTGTCCCATTCATATCCTCAAACTACCAAATCCCAACTGGAAAGAATCAACTTTCCCCCAAAACTAACTCTCCTCACACATTCGACTTCTTTCAATGACCCTAGACTAACTTTCTTCTGCACCAGCCTTTTGTGTGCCCCCTAACCTCTGGCCTCCATTTAAGCCCCAAACTCCTGGATTTTGTGCCAGAGGTGCAAATTTGTGGAATTCAACAGGACTGATTGGAGTCCTTCCTGAGTTAACTGTCCTAACCAGTACTTCCATCTCTCCACCCTAACAGACTTCTTGTTTGGTCATGTATCTAAAGTGGACCCCACCCTCTCCATACACTGTTTATTTTGCCATCTCATTTGGTTCTTTTCCTAAGGAAACTCTACCCTCAGCATGGGGCTTGAATTCACGACCCCGAGACCAAGAGTCACGTGTTCACCAACTAACTGCTCAGCCAGGCGCCCCTCTTTGGTTTCTTTGGTAACAATTTTTGCTCTCTGAAATTATCTTGTGCATGCATTGACTTGTACCTTATATGTCTTTCCCAAGTAGAATATAAATGTCATGATGGCAGAGACCTCAACTATTCTGTCCCTTGCTGTATTTCCAAGGCCAAGACAAGGGCGTGGTGTCTACAGGGAGCCTGATAGATACTTGTTGAGTTAATGAACTCATCTCCTTTGCTTTCATATTCCTCTTCATTCCGTATTACTCAACACTGTCAAGTCAGACTTCTCAACACAGTTTTATACTACTCATCTGTGGCTCAGAAAACACAGAATCTTCCCATCACCTAAGAAAGGTTTCAGCTCAGCCTACCTCAGCACCCACAGTGATCCCATCCAAGCTGGCCTTCCACCTACAGCTTTTGCACAGACACGCCTTGCACAGTTCCACATGTCCTAGCTAGAACTTAGTTTCAAGGAATAGAAACCAATTGGAGCTGGTTAAATCAAACATTGTAGGATAGTAGAGTTTCTGTTTTCCTAGATGAAAAGAGCTATGGAGGCAGAGGGTAGTGATGGCTGCACATCTGGCTGGAGGCAAACAGCATCTTGTCTACAAACGCTGCTATTGGGGGCTTCCCTAACCAAAGGCCGTTTGCCACCTAACCACCCCAGAGTGAGTACCACCAGGTGAAATGCCCTGCTTGTGCACACAAGCAGTTCTGTACACCGTGTGGTGTCGTGTGGCATCATGTGGCGTGTGGTCCTGAAACACAGTGGCTTAAAACAGGAATAATTGCTTTTCCTCGCAAATCTCCAATTTAGGCAGAACTCAGCAGACACACTTCCTCACACAGTGGAACGGGTTCCAGAATGGCTCGTGCACGTGGCTGTGAGCTAGCAGCTTGGCCCAGCCTGCTGGCCTCAGTTCTCCCCAACACAGGCTCCTCCATGTGGCTCTTTGGGCTTCCTCACAGCGTGGCAGGTGGCCTCCATGAGCAAAAGTTCTAGGAAGCCTGGGCACAAGCCACACAGCTGCTTATGATCTGGCCTTGGAGGTCTCAGGATGTAATTTAATGGGAGGAGAAGAGACAATGTGTGGCCATCTTTAATCCATCACACACAGAGAGCTCTGAACAGCTTTTGCATGCCTCATTCCCAAATGTGAACTGATAGCCAAATATCACAAGAGATTTGAATAGAGCTTCCAACACAAAGACAAAGATGAAACTAAGGAAAAATAGAGGAAGTCACTAAAAAGCAAACAAAAAAGAGCAAAAGAAAACTAAAAACCAAATTACTGTAATGAATATCTTCAGAGAAATAAGGGAGATACTGGATTCATGAAACAATAGAACAGAATGTTAGTTTATTTTTTTTAAGACCTATTGATTTATTTTAGGGAGAGACAGCACACGTGCACGAGCAGAAGGGGCAGAAGGAGACAAAGGATCTCCAGAAGACTCCATGCTGAGCACAGAGCTGGACGTGGGGCTCAACCCCACAACCCTGAGATCACGACCTGAGCCAAAATCAAGAGTCAGATGCTTAACCGACTGAGCCACCCAGGCGCCCCCCAGAATCAGTTTAAACCAGGAGAAGCCCTGCTTCTCCCTCTGCCTGTGTCTCTGCCCTCCCCCCATCTCTCATGAATAAATAAATAAAATCTTAAAAACAAAACAAAACAGGAGCAGTTCACAAGTAACCAGTTGCTGCTCTTAGATACTAAAAATAGGATCCTGAATTTAAAAATTCAGAGCTTGGAAAAGAAAGCTGAAGAAATCTGTCTGGAAAAATGTACAGAGTCAAAAAGATTGAGTAGGAGAAGAAAATAAGAAAATTAGAGGATCAACCCCAAACGTCCGTTAGACAAACAGGAGTTCCAGAAAAGGAGAAGAGATAAAACAGGAAAGAAGAAAGTACAACAAACAAACCAACAAAACCCAGTACATTTCCCAGGACTGAAGGACGTGACTCTTCAGATGGAAAGGGCTGGGTGGACACGTCGCACATCACTGGTTCTGAAAGAAGAGTCTTCCCTGAAGGGTATTTGAGGCCGAGCAGTGTGATTCCCACTGCTGGCTGTTGCCCACGGAGTAAATATTCTGCCACCAGGTATCCATTCTGCCATTGATGGATTTGCATGTTCCCAGTCAGGGGCTACGATTACATTTTGCCCCCGTGAATGTGCTTATTTGTATCTTGTGGGTGCACATGGAGAAGTAGAGTTAGGAGCCATGGGCTGTAGGTACAATCTGTTGTGGTGGAGGCAGTCAGTCAGTTTTCCAGAGTGGTTGAGCCAAGTGACATCACAGTCAGCAATTCTGGAGAGTTCCAGTGGTGTCATTCATGTCAGCAGTAGATGCCATCTTTTTCACCCATTGCCTTTGAGGTCAGCGTCGTGAATTTTACAAAGACCCACCAGAAGGAAGAGCCCTCTACGATGCGGGAGCTCTTTGAATCCGGTTCCGGAAAGAACATAAACAAGAAGGCAGCTAAACAAGGCAGAGGTAGCAGGTGCCAAATCCTGTGTCACCGGCCACATTATGGGCTTCAGATTTGAGTCTGTGCACACTGGAAGCTACTGAAGAACTGCTTTTGAGAGTCTGGAATGTCCTTTTGTCCACAGTGTGGAAAGCAGACTAGAGAAGCCAAAAGCGATGCCCAGAGGGCACCAAGCTATGGGGACATCTCAGGTTGGTGCTGATGGAGGCTTGGGCTGGGGGCTGGAATGCATAGAGGTGGGTTCAGGAGTGATTTGGTGGGAGCATCCAGGCATCCCAGTGACAGACAGGTGGTGTAGACGGACAGTCGCGGGGAGCCCCGCAGAGCTCCCCTGTGCCTGGCTTAGTCACCAAGTGAGTGGTGGCACCATGACCAACAGAACACTAGAAGAGCAGTGGTTTTAAGGGTAAGGAGGCGATGAGTCCATCCTGGAGATGTTGGTGGGAGCTGCCTGAAAGTCACCCACATGGAGACCGCAGACCAGCAGCCACGCGATTCCGTCCGAGCGCTGGAGGGCTTGAGGATGAGGATACTGAGTCAGGAGTTAGAACCATGAAGTTAGATCCGTCATACAGAAAGACGGTTTAACATGAGAATAGGTCGGGATCCCGAGAAAATGCAACATTTGATAAACGCAGGAAAATCCACAAGCTATGGTAGAAATCGAGGTGGGCACCGCCAGAGGCGAGCAGGGGGCGTGGGATGAGGAGAAGTGGATCTGGGAGCCCCTGAGGGAGACTCCAGGCCTCTGGGTGACAGGTGGGCGCATAGATGAGGGTGGGCTCGGGGGGATGGGCTTGGGGTGGCATAGGAGTCGAGTCGGAGGAAGGCAGGAGAGGCAGGGAGGGGACGCCGTGAGAGCGTGACAGCTAGACCTTCCATGTTTTCACCCAAGATCAGCAGGTGATATCCCTCCCTCTACACCTCTCCCACCCCACCTAAGCATCTTCTCTTGCCTCACAGGGCGCCCGGGGATGAGGAGATGCTTGTCCCAAACTCAGTGGGCATCCCAAGGTCGCATCCGCTCCGTGGGTGTGGGATTGGGTCTGGAGGAGGATGTCCTTTTCTCTGTCACAGATGCTCATCCCTGATCCATCTGCTGAAGCCTCGGGAGGCTCTGCAGGGCAGGCGGGGTTTCGCTCCCAGAGATGCAAGGGCAGCTCAGAGGGCACGTCCAGGGAGGACAGGACCACCTGGGTGCACCGCTACAGGCCCCTGTTCTGTGGCTTCTGTGGTATGTAGGGGAAGCAAGTTCCCAAAGAGCCAGCGTGATCTCACTCTTCACAACGACCCCTTCTGATCCTGAAGCAAACGTCCTCATGGCCCGGCTGTTCCTTGCCCAGCAGAGCAGCTGGGACACAGCAGGGACGGCTTGGCCACAGCATTCTGGATGACAGGCACTTCCCCCAGCTATCACCCACTTGAAAGAACCCGACATAGGACCAATATTTGAAAAGTCTCATGTAAGAACCAGGCCAGCCCCAGAAGCCAAGGTTAACTCCTCGTAGTTCCCTGTGCTTGTTCATTCCTGACCCAGAAACCCAAGATGTGACATTTCCGAGGTGTTGAACGAACGTATGCAGCTGAGAACTGGGGCAGGCTCATTTGTTTGTGCAGTGTTGATGGCCAACGTTAATCACCAAGGGTAAGTGGAAGAAATCATTCCTGTTCATTTGCAAATGGAAATCAAATGAGAACTGGGCCCCATGCATCAGCGTTTTCACTTCCAAATGAAAGTTTCAGAAAGACGCTGACCTTGGCTTGCCTGGCAGCACATGCCCGCGCTCAGAGCATTCTGTGCCTTCCCCAGACGCTCCTGGGCTCTGCCATCCTTCCTGGTCTCGAAGGCAGACAGACCCATTTAGTTTGGAAAGTATGAAGCATTTCAGATGCTGTGAAAGCACACGCACATACAAACAGCCACTTCTCTCTTTTTATTGCTCTGCAGAGACCCAGAGATGCATTCCTCCTCGCTTAAGGAGCCCAAGCAAATTATGCTGAAATCCTTCCAAGGGTTGAAATATGTTTATAAATTCTCCTTGCTGAACTGTTGGCCCCAAGAAATCTTATAATAATAAAGCGCTTACGTGTTGGGTGGGTTGCTTGGGTTCTTACCCCTCTGCCCCCACCCCCATACATGTGCAATGTTTTCTGTTTATGGAGCAGTGTGTTACTATCACATCTTCTCATTTACCACCCACAAAAGGATATGCATCAAGCACTGAAGTAAGAGCCCCATGTATCAGATGGGTAATGAATTTCTCCCCACGCTGCTGGATTCATTACCGTGATTTATGGCTGTTTTAATGTACACAGCCTTCTTAAACAACTTAGAGTTGATTGTTCTGGAACTAGGTCTGAGTCTCAGATAACTCCCTGGAGCTGTGCCATTGTTCAGGAAAGTTAATGGTGTCCCTGGGCAGGTAAACAACCTTGGATCAAAGGCTTTAGGTTACCCACAAACACCATCGATTGAAATGGGAAGGGCTTATAATGGGGTGGGGGGCACCGCTATGATAATCCTTCTAAAGGCCGAAGCAACCCAGAGCAACCGGGAAGTGCATCTCCATCGGAGGCTCTGTGATACCCAGGACAGAAGGAGCTACAAGCAGGGGCGGGGGGGGGGTGTGTGTGGGGGTGTGTGTGGGGGGGTGGGGGGGTGGGGGGGGTGGGGGGGGTGGGGGGGTGGGGGGGGTGCTGCGGCCCGGCCCTCCTCAACTGGCAGGACACCTCTGTGGTCCTCCCCCTAGTAGCTTAGTAGCTCTACAGAGACAGGGTGACTGGAGCCGCCAGAGTGCTGGAACCAGACCCCCGCTGGTGCCACCCCGAGAGGACCAATCTGAGTTATTTCATGCATAAACATGACCCTTTTTTTATTCACAAGCAACCTTTGTAGTTTGGTCTTTAATACGTTTAACTGAATTATCTAATGAATGGCTTTGACATATTGTCCATAATTAGACCTAAAGCAAGCAAATTGGACATCAGGGCAGGTTTTTAAAAAAGGGTGGGAAGCAGAGCAGTGGAGGGAGAGCAACAAGTTATGGAGGAGGGGTCCTTCGTTTTACATAAAGTCACTGGGGATGCTTGATGGAAGTGGGACGCCTGATGGAAGCTTCAGTGGGATGGGCCAGAGCTCAAACAAAGAAAGAAGCCTCCAGAAAGAGGCAGGGATAGTATGTGGGCTCTGCAGAGGGAGGGTAACATTCTGACAGCACTGCCTGGAAGGCGGGGGGCGGGGGGGGGACGGCAAGGGTGCCTGGGAAAGACTTCCTACCTATGCCCAGGTGGGAATCCTCATGGGAGGCACAAGGCCTCTGATTGCCCAGGACAAGTGCCCAGTGGTGCAGAAGGGGCATTCTCTCCAACCATCAGGTGAGCTCTGAGCAGGGTCCACTGATGCATCAGCTGCCTGGAGGTTCCAGGGTGAATGGCACCTGCTGTTTCTACCCTTGCTCATCACAGTGAGACAGAGAATATTTAACAACATCCTATATCTTCTTGCTTTTTTTCTTTTTTTTTCCAGATTAAAGTCACCTCTTTTTTAAAGATATTTATTTACTTATTTATGAGAGACACACACAGAGAGGCAGAGACACAGGCAGAGGGAGAAGCAGGCTCCCTGGGAGCCCCATGTGGGACTCCATCCCAGGTCACGCCCTGAGCTGAAGGCAGATGCTCAACCACGGAGCCACCCAGTTGTCCCAAGTCATCTCTCTCTCTCTTTTTTTTTTTTTTTTTAAGATTTTATCTATTTATTTTAGAAAGAGTACAAGGGGGAAGGAAGCAAAGGGAGAGGGAGAGAGAGGATCTCAAGCAGACCTTAGCTGAAACCAAGAGTTGGACTCTCAGCCAGCTAAGCCACTTAGGTGCCCCACTTCTTGCTTTTTTTTCTGATTGTTTCATGCACCCCTCGTCTTGCGCCCCTGGGGTGACCACCAGGCCACCAGCTGTTATGGAACAGCCATGTCTACCACGTTTGATGTAAATCTCACCACCCAGGAGGTGCTGCTCGTTACTGCTGATTATTTCACTGATGAAAAAGCAGTCAAGAGGCTGTGGAACTTGTAGGCATACAAGTGTTTTCAAGCATCTGAAGAGCCCTTTCCTCACTAACAATAAAGCCAAATTGCATATCAAGTCTAAAAGGAAAGTGTTTCTCACTTAGTTGACCTGCAAAGATGACATCTGGGGCAGGGGTGATAAGAGACGAGCCCTGTTGCACGTGGCTCTGTGCGGTGGGGACCTGATACAATCTCTTGGGTGGGCAATCTGGGATCATCTCTTACAATTTTATTTTTTTATTTTATTATTTTTAAAGATTTTATTTATTTATTCATGACAGACAGAGAGAGAGAGAGAGACAGAGAGACAGAGAGAGAGACAGAGGGTGAAGCAGGCTTCATGCTGGGAGCCCCATGTCGGATTCGATCCTGGGTCTCCAGGATCAGGCCCTGGGCTGAAGGTGGCGCTAAACTGCTGAGCCACCAGGACTGCCCCTCTCACAATTTTAAATGAACGTCCCCTCCGGCCCAAGAATTCCTCTGTAAACGTTCTTGTACATACATACAGACATCTTTACGGGGACATACATCACAGCACTGTTTTTAGTAGTAACTTGTGTCAAGGTCTCCTGGTCTTTTCTTGGCATAAGAGATGCACTTGATAAATATTTAAGCTACGTAGCCTCATCTCCATATGGGAGGCAGGGGAG
This sequence comes from Canis aureus, assembly GCF_053574225.1. Classification (NCBI taxonomy): domain Eukaryota; kingdom Metazoa; phylum Chordata; class Mammalia; order Carnivora; family Canidae; genus Canis; species Canis aureus. Next base: position 47,210,868 of record NC_135625.1, read on the forward strand.
AGGGCGAAAGCAGAGGGGGGCATGACCGACAATGCCCAGGGCAGGCCCCATCATCGTCTAACAGAGCAAGCAGGTGACCCCAGGCCTCCCAGGACACCCAGCCACCCTCCGCCCGGTGGCACCAAGGGACAAGCAGGGACCCGCTGAAACCCACAGCTGCCTGTAGCTCACCCGTTCACGCAGCAATCACCTACTGATGCCCGTTAGTTGGGGTTCTTGGCTACAAGAAACAGGATCTTGGTTAACTCAAGCAAAAAAGGAATTCATGGGGAATACATCGATAGCTCAGGGGATGGATAGAGGGCTTGAGAACAGGCTCAGGGAACTGCAAGAAGCCGAGGAACAGGAGCAGATGTCCAGCCACGGTCAGGAGCCATAACGGGCTGTCTCAGGGCTTGTCTGTCACCACCATGGATGCTGCCTGCGAATGTGATCAAGTTAAAACGGGGTCTTCCAGGGGGGTCCTACTCCCACGTTACTGCTTTCTCATAAAAAGCAGAAATATGGACACAGGACAGATGCACACAGGATGCCACGGAAAGTGGAGGCAGAGATGGGGCGTTCCCCACCACAGGGAACCCCAGAGATGGCAGCGCATCCTTGGAGCTGGGGAGAGGCGCGGCACCCATTCTCCCTCTGGCGCCAGAAGGAACCTGCCCTGTCTCCGCGACCACATCTCAGGCTTCCAGCCCCTGAGGCCAGAGATAATACCGTGCCCTTGTTACACACACTGGGTTGGTGCTGGGATGGTGCCAACGTGCTGTGAGCCGGGTGCTCCAAACACAGCCCACGGCCCCACGACTGGTACAGTCAGTACACGATCCACATGCACAGTTCGTGTCGAGAATTTTTTACCTAACCAGTCAGTTTCATTACAAAGGGGTGAAAAGACAGTTTCCCTGATTTTTTTTGGCGTCTCTCATCAGCAGTTTGCCTGAGCTCACTAGCAGGGGAGCATCTCACCCCCACGATCCCAGCATAAGAGTGCAGGTGGTCTTTCCACGAGGATCAGAGGTGGAGGCCTGGTGTCATCCGCCAACACCTGAGCACTAAAGCAACCCGACAAAACGTCTGTCTGTGACCCAGTTCAGAACTCTGATGGGGCCAAAGACATGCACATGACTCCATTAGGAAAAGAGTCTGCTTGCACCACAACTGACTAATGGTTTGTTTGGGGCCAGGAAACTGTCTCCTGTGCAGAAATATATTATCCTATAATTTCCCTAAAATATTAAAAGTAGAGTTCTGCTTCAAGAGTCCAACCTGCACTTATTCACACCCCCTTGAAGATGATGTGCCTGAAGGGCTTTGGAAGTGGAATTGAGGCTTTCAAACCCTAAAGACGGTCGTGGAGGAGGTGGGATTCTGCAGCACCTAGGCAGCAGTGCCAGCAGAGAATGCCCAGCCTCAGGGCCCAGAGGACTCCAAGTGTAAGGGGGTCCGGGGACGGGTAAGGCAGGGGGTGGCCCGACGTGTGGGGACAGAGGGAGCATGGTCACTTAGAGACTGGGTAACAATGAAATGGCCAGTTGGGGGAAGGCGGCGTGAGTCTCACCCTGAAAATCCAAGGGCTGTTTGGCTTGTCCATGGCAAGTTGTTAATCTACATTTCTGAGACCCCTAAAAGCACTGTGGATAAACTTCAGGAGTCTGTGAACTTAGATAAGAAATAATTATATCTTTATTTTCGCTAACCTCCAACTAAAATTTGGCATGCCCTTTCATTATGGGACACGGCAACAAACAACAGTTAGCTTGCGATATCACAAATACAAAGAATTGATACTTTTTAAAAAAAATATTTTATTTATTTACTCATGAGAGAGACACAGAGAGAGGCAGAGACACAGGCAGAGGGAGAAGTAGGCTCCCTGCAGAGCCGGATGTGGGCCTCGATCCCGGGACATGATCCAGGATCATGACCTGAGCCAAAGGCATACGCTCAACCACTGAGCCACCCAGGTGCCCTGATACTTTTTTTTAAAAAAGTCAGCTTCATGGCCAACAAGGAGCCCAATGCAGGGCTTGAACTTAAGAGCCTGAGACTGAGACCTGAGCTGAAATCAAGAGTTGGACATTCAACTGACAGAACCACCCAGGTGCCCCCAAGGCATAGATATTTCTTTTTTTAATTGAAGTATAATGAACATACTGTGTTATATTAGTTTCAAGTGTATCAAAGCACAGATACTTTTTACTATCTTGTGATGGCAGACATCTCAGGATGCACCACATTTTTGCAGAGATCTCAGGATGTTGGGTATACATATCACTCCTTCAAAGCACGGAAGCATTAGGACCTCCATGAGACTTGCCATGTCACCCACTGATAAAGAGGTGTGTGTGCCACTTTAGCATGTGTTTATTTAAATGTTTTGGGCAGCCCAGGTGGCTCAGCGGTTTAGTGTCGCCTTCAGCCCAGGGTGTGATCCTGGAGACCAGGGATCGAGTCCCACATCAGGCTCCCTGCCTGGAGCCTGCTTCTCCCTCTGCCTGTCTCTGCCTCTCTCTCTCTCTCTCTCTCTGTGTGTGTGTGTGTATCTCTCATGAATAAATAAATAAAATCTTTAAAAATAAATAAATAGGGCAGCCCCGGTGGCGCCAGCGGTTTAGCGCCGCCTGCAGCCCGGGGTATGATCTTGGAGACCTGGGATCGAGTCCCACGTCGGGCTCCCTGCATGGACCCTGCTTCTCCCTCTGCCTGTGTCTCTGACTCTCTCTCTCTCTCTGAATAAATAAATAAATAAATCTTTAAAAAAATAAATAAATATTTTGATAAGTATGTTTCAATATAATTGTTTTCCTTTTTAAGCCCATGTATTTTTCATTATGCACTGAAAAATGTCTTCTTTTATTTATTTATTCATGAAAGACACAGAGAGAGAGGCAGAGACACAGGCAGAGGGAGAAGCAGGCTCCCTGTGGGGAACCCGATGCAGGACTCGATCCCAGGACCCTGGGATCATGACTTGAGCTGAAGGCAGACGCTCAACTACTGAGCCACCCAGGCGTCCCTGAAAAACTTTCTTCCAAGAAGCAGTCCTCAGGCTCCAGCAAAGAGCCAAAGTGATCCATGGCACAAAAAAGATAATGGATCCCTGACCTAGGATGGGGACTGGAACCAGGTTCCAGCCGGAACAGCAGAAAACACTCGATCGTATCTAAAACGAGGGAGGTCTTAAGGGTGGAAGAGCAGGTAAACCAAGTGGGTGACCGCTAGAGGCACACTAGAAATTGCAGTAGCTGGAAGCCACCACCATTCTGGAAGCAGATGGAACAAAAGGGGGACCGTTTACCAGACTCTGGAGGAGACCTCTGTCTGCCAGGATGCCTCTCGGGTCAGACAGGGAAACGCACCCTGGCTTCTCCCTTCCGCCGACTATCCCATCTTCCACCTGCCTCTCCGTTGTCTGAACCCACCCAGAGCCAACAGCTGAGGGAGGTGGCAGGGCGCAGGCCCCATGAGGTCTGGAGTGTGCAGGCTGAGTTGGGGTGTGGGGACACAGTGGCGGCAAGGCCGGGATTGTACAGCAGGCAGGCCAGGGGTCCGGCAGCCCTTGCAGCATTTCCTTTGGCCCAGACAATGAACCCTGGGTCCCCACAGGGCCCATCTTCCCAGGGGCCAGGGTGCACTTCCAACACAGGGAAACGCAAGGGTGACAATGAGCCACCTGTCACCAGCTCCCATGGCAGGGGCCTGGGGGGCCTGGAGCTAAGAACGGCAGCTACACGTAGGAAGCATCACATCAGAGCACTTTTGTTTATGAATTTGGAGTACGTCCGATGTGCTTCTCCGCGGCCGCCCCTCCGGGATTGTCACATCAATAACAGTGTGTCGTGCTGAAGCCGCAGATGCTCTGTTGAGGGAGAAGAAATGAAATAATGAAGCTCTTATTGATTTACTCATCAGCAGGCAGGCCCGATTTGGAGAATACAATAAATAGTGGTGGTACCTATCTGAATTAAAACAATCAGCTACTTATTAGCTTTTGGCACCAGAAATACAGGCAGGATTAATGCCTTGGGATTCCTGCTGCTCCCTCCAACCTTATCTGTTGTACAAGTGAGCCTTGTGCCTTTGGAGTCACTACAGGAATCACAGTCTTACATCAATCACATTTCCATTAGCACCGAGATATCTCTTCCTAGGCCATCATCAGGTGGCAGACACACAACATGTCAGTATTTCCTCTCTCTTCATTATGCGATCACCCCATGTGCAGGCCACATGGACCCTCACGGACCCGGAGGTGTTCACACGAAGCAACATTCACAGGCACCTGGTGTCCCAGGCTGCACGCTTCCTGCACCTGCAGATGCTCAACCCCGAGGCTTATGGCTGGGTGAGGGGATGCATCTGCCAACGTGACCCGATGGCTCGTGCACGTCACAAACTGTTGTGTGAATGCAGAGGTCACTCAGCTGCATTTCTGGACACGGGTCAGGAAATGCTGATGTAAATGCCTGACATAGAAAGATGATGTTCAGTCAATCCAGGAACTTGTTCTCTGCCTTGTTTATCCAATGGCTGGGATTGATTCCATCCATGGAAATAGAAATGTAAGAGTGGCCTGGCTCCCCAGTCAGCCTCCAGATGGCCACCCTCCGATGGATCACATATCTGGCCTGTAATCTGTCTTCCTGTCTCCCGCCCGGTGGACCCCATTCCCTGTGCTAGAAGTGAAACTCAGGGTGGGGACAAAGCCTGTGAGGTTCCAGGAGGTGTGGCTCTCTAAAAAGATCTGGAAGGGACAGGGTTGTCAGAAGGGGATAGGTGGATCAGGATGATTTCTTAGGAAAGGTGAGCCGTGGCACGATCCCAGGGAAAGCACTGGACCCTAAGTCACCCACAGTCCAGCAGGCTCTGCATCTGGCACCCTGCTCAGTGCCCCACAGCAGCAGGTCTGGGCCCAGGCCGGGTGACAGGGTCTGGGGGCACCCATAGTGTCTGCTGCCAGCCCCACGGGGGACCCAGGTCTTTCTTCTCTCTGGCCTTTTTTCCCAGAGTTTTCCCTCATGGAAGAAGAATCTCCACTCATTTCCAAAGCCCAATCCCATTCCTCCTCAGTCCCTGGGGCCCTTCTCATCCCACTGGCCCCACAGAGAAGCCAACACGTGTTACACGTCCTCTTGTGTGCTTCTGTGCTTGGTGCATTTCCGATCTGCTTTGTCACCCCACTTAAATTCCTCATGGTGGGCATTACGGGTTGAATTGTGCCCCCCAAAAGATAGGCTGAGGTCCTAATCCCCAGGACTTTAGAACATGACCTTATTTGAAAAATAGGGTTGTTGCCTGTGGAATTCCTGAAGATGAAGTCATGCCGGACTAGGGTGGCCCCGGTCCACCCAGAGAAGATGACCAGGTGACAGTGGAAGCAGAACTCAGCAGTGCAGCTGCCAGCCCCAGGTCCCTGAGCTTCCTGCCACCCCCGGGGAAGCCTGGCAAACGAGGATCCTCCCCTAAGCCTTCCCAGGGCACAGCGCAGACACCTTGATTTTATACTTCTGGCCTCCAGGGTGGAGAGACAGTGGCAACATCCATGGTTCCCAGCTGCCTGGGGTGTAGTGCTCTGCAACAGTGCCCCCAGGACACTCACGCGGCTGGAGCATGCGGTCGCTCTTCCCACGTTCTGAGCCTCACACACCCCACTGAGACTTCAGAGTGGCTGCCTCAGCAGCTACATTTACTATCCCTGGCCGAGGCAGCACTGATTCAGGCTCTCCAGCAAGCAGTCCCAGGGTAATTGGATATTCACACGCAAAAGGATGACTTCGGATCCCTTCCTTGCACCATACAGAACAATTAACTTTATTTAATTTTGAGACATAAATTTAAGAGCTGAAACTATAAAAATTCTTAGGCTAAAACACAGGAGCGAGTTTTCATGACCTGGGTTAGGTAAGTACTCCTAAAACATGACACTACAAGCACAAGTGACAAAAGGAAAATAAATTTGAAATTTGGGGGACACCTGGGTGGCTCTGTCAGTTATGGGTCTGCCTTCGGCTCAGGTCACGATTCCATGGTCCTGGGATCAAGCTCCATATCAGGCAGAGTGCAGACACCTTGATTTTATAGGCTCCCTGCTCAGTGGGGAGCCTGCTTCTCTTTCTGCCCCTCCCCCTGCTCGTGCTCTCTCTCTCTCTGTCAAATAAATAAATAAATAAATAAATAATCTTCCTTAAAAATTTTGAAATTTGGCATCATCAAAACTAAACATTTTGTGTTTCCAAGGACATCCTCAAGAGAGTGACAAGACAGCCCAATGAGTAGGAGAACATATTTGCAAACCATACACCTGAAAAGTGTAGAATATGTAAAGAACACTTATAATTCAACAACAAAAACACAAACTGCCCATTAAAAATGAGCAAAGGATCTGAACAGACATTCTTCAAAGAAGGTCTACAAATGGCCAATAAGCATCCAAAAAGATGTTCAAGATAATTAGCAATTGGGAAAATGAACTCAAAAGCACAATGAGATGCCACACGTCATACCCACTGGGATGGCTATGATTAAACACTCAAGCAATAATAGTGTTGTAAAGGCATGGAGAGCCCTCACACATTGATGGTGGGAGTGTAAAATGGTGAAGCCATTTGAAAAACATTTTCCCAGTTGGTATTCATCAGCATGGTTGCCATAACATGATACCCCTGACTGCCTGGTTTAAACAACAGAAATGTCATTCTCACAGTTGTGGGGATGGAAAGCCTGAGATCAAGGTGCCCGCAGATGTAGTTCCCAGCAAAGCCTGTGTCCTGGCCTGCAGACAACCACCTTCTCCACAGGTGCTCACCCAGCAGAGGGCACAAGGTCCATCACGATGGTCTGTATTAGAGTTCTGCAGACAAGCAGAATCACTAGGATGTGTGTGCACACATGTAGAGATTTATGGTAAGGGACTGGCTCCTAGTCACAGGGGCCAACAAGTCTCAGGACCTGCAGTAAGCAAGCTGGAGACCCAGGAGACCACCATGTGGTTCCAGCCTAAGTTGAAGGCCTATGAACCAGGAGATCAGAGGGTGTAAACTCCAGTCTGAACACCGATGGAGCTTCAGTCCAACTCTGAAGGCAGGCAAAGACCAGTTTCCCTCTCATCTATCAGGCCACAGAATTCCCTCTTTCTCAGCCTTTTTGCTCTGTTCCGGCTTCCAAGGGCCCAGATGTGGCCTACCCACATGGGGAGGGCCATCTGCTGGACCCGCTCTACATATTCCAGTGTTAATCTCATCCAAAAACTTCCTCACAGACATGTGGAGCCATGTCTGGCCGAGCACCTGGGCACCTGTGGCCCAGTTAGGCTGACTTGTAAAATTGACCATCACATACTTGCCCAAAACTTATACACAGATTTACCCTAACCCAGCCATTCCACCCAAGAACTTGCACACAAATGTTCAAAGTCATAGTTTTCACAAGAGCCCAAAGAGAGAAACCACCCAAGTCTTCATTGACCGATGAACAAGTAAGTAAAATGTGGTCACTCCATTCAGTGGAACATTATTTGGCAATAAAAGGAAAGGAAGGAGTGACATCTCCTATAACATGGCTCCTCTTGGGAAACATCCGAAATGAAAGAAGTGGGTCCCAAGAGATCATGTGTTCTAGGATTCCCTTGATAGGAAATTCCAGAACAGGCAAATGTCTGGGCAGACAGACAGCAGACCAGTGGTTGCCAGGGTTGGGGGAGGGGATAAGCCTGAGTGCTGTCCACGATCATCAATTTCCTCAGCATGGCTATGTGCCCAGTTGTGACCTTGTAGATGCTAAGAGACATCAGGGTGGCATTTTGCTGGGTGAGTGTAATGAAGGCCAAATGGTAGAGGAAGCAAGGATGCTGAAAACACCCTAGGACATTTTCACAAACTGCACAAGGAAGCAGGTCTTTAGTGTGCAAACAGGGGAATTTGGGGACAAAACAGGATTGCAATAGAAACAACTGGAAGAAAAACCCCAGTTTTTCTCTGCAGTTAGAGTTCAGCGCACCCTGTAACTTTTCACCTTCTCCTCCTTGGCTTTCCTGCTTCATTGAATCATGAGACGTGCATCCTGTGTGTGCTCCCCTACCCATTGAGAAGGAGATGCCCAGAAGGTCTAAAACTATCTTAGGCCACCCAGACAGTGGCTCTGTTTCTCTCTGACTGTTATCAGTATCATCCCGGTGAACAAACAAATGAGATTATTCTTGAACTACTGATATATAGTTTTAAATAATAAAAATTAAATTGTAAATAAAAACCTGGGGAAAATATTGCAACATATGTAATAATTACATGGTAGGGCCTTCTAAATATAAAGAGCTTTTATAAATCAATAAGAAAAAGCTGGCCATCTCATGGGGCAAAAAAATGGCAGAAGATGCTACCTAAAAATATGGCTTTTACCACTCTTTAAAAAAAAAGAATAAACTAGGGATACTTGATACATGGATGAATCTCAAAATAGATATGGTGAGTGAAGCAGCCAGATAAAAAAAAGAGTCTATATTCTAGGGTGTTATGTATGATCTATAATCTGTGGTCACAGGAAGCAGACCGGTGATTGCCTGGGAATAGAAAGCCAGGGGAAAGCCAGGGCTTACAGAGGGTGCCAGAAGATCTTGTTCAGTGATGGGTGTGTGCGTCACCTGGCCTGTGGTCATGTCTCACTGCATGTGTACACCCAGGTCAAAACTTATCCAGTGGTACATTTTGCTTTATTTATTTCTTTTTTAAAGTGAACTTGAGGGACCCCTGGGTAGCTCAGTGGTGGAATGTCTGCCTTCCGCTCAGGTCATGATCCCAAGATCCTGGAATTGAGTCCCCACATCAGGCTCCTTGCAGGGAGCCTGCTTATCCCTCGGCCTGTGTCTCTGCTTCTTTCTGTGTGTCTTTCATGAATAAGTAAATAAAATCTTTTTTAAAATTTTAAAATTGGGCAGCCCGGGTGGCTTAGCGATTTAGCGCTGCCTTTAGCCCAGGGCGTGATCCTGGAGACCTGGGATCGAGTTCCGCATCAGGCTTCCGGCATGGACCCTGCTTCTTCCTCAGCCTTTGTCTCTGCCTTTCTCTCTGTTTCTCGAATAAATAAATACAATCTTTAAAAATATATGTATAATAAAATAAAATTTTAAAAATTAAAAAAAAAAGTAAACTTGGTCAGCCTGGGTGGCTCAGCGGTTTAGCGCTGCCTTCAGCCCAGGGCATGAACCTGAAGACCCAGGATCAAGTCCCACGTCGGGCTCCATGCATGGAGCCTGCTTCTCCCTCTGCCTGTGTCTCTGCCTCTCTCTCTCTGTGTCTCTCATGAATAAATAAAATCTTTTTAAAAAAAGTAAACTCAATGTTCCATGTGGGGTTCAAACTCACGACCCTGAGGTCAAGAGTCAAATGTTCTACAACCAAGCCAGCCAGGTCCCTCACAAAGATGCTGTGGTTCACTGTGTGGCTATCACACCTCAATAAAGCTATTCCAAACAGAAAGGAAAGGATACAATCTAAGAGAAAATACAAAAGGTCAATAGTGTATATATTTTTAAAAGTTCATCATCTTGGGGATCCCTGGGTGGCTCAGCTGTTTAGCACCTGCCTTTGGCCCAGGGCGCGGTCCTGGAGACCTGAGATTGAGTCCCGTGTCGGGCTTCCAGCATGGAGCCTGCTTCTTCCTCCGCCTGTGTCTCTGCCTTTCTCTCTCTCTCTCTCTCTCTATCATGAATAAATAAATAAATCTTAAAAAAAATAAAAATAAAAGTTCATCATCTTTGGTAATGAAAGAAAGAGAATGACGAGATGCTAGTTACCGGTTACCCCGCTGGCCAAGGTGTTGTGACAAGCTCTGTTTGGGTTTGACGTGGGTTCTGGGAAGCAGGTGTACTCAGGCACCGAAGCCTGCTGTCACATTGGAATAATGATCTCCTTCCAACAAGGTGCCAAACCCCAGCAGAAGATTGCTGTGTGTCAACCAGGTACACAGTGCCAGGTGACATGCAGACAATCAGCAGTGGGCAGGCAGGCTGTTGTCCTCCGTGGCTGCCTGCTGCCCTTGTGCAAGGGGACAAAGGCTGCTGACAGGTGCTGCTTCCCAGGGCCAGCGGGAGGCTCCCACCGTGGGTCCTGAGGCCAGACAAGCGGCCCTGACTCAGAACCCTCTGCTCTGGCATGACCCTCTCAAGGAGACTGAAGGTTGCCTGCAGCCCCTTCTCGGGTGGTCACTGCTGCTGCCTGCCGAGGCAGCAGGACCAGCTTGCACTGGGGACTTATCCTCATGGCACAAGTGGTCTCCAAAGGAACATGTCTCCAACAGGAACCACCCTCTTTCAGGTCCCAGCTCCACCGAGCCAGTCTTCAGGACCAGTCCCGGGGCAGGAGACCGAGTTCTGTGCAGAGGGTCCGGCCAGAGAACCAGGCTGTGGGAGCCCAGACCGCCCCCAGTTAGCCACCATCTAGGCCCGCGTAAGCTGGAGCCCGGGGGCTCAGGAAGGCTGCTCCACCGGCTGACAGGACCGGCTTGCGTGTCTCCACTTGTGAGGAGGACAGAAGAAGGCATCGCTCAGTTCGGAAACTGAGTTTTGTCGGGCGGTCAGAACAAAGTAGCAGAGGCTGAGCCGCTAACACAACACCCATCCGTCTTCCCACAGTTCTGGAGACCAGAAGTCGGAGGTGAAGGCCGCCTCCCTCCACAGGAGGCAGGAAGGCTCGGTCCAGGGCCTCCCCCGCAGCTCCCGGTGGTTCCTTGACCGGGTAGCAGAGCTCCCAACTGCGTTCGTGGCTTGTCGGACTTTCCCCTTTCGTGAGGATACTGGTAATGTTGGACCAGACCCCCCAGTGACTTGTCTCCGCGGGCCCATCTGTAAAGTCCCGCTCTCCAAACGAGGTCGTGACCTGAGGTAGCAGAGTTTAGGACTTCAACAAACGTGTTCTGTGGGAACAAAACTCAACCCACTAAACAGGGGAAGGTGAGCCTGTGTCAGTAAAAGGTGTGAGTCGCAGACTTTTGTAAAAGAAATGCAGATAAGGGGTGCCTGGGGGGGCTCCGTTGGTGAAGCATCCGCCTTCGGCTCAGGTCATGATCTCGGGGTCCTGGGATCGAGCCCCATGTCCGGCCCCTGTTCAGCGAGGAGTCTGCTTCTCCCTCTCCATCTGCCCACACCCCTGCTTGTGTGCTCTCTCTCTCTCTCTCAAATAAATACATACATACATACATAAATACATACATACATAAATAAATAGATAAATAAATAAATAAATAAATAAATAAATAAATAAATAAATAAAATCTTTTTAAAAATGTGAATAAGTACACCAGGGATGAATAAGCTTTCATATTCATTCAGGAGGTTCACCAAAATCAGCATGTTGTACAGAAACGCAGTGTGTGCGCCTGAGGCCCCACACCCACCTACTGGTGCGCCTGGTGAAGGCAGGACAGATTTACCTCACTCTGACTCCGACAGATTCACTCACAGACTTGAGGCGATCGATTGGATATACGGCTTCAAGAAAGCTCAGTATTAAACTGTCATTTTGTCAATAAAACGTCATTTCATCAATATAATGTCCGTGTGCCTGAATGTTTCTGCATAATTAATTCTGCTGATGCATTAAGGAATGTTATACACAATATTAATCAAAAAGTAGTGTCAATAGAAGGGTAATATATAAACCTAGATATAAAGATTACAAACCCCACTGAAAGCTGAATTCCCACCGAGACATTTCTCATCTAGAAATATTTGGATTTTTTTTTCATTAAACTGCTGTTTAAAAAATTAGTCAAGGAAAAGCAATTAGAGTAATATAGAGGAAGCTCTTGGGAAATTAATTTTTTACAAAACATTTTTTAATAAATTGCATTTAGTGTTTGGAAAGTCCTCTAAAGATGAAAAGACGCTGAGACACTGACACCCATGCCCACAGAGCCCGGGACTATTTCAAAATATGTAAGGTGTTGCCATCTCCAGACAATCCAGAGGAGCTCCCCCATTGCCCGGCACCTGGGGCCTGGGGACAAGGCCCAAGGCGGAGCTCTGACCGCCTGGCCAGTGCCTGGAACACAGCACCTATCTGCTCCCACCCCACCCCCACCTCCGCCACCCTCCCCCACCCCCTACCCCCTATGGCTATGGCTCCACACACAACTGGCCCTAGGCCCCTTCTTCCTTGCAGGAGCTCTCAGCTCTGAGGTGGAGTCTGTGCTGGCCCTTGGCACATCCCTGTTTGCCTTGCGCCCTTCCACTAACCCCGTCAGCCCCCCTCCCTGCCCTGCTCACCATGGCCCCAACCCTGCAAGCCCCATCTCTCCACCAGGTCCTCATGGTGTTGGCCATGGCTCTTCACTTCATGACAACCCAGAGGAAACCAGCCATCCTTACCTGGCGTCACGCAGGGCAGGAAAGGCAGAGTTAGGGGTGAGAACCCTCACAGAAGAGTGGAGACAAGTGTCAGGATGGCTCAGAGCCCCTAAGGTGTCTGTTCTTGGTTAATACATCATGAGCCCATTAGACTGCAGACTAGGCGCCAATCAGCCTTGAGCCCAGGGCAACCCCATTGAGAAGACATTTGAAATTCCCCTTGGCCGATGAGACCTGGAACTGGTCTTACTGCTCCAAGCCCAGCACCCACTTGGACACCGTGGGCCCCATGGGCCACAGCCTCACCTATCACCCACACTATTGGTACCCAGCCAGGATAATGGAGCTTCTGCCTTAGATTCCAGCTGTGGTCCTGTCCCCAACTTGGGATCAGATGCAAAGAAAAGACACTCATCAGAGGGTAGCAGGAGATGCCCTGGGTTTGAACCCCACCTTTGCCACCACAAACTGTTGTTACTTTGGGCACGTAACAACAGTTTCCTTTCCTCAGTTTTGATTCTGGAAAACAGACTTCTGTTGTTGTGAGCAATAAATGAAAAGAGACATTATCAAGACTCAAACTGTGCTGGGCCTACAATGAGCCCCCCTAGATGGCAGCCACCATCTGGGTTGGGGCTCAGACACTCTGCTCTCCTTGTTGCTCCCCACCTTATTCTGCCTCCCCTGCCCCCACCGCTCCGGAGACAGAAGACTCTGATGCTCAGAGGCATACGCTTGGAGTCCCACATAAGTGTGTTCTCACCCTGGCTCTGCCTTCACTGGCTCTGTGGCCAGACAAGTTACCTCTCTAAGCCACTTTACCATTTCCTGTGACTCTCTGTGCCCAGAAAATGCCTGAGCTTGGAAAGGGTGGAAAGTGGTGGCCAGCAAGCCAGCTTTCTGAGCATATGCTGCTTCCAGGATCTGGCACATGGGTGGCACCAGCTCCTCACTCACTTGAAAGGACCCAGGAGAGATGGATCAGGAAGGGCAGGGGACACAGGATTGTCTCCCAGTCCCACCAGATTGGCCAGAGCCATGGACCTCCAGCAGCCAGAGCCAAGGAAGGTGAGGCTCAGCCTTTGGAGATTCCAACTCCCCCAGGACTCTCAGGGCATCTGCGTCTCCAAAATGCAGTCTAACTCTCTCTCTTCAATAATCAACCAACAAGCACTGGGCGGAAACTAGCAAATCAGGCCAGACACACAGTGAAGGGCATCAGACTCGGTGTGAATCCGTTTACCAGCTAGAGGGTTTTAGGCAGCTTACTGAGTCTGTCTGAGCCCCAGTCTTGTGATCAGTAAAATGGGACAAGAGTAGAAACCCTCTCACAGACACATGAGGATTAAGTCAGTGAATGGGCATATTGCAGGCTGCCAAACCGTGAGCACAGTGAGTTGAGCTTCTGGTTTTCAACCTTAGTTATCAGGCACTTCTGTAGCTTGGGCTGCCATAACAGAGTCATGGTCCTTAAACAACAAAAATGCCTTCCTCAGTGTTCTGGAGGCTGGAGGTCCAGGCTGGGAACTCTGACCATCCTGGTCCGCAAGAACTTTCAGGCTTGCTGACAGCCGCCTCCTCCCAACTCTTCACCAGGCAGACAGGGAGCTCTGGGGTCTCTCTTCTATCATGAGGACCCTACCCCACGACCTCATCTAAACCCGAAGGCACCTCCCAAAGGCCCAGCTCTATATACCATCCCACTGGGGGTTAGGACTTCAAATATGAATTTGGGGGTACACGAATATTCAGGCCAGAATGGGCACGCACACCAACACATAGTTCCGCACCACCACTGGTCACAGGTAGTTGGTAGCAAATATCATATATCCCTCGGAGAGACCTAGTGGGCCAGCACGTATTATGCACTTACTGCATGCCAGATGCTCCATATGGGCACTTTCATTACTGTTCCCAACATCCTTGTTAGGATTGACACACTATTATCCCCATTTTACAGATAAGATAAGGAAACGTGGTCGAGAAGGATCAAGTAATTCATCCAGAGTCACATAATAACATGGAGGGCCGGAGCTGCTCGGCCTCCAGACCTGCTGGCCTCCCACACACCAGTGACCAAATGCACTCATTACATACAAAATGCAGACGTATCCTGAACTTCTCACTGACTTGTAAGATCCTGTTCTGAAATTGTTGACACAGATGAGGTATTTTTATCTCTATTCTACAATGGATTTCCTAAAACTCGAAAAGCTGTATTTTGTGGAAAACTAAATAACATTTTTTAAACTCACAACAGTAAAATAAGGGTATTATTGTGAACTATTTTGTATTTGTTTTTTCTTTAGTATTTTCAGACTATGTTTAAATGCATTTTTAAAAAAATATTTTATTTATTTTTTTTGACAGAGAGAAAGCATAGGCAGGGGGAGTGGCAGGCAGAGGGAGACGGAGAAGCAAGCTCCCCACTGAGCAAGGAGCCTGACGTGACACTCGATTCCAGGACCCCGAGATCATGGCCTGAGCTGAAGGCAGACACTTCACCAACTGAGCCACCCAGGCACCCCCCCAAATGCATTTTTATATAAAGGTTAATGTTGCATTAATAAAGGGCAGCTAGGTGCTCTAATTGTAGATGGCCCGATGCAGTCTTTTAAAATCTCTTTAGCTGGCAAGACAGATATTATTAGCTCTGTATATCATTAAAAGGCCCGTGTTTGAATCAAATAGTCCTTATTAATTTAATTATTTAACCAAATTTGCAATCATTACAACCCCTTTCAAAAGAAAAATTGTATTATCAATATATTTCCCATCAAGTATTCCTAGGAACTCACAATTATCTATAGATATATTCATGCCCTGAATGAGGTCCTGCATGCTAAATATTTTATCTTCCTCATCTGATATTCTTTATCATCAAAAGATGTTTTATAATAGTTTGGGAAAACCAAGCTCTCTTTATCTCAAGTTATAGGGCATCAGTTCAAAGGAAGGTTATTTTGCTATATTTAAGGCATGCTAATAATAATTCCCCACGCATATTTTTTTTTGTCTGTATGGGAGCCCAAGGAAGAGGAGGAGTCCTGCGGTAATGTAAGTGTAGAAGATTCACTAACTCAAGATAAGTGTGACTCCATAGTCGTGGAGAATGATGTGGTGAAGATGAGAAGGGTGAGGGGTAGTGAGCTGATGAAGAGGATATTAATAAAATGTGTCTTAAATTGCTCTTTAACTCAATCAATAAATCCCAACCGAGAATCTCCAGGTCTCCAGGCATTGAGGAAGGGTAGTCATGGGGGAAGGGAAGACGTGTCTTTCAGATCATCTCAGTATACTGACAGTTTAGTAGAATTCTGGCATTTTTCTTTCCATGAGGCTGCCTTTACCAAAGTCTGCAGCATCTCCGGTTGAGCTGGGATCCTCTAGGGGCTGCAGGTGTCAGCCCTTTCATATGGGTGAGAGGTTATGCATTTGGCTCACTTTAAAGAAAAGCAATGCGTTGTTTTTAATATGGTTGAGTGCAAGTATATGGCTTAGAGGGTACAATGAAAGGGTGCTTTCATGTTGCAAAGTTTAAGAAGCAACAGACTAAGTAAATTATAGGAAGATTATAAACAGATCTATTTTTATAATGAACACCAAAATGGTCATTTACAAATTCTCATGGCTAGACATTTGTTCAGGAACCAGAAGAAAAGATTATGCACTTTCCAAATGGCCGAGTAAAACTGATGGTCAGCAGCAGGGCGTACGTTTGCATAGGCCCCTGTTGGAACAAATCCCCACTCACAATAGAGATAGAGCTGGCCTACACCCTGTAGACTATCATAGAACAAGAATATTATTCTATCCTACTTTATTCTAGAAGAATGGAATAGATCCTGGTTATTTGAGAACTAATACACCCTTCACTCCCAAACTCCCAGGACACATAACTACGCTTGCCCTTCAGGGGTGCCTTAAAAGTCAAGGGTGACACAGAGACCACAAGTTGTCCATGGACACTGAAGGCCTTGGAAGTCTATCCTATGTCTACGCAAACATCAAAGCAGAGGTGAGCATGCACGATGGACGAGAAATAATGGCTTTCAGAATTTCCAGTGCAATTTCGCCAATGAAGGGAATAAAGGAAATCAGGCCCATTGTCAGGAGGGAGGTTTTCATACAATTCTTAATTTACCAATCCTAGAAGCTAGAGACTCTGTCTTTCCAGAACAGCTTCTAGCTCCTGATTCTTTAGAACTGTCAGCACCAGGATTTTGAGGCCTGATGGCTTTAGGTGAAATGCAAGGTCAAGCTAGGTTGATTTAGTGCATTATTAGCTGTTTATACAGTACTGAAGCAGCACATGACGTATGAAAAATGACTTTCCGATCTCAGGGAATAAATCAGGGCCAGCAAGTGATTCCACTTAATACTTAACTTTAGCTGGTAAAATATTACACCTGTTATTATTCAGGGCAAACACGGCCCCTTCCATTTGTTTATTGAGGAAACAATTTATTTGAGGACATTTAATTGCAATAGTGAAGCCTGACTTGGGGGTTAATCCCAGTTTATCGATGCAATTAAAAGCAGTGTGTGCTGTGTCTCATATTTATTATCTAGAGGTAGAATGTTGACAGAACATGGGTGTTGAGCCCTTGTGCTTGAGAGTATCTGTGTTGCGTGAGGTGCAAGGTGGGGGCCGCCGGCATGTGTCCCGCGAACATCATTCTTTGTGCTTTCTGTAAGCGTTTGCGTAACCTAATTGGGGAAAGGCTCTAATTTGATTTTACTTGGAGTAATATGGTTTCGAATTGTTATATAGATCAGCACTGTTTGGTTTCTTGTCAATGATTCATGGTATTTTAATGCCCACCAGACAAACACTAAAGCTCCTTGTCACACATTTGGCAGCATTCCACAATTACCTTGGCCAGAATTCCACCCCTTTTTCCTTCCTCAACTGCTAGATACCTAACCCCTCTTTCTCAGGTTTGACAAGGTCTTCCTCAGCGAAATCCCGGGTGCCTGGGCCTCTCCTCTAGTGACAAGCTCCCCGCAGCGCAGCACCGAGAGACCTGTCTCCTGGGGAGATGCCCAGGGCGGGAACAGGGCCTGGGGCCCACCACCACTCCACCCCCCACCTGGGGCCACCAGGAGACAAGGCCAGAGGAGGCAATTTCAAGGATCTTAAAAACTTCTCACCTTTCCCATTAGTTATGATATTTTTTTCTGGTCCTATCTCTATAGTTTTATTTTGGCTTTTTAGATGTTATCTGTAATTGTCTTCCTACTTAATATTTACCTTCCAGTGTTGGGAGCATTTCCAGAACTGCCTGCCGACTCTCTTCATGTCCTCCCTCCACCCCTCGTGTCTGCCTCCCCGCCCCGACCACCTGGACCCACCTAAGCTGTCTTTACAATCTCCTCCTCCCCTCAGCTGGCCCTGGCACTCCGTGGCTGTCCTCTGTCCACTGGTTGTCATGGGCTCGCATTGGTGGCTCTGTCTGTGCATCCCAACCGCCCTGTGGCCCTGTGCTTGCTCTGTCCTCTGGATGTACTTGTTTGAACTCTAGCTCTCGAGCGACAAAGAAACCGGCTGAGAGACCAGAGGTGCTTACTTTTTTTTTTTTTTTAATCAGAAATACGGTGCATGGGGCGGTGTGTGTGTGTGTGTGTATGTGTGTGTGTGTGCATCAGTGGCTGAGCGTCTGCTTTCAGCTAAGGTAATGATCTCAGGGTCCTGGGGTCGAGCCCTGCATCCACGGGGAGTCTGCTTCCCCCTCTTCCTCTGCCCCACCCTTTGCTTCTGCTCTGTCTCTCTCAAATGAATAAAATCTTTAAAAAAAAAAGAAAAGAAAAGAAATGTGAAACTTTATCCTGCTGACAGGGCAAATCATCCCTGTGTACAGATGGCAATTTTTTCCCTCTGAGGTACTAGGACTAGAGCTGGTCTGTTGCAGAGCCACCTTTGCAAAGAGCCACCCAGCTGTTGCAAAGGGTGATGAGCAAGGAGAATCCTGAGCCACACGGGTCTGGGTTCAAATCCTGACTCTGCCACTTTCAGGATTTGTGGTCTGGGGGCAAATCAACCAAAACTCCTGGTTCCTTACCTGTAAAATGGACATACGACTACATATGGCAGCTGCTTGTACTAGATTTTTCAACAATTTTAATTTCCCTTTCTCTACTGAGCTACTGTATTAAACACACACACACACACACACACACACACATTTTAAGAAATTTCCTTATGATGGGCAGCCCCGGTGGCACAGCGATTTAGTGCTGCCTGCAGCCGGGGATGTGATCCTGGAGACCCGGGATGGAGTCTGACGTCAGGCTCCCTGCATGGAGCCTGTTTCTCCCTCTATGTCTCTGCCTCTCTCTCTCTCTCTGTGACTATCATAAATAAATAAAAAAAAATTCCCTTATGATTGAAAAGAAATTTTTTTGAAGTTTGTGATTTCATTTATTGCTTATTTATTTTTAGAGAGAGAGAGCGCATGAGGGCAAGGCTTTGAGGAGAGAGGCAGAGGGAGAGAAAGAATCCCAAGCAGGCTCCACGCCCAGCAGAGAGCCCCATGTGGGGCTCGATCTCACGACCCTGAGATCAGGACCAGAGCTGAAATCGAGTCGGGTTCTCAGCTGACTGAGCCAGGCACCTCTCTTTCTTATCCAGGCACCTCTCTTTCTTATTCTTATACATCATTATACTTGATCCCATGGGGTTTTCTATTTGTTTCATACACATACTTTTCTTCTCTTCCAAGAAGGAATAAAGTTCCTTGAGCTCAGAAAGGGTATTCTAAGTTACTGCCTTATCTGTCATTCAGTATCAAGCTGGTCCCGCAAAGTAGCTTCAGAAGTACTTGCTACTTCGAGTCCCATTCAATAGCCTGTTAGGGGCGGAGAGACAAGAAAGTACATGTGGAGCTGTCACTCCAGGCAGGGAAGAGGAGGCCGAGTTCCTCTGTGGGCTGCAGTGTTCCGAGAGCGCGATCTGAGGGAGCTCTTGCTGCCTGGCAGGCAGCCCACTTTGGGGCATTATGAGGGCTCCTGGGCTTTGCAGGCCTATCTTAGGCCATTGTTCTGTCTGCCTTCAGACTGGACAGTGGACACAGAAACAAAGTCCATCATTTTGCTCCAGGCACAGCCCTGCCCCCAGTGTGGATGAGGAAGCCAGGCTGCTTCTGCAGATTTTCTAGTGCTCTTTCATTGTGAGGACTATCATCCCCCTTAACCTGTCAGTAGACAACCTGAGCTAATAACCAGAGAGAGGAGGTGAGCAGATTTTTCTTTTAGTCAGCAGATGACTTCAGGGTGGTTAAAATGAGGCGGCCTGCCCTTTACACCCCCAGAGAAAAGTTAATCTGCTGTGATGGTTGGTACTGGAGGTGCTTTAGGAGCCTGGCACAGTCAGTCAGCTCACAGGGTCCTCCCACCCTCCTGTTGCAGGCAGAAGTGCTGAACTAATGGGCTACCAACCTCACCTGATCAAAAATCCTCCTCCCAGCTCAAAAATGCCATTAAAGACCCCCATGGTCCAGGACTGTCTTCCCCTGAGAGCAGGTGTGCTCTGCAGAAGGGTGCTGATACAAGAAGCGCCAGCAGGAGAAGAGGCACCAGCTGGGAGTCAGGAAGGAGGTGCCAGTCCCTAAGGTCCAGATTTGAAATGTTCACCTTCCTCCCGAAGCCAGCCAGGTTGGACCCTTCCAGGTTTGGAGACACAGGCAGGAGGTTTCTGCGGAAGAGCCCTGCTATCCCAAGCGGAGGGGAGGGGCTGGGACACCTCAGGGTTTCTCCCGGGGCTCCTGCTTCCATTTTAGGACCTAGGCCTTGAGAAGGGACTGGGGGGTGTCTGCTCTGGAGAAGAAGCCTGGGAAACTGGTAAACTAGAAGGATCGGTGAGAAATACACAAGATGGTTTCCCACCCTCAGCCCCTTGGAAGGGAGGAGAAAGAGAGGCGGAGGAGCCGCCGAGGCGGCTGGGAGGCCAACGGGCAGGCCGCCCTCCCAGCCGGGGCTTCGGGAGCCCCAGCCCTCGAGCCCTCGGGAGACGTGAGCGCGGCTGCGGGTGGGGGCGCGCAGGGGTGCCGGCCCCTCGGCTCCTGCGGCCCGGGCTTTCACCGCAGTCCATCTCCCCCTGCAGGACGGACCCTCAGGACAAACGGGCGCCCAGGCCTGCGGAGCCGGGGCGGCGGGACCGGTGCCCACCTGGTGGACTCCGCCCCCCCAACCTGTGACCCGGCGGGCGGGGGCGGGGTGGGTGCTGGGGGCCCGGGCCTGCGCACCCGCACCCGGGGAGGACGCTGGCCCCAGCAGCAGCCCGTACATCTTCCCGGATGGAATTCGTTAATTCGCCCATGAAACAAAAGGATGGTGGATCCCTCCCAGTTTGAGTTGCGCCCTCGCACCGGCTGTTGGGTGGCTGTGGGGCGGCGGACGCCATCGAGGAAAGGGCCACCACCGGTCCCCAGGGGCACAGGTGCGGCCTGCAGTGAGGGGCGGCAGACAGGCCCTCGCAGAGGTCGAGGTCCGGGGGGCCTGGAAAGAAGCCTGGGCGAAGGCCGTGCTCTCGAGAAGTGATTTAAAGTCCTGAAGGCGGCAAGTGGGGGCAAGAATGGAACAGAAGGGGCGGGGAGCCTGGCCTGGAGGCCTTGCGCGCCGCCACCGAGACCCGCCCGGGCCTCGCCCCGGTCCCTCCGCCTACGCGGCGCGGGGCCCCTGGGCGCCGGGGGCCGCGGGGGCGACAGCGGAGGGCGGCTCTGCCGGCGGGGGGCAGCCCGGGGGGGGGAGGAGGGGAGGGGGGACCCCCGCTCGCGAGCCCCGCGGACAGCACCTGGCGCCGGCGGGCTCCTCTGCGGGCTCCCGGCTCCCTCCAGCCACGGCCGGGACGGGATCTCAAACAGAATTACAAATAAGCGCCCCGGGTGGCCGAAGGTGCCCACCTACCCCAGAGGGAGTTGCCAGGCGGCCGGTGGGGGGGCGGGGGGCGGCGGCCGCATTCCGGCCAGGTGTTTAAGACAGATGAGAAGCGAGTAGTTAAAACCCACATTATATAGTTCTGTCGGGTATAAAATTGCCTGTGCTGACCCATATATTCTAACTGGAAACGGACTCGAGTCACTTAAAATATTGCAACGTCGATAGGACTAATTAATTGGAAATAAGAAACGAAAGAATACAATTAAACGAGAAGAGAATCATTTTCTAATTTAATAGAGGGACATTTATAAAGATCACAAGCTAAAAGGCATCGAATGATTCTATCGACATTCTATTAAATCAGCCCCGGGGCCCCGGGCGGAGGAGGCGGCCCTGGCGAGCGCAGCATCTCGGCCCAGGTTCCGTGCGTCCTTGGACGCTCCAGCCGCCACCCGATCCGACACCGGCTCTTCCCGCTGAACTGACTCCGTCCTCTGCCCATGGCCAGGCCCAGACACTGGCTGTTGCCCACGGCTGGGGGAACCCTGCCTGCCCGCTTGCGAGGCCTGGGCTCGGATATATTACAACAAAATTACTAATTGGAAAATGAAATTGTCAATAAAGCATCCCCCCTCGCGTATACAGTATCCTTAAATATTAAGATATTTTATTAGACCCATTTCCTAACAATAATTTATTGCAATAAAACAGACACCACAGGTCCCCTTAAATTGTCTTTTCATAATGAATAAATTTAAGCGGGCTAATTAATATATAAACTAGCCCAATTTGTCAAGTTGATTTGTATTTTAGTTAATTGTGAAAGTAATTACCACACGGTCAAATTAACAGCTTTCTGGAAATGACCAAGCCTGAGGTTTTATTTCCTTCCTGGGTGAAGAAAATTCATTTTTCCAAGCTCTTGATGTGATGAATAAAAGTCATAAATCTGGGTGATTGGTGCAGGCAGAGTCTAAATGGCTTCATATTTCATTTTAGGTTTAATAGAAATATTCATGCTCTGTTTTAATGAAATTAAATTGAGGGGGGATGGGGTCGGGAGGCGACGGTGGCCCAGGGCTTAAAGGGACAGCACACGTTTTCCTCCCCCACCCCACCCGCCCACAGGCCAGGGCCTTCAGATCACCTCCCCCAGATGCAGATCTATCTGCCCCTCCTGCCTGCGGGAAAGGCCGGCAACCGCTTCTGCAGCCAGCTCACCTGGGGTACAGATGAGGGCAGCTGCACAAGGTCCCCTTCCCAGATGCAGTCCCAGGAAGCCCAGTGCTCTCTCCCGTGTGCCTACAGAGGTCGCTAAGCAAGGTCAGGGTCAGCTTTGGGTGTAGGTGTAACCCCGCCCAGATAACACCTTTCTGCCCATTGTTAGCGCTTAGGCTGGTGGTGTGGCCGCTCAGTCCGCAGTCAGCAATCCTTCTCCTTCTATCACCTTGTGGGGATGCAGGTGAAGGGCATTCAGCCTTGGGACAGGCACCCTCACTCTGGGCCCCTGTAACTGCCACCTCAACTGGAAGGTGACCCGGCCCAAACCAGGACTGTCAGGGCCCAGGACCACCTGCCCAAAGCTCTGGGCTCAGAGGCCTCCCCTCGCAGGAAGAGTAGGTCTTCAGACCCAGCAAGTGTGCCATGTTCATTTGTGTTGTGGCGCTTGGAATTTAGGGGGCCATGCTATCAGCCACTCTGGGGGCGTGAGGTCAGGGGGCGGCCCCAGGCCCCAGGATGGTCCTGGCCCAGCAGCCCCTTAATGGAGCTGATCTGTGACTTGTTGATTTCCCCTGAGCAAATAAGGCTTTGATGCAGTTCCAGCAAGAGTGGTTAGCTGATGAATTGACAAAAACTAATCAGCTTTATTGGGAAACAGGTTAAGGGCACGGGCGTGTCAATAATTCTCAGCCTGACCCCCTCATGCATTAACCCAGGCGGGCTGATTAGAGTAAGAAGACCCGCTCGCATTTTGCACTGAAATTGCTTTCATAAACTCACCATTATTAGCAGTCGATGCGAGCAGCTAATTTAGAGAAGACATCCCAGGCATGTCACATCTATCATCCGGGTTTATGTATCATTATCTCATTTACAGAATGTCGCAGTGTAATATGTGTTTTTGGCAATAGGCTTGGCCCCGCGCCTGGATCGCGCGTCTCTTTTGAAGCAGCACCCGGGCCTCCTTCCCCGCGGGCCTGGAAGCCTGGAAGCGGCGCGCAGAGGGCGGGGAGCCCAGGACCTTCCCAGGTGGCCACGGGGAGCTGGGGGCTGCGCTGCCGTCCGCCGCCGCCACACACGTGTGCACACTCCAGACGCGCGTGCAAAGCCTGCACACGCACTCTCCCGCGTGCACACGTGCGCTCGCCGCCGGCCGGGGAGGTCTGTCCAGCCTCGGAGCCCGCTGCTGCGAGTCCGCGCTCTGCTCCGCACCCCCTCCCGGCCTGGGCCGCACCCCCTCCCGGCCTGGGCCGCACCCCCTCCCGGCCTGGGCCGCTGAGCCCGGGCCCCTCCGCGCCCTCCCGGCTCCGGGGCCGGGGCCTGCCCTTCCCACCCCTGGGCGGGTCGCTCCCCTCCCCCGGCGGCGGCGGCGGCTCCCGGGCCAGATGCGCCCGGGCGTCCGGAGTGGGCCACCTGTTCCGCTGGGTAATTATTTTAATGTAAGGGCCCCGCGTCACCGGGTTCGCGCCTCCTGCGGCGACAGACGGCGGCTCCCAGCCTTTCAGTGGAATTTCCCAGATGGGCCGAGGGGAGGCCGGGGCGGGTCACCAGGGGCCCTTTAACGAGTTCATTAGCCAAATTATCTTGCGGGCCGCGCCGAGCCCCGGAGACCGGGAAGGGGGCGGAGCCGGGCGGCGCGTCTGTCTCCACCCCACGCCTTGGTCTGGGCAGAAGCCGTGCAGGGGCCCAAGAGGGGAAATGGCTCCATGTCACTGGTGTCAGCAAGAACGGACCCCAGCTCCGGGCGATGAGCTGCAGGCATTCCACCTCTCTCCACCCTTATGTTCCACAGGCAGGAGCCTGGCTAGTCAAAGGCCAAGTGGGAAAAACTTATTAGAATCCTACAACGAGGACATTATCACTAATGGCCAATGTGGCTGAGTGGGTTGGGGTTAAGGCCCCTCCCGGGGCCTGGAGGTCACGGCTGGCCCTGTGGCTGTGGGCTCTGCAGCAAAGCACCTGCGTTTCTCAGAGACTTGGGTGCGGGTCTGTAAGACTGGGGCACCCAACATTTTTCAGTTACAGTCCCTAGTGGGTGAGGCTCTGCAAGAGGGTACACTGAGCACACCATCCACTGTGAGGGCCTCCTGGCTGAGCAGGGGCACGACCAACCCCAAGCCTCAGAGTCCATTTCAAACCTGGCTTCCCAAGCTGTGCATGTTATGACATCAGCTTCACATTCCTCTTGGGTAAAGCATGTCCTGTTCCAGCAGTACGGTAGACAGAGGGTTCCCCATCCACTAGCTTCCTTCTGCCCCGCAGACCACACTCCCCCATCCACAAGTCATTAGGAAACGTGGATGGGGCGCGATGTGAGGGCGAGAAGCTGCTCTAAGGAAGGCTCCATGGGAATAACGTCCTGGGCAAGCCAGCCAAGTCCTACTTGCTGACAGACACCCCCCCCCCCCGGCCCCCAGCCAAAGTCCACTCCAAGCCTGAGATCCATCCCTTGGGCCTCGGGTGTGCACCTGGGGGCTGGGTGGAAAGAGAACTGGACCACAGGCACCATCTGCCCATCTGGGGAACATCCCCCAGCTCTGGAAAGTGGCTTGAGAAGAAATTCATCCTCCCCCTCTCTCCCCTCCCCTCCCTCCTCCCCTCCCTGTGCAGCCAGCACCCCCAGCTTCTGCCACCTCAGCACTACTAAAGAGACCAATTAGCGGCTCCTTCCTGCCATTATCCGCCATGGATCTGGACATTACCGGGCTACTACTCAGCGATAACTTGGAGTCAGAAGGCACTCATGAGTCCATATACCAAAGCATTAAAATATCGCAAGCGGCATCTTGTTCTTTGTGCGTCTCCCCTGTATCCTCCAACCCCGCAGGTCGGTAGGGACCCTCCCAGCTGTGGTGGCCTCCTTGGGGGCCGCATGGGTTCTGGACCCTCTGTGGCAGCGGCGGCAGCGGGGATGGGGCTGCCTGGGCACAAGGTCCCAGAACTGCAGCGCGGAGCCTTCTGCCTCTAGACACGTTTTATAGGGGACATCGCACAGCTGGGCTCCTCTAAGGCAGGTCTCAAAACAAGAAAGCTCCTAGGCTCAGACCCACTCCCTTCAACGTACAGGTTAGGTGTTCACTTATCTGGAGAGGGGTGGTGAAGGTTGCAACACTGGAAGGGGGGGAAGCTGACTTCGCGGGCGTGTGTGTTCTATACCTTGTTCCTGACAACGGTATGAAACAGTGATGCTGAAATTAAATTAAATTAAACTCTTCTAGCAAAACTACAAGCTACTTGGGGGAGGTTCTTCATCTCTGCTGAAGACCGTCGCCCTCCAGCTTGATTTGAGGGGCTTACGTGGACTTCCCCCTGTACTCCCTCAGTCTTGGGAGGAATTTCTCTTTGTAACCCGGAGCTTCGAATGCGTGCCACACAGAGGCTGGAAACACTCAGATTGCTTGCTGGGTCTGAAGGAAAATAGCAGGTGGATGTGGCCTGCCTCCCCACAGGGGCGGGGGCTGAGCATGCCCCCCCCCCAGCCCTCCACCCTCACCTCACAGCCAGGCCTGTCCCCTCTTTGGTGTCCACAGAAGCTGAGAGACTGCCCAAGGTCTGTGCGTAAAGCAGATACTTTTGTGTCTGGAGAAAATTTCCAAAAATGTAGGGCTCTTAGGTTGCTGAATGTTTAGGCATTTACATCATGCAGCATCCTCCTGACGTCTTATCCAAACCCCAGCAGTGAGCCCCGTTTCTGCTGGTTGTTTGCACAAGGCCTGTGGCGGGGTAGACGGGGACAGACCCGGCCGCAGGGACTTCGGAGGTGGGCTGGGTTAGGGTCAGGCCGGGAACTGTGGGCGGCGATCTCGAAAGGGCCACATGAAATCCAGGTGTGAAGGGCGAGGCTGACCTGGAGGGGCCTCAAGGAAAGGTTGGGACAGCTGCTGCCAGGCCCCCCCTCCGGTGGAGCGGAGGCTCGGCCCCACCCTTTCCAGATCCCTTTGCTGGCGGAGTGCCCCGGGTCAGGAAGGAGGTCAGCAGATCAAAGGGCAGCACTAACTACGTGATACCTTTAGCCCTCGGGGCTCTGCTGGGGGGGAGGGGACACCTGTGCGGTCTGCCCCTCCTCCCCTACCCCCCTCCCCCGCACTCGCCTTCCGGTGACCCTAGGCCTGGCTCAGGTCCCCAAGGAGGCTCTGGACACCGAGCACGTCCCAGGGCTGCAGGGTGGGAAGGGGGTGTGCACAGGGACTCTACCGGGAAAGTCTGGCTGCAGCCCCCAGGGTCCACTGCCCTCCCAGGTGGTCTCAGGGTAATCTCCTGTACCTGCCCCACTGCCCGATCAAGAAAGCAATATGTACGGGATAACCATCCATGCCTGCCTCCCACCCTCTGCGTGTGTGAATATGTTTTGTTCTGTTTTGTTCCCAACTTCATACCTACGTTATTCCAGACACAAATAGACATGGGTTACAAACGTCTTTTTTGGGAAGGGGGTCTGGGGTAACCAGGTGACGGGCACTAAGGAGAGCACTAGATGGGATGAGCACTGGGTGTTATACTATATGTTGGCAAATTGAATTTTAATAAAATATTTTTTAAAAACCCAAATGTCTTTTTTTGCAATTGTTGATATAACCACAATTCTAAGTAGTAGGAGAAGGGCGCCTGCAGGCAGTATTCAGTATCTCGAAGGGAGACCGCGTGGAGAGAGAAAGAGTGTCGTGCCAGGCAGGGAAGAGGCCAAGATGAAAGGCACACCAAGCCTTTGCTGCTCACTCGGGAAACAGAGTTTCCCCATCGTCCCAGGGCTGCCTAGTGCGCTGGGGCTGCTGGGGACGGAGTCACCCAGAGACAGATTCAGAGTATTGCTGGGACCAGACCTTTGATCTCTGGCTAGGGCCCTCCAACAGACGTAAGCCCTGCTCCTGTCAGCCCAAAACCTTCTTCAAAGCCAGCTGGGCTGGATCAATACAGATGCTGGAAACAGGAAGAGCCCCAGTGCGCTCCGCTTCACACCTCATAAACCACACAAAGACCCCAAACTTCCAAGACCTCTCCCTCTTTCTCTGCCCCCTCTCTTTCCGTACTTCACGGAAAAACTCCACTATATATTCACTTTTTTCTTAACACACACGGAATATATGATAATTTTAAAGCCCTTTAGCCCCATAGAATGCATTGGTTGAACCTCGGCTTTTCTAAATAAAGAAACAGAAATCCATAAAAATAAAGGAGCACAGCAGTCAGAAGGGTGGCCAGGACCAGGACCCACGGGGCGCTTAGTGCTTCTTCCACACCTCCCTGGGCAGCCCCCATAGGTGGTGTGGTCTCAGGGGTCAAACCTGCCTTCCCCCACATACCTGTCCAATCTGTCTTCCAGGAAGTGCTCTCAGCTGCTCTCAAGGGGGACTGGCATGGCCCTGCCAAGGATTCTGAGTAGTTTAGGAGCATGGTTACTGTGGAACAAAGAGACGTGAAATGAATTCTCCAGGAGTTCTAAAAAAAATGGCATTTTTTTTTTTTTTTGAGGAACATGGGGAGATTTATTGTGTATAAACTGCACACCTGTCTCTAACTAAAATAGCCCTGGTGGTGGGCATTTCGGGGAGAAGAGAGGGCAGCAGGCTCTCCAAGATCAATCTTGGGCTGTTTCATTCACTCCCCTCCCCCAGCCTCCTAAATCACTGCTCTCCATCCCAGGAGTCCTGCCCCAGCAGGTGGAGGAGGGAGGAGAGAGAGAGAGAGGCAGTCCGCTTTAGAGAGAACCCCTGTCTTGGTGGGGGCTGTGCTGTTCCCTCTGGAGGAGGCAGAGTGACAGCCAGAACGTCATCATTACTGTCCCTTGCAAGGCGAAGGGTTTCCTGCCCCGAACAAGTGGCTAAGAATCTCAGGTCTCTTCATAAACCCTGCCTCCCCAAAGGGAATGGAGAGGCATGGAGAAACAGGGCTGGGGACGTCAGCACTGTTGGCCGCAGGTGACCGCCGTGTGGCCCTTGCGGCAGACCTGGTCCACTCCAAACTACTAAGGCTTAACGGTTTGCTGGGAACAAGAGTCTCAACCTCTTTGGACCTGTAGTCTCTGAAATGGAGAGGATAAAATCCTTCTCCTAATTCACAATGAAGATTAAAGAAGAGAATTCTAGAAAGCTCATGGCATATAGCAGTGTTCAGGAAATGTAAGTGTCCTCTCTCTCCCCTTAAATGCAGGACTGCATTTTACCACCCCAAAGAGATAGCATCTCAAGACTAGACAAACACCACATAAATGCTATAATTTCTATTTACAAGTTGACAGTGTTTTTTGCAAAGCCACATAACATTTACTTCCACTGCTGTCCCTTATCCACTGTATCTTCCTAATTTCCAGCTAGTACTGTGTCTCAGAACTACCCTATTTTAATGAAAAAGAAACTCGCCTCTTGCCAACAGAATCACCGCAATCAACGCTTGCCAAGGCAAAACAAACAAACAAAAAAAAAAACCCTTTGAAGGGAAACTAAGAGATCCCTATACTTACCTTTAAAAAAAAAAAATCCCTGTTACAGCAACCTGATCTGCTAATTTTAAAGTTGACCTGCCCTGAGTTTTCCTTCTCCTCTGCCCCTCCCAGGGCCCCCACCCTGTCCTTTACTCACCTCTCACCTGCTTAGGAAGCTGGCTTCAAGAACTGAAACCCCCTCCTGCATTCCCTCCCCTGTTGGGGCAAGATAACTAGAGCTAACTGAGCTAGTGGCAAAGCCTCGAGCTGGTGGCCGCTTGACTCCCCGACCTTCGTGTTGATTCTTTCGGCCCAGAAAAGCCCTTGGAAGTGCTTTACTGTAAATATTTGGAGTGTGTGTATGGGGGGCCGCGGGAGGGGGGGGGCGTGTAGTCTGGATTCTCACTCCTCTACGGTGCTCAGCCAGGGGAAGCCCTTCCGCCCCGAGGCTCCAGGCTGCAGGTGGGGAGAGGAGAGACATTGCATGTTGCTGCCCGGGGACTAACCAGGGTCCAGGGGCAGAGTGACCCGCCTCGGGAGGACTCGGGGCTCCCGCTGACTTTCCAGAGCCGAGGAGGGTGCTGTCTCTTGCACGCCCACGGGTGTCCTTCCGCAGAGAAGAGGATCCTCCCAATAGCAGGTGGGCAGCGTCTCCAAGTCGACCTGGGTCCTGCAGGCCTAGGGGCTCCCAGACTCTGCCCTCTCCGCCCAGGCGGGGCAGGAGCTCACGGCGAGGACTTGCGGGAGGCAAACTCACGCTCTCTCACACGCATGCCGTCTGAAACGCACAGGACTTCCCAGAGGATGCAATAAGGTTCGACCTGCAGAGGGCTGACGACAGGGACGCACGTGCTGCCGTGCACCCGGAGCCCCGGGAGCAGGGCTTGGGGACCGCTTTGGTCGTCGCTGTGCTGCCGTCGTTGAGCAAAGCGGGCTCCCCGACGCAGCAGCGCCCAGGCTCAAGCGCTGGCGCGGAGGCGCCACGAGACGCGCGCCGCTGGCTCTAGGTGTCGCCGGGCCGCGGCGGGACCGCGGGTCTCCGGGGCGGGACCCAGGCGGCGGGGCCCACGCCGGGACCCGGGGTGCCGGCGCCCGCAGCCCCGCCCAGCACTTGCGGGAGGGCGCGCGGGCTCCCCAGGCGGGGCCTCCGAGTCCGGCTGCCGGTGGCCGCCTCCGCCCCGCCGCCGCCGCTCGGCAGCCCGGCGCTCTAGGACCTCGCGGCGCGGGGGCGGGGCGGCGGGCGGCCCGGACGGTGACAGGTGCGCCCCTCGGCCAATGGCCGGGCCCGTGCCCCTCCCCGAGCGCCCGCCGAGCGCGCCAATCGGCGGCCGCGCTGCGCTTCAAGTGCGCGGAGGGGCGCGGGTGCCCAGGCGGCGCCGGCGGGCTCGGCGCGGTCGCTCGAGGGTCCAGCGCGGAGAGCCGGGCTCCCCGGCCGGGCGCGTCCAGGCACCCCGGCTCCAGTCGGAGCGAGCGCGTGCGGGCGCGGCCCGGGGCGGGGCCGGCACGGAGGAGGCGCCCGGACCATGGTCACCCTCGGCTGAGTTTCCGGCGGCGACTTTGATTATTGGCAAATAATCACCATAACAATACCGAACCCTGGGGCTTGCGGCCGCCGCGCTCGGCTCCGCGAGCCCGCCCCCGGCCGCGTCGCCCACCGCCCGGCCCTGCTCGCCAGCCCCAAACAAGCCGATGGAAAAATCCAAAAATTTCCGCATCGACGCGCTGCTGGCCGTGGACCCCCCGCGAGCGGCCTCGGCGCAGACCGCGCCGCTGGCCCTGGTCACGTCGCTCGCGGCCGCCGCGTCTGGCCCCGCGGGCGGCGGCGGCGGCGGCGGCGGGGCGAGCGGCGGGGCGAGCGGCGGGGCGAGCGGCAGCTGCAGCCCCGAGTCCTCGGAGCCGCCCGCGGCGCCCGCCGACCGTCTGCACACCGAGAGCCCCTCGCCTCCGCGCCTGCTGGCCGCGCACTGCGCGCTCCTACCCAAACCCGGCTTCCTGGGCGCGGGCGGCGCGGGCGGCGGCGCAGGGGGCGCGGGCGGCGGACCCGGGGGCCCCCACCACCACGCGCACCCCGGCGCCGCCGCCGCCGCCGCCGCCGCCGCGGCCGCCGCCGCCGCTGCCGCGGGGGGCCTGGCGCTGGGGCTGCACCCCGGGGGCGCGCAGGGCGGCGCGGGCCTCCCCGCGCAGGCGGCGCTCTACGGCCACCCGGTGTACGGCTACTCGGCGGCGGCGGCGGCGGCCGCGCTGGCTGGCCAGCACCCTGCGCTCTCCTACTCCTACCCGCAGGTGCAGGGCGCCCACCCCGCGCACCCCGCCGACCCCATCAAGCTGGGCGCCGGCACCTTCCAGCTGGACCAGTGGCTGCGTGCGTCCACCGCAGGCATGATCCTGCCCAAGATGCCCGACTTTAACTGTGAGTACCGCGCAGCGCCCGGGCCTGGGGAGGGAGGAAAAGAAGGAAGACATCGGTGGTGGTGGTGGGGGGGGGGGGTTGCCGAGCCACGGTTTCCCGCGCGTCCTCCTCCACGGGCAGCACCCCTCCTTGCTCCCGGCTCGCTCGGAGAGCGCGGTGGAGGCGCCGCCGGGGGCGCGGAGACTCGTGTGGACTGCACGCCGTGGGGTCGGCGACGAATTATTAAAATGGCCACGCGCGGGCCTGCTTTCTCTTCCTCTCCTAACGGGAAGGGGCAGCTGGAGGTGTGAGACTAAAATCTAATGATTAACCGGCAGGCTAGAGGAGAAGGAAGTGGTGGGGGAAGGCGAGCCAAAGAGCGCCCAAGTTCGGCTGCCTGGGCATCGAGGCCAGGGAAACCAGGAGCTCATATCTCCAGGGAAGCGGACCTGACTTAGTACCGCATTCTGGGTTCTGGAAGACCCCCCAGCCCCTCCCAGGAGGAGAAATTAGGGAGCAGAGAACAAGAAATGGGCTCTAAGAGGCCAGCGCCGCAAAGCCAGGTCCCTGGCTTGGCTCTGGCCCTTCCGGGGTTTCTGCCCGCCTCAGTGAGGGTGCCTGGTCCGCCTTGTGATGCCCAGGAGGCAGATGGCCGAACCTGCACAGAGCGGCCGTGCGCTGCTGCAGAATGGGACATGTGCCACTTTCACCAACCCCATCCTAGGGACCATGTGCCTGCCCGGAATTGGAAGCACCCAACAGAGAGTGAGCCTCTCCCCAAGATTGGAGCAGGGGAGAGCTGACCAACCCCAACCTGAGAGCTGCTGGGTGGTGGGCAGCATGCTTGCCAGGCCCGTGTACACCTACAGGAGGCCTGAGCCCACTCGCCTCTCCTGGCCCGTTGGGCGGGCACATGGGGTTGACTCTGGGGAATCGGGATCTCCCCTCTGGTCGCCCCACCCGGGCTCCACTCAGAGGCTGATGCATGAGACTTTATGCTTTCAGCTGCAGAACACCCAAACAAAGAGACCCCATTGTTTCCTTCTGAGTGGATGTCTTTAGACTGGGGAGATGCAGGCATAGGAGGGGAAGAAGCAAAAAAGAAAACAAAAATAAATACTTGGCAGAATTAAGAGTCCTCTGCTAGAAGCTAGGGTTGTGACTAAACAGAGAAAAGCTAGGGCCCTGAGAGCTGGAGAAGTCACAGCCTGGTGAGAAAATCCCAGCCTGTGCACTGTTTGCCCCTAGCCACCCCTGGCTTTCTCCAGCTCAGCTCCCAAAAGACCCTCACGGCCACCCAGCCCTTCCAGGTGGACGTCAACTCCTCCTGATCCCTAGCAGCAAAAGCTGGAACCTCCCTTTCAGTTTGGGGGCAGCAACTTCAGACATATCTGAACCTGCTGATCCCGGGTCAACCAAACTCAGAGCACTCTTCCTGGGCCTGGCTGTGGAGCCCAGCAAACAAACCCTTTCTGATGGAAAGCCACCCCACGGATTTTCCCTTATGAACTGCATTTCCCAGAGGCTGGGATGCTTAGTCTCCCACTGAGGGGGTTAATGGTCTCCACACAGGCCTCCCCTGGCCACCAGGGTGCTTTCCTGGGCCTGCGTGGAGCTCAAGGTCGCCCAGGAAATTGGTGAAAGTGGCGTTTCTTTTGCCCGTCCCTGATTCCTAATCTTGACCTAGAGGTAGCAGAATTAAAACCCAGCCAGCTTTAAGTTTAGAAAAGGGATCTGAACGCCAAATCCTAAAGGGCAATAATAAACAAGCCAGGATGCCAGAATGTGTTCTGAGAGTCCCTCCTCTGGCCGCTGGAAAACCTGTTTGGTTTCCTTTAATTGGTTGTCTCTGCTGCTGGATGGCATTTCCCAAATGGTCCCTTTGGAGCCAATGTTTTAATTAAAGTTCTAATGTATTGTCAAGTTGGGAATTGGGGCCTCATTTACCTAAAGCTGGGGGCGTGGGCCTTCCCGTAAAGCAAATTGCCTGCCCGGGGGGCCCGAGCTCTGCGGCTGTGCTGGCCTCTGTTCTTCCCTTTCGTTTATTGTCTAACACTTGTCAGGCTCCTGGGAAATTAAGGGAAGTCTCGTTTTGAGGTCATAAAATTCTCTGTGATGTAACCGTGTGAAATTATGTAGATGCAGCCAAGGGACCTCCTTGAACGTTCAGAAAGCCGGATCCCCCTTTGCCTTGGCCTTTAATTTACGAAATGAGAACTGCCCTGGACCGTCTGCCAGATTCCCTGGGCTTTGCCCTCCTCGCTGGGGGGGGGGGGGGTGCTGCCAAGAAGAATTTTCAGTGGGGGAGTGTGATGAGTTCACATGTACAGCCCAGAGAATGTGGTCATTCCCTTCCTTCGCTGTTTGCCTTTTCCGGACTTCTCCTCCTTTTGTACTTAAGGAGTTGATGGTGAGAATTCTGCCCCAGTTCCTTGCTGGCTGCAGGAAATGGGACTGGTAATTCCCGAGAGCTGTTTGACTGGAGGCTGAGTTGGGGGAGGCTCAGCGAGGGGCAGGTAGGAGCTCTGTGTCTCTGGCCTCAGCTTCCCGCTAGCTGGCAGCCTTCTCCTGGACGGCCCACCACCCGATGGACAGGGCTGCCCCAGAGAGAGGCTCTCTTTCATCAGAACACCCAGACCCTGAGTTAAAAAAAAAAAAAAAGTAGTCCCAAACCCAGATGGCTGCACCTGGCATCTGGCATCTGGGTCCTGGGCTCCAGGGTCCTCTCCCGTCACTGGGTCCCTGCTGGAGAGGGTGCCCACATCGAAGGCAGGGTTGGTGGGCCAGGTGGCAGCGTTGTGGGAACCGCACTGGTGGCGCTGGATGGCAGTGAAGGGTTGGGACACTGCATCAGGCCATGGGCCTCACGTCGTCGTTTTCTCTCTCTCCTCAGCCCAGGCGCAGTCCAACCTCCTGGGGAAGTGCCGCCGGCCTCGCACTGCCTTCACCAGCCAGCAGCTGCTCGAGCTGGAGCACCAGTTCAAGCTGAACAAGTACCTGTCTCGGCCCAAGCGCTTCGAGGTGGCCACCTCGCTGATGCTCACGGAGACCCAGGTACACCATCCCGCTTCATCTGCAGCGTCTGGACACTTGCTGGCCTCCTAGGGCCTGCTCTGCTCCCTCTGCACTCGCCCTCTGCCGCCGCCCCCTCCCCCCCAGCACCTGGGAAGAGCCCTTTAGACCTCAGCGGAGGATTCATTTGCCGGGACCTGGGCCCACATACCAAGTCCCGAGGCCTGATTCAGAAATCTGCATTTTAAGGACACCTTCACCCACTCCCCCATTCTGAAGCCTCAGGCCACATGTTAGAAATTTTATTCCAGAAGGAGAGGGAAGAGAGGAGGGAACACCTTGAGATATGCAGACATCTCCACTGGCTGCTCTGGCTCTTCCCAGGCAATGGGAGAGCACCTCCAGAGAAAGACATGAATCCAGCAGCCCAGGTCTAGTCTGAGCTTCCCCGGAATCCCCCAGCCCCACTCCTGCGTGTGTTGATGCCTCAAGGTGGGGAGCTCCTTCTCCCTGGAGCTACTGTGTCCCCTACTCTGAAGCCCACTCCTGGGCACAGAGGGAGGCCAGGCCCTGGGGAGGTGCAGGTGCAGGAGCTGGGGACCCCCTAGAGACAGCTGGTGGGGAAGGAGGTGGCCAGTGCCTCACAACCTCTTGTGATTTCAGGTGAAGATCTGGTTCCAGAACCGGCGGATGAAGTGGAAACGGAGCAAAAAGGCCAAGGAGCAGGCGGCGCAGGAGGCTGAGAAGCAGAAGGGTGGTGGGGGCGCGAGCAAAGGTGGCAGTGCAGAGGACAAGGGAGAGGACGAGCTGCTGGGGCCACCAGCAGTCGGGGACAAAGGCAGCGGACGCCGCCTGCGGGACTTGAGGGACAGTGACCCAGAGGAGGATGAGGAGGACGAGGACGAGGACCACTTCCCCTACAGCAACGGTGCCAGCACACACGCTGTATCCTCTGACTGCTCTTCCGAAGCCGACTCGCCACCTCCACGGCCCGGGGGGGCCGGGCATCAGCCCCCACCCCAGTAGGGGCCCTTTTAGTTCCAGGCAGCCGCCTGGCCAGCCTCGCAGGTGGGCTGCCCATTCGGGCTGCTTTTCCAGGGACAGACAGGGAGGCCCAGCGGGTTCGAACTTGAACTCCTGTTCTTTTAAACCTAATTTTGGTTAGTGTTGGGGGGTGGTGTCCATGAGAGCAGACCACTACCAGGGGAGGCTCCCACTCCCCTCTTCCTGAATGGAGAAGGCTGGAACCTACAGTGTTGGACGACCTGGAAGACTTGAAACCTTCTCCAGAATCGCCATTCTGCTGAGTATTGAAAAAGGGAACATGTTTTGTGCTTACCTATCTTAGGGGAAACTTGATGTCATGAGCATTCAAACTGCTGGAAATCTCAAAACTGTACTGTCTTTATTTTTGTATATTGTATTTATATATATATATAAAGAAGCATCTACTTATGCATGCTAAATTATTATTTAGCTTTTCCCATCGCCCACGATGGAATGTAAAATAAATTGGTTTTTTACTGGATGAGAGTGCAAATCTTTGCAGAGTGAGTTATGAAGGTGCACTTTACTTTTTTTGTTGTTGAAATGATGGGGGTTGTATTCTGCAATTGACAGAATCCAAACAGGTGTGGGGAACACCTCCTCTTCTGGGCTGTGACCCGGTCTGGGAACTCCCTTCTCACTACAGGGGAGTCGCACGTGTGAAATGCTGGTGAAAACACCTGAGACCTGTTGTATGTGCCTCCAAATGTGTGAATCTCAGGAGAGTAACTTTGGATCTCGAGTATTTATTTTTTCATTTCGTTGAGGATCTTGCTTCACTGGCGGTCCAGGAGTGGAAACACACTATTTGAATGTTTCAGAAAATAAGCTTTAGAACGACTGGGTGATTTTCCTGCCCTCTGGGGTCCGGGCGGCCCCAGCTCTCCCCTTTGCCTCGAGTAACCCCCCAGCTTCTCCCCAGCCCTCTCTCCCGCAGGACCTCTCTAGCTCCGGCCAGACACCGGTTCCCTGGATCTGTGCACACGTCCGCGAGGACGGCGGCGGCGGCGGAGGGATGGCTTCCCGCTGGGGCTGCAGTGCTCTGGGTTCGGAAAGCCTGCCGCCGCGGGCCATCAATCACCCGGCCCCGCCGCCCTGCAGGTGCCGCGCACATGCCCGCTCCACCGGCGCGCCCGCCCCTGCCCCTCGCGGGCCGGGAGGAGATCAGCGGCCTTGGCACGCAGTTTCTCGCTCCTTCCCTCGCCCTCCTCCTCGGCGCTGCGGTTTCTCACTTTCCCTCCCCAGCCCCCGGGCGCGGAGGAGGGGGGGAGGGGAGCGCCCCTTCCCCGCTCCCCTCCCCCCCTCCCGGCTGATGAATGAGTTCAGAGGGCCTGGCGTTTCATTTGGGTGATTACCGCGGACCAGCGGGGCCACTCCTCTACCTCAGGGCTGGGGTCAGATTAATATCCTCTCTGGCAGCTCATTATCACCCCGGGGTTCGTTCCATAAAGTGCAGCGTGGGTCGAGGCCGGGCGCGCGCTGCCGGAGGCCCGCGGGGGCAGCTGGGGGGGGGGGTCCTGGGCCACCTCCAGGTCCAGAGGTGCTCTGGGGGGCCGGAGACTGGGCAAGCCAGAAGGCCCCGAGGGGAGGGGGTGGGGAGGGAGAGAGGGGAAAGGCGGGTGCCTTTAGGGGTTAGGAAAAACCAAACCAAACCAGATCTCTGGAGTCTGCGTCTCCGGCGCTTTAACGTCCAACACGCTGGTGCAGCGCAGCCTGAGGCCATCTCTTCCTCGGCTGCCTTCCCCCGGGGCGGCCCCCAGCTCGGCGGGCTCGGTCAGCGGCCCCCCCACGCCAACGCAGGGCCGGCGGCGGGGCCTGGGAGTCGGGGTGCCTCCCGCCAAGGGATCCCCAGCCTCGGGAGCGCCCCCGGCCGGGAGCCCAGGGCGCCGGTGGCGCGGGGACTTGGCGGCGGGGAGCCGGGCCGCCCGCGGCCCCAGCGTCTGCAGCCAGCTGCCTCATCGCGGCGGAATTTATCTCGCTAATAAATTTAATG
Organism: Canis aureus; assembly: GCF_053574225.1. Lineage (NCBI taxonomy): Eukaryota > Metazoa > Chordata > Mammalia > Carnivora > Canidae > Canis > Canis aureus. The sequence goes on from NC_135625.1 coordinate 47,248,159, forward strand.
ATCAATTCGTTCTTGTCACAGGAGCTCTTCCCCAAATCAATTATAGCAAATTTAAATATAATCACTGGCTCATCCTCACCCACTCCGGGCACGGCGAACAATTCATTCCGCCTAATGAACGGCCGCCAGGCCCTGCCCCGCCCGCCTTGCGGGGCGCGCCCCCAACCCCGCTGACAGCGCGAGGGGCGGGGGAAGCACTGCAGCTCCCCCTTCTCCAGGACCCTGATTCCAAGGCCTGGAGGCAGGTCCTCGCACCCCGAACCGCGGGGAGACGAAGGCATTGTCTTCAGACAGGCCCCGGCTCTCCTGGGCTATCGCGGGGGCCTTTCCGTTTTCCATCCCGTTTTCCACTGGAGCGAGGTGCGCCCCGAAGATCCTGCAGGCTCCCACCCAACGGGGCCGGCTGCTCTGAGAACCCCAGCCTGACCCCCTGCCTACCCAGGGCCGGAGTCTGAGCATGCTTTCTCTACCGCGGATGGGAGATTCAACTTCGTTCTCACAAAAGGTGCACCGGCCCTGGAGAGTGTCTCCAGCACGAACAAAAGGATGTGGATAAAGCCCTTTCTGTGACAAAGAATCCAATCTACGTGTATCTTCCTGATGCCAGCCCACGGGTCTCTTGTCCAGTCCAGGCAGAGCTGTGGCCCAGGGTCCCTGGCCCCCACAGCTTTAACAGGCAGAGTGGGAGAGGTGCAGACACGACTAGAACCTAGAAGTGGATCTGTTGGTTCTGAGCTGGGCCTTCCACAATCTGGCTGAAGAGGGAAGTCAGCAGGCCAAGATCAGCTTAAAACACTTTCTAGGACACCAACAGCACAGACCACAAAAGCAAAAATTGGCAAATGGGATTCCATCAAACTTTAAAACTTTTACACGGCAAAGGAATCATCAACAATGAAAGGCATCTGAGACTGGGAGAAGATGTTTGTAAATCATACGTCTGGTGAAGGGTAAATATTCCAAAATGTAAAGAACTCATACAACTCAACAACAAAAACATGAATCCGATTTAAAAACAGGCAAAGGGCTTGAATAGAGATTTCTCTGAAGTAGACACACAAATGGTCCAGAAGCACATGAAAAGATGCGCAATGTCACTCCTGATTAGAGAAATGCAGATTGAAACCACACTGACCTCAGTGGTTTAGCACCGCCTTCAGCACAGGGTGTGATCCTGGAGATCTAGGATCGAGTCCCACATCAGGCTCCCTTGCATGGAGCCTGCTTCTCCCTCTGCCTGTGTCTCTCTGTGTCTCTCATGAATAAATAAAATCTTAAAAAAGGGATCCCTGGGTGGTGCAGCGGTTTGGCGCCTGCCTTTGGCCCAGGGCGTGATCCTGGAGACCCGGGATCGAATCCCACGTCGGGCTCCCGGTGCATGGAGCCTGCTTCTCCCTCTGCCTCTGTCTCCCTCTGCCTCTGTCTCTGCCTCTCTCTCTCTCTCTGTGACTATCATAAATAAATAAAAATTTTAAAAAAATCTTAAAAAAAAGAAACCACACTGACATAACACCCCACATCCATTAGGATGACTGTTCTAAAATCAAAACCAGAGCATTACAAGTGTTGGCAAGGATATGGAGAAATGGGAACCTTTGTGTACTGCTGGTAAGAACGTAAACTAGTTCGGCCACTCTAGAAAGCTGGGTGGAGCTTCCTGGAACAAAGAAAACCAAAACAAATAACAAAACAAAAAACCTAGAGTTACCACATGACCCAGCAATCCTACTGCTAGCTGTATTAAATACAAGAGAATTGAAAACAGAATCTGGAAGAGGTGTTTGCACACCCATGCTCACAGCAGCAGTATTCGCAATAACCAAGAGGTTGAAGTGACTTAAGTGTCTGTGCACAGATGAGGAGACAAAGAAAATGGAATAGTATTCAGCCTTTGAAGAGAAGTAAAGCCTGCTACCTGCCACCCCATGGATGAACCTTGAGGACGTTCTGCTGCCAGAAGCAAGTGCCAGTCAAAGACAAATACTGTCAAAGACAAATACTGCATAACCCTCCTTGTAAGCAGAATCTAAATCAAACTCTTAAGACACAGAAAGTAGAAGGGTGGTTTTCAGGGCCTGGGAGGAAGGGGGAAAGGCGACTGTCGAGGGGCACAGAGTTTTAGTTTGGGAGATGAAAAGATTCTAGAGATCTTTTGCCCAACCACAGTTTACAATACTGCCCTAACACTTAACGCTGCTTAAAACAAAGACCGGTCCTCCTTCCTTTCTCTCCCCCCCCCCCCCCACGCCTCCCTCCCTCCCTTAAAGATGGGGACAGACCCAGCAGAGGAAAGGAGCCCCGGACAGGAGCAGGAGGACATCTGGGCGCGGGGGGGGGGGGGGGGGGGGTCCCAGGCCCCGGAACTCCAGGCAGGTGCAGGTTTGCGGGTTTAACTCAGCCCTGCGGCCCGCCCCCCGGGCCCCTCACCAGCCCAGGCTGGAGGGTAGGCCGAGCCCCCATCCTTGGCCAGGTCCCCGGGCCGGGCGGAGACTGCGCGCCGGGGGCGGGAGGATTGGCGGGCGGCGCGCCGCGGGGGTGGGACCTCTGGGGGGGCAGGGCCTGCAGGGAGGGGCCAGCGCAGGGCGTGGGCGATGTGGGGGCGTGCCCCCCGCAAAAGTGCGCGGCCCTCCGTCTCGTATCAAAGTCCTGCGGCCCATTGTGTCTTCCTCAATAAAACTAATCCCTTCGGAGGTGTGACCTCCACCAAGAATGCTGCACTGTTCCGGACTACAAGGGCAAATATGTTTTTCAGATTTGGTTTTTATGGTCGGATTAAAGTTTATTTTCCATAATAGGGCACCTAATAAAACTCATAAAGCCGGGTCGGGCCTCCAGCTGGTGGCCTCGTTTAACACTTTCACTTCGTAAATCACCTTGCGACGCGCCAGGTGTGTCCCCAACTGGACGCCGACAGAAACCTCCTCCCCCTCCGCCAGGTCCAGCGAGCGGGCCTGCTCCCTCCACCCCCGCGAGGCCCGCCCCCGGCCCCGCGCCGACCCCGCGCACCTGCCGCCCCCAGGTGTGCACACGGTGCCGGAAAATGTGCGGCTCGTCCGGTCCATTGTCCACCGCGCTCCGGCAGGACAAAGGGGGGCCCCTCCGCTAGCGGCCTGGCCAGGGGGGCGGCGGCGCGGTTTACCCAGCTGGGGGGAGGAACAAAGGCCCGCCGCCTTATCTCGGCGGGGCGCGGGGTCAGGCCGGGGGCGCGGGGGGGGGGGGGGCGGGAGGGCCGACCGGTCCTGCGGGGCGCCCCCTGCGCTGTGCCAGGGGCGCTGACCGGGCCCCGCTGCCCGCGCGCCCCGACCTCGCCGGGCCGTGAAGGGGGCGCCTGCGACGCTCCCCCGGGGTATCGGGATGCCGGGGTGCCCGGCAGAGGCGGGGGAGCAGGGATCGGCCTTCGGTTATGGTTCCAAGGTCACCCGTTGTCGCTGGAACGCCTCCGCTTTTCCTGTCGGTTACTATTCCCGTCCACCTTCCCTCTTAATATCCTTTCTAACAAGCCTAAAATTTCTTGTTCTGTCGTGAAGGTCCGGAAAGAGAAGCAGGGCATCTGCGAGTGGGGTCAGTGCGGCCCTGTCCCTGTCCCTGTCCCCCGGGGCCTGAGTCTGGGGTAGGGGGGCGCGTCCCTCTGGAGGCTCCTCCCCCCCAAGCAGAGGCCCACGCCGGGTGGGTCGGTCGGGGTGGCTCTGGGGGTTACAGCAGAGAGGCCAAGGCCCTGACAGGAAGCTTGCAGTTTATTTCGTAAAATAGGTACATCTGTAAAGGAAATGCAAATTGTTTTTTTTTCCTGGGCCTGCAGCATATCCCTAGCACCTCTCACCACCCTGGCGGATTAATCCTGGTGATGACATGTTCTCCAGGGGGTGTCATTAGATTCCCATATGCCCTCGGATTAGGTGCCCCCGGGGACACTGCAGTCTTTTTGACCAGAGAAGAGATAGTAACAGTTAACCCAGGCAGTCATTGATTCAACCAGACTTTCAGAAGGATACCTGCTACACTTCACACCCTGTTCCAAGCACTGGTGAACCAGGCAGCCCCAAATCTCCATCCTCTTGGTGTTACATTGTAGAGAAAAGAGAAGATAAACCATAAATTATATAACGTGAAAGGTGCATGAATACACAAGGTTATGTCCAACGTTGTAAATCATTGTAAAGTAAGGCCAAGGCAGGTCTAGAGTGTCAGCATAGTCCGCTGGGCCACAGCGGCCACCTGGAACCTGACCTGCAACGTGGGAGGTGGTTAGCTGCGTGAGGAAGCTGGTGGTAGCTCCGCAGCCTCCTTTTGGCTGTCTGAGGTGGGAGGCGGCAGAGGCCTCTAGGAATGTGCAGGACGCCGCTCCTGTGCCCAGACCACCACTTGCTCCCTTCCAGCCTTCTGCTGCCGTGAATATTTCAGGGCACAGAACAGAGTTTATGGATAGGGCAAGCAGGAGTTTTGAGAAATAGATTACATGTGTGATTTCTTTCTCTTCTTTTATTGAGATCTAATTGACATATAACACTGTATTAGTTCTAGGTGCATGATTTCTTTTTTTTTTTTCTTAAGATTTGTTTATTTTAGAGAGGGGGATGGGCAGGAGGAGAGGGAGAGAGAATCTGAAGCAGGCTCCCCGCTGAGCATGGAGCCTGATGTGGGGCTCCATCTTACGACCCTGACATCATGACTTGAGCCAAAACCAAGTTGGCTGCTCAACAGACTGAGCCACCCAAGCACCCCACGTGCATCATTTTGTAATGTTAATAGTTAATTCACACATTTAACACCACTCTAGAAAATAAAAACCAAAATCTTCATGTGAAAGATTCATGGCCAATTTCAGAGACTTGGGAAGATCTCTGGAAGAGGGAGCTTAGGACCAGTGACCTGATGCCAGGCACAGCCTCAGGTGCCACTGAGAGCAGGGCACGGACCATGGCCCCTTGCTGCACATTCAGTGACCGCCGATACCCTGCGCCCCTGCCTGGCACCTGAGCAGCACCCTCTTTGCACGGTGTGTCTGTGTCCACACGTCTGCATGGCTGTCCTTCCTGTTGACACACATCACCTCGCTCTCCTTACTCCTATCCATTCCCCCAGATGGGAGGCAAGCCATCCCCCCCAGATGAAGTCACTGTGCCCAGAGCAAAGGGCCGTGGGGAAGGAAGGGCCCCAGAGCCCCAGCACCTGGGCCTATGTCCTGCCTCACCTAGAGCATGGCTGGTGGGTCCCTGGTGCCCTGTGCCCAGGCAGCCTCATCTGTACTATAAGGACCCTGCCCATCTCGCAGAGTGACATGAGGGTTGGACACAACCACATACAGGCTCCCAGGACAGTTCACCCACAGAAGGCCCACCCCCCACTCCCGCCCTGTGTATTCCTCTTCAACCCGAGGCCTCCAGACCCATGCAGCCTCACAGTCAGTATCACGAGCTCTCCTGAGACGGGTATGGCTCTGGCTAGTCTGGGTAAGAGGCGAGGAGGTATATGTGGTGGGGAGGCAGTCTTTGTAGATAGAGGGGGGTGCAGAGCTGGGGCAAAAGCCTGGCTCCAGCACAAAGCCACGTGGCCTTGGGCAAGTGACCACACTTCTCTGAGCCCCGAGTCTCCTCTGTCATGTCAGGCTGGGAGTAGCAGTGGCTGGCTCCCAGCAGGGCTGAAAGAATTGCATGAGGGCAGGAAGAAGGCAGGGCTGGTCACAGAGGAAGTAACTCCCACCCCCCCTAGCCTTAGGGTCTCCCCGCCCCCTTCCTGCCCTCCTGGGCCTGCCTGGCAGGTGTGTCCACGCCTCTGCCCACAAGCCCTGACTCTGGGCCCATCAGCACAGAGACGGAGGAGGGGTTGCTGTCAGCAGCCAGGGGTCAGCCTCCTGGTTCAGGCCCAGGGCCCTGGGGGGTCCTCTCCATCCTTGCCATACCTGGGAGCACGATCCGGTCTGACTGACAGGATATTTGAAATGTGAGGAGGCCAGAGCCTTGAAAACTGCACCCCAGCTGCATGTGAGGCTGGCTGGTAGGTGCTGGTCCACATGGGCCCCAGGCACGAGTCCTACCAGCTGAGCAGCGGGCAAGGCCATGTGTCTGAGGTGGCTTCTTGCACAAGAGCATGCTACATGGCCACACCATCTTTTCAAGCCACACCCATGCAAGTATGGCAGTGTGCCCCCGACCACCGATTGCTACCTGGACCTCTGGTGGACCCCAGACGCTGTGCCAGGTGCTGGACAGGAGGCAGGAGACAGCAGAGCCACGCGGTCTACACCGTGGGCCTCAGGGCCAAGCCGATGGTTCGGTGGCCGGAGTGGGCAGCACTCTGGAGACTTCTCTACAAGGCTCCCGTCCCGACGACCACAGGGTCTTAATCGTTACTGAGTGTGGCCTTGCCCTCGGGAGCCTGCTGGCTGCTTCCTCGCAGGGCCCGTACCAGCCATTGCCTCAGTCAGGATTGGGGGTGCTGGAGCGACAGCAGAGCTGATGGCGGTGGGTCACACGACAGGAGTTTGTTTCCATCTCCTGGCACCGAGGCTGCCCAGGCGGGGCTGGGCCCACGGTCTCCAGGGCCCAGGCCTCTTACCCCACAGCTCATGCTAATCACGTGGCTTTTCCTCCACATTCAGGATGGCTCCGGGGTTCCACATATGGGCCCACAGGGCGAAGGACACAGGCCAAGGCATGCGGAACCTTGCGGGGAGTTCAGAAGTGGCATTTTCTCTCCGACGGGCTAAGCGCTCTCCCCACGGCCACCGGCGGTCTCATCAAGAACTGGGAAATAAGGACTTGTGGTTGGCTGCAGGCCTGGCTGAAGACTGGATATTGGGGAACAGCTAACAAACTGCCACAGGTGTCTGTGCGTGTGGGGGTTCTCTAGTTCTGTTGTGGTGAAACACACATAATAGCCATTTGCGAGTGTACAACTCGATGGCAGCAGATCTACTCACAACGTCGTGTGCCTGCCAGCCCTGTCTACACAGTCTCCCATCATCCCCAACAGAACCTCTGTCCCATTAAACGAGAACCCTCCCTCGGCCCCTGGGTGCCTACTCTGCCTCTAAGAATCTGCTCCTTTGGGGGGGGGGGCGCGGCCCGCGGGCCGGGTCGGCCACCTCACCCCCAGCAAAAAAAAAAAAAAAAGAATCTGCTCCTTTGGGGTACCTGGGTGGCTGGCTCAGTAGGTGAGCGTCTGCCTTTGGCTCAGGGCGTGATCTCGGAGTCCTGGGATAGAGCCTCACATGGGGCTCCCTGCAGACAGCCTGCTTCTCCCTCTGTGTCTGTCTCTCATGAATGAATAAATAAATTCTTAAAAAAAAAAATCTGCTCCTTCAAGCTCTGTTCGGGTGCTTTCTAAACTCCCCCTAGTTCCCAGTGTAGAGGTGGATACAGGGAATGGAGCTACACCCCAGGGTGCCCATCCACCTTTCTTTTCTCTGTTACCGGCATTAGCTTTTCCAAATGGAGCCCAGATAAGCCAGTACCCACTAGGAGGGCCCCAGAAGCCCAAGGGTTGGGGGGGCAGTGAAGAGGAGCCCCGGTTCACTGAGTCAGGGGGTACTGAAACCCTGTCATCCCTGGCCAAACATTTCACTCTGAAAAATAAAGCCAGGGTGTCAAAAAACACAACTGCTCTGCTAAATCTAAAACCAGAAATGTAGGCTGATGTGCTGGCGCTTAGAAATCCTTTCCTCGGGGCAGCCCCGGTGGCTCAGCGGTTTAGTGCCGCCTTTGGCCCAGGACCTGATCCTGGAGACCCGGGATCAAGTCCTGTATTGGGCTCCCTGCGTGGAGCCTGCTTCTCCTTCTGCCTGTCTCTCTCTCTCTCGAATAAATAAATAAAATCTTTAAAAAAAAAAAAATCCTTTCCTCAGTTTCACAGGTAAAGAAAACACTGGAGATACTCCCTCGTGCACTCTTGGCAGCTTCCAAAATCCATTGAAGAATCCAGAGTTTTCCAAGCCACCAGGGGAGCCCACGACCTGCCCTGAAGCTCCCTGTAGGTTTACAGGTGAATGGGAGGGTCCCCGTGTCTCCCCCCAGAGGCCCTCACCTCCCCCACATCACGAGGCCTGGGAGGCCTTCTATCTTCAAAAAACAAAGTAATTCACTTTTAATGAGCGCTGGTGTTTTCTTTCCCAGTTCTATTTGAGCAGATAATGTGTCTGAGGCCTTCCCGACAGGGTTAAACCACCGTGACCTTCATAATCAGAGAAGAGAAATAAATTATATTTACTCATAAATGTTCCTCGGGCTCCAGTGCCAGCTGCCTCCTAATCACAGGCGGTGTGATACTATTTTGCTTTGACCAGCCTCACTCATAGGTGACAAAGCGCTTTATGATCCCGCCCGTAGGCGGGGAGCCCCGGGGCACCCAGGCCTTTCCCATCTGGGGTCCAGGGCCCGGGAGGCTGGGGCAGCTGCTGGGCACCCCTGAGAGCCCCGCCCCCCACCCCGGGGCCCTGGGACACGAAGCCTTCTGACCGCCTCCTCGGGCCAGTGGGCGGCCTCGCTCCCGATGGCCCCCAGGCCCCTGATCCCCGTGGGGAGCGGTGAGATCACAGATTCCTGACCCGCCTCTAGAGATAGCTGCCAGCACACCTTTCCTCAGGCCTAGCTTCAGGCGCAGCAACGAGTGTCCCGGGGTTCCACGGCCCTGGAACTCCGGGTCTTTTATGGGCAGGTGGCCGCAGGCTGGAGCAGAGCAGGGCTCCCCCAGGCCCCAGAAGGCCAGTCTGGCTCTGGGGAGGAACCGCCTGGGGGGAGTCCCTCTGGAAAGCCATGGGTGGCCATGGGGCTCCTCCCTCCTCAGCTCCTACAGCGAGCGGCCCAGACCTGCGGTTCTGGAAAAGACCAGGCTTAGCCCAGACCTGCGGTTCTGGAAAAGACAGGGCTTGGCCCAGACCTGCGGTTCTGGAAAAGACAGGGCTTGGCCCAGACCTGTGGTTCCAGAAAAGACGGGGCTCGGCCCAAACACTGTGCTTGGCTCAGGCCTGCGGTTCTGGAAAAGACAGGGCTTGGCCCAGACCTGCGGTTCCAGAAAAGACGGGGCTCGGCCCAGACCTGTGGTTCTGGAAAACACTGTGCTCGGCCTAGACCTGCGGTTTCGAAAAAGACCAGGCCCACTCAAATTCTTGCACAGAACACACGGCTGTGTCAATAAGACCGACGGTGCACACAAGATGGAATACTCACCTCCAGCTCCCTAAGCCAGTCCTGCATCTCAGGATTCTCCGTGTCACTGTTCTGCATGAATTTACAGGGTGTGGAAGCCGGGCCATGTCCCAGGACAGCGGGGCCGGGGCAGACCCGGGGCCTGCAGCCTTCCCCAGGCCCAGCTCCAACTGGGAGGCCTCCGAGGCCTAGTTTCAAGCTGCGGAGCTCACAGGTGCTGAAGTAGAAAAGCAGAGTCTGTCTGCCCTATTAGGTCTGATGTGGAAAGCAGAGGGCGCTTTAAAAATCTCATTGTCCATTTGAGTCAAATTGTGCAGGGGTGCTAATGAGGGCTATATGGATTTCACCTGCTGGTCTGGGGCCAGCTTGAAATGCACTTCCTTCACTAATCAAGAGTTTGAGGGTGAGGATAAAATAAATCTCAAATAAACACGTTGTATTTTTGATGAGTTAAAGAAGTGTGCTTTATGCCCTAAACACAGGAACTTGATTTTCTGCACAGCAAGCCCTGGAGAAGAACTTCCTAGGAAATCTGCCTTTGTCATGCAGTGCTTTTGCATCTTGTCCGATAATCATGCCGTCGGGCACATCTGCTCAGAGTCGACTCTTTCTAGGAAATCAGAGATTTGGCCACGCCTGGGCAAGTGAAGTAATAACCACACTAGAAATAACCCCAGCCCTTGGTCCTATGGGGGCGTGCGGGTGCCAGGTACTCCTGTAGCACCTTCTAGGAATGGGTGTGGCTTTCAAAACCTTGGTTTCATCTTGTCCTTTTTTGTAGGTCCTGCTTTGCTTTCCTTTAGGATCATTTTCCCGGAAACAGTAAAAATGTTCTGGATTATCCATCAGCTTTCAAGAAGTGTAAGGTAGGTACTGATACGGACCTTTGGGATGACACTTGAGGCAAACTGGGGACCGAGAAAGAAGAATGACTTTGGAGACCATCCTTGCACTTGGATGAGAAGTGACCAGGTTCTGCTCTTGGCCAACAGGCACCTGCTTGGTCTAGATAGGAACCTACCTGGAGACAGACCATGCTGGGTCGTAAACTCACAGACCCCACCAGTTAGACGTGCCCTCATTCCTGCCAGTGTCAGCTTGTCAGCTAAACCCATAAGCACACTTTCTACCTCTTTGACCAAGTTATTGATTAAAACAGGCACAGGGGGCAGCCCAGGTGGCTCAGAGGCTTAGCGCCACCTTCAGCCCAGGGCGTGATCCTGGAGACTCAGGATCGAGTCCCATGTCAGGCTCCCTGCATGGAGCCTGCTTCTCCCTCTGTCTGTCTGTCTGTTTCTCTCTCTCTCTCATGAATAAATAAAATCTTAAAAAAAAAAAAAAACAGGCACAGGTGTGGCGATGGGCACCACAGGTGCAGTGACAAGTCCCACCCACTCACCTGTACTTCAGTACCTGAGCCCCAAACTGTCCCTGCAGATTTTACCCAAGACCTTGTCTGGGGCTGCACACTGCCTCCTGGACTTAGGGTGGCCATTCCATCACAGCTTTCTGGGACTCCCCCAGTTTTAGCACCAAGAGAGCTCCATCCTGGGAGCCCCCGATGCCTGGGCACCTAGGACACCTGGTCACCTTGCCTGCTCTGCTCGTGGACAGGAGTCTTCACTTCTGTGTTAAGAAGACATGAGAACAGGATGACCTAATTAGTTGCTAGTGAGCCCATCCTGGGTCCTGCAGAGATCACTGATGTACTTATAGGTGTTCACAAACTCACCTAAACAATCAGCAAAAACATCGACGGCGGGGTGATGTGGTAGGCAATAGTAGTTCCACGATGGGGCAGGTGGGGCAGCTGCTGTGGGGTCAGCGGAGGCTGGCCAGGTCTGACACATCTGTCTCTCTACACCTTATGACCGAGTGGCACATGTCTAGTCAGGGTCACAACTGTCTCATTCAAGTGGGATTGTACAGTGTGATGCCTCATCTTTAATAGCTCACGGGCAACATAACAGAAGTGTGTTGATGGTGTAATAAGAAACGCACCCCAAACCTGCACATTGGGCCATGGGGGTGGTCATGCTGGAGTTCCAGGCCATGCTGGGCATTTGCACCCAGGGCTTCCCGTGCCCCTGACAGGCAGAAGGCCATGCCACCAACCTGGAGATGGCAGAACCATGCTCCACTGAGCCCACCCCAGCCTGGCAGCTCCTGCGTGCTGGTGGAGAGCCACAGCCAATGATGACATCTGAAGACATACGAGTCAGGGGATCGTGTGTCCCTCCAGGAGACTAAAATGGGTAGAGTTTGAGCTTTTCCAGGGCAAGGGGAGAGAGGCAGAGGAAGACTCGTTTTGTGTGCTCATTTTTTTTTAAAGTTTATTTTTATTTGCGTACTCTCTACACTCAACGTGGAGCTCGAACTCACAACCTTGGGGTCAAGAATTGCACACTCGGGCAGCACCGGTGGCTCAGCGGTTTGGTGCCGCCTTCGGCCCAAACTGAAGGGTGTGATCCTGGAGACCCAGGATCGAGTCCCACATCTGGCTCCCTGCATGGAGCCTGCTTCTCCCTCTGCCTGTGTCTCTGCCTCTCTCTCTCTCATGAGTGAATAAAATCTTAAAAAAAAAAAAAAAAAAAGGAATTGCAAATTCTGCTGCCTGAGAGGCCAGGTGTTCCCCTAGGAGAATTCGTTTAAAATAAGAATGGCAGCTAAAAACCTAGGAGTGACAATTAGCCATTCTGCACCCCCAAGGCTGCTCAGGTGACCGATGGCCGCCAAAGCCACCAAGTACTGGTGGGGAACAGGAAATCCATGTTTTGCCATCCTTTCCCCTTGTAAAGTGTCCTTGAATTTGGTGATTAATTTCCCTTAATAATGACAAAGGTAACAATGTATCTGTACTGTGGAGAGGTCTGGTGGCCTTGACCTTAGACGGAAGTTGGGACTGGTGGGGGGGGGGTGTTTCAAGCTGATGGGATGACTCGCCTTGGCGGAGGCGCTGCATTGGTCATTGCCACTGCTCCCAAAGCATTTACCCCGAGGCTCCCCAGGCACATCCAGAATTCCACGTTAACCCTTGGACAGGACTCCTCAAACTCCCGGCATCATGAATTTTCTCAAGAAACAGAGAGGGAGGTGTTCTGTGCTAAATGAGAGGTGAAAGGACATGTGGTGCTTGGACCTGGTGGTATCCTTGACGCTGGGGAGACACGGCTCTAGAAAATTCACGTCTGAACAGCCGCAGCAGCATCAGGACTGGGCGGTGCGCTGGTCTCGGAGTGAAGACAGGCCAGGACCAGAGACGCAGGCCCAGGCGCTAGGAGGTGAATGTCTCCACGTCTGTGTTTTCAAACCACTCCAGCACAGCACGTGGCTGAATACACAGGCCTGTGGACAGACAGAAGGAGAGGAGGCAACCCTGGCAAACACAGAAGGGGAAGAACTCGCCCTCTTCCTTTGGAAACATTCCTGCCATGACAAAGGAAAGTGAGATGACTGGTCCCTAGTAAGTGACTTCCTAAAAGAAGCATTTTGAAGTGCTCTCACCCACGTTCCCTTTGGCCCAAGCCGCAGCCCGCCCGGGTTTGCCTCTGGCCCTGCCTGGGACGGGTGGTCTCCTCTCTGCTGCTCCCCGGTGCCAGGTGGGCTGCCCTGCGGTGGCGGCCGTGGCTGTAGTGAGGTCCCTGCGCACGCTGGGGGCTATCTTAGGGGAGGGGTGAGAAAGCACTGCCTCGATAACCCGTGAAGGTCAGTGGCCCATACATCCTTGTTTGGACACATTCAAGGTCAAAGCCGCTGGGCTCCCTGGGCCCCGGGGGGCACACACAGCGCATTGTTTCCAAGCCCGTGCAGCCCTCCCTGCTCCTGACATCACCCCTGCTCCCTTGGAGCACTCGAAGCTGGGCCCCATTTCTCTTTCATCATCTTATCGTGCAAACACAATTTTTCATCATTTATCCAGCTGTGCTCAAGATAAACGGCCCCTTCCTGTGAACTCGGCCCCGCAGCGGCCAGCGCCTCCCGCCAGTGTCCGTGGAGGACGCAGAACCTCCAAGGTGAGAAAAAGGAAAGCTCGGCTCCCTGGGCCAGTGTTACTCTCCTGAGAAAACCCAAGTTCCTTGCCATGTCAGAGATGCCACATCCGCGCACACGACACCGGGAGTTGGAAGGGAGCCAAGGGGGTGGGGTGAGATGCAAGAGGACACATCCGCAGCTCCCGCAGCAGACAGCGCCTGCCGTGCACCTGTGGCCAGCCTGTTGTTAGGACACGGTGACCAGGGTGCTGCATGTGCTCACTGGACTCGACAAGTTGACACACACTCTGGCTTCCGGGGCAGAAAAGCCCAGCGATGCAAGAGGTCAAGCAAAGGGCAAAGGACGTCAGTGGCCAGGGGGGAGGGTATTGTGTAGCGCTCCTGGCCCCACATCTTGCCACACTGTCAGCCTTCGGTGCAAGAAACAGAAGCTCCTCACTATTTGGGCTGAAGATTAATCCATGAGGGGATCGGGCTGCCAGGACAGGTGGTGGGCAGCTCCTCCTGTGTGACCCAGAGCGGCCTAGCCAAGCTGCTTATCAACATGACCCAGAGAATCCTAGGCAGCAAGGGACTGTAACCTTCCAGCTAGGCTGCGGGGAGACCCAGAGAATCCCAGGTGGCAAGGACTGTGGCCTTCCAATCCAAGCAGGCCACAGGGTGACCAGGGATGCAGCAGTGGCTTCCTATGCTCTGCCTGCGGGGGAGCTGGTGCAGAGCCCAGCCAACACTGCCTCCGCTGCCAGCCAGCTAGCATCGTCACCATGTGCCTCCTGATGTGGTCCACTGACAAGGAATGGAAGGTACAACTGGACTGTCAGGAACAGCACCAAAGCCCACATGAAGGGACTCTACGCCAACCTCCCACCCCATGTTCACGTCCTGATTCCTAAGAATTAGGAAATCCAGTCCTTTAGGGTGAAGGGATGATGTGACGATGCAACTTCCTCTCCGGTGGTTCAGAAAATAACCCTGGGCCACCCTACTGACCGACCATGGGGACAGAGCTGAGTGCAAGCCTGTGCCTCAGGATGGGAGGGTACTGGTGTCTCGAGCACACAGGAGTCCGAAGGCTGCACAGCTTCCAGGGACACTCGGCTCTGAGCGACTTGCCAGCTGCCACTCAGCCCCGCGCAGGCATCCATTGGAGGCTCTGACCCACGGCCCCTCCACCTGCTGTAGCTCCTGCTCACCCAGGAGCGCCAAACGCTAGTGACACACCAAAATCCTATCACTGTTTACACAGAAAGGCCTAGTTAGACTGTTACAAAAGAGGCAAAGGCGATTTGCTTCATTATTTGTGTGAAAAAAAAAGAGCATTTTAAAACTTTGAAGGATGAATTCTGCATTGTGAATACCTTATAAAAATTATTTATTTTGAAATAATTTAAAACTTATGGGGAAGTTGTAAGAATATCCTTCATTGTATAAACTTCACCCAGACTCACTAATGGTTAACATTTTGCCTCCTTTGCTTTATCTGGGTCTTTGGGCAGAGAGTGGGGAGGTGGGAGACGGAGACTGTATTTTTTAGGTGTAGCCCAAACCACATGCTAATCAGGTTTCCTAAAAAAATGGAAAGATAAGGTAGCAGTACCAACAAACCTTTCAAAATAAACCTTTACTGGCAGTCTAAATAAAATATAAAAAATAATTTTATTTATACATTTTAATACATTAAAAAGTCTGTTCCTTATGTCTTTATTTTTAAAAGATTTTTATTCATTTGAGAGAATGAACAGGGAGAGAGGGAGAAGCAGACCCCCCGCTGAGCAGAGAGCCCAACAGTGCACTCGATCCCAGGATCCCGAGATCATGACCTGAGCCGAAGGCAGACGCTTCACCCAACACCCACTGAGCCACCCTTATGTCTCTTATGTCTCTCTTGTCTTATGTCCCTTATATCTCTATTCTAAACATGAAGTCCCCTAGGGGCTCCTGGGTAGCTTAGTCGGTAGAGCATGCAACTCTTGATCTCAGGGTGGCCGAGTTCAAGCCCCAGGTTGGGTGCAGATTATCTAAAGGAAAAAAATAGGGCAGCCTGGGTGGTTCAGTTGTTTAGCACCACCCCGGGATCGAGTCCCATGTCAGGCTCCCTACATGGAGACTGCTTCTCCCTCGGCCTGTGTCTCTGCCTCTTTCTCTCACGAATAAATAAAATCTTAAAAAAACAAGGAAAAAAATAAAAGACAGCTTCTTTTCAGAAATTCTATCAATACAAGCACTATTCTAAGCCTGCATCACAAAAGTCCAAAAATTCACATACATACCAAGCAAAGACTCCAATATTTTTCAAATGTGGAGTATTACTACAATACATTTATTTTTTATTTTTTTTATTTTTATTTTTATTTATTTATTTTTTTACTACAATACATTTAAAAACCTATGTATTCACAAGCAAGTTTGAATTCACAGTGACTATTGTTCAAGATATAATTCTTTTTTTTTAAAGGATATTCTTTATTTATTCATGAGACACACAGAGAGAGAGAGAGAGAGGCAGAGACATAGGGAGAGGGAGAAGCAGGCTCCATGCTGGGAGCCCGATGTGGGACTCGATCCCCGGTCTCCAGGATTATGCCCTGGGCCGAAGGCAGCGCTAAACTGTTGAGCCACGCGGGCTGCCCTCAAGATATAATTCTCTACTTTAATAAGTATACTTACTAATGTGATAACCCATGATATTTTGATATTTTGCTGTTAACAGGGGCTTTTATACTCAAAAAAGACAAATTATAAAAGATAAAAATGGGATTCTGTTAACAAAAGATCCTCTTCTGCAAAGTTAGCTTGAGCTGAGCCATACCCCCGACTAGGTTTAGTGCATGTCAGGGGTGGTAGGGACTGTTTGGGGTCTCAGCGGTTGCCCCCCACAGTGAGTGGCCTCAGGTCAGTTCCATGAGTCTTTGTGGAAGCAGGAGCCTGCACTTACTGTGTCAGTAAGTGCACTGTTTAGTTTGACGGATGCTGCCTTCTTCAGAGCAGGACCTGGAGGCTGGCAGTGTGCTGAGTTTGAGGGAAGGCAGGCGCCAGAGAGGAACCGACCTCTTCTGGTCTGACCCCCACCCACAGAGAATGTGGAGGCTCTCAGCTCATGCACGCCGTTCTCTGCTGGCGGGCTAGCCAACTGGGGACACAAAGGCTTTCATGTGCCTTGCGCATCTCTAGACTTAAATCGTTAGTTCAGGAGTGCACATGGAGATGCTTACATCACATGGTGATTTCTAAACATGAACTGTGTTGAGTCACGTGAAGATCGTACTTGGAAGTCTGAGACAGAGGGGAGTCTGGGGTGACCTCACTCAGGCCAGGGCAGCTCTCCAAGGTGGTCGTTCTGTGGGACAGCACGCTGCCAGGTATGTGCTTATGCCATATAAACCATGGTTCTAAGCACACGTTTTGATGACTTTCAACCAAAGGTGACACTTAAATCAAGTTTACAGCATTTAAGACAGAGAAGCAAATTCTAAGAGCCGGGGAAGCAACAGATGTTTGTCAATCTAGGACTTACTTCCTTCAGAGAATCTGCCAGTTTACTGTACTCAGCGGGGTGTGTCTTCCACTAGATGAACGTTCATTCCTGGCAGGCGGCAATTGTGTTATTCACATTTACTCCTCCTAGAACCCAGCTCAGAGGCACACCCATTACGTGTCCTGTATCTATCCAGGGACTTCAAAGTTGTTTAGTAAAGTGCTTTACAACCTGGAGTTGATGAGTGTAAGCGATGGACACAGACAGGGGCAGCGTCCTTGAGAGGCAAGTGCTGCTGGGAAGCTCCCGGACATACCAGGCTGTACCGGTACCTGCAAGGCTTAAGTCAACCACTGACTTTTCAAAGATACTTGCATTCCCAGTACTTCCCAATATCAGGTATCACATTTAACTCACGGTTTTGGAACTTTTAACCAATACACACAAAAGATAAAAACCGCATCAATTTCTACATAACTGCACCCTCTAGTGGACCGTCTGTCTATGGAAGACTACAACGATCGCATCGCACCCAGTCTCATTACTTAAGAGAATGTGTCCCGTGTCTGCCTGTCCTTCCCCCTTGCCTTCTCCTCACCCCATTCCATATACAGATATGTGAAAATCGTTTAAAACATAAACACAATATAACCTCGAATTAAAAAATGATCTCAAACACTGTATCTTAAATACAAGACTGTAGCATATATAGCTCCACCAAGCTTTTGCACATGGTCAGCAGAGTAACAAGCCTTTTGGGTTTAGAAAGGACATTTGCAGACAAATGACCACGCCCTTCTTCTCCTTTTCCAGACTACATTCTCAGGGAAGCTTTGCCTTGCAAAGACTTTGTTGCGAGGTCAGCCCTCTCCCTCAGCACACTGGCCTCCTCTGCCCTTGTGTGCACTTGCACACTCTTCAGCAGGAAGTGGCTGATGAAAAGCTTCAGACCTTCTCTCAACAAGCCTAGCTTCGGGTTGTCAGACACTCTGTAAAGGAGGTGCATAAATGTGCATCAGGGATAAGCCAGTCTTTCCCATACTGCAGTTTCTAGCAATTTCCAATTGGGAGATATAACCTAACTGCTTTTAAAAACAGAATTCTCAAGAGCTTAACAACATATTCTACATGTTAGAGATCGTCATTAGTTTGCTATTAGGCAAGTTTCATGTCCCCCAAATCGAATGTATATTAGCTTAAAATTAAAACTGAAAATAATGTATTAAGCTGCACATAATGTGTAACAACCTTGTCTTTATAAGTCAACATAAGTGAAAATAATTCTCTTTATCTCTTTTCCATATTTTCATAGAACAAGCTGAGAACATACCTTGCAAAAATTGAACCAAGGTCTTCAACTTCTGTTTCCATTAATAGAATATGTAATACTTTTCGTAAAAAGTGGACTCTGGGTTTATCCAATTCACTGAATTCAACTACCTGATTAGAGTCAGGACAGAGAGAAAGTTAAATTTAGTCAATTTTTTCACTAATTTCTAAAAATAGAGTAAAAAAATTACCCGCCCCCTTTAAGTAAGGCTACTTCCAGTTGTAGGAGATGCAGAGCTGCTGGCAAGGCCACAGGCCGCCCTACACACTGCCCACAGGTATGTGCACACCACCATTGAGAGCACACTGCCAGTGCTAAGCTTTTATGGGTGCAGAACTTATGAATCAGGAATTTAATTCAGGAATTGAAACATACATATCTCCATGCCTTGAAAAAACTGCCCCCTAATTAAGACTATACATGAGAAATTCAGATCTAGGAGAAAATCACTCGTACATATATATGTATTCCCTAAGAAATATATATACATTTTAGTACACTTACACAGGGAAATACAGCACAGAAATAATAAAATCAGAGAACAGAATTATAGATATTCACGTGGATATACTGCAATCTCATGCTGACTTAACAGGGAACTGTAGGAAGATTTTTGGACTGCGGGGATAGGATAATGCTATCCACGTGGAGGAAAACTGTGTGCATGATGATGTGCCATCTGCACTAAGAGTTCAAGAGAGGCCCCTGTGAATTGGTGGTGGGAAGGGGGGAGTGAGGACCGGGGACAGATTTCTAGGACATCTCTAGGTTCTACTGAATCTAGGGAAACACCGTAGCCTATTTCGTTTGGAGCTCAAGACTTGAGTGAACTGAAGGCAAGATCTAGTCCTGCAATGAGAAGGCATGTACTCTCTATGCTTTACAGCACTCTCATTTTTATAATGTGGCATAAGGCTCAGTGCTCTGACTTTCAGTGGGACTTACAGTGGCCCACCCCTCGTAGCACAGCCCAGACACACAGTCAACCACTTCAGTGCCCTGGTGGACAGACATATAAGCATGACCAGGAAATTCCATCTGTAGTCTATCTGCGGGTCAGGGAGCAAGAGGCACAGAAGTCCAGACCCTGGACACTCTCGCTGGCCCTCAGGTTCCCTCCCTGTCCACTCCAGACCAACGTCAGGGCACCTGCATTTCCCTGACTCGGATGTGATGCAGAAACAGGGCGGGGCTGGCAGGGGAGGGGGGTGGCATCACAAAGGGAGAAAAAGCCTGAGTCCTGCACTGTAGCTCACTGGCTCCGTCTCCTCATCCTCCTCCTGATTCGCCAGTGGCCAATGCAAGACTGTTAAATAGGACCTGCACATGAACCCAAAGTCCAAACAAGATTCTCGGAGATGAGCCAAACGACTGTAACTGTGTCTTCGTTTATGAGCTATGTTTACACTGCAAGCTACCCTGGCAACTTTATCTGATGGCTAGGACATTATAAAACCCTTTCCAGATAAGTTAGAATCTAAGGAAATGCATTTTCTTAAAATACCAAACTACACTATCAATACCAAATCAATACCACTATCAATACCAAATTGCACTATCATTTTCATTTTTCATTGCTTTTAATAATTTCATCCACAATACAAACCTTTAAAATAGAAAGTGGAAGTGATTTTGTCTTCAACAAGTAGGCTACCAAGTGAATCAAATTAGAGAAATTAGTGGCTGGCAAATTTTCTAAGTCCCGAAATTTATCCCATATGCTGAACTGGACAGTCATCTAATAGAACAATTGGAAAAAAAAAAAAAAAAGAGTTACAATGCAGACAATTGTTACAGTAAGTGAGTAACGGTGTTAACCTCCAGGTCTTCTACTGCTCATCTACTTGCAGTATCTTCAAAGTTGAGTCAGGACAACACAGTGGTTTGAGACAGTGCCACTGTAATTTGTTTGGATTTTCTGGCTCTGATCGGCAGAAATGTTGAGAAAGATCATAAAAAGCTGCTCCACGTAAGATCAAGGAGGCACTGCCCCAGGGATGGGGGCACAAGACACCCTCATCTGCGACAAAAAAAGGTAGCCTGGCCACTCTGCCTCAGTGATGTCCACTAACTCCCTGGGAGGGGGTGCCTGGCCGCAGGCATGAGCCCCGGTACTGTCCCCACCCCCACAGCTCTCAGCTGGATAGACCCCTCACTCAGGGCGCTCGTTCCGGGTGGGATGAGCCAGACAGAATATCTAGGAAAACTGTGGGGCCCAGGTAACCGGTGGGCTGCTAGTGAGGTTACCTGGAACTTCCTCTGGTAGTCACAGAACTTGCCAGCCAGCAATGCATAGAAAGGGTTGTAGGTTTTCTCCTGAAGGCAGCAATCCATGAGAACATGAACGATCTCCCTCTCCTGTTGGTCCTTCAGCCCAAGCCTACAAAACAGATAGTGATGAGTAAGGAATCTTTCAGAGGAGCACATGCTGCCTGGCAGTTTGGTTAAAAGGGAACCGAGGAGAGGGGGATTGGAGTTACAAGACAGGTGCTACGGGCAGGCCTGGCCTTGTGCCCAGGCATTTCATTCTGTGTTTGAAGCAATAAAAGAAAATATCAGATTTGTTAAGAAATATTTTATAAAGGTACACAGATACTTTAAAAATTTTTACAAATAAATATAGAAATTATACCAGGAAGTTTTTAATTTAGAAGTAATCAGAAAAACCACCTCAATATGAGGATTCTAAGCAATTTATGGCAACCAACAGTCACTGTGAATAATCAGTTGGTCATCTAATACTTTTAATCAAAATAGATCATAAAATGTTCCAATTTGGAATGACCAGTGGCCAGTTCACAGGAGCAAGACAGTGCTGACCAGGGGACGCCTGGAGCCAGGGCAGCAGGAGAAACAGGACAATGCCGCCGCCTGGGCAGCATCTGACCCAACCCTTCATAACATGAAACTCAACTGTGCTGATTTCTTCAACATCTAATCCAAGTGTTTGCACTAATGCTTACTTCAGGAGCTTCTCAAATGCGTCCAAAAAATCTTCACTAGTCATTATTGTACAGAATATGTTTCTCCTGACATCGGTGTTCATTCTCTGCTTTCGGGCGAGTTCTAATATCTTCTTACTAACCTGAAAGAGGAGTAATTAAGGCACAGACCACAAGATTGTTTCAAGGAACAGTTACCTTGGTTTACTGTAGTATCAAAGTTTCTAAAAGATAACATGGATGCTTCTGAAGATTAATTTTGGTTACATGTAAATATACATAAGTGAATGCTGAATCTTCGTTCTCAGGTAAGCACCCACAAAGAGAAAACAGCAGCAAGAGACAAAACAAGCCACAAGAGTTTCAGAAAACTGCCCAACTTGGGAGAGCGTCTTAGGAGCAGCATGATCTTCAGTCTCGGCAATAATGACATGAATTAGAAGAGCCAGGATGACGAGGTGTGACATGGGCTCCTGAGACCAAAAAAAATGGGTATTGGGGGAAAATGAAGGAAATCTGAATAACATAAGGACTTTAGTTAATAATAAAATATAGAGAAATACAAAAAATTCCAACAATCTAAGCCCAATGGACCAGAAGCCACACCTCCTGGGACACACCGTCTGCCTCTCAAGCCTGTTACCTGCAAGGGGAGCGTTCCGGTTTTTGTTTTTTAAATAAAGATTTTATTTGTTTGTTTATTTGAGTGAGGGGGGGTGTGTGGCAGAGACACAGGCAGAGGAAGAAGCAGGCTCCATGCAGGGAGCCTGAGTGGGACTCAATCTCAGGATTCTAGGATCATGCCCTGAGCCGAAGGCAGATGCTTTAACCACTGAGCCACCCAGGCATCCCACATTTGGGTTTTCACACATTCCCCTGATTTCATTCAAGTTTTAAGTCCTTTATGTATGCTATTGTGGGACTTATAAAAATATGTTAAAAAGAAATAACAAAATGAATTAAATTATATCACAGAACAGTAACCACTGCTCTACGGTCTTTGAATAAACCCACATCTACACGTCTTGATAACCACCCAATGAATAAGGCGGCTACTCCAGGGAATGCCCAAGACACCATGGGGGATATGGACATGCTCCTGGTAGGAGTGCAGGGCTTTTTGTACCGTCTCTGAGGGGTGCTTCTCCAGTGTCTTCTGCTGGCTGTTGTCAATCATAGGGGCCCCACTCCACGCGGACCCCACGATCCACCAGCGCCCGGTCTGCTGGGCGTTCAGGACACTGTCCCAGGAGATGCGGAGCTGAGTTTCAGTACCCGAGCCAGCACTGCGTACCTGAGAGAAGGAAAAGGAGCTAGTAAACAGTTTAGTTGGCTCAGTCTGCATGATCATCACCCTTAGGCTTTTTCTGTTTTTGGATCATGGAGTTTTTGGTTTGTGAATATTGTGCTGAGTCACTGACAACTGTTAGTCACTGACAACTAGCTAGCTAGTGTGGAATAATGCCAAAGTTAGAGGTAAACTCAGTGCTTCTGGCTGAGATTTGTGGGCTTATCACCCCAAACACTCCTGTGTCTGGAAAGCTGTCACAGCAGGGAAAAAGCTCGGACTCAGGCCCCAAGGAGAGCTGAGTGGAGCTCCAGGTGAGAATGTGGCCCAGCAGCGCCTGGGGTTTGCTGAACCAACGATTCTAGATCTGTCCAGAGACAGAGCTGAGGACCCCCCCTGACTGAGGGTGTCAGTGGGGAGCTGTGGTCCCATGTCAGGGGCACATGAGGTACTCCAACAGATGATCCCCCCCCCCACTGCCACACTGACTTCACTGGTCTGGGTGGATCCTGGCCTGAGCCTCCTTTCATTTTTTTTTTTTTTTTTTTTGAGCCTCCTTTCAAAGTGATCAGAGACCTACTGTGCAGCTGAGTCCAGCAGCACAGGCTGAGTGCTGGGGACGCTTAACTCACAGGGGCTGCCCTGCCCATGGGCCACTCTGAGGCTCTCACCACAGAAATGTGACGGTTCCTCCCAGTATCTTGGAACTCTTTTAAGATTTATTTACTCATTTGAGAGAGAGCAAGAGTGTGTGAGCTCACAGAAAGGGGAAGGGCAGAGGGAGAGAATCTCAAGCAGACTCTGACTCCCTGCTGAGGATGGAGCCTGACACAGGGTTTGATCTCACCACCCCAAGATCATGACCCGAGCTAAAATCGAGTCAGCCGTTAGAGCAACACAGTCACCCCAGCGTCCCTCCAGGACATCTTATTAAGCAGATTCGGCACCTTACAGCACCAAATGCTTTCCGTACTGTCACAACGAGCGCATGCAGACATGGGAACTCGAAATAAGAAGTGAAAATGCCTCACCAAAGCTCTCTGTAACTTCCTGAGTTTCTCCATTGGTTCAGGGTCATAGCCTGGAATTTTACGCATGTCATTGTTCTTCAGCGCCAACATGGTCTCTAACATGAATCGAACCTTTAAGGAAAAACGAGAACAGAAGAAACCATCATTTCATATAGTCTAAACATCCGACTGTCCGACTTGGGAAGGACACGCACAGTCACCACTGCCACTGACCAACCGCAGATGGTCTTCCAAGTTGACAGTGGCCATGAATATGAACCTCCTGCTCAGGACACTAGCCTATTTTAATACGATTGTGCCACCTGGCCTCCATCTGACACTGACAACCCCCCCCCCCCCCCCCCCCGCCCTGAAATGGCCAGATCTGCCCTCCTCTCCCCTGCCCTGCCCCACCTCCTCTGACCTGCCCCAGTGGCCCCCCACCCCACACTCCCACAGTTTTAGTTACCCTCTCTCCCTACTATATTTCAACTTCCTCCCCATTCTTACTTTTTGACTTTTAAATTAGAAATAACATTGTAATTAAGGTCATAAGAACAACAAAAAAGAATTTTTGCATATCCTTCTCTGAGATTTCCTCATGTACTACATTTTATTGAGATCTAATTAACACACCATAAAACTCACCCATTTAAAAGCATACAATGAACACATTCAGGGGTGTGCAGCTACCTTCATCAATTCCAGAATATTCTCACCCCCACCAAACTCCAAACCCATTTCAGGCATCCCCATCCTCCCCAGCCCTAGGGCACAGAGGTTACTTCCTGTCTCTGTAGACTTTTGTGTTTTAAACTTGCCTCTGAGCATTCAGCCCAGGGACAAGGGCTTCCTTGGGACACTCAGGGACCTGACTCCAGGAGCTTCCTCATGCTCCTCCTCCCAACAAGGCAGATGAATGCTGGTGCTCTGAAACTGTGGGGCTCTGTTCACTTCCCAGCCTGCACAGCTCCCAGGACCGCACCTCTCATGGCTGACCCCAGCATTCCATTTCAGGACTTCCAAAATGGGCCTGTCTTTCCTCCTGAGTCTGAGTCTTGTCCTACTGTCCTGCGGTCTACCAGGGGTGACCCTGGCCCTTCCTGTCCTTAAACCAGCCTTCTCCTCCAGTCTACACCATCTGGTCACTTCTAACTCCTAAATCCATATCTACTGCTACAATGCTAAGGCTCCCGGCCTGCCTACCTCCTCCTTCTCTCAGTGTAGTCAAAGTGACATGAAAACATCGTACATTAATTGCCTGCTCAGAACCTTCAGGTGCCTCCAGGATAAAACCCCAAGTCCCTGAAAGGGTTTACAAAGCACTCCTGAGGCTAGCCTCTGCCCACTCTTACTGCCCTGCTCCCTGCAGGTTCCAGACACAAACTCTTCTCTTGTTCCCAGAGTGACATCCTTTCCTCCCTTATGGGCTTCCTGGAGCCTATTTGTGCCTCCCAACCAGCAGATGAGGCAGGAGCCACAATGAGCCCCCATTTCCTAGACACGGACACCAAGGCTGGGAAGACTCAGGGTGCGTCACTGTTAAGCAGAAGAGCTGGAAATGCAAGAGCGCTGATGCCTGAGGCCCATGCCACATTGCCTTCCTCAGTAAACGTGTTTTGAAGATAAATTTTAAAGAAACTGATTCTGAAATTCGCAGAACACCTGAGTTCTTAGCAGAAAAACAAAGTTCATTTGTATACTGACAATAAAGCCACAGAACCTGATGAGGCAGAAGACAGTGGGGTAAATGCGATTTTACCCCAAATACTTATTTTTAAGCTCTGGTCAGTGTGTGGGCATCTGGGGACTTAGGAAGGTCAGGAGACACAGTTGTACCCTGGTCTGGTCCTGGAACTTGCCACCCGCCTCGCTGGCTTTGGCCTGGGCCTCCATGATCAGTTCCTTAAGTGACAACGCATCATCTTTCCTCAATGAGAAGCCCACGTTTTTCAGCATCAACAGGGTCAGCTCAATATCTTTTTCTGTGAAAGTTCCAATAAGTTTTTTCAAAATGTCAAAGACAAGGCGAGCTTGTACCACGTGGAAGTTATACAAATGGGCAATGATGGTAAGCAGGTTCTCACACTCTTTCCCTCCTCCTCCATTCTTATAGATGGTGTCAAACCTCCTCACCACGGCCTCCAAGAAGTGAGCACCGACCTGGACAAACAGAGCAGAGAAAGTATCACTGCAAACACGTAAGAATCAAATGTTAGCAAGCTATTTGCAGGGATCTTTCTTCCTCTTTCAATAAACTTAACTGTATGTAGAAAAAAGATCAGTGCTTTTTAAGTTAGTCTGTAAAACATACACACAGTATGGTATAAACTCCAATATGGCATAAACTTTATAAGCAGCTGTGTACACACTGGAGAACGCTACAGTAAATGACACCACACAGCCATCTGCCGTGACACCCAAATCTCTAAGCACATCCTCTGGTCTTTAAATCCAACAAGGCAGTATTTTTGGCCAGCAGCCCTTCCAGTTCCTTAGAAAAATGAAGTTATTAAAAACATTAAGAACGGCTACAGGTCAAATTACTCTTTTTTTTTTTAATTTACAAAAAAGACTTATTCATGAGAGAGACAGAGAGAGAGGCAGAGACACAGGCAGAGGGAGAAGTAGGCTCCCTACAGGGAGCCCAATGTGGGACTTGATCCCAGGAACCTGGAATCATGACCTGAGACAAAGGCAGATGCTCAACCTCTAGCCACCCAGGCTGCTGCTGCTGCTTTTTTTTTTTTTTTAATTTTTATTTATTTATGATAGTCACAGAGAGAGAGGCGCAGAGACACAGGCAGAGGGAGAAGCAGGCTCTATGCACCGGGAGCCCGACGTGGGATTCGATCCCGGGTCCCCAGGATCGCGCCCTGGGCCAAAGGCAGGTGCCAAACCGCTGCGCCACCCAGGGATCCCTGCTGCTTCTTTTTTTAAGGATTTTATCTATCAAACTACTCTTAACAACACTCATTTTCAATCTCAAGCTGAGGCTGGTGGGCAGGGGGGGCAGAAGTAGGGACAGGGGCTGGCATGGTGTGATGTCAGCACACTGGGCAAGAAATGATCACCTGGGGGATCCCTGGGTGGCTCAGCAGTTTGGCACCACCTTCAGCCCA
Source organism: Canis aureus (assembly GCF_053574225.1). Lineage (NCBI taxonomy): Eukaryota > Metazoa > Chordata > Mammalia > Carnivora > Canidae > Canis > Canis aureus. The sequence goes on from NC_135625.1 coordinate 47,274,461, forward strand.
GGGCGTGATCCTGGAGTCCCAAGATCAAGTCCCACATCAGGCTTCCTGCATGGAGCCTGCTTCTCCGTCTGCCTGTGTCTCTGCGTCTCTCTCTCTCTCCCTCTGTCTCTCATGAATAAATAAATAAAATCTTTTTTTGTTTTTTAAAGAAATGATCATCTGAAACCAGACAGGCTCAGGTGATGAGAGCCTTTCAACCAGAAAACATCCTCCCACATGAAGCAGAGCTTAGTACGACTAAGCAACCTTTACTGAGCACTTCCTATGGACCATGCCACGGAATGTCCTCATTGCACGGAGACCTCATAAACCAACTCTACAGGGGAAGATACTGGTGTGGAGATTGCCAGCTGGCATCCCTGATGTGGTGGATGCTGGCACGTCCCCCTCCTGCAGAACCTCTAATAGCAAAAAGGACGTGGTTGGCAAGTCCATGGCCTTTAAAATGACCCATGCACAGGCCTGCTCTGCAAGACTCCAGTGAGTTCTGGGAACAAATGACAAAATGAGGGGGTAATGCATGCTGACCATGGTGCTGAAACAGCTCCAGAGCACTTTGTAGCTGCCACCCTGGGGCCAGCGCACATTCTCCTGGGCTCTGCTGTGGGTGTGAAGGGGGCTGCATGCCTACCTGTACTCCTGGCCCTGCTGGGGACTGAGAGGGCCAGGAGTAAGGGAGACACTGATATGCAAACCTCCCCCAGGGCTCAGGCAGTTAGCGGTGTTTGTTGCTGAGGCCCATTGTTGGGAGGAGGATGATCAGAACGGAAGAAACCAACCACCACAATAAATACTGTCCCACAGAAAGACTCAAAAGGTCAATGAGTTCTGCCTAGGAACATCCCCTGGGAAAATGAAGCCCTACTCACTAATCCACCGTCTGTTCCCATGCCGCAGTATTAACTTCTGGGATCAGACTATTCCTGCAACAACCCCGAAGAGGCCACACCGAGGGAATGGAATACTGCCTGGAGGTTGTGATGCACTGTATGAGGTGACAGATGGGGAGCTGACACCACAGAGCCTCCCTGATGCTGACCCAGAGGGTCACCGACCCAGGACAGAGGACACAAGAGAAGTGGGGACAACAACTTGCTCAGTAGCACCTATTTGGTAGCAGGCATCAGGCAGGTGTTTTGCGTACACTGCCCAATTTAATCCTGACAAAATACCCCACTTCACAGAAGAGGGCACAGGAAGGTCTGGAGCCCACCTGGAGGTGGCCCGGGGGGCTCCAAGCCTCAGGCCTGTCACACGTCCCCTCACTTAATTCAATCCAGTTTTGCCTCCCATTCTTCAGGCCCTCTTACTGATGAAAAACTGATCTCCATCCAGTATGAATGCTTAAGTAGTAAGACCATATGGACCACAGTGCTCAGAATATCTGAAACAAGTTACCCGTACAGCTGGAATTCAAAGATGAAGGCAGTCCAAAATGTCAGTCCCCCCAAAAAAGTCATTAATAAATGAGAAGGCACGTTAGATTGGATCAAGCACAAAATCAAGTGTTCATGTGACAGTAACAAAGTGGTATCTCCCGAACGGAGCCCGCTGCAAGGCACTGTTTGCACACTGGTAACAGCCCAGGGGAAGGGAGCCGTACCTCCACCCCAACTGTGTGGTGAAGAACACTGAGCAGGAGCACATGCTCCATCATCAGCCTGCTGGGCATGGCGGTGTCTGGAGCACAGGCACTCATGAGGATGTCCGTCAGAGTGTCGTTCATGTCCTTCCTGCTGTGGGCCATGTACAGCTCCTCCAGCTGCCCACTTATGGAGGCTATGCTCGGTTCACTCAACCTGCAGACAGTAGTAAAGGCCTCAAATCAGGAATTAGTTTTTAGTTTGATTTAAAAGAATGAAAGTCATCAACATTACCAATACATCCTATCTCATGTACACCTCTAACCCGTGAATAGTTCTTATCTCGCCCCAGCAGATACTGCATGTAATAGCACATAATCCTCTGGAATCCTTTAATAACCACACTGCCATCTTTCCACTTGAAATATGGCCCCAAGGAAGCACACACGGACTCTCTTCAAGACCAGGGAGACTGTAATGACCATACTTCCCTGGTATCTGATCCAGCATCTGAGTCAGAGGCAAGGAAGCACCCTTACTTTTAGCACATCAGTATGTGCTGTAGGGAAAAAATCCAACTTTTCCACTCTTTGGTGAGTGGCCAGCATAAAAATCTTTAGTTCCCACCCTGGGAAAGGTTGCTCTATTCAGAGTGGAGGGGAAAGAGGGATACACACATGAAGATTATGCACTGCACCTGTGCTGACACTGAGCATTAAAAAAGCATGTTTGGTAAAATTCCAGGCTGTATCATGGAAACAGTATTTTGTTTTGGTTTTAAATTTTCTTTTTTTGTATTTATTTATTCATGAGAAACACAGAGAGAGAGAGGCAGAGACAAAGGCAGAGGGAGAAGCAGCCTCCATGCAGGGAGCCTATAATGTCCCGACTTGATCCCAGGTCTTCAGGATTGTGCCCTGGGCCAAAGGCAGGCGCTAAACCGCTGAGCCACCCAGGGTTCCCGGTTTTAAATTTTCTTTAGGGGAGCTTGGGTGGCTCAGTTGTTGAAGTATCTGCCTTCAGCTCAGGTCATGATCTCAGGCTCTTGGGATCGAGCCCCACATCAGGTTCCCTGCTCAGTGGGGAGCCTGCTTCTCCGTCTCCCTCTGTCCCTCCTCCTGCTTGTGAGCATGAGCAATCTCTCTCTCTCTCAAAAATAAAATAAAATAAAATCTTAAAAAAAATTTTTTTTTAAAGATTTATTTGAAAGACTGCAAGTGCATGCAGGAGTGAGTGTAGGGGCAGGGCAGAGGGCTAGGACGAAAGTATCTCAAGTAGACTCCCTGCTGAGCAGAAGCCTGACATGGGGCTAGATTTCATGATCATGACCTGAGCTAAAATCAAGAGTTGGATGTTTAACTGACTGGGCTGCCCCAGAAACAGCATTTTGTTTTAATTAAAAATTAAGCAATGGGTGTGAGTGGGGAAGAGGGTGGGGGAGGGCTGGGTGGGACCACAAAGGCTAGCAGGAGAGCCATGCGATGCCAGGGGGGTCCTGTGTTCATTGTGGGCAGGTACCCGCCACTTTTTGTGTGAAAACGCTGCAGAGAATGCACACACGTGTAACGAGCAAGGGGGCAGAAGACCGCACTCCTGACACAGTGTCCCTGCAAGAGTCGGTCCTGCCAGGCCTGTTCCTGGGACTTCTCAGAACAACCATGTGGGCAACCTGTATGGCTTTCAAACCCTGAAGCTTCAAAGTACCAAATGGTAAATGTGGGCATCCTGCTCTTCAAGCTGCAACAAGACAGGAACAGAAAGGAGCCAATCGAGTCCTACAATCCTTGCCACGCCTGTCACTTACGGTTTAATTCCTGGGAAAGTTTCTGTATTTTTGGAAAATAGGCTCTTGGCGCTGCATGGGATGACAATGTTGTGAGGTTTTACCTGTTAATGAGACCTTTGACGTGTTTCTTTAGTCTTTCCAGTCCCTCTTTTTTCTGACCACCCGCTGTCTCTTCAGCTTGCCTCACGTGAGGTGGGATGTACTTTCCTTCATTTTCACAAAAACTCTGCTTGGAAGGACAGAATCACAAAAATTTTGCATTGAACAAGTTCCAGTTTTCTCCTTGCTATGCTCACATTTATGTATTAAAGTCCCAAGGACTGGCAGAAGCTGTGACTACTGAGCACTGCTGCTTAATCACCATCAGAAATTTACTGAGTGCCTGGGGGAGTCCTGAGTAACCCTGCTGGGTGTCACCATGGACGTTACCGTCATCTTATCATCGTGTTTTTCCCTCTGTAACTCTTCAGAGCTGGCCGTGCCCTCTTCCACCTGCCCACCACAGCTCTACATCCTACACTTACCCAGGCTTAACTTATGGTGGGCCTGGCAGTACATAAGCACCACCAGATCTGGAGGGAGAGTGTCCTAAGACAACCTCAAACTTGTTCAAAACAAAATTCATATGTACACATATAGGACAAAATCCCAATCAATCCATTGCTGTTTCCTAAATCATCAACTGGGAAGGTCACACATCATTACCACTGACCAACACTCCCTGGGCACTTAAGTGAGGGCCTCAGGAGACAAACATTTTAAGTCCTGATCATGCTGTCAGGACGTTTAAACTTAGGTGGGTTGGAAAAATCACACGTATATAGAAACTGGTACTCTGGAAACACCCATTAGTTCAGACTGTATGTTAATTATACCTCAAGGAGCTGTGGAAGAAAAGTTAGGAATAGCCAAAAAATAAAGTTCTAGGAGAGGAACTGATGGCAGTTAAAGACTGCTCACAGAGCGCCAGTGCTAAGGCACCAGGACAAAAATGAAAGTTAATTTACTTATGATGGGGAAAGACTCCCAGAGATGAGTGACTTGAACAGATAAAGAGAGTGAGAAAATGAGGAAAGATGCTGCAGGTAGAAGGAATACATGTATTTAGGGGCAGAATGTTGTAGTGGTGAGACGCGGGAAGGAGTGCACGCTGATGGGAAACTATTTTCAAGGCCAGGGGCCAGCCCGTGAGGGCCTTGACTGCTCTGTTGTGGATTTTGAACTTGATCTTCAATGTATGAGTTTACTCAAGGCAGTGTTGTAGACTAGCTGTTGTTTCCAAGAATCACTGCAGGAGCAGCCGGACAGGAAAAGGACTAGGTGAGGGCAGAGCCAGTGAGGGGTGCTGCACACACCCCTTACCGCCCAACAGGGCTGAGGGGGAGGGGATTCAAAGTCGAGTTTGGACAGTCAAGAAAGAAGATGCCACCTCAGGACAACTGCTGGGAATGGCCCTGGGAATGGGGATAAAAAGATCTTCAGAGATGTCTTCTCCCTGAACTCCTTATTGAAATTAACACACATAATGGACCAAATAACCCGATTTACCCACACTCGACTCGACAATTAACAATACATCTGTCCCACCCTTGCCACCACTCCTTATTTCGAGAAAAGCCCCGGGGAATTTAGGTTGTTCACACAATACCTGCTCTGCTGTGTCAGAGTCCTCGGAGGAGGATGGTTCGCTCTTTTCTTCTACAAAGCGGACTCTCTTTTTGTCCCTTTGCCGCGTGGCTCCCCCCTCTTCTGCTTTCTTTTGCTTCTCCTCTTTCACATCCTCTTCCTCACTGTGTGTTCCCAGCTTGTTCTCGTCCTCTTCCACATCCTCCTGCGGCCCCTCGTCCTCCGTGTCACTCTCTAAGTCACTTTCGGGGAGAGTCGGTCCCGCATCCTCCTCGGTATCCTCCTCCTCCTCGCTGCTGCTGCTTTCATACAAGCCACTATTTTTTCCAGACTCCAGGGCTCCGAGGATGTAGTCGAGCCCATCGCGGGCAAAGCTCAGCGGCACGGAGCTGCCGTCGCCCTTCCTTTTGCGCTTGTTCAAGCCGAGGCACCGCTCCAGCTTTCGGATCTCCCGGTCCTCCTCCTCGTTGGCCGCCAGAAGAGCCCGTTTCCGAGCGGCGGCAGTGGCTGCGGCTGCGGCTGCGGGGGGCCTGGTCCCCGCGGGGGGGGCCTTGGCCTCGGGGCGCGCCCGGGGGTCCCGGGCCCGGGGCGGTCGCAGCCCCTTCGACGGAGGCGGGGCCTGAGCAGGGGGCGGCCAGGCGCCTTCCTCCGCCGCCTCCTCCACCCGCAGGTCCCCCGCGGCCCCGGCTCCTCCGCCGCCGCCGCCCACTGGGCCCGCAGACCTCTGCAGCCGCCGCGCCTTCTTCAGGTGCCGCTTCTCCTTCCTCAGCTCCCTGCGGCTTTTCCTCTCGCCCGGGCGCACGCGGCCCTCCGTCCGGGGCCCCGCGCGGCCGCCGGGGGTCTCCCCCTCGGAGGCCGCCTGCACAAACTCCTCCACGGCTAGCTTTAGCCGCTTCAGAGCTCCCTCGGTGCCGACCCCCGGCCCGCGGCGTACCCCGCGTCCGCGCTGCCTACAGGGTCCGCGCCCCCAGCGCCCGCGCCGGCGCGTCACTCCCGCGCTCGTGGACGCCGCCATGTTCCTGGATGCTCCGACTCCGACTTCCGGGAGGGGCGGGACTTCCGGGCGGAGCGGGCGCGGCGCGGGATGGGACGGCGCCCCCTGCTGGCGGGAGGGCGGCAGCGCGGGGAACCGCCCAGGAGCAAACAGCACCTGCTCTCGAGACACGTAAACTCCGGGTGACACAAATTCTTTTTTTCTTTTTTTTTATATAAATTTATTTTTTATTGGTGTTCAATTTGCCAACATAGAGCATAACACCCAGTGCTCATCCCGTCAAGCGCCCCCCTCAGGGCCCACCACCCAGTCACCCCACCCCCCGCCCACCTCCCCTTCCACCACCCCTAGTTCGTTTCCCAGAGTTAGGAGTCTCTCATGCTGTGTCTCCCTTTCTGATATTTCCCACTCATTTTTTCTCCTTTCCCTTTTATTCCCTTTCACTATTTTTTATATTCCCCAAATGAATGAGACCATATAATGTTTGTCACAAATTCGTGCACGTTTAAGGAGTGACGGTAAAGAGGCCTTGTGGGGGCCTGCACAGAAGGAAGCGAAGTTGTCTGGACAGCGTGACTCTTCAGGCGCATCATGCATCCAGAGGGAAAATATGAATGCTTTCTGTATTTCCAGGGGAGACTTCATCCAAGCTTAGTATTCTGAAAACTGCTAATTTCACTCAACCTCAGGCCTCAGATCTCTCCATGTACAGTTAGTGGCTCACCTCCGTACTTACTAGGGCTGCCTGGCGGGTCATGGGGTGGTGTCCCAGTCCTTCCATAGGAGTCGTGGTGTCCGGGGTCATGGCAATTATCTACCAGAGCCTGGGAAGGCGACCTTGTTTGGAAGTAGGGCCTTTGCAGCTGTGATCAGGTGAAGAGCAGGTGACATCTGAAAGGAATGTAACATCATGCTAATTATACCTTAATTTTTAAATTAAAGGGTGGGAGAAGGACTTCGTGGATTTCCCCGGAGGTTGGGGCTCATGGGAAGAGGCAGCATGAGGTGAGAGGCCAAGAGGTTTCTACAAGCCCCAGGAACTCCGAGAATTGCTGGCCACCACCAGCTGCCGGCAGAGGCTTGGGACACCACGTTCTCTCCCAGAGCCCCAGGAGGACGACCCTACCCAGCCTCACCATCCAATTCCAGCTCCAGGACCCAGACTATCCATTTCTGATGTGTTAGGCTGCCCGGTGTGTGGTCCTTTGTTATTGGTGATTCATATAGAAACTAGTATCACAGATTGAAGGAGGAAGGTGGAAGGAGACGGTGCTTGTAGCGTCCTGGGAACAGAAAGTCACACCTCGGGAAGGACGACAGTGATGACCAGACAAAAGTGCAGAACTCAGAGTTCAACAGCCAGGGCCCTGGGGCTTAGGTTCAAATCCTGACCTTGCCGCCTCCGGGCTGTGTGACCTTGGTTACCCTTGCTGAGTCTCAGTTTCTCTATCTGCAAAATGGGAGGATGAGCGTGCCTATCCCGGAGGGCTGATGTAACAATCAGTGAGGTTTTAAAAGCTAACTTCCTTGTTCCGTTCCGTAGCAGAGCTCGCACCGCTCCTCTCTTGCAGTCCCTCAGTGCCTCAGCCAGGCCGTCTCTGGGTTCTCGGTGTGTCACACCCTCATCCTGTCCCCTGGTGCTGGTTAGTTGTCTCCTTGATCATCTGTATTTGGGGCTGCACTGTTCTTCAGGTCCACCAAGCTTGTTTGCTTGGGCCACGAACGCTCTGGGGATGACTATTTCAAAGGCTGAAGGTAGGAGCCATGTCCGATAAGCCAACTCCAGTGTGGAGAGATCCAGGTGTTGTCTGCCTGTTTGGATCATGCTAAGTTCCTGGAGAGAAGTGTCAGGGGAGGGAGGGTCTCCCACCAGGGCAGCCCCCGGCCCTGGGGTTCTGGGGCTGAGGAGCAGGTGCCTGAGTGCTGGCCTACCGCCGCTTTCCTGGCCCCAGCTGTGTGCCAGAGCGAAGCCCGAGCAGGGATGAGAAAGCAGGTCTCTGCGTGTCCTCACCTCCAGCCTCTGCAGGGCCCACGCTTCTGCTGTTACGGCCTGGGCTCCATGCTTCCTTCTCCTTGAGTATTTTCTCTGATACTCACCAGGGAGAAGGGGCAGAGCCCCTTGTTTCTAGCCCCTTTTGATAGGAACCATATGAACTCAATGTATTCACTACTGCAAAGTTCTTAGAAGGGGTTTGGCACATAGCAACAGCTCTGCAAACATCTGCAACCCCCCAGGTCCTCTGGCATTTGTGGATCGTTCTGCTCCCTGGGCTGGCAGCACCCAGACCACTTGCACAGGTTCTGTCTTCCGTAGGGCAGAGTTTGCTGTGCTCTGAAGCCGCGACTTCGGTGAGGGGTTGATGTGGATAAATCTTGGGGGTATATTTCAGCCCTGAAATCCTAAAGTGATGGAGGCCTTTGACATGTATTCAGGCTACACCTCATCTGGATGCATCTCCAGCTTGCAAACTGCCAGAGCCGCCCTGGCCAGAGATTCAGGCAGGTGGTGAGGAGGAAGTTCTGTTTCCCTAGTGAGAGCAGCTGGGGCTGGAGAAATAAGAGACTTCATGTCCTGTTGCCAGGACAAGGGAGACAAGCATAAGACAGTCCATTAACAACCCAGGGGCTGATGCCACCAATGGTCCACAGCCTGCAGTAGAGTAAGGGCTGGTCTGTGTGCTCAGGGGTGTGCACATGCAGAATACCAGCTGGGGGGCGGGTGGGGGCCAGGTGTGGCAGGTTTGGCCACCCCGTGTTGCGGTCTAATCCTGGGAGTGAAGGAAACCAGTTTGTTGTGTTAGGTGGAGAAGTGGGTAAGAGCGTCGGGGGTGACCTAAACAGCTGGGGGGTACCTAAACAGATCAGCATTCTGGGAAGCTCACCCCACTGCCTGCGGGACTGGCAAAGGTGCGTCGGAATTGATGGGCAGACACAAGGCCGCTGCATCGCACACGTGTCCCCAGCCTGGAAAAAACTGCAGGTTGGGGCTTTGCCTGACAGCTTTTAAAATATAATAGCGTGAATGATCTATTAAGAGTAATATGATATACAATCTAAAGCGTAGCCTTGAGCTCAGTGTCTTAGTCTGACTGTAACAGCGGCACAGTTGGAGGCTGAACCAGCAGACCTTGATCTCTCACAGACGTAGAGGCTGGAGGGCCGAGGTGAGGGTGCTGCAGGTTCAGCACCTGGTCTGCAGCCGGCATCTTCTCGCCCGTCCTCACTTGGAGGAAGTGCGAGGGAGCTGGGGGTCCCTTCTGTGAAAGCGCTGATCCCACCGTGGGGCTCCACCCTCCTGCCCTACTCACCTCCCTGGGTCCCAGCTCCAGACACCATCACACTGGGAGTGAGGACTCGAACACATGAATTTGGGGGGCACACAAATATTCTGTCTATAACAACAAGGCTCACAAACTTTCTTTTGTTTCAATGCAGCAATTTCTTGATAAAATTTTTTTCCTGATGGAAAGTAATTCATGCTCACTATAAGAAATGTCACCATTATAGTTTCATATGTAATGTAAAAGGGGCAAGTCTGCCATATGCTCTTCTTGCAAGAAATGCATATCCTTCTGGATAGTTAATGTATATACTAACTTTCATTAGGATTATTATTTTATTTGTTTTACCAAAAGGATCTATTGTTTTGCAATAAATGATAGATACAGCTTAGGGTCCCCCCACCCCCCCGCCATGTCGGTGGCCTGGGGCCTGGCAGCAGCATTACCAGAGGCAGGTTGGGAATGTAGTGTCATGGGTTCTCCTCAGACCCACAGAGTCAGAATCTACGTTCAGCGGCCTCCAGGATGACTCCTGGCACATAAACATCCAAGAGTCCTGACTCTGGATCCCCCACTATTTGTAAGGGCTTGATGGGCATAGCTTTGGTAGCCAATCTACAAATGAGGAATATTTGATTGTTTCCTTTTAAAAACACTTTTTTTTTGTATTACTAAAAAATGCTACAGTAAACATCGTGTGTGTCTGCAGGAACAGGCACATGCTTTACAAGATTGTCATTCTAGGGCAGCCCCAGTGGCTTAGCGGTTTAGTGCTGCCTTCAGCCCAGGGTGTGATCCTGGAGACCTGGGATTGAGTCTCATGTCTCTCTCTGCCTGTGTCTCTGCCTCTCTCTCTCTCTCTAATAAATAAATAAAATCTTTAAAAACAAAAAACCCCCACAAGATTGTCATTCTAGAAATTGCTTAGAGAAAGTGTAGAAGTATATATTTTTAGGGACACCTGGGTGGCTCAGTTGGTGAAGCATCTGCCTTCGCCTCAGGTCATGATCCTGGGGTCCTGGGATTGAGCCCCACGTCAGGCTCCCTGCTCTGTGAGAGTCTGCTACTATCTCTCTGCTGCTCCTCTTGCTTGTGCTCTCTCTCTCTGTCACTTAAATAAATAAATAAAAAATATAAATACATATATTTTAAATACGAAGATGCCACGTTTGCAACCTTGCCCGTCTGTGCTGCTGTTGGGTGTGTGAGCATCTGTCCCCACAGCCTCTCCTTCACGGACCCCTGGGTGTTCCACGTTTGCCATCCGGTAGGTGAAGGGTCAGCATCCAGGGAGGCGCTGAGTGACCCCTGGCTGTAAAGTTGCACACACCTCCCTCCTTCTGCCTCCTTCAACCCCGGGCCTGAGGAACCGCAGCCCAGACGTCTTCCCCAGGATCCAAGCCTGTCCCCTGCTGGAGATCATTCAGCCAGCCCCCGAGTCCTCTCCTCTGCACACTGTAGCCCCTGCCTGGTGTGGGCCCCAGCATCTCCCGCCTCTGCCTCTCTCAGGTCCATGGACCGCCGGAGTGCTCACTCTCAACCTCAACCTCCCCTTGCCATCCTCTTGCTGAGGATCATTGATGGCTCCCATAAGAACCAAGTTCAAAGCCTGGCCTTTCAGCCCATTTGGGTCCCCGCCCCTGCCCCCCCCCCCCCCCACCAGGGGCCTCCCTTCCCCACTGGGTTTGGCCGAACAGTAGGTCTTGTACCTCCTTGAGTGCCCTCTGGCTGCAAGTGTCCCATCTGCTTGATCACCCCCTGCTTCCCCCAGGCCCGGCTTCCTGCTTCCCTTGACCACCTGCCTCTGTCTCCCAAACTGGAGAGCTCAGATTTGGTCGTCTTCCCCTTTCTACTGCCATGTGTCTACCCAAGACCTACTTCTATTCCCGGTGGGCAGTATGGGCTCAAATATTTATTGGGCAAGTGTGTGACTGAGTGGACTCCTTGGAATGGCCAAGTGCAACCACACTGGGGCGGAAGGACCTTTGAGAGCCCATGTCTTCAGTCTTTTCCTTGCTGCGGTAATTAGCTCCGCGGAGGGTGGGGGGGGAGGTTAGTCAGGAGCTGCAGGGTCCGGCTCCCCTCCTGATGGCACTCAGGTGGCACTCGACTGCAGTGACCGGGCCAGATTAGATGTGGCCAAGGACATTTCCAGGGGAGAGGTTTCCAGGGTCCCTTGGCTCTTGGCTGAGCATGTCCACGGGCCTTGGGTTCTGTGTTTAGTAGAGCTTAGCTGCAGGGTAGGCACCTTCGGCCACCACCCACCGGATGACTCAGGACTTGTTCCTGACTCATAGACCTGTGCTGACATCTCTCGTGCAGTAAAGAAAAGGAACAAAAGTCACAGTTATATGTTGTGATTTTCTGTATTTTTAGTTTACAAGCCAACTGTTTATCACATTAAGACACTGATCTATAAATAAATTTGAAAGCGGTGATACGTCTGGGCCTTTGCAGTCTTCAAGTTGAGGTGATGATCTGTACATATATTTCTCCGTGTCATTGATCCCTATATTATTAATGCCATGGCTTTCATTACAGTTATCCATCTCATTCCTGATTACCAAAGTCCTTACAAAACCTTTGTCCCCTGGTACGGGCCCTGAGGTCAGCTCTTTTGAGTTTGAGTAACATAAGGCTCTGTGGACTTCTGGCTGTATTTCAGATGTGCCATTAGTTTTCAGGAACTCTTTCTGTTCTTTCTGTGCCCTCCCCCCCCCCAAGTCCTCAGTGGCTCCTTCCCATCTAGAGGGATGCTACCCCGCTTTGCAGCACTTCCATTACTAATACCCTCGAATTAGGGGAGTTATAGTCTCTCCCCGGGGAATTACCCTATTTCACCAGGTGTGTAGGATTTCTCACTGCTTTTCATTACTCTCTTTGCTTTGTGCTTCTGTGCAAGACTTCACAGTCAGGCAGACTTGTGCCCGCATGGGGCAATCATGGGTGTGTGTGTTTCCTGCCAGTGTGCCCACCTGGGACCCTCCCTCCCGATGCGCTGTGTACACCGAGCTCTGGGCCAGTAGTAGTAAACGGAGGATGTCCGCATTTACACGTCCCTATAAAACTCTCAGTTTTCTACACTGCTGTTTGATCTTGCTTATACTGCATCTTGCTTACACGAGAGCAAGCTAATAATATAATTTGAGTTTTGCAATAAAAGTTTTCACTTAGGATAAAATTCTACTTGGGATCATCACTGGCTAAAGTCCCTGGCCCTTTAATGCTGCTCAGATCACAGACTAAATGTGACCATGGTCTCCTCCATCCAGAAACCCTGGCGACATAACAGGCATGCATATTTTGCTTTTCTCTGAATAGAAACAGTTTTTCAGTTTATTTTGGGAAGTTCAATGTAAAGTTTTAGAAAATATTGAAAAGTTTGAAACATAAGGTTGCAGAAGACATTTTTGTCAGTGCTCCCTTGTGTCCTCCACATAACATGTGCCTACGAGGTTGGAGCAAGGTCTTCTCTGGTCTGGCCAGGGGCAGGGTGAGGAGCTGCGGGCGGGGGGCATGTACTTCCGTGAGCCTTACGATCGTTGACTCAAGGTTTGCTTCTGGAAGAATCCAACTTCATGCAGGGGTTTAATTAGCAATAATCGCGCCTCGGATAAACCTCATTGGCTATGATACTGCCACTGCATAAAGCTTCATGCAGCCATTTAAAGAAAAGCAAAGCCTGGTAACAATACTGGAACAATTATTTAGAAGTAACCTGTGTAGAGAACTCTTCTCTTCTTTCTAAACCCAAAGATCTTTTTTGGCTTTCTGTTTTCCTGGCACAGAATGCTGTGAAGGTGATAGCTCACCGTGAGGCTCGCTGGAGAAGCAGAGGCTGGCGTCCCCAGAGCCCAGCTCGGCAGGCAGGTGGCATTGAGGTTTGTTCTCACCCTGCCATCCCCAGAACCAGCGATACTACACCCCAGCTTGCCAGTCACCCTGCCCTGCCCTTTCTCTGGGGAACATATCTTCCCGCAGCTGGCCCCAGCCACATATGACCTCTGTTTTGAGATTGACCTTGGGTTCTCTTGCTGCATTCCCAACAGTGGTTGAAGTGGTGGGTGCATGGTTTTTATGGTTTCATCCAATGGAGGGGACCTGGGTCACATGGTTTCGATTTCTCAGGGCCTGGTGTAAAGGTCTTTGGAAAGCAACAGTCTGTTGGTTGCTTGAGGTGCAGACATTTTAAATGTTTGCAACAGCAGAGCTGGGGCCCCTGGTCTGGTCATTTGGATTTTGAGGTTCGTACAGGAGATGGTGGGCTTGCTTTGGTTACTTTAGTTATTCACACTGCAACATACACAGTTCTGTGGAGAATTTTAACAGGTTCTTCAAAAACTATTTGTCGGTCTTACGTTAATAATAATGAGCTTGGATATAATTTAATATTTCTGTGTTAATAAGAATAGCTAACATTTATTGCATGTTTGCCGTGAGTCAGGTGCTCTTCCAAGATTTTTAGAAATATCAGTGTAGGACACCTGGATGGCTCAGTGGGTGAGCGTCTGCCTTCGGCTCAGGGCGTGATCCTGGGATCCAGGATTGAGTCCTGCATCGGGCTCCCGCAGGAAGCCTGCTTCTCCCTCTGCCTATGTCTCTGCTTCTCTCTCTGTGTCTCTCATGAATAAATAAATAAGATCTTTTAAAAACATATCAGTTCATAGTGTCTCTTAAAATCCCAGAGAGACGACAAGACAAGGGTGCAGAGTGGGTGGGAGGTGGACGGCTGGCCCCCTCACTGTGCTGGACGGGGTGGGCAGGCAGTGTCCTCATCAATAAGAGGAGGCTCTGACTGAAACAAGCCATTTGCAGCTGCTGGTCATGCCAGCAAGTTTTAAAAAACTTGCTGTTTATTCACCCAGAGCACTGCTGCTAGGAAGAATCTTTTTAATGTTGTGTCTGTAACATTTAAACTGTATTTTGGGGGGAAAAAGACAAAGAAATAGTAATTACCCAGAGGAAACCAATATCTATCACCTGACAAGTAATGTTTTTGGAGGTTGGATCTTGGTGTGGGAGAAATGGGAACCATGTAGACAGAATAATTTTCTTATTAGCCCGGAGTAAATCTTTAGCAACAATCAGATGGTGCCTAAACACTAGCTTTTAAATGAGCTGTGTTTTAAATAGCATGGTTTAAAAATACACAACTATAAATCAGAAGCCATTGTAAATCAAGGTCTCACATTACCGAACTTTGTATCTCCTTTGTGAAATGTATGATTAATCTTTCTGTTGCCAGGAAAATGGTCTTTTCTGTTGCAGGGATGGAGTGTGGCTCTAGAAGTCTCCTCACCTTGCTTGGTCATTCTGAGTGCCATTTTTACAGGATTTCAGGTGCGAACATCTACCCCAAGACACATGGGCTTATTTTACCTTCATCAATGGGTACCATCACTTTGCCATGATAAAGCCACTTTTATGATGACAAACTCTGTGCTGCCTCTAGAGTTTTAAGTTGTTTAACCCTAACAACTCTAGACCCAACATCCCCAGTGTCTACTGGGTGTGGAGAGGCTACCTACCCCAGTGTGGTGCAGACCAGTAGATACATCAGAATTTTGTCCTGAAAAATGAGGCAAGTCTGATATTTCATTTCTCAATTAATTTTTCTGAGAAAATAAGTGGAAAACAAATTCTTTTATTTGAGTAAATTGCATCTTTAATACTGGCATTATGGGCATGCTTTAGTGTTCAACCAGTGAGCTCACTGGTTGAGCCTTCTAGAGCAGCTGGCTGGGGATACTGCAGAACTTTTTGCAGCTTTTATTGATCTGTTTCTGGCATATGAATCCCTACACAGGAACTGTCTATGCGTGAGATTTTACGATCTCAGTATAGATCCAAAGCTTTTAATGCACCTTTTGCCTTTATCATAATGTCACTGAGAAAATCAGAGTGGGCTGGAATGGCCTTCCGACATAAAAGTCTATGTTTAATTAGGTTGAGATGGCTCTGTTTTACACAGCCCTCACATGTAAAGATTTTAGAATAGTTCTTAGCCCGTCTGGTCAGGTGGCTTCTGAAATTAAATAAACAGAAGACCCTTCTATGTTGCTAACACAGAACTACTGGCATGTCCCCCACCATCCGTGGGGAACAACTGAATCAATCCACTGGTCAGCTACAATTGAGAGAAACAACAAGATATCATCATGTCAACATCAAAGAGTAGTTCTGATCAGACTAACTCCAGCGTCTGATTTGGTAATACTAAGCCAGCTTATTTAACAGACTAACTTATGTAGTTATTTGGTGGGTCCACTGGTATACATTTCCAGAAGCCTTACTGAGTTCTTTTATGACAGAACGATGTCCTTAAAATATTCTTTAACAAAGCCTTAAATGAGATAAAAAAAAATACAAGGCTGAATGCTGGGCTCTATCCTCCTGCTCAGGGACTGCTGTCCAGGACTCTACCTAATGTGACAGAACAACAGCGTTACTGATACTTGCTGGGTATTTAAATAAACCTCTAGTTGCTTTTTGAAAACTAGTTTGTCTGGTACCTCAGCAGTCCTACTCCACAGGGAGACCTGGCTTTACTTCATGAGGGCAGCCACATAAATCAGGGCGGTTTTTTAATTTAATTTAATTTTTTTATGAGACAGAGAGAACGTGCATGCGCACGTTCAGGGGCAGAGGCAGAGGGAGAAGCAGACTCACTGCTGAGCAGGGATCCCGTTGTAGGGCTCGATCCCAGGACCCTGAGATCATGACCTGAGCTTAATCGACTGAGACACGCAGGCGCCCCCACATCAATCTCTTCTCAAAAAATAACATACAAAAAAACCCCATACAAATAACATATTAAAAATGAACCTATTTTAATACCAACATCACAACAAAGTAAAAACCTTATCTATCACCTCCAAAATTTTCCTCATGCCCCCCACGCCCCGCCCCTTCTCTGTTAAGAACACTTAATATGAGATCTACACTGTTTAATTTTAAGTACACAGTACAGAATTGTTAACTCTAGGCACTATGTTGGATAGAGATCTCTAGACACAATTTAACTTGCATAAGGAAAACTTTATGCTCACTAAACAACTCCACATTTCTCCCTTCCCCTGGCCCCTGAGCAACCATCATTCTACTCTTTGCTTCTGTGAGTTTGACTCTTTAGGGTTCCTCGTATAGGTGGGGTCATGCAGCACCTGTCCTTCTGTGTCTGGCTTATCACTAAGGATAGTGTCCCCCAGGTTCATCCGTGCTGTGGCAGGTGTCAGGATCAGCATATATTCTGTTGTAAGACTGAATAATGTCCGACTGGGATGTAGACTTACAGTCGGACAGTCTACATCCCATTTTCTTTAGTTGTTTATTTGTCATTGGTGGACATTTAGGTTGTTTCCATGTCTTGGCTATTGTGAAAACTGCTGCAGTGAACACAAGGGGCGCTGATATCTCTATGAAATCCTAATTAAACTTATCAATTTTATTTATTTATTTTTCTCTACTTTTAATTTACATGTTGTTAATGAACATAAAATGCTGTGTTGGTTTCTGGAGTAGAATTCAAGGATTCATCACTTCCATACGACACCCAGTGCTCATCACAACAGGTGCCTCCTTAATACCCATCCTCCACCCATCTCTCTCCAGCAGCCCTCACTGTGTTCTCTATTGTTAAGAGTCTCTTAATGATTTGTTTCTCTCTCCTTTATTTTTTCCCCCTTTCCCATATGTTCATCTGTTTTGTTTCTTAAATTCTACATATAGATGAGATCACATGGTATTTGTCTTTCTCAGACTGACATTTCATTTAGCACAATACTCTCTAGATCCATCCATGTTGCTGTGAATGGCAAGATTTCATTCTTTTTTTTTTTTTAAATCTTTATTTATTTATGATAGTCACACAGAGAGAGAGAGAGGCAGAGACACAGGCAGAGGGAGAAGCAGGCTCCATGCACCGGGAGCCCGATGTGGGATTCGATCCCGGGTCTCCAGGATCGCGCCCTGGGCCAAAGGCAGGCGCCAAACCGCTGCGCCACCCAGGGATCCCGATTTCATTCTTTTTTGATGGATGAGTAATATTCTATTTTAAGTACAGACTGCATCTTTATCCATTCATCAGTTGGTGGACATTTGAGCTCTCTCCATCATTTGGCTGTTGTTGATAATGCTGCTGTAAACATTGGGGTGCATGTACCCTCTTGAATCTGTATTTTTTCACCCTTTAGGGGAAATACTTGATAGTGCAATTTCTGGGTTGTAGGGTAGTTCTGTATTTAACTTTTTGTGGCATCTCCACACTGTCTTCCAGCATGGCTCCACCAGTGTGCATTCCCACCAACAGTGTAAGAGGGTCCCCCTTTCTCCATATCCTCACCAACACCTGTTGTTTCTAGTGTTGTTAATTTTAGCCCTTCTGACAGGTGTGAGGAGATATCTCATTGTGGTTTTGTAACCTTATCAATTTTAACTTTGAGTTGTCTATAATATAAATACTGTCAGAAGCTAATTGATTCAAGATGGATTCTAGATGTAAGGGTAAAAAACACAGCACTATGAAACTCCTGGAAGATGTCAGAGGGGACAGCCGAGATGAATCTGGGTGTGGTGATGCCTTTGTAGACCAGCACCAGCGACATGGTTCATGAAAGAAATGGTGGGTACACTGGAATCATGAGAAGTAAACTCCTGCTCTGAAAAAGACCGTATCAGAGAGTGAGAAGACAAACCACAGGCTGGGAGAAAATACTTGGAACAGGCATATCTGATAAAGGACTGCCACCCAAATATACAAAGAACCTTTACAACTCATTTAAGAAAATAACCCAATTAAGAAATGGGCAAAAGATCTGAACAGACACCTTCTTCAGAGAAGATACACAGATGGCAAATAAGCTCGTGAAAAGATGCTCCACATCATATGTCGTGAGGGAAACATAGTTAAAACGATGAAATATTGGGCAGCCCGGGTGGCTCAGGGGTTTAGTGCCTCCTTCAGTCCAGGGTGTGATCCTGGAGACCCGGGATCGAGTCCCACATTGGGCTCCCTGCATGGAGCCTGCTTCTCCCTCTGCCTGTGTCTCTGCCTCTCTCTCTCTCTCTCTGTGTGTGTCTCTCATGGATGAATAAATAAAATCTTTAAACCAAAAAAACAATGAAATACCACAGCACGCCCTTGTACTGCATAAATACACACAAAGATAAACACACATATGTTGATGTGTTTACAAACACACCTTGTATATATATATTTAAGTTTATTTATTTAAGTCACATCAACACCCAACGTGGGGCTCGGGCTCACGACCTAGAGACAGAGAGTCACACACTGTTCCAATGGATCCTGCCAGGCACCCCACACTGTGTGTTTAATCAATTTGGGACCACGGGAACATGTGGTGATTTCATGGTGCCCTTCTCCTGTTTTTCTTTCTCATTCATATTTCTGGCTTCCTGGAAATGTTCGGCTGCTCTCTGTTGACCTTTAAGCCAGGAAACAGGCAGCAGCATGTTAAGAGAGGGCTTCATACCTTTGTTGAGGTTGATCCCTGTCGGACTTTGCATTAGAGTGGTGGGTTGGCAGGCCCAGGGGTGCCAGAGCGCTTCGGTGGTTGCTTTGCAGCCATTCCCATTTCTTTAGAGAAGAGCCCACCAGGGGAGCCTGGTCCCTGTGCTGTGTGTAGAGGGGTGTGGGGGCGACATCATTTTACTCCCAACCCCAGTGCGGGGTTGCTGAGCTCTGAACCTCTCCTGGATCCTGTGCTGGACCGTATACTGCCCTTCCCACTTCTAGTTCCTTGGGATTCTTATTTAAAAAACATTTTTTCAGGATTTCTTTCTGGCACTAAGTCCTGGCCTTTGGCTTCTCTTGGAGATTTACTACTGCCCATAATCTGACATAACATCACAAAAAGAAAAAAATATATAATGGAATGAGGCCCCATAATGACTAAAGTTTCCCCCAAACTTTCTTGTCTTTTCTTGTTTATTTCCTGGAGAGTACAATTCATGCACGGATTCACTGAGTACTCACTATTACAGCTTAAATCGAACACCTCCAAAGAGCTGTGTTGAAGTCCTAAACCCGGGACCTGTGAATGCAACCTTATTTGGAAATAGGATCTTCCCACAAGTCATCAAGTTGAGGTCACGCTCAGGATGGGCCCTTGACGGGTGTCCTCATAAGGCCAGACATGGACACGGACATAGGGAGATGGCCGCGGGGGGTGGAGGCCAAGACTGGAGTGGCGTTTACAAGCAAAGGAACGCCAAGGGGTGTCCAAGATGTGCTGGACAAAGGCCGGGAGGCTGGTGGGGCTGCCACAACGATCTACCACCTGCTTTTGTGCCAGGAGCCAGCAGAGAGATGTGGGACAGTCTTTTCTAGAGTCTTCTGAGGGCCTGCAGCCCTGCTGAAGTGTTTATTTCAGTCCTCTGTCCCCCAGGCCCCTGAGAGAATGTGTTTCTATTGTTTTAATTCCTCAGTGTGCAGTGCTTTGTTCCGGCAGCCCCAGGACACTCACGCTTGCCATGCACCAGTATCGGTGGAAATCCAGCAGCGGACACAGCTGACCTCCCTTCTGTCACCTTACACATGCCCCCTGCCCTTTTTGTGCCCTGGAAGGCTGATTTGGCGGAGCCTCCACCCTCTGGTTTGTGGTTAGGGTGGGCCATGAGGAGCAGCTGTGGAGTTGGGGGAGGGCTTACAGGCCTCAGGCTCCCTGCTGTGGGGCCCTCAGCACTGGCTGACCTCCCCTGAACTGTGGGTCAGGTGGCACTCCCTCCTTCCCTGATCCTTCCCTGGAACATCCCCCTCCAGATGGAGGCCTGCCCTGGGTGGTTGCCTCATCAGCCTTCCCTATCTCTATCCAGATCTTGGGAAATGGCCCTTTTATTTTTTATTTTTTATTTTTTTTTATTTTTTATTTTTTATTTTTTATTTTTATTTATTTATGATAGTCACAGAGAGAGAGAGAGAGAGAGAGGCAGAGACACAGGCAGAGGGAGAAGCAGGCTCCATGCACCGGGAGCCCGACGTGGGATTCGATCCCGGGTCTCCAGGATCGCGCCCTGGGCCAAAGGCAGGCGCCAAACCGCTGCGCCACCCAGGGATCCCCCTTTTATTTTTTAAAAAAGATTTTATTTATTTATTCATGAGAGAGAGAGAGAGAGAGAGAGAGGCAGAGACACAGGCAGAGGTAGAAGCAGGCTCCATGCAGGGAGCCTGATGTGGGACTCGATCCCGGGTCTCCAGGATCATGCCCTGGGATAAAGGCAGCACCAAACTGCTGAGCCACCCGGGCTGCCCAAACGGCCCTTTTAATAAACAGTCCTCAGAGAATTCAATTCAAGGGTCCCCTCTGTTTCCTGCTTGGGCTGCAATGCATCCTCCGGCCCTTATGGAATTCAGCTTTTAGGGGAGAAAGATGAAAATCAGGGTAAGATCCCTTGCATGTAAATGACATACTGTGGCCCAAACCAAAGCCTAGATGGGGCAGTCCTGACTGGCGGGGGCCTCAGTGAGGCGATGTCTGGTCCTGATCTTTCTCCCACCAGGAAGTGCTGCCCGGGGAAGAGCAGGAAGTGGGGTCCAGGCAAAGGCCTGCGTGCTGGACAAAGGCCAGGAGGCTGGCAGGGATGCTGTAGAGCGGGCAGAGGCTGAGGCCAGGGAACCACAGGGATCTACCACCTGCTTTCTGAAGCTGCAAAGTGTGGCATTGTTGGGTTGCATCATATATGCTTTTTAAAAATTTTATTTATTTATTCATGAGAGGCACAGGCAGAGGGAGAGGCAGGCTCCCAGTGGGGAGCCCGATGTGTGACTCGATCCCGGGACCCTGGGGTCACGCCCTGAGCCAAAGGCAGAGGCTCACCTGCCGAGCCACCCAGGCATTCCTCATTGTGTATGTCTTAACTGGCCCTCCATCATGCACTGGGCGGCTTCGTGGGCCCGAGCTCTGCTGGCCTCTGCCTCGCTTGCAGGCTGGGCCTCCTCCCTCCCCAGCTGACATTGGGCTCATCCCCAAGGTCAGCGTTTCAGATGCTCGGTCTCTGCAAGCCCTGTGATATAAACCCGTCACAAGGAGTCCTCAGTTGGTTTACTGCAAGGCCTTTTTTAGCAATAGGTTAATATATTAATGAAGACTGTGGCTGTTGCCCCATGCTAAATAATGACTGTGAATGATTGGAAAAACAACATTTCCGCTCTCCTGCGCACGGCGAGATAGATTACCCTGCCAAGAGAACTCAAAAATATGACAACCTTTTATTCCTCTGCAGCCTGGACGAGTGTGTGTTCATTTCTACGCTATCACAAAAAAACTCATGATGATTCTGGGCTAAAAACATATTAAATCATCACGTTAATTATATCAAAACAGCACACTAAGATTCTGTTGCTAATCCAGTTTAAACTTGGCATCTCCAGCTCATCCAATATTTTATTTCTATTCAGGTCATATTAGTCAGTTGGGCAGAAGCAGCCATACTTATTTATCTTATTAGTTTATTTTGGTCAAGTAGCAAATTATGACGGAATTATAATAATTCCTCTATTTATATACATATATCTCACAGTTACAGGGAAACTTGACATTTGAAATGTGGTCTCAACGTGGTATAAATATTAACACTTTCACAATTGTCCCTTCCACTTTTCTGGAGGAGCTCACAGTATTCTGGATTCTAGTTTTTTCTCTGAATTCTCCCATTTTGTGCTTAATTGTGGCATTATGTCTATGCGCAGATGGGTACGGAGAGAGTCATGTATGCTACGACAATGTGCTTTCAAGCTGAAACACAGGTGCTGGCAGAGGGTGGGCGGGGTGACGGTGCCGGGTCTCTATTTCCAGCCTGTGGTCTTTGCACGGGAAGGTCCAGGCTGGGCAGCAGGGGCCCCGGCACCCTAGCCCCAGGCCATGTTTCCGTGTCCCCAGGATTTTCCAAGGGGAGGCACATGCAACCCAAGCGGAGTGCCTTCCTTTATTTGCTCCTGCTTATTCCTCTTCTAGCTTTCACATGACGGAGGGCCTGCTCCTGCAGGATGCTTGGGGGCTCTATCAAGGCTTGCCTCTCCAGGGAAGGGTCTCCCAGGGTCAGAGTCATAAACTCAGTAAAATTTTCATAGTTCGGGCTTTTGTCCTGAGCTTCCCAGGTTCAGAAAGTCAACTTCAGCAGAGGACCTAGCGCAAATGTTGTGAAAGACACAGGTGGCTCCCAGAGGGCACTGTGCTGTCGCATTGTTACCACAGTTGCCTGAGCCGGGTGGTGGGGGTGGGGTGGGGGCGGGGTGGAGGGTAAGGCCTGTCCCCCACTTAGGGGGCGGAAGGGGACCCCTGATGGCAGCAGAGCCTTCTGATGAGAAGGCCCGATGCCAGAGCTCAGGTGGCAGGGACTCTCCCAGACTCTGCTGAGCCGGGATCCCTAAGGAAGAGTCCGGACCAGAAGCAGGACCTGAGACTGATGCAGGTGAGGGACTGGGCTGATCAGGGGCATGTGGGTCACCCTGGAGTGAAACAGCTGTCGAGTTGGGGGGAACATGGCAGGTATGGGGCAAGTGTCAGCCACCCGCAGGGCCCAGAAACAAGTGGAGACCCATCCAGCCTCACCAGGACTACCCCCAGTCCGAGGCTGCCTCTCGGAGA
The DNA here is from genome assembly GCF_053574225.1 of Canis aureus. Classification (NCBI taxonomy): domain Eukaryota; kingdom Metazoa; phylum Chordata; class Mammalia; order Carnivora; family Canidae; genus Canis; species Canis aureus. The sequence goes on from NC_135625.1 coordinate 47,297,338, forward strand.
AAGAGCCCTGAAACGGCCAGTCCATGGTCCGCAGGGGCGAGTGGGGAAGCTGCAGGACCACAGGCCCCCACGGGTGGGGCCGTCCCCTCTGGGGTCTGCCAGTGTCCCCTGTGTGCTCCCCCCATGTCGCATTCACTGTGGTGTCTCTGCTGCTTGGCTACCCGCTTAGCAGGACCCGCTCTCTTGTCTAATTGGGGCTTGCGCACCTATTGTTGGGACACAGAGCCGGTGACAGAGCGATGTTCCCACTCCAGGCCAAAGAGAAGACCACCTTCCACACAGAATAAGACCTTGTGCATGCGTGCCCTACGGGGTGATGGCTTGCCAGGTAATGGTTTTTAAAATCACGACTGTGAACAGAGGCGGTCATCATCTTCCAGGGCACCATCTTCGTTGTCACTTAGGATACATTTACACATTTGCAGGTTTGACTAAATCAAGGGGAAAATAAGCAAGAGGGAGTCCCCTGTGCACACATGGAAGCGCTCATACATTTTAAATACTGTTCACTCTTGTAGCGGGTCTTACTGATAGAGTGCTAACGACGCAAATTTCCATGTCCTTTTCCCAAATTAAGTATTAGCTTGTGGTGTCCTTGTTCATTGGGCCCCTCTGGATCAGGGTTCAGGGAGGTGTAGACTGCACAGCTGCCCACTCTCCCTCTTCAAGTGAAGTGGCCAAATCTGGTTCCATTTGGGCTCCTTTACTTTCCCTGCTCCTATATGTCATGGTCCTGAGTATCAGATGTGCCATAATTTTTGTTTTGGAAATGTGTTTTTTAAAGATTTTATTTATTTATTCATAAGAGACACAGTGAGAGAGGCAGAGACACAGGCAGAGGGAGAAGCAGGCTCCCTATGGGGAGCCCGATGCCAGACTTGATCCCAGGACCTGGGATCATGACCCGAGCCAAAAGCAGATGCTCACCCGCTGAGCCACCCAGGTGCCCATAATTATTGTTTCGCTTGGGCGCCTGTGTGGGTCAGTGGTTGAGCGTCTGCCTTCAGCTTGGGTTGTGATCCTGGGGTCCTGGGATCAGGTCTGGCATCAAGCTCCTCATAGGGAGCCTGGTTCTCCCTCTGTCTCTCTCATGAATAAATAAATTAATTAATTAAAAATTTTTTTGTTTTGCTTATCAAAGATGATTTAGAGAACTCACGAGGATAAGGGCAGCCTGGCTATCTGCCTGCTTCTGTTCTTGTCGTGGCCTTCCCGGTCTGCGTGCACAGGCCCCAGGCCTCACCATCCCCCGGGGTTCTCCGGGCACAGCTGTCCCCTGGCGGGAGGTCTGCAAGCACCTGAGGGTTCAGGTCTTCTTCTCAGAAAGTCTCTGTTCTCCCTTTGCTCCTCAGACACAGATTCACAGAGGATACAGAATTTGTGGCTCACAGTTCTTTAACCTCCAGGAGCTGAAAACATTATTGCTGCTTCCGATGGTTTCAGATGGGAAATCTGCCAGCTTTCCAGCTGCTGTCCTGGATTGGTGCAGTGTGCTTTCTCTCTGGCTGCCTCCAAGGTTTTTCCTTGGTCTTCAGTTTCCAGAAGTTTAATGTTGATGCATCTTTGATGGATTTGGGGTGTTTATCCAGTCTAAGGTGACTTAACTTCTTGAATCTGGGGATTTATGTATTTTACCAAACTCCCCAAGTTTTTAGCCACTGTTTCCTTAACTCTGCTTTCCGCACCACCCTCTTCCCTTTCCTCCCAGGACTCTGAGGGAATGATGTTGGATCTTGTGATTGTCCCACAGTCCCTGAAACTTGTGCATTTTTCCCTGTCATCTTCTCTCAGTTGTTGAGGTGGTGAGAATTCCACTGTCTGTCCTCAAGTGCACAGATTCTTGTCTGTCATTGGGATGGCACTGTCAAGTCTGTCCAGTGAGTTTTCTGTTTCAGTTACTGTATTTTTTCAGATCTATAATTTTCATCCTTTATTTACCATGATTACTTTTTAGGTGAAAACCACTCTGTGGCACTTATTGTCACCTCGTAACAACATAAAGCTAATCTACACAGTAGGAGCAAATGCTTTCAAACTATCTTTCCAACACACGACATCTCAAAAAACAAACTACCTGGCCTTCTCAAGAATTGCTTACTTCACTGGTCGTTTCTAGTTGGAGACACTTCGGAGCACGGTCACATTTTTTCCTGTTAGCATAATCTGACCCTGCTGTTTTCCTGAATTTTCGAGTGATCTGTTCTGCATCATTGGAGGCTCACATACTCATCAAGGATACAGCCCTGTGCCCACCTGTTCGCGGGCTCGTAACGCCACAGCTGAACCCGGAGCTGTTGTGCACGTCTCTGGGATGAGGCTGATGGCCCGCACTGTCCATCCTCTGCACTCTCTGGCTCAGGCCATGGTATGCCGCAGTGGGTGAGGCTCAGGACACTGCACACTGCCTTGGAAAGGAACTCCTGCAATAGAGAACTGGAAGTGGAAATCATGATTTTGATTTTTTTAAAAGATTTTATTTATTCATTCATGAGAGACACAAAGAGAGAGGCAGAGACACAGGCAGAGGAAGAAGCAGGCTCCCTGCAGGGAGCCTGATGTGGGACTCAATCCTGGGTCTTCAGGATCACACTCTGGGCTGAAGGCGGGTGCCAAACTGTAGAGCCATCCAGGTATCCCATGATTTTGATTTTTTTAAAAATTTTTACTTCTTTGCTGAAGTCTCTAACTTTTGTTTTCAGAGAATTTGTGATTACTTGCTGGGGCATTTTTATGGATGTCAACTTCAAAATCCTTGTCTGATAATTCCAACATCTGGCCTGATTTTGTTGTTGGCACCTGTTGTCTTTTCCCATTCGTTGTGACATTCCTAGCACTTGGTGTGACAGGTGATCTTCAACTGTCTCCAGACATTTCGGCTCTTGTACTAGAGACATTGAGTGACGCCCAAAGTTTTTATTTCAGCAGGCAGGTGGTCACCCTGATTACGTTCAGCCTACAGCTCCTGGCCTACTTTTGTGAGCCGTGGTTCTGATAAGAACTTAATGTTCAGAGACTCTGAGGTGCTGTTTTGCTCTGCTTCTTATCTGGTGCTGGTGGGGCTCCCACTGGTTCCTGCTAATGCCACATAAAAGGACCTAGGGACCTTCCTCAGGCCAGGCCACCTGGTTCTGTAGGAGGTCTGGAATGCTCGTGGGTCCAGATGGTGGATTCCTCCCTGCTGGAGCCCTAGGCCACGCCATTTCTCCAGGTGCAGGACGGCACATGTCCCCTGGTCACATCTTGTCCAAGGGTTCCGCCCTTTGTTGGTGCTGCTTGGTCACCTGGCCTTGGTGGTGGGCAGAAGTCCTGTCGGGTGTGGGGCAGGGGTGAGCCTTCCTGGGCCACCTACTTCTCAGGGTAGTGGGTCAGCGGACGTGTGGCTGAGGCCAGGGTTTGGAAGATGTCCTGCAGCTATGATTCCTCTGGTCCACTCCTCTGTTTCCACCTTTCAGAGCCCCGCACAAGATCCTATTTTAATTCTCTATTTAGCACTTATCAATCATTACCAGATATCTTAATTAATTCATTAAAATTATTAATTATATTTGTCTCCTAAAGTGTAAGCACAGGACAGCTGAGACATGGAAGCATCGTCCTGTATTTATGTAAGTGTTTATTTATAAACTCGGTTCTTAGAATGGTGCTGGGCACAGAGCATGTCAATACTGGTGAGCTGAAAGAACAGGAAGAGCATGATGGCAAGAGTCCTCCTCACCCATGCAGGGTATCGCTCACCCCACGTAGCCCATGGATACCGTCATTGTCATCCTAGGTTAGAGACGACTGTTGACATCGCCCATTTGCAAGCGGAATCTCTTTTGCTTACGATTGTTAACAAATGAAGAAAGTCCACTTTGACTCTCGAAATGCAACAAGGAGAGTTAGGGGTGTGCGTGTGTCTGTGAGATGCATGCCTGCCTCTGTCTGGCCCTGCTGAATGTGGGGGGCTTTGAGCAGACTGGGCAGGTAGCCATGTTCACAATGATGATGGCTGTCCTCTTGTTGGACCCCTTGTGCTTCAGGAGAGCAGAAAGAAGCTTTTTTTTTTTTTTTTTTAAAGATTTTATTCATTTATTTGACAGAGACTGAGAGAGAAAGAGAGAGAGAGAGAGAGAGAGAAAGAGAGAACAAGCAGGGGGAGGGGCAGAGGCAGAAGGAGAAGCAGGCTCCCTGCTCAGCAGGGAGCCCCACTCAGGACTGGATCCCAGGACCTGAGATTCATGACCTGAGCTGAAGGCAGATGCTTCACCAATTGAGCCCCCCAGGGGCCCCAAAGCTCTTCACCATGTCTCCGTGGCACCTCAGTGAACACGTTCCTGTCCCTACCCCTTGGCTGATGACCTGGCTGAGCAGAAGCAGAATTGTGAGAGCTGCTAATCTAATGATTTTCTTGCTATGCTTCTGGGAAGAGGAAAAACAGGTTGAATAAATGGTCAGCTAGCAGAGGCACCTCCTTTGGCGTGTCCTTGAACAATACTGAACTCCTGCTTTAGTATGTATGCCTAGCACAAGGCTATTTATTTTTGCCAGGGAGACAGAAGTAGAAGATTGGGATTTTTACAATGTTAGACATTATGCTTTATAAGCCAGCCAGTCTAATTATTTACAGGGATCAAGGATATTCACTGCCTCCTCTAGCCACACGCCAGTCTGCTATTTAATATTATAACATGCCTAAGAGGGATTAGCCGCATTTGAATTTAATTAAAAGAGAACATTCATGATTTCAGAATAAAGCTTATCCCTGCTAATTTTGAAAATTAATCTGATTTATTCCCGCTTGGATTTCTAATGCTTCTGAAACAAATTTTTCAGAAAAAGAATAGCGTATGGTTCCTTTCCAATGATCTAACCACAGGAAGTGATTGAGCGGCTTTCACAAATAATTCTTCATTTAATGCTACATGTTTATTTGCATGCTTTTTCTTATAAATATTATCCAAATAACAGGTTAGATCCCACTCCCAGGCACAGGCCAGGAGCTAAGCGAGGCAGACAGCGCTCTAAGAACTGAGTGTGCAATCTGAGGGTTCTGAGCCTCTTTACTTGTATTAATAAAGGCTGCTGACTCAGGAGCTTGGGCATTAGAACTGGTTATGGAGATAAATTGCAGCATCCCAGTTCCCTGGGATCTTCAACAGAGACACACGCTTGCTCAGAGGCAGCAGGCTGGGTAAGTTTTGAGATCCTAGACTTTAACTTTTATTTTTTTTTTTAAATATTTTATTTTTTTATTTATTCATGAGAGACACAGAGCAAGAGAGAGAGAGAGGCAGAGACACAGGCAGAGGGAGAAGCAGGCCCCATGCAGGGAGCCCGATGTGGAACTCAATCCCGGGTCTCCAGGATCACACCCCGGCCTGCAGGCGGCACTAAACCGCTGTGCCCCCAGGGCTGCCCTAGACTTTAACTTTTTTTTTTGTTTTTTTTTTTTGTTTTTTTTTTTTACACTTTAACTTTTAAAACAACCAAATGAATCAATCAAACCCCATATATATTTTAAAGATTTATTTTTGAGAGAGAGAGAGTCTCAAGCAGACTCTCCACTGAGTGTGGAGCTCAACATGGGACTCGATCCCACTGCCCTGAGATCATGACCTGAGTTGAAATCAAGAGTTGGATGCTTAACCAGGTGAGCCACCTAAGCGCCCCCTCAAGCCCCATATTTTCATGATAAAATGACAGTGAGGAGACTAGCAACTGAATGTAGGCAGTGTGTACAGTGTGTATCATTTAGCCCAAACACTTACTCTATCCTCAATCCACACAAAATTATTTTTTTCTGCATTGCAACCATGGCTGTACAGTCTCTGGACAATAGAACACCATATACCACAGGCAACATAATGCACAGCGCAAGAAGCAATGTAAAGTAACAGGTCATTGAATGCTACAGTGTCTGCAGTGGGACCTCTGCTGCCTGCCCTCTCCATGCTCCACCCGGACAGACCCAGCCCAGCAGACGTGCAGCAGTAGCCGGACATCGAGGCTTCAACAGATGCTGCTGGAAAAATCACCACCACAAAACAACCTGAGGCAGCATAATTGAGCTGTACAATTTTGATAATGTGAGTAATAAACATTAGAGGCAGGCAAACAAATGAGTACCAAAGTGTTTTTCCAGATCAGCAGTTTTCACAGTGCCCACAATAAACATTTATCAAGGCAGCCAAGGAAAATGAAAACACCTACATCTCTGTAGAATACCAAAGCATGTTCTGGGAGCATCTGAATTCATAAATTGCGGGATGAATGTTTTCCACAGGCTGGCCTAATATAATTCACACAGATATTATTTCTTGCCCTAAGAGCACTCTCTTGCACTGTGCATTATAGGAATGTCAGGCTGGATTTATATGAAGGAGGATTTCTGTAGGAGGCATTATTGATGGCAAATGGAAGATTCACCAGACATTGGAAATCGGAAGTATTTCTGAAAAACCCCTTTTTCACTTGAAAGGGCTATAAATCTAAAAATAATTTTGAATTCACAAGCAATCCTTTTATAGAATAAGTTGATAGCAAATATATTACTGAAGAGACACATAATTACCTTAAAATCTAGCACAGTTAGAAATGTATCGAAGCTTCTAAATTATAATTTAATTTTAGAATAGTAAAGCACATAACAAATATTTTTACTGTTATTTTTTTAAATTTCCCTTCTATCCTTGCATATGTAAAGACAAAAGTAGAACTATTTATAAACTGGTCTCCCACACTGTCCCAGGAAGCTCCCAAATTTTCTGACTATGTAGAAGGTTGATTTTGATGAGCAAGAGAAAGGGAAATTTTATCATGCTTCTCAGCGTACAGAACCAGCAATCCTGAACTCCATGCAATCCGTCCCTTCAAGAAGGAGGTCTGTGGACCTAAGGAAGCCAGGAGCCACCTCTCTCGACTTGGGCTTTGTAGTTGCATATTAGAATTTTAATTTGGTCTCAGCTCAAAGGGGCACTTTGTATCTGCCCCATCTCTTCAATGTCTATCTACAACTATTTATCTACCTCTGCTTCCGTCACCAGGGCCAGATTGATAGTCATAGCATATTAATGACCGTAACTAGGTTTATGATCTTGAGATCCATAGCCACAGCACAGTGGCATCTGTCTCTACAACCCTATCTGTATCCACCTACGTCCATGCACCCCCCACCCCCACCTCCCGTTCCCTCCTTTTCTCTTGGATTGGCCTAGGGTGGGGTGCTTCACTGAGGGCTCTGGGCTTGGGAACGAGAGGTCAGGAATTCAGAGCTGCCTCTAGGGCTCATGCCCTGCTCCAGCCTGGGTGTGCTATTCACCTTATACTTCAGATTCCTCATCTGTTGCAAAGGGATGATAACCCTAGTTTATTTTTTATTTTTAAAGATTTTATTTATTTATTTACTCATGAGAGACAGAGAGAGAGAGAGAGAGGCAGAGACACAGGCAGAGGGAGAAGCAGGCTCCATGCAGGAAGCCTGACGTGGGACTTGATCCTGGGTCTCCAGGATCACACCCTGGGCTGAAGGTGGCACTAAACTGCTGAGCCACCTGGGCTGCCCATTACCCTAGTTTATGTTGGGGGGCTACTGTGAATGTAAATAATGAGGAACATGTGCTTCGTGGGCTACGAAATACCACCTAAAGGCAGAGTGGTCTTAGTGCTGGGCAGTTCAGGCCCAGCTGGGAGGCAATCCCACAGCGAGACCTATTCCCCAGGGGCAGTTGGCTGGGCTTGGCTCACAGGCGGAGCCCATGGGGTGACTAGGAGGGCAGAGGGCCAGGCTGCCCAGCCTGTGCTGGGACAAGACCCCGTAGATGGTAGATAGTGTGTGCTGAGCCTTGATCCCTCCCAGCCTCAACTTCCTTCTCTGTAACATCAACTGCTGATTCCAGTATGAGATTTTGCCCTAAGATCTGCCACTAGTAAGGAACAATGAAGTATAAAGGTTAGCAGGATGGATAGCATCACCTTTGGTCCAAAATATGCCAGGACTCTGATTTGTGATAGGTTCCTGTGCTCAAAGCCTTGGGACCCCAGCGATGAAGGAAGACAGGGGGACTCTGGGCTCTGGAGGCCGCAAGTCTCAAGTTCCCAGGCGGCTGCAGGCTGAGGGTGCTGTGTCCAGAGCGGCTTGTGTAGCACGACTGCCCCCTAGCTCCACCCTGTCCCAGTGCCACAGGGCTGCTTCCTCAGAGTCCCAGCTCAGGACTAGTGGCAGGCAGGTGGGAGGTGGGGGAGTGAGGCTGCAGCCCAGGTGCCAGCCTTGGTCCCTGGGCGGATCCCCACCTCCCACCTCCCATTACTGTTTGTGACACTGTGACGCTGCAAGCCTAGAGGCACCCCACTCCCATTACACATCCAGCAGGCTAATAACGGTTTCCCACCAGCAGCATCTTCCAAACGAGGGCTTGGTGTGTGTGTGTGTTTCATGTTTTGAATTTCTCTTTTTACATTTTTTTAAATATTTTATTTTTTTATGACACACACACACACACACACACACACACACACACACACACAGAGGCAGAGGCAGGCTCCATGCAGGGAGCCAGATGTGGGACTGGATCCCAGGACTACAGGATCACACCTTGGGCCAAAGGCAGGTGCTAAGCCACTGAGCCACCCAGGGATCCCCCTTGAATTTCTAAGTGTACACCTTGGAGGGCATTTTGCCTCACTTGAAGATTTCTCTTTTTTATTTATTTAAAAGATTTTCTTTATTGATTCATGAGAGGCACAGAAAGGCAGAGACACAGGCAGAGGGAGAAGCAGGCTCCCTGCAGGGAGCCTGATGTAGGACTGGATCCCAGGACCCTGGAGTCACGCTCTGAGCTGAGGGCAGACACTCACCCACTGAGCACCCCCAAGGCATCTCTCACGAAGATTTCTTGATGAGGTGAGCAAGCCAGGCATTGGGAGGCGTCTGTGCCTCCTGTAACCGGTGAGCCATTGTCTACAACCAACCTCCCGACGCAGCCCAGGGTACCCTCAGCAGCGCCTGGGAGAGAATTACAGGGGCCCCTGCCCTTGGACAGCTGATGCTGCCGGAGACAAGACACACACACAGATACACAAACAACGACAGTGAGGACACTGGCTGCGCCACACATCAGGTTAAAGCAGACAGCAACGTGGGCTCTCAGGCACACGTGTTGTTTGTGCTCTTGTCTTGATGTTTTATGGTCAAAGAAACCTTTCCAGAAGGATGAGCAAGACTTGAGTGATGGAGTAATGCTTCTGTGTCCTGCAGAGTGCAGTTTCTCCCAAAACCTACGGTGTCCCCAACGACGATGGGCGAGTAGTCCCTTGGTTCGGCCGCCCGATGGCGACACTTGGGTCCAGGGCACTTGCTGTCAGCTCCGGGTCGAGCGCATGTGCGAGGATGCAGGGTGCTCCGACCGAAGTCTCTAGCTCGCCGTTGATGGTTATGCCATGGAGATTATCAAACTCACTTCCCCGGTAGAGTGATTATATGATGCTCACTCGAAAATCGGGTTAAAAAGACCGTAAAAGAGGAACATTAGCAGGATGTTTAGGCATGCCACAGCTCTGGAGCGTGAAAGGTAAGGAAGGTATTTTTGTCAGCATTTCAAGCTACCTAGATAAGCCTCTCTAGCTCCCTAAGCGACACTTGGCAGAGGTGCCCGCCTCATGCCTGTGATGTTATAGCTGACAGGGGGGCCTTGGTTCTTGTACCGGGATGAATGGCTGCGACTGTGAACCTGGATTGTACCCCTCCTGCTGCCACTTCTTCCTCCCAGGCCCAGTTCTCAAGCGGGTGGCCTGGGCTCTCAGGGGCTAAGTAGGTGTTTTCCAAAGCCATTGGAGTAGGCAAGAGAGAGAGAGAGAGAGAGAGACCCCACTGACCCCTCCTTCCTGGGCATTGTTGACTTAATTTACCCTCAGTGGGCTTGTCCCACGTGTGGCAGCCCTGAGGGGGCCTGGATGAGGTCTGCGTTCCCCTGGGTGAATTTCCCAAGGTCCCCCCAGTTAATCTCCCTCCCCAGGTCTGGTGGCAAGGGGAGACTCAAAATGTGATCCATTCCCTTCCCCGCCAGCAATGGCTCTGCCCCTCCCAGGTCCCCCTGGGGAGCCCCGGGCCCCTGTGGCCTCTTCTGACAGCACCTGGGCTGCTGTGGCTACATCCAGAGCAAACCGGGGCAATTCTCTCCAGTGGCCCGCTTGCCCCCGAAACTCCTAACAAGTGCGCAAAAATACATGTACAAGGGGTATACCATACAGCATAGTTTAGATAAGACTAGAAAATTAAAAAAAAAAAAACCAATCTGGATGTCTATCCACCTAAGACGAGATTGATCAATGTAAAAAGTACTAGTCAATGGAGTTAATGAAGCGGTGAGAAGTCTAAACAGAGTCTACATGCCAATGTGTTTCGATAGCCAAGATGTGTTGTCGAATAAAAGGACCCAGTGGCAAAATAGGTCTCGGCTGTGTAATGAACAGTTGCATGTGTGTGGGAGGAGCGGCTGGAGACGCTTACCCCCCTGGTGGTGCTCAGAGATCGGATCTGAGGGGCAGGTGAGAAAGGCAGACTTCTTAAGTATACTCTCCTCATCATTTCCTTCTTTTTCTGTAGGCAAAATAATCAAACAGCTATCATGAAATGTGTAAGGTCAGCAACCCTTCTCCTGAGCACTTCTAGAGCTGGCTCTGCAAGCCAACGATGTCTCCTCAGTTTCTGCACCTTGGTTTTGGGCCAGAGGAGGGCTTGCTTTCTCCTCTCCGCCCCCGCTGATGGGTCAGTTTCAGCGGGGCAGGGACGTGTTCATGCCAGCAGGTATTCTCCGCAGAACCCCGTCCAGGGTGAGTCCAAGAACCTGCCCGGTCCTGATTCATCCCCATCGGGCCTTGGTGTGTCCTGTCTCCTCCTTGTTTTCCTCCCATGTCGTCAGCCCAGGCGGTTGTCCCCATTGCTGTTTCGCTCTCTGCCCCTCGATGTACACCTAGCTGAGAATGTGTGCCTCCTCTGAGACAGAGATCAGATTGTGTGTGTGTGTGTGTGTGTGTGTGTGTGTGTGTGTGTGTGTGGGTGTATGGGGGGGATACAGGTGTGTACAGGTGTGTTGTCTTGGGATTTAGTGGGTCCCGCCTTCTTGTGGCATAGGGTAAGGAGCTGGGGACTCACACGACACCGAGCTGACAGTGCACTGGGTGAATAAGGCCCAATTCTTCCTGCACATGAATTCCTCACGTCCCTGTTCCCCTTTCCTGAGCCAGCAGCCTTGATCCTTTATTCACACTTCAGTGAGAGTTAGCGGGTGGATGAAAGCCGTGGGACTCACCTCAGACAGAATCTTGCCCAAATCAGAAGCTGACAGCAAGGGTTGACAGGCAGGTGGAGGAGGGGCTGTTTTTTTCTGTGGGCTTAGATTTCCCTGATTGCCAGTAATCACCGCCCCCACCCCACCGGGCACTCCAGGTCTGCATCCCTTCATCTCCTCTGGATGGTTCTCACCGGTTTCAATCCTTGGATGCTACAGCCATGCAATATCTTGGCAAATTCAAACTCCTCTCTTCCATTCTGAGCATCCTTTTCATCTTTGATCCCCTGAGAAGTTTGCCATGAATGTCCTTGAAATTTGTGACGATTTCATGGATACATAACCTAATATGCCGATGTCAGCACAATCCATGCTCAGTCCTGGTTTTTCAGGTGACGACGACGATGACAGCTAGCTGCCGGGTGCCTTTGCACTTTGTGGATGAGGCATTTCTGTGCAGTAACCATGCCTTTTTAGCCTTGTCGTTCTTTCCAGATTATTTCCAGGTGAGAAGACAGAGGGACAAAGCAGATCCGTAACTTGCCCCAAACCCTGCAACCAGGAGTGCTGAGGCTGGCATTCCAGCCCACTCCTCGGAGGTCTGACACTCTTTGTAAGCATTACCCCAGCTAGGTCTCAAAGGAGCGGTTCATCTACCGATGTTAACAAACACTGGCGAGCATTGAACACAAGAACTGGAAAGCAAGGCCCGGGGGCTCCCAGGCAGAGGGGGCAGGTGGATGCTGGGGTCTGCTGCCGGCACGGGGCTGAGATCCACGCCCAAGCTACAGCTTAGTGCTGCCCCAAATGATGTGGTTTTCCTCGTCCATCCTGCCTGCCCCCAGGGCCTCCATCCATCCCTGGTGACTCTGTCCACTACTCCCCACTCCCTGTGACTCTGTCCACCCCCCACCTGTCCCCTGGTGACTCTGTCATACCTTTTCTCTCTCAGGACCTCAAATACCACATTCTTCCCTCTGGAGGATGACCTTGCTGCTTGTTTCCCTGAGGAAAGCAGGCAGTCAGAAGAGAACTGAAACACACTCCCTTTTTGGGGTGGAATTGTGTCCCTCAAAATTCACATGTGAACATCCTGATCCCAGGACTTCAGAGAGTGACGCTATTTGGGAGGGGTCTTCAAACAGGTAAGTTGGAGCACCTGGGCGGCTCGATGGCTTGTGTCTGACTCTTGATTTCAGTTCAGGTCATGATATTAGGGTTATAAGATCGAGGCCCACATCGGGCTCTGCACTGGATGTGGAGCCTGCTTGGGATTCTCCTCTCTTTCTCCCTCTCTCCATCCCCTGGCTCCTCTCTCTGTCTCTCTCTCTCTCTCAACAAAACAAAACAAAACAAAACAAAACAAAAAAAACACCAAGAGATGATTTAGTTAAATGAGGTCATAGGGAGGGTTCCAAGTCAGTGTGGCCCATGTCCTCATAAGAGGAGATGAGACACAGACACACAGGGGATGGCCATGTGACCACACGGAGGAGATAGCTGTCCACATGTCAAGGAGAGAGCCTGAGGGGTCCACAGCCCTGCTGGCACCTTTGAGGCAGACCCCTAACCTCCAGGGCTATGAGGAATCAAGATTGTTAGTTCGCCCAGGCCGGGTGCTCTGTTATGGCAGCTCCCTGAGACTAAGAAACCTCCACGATGCCTGTCCCCTCTTGCACCTGTGCCTGTGCTTGCTGCCTCTCCTGGGAGAGGAACGATGCATCTATTTTGTGCATCCACACAAACCACTGGTGAACTCTACTCAGTATGAAGTAATGGATGTTTCTAAACCTGGCTGTCCTCTCATGGGTTCAGAATTTTTTTCCTGAGAAAATCCTATTTTCCCTGTAGGAGCCTTCCAGCTCTCCAGACACCTGGTATGATCAGCCACGGGGTGACCATCTCGTTCTCCTCAATTTCCCTTAAAGGATACTAACTTTGATCAGCTGGTTGGTTGACGTTAGCTCCCCAAATGGAAAATCTTCATTTAGGTGCTTTCCAAAACTTTGGCAGCTCTCATGGTTTGCTCCAGCTAATAACTGCTCTACAAGAGGGAGGGAAACCGGCCCTGATTTGTGTTGTTTTCTGATTTCCAAGGTGCAAATTCTTCCACCAGGACTGATGCCAGCTTCCAAAGTGAGGTCATTGAAGGAGTGGCACACTGCCGTACATTTCAGTAACTTTACGAGCACAGCTGATGGTAAAGTGCAATAAAATAATTAGGAAGGATGGATTTTGAATATTTGCTACCTTTCAAAAATATAATTTGAATGTATGTTTATATAACTTACCTTGAAATAACAGTTGTAGTTAACAATCAGCTTGCAAAATACCTAAAAATTAACAAGGGGTGTTTGAGAGCTGGTCTCTAGCACATCACTGCCTGCTTATCACTTAGCAAAACCCTAAAGTCCATTTGTCCCTTTAGAAAGTCTAAATTTTATACTTTGTGCATGCTTGTTCCCCAGAGGACTTTGTATTTGGACCACATAATTCCTTTTGGCTGAATCATATCAGAAACCCCTTTCTGCATCATGACAATTCCCTATACTGTGAGGCAGGGATTTCCTCCCACAAAAGAAGCTGAAAATATCACATTCCTTTGCAGCTCAGGTGTAGCCACATGGTCCAGGCTCCGCCAACTAGAGAGGCCCACTGCAGTGCTGTGATGGGAGTCCTGTGGGATCAGGGTCCAGGTTGTGGCAAGTCTTAGTAGTGAGCACAGTTACCTCTGCAGTCCCCACACACCGCCCACCCCCCACCATTCTGTGCTCTGCTCTTCCTTCCTGGAAGTTCATCCTCCTTTCCCTACAGTTCTACTGCATGTTTGTATCCCTATGTAATGATAGTTCTGTTTTGCATCTGTGTCCTACATAATACCTTGTTTTGTTTTGCATGGAGCTTCAGATGGAATCATACTGTATGCATTGTTCTGTCTTCCTTTTGCTCAACACTGTTTCACTGTTTCAGAGATTTGTCCATATTGTTGTTTGCAGCTGTAGTTCATTGATTTTTTTTTACCCCAGTGTCCATTGCATGAACACATCTCAGTTTATTTACCCATCTCACTGTGGATGGATAGCTGGGCTATCTCTAGACTTTTGCTTGTTCAGATATCTTGCTGTATTTGGCTAAGAGAAAAAGAAAAATTTCACCTCTGAAAGAGGCTGGAAGGATCACAGGTTATATCTGAATATTGCTTGGCTTAGTTTTGCATAGGGTATATAAAGAAGTTAATAAAATTGTCTCTGTCACCTTATATCTTAAAACTTTGATTTCATTGTGACCAAGAAAAGCAAAGCAAGGCCTAATGAAGCGGAGGGAATTTTCTGGAATTTTAGCAGTTTGAAAGACACGATGTGTACGAAACCAGAGAACAGAGTAACAAGCAGTGTCTTCAACCATGGACATCTGAACTGGAATCCTGGAAGCACTAGCAATGCCCACACAATTATTTACATTGGTATAGAAATTTTAAGCCATACTGAAGTGTGAAGAAGTCTGGGAAATTTCTCAGGGCAACCAACCTACTGACCAAGTAATATTTGCTGGGTGTCTACTTTGTGCAAGGCATTCTATGAGGTATTGCAGGAAGTACACGGATGCTTACAAGATGCAAGAAAAGTTGCTCTAGACCTTACGGAGCTTATACATTGACTACGGATAGACACAGATACAAGTATGTGTGTGCTGAGGGCCAAAGGAATGGCTAGGAGCGTAACCTCTGTAAGGTTTCTGTTTTACCCCTGGATTGTAAGCTCTGTGAGAGCAGAAACTGAAATAGTCTGCTTTCCTCCCTCCCTCCCTCCCTCCCTTCCTTCCTTCCTTCCTTCCTTCCTTCCTTCCTTCCTTCCTTCCTTCCGATTTTATTTATTTACTTGAAAGAGAGAGCATGAGCAAGGGGAGCAGCAGAGGGAGCGGGAGAAGCAGACTCCCTGCTGAGCAGGGAATCCTTCCCCCCACCCCGTGTGGGGCTCCATCCCACCACCCCAGGGTCATGACTTGAGCCAAAGGCAGATGCTCCACTGACAGAGCCCCCTCCCCCCAGGTGCCCCCTGAAGTCTTCTTTCCATCATGTCCCCACAGTTGAAGAGATGAACAAATGAAGAGACTGGAATCATCAGGAAAGACTTTGTGGAGAAGAAAGTTCTTTTAATTTAATTATTTAATTTAAATTCAATTAATTAACACATAGTGTATTACTGGTTTCAGAGTTGGAGGTCAGGGATTCATCAGTCTGATATAACACCCAGTGCTCATCCCATCATGTGTCCTCCTGCATACCCATACTCCAGTGACCCCACCTCCCAACCCCACCCCTCCAGTGACCCTGTTCCTAGAATTAAGTCTCTCATGGTTTGTTTCCCTCTCTGATTTCGTCTTGTTTTATTCTTCCCTCCCTTCCCCTATGATCCTGTTTTGTTTCTTTAATTCCACATATGAGTGAGATCATATAATTGTCTTTCTCTGACTTATTTCACTCAGCTCCAATACCCTCTAGCTCCATCCACGTTGATATAAATGGCACGATTTCATTCTTTTAGATGGCTGAATAATATTCCATTGTATATATACCAAATCTTCTTTATCGATTCATCAGTCAATGGAGCTCTGGGCTCCTTCCACAGTTTGGCTATTGTGGACATTGCTGCTGTGAATATTGGGGTACAGGGGCCTCTTTGGATCACTATGTTTGTATCCTTTGGATAAATACTCAGTAGTACAATTGCTGGGTTGTAGGGTAGCTCTGTGTTTAATTTTACGAGGAACCTCCACCCTATTCTCCAGAGTGGCTGCACCAGCCTGCATTCCCACCAGCAGCGCTCGAGGGATCCCCTTTCTGAGAAGGAAGATCCTGGTGTGAACACTGAGAGAGGTAGCACCGACTCTGAAAAGTAGGAATTGGTGAAGGGGCTGGGCCTCGGCATTTCAGGTTGGAGAGAGGAGGAAGCCAGGCTGTAGCAAAGGGCTCGGCAGGGAATGAAGTGGGGAGGACTCTGGAAGGGCGGGGTAGGGCCCCAAAGTCAAGGTCTTGAATGCGAAGTTAAGGAGTTTAATTTTCTTCTACAGTTAGAGAGAAGAACTGCATTGCAGTGTATTGAGCAGGGGAGAGAACCTATGTTTTGGGAAGATTTGTTTTAGAGGGATGCAGAAAAAGGAGTGTGTCAGCTTGGGTGACAGAGAAAACTGGGATCCCTGTCTCTAGACTATTGGGGCTTATTTGCGCAGTAGCAGTTGGAGGACGCCCAGGGTGGCAAGAAGGGACAAGCCCTGATGCACAACTTTTCCAAGCAGCTTCATATTTTCTACTTTTTTTTTTTTTTTTTTTTGGCCAAAGCAAGCTACCTGTTCAGGTCCAGATTCAAGGGGGTGGAAAATAAATACCACTTCTTGATGGAAGGAGAGGCAAAGCCATAAGTCATAGGGGAGAATATATAGGGAGGGGTGAGTTCTGGCCTTTGGGAAGTCTCCTACCCTGGGCTAAGGGCTAAAGGAAACAGAAAGGTCTAGATGCTTGGAGGTTGGGTTAGAAAGAGCAGAAATGCATGCATCCACTTTCTGGAACACATCTAAATGTCATACATCTTCAAATCTGCCTCTGATTTGGAGAGATGAACCCAGAAATTTTGCAGACCATTTTGGGCAAGTATTTAACCCAGCTCTCAGAACACGGGTGTCTAGAAAAACAGACTCAGATACTGTGTCTTTTCCTGGCTCTTTTGGGCTGAGTCATTTTATTATTTTTTAATATTTTATTTATTTATTCATGAGAGACACACAGAGAGAGGCAGAGACACAGGTAGACGGAGAAGCAGGCTCCATGCAGGGAGTCCAACGTGGGACTCGATCCCAGGACTCCAAGATCACGCCTTGGGCCAAAGGCAGGCGCCAAACCACTGAGCCACCCTGGGATCCCCATGGGTTGAGTCATTTTAAAAATAAAAGTGAACATTGAATTTAAGCAGTTGGAAGCATTCCTGGTTTCTTATCAGCTATGGCAGCAGGGGCACTCCCTCAAACCAAACCTCAAGTTCTGAGTCCTCCCACTACCAACAATCTACAGTGTAATGCATTGTAGGCATAGCATATGGGGTTGACGAGCTTTTTGGACACCATCAGAAAAAAGTTTTTTAGTCATGAAAAAATTTTTTAACTCAAAATTGCAAAAGATACCGAAGAATCTAAATTCACATATATTATTAAAATACTTTGAAAGCAATTTCTATTTTTCCTTACTTCTCAGAGATGACAAAGGTCACATAGACAATAGCAATTTAAATGACTTCTTTATAGCCAAATAAATCCAAAAGTAGAATAAATATTCCTTCCAACCCAGTTTCATGGCAAAAATCCAAAATAAGATACTTCATATACAAAGAGGATGAATTACTTTGTGTGTTTGGATGTACCTAATCTAAACGTGCTGTGCAGGGTCTCGGGAAGGTCATAGAACACCCCAAGGACAGGGAGGATGACTTTATGGATTTGGCAAGAGCCTCACCTTCAGGGCTATCTACATTTTCCAGGTAGGGAAACCACTTAGATCCGCAGAGGCCAGCTTTCCAGGGGTTCACTCAACACGTGTCCGAGGCGACTCCTCCTGGCCTTGGACTGGCTTTAGCAGAGCGCAGGTTTCCCTGGGAAACCTCCTGCGTGACTCTGCCCTGTGCTGAGCGCTGGGTGCCATCATCCAGGGACCAGGAGCTGGGCGCTGCGTGTCAGAGACTGGGTGCTGAGTGCTCCAGGCCAGGACCGGGTGCTGGGTGCACCCTGCCCGGAACCGGGTGATGAGTGCTCCGTGCCAGGGACCGGGTGCCGGGCCACGATGATTCCTTTCTGCGGGGAACGACTGCACCGAGACTGTGGCCGGCCGCCCGCCTGTTAGCCCTGAGGGAGGTACAAACCGCCGCCGCGTCCCCACCTGCGCCGCGTCCCCACCCGGATCGGGACTGGTCCTCACAGCCGAGCTCAGGCCTCCACTTCCTGGGGGCGTGGGGCGTGGCCCCGCCTCCCACCCCGGTAGGTCCCGCCCCTCGGCGGCTCCCGTTCGCAGACGCCGCGGCGCGCTCCTCTGACGTGAAGCGCCTTCCTCTGACGTCAGGTCCCGCCCCGGCCCCGCCCCGCGCCCGCCCTCCGCAGCCGGAGCGGCTTTGCCTGAGGCGGCGGCTGAGGCGGCGGCTGAGGCGGCGGCGGGGGTCGCGGTCGCCCACCCTGCGACGGCCCGCTGTCAGTCGGCTCCCGTCCCCGGCCGGCGGGCGATGGTGCGGCGGAGCGCGCGGACGCGGGCGGCGCGGCGGCGGGCATGAGGGAGGATGGAAGGGCAGGACGAGGTGTCGGCGCGGGAGCAGCACTTCCACAGCCAAGTGCGGGAGTCCACGGTGAGCCGGCCCCCGCCCCCGAGGCCCCGGGCCCTCCCCGCCTCCCGCGCCCCTGCCCGAGCGCGCTGGCGGCCCCCCACGCCCCGTGCCCAGGTCTCGCCCTCGCCCTCGCCCTCGCCCTCGGCCACGCCCCCGCCGCGCCCCTCCCCCTTCGTGCGGGCCACACGCCGCCCCCGCGGCCCGGGAGCTCGGGGGGCGCCGCGCCGTCCGGCGAGCTGACCTCCGCGCGGGGAGGAGCGCCCGAGGCGGTCGCCCGCGCCGTCCCCTCGGCGCCCGCGTCGGAGCGGGGGGCGGACGCCGGCCCCGCAGACCCGCGAGCCTGCGGGCCCTCCCGGCGCCCGGGTGCAGAGCCGAGCGTCGGCCGCCCGGCTGGTGGCCCCGGCGGCTCTCAGACCCCCCGCCCCGCGCCGTAGGGGTGGGGGGAGCGGCGGTGTGGGCCCGGGCCGCGGTGCTGCGGGGCGGCTGCTCCGGTTCCCCGTTGGGTCCTGCCGCCGGCCTCGGGGCCCCGCACCTGCCGAGGCTCACCTGCTCGTGCTCGTCGGCCGCAGCCTGGGGGCAGGTAGAGACGGTCGGCCGGACGGTCGCCTCTTGCCGCGGCCCCGGGTGTGGGGAGTGGAGGATCCCGCTGCCGAGCCGTCACCTGGAGGACGGAGCCGTCCTGGGGCGGCGCGTGCGTGGCTGTGGCGGGACGGGCGCCCTCGCTGGTTTGAGGCTCGGGCTGCGGCCGCTGTGGGCGTTTCCGGGGTGTGCGGGACCGCGCCGGGGAGCGGGGCGCTGGGGACGGCTGGGGACGGCTCCTCGGCGGCGGCGTCGCTCGCTTCTCTAACGTACGCACACCTGGCATTTCTGTGCTCTTCTAGACGCAAGCCGTTGTAGTCAGCGTGTCATCCTGTTTGTTGCCTAGGAAGAGCATTTGCGCTTCCCTGATGAATGAATTTGAGTACCTCGTCATAGACTTAGGGTCATTGGAACTCTGTTGTGAAGCGTCTTCAAATCTTTCCCCCATTTTTAAATTCTCCTAATCTCTTTAAATATTGACCTGCGCGATTTCTTTATATATTGAATATGATACCTTGGTCAGGTATATGTATTGAAAATGTTTTTGTGTTTTTTCCATTTTGTGGGTGCTTAAACTACTCGATATCCTCCGATGAGCAGAAATTCCTAATTTTTTTTCTCTTAATTTTTATATGGTTCACTTGATCAAAAAATTTTCTTATATGGTCAGTACTTTCCTATGTCCTGTTTAAGAAATCTGTGCCTACTCCAAGATTATGAAGATATTCTCTGATTTACTCTTCCCATTTAGAGCTGCAGTTCATTTGGAATTTATTTTGTGTGTGTTTTGAGGTAGGAGTCGTTTTTTTCCATCTGGATGTCCTGTCACTTTAGCACATACGACCTTTGTCATGAATTGGGTAACTATAATTGTCAGGTTAATTTTGTAATCCATGCTGTTCTATCGATCTGTTTGCTTTTTGGCTTTACTTTTTAGTTAATTAGATGTTCTGTCATTGGATTGAGAAAGGGACCCATGTTATAGTAGTCAGGTGCTTTGTTACCTCTGCTACTGTGAAAACAACATAGTTTTGGTGCTGATTTTAAAGTTCTTTAGTTCTGTCCCTTGTCATCCGGCTTCCTCTGAGCCAGCACCCCTGGGTGATGAATGTACTTCACCCTCTACAGAGGCTCTACAGACACTGAACAGGCTCATTAGGTTTCTAGTCTTTGGCATTCTGTTTTCAAATTATTCATATTCAGAGTGAATATAAATATTTGAGTTTTCTCTATGACTTGTTGCTGATTCTTTTAATTAACCTTTTTTTTTTTTGGTTTTACCATGTAATGCTAGAAGTTTTACCTTTTTTTTCCTGATAAAATATGCATAGCTTATGATTGACATTGTTAAGTGTATAGTCCAGTGGCTTAAGTACATTCACATCATTGTGCAACCGTCACCACTGCCCATCTCTGGAACTTTGCTGTCATTCCAAACGGAACTCCTTTCCTTTCTCCTTCCAGCTCTTGGTAACCATCATTCTTTCAATCTCTATGAATTTGACTATCCCAGGTATCTCATATAAGTAGGATTGTACAGTATTTGTCCTTTCATGTCTGGCTTATTTCACTCAGCATAATGTTTTCAAGGTTTCATGCATTTTGTAGCATGTGTCAGAATTTTTTTTCCTTTTTGGCATTGGATAATATTCACTTGTATGGACATATGACATTTTGTTTATCCATTCATTCATCAGTGGACATTTGGGTTGTTTCCTGGTCTTTGTAAATAGTGCTGCTGTGAACATGGGTGTAGAAATATCTCTTTGAGACTTTGCATTCAATTTTTTTTTGATATATGCATACTCAGAAGTGGAATTGTGAGATCACTTGGTAATTTTTTGTTTAATTTTTTGAAAAACTGCCATGCTGTTTTCCACAGTGGTTGTGTCATTTCACATTCCCATTAGCAGTGCTCCAGGATTCCAGTTTCTTCACCAACACAGGTTATTTTCTGTTGTTTTACAGAATAATAGTTATCCTAATGGATGTGTAATGGTATCTCATCTTGGCCTTTATGTGCATTTCCCATATGATTAGTGATGTTGAGCATTATTTTATGTGCTTTCTGATCATTTGTGTATCTTCTTTGGAGAAATATTTGTTTGAGTAGTTTGCCCTTTTTTTTGTTTTTTAAGTTTTTAAATTGGAGTTCAAGTTGCCAACATATAGCATAACACCCAGTGCTCATCCCACCAAGTGCCCCCCTCAGTGCCCATCACCCAGTCACCCCAACCCCCCGCCCACCTCCCCTTCCACTACCCCTTGTTCATTTCTCAGAGTTAGGTGTCTCTCATGTTTTGTCACCTTCACTGATATTTTCATTCATTTTCTCTCCTTTCCCTTTATTTCCTTTCACTAATTTTTATATACCCCAAATGAATGAGACCATATAATGTTTGTCCTTCTCCGATTGACTTACTTCACTCAGCATAATATCCTCCAGGTCCATCCACATCGAAGCAAATGGTGGGTATTTGTCGTTTCTAATGGCCGAGTAATATTCCATTGTATACATATACCACATCTTCTTTATCCATTCATCTTTCAATGGACACTGACTTTGCCTGTTTTTGAATTGACTTGTTGTTGACTTTCAGAAGTTCTTTATATATTCTGGATATTAGTCCCTCATTAAATGTCAGATTTTCAAATATTTCTTCCCATTCTGTGGGTTGTCTTTTTACTCTATTGATAGTGTTCTTTGATGCACAGAAATTGTTAATTTTGATGAAGTTCATTTTATGCATTTTTTCTTTTTTGCTTATGCTTTTGGTGTTATATTCAAGAAATCATCATCAAATCCAATGTCATGAAGATACCTACCTATGCTTTCTTCTTAGAGTTTTATAGTTTTAACTCTTAACATTTGGGGTCTTTGATCCATTCTTTTTTTTTTTTTTTTTTTTTTAAGATTTTGTTTATTCATGAGAGAGAGAGGGAGAGAGGTAGAGACAGGCAGAGGGAGAAGCAGGCTGCATGCAGGGAGCCTGATGTGGGACTCGATCCAGGGTCTCCAGGATCAGGCCCTGGGCTGAAGGCGGTGCTAAACCGCTAAGCCATCCGGGCTGCCCATCTCTCTCTTTTTTTAGGTAGGTTCCAGGCCTAGCACAGAGCCCAACATGGGGCTTGAACTCACAACCCTGAGTTCAGACCTGAGCTGAGATCAAGAGCCGGTCGCTTAACCAGCCCTGGTATATGTTTTTAAGGTGCATTTACTTAGTTGGTATCCTCCAAGTGGTTTTCTTACGTTGGTGCCACCGATAGAGCTATTACTTTAAAAGGGTCACAGATTAATATATAACTGTACCAAAAAATCCCTGTAATTCCGTCGCTAAATTAATAAATAACATTTATTGAGTGCTTCCTATGCTTACTAGGTATCTAACTTGAGTCTCCCAATAAGCACAGCATGTGGCCAAGGTGGCACAGTCAGCATGGATGGAACCAGACTTTAAATCCAGGCAGGCTGATTTCACAGCCTGTACTGTATTTACAGTCCTATAAAATTTAAATCTCTACCATAACAGGGTTATGTGGGATCCAACTAGGTTGGGTACATAAAATACTTGTGGTAAGGCTAATGAAAGGACCAAAGAGAACCTATGAAATTAGCTGGCAGGGAATTTTGAGGTCTAGCTGCACAATTTGAATTCTTCCTTTTTCTCGCTATGGTTTAAGCTCCCTAACTTGGCTGTAGTATGTTTGAGAACAGTTCTGGGATTCACTAGGACTTTTACAACAGTAGAGATTTTAGGGCCCTCTAATTTACTTTGCTTCCTTTTGGCCAAATAGAATGGGGAAATAATGGAGATGCCAGGAGTCATCCTCTCTCTACTGCTTCCCTGGGGTGGGGGTGGGGGGTTACCTGCCTTTTTCTACCAGGGTCTTGCCTTCATCTCCATGACTTACTCTTTGTGCTGCAGATAAAAACTTTAGCCCTTGCATCTTGAGAATAGGGGTTGGGCAGAAGATGGGAGCCAATCATTAATCTTGTACTGAAATTTGGAATGCAGTTGTCTGGAGGTCTGTAGACTTCTCTGGGCTTTGTCACTGCCCTCCAGCCAAAGACCACTGGGAATATACCTGTATATGTATGTGGTTGGACAAGTTGGGTTGATTGCATGTTGCAGTAAGAAAAAATGTGTACCATCGGGAACTATAGGGTGTTTCAATAAAAGAGCCTTAAAAGGAACTTCTAAAAATAGGATTTGGGCTTGTGTTGGGTGATTTGGAAAGGTTTAAGGAGATGGGGCTTTGATCTGTATTGGATGCTGTTAAGAAGCAGAGATAATTCTATGATTGAGTATCTTAATCTTATGTAGGAGGAGAGAAGTCAGGGTGGGGTGAAGTTAAAAGTAGTTGGTAAAGAAGCAAGTCATTCATATAAGCCATAGTGGGGAAATATTTGGTCAATTTTATGATTTGGAATTTTTTTTTTTTTTTTTTTTTGCTTTGTTCAGGCTTGATTACGGTGGTGTTGTTTATTGTTTGTCCATTATGGTCACAGAGTGCCCATCTCTGATGTTACTGTGCTCTGCACTTGTTTATTTTCAAGAGAAGAAACATCAAGGCCAGCCGTGAATGCCTCACTCTGAGCTGCTAGCCAGTTTATAGCAACAACAAGGCCCAGCTGATAGTAGCAGGCCAGCTTCCAGGTGTCAGGGCTGCTTTTCTTTTTCTCAGTGTGGTCCATGAAGTCTTAGAGTGGAATGGTGTAGTAGATACAAATCCAATAGCTGACATATATAGATTTTATAACATAAGTGAGTGGAAAGGAATGGGATAGAGGTATAGAGGATTCTTTGTATTTGATTTTGATAAACTGGGTTAAATGAATTTCCCCTGGTAGGTGGTACAGTAGCCCATTAAGATGTTCATGTGGTAATCTCTGGAACCCATTGTTATCATACGTGGCAGAAGGGACTTTGCAGATGTGATTACCTTAAGGGAGAGATTGTCCTAGAGTATCTGGGTGAGTGCAGTATAATCACAAGGATCCATATAAGACGGAGATGGGAGAGTCAGAGTTAGAGAAGATGTGAGAACCAGCAGAGGGTAGAGTGAAGCACTTTTAAGATAAGTCAAGGAAAGTGAATTGGCCTCCAGAAGCTGGAAAGTCAAGGAAATGGATTCTCCCTAGAGTCTCCAGAAGGAACTAGCCTTGCTAACATCTTGATTTTAGCCCAGTGATACCTATGTTGGATTTGTGACCTTTAGAACTATGAGCTAATAAATTTGTGTTAAGTCACTAAGTTTGTGGTAATTAGTTAGAGCAGCCAGCCACTCAGAATCCTTCATCAGGAGGCTTTGACCTTCACAGTTCTCCTTGTGAGTATATCTCACTTCTCTCTAGTTATGTGCTGAAGGCTGAAGGAGACTGAGGGATTTCTAATTGCATGCGAGATGTTTTTTCTTGTTATTTCCGTCTTAAGTGATAACTGGAAGTATATTTCCTAAGACGTATAGGCATCCAAAGAATTGTCATGTCATTTCAGCACGATTTCTAGTGTTAGTTTTCCTTTTATTTCCAAGCTAATGGCATACAGTAGGATAGAATATAAAATCTCTGAGAGCTGTGTACTTTGTTTTATTCTCTACAGTATTTGTAGAATTGTAGATATTCACTCATGATGTTAAGGTTTTGAAGATTATATCCAAATGTAGTAATATAGGTTGATTTTCTGAAAACCGTGGTGGTAATGTAATTCAAGGAACTTAAGGCATTGTAAGAAAAAAAACAGACACAAGGTGATAAAGTTCAGAATTTATCTTTGAAAGCCCTTGTGTTTTAACACTTAAGATGGAATAATTCAGAAAGGGCACGTAATAAAGACAATAAATTTTAATTTTACACTGTTGATATCTGTTATCTGGTGTGTTAGAATCTTTGGAATCTTGTTTCCTAGAATTTCAGTAGGATCCTTGTAATGCATTTTGGATTGTTTTGAATAATATGCATTATTATCTGTTCTTCTGTCCTTTTATCTGTCTGTTCTTCTATCCAGACATCCTTCTGATTTTTGGCTCAGGGTTGTTGACTCCTGGGACCCAGCTTCTCACTATCTTTCTACTGGCACAGAAGAACTTGTGTGCTGGAGGTGAGAGACGCTGTGGGTGTCCTTTCCCAGATGTTGGGGTGTAGAACCTTAGCTCTTTGCGTGATGAATCCATGTCAGAGCACCTGGTATCTTTTCTGTACCCGTTCTCCTACTGCCTCCACAGACAGTAGTGGGGTGCCTTCTGCAGCTTAAATTTGCCTTCCCAAGATGACATCATAAAAACTATTTCCCTGTCATCTCAGTTTGTTTTTTCATTGCTGACCCATCTCCACCAGGAATGACTTGAAATTTGAGGATGCCAGAATTTTTTGTTTTTTATATATTTATTTTTAAGGTTGTATTTATTTATTCATTAGAGACACAGAGAGAGAGGCAGAGATCCAGGGAGAGGGAGAAGCAGGCTCCTCGCAGGAAGCCCGATGTGGGACTCGATCCCAGGACCAGGATCATGCCCTGAGCTGAAGGCAGATGCTCACCCAACTGAGCCACCCAAGCATCCCAATTTTTTGTTTTATTTTTATTTAATTTTTTTTATTTTTTTGTTTTAAAAAAGCTTTGTGGAATTAAATTTGCAGGAACTGCGCAAATTGTGTGAGGGGAAATTGAAGTTGGAGAGGGAATACAATATCATTTTCTTTTCTTTTTTTTTTTTAAATTTTTATTTATTTATGATAGTCACACAGAGAGAGAGAGAGAGAGAGAGAGGCAGAGACACAGGCAGAGGGAGAAGCAGGCTCCATGCACCTGGAGCCCGACGTGGGATTCGATCCCGGGTCTCCAGGATCGCGCCCTGGGCCAAAGGCAGGCGCTAAACCGCTGCGCCACCCAGGGATCCCCATTTTCTTTTCTTTGTGGGTCTTTTGGTGGCAGGACTGATGATAAAACTTGTAGTGTTTTGGGGGCATCCGGGTGGCTCCGTGGGTTAAGTGTCTGCCTTTCAGCTCAGGTTATGGTCCCAGGGTCCTGAGATTGAGCTCTGCATTGGGCTGCCTGCTCAACAGGAAGCTTGCTTCTCCCTCTCCCTCTGCTTGCTGCTCCCCCTGCTTGTGTGCGCGCGCTCTCTCTCTCTCTCTCTCTCAAATAAACAAAATCTTAAAAAAGAAAAAAAGGCAAAAAGCTTGTAGTGTTTCAGTTGTGTAGGTCATAGATTTTCTAGATAGAATTGTTAGTTATTCTGATATTTAATTAATAAATCAATTTTTTGTATATCTTCGTCGGGGCTTAGGATTCAGGAATATTCTGCATACCCTATAATTAATTAATTTTTTAGAGTGAGGGAGAGGGTAAGAGTGAGCAGGGGGTTGGGGGCAGAGGAAGAGAAAAAAATCTTAAGCAGGCTCCCAGTAAAGAGCTTGATGAAGGGCTCGATCTCATGACCTGGAGATCATGCCTGGAGCCAAAACCAAGAGTCAGACACTTACTGAATGAGCTGCCCAGGTGCCTCTCCCATACCCTTTAAAGTACAGTTTTTGGCCTTTAGAAGTCATTCATCTAACATTGTTTTAATTTTCCTCCGATCTATGTCTATATCTTTCAAAGAGCACCATAACTAAATATGGAATTTGACAAAAAGCTGAGCATCTAAGACTGCAAGGAGGGTTGTTTCACTAGCATACTAATTCATGCTTCTATAGTGATTCTATGGGATTGATCTATGAGTTTGTTGATGTTATTTGAGTATCAGATGTATTAGGCCTGTACTGTTTTTATTCGTAGTTAATTCTTTTTTTCAAAACCCCAAATTTTAACCTTTATATTTTATTGACAACCTGAGCTTCTCTTTATTGCACAGCAGTACTGAAAGCTGAACAAGGAGGCAGATTTGTTGGGTTTGGAACAGGGCAGTGTAGGTTCCAGTCATATCTTTCCTATTTAGTAGCTGTGTGATACTGGGCAAGTTGCTTAATCTCTTGGAATCTTAATTTTCTTGTCCATGAAAATGGGAATTATAACATCACCTTAAAGATGTGAGAGTTAAGTGAGATAATGCTGGGAAAGTGCTTGGCATGGTACTAGAGATGTGATCATTACTTAGGACCTTGGGATTTATTATTTCTGTTGACTTTGATGTATTGAATTAAGTTTTTTTAAGAATAGATGATTTTTGAATGAGTTTCAGAGTTCTAGTTACCAAGAGCACTTGATGTAACTTTGTTAACTTGAAGGACATCTAGAAAATGAAAGAGCAAGGTGATGGGAAATTTTTTCTTCATGTTCATATTTTGCTTTTGCTTCTGTACTTACACTCCAGGAAGTTCCATGTAGTAGCTTTTAAATATGTTCCAGGGCTGGCTACATAATTTTGGAAGCCCAATTCAAAATGAAAATACAGATTCTTTATTCAAAAAGCAGGAAAAAAATGCTGTTAAAAGTATTTTAGTACTTGAGCACTTGGGTGGCTCAGTGGTTGAATGTCTGCTTTTGGTTCAGATTGTGATCTTGGGGTCCTGTCCTGGCATCAAGTCTAGCATTAGGCTCCCTGTGGGAAGCCTGCTTCTCTCTCTGCCTGTGTTTCTGCCTCTTTCTGTGTCTCTCATGAATAAAAAAAAACAAAAAACAAAAAACAAAAAAACAACAACAACACAAAAACCAAAACTAAAATATAAAGCTTTTTCTTTTATTATGTGTTTTTCCCCTAAATTGCTGTGGTGCTTTTTGTTTAGTGTTCAATGTTATCCTAAAAAAAAAAAAACAAAAAAAAAACTATTTTAATTCCAGTATAGTTACTGTGTTATATTAGTTTGGGGTATACAATATAATGATTCACCAATTCCATGTATTACCCAGTGCTCATCAAGTTAAGTGTGTTAATCCCCTCATGTATTTCACTCATCTCCTCCCTGGCAACCATCTGTTTGTTCTCTGTAGTTGAGTAGTTTCTTGATTTGTCTCTTTATTTCCTTTGTCCATTTGTTTTGTTTCTTAAATTCCATATGTGAGTGAACTCATGTGATATTTGTTTTCTTTGACTTATTTCCCTTAGCATTATACTCTCTAGATACATGCATGCTCTTGCAAATGGCAGAATTTCATGCTTTTTTATGGCTAAGTAATATTCCATTATGTCTGTCTCACATCTTTTTCCATTCGTCAGTCCATAGACATTTGGGCTGCTTTCATAGTTGACTATTGCAGACAATGCTGCAGTAAACATAGGGGTGCATATATCCCTTCAAATTAGTATTTTTATATTCTCTGGGTAATACCCAGATCGAAGGGTAGTTCTATTTTTATTATTTATTTATTTTATTTATTTATTCGAGAGAGAGAGAGAGGGAGAGAGAGAGAGGCAGAGACAGAGACACAGGCAGAGGGAGAAGCAGGCTCCATGCAGGGAGCCCTACATGGGACTCGATCCAGGGACTCCAGGATCATGCCCTGGGCTGAAGACAGGTGCTAAACTGCTAAGCCACTCAGACGTCCCTTATTTTTTATTTTTAAAGATTAAAAAAAATTATTCATTTGAGACAGAGAGATACAGAGGGAGAGAGAGTGCATGAACAGGGCAGAGACAGAGGCAGAGGGAGGAGTAGGCTCCCCACTGAGCCAGGAGCCTGACATGGGGCTTGATCTCAGGACCGAGAAATCACGATCTGAGCTGAAGGCAGATGCCTAACCATCTGAGCCACCCAGGCGCCCCGTCCCCTATTTTTATTTTTTTAAGGATCCTCCATAACTGTTTTCCACAATGGCTACACCAGTTTGCATTCCCACCACAGTGCCCAAGGGTTTTTTATTTTACTCCATATGCCAACACTTTTTGTTTCTCGTGTTTTTTATTTTAGCCATTCTGACAGGTGTGATGTGACATCTTAATGTGATTTTTGATTTGCATTTCCCTGATGAGCGATGTTGACCATCTTTTCAGGTCTGTTGGCCATCTGGATGTCTTCTTTGGAGAAATGTTTGTTCATGACTTCTGTCCATTTTTTAATTGGATTATTTGTTTTTTGGGTGTTGTATAAGGTTTTAAATAAAGACTTACCTTTATCAGATATATCATTTGCAAATATCTTCTATTACATAGATTGTCTTTTAGTTTTGTTGGTTGTTTCCTTTACTGTACAGAAACTTTTTATTTTGATGTAGTCCCAGTAGTTTATTTTTGCTTTTGCTTCCTTTGCCTCAGGAGACATATCTAGAAAAATGTTGCTATTGCCAATGCCATAGAAATTACTGCCTGTGTCCTCTTCTAGGTCTTTCAAGGTTTTGGGTCTCACATTTAGATCCTTAATCCATTTTGAGTTTATTTTTGTGTGTGGCCTAAGAAAGTGGTCCAGTTTTATTCTTATACATGTAGCTATCCAGTTTCCCAAGAGTACTTGTTGAAGAAACTGTGTTTTTCCCATTGCATATTCTTGCCTCCTTTGTTAAAAATTAATTGGCCATGTAGTTGTGGGTTTATTTCTGGGTTTTCTATTCAGTTCCTTTGATCTTTGTGTCTATTTTTGTGCCAGTACCATACAGTTTTGATTACTACAGCTCTGTAGTAAAACTTGGACGTGAATGTTCTCTTGAAATCTGGAATTGTGATACGTCCAGCTTTCTTTTTCTTTTTCAGGATTACTTTGTTTATTCAGGGTCTTTGGTGGTTTCATACACATTTTTAGGATTGTTCTGTGAAACATTATTTTTATAAGGATTGCATTATATCTGTAGATTGCTTTAATAATATAAAAATTTTAACAATATTTGTTCTTATAATCCATAAGCATAGAATGTCTTTCGATTTTTTGTGTTGTTTCAGTTTCTTTCATCAATGTTTTAGAGTTTTCAGAGTACAGGTCTTTCCCCTCCTTCATTAAGCGTATTCCTAGGTGTTATTTTTGTTGCACTTATAAATTGGATTTTCTTAATTTCTTTCTGCTGCTTCATTATTAGTATATAAAAATAATGCAATACTATTTTTATTTTTATTTATTTATTTAAAGATTTTATTTATTCATGAGAGACACAGAGAGAAAGAGAGAGAGAGACATAGACACAGGCAGAGGGAGAAGCAGGCTCCACGCAGAGAGCCGGATGTGGCACTTGATCCCGGGACCCAGGGACCACGCACCAGGCTGAAGGCAGGCGCCAAACCACTGAGCCACGCAGGGATCCCCTGCAATACTAGTTTTAAATGCAAATGTAAGAGCATTGAACCCATGTGGAATCACTGAAATTATGCAATTTATACTTAACAGTTCATATATGTATATGTATTTTGTGCTCACCAGAGCCATGGAAATGCCTCACAAAACAAACTCAACTGTTTTTTTTTAACTGTTTTTTTTTTTTTTTTTAAAGCTTTACTGAGATATGATTCACATGCTGTATAATTCACCCATTTCAGTGGCTTTTAGTGTATTCAGGAGTTGGGTTGCCATCACCACAATCTAATCCTGGAATATTTTTGTCTCTAGCAGAAACCTTATACCTATTAGTAGTCATTCTCCATTTACCCCTGAATTCTCTTCTCTACAGTCCTAGGGAACCACTAATCTTTGTGTCCGTATGAATTTGCCCATTTTGGATATTTTGTATAAATTGAATCATGCAATATATGTTTTTTGGTGTGTCTAGCTTCTTTCAATTAGCAGGATGTTTTCAGGATTCATCTATATTGTTGCATGCATCAATATTCCATTCTTTTTTGTGATCAAATAATATTTCATTATATGGATGTGCCACATTTTGTTTATTCATTCTTTAGTTGATGGACTTTTAGGTTTTTTCCACTTTTTGGCTCTTATGAAAAATGTTGCTGTGAACATTTATATACAAGTTTTTATGTGGATGTATGTTTTCATTTTTCTTGTGTGGAATTGCTGGGTTGTATGATGATACCTCTATGTTGAATATTTTGAGGAACTGTCAAACTATTTTCCAAAGTTGAGACACCATTTCACATTTTTACCACTAATGTATGAGAGTTTCAGTTTCTCAACATCCTCTTTAATACTTGTTATTAACTGTCATTTTGATTTTTAATTTTAGTCATCCTAGTGAGTATAAAGTGTTATTTCATTGTGTGTGTGTCTATGTTAAAGTTTTATTTATTTAAGTAATCTCTACACGCCAGCAGGGCTTGAACTTATAACCCCAAGATCAAGATTTGTACACTGAGTGAACCAGCCACACACCCTTTATTATGGTTTTGATTTTCATTTCCCTGATGACTAGTGATATTGAACATCTTCCATGTGCTTCTTGTTCATTTGTGTATCTTCTTTGGGGGGAGAGTGTTTATTCAGATTCTTTGTTCTTTTTCAAATTGGGTTTTTCTGTTATTTTCTTATTATTGATTTGTAAGAAATCCTTATATATTTTGGACATAATGCCCTTATCAAACACATGACTTGCATATATTTTCTTCTATGCTGTGGGTCATCTTTTCACTTTATTGATTGTACCACAAAGGTTTTTAATCTTGTTGAAATACAGTTTACCTAAAATATTTTTTTGATCATTTTTTAAAAAAGATTGTATTTATTTATTCATGGGAGACAGAGAGACAGAGACACAGGCAGAGAGAGAAGTGGGCTCCCTGCAGGGAGCCCAGTGTGGGACTCAATCCCAGGACCCTGGGATCATGACCTGAGCCAAAGGCAGATGCTCAACCACTGAGCCACCCAGGAACCCCCTTTTTGGTCACTTTTGTATTTATGTCATATTCTAGAAGGCCTTGCCAACCAAAGTCATAAAGACTCCTGTACTTTTTTCCAAGAATTTTATAATTTTAGGTGTCACATTTATATCTGTGATCTACTTTGAGTTAATTCTTGTGTATAGTAAGGAAAGGGGAATATATCTTTGGTGAGCTAATAACTCTTCTGATTTCTTTCTTTTTTAAAAAAATATTTTATTTATTTATTCATGAGAGACACAGAGAGAGAGCAAGGCAGAAGAGACACAGGCAGAGGGAGAAGCAGGCTCCATGCAGGGAGCCCGAAGTGGGATTCGATCCTGGGTCTCCGGGATCACGCCCTGGGCTGAAGGTGGCGCTAAACTGCTGAGCCACCCAGGCTGCTCAACTCTTCTGATTTCTAGCTCATTTTTAAATTCTTTTTATTTTTTTGAGTTTTAAGAGTTCTTTCTATATTTTAGACTCAACTTCTTTGTTGGTTGGTTGTGTGTTTTGTACAAATTTCCTACCAGCTTGTGGCTTGTCTTCTTCTCTTACTAGTATTTTTCACAGAGCAGAAGTTTTTAATTATAATCCTGTCCAATTTATCATTTTTTAAATTCATGTATTATGTTTTTCAGGTCATATCTAAAAAGTCCTTGGGTGGCTCAGTGGTTGAGCATCTGCCTTTGGCTAAGGGCATGATGATAAAATTAAGCAGCCATTTCTAACAAAAATGCTAAATAAGATGGAAGTTAATGACAATTACTTAAATATTTGTTAAACAAAAAAACAACAGGAAACATTATACTGTGGAAAAATCAAAAGCCATTTCCATTATCATGAGGAAAGAGACAGGTATGTCTGCTATTATTATTATTAGACATTATTTTCAACATCCTGGGAATTTTGGAGGCTAATAAGAAAATTAATATTGATTATAATTATTGGAAAAGAAGGTGATCTCTTTTAACTAGTGATATGATCACATAACTAGAAAACCATGAGATTCTGAAATTATGAGGGAGTTTGATAAATTGACCAGAAACAGTAACTATACCGAAGTCAAAAGCTTTTCTCTGTACTAGCAATCACCAGCCACAAGTCAAAATAAGAAAAATATTCACATTAACACAAAAACTAAAACAGAACTAAACACAGAAGGAATAAAGACTGTATGCAGAAAACCATTAAAATCTTATGAAGGGTATGAAACATGATGTAACAAATGAAAGGATAATCACATTTCTGGAGGGAAAAGACAAAAAAAATGCTAAAGTTAACTCTTCCAAAATTAATTTATATATTTAATGCAGTTGCAATTAGAGCCAGAATGTTTTTATTATTTTATTTTTGGAATTGAGTAAAAATGATCTTAAAATTTATATGGAAGATTGTTTAAATTTTTGCCTCAAAAAAAGAAAAAAAAACAAACCTGCAACGAGCCTAGGAAATTATGAAAAATGAAACTCCTAGAGAGAAATTTGCCCAGAGAGCAAATACACTATATGGTCATTATTATTAAAAAAAAAGTGCATGTTGTTGTTACAGAAATTGGCAGAGAACAAAGAATCATTTAAAAAAATTTTTTTTAATAATAAATTTATTTTCTATTGGTGCTCAATTTGCCAACATACAGAATAACACCCAGTACGCATCCTGTCAAGTGCCCCCCTTAGTGCCCGTCACCCATTCACCCCCACCCCTGCCCTCCTCCCCTTCCACCACCCCTAGTTCGTTTCCCAGAGTTAGGAGTCTTCGTGGAGAACAAAGAATCATAATGGAGAGTCAGAACTGTGTCCTAGCGTACTTGGTAATCAGTCTACAGCAAAAACAGTTACTGTCAGTGGGAAAAGATGGTTTATTTAATAAACTGTGTGGGCCTAATCACTCACCATTCAGAGACACAATGTGAAACTGAACTCCCATATCACATATATGAACATCAGTTTCAGGTGGATGAGGAGAACTAACCTTATACCTCTGATTGCACACGCTGGGAATAACTTGGAGCCAGCAGGGATGGAGAGCTATACACCAGGTGGTTTTTCCTGCAGGCTACCTGAGGAAATGGTAAAGTTGTCAGAGAGAGTGTGTAACAACAGTAGGACTATAAGCCAGAAATAATAGAGAAAAAATGTGAGATATTTCCACATAAAAATAGTAAGTATATAATCTGACTAAAATTATTTAAGATGTGTAGATATACATAGAGGTGTGGAAGAAGGTACTTATTTCAGAGTAGTGGAGTTTCATATTTTTACCCTTTTACCTTCTTCCTGAATATGCTGAATTTTTTAAAAGTTTTTTTTTTTTTTAAAGTAATCTCTATACCCAATGTGAGGCTCTGACTTATAACCCTGAGATCAAGAGTCTCATGCTCTACTGACTGAGCCAGCCAGGTGGCCCTGAATACATTGAATTTTTAATGATAAGGATTTTTATTTATATAATTGGGAAAAGTAACACAATTTTTTGTATGAATAAAATATATTCTAATAACCATGCTGGAAAGCAATATGACAGAGTATTTATATACTATGATTCAATAATCTTACTCCTGGGAATTTAAATTACGTTTGTTTCAAAAAAGTGGCTTGTATGCATTAAAATTTTCATTATCTCATTATCTTAAACCATGACAAACTAAAGAGAATCATTTCTCTATTGTTAAATAGGTTTTCTTTACTACTGATGATGATGTTAATAGTAACAACAATAATAGTAATAGCAACTTCTAGAGAATTTAAGAACAGGAAAGATCTTGTCAGCTCCACTTCTGGTAAAAAGCTGATAAAGCAAAAAGTAAAGATTTATTTATTTATTTTTTTTTTTTTAATTTTTTTTTTAAATTTTATTTATTTATGATAGTCACAGAGAGAGAGAGAGAGAGAGAGAGGCAGAGACACAGGCAGAGGGAGAAGCAGGCTCCATGCACCGGGAGCCCGACGTGGGATTCGACCCCGGGTCTCCAGGATCGCGCCCTGGGCCAAAGGCAGGCGCCAAACCGCTGCGCCACCCAGGGATCCCAAGATTTAAGTTCTTAGAGAGTTACCCAAGAGCGTAACAAGGAGTAGTAATATAATAAATGTCAGAAGTGGAAGTGGTAGTAGTGGTAATAGTCATTGTACTGGTATAAATTCTCAGTATCAGAAAGCTTAGTAGGTAAATTCTGAACTTCTGTATTGGGTAGTCAGTATATATTGTTAATGTTGGTAAATGAAACATTTCCTAGTATGGAAGTCACTTAGAAAAACAACAGATTGCCTATGGAGGAGAGTTGGATGGGAGTCCTTTTTTAAAAAAATTTTATTTATTTATGATAGTCACACAGAGAGAGAGAGGCAGAGACATAGGCAGAGGGAGAAGGAGGCTCCATGCACCGGGAGCCCAACGTGGGACTCAATCCCGGGTCTCCAGGATCACGCCCTGGGCCAAAGGCAGGCGCTAAACTGCTGCGCCACCCAGGGATCCCCCTTTTTTTTTTTTTTAAGATTATTTATTTATTTGAATGAGAGAGCGAGCATGTGAGTAGGAGGAGGGATAGAGGGAGAGAGAGAGATCTCAAGCAGACCCCATGCTGAGTGTGGAGCCAGATGTGGGGCTTGATCTCACGACCCCAAGATCATGACCTGAGCAGAAACCAAGAGGCGGCCACTTAACTGACTTAGCTACCTAGGCACCCCTGGGGTCTTAAGATCTGTATTACATCCATGTATATCTCTGACACAATTTTTAAGTCATCCCTTAGAGATTTAGATACAATACCTTGACTTGAACATTTACCTCATTTGTAAAAATTAACACCAAATAAATTTTTTACATTATTTCCTTTTTCCAAATACAACATTCATTTCTTAGACCGATGGTTCTTAACTGGGTCTCCAAAACATTATTTCCTTTTTCCACATACAACATTCATTTCTTAGACCGATGGTTCTTAACTGGGTCTCCAAAGGAAACATAGCACTATAACTGCTGGGGGGCGGATTATGTGTTGGTATCTAGTGGGTAGAGGACCAAAATGATGCTAAACTCCTACGTTGCAAAGGACTCCTGTGGCAACAAGGAATTATTTGGTCTGAAATGTTAACAGTGCCAGGGTGGAGGAAGTCTTTTTTTTTAAACTAACTGCCAAAAAATACATAAGATAAGCACAGAAATAGTTACATATACGACACAGTTTGAATAGCCTCTTACAAGTAATGCTTATTTTCTATTTTAAGTTGGCATAGTAGGGAATGTTTATATTAATTGGTACACTGTAATAACTGAATTCCTTTCTCTTTTAAAAAAAATTAGGCACTTTAAGAGATTAAAGGACAGATCATTCCAAACTACTTAGTATTAAAAAAGGGAGAGAAAGCACTTTCCATTGTGATCTTACACCTGTGTTTTTTTAAAAAAAGGATTAAAATAATTTTTACTATGTCAACCAAAAATTTATATTTGAAATTAAAAGTAAAACAATACACATTACAAAGAAGCCCTGGGATAACTCATCTGGATTAAATCTATGCAGAGACTGCATATTAGAGGGAGATTCCCAAGCACCTGCCAAATGAGAAATCCAAAGAGAGTTCCCCACAGAGACTAAACTATTTTTAAAACAGTATTTTACATCATATACACATATACACAAAAATAATTCCCAGGTAAATCAAAGACCTAAAAGTAAGAGATAAAATCATAAAACATAGATGACTTTTGGTTTCCAGTTCAACTTGAAAAGAGCTTGGAAATCATCCTTCCCATCCTCTAACAGCAAGAAAAGCTGAAGAATTTGAAAATCCGCACTCTTCTTAGAGTCATCAGAGAATTGAGATTATAGAGCACATTGCTGCCTTGAAATCTGGAAAGAGAGGTAGATACTGAGAACCACAGCTTACCCAGAACAAAAGCCTATATAGCAGAAACCTGCTAAGTAGCTAGTACTCGTAGGAACACTTAGCTATAATCAATTAATTGATGGAGGCTTAGTGTGGATTAGCTAGAGAATTTGAACCTCCAGAGGTCCAGTCTTCTTAAGGGATGCTCCCACACTTTAATGAGTTTTACTTTAGGAGCTCTGCTAGGTTCTCAGGGTAAACAAACAAAACAACCACAAAAAAACCCCTGTGCTTCTGGAGAGACAGGAGTGGGGGGGTGGTGGAGGGGAGGTGGAGGGGGGGAGGGAAAGTAACCATTCTAGAAAATGTCCAGAACATTTTTTTTAATAATAAATTTATTTTTTATTGGAGTTCAATTTGCCAACATACAGAATAACACCCAGTGCTCATCCCGTCAAATGCCCCCCCCTCAGTGCCTGCCACCCATTCACCCCCACCTCCCGCCCTCCTCCCCTTCCACCACCCCTAGTTCGTTTCCCAGAGTTAGGAGTCTTCATGTTCTGTCTGCCCAGAACATTTTGTTCACCTTTGACAAAAGGCTTGCCCTCAAGGGAAATTGTTTTTTTACCAGAACCACCCCTTTCCACTAGTCTGTCAGATTTCTATAGAACAGGGGATTACAGCTAAAACTGCAAGTCCCAGACTCTCTTTAAGAGGAAGTTCCTGGAGGAAACGAAAGGCAAAGGGAAGGACATTCTAGCCTCTGGTTCCTACAGCTACATCAAACAGTAAACAGCCTGACTCACAGCCAGAAATACCTCACTGAAGACCTATTTACCCCAATTCCTTTTATCCTATATATAATGTCTGACTTTTAACAAAAAATGACGACAAACTAAAAGGCAAAAAATACAGTTGGAAGAGACAAAGCAAGTACCAGAAGCAGACTTAGATATGACAGAGATTTGGCGATAACCACAATTTGAAATAACTAATAAATATGCCAAGAGCTGTAATGGAAACAGTGTACAACGTGGAAGAACAGATGGATAATGTAAGCAAAGAGATGGAAACTTTAGGTAAGAATCAAGGAGTGGTAGAAATAAACTGTATTAGAATGAGAGGGATGCTGGGTGACTCAGCCATTGAGCGTCTGCCTTCGACTCAAGGAGTTATCCTGGAGTCCCAGGGTTGAGTCCCACATTGGGCTCCCTGTGTGGAGTCTGCTTCTCCCTCTGCCTGTGTCTCTGCCTCTCTCTCTCTGTGTCTCTCATGAATAAATAAATAAAATCTTTAAAAAAAAAAAAAGAAACAATCTGGGTAGGCCTGTATCTTTTAAAGAAACTGAATCAGCAAATGACCTTTTTTTTTTTTTAAGATTTATTTATTTATTCATAGACACACACACACACACACACACACACACACACACAGAGACACAGGCAGAGGGAGAAGCAGGCACCATGCAGAGAGCCTGACGTGGGACTCGATCCAGGGTCTCCAGGATCACGCCCTTCGGCTGCAGGCGGCGCTAAACCACTGTGCCACCAGGGCTGCCCAGCAAATGACCTTCTAAACACCAGTCCTAGATGGTTTCTTTTTTCTTTTCTTTTTTTTTTTTTTTAAAAGATTTATTTATTTATTCATGAGACAGACACACACACACACACACACACACACACACACACACACACACACAGAGGCAGAGACACAGGCAGAGGGAGAAGCAGGCTCCATGCAGATAGCCTGATGCAGGACTTGATCCCGGGACTCCAGGACTACCACGACCTGGGCCGAAGGCAGGCGCTAAACTGCTGAGCCACCCAGGGATCCCCTCTTAGATGGTTTCATTGGTGAAATCTACCAGTCATTTAAAGAAGAAGTGATAGCAATTCTCTGTAATCTCTTACAGGACATTCTAGGAGGCTGGCATTACTTTAATACTGAAATTGGACGAAAAGTTTGCAATAAAGGAAAGCTATAGATCAGTTTTTGTTGAGTATAAATGCACATTTCTGCAAAAAAAAAATTTAGCAAACTAAATCCAACAGCATATCAAAAGAATTATTATACACCATGACCAAGTGGAATTTATTCCAAGCATTTAGGGCTGGTTCAACATTCAAAGATCACTTAGTATAATCCATCGTATCAACAGACTCAAGAAGGAACAACATATAATACTATCAGTATCGTATCAGAGAAAGCATTTGACAAAATCCAACACCCATTTTATGAAAAAAGCTCTCAATAAACCAAGAATAGAGGGGAACTTCCTCAGCTTGATAACATCCACAAAATATCTACAGCTAACTTCATACCTTAATGATGAGAAACCAGAAGCTTTCCCACTAGGATCAGGAACAAGGCATGGATATCCCCCCTCTTCTCACTGCTTTTCAACACTGCACTGGACGTCCTAGGTAATGCAGTGAGAAAAGGAAAGGAACTGATAAGTGTACAAATTGGGAAGAGAAAAAGCAGACTGTTTTCATTCTCAGATAACATGATAGTCTAGGTAGAAAATCCCAAAAAGTCAGTAACAACAACACAAAACTGGGATTAATAAGAATTTATAGCCGGATATTAAGATACCACATTAATACACAAAAGTCCATTACTGTCCTGTATACCAGGATGAAAAATTGAAATTTGAAATTAAAAATACAAGTCTATTAACATTACCATGAAGATGGGGCACCTGGGTGGCTCAGTGGTTGATCATCTGCCTTTGGTTCAGCGTGTGATCTCCAGGTCCTGACAGGGAGCCTGCTTCTCCCTCTGCCTATGTCTCTGTTTCTCTCTCTCGGTCTCTCATGAATAAATAAATAAAATCTGTAAAACAGCAACAACAAAAAAACCTC
Source organism: Canis aureus (assembly GCF_053574225.1). NCBI lineage: Eukaryota > Metazoa > Chordata > Mammalia > Carnivora > Canidae > Canis > Canis aureus. The sequence continues at coordinate 47,336,904 of NC_135625.1, forward strand.
CAAAAAACCATTAGCATGAAGAAAAAAAGTGCTTAGATATAAAGCTAACAAAACGTTTACTTGATCTATATGAGGAAAACTATACTCTGATGAAATAAACATCCAAGAAGATCTGAATTAGTGGAGAGCTATTCCTCTCCTGGAAGGAAGACTTAATATCACTTAGATCTCAGTACTTAACTATTTATTGAGTGAGTAAACTTGGTAGGAAATAGTTATAAAGCAGTTTAATTGTCTCTCACTGATGCTTACAAGGATCATGTGTTGGATCTGTGTTCCCTTCCTTTGGTGACAACTTTGGCTTATCAATTGCCTTATGGTTACTCGCACATATTGAAAAATCAAGTCCAGTCTAATTTAAACTTCTACCATTCGTCCTATTCAAAATGTCTTCCCTGTGCCCTGATTGTGCCTGATGAAGGGAAGGAACCAGCACTGGGAAGGAGTCCAATTTACTCAGTTTATTTTAAAATTATTTATCTAGGCACTAAGGAAGATTTAAGAGATATATAAGATAGTTCCTGTTTGTATTAGTACCTTTAATGTGCCTAAACTATATATAATAAAAAGTTTAGGAGACAATTTACATGAAACGTTTAATGGAAATCTGTGGTTGTGCTAAAGTATTGTGAACTAGGAGTATTGTGGGGGTCCAAAAAGAGGCGGGCTTTGTGGGTAGAATAGTTGTGCTTGGGTGTAGAATACGAAGGACAGAATGAGTGACAACTGGTTCTGGTGCCAGCTTCTCAAATAAAGCTGTCTTTCCTTTACATTTTGCTGGAGTCTAGGTCTCAGAAGGGCTTTAGAGAAACTTTGTTGGTGATTTACAGTGTAAGAGTATACAGAATCTGAAGTCTCAGTAAGTAATAGAGTGTAATATTGTAGATGACATTAATGAACTTGATATTACTTCCTGTGATAATCTTGAAATATAGAATGTTTGCTCCTTGTTTATGAGGAAATTCTGTTTTACCCTTATTGAAACACAAGTTGATGGACACAAGGCCATTTATCATGATGGTGCTAATAACATAAAAGTGGATATCAGCTTGTGTTTCAAAGTCATGTTACTTGTTCTGGAGATAGAGCATTGGTATTTTGTTTTCTTACCTCTTTGAAAGGTGGTTTGTTGCAGTTATAAACAAACAATGAACATATGCAAATATATCTGAAAAGAATGCTTTGAGCTGCTGGCAAAGAAATATTTGGTGTATTTTTAATCAAATAGGGTTTTATTTTTCTTGTAAAAGTCTGGAAGAATGATATATGGTACATACTATAGATGGATGAACCTTGTAAATATCATGCTAAGGAAGGAAGCCGGACACAAAACAGCATGTTTTCAGTTGTATGAAATATCTGAAATAGGCAAATCCATAGAAACAGAAAGCAGATTACTAGTTGTGAGGGTCTGGGACATTGGGATGACAGAACATGGATGTATAGGGGTATACAGCATTGAGTATGATAAACCCACTTATTTACTAGAGTAATCTTGATACTTTTAAAGATTCATATTATTATGTATTTGGTTTACATTTATTTATTCTTTCACAGTGAATTGAAGACTCCCAACTAAAGTAGTAGTTACATTTTCCCTTGCATTTTCAAATTGTGGTCTAGGGATTTCTGGGGGTTGATGGTTAAAATCCTGGGAACGGATTAGTTTACCAGTGAAGAGATTGTGGATTGAGAATAGTTTTCTGGCTTGGCCTTGAAATCATAGAGTAATAGTATGTTTTGTTTTGTTTGTATTAGAAGAATATATTTAAAGGCTGGCAGGAAAAGGGAAGCTAGTGGTGGAGACTGGGTGAATAATCAGAGAAGGAGGACCATTGCTGAAATAGAAGGGGCTGCTCAGAGGTCAGGTGGAATTGTGAGAGTGAAATTTGGCTGTTAAGATCTTCACTGACCACTGCCAGAGCGCTTGGAGTTGGGCAGTGGACGTCAAGTCAGATCTGTGATTGGAGGAGTGAGTGAGTAATACCCAGTGCAAGTCTCCCAAGTAGAGGCTGTGGAGGAGGGGAGGAGAAAATAGGGCAGTTCTTAGAATCCTCAAGCCTCTGCTTTTACCTGCAGCTTCCTCAGCATCCGAGAACCAGGCTGTCATGTTGGGCATCAGCAGTGGGCCTCCTGTGTAGCTCTGAGGTTCGGCTTGGGCTTGCCTGGAACTGTGAAGTCCATTTCATCTTACTGTGGCTCTCACTTCTGTTCTCTGTTTATGGAGTCATCCTCCTGTGTGACTTCTGTCTCCACTCTACGTGTAACTCTTATTTAAGGAACTTGCTTCAAGTTCACTGAAAAATGGAAGCCATCAAAAGGGAGCATTTTTGTGCTTTACCACACGTTTGCTTACCTACTTGCTATGGAACATTAATGTTCCGTTCTCTCCTGCTTTTGCTCTTCTTCCTTCTGACTAGGGATACATTTATTTTTAGCTCCTCACCTTAAACACATTGCTTTAGCACTTCTCCTTTTTCTTTCTTGCATCAATAATTTTTCTCTCTACCTGATTATTATTGCAACTATGTGTAACTTTTCTCATCTTAAAAAAAAAAAAGCAAACTCTCTTAGCAGTTCCCATCACATTTCTTTTGCTTCCCTTTATCATAAAATTCCTAGAAAGAGATATATACATTTTGTTTCCAGTTCTTCTGTCTTAATTTACTTCAGTCAGGGTTTTGTATTCATTACTCCAGAAAAACAGCTCTTGTCAAGGTCACTGATAACCACCATGTTGCTAAATCCAGTTGTCAATTCTCAGTGCTCATCTTACTTGGCCTGTCAGCAGCATTTGACACGGCTGGTAATTCCCTTTTCCTACATGAGCTTTTTTCATTTGGCTTTTGGGACATCACAGTCTCTTGTTTGCCTCCTGTCTGCTGACTGCTGCTTCTCAGTTAGCTATTGCTTATTCCTTCCATCAAGTTGACTTGTAAATATTTGAGAGCTTGGGGCTTGGTTCTCCGACTTCTCTGGCAGTACTCACTCCCTAGGATAGAAATCTCATCTGGCCTAGGGCTTTGAATATCTATCTCCTTATGTCCCCTCTGCCCCTCACCTTAAAAAAAAAAAAAAAAATCCTAGTGAGGCTCCTTCCCTGGACCGTACAGATTTTTAAATCCAGCCCTTTCCACCTGAGTGAATAATAAGTATTTCACATTCAGCATTATAAACTGTATTTTTTACTTCCAATGCCAAATAATTTTACTCATAATCTTTCCTGACTCCGGAAATACCCACTATCTCTTTCCAGGTTCATAGGCCAAGCCTTATCCCTGCAAGCCCTGTCAAGTCTGTTTTCAAAACATACCCAGAACTTGATAATTTTTGATATTTCTGCTACACAGGTCCACGTGACATCTCTTCTAGATGATTGCAGTACACTCCTAACTGGTCTGTTTGCTTCAGTCCTTAACCCTTCTAAGTTATTTTCCACATTGTACCTGGAGTGAGTCTTTTGTACTCTGTCAGGTCCTATCACCCGTCTGCTCAGCATGCCAGTGGTTTCTCATATCACTCAGGGTAAAAACCAACACTTACTTCACTGTTTGTGAGAACTGACAGTTAATACGAACTACCTGACCTCATCTCTCACTTCTTTCCTCTCACTGTAGGAACACACCAGAGCTTTCCCGGTCTCAGACCCTTGCTGTGACTGTTTTCTGTGCCTTGAGTACGCTCCTTCCAGATTTCTGCATGTCTTGCTTTCTTTTCTCCCAAAGGCCTTCCTCAGATGTTACCTTATTAGTGAGATGTGTCCCTATTCCCCTAGACCTGCACCAATCGTCATTTGCCCTGCTGACACTCCCTGTTTGAATCCTGCACCCATCATCATGTGCCCCACTGACACTCCCTATTCCTCTAATCCTGCACCAGTTGTCATGTGCTCCGCTGACACTCCCTATTCCCTTAATCCTGCACCAATCATCATGTGCCCTGCTGACACTCACTATTCCCCTAAACCTGCACCAAGCAGCATTTGCCCTGTTGGCTATTGATTGGCTGTTTTCTTAGTTGAATATAAGCTCAGTGAGGGCGAGAACTTTGTTTTCTTTGCTCTTCTGTTCCCAGTTCTAAAAAGAGTGCCTGGTGAACGGTGAGCTCCCAGCAAGTAATTGTGGAATGAATTGAATTTCAGGTAGCTTCTGTCATAAATATTAATTCTGTTGGTCATATGATCCCTCTGACTTTAACCTCGTAAGTCAGTTTCTGCCCAGTAACCCTTCTTTCCAGTGCTCTTGCAGCCCTAATCAGACTTCACCATTCTGTTGTAAATTCCTCCCCCCACCCCAATCCTTAACATCTTCTTAGAAGACCCCTTCTGTTTACATTTCTTCACCAATAACTGGTTTCCATTTTGACCCATTTTCCACACCCTAAAGGATTTTGGGAGAAAGTAGTGATGGTGTTTACATTCTGTTATCCGTTTGGAGTTCTTGATGGGCTCCCAGCAGCAGGCCAATCTGATGCTTTCAATTCTTGGCTCCTTTTTTGGTCACTGTCAGTATTGGCTATCTCTTGTCACTCTCCCGCTTGTATTGGAAGAATTGTGACATGAGGCTCATGGTCATTTCCATTCTGAGTATGTCATTTCCTAGAAGACATTGTATAGTGGCTGTTCATACTTAGATCTAAGGTCATTTTTAGTCATGTGGCCAACAGCCCTTTTTCAGAAATCCACACATGGGGTGCTCCCTAAACTGTCATTACCTGGGATTGTTTCATTTGAGTTTTCAAACTCTTTTCACCCTGATCCATAGCTCTAATAAGACTTTATTTCTTGGTCTTTGACTGTAATGAGATCTCCTGTTCCTTGACCCCATCCTCTTTTTCCTGTCATCCCCATAAAATTAAATGGAATTTAATTGAATTTAAAAAGCTTCTTGTTCAACTGCTGTTTATTTTGATATGTGGTATATTTATTGAATGATTACTCCCCCCCGCATTGATTTGTGATGCCTCCTGTATGTAAAACCAAATTATATAAATTTTTATATAATAGGATGTTTCATTTATCTAAGTTTGAGCCATCCTTAAATGTTTTTGAAGCTTTATAGTACGTTTTGATATTTGGAAGGGATTGTAGTATCTCATTGACTTTAGTTATCAGAATTGTTGGTATTGGTCTAGCTTTTTACACTTCCATATGATTCTGAAGACAATTCAGTCAATGAAAAGAAAATCTTCATTGGACATATTTTCCCTGCAATGATATTAAAAACTGGGTTATTTGAATTAGTTTATATAAATTAGCATTTTATCAAAACTTTATTCTAGTAAAATATCTAAAAAGTTTTAATTTTTAATTTTTAATTTTTTTATTAAAGATTTTTTATTTATTCATGAGAGACACAGAGAGAAAGAGAAGCAGAGACACAGGCAGAGGGAGAAGCAGGCTCCATGCAGGGAGCCTGATGTAGGCCTTGATCCCAGGGCTCCAGGGTCACGCCGTGGGCCAAAGGCACCGCTGAGCCACCCAGAGATCCCATCTAGAAAGTTTTAAATAGATTGAATCTATTTTTTTTTTCAAGATTTTTATTTATTTATTTGACAGAGAGCACAAGCAAAGGGAGTGGCAGGCAGAGGGAGAGGGAGGCTCTCTGCTGAGCAGGGAGCTGGATGTGGGGCTCGATCTAGGACTGTGGGATCATTACCTGAGCCCAAGGCAGACACTTAACTGACTGAGCCACCCAATGCCCCAGATCAATCCTCTTTGCCTATAAGTACCAAAGATGTATCTTCTATAATTAAAAAAAAAGATATGCAACAAATGTAAATGATCTGTTAATTTTTTTTCCAGATATGTTTCCTTCTTTTTGCCATTCTCTACATTGTTTCCTACTTCATCATCACAAGATACAAGAGAAAATCAGGCAAGTAGAAACATTATAATTAAAAATACTTAGATCATCATGCCAGCTGGTCTGTGGTATATGGGCCATATCGTGCCTGTCAGTATGGTAGTATAATACATTCAGTATGGCAATGATTGAAGGATGTAATAGCCTGGTGCTAAGAGTAAACAGGAACCTCCAGGGAATCTGACTGCTTGTGGGGTCATCATTCTGTTTGACCTGAGCCCATGTTTACCACCATTCTTAGGTCTAACCAAGAATAGTGTGGGGCTGTTCAGTATCTGGGAAATTTCTAGAGTTTATGAGGATATATGGGTTTTGTGACTGGCTCTGAGTTTGAACATGCCTACCCCCCCATCCTTTCTCTGACTATTAGACTATCTTTTCTTTCTCTAAAGTGATATGGAATGTAGAGTCTCCATGATATCATTTAATATTCAGTTATATATTATATTGTCTTTTTATTATTTCATTATTATTTAGGGACCACTAAATCTGTATTCTTTTTTTATTTTTTAAATTTATTATTATTATTTATGATTTTATTTATTTATTTGAGGGAAAGAGAGTGCACACATGCACATGAGTGGGGGAGGGGAGCAGAGGGAGCAGGAGGGGGACAAACAGACTCTCCACTGAGCAGGTAGCCTGGCATGGGGCTCCATCCCAAGACCCTAGGATCATGACCTGAGTCAAAGTCAGGTGCATAACTGACTGAGCCATCTGGGTGCCCCTATTCTTTTTTTAAAAATGAACTTTGTGCTAATTAATTCACAGATTCTTGTGCCAAGGTTTTGTAAGGACCTAAACAGTTGCCTTACTGCCTTCTGTTAAACCTCAGCTATTTTCTGTAAATAACAAGAAAACAGAATTTTCTACCTGTATGCTGGGCTAACAGTAGTGCCATATGAATATTTATGGATTCTATATAATAGGAACTCTTTATATTATAATATCAAACTTATTAGACTTTTGAAAGCAATTAGGAAATAGTGCTTGCTCTAGTGTTTTAGTTTGGCTCTATGATTACATTAAAATATTTCTTGGAATCTATAATCTCTCAAAAATTTGAAGACCTACAGATTCAACACAGTATTTTAGCTATTTTTAAAGATGTTTTGGCATCAGGTGTTAATGGTTATTGACATAGAAGGAGGAGGAGGAGAGAGAATTAATATAAAATGCATCATTTTGGGGGATTTAGGGGATGATGAACAGGAAAATTGGAGATTTATTAGATGATTTAGATGATTTTTAAATACTTTATTTATTTATTTTGAGAGAGAGAGTATGAGTGGTGGCAGAGGGGGAGAGAGAGAGAGAGAGACCCAAGCTGACCTCCCTCCCCACACCTTTTGCTGAGCATGGAGCATGATGCAGGGCCTGATTCACAACCTTGAGACCATGACCTCAGTGGAAATCAAGAGCCCGATGCCCGACTGATTTAGCCACCCAGGTGCCTCTATTAGATGATTTTTAGAGTAATAGCAGAGAGGGGTGATGAGTACTCTGGACTTAGTACTGAGCGTTGGCGGGGGGGGGGGGGGGGGGGAGGGGAAGAGTTGAAATGTATATGAAGCTATTAAAATATTCTTCAGTAGTTGATGGTTGATAGAGAGTAGGCACAACAGTATACAAATTAATTGGGACTGTTATTTTATGGTCCTTTTGGTTGTAAAGCTATTTTGGGCAGCCTGTAATTAAGAATGGAGATTAGGGTTAAGAGGATGGCTCAAACGCACCATTGACATGGAAGCAAATGGATAGTCATAATTACAGAGACCTAGAGAGAGAGCCTTTGAGGACAACCTCAGTTAGGTATTGAGGAGAAGGAGGGGTCAGGGGGTGTTGTGCAATATTCTTGTAATTGGATTATATTTTCTTTAGCTGGTAAATTAATTAATTAATTAAGATTTTATTTATTTATTCATGACAGAGAGAGAGAGAGAGAGAGAGAGGGGCAGAGGGAGAAGCAGACTCCATGCAGGGAGCCCGATGCAGGACTCGATCCCAGGTGTCCAGGATCAGGCCCTGGGCTGAAGGTGGCTCTAAACCGCTGAGCCACCTGGGCTGCCCTAGCTGGTATATTTATGTAGGAAGACAAAGAGAAGGCTAGTAGCCACGAGAGAGAGAGAGCTGAGTGAGTATTGGAGCAGAGGCCATCTGCTACTTGTAAAAAATTCAAAACTTGGTATCTTTCTGTTTATAACTTGGACAATAATTGTGAAATAGTATGGAGGCAGTAGTATCTAATGGTTTAGAATGGTCCAAGAGAATCTTTGTTAGTATCATTAATAATGACAAACTTGAATTGTGGAAAAGTACATGAGTTTTAAGATTTTGAATTCTAACTTTATAATAAAGATTTTTGTTGGATAGTATCAACTAAAAGTTTTTGTTCATTAGCAATTACAATTTCACTTATGTTGTATGACAGTAAACTTGATTCTGGTCCTAAGGTTCTACTAAGTTTTATTTTCTGGAGCAATAAATATATGGAAGGTTTCAATTTGCATATGGTAGTTTTGTTAATTAGGATTTTGGTTAATCACAACACTCTACGTTCTGTCCCATGTGAGTTAATAAGATTTAAATTTAGATCGATGCTCAAATAAACAGAGCTTTTTGAAAGTTCTTTTCAGTAATTCATTGAGTTTCTGTTTTTGTTTGTATTTCCTGATAAATTAATGAAACATTTTATTGAAGATAAAAAAATTAATACTTTAACCATTTTTACAGATGAACAAGAAGATGAAGATGCCATAGTCAACAGGATTTCGTATGTATTTAAAAATTCATTTGTTCTGTTTCTAATTTTGAGGTTATAAATTCTTCAAATTTTATTCACACCTTAGGGCATAAATGTGTAAAAAATTCACCTAAAGTAATACACTGGTTTTATTAATATTAACTCTATCTTTGGGAGCACATATAAACAAATATAGGGTTGACTCTTGAACACTGTGGGGGTTAGGGACTTTGGCCCTGAGCAGTTGGAAATTGTGTATAACTTTTTACTTCCCCAAAATTTAACTACTAATAGCCTATTGATTGGAAGTCTTACTGATAACATAAACAGTTGACAAATACATATTTTGTATGTCATGTGTATTATGTATTCTTATAATAAAGCTAGAGAAAAGAAAAAAATTATTAAGAAAATCATAAGGGAGAGAAAATACATTTAAAGTACTGTATTATATTTATTTTAAAAATTCACTTATAAGTGGATCTGTGCATTTCTAAGTCATATTGTTCAAGAATCAACCATACATGGAAAAATGAGGATTGATTGTTTCCTGTTAAAATTTGCTTGTTTGAGGAGCTGACATTTTACCTTCAGACATTTTAACCAGGAAGTGGGCTTATTTATGGTTGGGAAAGTTGCCAGGCCGTAAGAAAGAAAACTCTTAACTGTTTAATGATCTGCTGAGAAGACTATGACAGTCTTGGAATAGGGAGGAGACATCTGTTCTAGTTAATTGAACATCTACCTGCTATGAGCATTGAGATGGACTCAGATGGTTCTTTAGTTTCCTGTAGCTCTCTTTCTGCATTTATTTATTTATTTATTTATTTATTTATTTATTTATTTATTTATTTATTTCTGCTTATATATGCTGGTGATATATGATTGATACACCCTTTAAATTTTTTTGAGGTATTAAACTGGATGGGAAGCAGTAAATTTGTTTCTATAAGATTTTGCTTGACTAAAATTTGAGATCACACAGTTGTAGCTACATTGGAGAGATTTTTATTCCAGGATTCTTTATTTTAATTGATACTTGAAAAGTTTTGTCATAGTCCTGAATTTATAGAAAAGTTAGAAATATAACAAAAAAGAGCTGTTTTGCCCCCAGAACTATTTGAAAATTTGGTGACCTGGTTCTCCATTTCCTCAGGATACTTTTGTATATAATGCCTATAAATGGTACATTCTTCTATTGTCTACCATACAACCATCAAAATAATAAAATTGTTGCTGTATCACTCATGCCCCATTCAGATTTACCAGTTTTTCCAGTAATGTCCTTGTTGCAGATGGACCCCGTTCAGGATCACACACTGCTTGTAGTTGTCATGTCCCTTTAGTTCCCTTTAAACTGAAACCCTTCTTCAATATTTACCTGATCTTGATACTTTTGAAGATTACAGGCTAGTTATTTGGATTGTTTCTTCATGATTAGTATCAGATTATTCATCTTTTGCCTGGGGCAAGAAGGAGGTGAGGGAAAGGTCAAAGAGAGAGAGAGAGAGAGAGAGAGAGAGGCTTCCTGTGCTAATGCACTCTTATGTACACTGGGATATTACTCAGCCATAACAAGGAATAAAGTACTGACACATGCTATAACATGTAGGAACCTCAAAAACATCATGCTAAGTGAAAGAAGTCAGACACAAGGCCACATAGTGTCTAACTCCATTTACTAGCAGTTTCCAGAATAGGTAAATTCATCAGTGTCATATTGATGGTTACTAGAGACGGAGGGGAGAGCAGCATGGGGAGCAACTGTTTAATGAATATGAGGTTTTATTTTGAGGTGATGAAATGTTCTGGAACTAGAAAGTGGTGGTGTTTGCACAACACTATGAATACACTTAAATACCACTAAATTGTTCATTTTAAAATGGTTAATTTTATGTTATGTGAGTTTCACTTCAATAAAAAAGTACTTTCAACTGATAAGTGACTTTAATAGGTCTGATTTAATTCATAACTGAACAGTGAATATAAATGGACCTTGCTTTATTAGATTTGGTAATTTAAATGATTTTAAATGCCCTAGGGAAAACATCTATAACTTTATACTGGGAATTCTTGCTCTGTGGGTTTAAAACTTAGGCCTATTATTTGATTTAAATTTATAGAATTAGGGGTCTTAGTTTTATTCCTAACACCTTGATATTTGAGAAAATCCTTAAGTGATTGATCATTTTTCTGTGTCTAAATTACTGTCTAAATAATTCACTTACCTCAAAAAGCTTCAGTGAATCTCAGACTGAGTAAAGGGCAGATACTAATTCTTTCCCAGTGAAATCCTCTAGGGATGAAGTGAGTACTGTGAGATGTGTGCCACTCTCCTCTCTGGTCTGTACTCCACTCTTGGTGGTAAATCTATATACATACATTTGTAGATTTGTCAACAGACCAGAGGACATCACTTAGGCATTACCCTGCAGTGTATTCTATGAAACAGTGGCTGTGCCTCGTTTCCTTTTTCTTTTTTTTTTTTTTACACATATTACAAATTCCAGATAACCTTTATTTAAATATTTCACAAACAACTTACAAGTTTCCTTGCAACTACATGGTAAATCAAATGTTAATGTATAGCTCAGGAACTGTAAACAATTCAGCAACTAGGGCCCAAAGGAACTGCATCCATAATAGAAATAAATATTTTAAAATGATCAACTTTTTGTGCCTTGTTTCCTTGTGAGGAGTCTCTGGAGCCCTGATCTCCCCTTCTGCTTTCAGCAGTTCTGCTTCCACCTCTGCTGTTGCTACTTGCTACCAAATGTCTGAAGGCTTTGTGTTCTCCTAGCAGGTGGTTCCTGCATCAGGTGACTGGAGGAGACTTCCGCTTCTTGCAGGCAGATGGGCATGCACATACAATAAAGACAGGAGAAGGAGCAGGGAGGAGGGCACCTGAGAGAGAATCAGGGCTCATCTGTTCCCTAGCCCCTCACACCAGTGATGACTTTGGCTTTCACTGCCTTTTTTCCCCTCTTGTGTGATAGAATGAGTGAGAATGGAAGAGTAAGGCAGATCTGGGTTCAAATTCTGAACTCAAGATTAACTTGAGGTCAGAAGAGATTGAGAAAGATTTATTTTCTCTCTGTGTGAAGGAGAACTGCCACTTACTTTGTTGTGCTGTTGTATGGATTAAATCACATCTGCTAAACATTCCTGGGTTGGTGCTTAGTGCATAGTATGTGGAAATTCAGAGTTGCTTCCCTTCTCTGCACCATATTTCCTTGCCTTGCTTCTTCCACTGAAGAGGAGGAAATGGAAGGAGAGGCCTGCTGAATGAGGAGAAAAAAAAGGGAATCCTCAGTCTTCTAGAAGAGCTCAAATTCTTAAGTGAAGTGGTTGGCAGCACTACCTGGCCACTTGAAACAGAGATCTCCAGTGCTGGCTCAACCCCGAGTCAAGATGGAAAGCCTTGTTCCTCGGCTTTTCTCACCTTCCATTAGGCCCATGTTTGCTCTCTCCTTTACTCCTTTGTTCTTTTCTCTGTTTGTATCTACTTGTGCCCCGAAATTAACTTTGCAATCAACAACTACATTTTCTGAGAGCTACTGTTGTCTAGTTAGTTGATTTTGATTAGGATTAAAGTTATTGATATAAAAACAACATGCGTAAGTGCTGAAATTTTTGTGAGCCTGTGCAGGTGAGAGGAGAGTTTCCAGGTAAGAGGTAGGCCTAGCATAAGGCCTAGCATAAGCTCAAGAGTGACCTGGTGTGTGCTTTCAGGTCTGGGAGAAGGGAGGGAGTTTCCCCTGCAGAGGGAAGTCCTGGCATGTAGTATTAGCTTGAGGGAGTGTTGAGGGGCACCCACAGTGTTCAGGGATGCTCTGCCACAGGGAGTCAGAAGTTGGGGAGGGCATCTGTGCAGGATGGCAGAGCCCAAGTAGGCTGAGAAGGGTGTCCCCAGAAGGACGGCTTGGCATGGGTGTCAGAGGTCAGTGGGGAAGGAGGTAGGACAGTCCAGAATGGGGAGTCACTGGAACAGGATGGACACCTCTGCATAGGGTGGGAGTGTCAGATCACATACAGGGGTGTTTAGTCCATTAAAGGTGACAGGAACCATTTGCAGTTAGGGAAAGGGAGAAAAATGAAAATGAACAAGGTTGTTGCATTGCAGTTGAACTGTCAGTGTGGACTCATGGTTTTTAATAAAGTTGGTGAACCAGATCTAGATGTAAAGGTGGATATGTGTTAAGTGTGCGTATGTACATACGCATATGCGTAGTGCATACTTGTATTCCTTGCCTGTCCATTGGGAGCATGACACCCCAGTAGCAATGAATATATTTAGCACCAGATCTTTGCTTCTAAATATAATTTTCCACTAATAGGAACCAGGATTTGGGGGAGAAGCTGTCCGCAGGGGTACAGGAGGGGAAGTTCCTGGCTCATTCTGTACATATGGTACTGCCAGAATGCAAGGAGGTGCTCCAAGAATGATGAGGTACATGTCAGAAAGACCCAGAATGTTCAAGGGCTTTCACATCAATCAGGGACAATTGGAGTGTCAGGAGAATGATTACATTGGATCCTACACAGCATAAAATAGAACAATCTGGAGTCCATACTGATAGGAATCCGTAAATGAATACATTTTTTAGCAAGGAACAGGTTATTTTTCCTGGTTTCCAGCTTAGCTTCCCACAAAATACTTAATTAAAAGGGAAAAGAGTGATGTTAGAGTGGAGACCAGTGGTCAGGCAGAGTGTGACTGGCAACAGGACAGACAGCTCGAGGCCACCTGATAGTGATTGGGAGAACTTCCTCACTTGATTTGCAAGGACAAATCCAAAGAAGCACACTGAAGGTCGCTGGCTGGTAGTTGCCAGAGTTGACAGTAGACCTGGGGTAGACATTTTTCCTAGTGCTTTTCCCAGGAAACATGCCCGCTCAGCAAAACAGTTTGTAAGACTTCTTCTGTCTGATTTGAGTTGTATTTTTGCTATGTATCATATAGTCTACATTTAAACATTATCAATGATTTACGGAACAAGGGTTTCATGGTTGTTTTGGCTTTAAGTAGGAAAACACTTCTGTTGGTTGCCACAAGATGGCATTGGGCTCAAAGTTACTCTAGTAGATGTGTATTTTGAGTGTTTAGAATGTTTTGTTTCTTATGTCTCCTTATATTTATTTTCATGTTCTTCCTATATTGATTTTAATGGTATGGATATTAAGGTTCCATCTCTAATGTTGGTGAGGGTTTTTTTTCCTTTGCCTGTTTAGTCTTTTAAAAAAATCTTAAAAAAATTTAGATATAACATTTAAAACATTTCAAACATGTAAAACAGAAAGTGAAAGCCCCTTTTAGTGTCATATATATATATCATTTGACTCCCAACTACACATATTTAATGAAAGTCTTATATAACTTTTTTGGATTAAAAGATTTACAAGTTTTTATCCTTTTTGAATTCCTACCATATTCCTTGCTTTTTCCAGTTGCTGGTAACAACAATCTCTTCTCTTCCAGGTTGTTTTTGAGCACGTTCACTCTGGCAGTGTCAGCTGGGGCTGTTTTGCTTTTGCCCTTTTCAATAATCAGCAATGAAATCCTGCTTTCTTTTCCTCAGAACTACTATATTCAATGGCTAAATGGCTCCCTAATTCATGGTTAGTATATATTGCTTAATATAATCACAATGAATGTTTTTGTTTTTTACTAAACTGTATCTTTAGATTTACTTTTTCTTAATTTCCTTCATAATTTGCATCTTCCTCCAATAAACCATGAGTCCTTCATAAAATCAGAAAACCAGATTTTACTTACTATTCCTATTAGTTGTGAAGGCTTTCCTATTTTACCTAAGAAACAGTTTTTATACTTAAAATGATTTTTTTTTGAGGGGGAGGGGGGAAAGGGGAGGGGGAGGGGGAGGGAGTATACTTAAAATGATTTTGATAAATTTTCACTTAAATGTTTAGCAAGAGAATTTTGGTTTATCTGGTTATCTTACCTCCATTTAAGACCTAAAAATACGAGTCATAGTTTTCTACTTTATTTGTTGCTAGTTACTTTTTTTATTTAAAAATGTGTAAGTAATAGGGACGCATGGGTGGCTCAGTGGTTGAGGGTTTGCTTTTGACTTGGGGCATGATCCTGGAGTCCCGGGATTGAATCCTGGGATCGAATCCCACATCGGGCTTCCTGCAGGGAGCCTGCTTCTCCAACTCTGCCTGTGTCTCTGCCTCTCTCATGAATAAATAAATAAAACCTTTAAAAAATGTATAATAGGGGAAAATTTCTTTTGTCAAGTACAAACTTTAAAATTAATGTGGTTAAAAAAGTAACTTATTTACTGTGGGCAACACGGTATATTGCTTGGAGGCCAAATAGACCTGCATGCCAATCTTGACTGCTATTTTCTAGAAATTTTTAGTGAGGTAGGACATTTTAATTTTAATTTATAAAATCTAATACATTGATTTTTAAAATGTTTCATTGTTTTTCCCTCTTATTCTTACTGAATTATGATTTCTTTATGTGTGAAATATACCAGTTTTTTGTTAGATTTTTGTAAATATATTCCAGTTATTTTTCTTCTTAACCCTGCTCGCTTTTTTGATTGGCAGATCAAAAAATATTGTCCAGTCTTTTTTCTTCCTTTGATATCTCTAATTGTTTTGTGTTTTTTAAATTAATTAATTGGTTATTCATCAGAGACACAGATTGAGAGAGAGGCAGAGACATAGGCAGAAGGAGAAGCAGGCTCCATGTAGGGAGCCCGATGTGGGACTCCATCCCGGGTCTCTAGGATCACACCCCCAGCCAAAGGTGGCGCTTTAAACCACTGAGCCACCCAGGCTGCCCTGTTTTGTGTTTGGAAGATCTTTTTCCTTCCTGAGATGCAACAAATCCTCTCCCACCCCGCCCCCGCTCATTTTCTAAAAATGATTTTGTTTGTGCATAACTGTTTAATTCATCTGGACTTTATACAGATACCTTTTCTCTCAACCCTTTGTGTTTATTAAAGAAATGCTATGTTTACTGTAGAGTATTTGGGAAACAATATACGGTGAAGAAAATTAATGTTACTTACAATCCCACAACCCACAGAGCTATTGTGGATACCTGGCCTGTAACCTTCGTAGCCTTCTTAGCCTTCCATAATGTGTGTTCATGTGGATACATACATAACCAGATGGGAAACTCTCATGGACTCACTGATAATTTGTATCTTCTCCCATCAAAGTGTAAGGGGAAGGTTTCCATGCCTGTAACTACTTTTGTGTGCAATTTACAGTAGTGCCTGGAGCTGTATTAAGCATGGATTGTTCCTAAATTTTTAACTAAAAAATCTAAAGTATACATCTTCACAAATAAATATTTGCCCTTAGGATAGATTTCTGCAATTCACTTTCCAGGTAAGCACACTTTAAAAGTTTTTGAGAAGATAATTCCTGATTCTGAAAAGCTGTGTGAATTCCACTAGTGGTTTCGCTTTCACTGATGGGATATGGGGGGTGGAGTGGGGAGGTGGGCCTCCTCTTCCTCTTCCCAGAATGCATCTTCACCAACTGTGGGCAGTACTTAAAACCTGGCAATTCAAGGGGCACCTGAGTGGCACAGTTGGTTGAGTGTCTGACTCTTGGTTTTGTCTCAGGTCATGATCTTAGGTTTGTGAGATTGATTCCTGCATCAGGTTCCATGCTTAGCAGAGTCTGCTTGGATTTTCTCCTCTGCCCCCACTCCCCAAAATAAATCTTAAAAGAAAAAACCCTTCCAATTAAAAAACATGAAACATTTCCCCTCTTAAACGTACATTTCTTCAGTTACTCGTAAGGATAGACATTTACAAAACATACTCAGAGGTCATTCATACTTATTTTTTAGTAAACTGCCTACCTGTTTTCTTGGCCCATTTTTAGTGCTTTTCCCCTCTTTTTTCAAAGATTTTATTTATTTATTAGAGAGAAAGCACAAGCAGAGAGAGCAGGAGAGGGAGAAGGAGGCTCCCCACTGAGCAGGGAGTCTGATGTGGGGCTCCATCCCAGAACCCTGAGATCATGATCTGAACTGAAGGCAGAGATTTCACCAGTTGAGCCACCCAGGCACCCCGTCTTTCTTTCTTTCTTTTTTTTTTTTTTAATTAAATTCTCAGTAGCTAACATACAGTGTAATATTAGTTTCAGGTGTACAATGTAGTGATTCATCACTTCCGTACAACACCTGGTGCTCCTCACGACAGGTGCCCTCCTCCATCCTCATCACTTACTTCACTCATCCACCCACCTCCCCTCTGGTGACCACCATTTGTTCTCTATAGTTAATAATCTCTTTCCTGGTTTGCCTCTCTCTCGTGTTTTCTTATTTGTTTTGTTTCTTAAATTCCACATATGAGTGAAATCATATGGTATTTGTCTTTCTCTGACTGACTTATTTCTCTTAACATTATACTCCCACTGCATCCATGTTGTTCCAAATGGCAAGATTTCATTCTTTTTTATGCTTGCAATGTTTTTTTAAGTAATTGATTGTCTATCAGAGGTTAATTGCAAACATTTTCCTCCCATTTGTCCTTTAATACTGCTTAAGCTGTTTTTTTGACATAAAAATTTTAACATTTTTGTTTAATCACATATTTGAATCTGGCCTTTGTGGTTTCTGTTGCGTTTGAAGGTAGAAACAAATGGATTCATGAAGCTCTGAAGACCAAATGAATTCAATAAAATTAGGACTAATTATTAACCAAATAAGCAATTACTCCTTTTTTTACTTAGCAATTGAAAAAAACTCAAATAAGCAAACTGAAATTGATACAAAAAATAAATCTTCTACTGAAAAGTCAGCTGTTATTATGAAAGGCAGGAAACAACCTGGAAAGTAATGGCTGTGCATGTTTTTGTGAGTTATTTTTAGATACGTTATTAGTTATTAAAAATATTTTGATAATATATAATTTAGAAAATGGTTTTTGCATGTGTTGTCTGAGATGTTTAAGGAACACTGTTTGGCGTGGTTTCCCTAGCTCTAGCTTTCTGTAAAGCTGTAGGTACTACGGCACATACATTTTGGGCTCCAGGTGTTTTTACCAGCGGTGCCGGTATTCTCAAGCTGGGCTAACCAGTATGACAGGTGAACTGGCCTTTGTTTCCAGTTTTACTAAATAGAAATTGCATGCTATATTTAATGACCTTTCATACTCTAAACCAAGGCCATTTTTTTTTTTTTTCTGTTTATGGACTGGAAATAAGAACTACTAACACATGACATGCCATACGATTTGGAGGCCTTAACTCTGGAAGTAAACATCTTTGGTTTTTTTAAGAGTCTTTCTCATTTAATGTAAGGTGTGTAAGCTCAAATATATTTTTATAAATTAGGGCTTGGAACAATGATTCCCACATAGTGATTGCCTAATAAACATGTTGAATGAATAAATTATGTAATAATTTTAATAATATAAATATATATAATATAGATAATAAGCCACATAAAATAAAATATAATAATAATAATTAAAAACTACATCAGCTGGAAGTTGGGGAACTAAAGGAAGAACCTTCTAAATGATGTCACTGCTTCTTTTTTTTTTCTTTTTTTTAAAGATTTTTATTTATTTATTCATGAGAACACAGAAAGAGAGGCAGGCTCCATGCAAGGAGCCCGATGCAGGACTTGATTCTGGGAATCCGGGAACCCACCCTGAGCCAAAGGCAGACGTCCAACTGCTGAGCCACCCAGGCGTCTCAGGTGTTACTGCTTCTAACTGTACTCTTAGGAATGGGTTTCAGGAGGCATGGGATGTCAGCCTCGGAAATTTTTCCCTAAGGGTTTTATGACCCCCAGCTTTGTTTCTGCTAAATCTTTGGTAGGTTTATATCCTTTACTGCAGGTAGTAAATTTCATAAATCTTTAAATTCATCTTTTTCTTCTAAATTCATAGCTTTCTTTAACCTTGTTGATGACATTTGAGGGAGTGTTTATTATTAGTCCTTTCAATTGTCTTGGGGTTAAAGATTTGTCAACCTTAGACATGCTTGCTTCTTGGCTTTTAAAAATTTGTTAATGGGGCCAAATTATGGTACTAGTAAGACATGACCTAAGGTATGCCTTGTGTTCTAGACACACTTTTCCTCACCTCCATTGTGCAGTAGTAGTTCAGTTTGTCGTTGGTAGTCAGAACACTCCCTTCCTTGCTGGTTGATTAAGACACATGAGGACCCCAGAGTTCTGGGCAGCAGTCTAAACTTCCAGTTCAGTGGAATAATTGTTATATCTCCTGGTGGAAACGTTCCTCCCTTTGGAGCTGGAGCCTCTAGATTAGCAGCACTAGTTCGCAAGGTTGTAGGAACAGGAGGCAAAAAGTTTGCTAGTGAGTCAGTAGGGATAATAGTGAGTGCCACCACTTCCAATTTCTACCCCTTGATTCCTGGACCTGTGAACCCTGACTGGGAGAAATACTACCATCTATTGAATATAGATTCAGGGCATATACAACCTCCTAGAGTACCTTTCTTCAGCCCTGCGAGGTATTGCCACCTAGCTGACACTGTAATTGAGTCTTTAGAAGGACATTCCACCATTCTGTTGAGCCAGCTGCTTCAGGATGCATGACCAGTGAATTCCAGGGCATGGGCCCATTGTTCTTTTGTTGTGAAGCCCTGCTGTGATGATGGTAGGCAAGACATTCTCAAAGTCCACAGATAGTAGTTTTGGCAGAAGCTTTGCTTTCAAGGCAAATCTGTATCCAGAGTAAGTGTCTATTCCAGTAAGGACAATATGCTGCCCTTTCCATGATGAGAGTGACCCATTTCAATCAACCCCCCACCAGGTAGTTGGCTAATCTTCCCTGGGTGTGGTGCCATATTCAGGTCTCAGTATTGGTTTTTGCTGCTGGCCAATTAGGCACTCTGGGAACCATAGCCCGGTGAGCCTAATGGGTAGAAGTGCACATTGCTGAGGCCATGCATCACCTCCACCCTAACATTTTGTTAATGAACCTATTGGATCATGACAAGGGTGGCTGGAGAAAGAGGCTGACTGGTATCCATGGAACAGGTAATCCTATCCACTTGATTGTTAAACTCCTCTGCCAGGATCCCCCTTTGTTGAGGAGTCACATGGGACACAAATATCTTCACATTTTTTTTTCTCCCATTCAGAGAGTACTATCTGTATACCTCTGCCTCAGATTCCCTTGTTATCAGTTTTCCAATCATGTTTCTTCCTGGCCATCTAGCCAAATCACTGGACACAACCCATGAATGTACAGTTACATGTCTGGCCTCCTCCTAAATAAGCAAGGTGAACAATTAGCTACATTGGGAGGATTTCCATTCACTGCTGTCCTTCGGGGATGTTTACAGCTGTCCACTCTGGGTGGTGTCTGCATATCATGTGGAATGATCTATAAACCAGGCCTGTGTCTTTTCTTCTCTCTGTCAGCTGATGGTAGGGAACTCCCTATGAGGCCATAGGTGCAAGTTGGGGGAGAGAAGTAGTGTGGCAGGGGTGGAGACCATGGGCATTTGGGCCACTTGTTCAGGTAATTTACTTGCACCTTCAGGGCCTGCTTGGGCCTGATCACGTATATACCACTTCCATTTGATGATAGAGTGTCACTATTGCATGTCCAGTGTTATAGCTTGGTGGGCCAGATAACACCCTGTTCATGATGGGCAGCTCCAGTCATGTGGTAACTTGGTGGCCCATGATCAAATGTTCAGTCTCTGCTAAGGTCCAGTAACAGGCCAAGATCTGTTACTTAAAAGAGAGTGCAGGGCTGTCCTTCAGGGATGTCCCAGGGGTGCTGTAGTGCTGCAAGGCTTTGCTCTAAAGCCCTCAGGCTCTGTGTTGTGATCCATCTGTAGTTCTTGCCAAAGGCTCCAAACAGCATCCCTACTTCCATGGACACCTTAGGCACCATTGGATTTATGGGGCAGAGGGCCTAAGTAGCAGAGCATCTTACACAGTAGCCTTTACTTGTGGCAGAACTTTCTTTTGTGGTTAACCCCACTGTAAACTGGCAGCTCTGAGGGTCACTTGGTAAATGGGTTAGAGTGGCACTCAAATGAGGAATATGATGAATATGTTACCTTCAAAATCGAAAGAAACCCATGGACTTTATGCCTCTCTTGGTTGTAGTAGGAGCCCAGATTCAGCAACTAATCCTTCACCCAAGAAGAGGTATGTCCACATGCCCCACACCACTGGACCCCTGGAAATTTCATTGACATAGAAGGTTATTGAATTATTCTTGGATTTATTCTCCACCCTCTGACATGAAAATGTCTTATCAATAAGTCTACAGTACCTGCTATGAGGCTTCTTGCTCACTAGATCTAGTCAGCAGTGTCATCATTAGAATGGTCCACTGTGATATTTTGTGGAAGGGAAAAGAGATCAAGATTCCCGTGAATTAAATTGTGCCATTAGGGCTGAAGAGTTGGAGTGCCCTTGAGGTAAGACAGTGAGGGTGCTCTGCTGGCCTTTCAGCTGAAAGCAAACTTCTTCTGGTGGGCCTTATGGACAGAGATGGCGATAAAAGCATTTGTCAGGAGTCACACACCAGGTACTGGGATATGTGTGAATTTATTCAAGCAGTGGCACCACATCTGGAACAGCAGCTGCAGTTGAAGTCACCACCTAGTTAGGCTTTAATAATCTGTTGTTTTGGGGCTATGGGAATCACCACTTCTGCATCTTTCAGATGATGGTGACACTTATCTCTGTATTTTTTTTTTCCTTCAGAGATGTGGCATGACTTTTGGTTTACTGTTTTCCTCGTTAGAGGCAATTCTGGGGGGCTTCATTTGGCATTGCCTACTGTCATAATCCTTACCACACAGATCAGGAGACCAGAGTAGCGATTCTTTTAGCTGCGAAGTATATCTAATCCCTTATGCATCCCAGCACGAGGGATATTACCATAGACTGGGTTTGGAGGCCCACTGTGACACATGTGATACTTGAGCTCACACTCCATTGACTGACCTCCATAAGCCCTTGCTTTGAATGGTGGGCCACAGCAATGTTTTGGGTCTCCTGGAATTAGTGTCAGTTCAGAGCCGGTGTCTAGTAGTCCCTGAAAAGTCTGATGACTTCCTTCCTCACCCCAGTGCAGTTGTAGCATCCACATTCATTTGTTAGTCATTAACTGTCTGATAACATTTATGAGATTTTCTTGAGTTGTTGTTTGTCTTTTTTTGTTAAGCCTTTGTGAATTTATGCCAAATTCTTTGAGGTCTCAGAATATGTCTGAAATTCTCTCGGTCTCCCATGGATCACTGCTCTAGTACTTTCACACTGGAATTGTTTAATAAAGATTCATTGTTGAGTGAATAAACGTTATTTGTTGTGTCATTAGAAATACTTGATAAGAAAGAGCTTAATTTGAAAAGAAATATAATGGCTTGTCCTATAAAATTGTCAGTGTGGATGGTTTTGATTGCTTGTGCCTTTAGTGTGTAAATTACATGTATTAGGCTAATGTATGTGTTAATAATGCTTTAATATGTATAAACATATTTAGTTTGAATTTAATGCAGTGTCTGGACTTTGGATATGTGGATTTGAGATATTGCATATTAACCAGATTACGTTGGAATGCCACTTGACTTTTCTGGGCCAGAACTTAGTAACATAAATAAATAAAATTATTAACCTTAGTTCTAAATCTCTATCGTGTAGCAGGATATATCTTTGTCTACAATGGGAAAATGATTAAAATAGCTTGAAAACTGTGATGTACAAAAATGGTATTGGAGCTGGACTGAGAAAGAATGGTAATCCTCTGGTCCTTGACAAGTTTTAGCCCAGTGTCCTTGTCACTTGTCAGCCAGATGCTGTGAGGTGTTCCCATTGTTCACTTAGTGTGGGCATGACCTGCTGGCAGCTATAGTTATTGTAGGATGGCACAAAAAGAGGGCAGAGCTGACAAATTAAAAAGGTAGCTAACATTTATATTGTCAATTTTATTGTTAAAATTGGAAAAAAGGGTAAAAAAATGGACAGAAAAAAAGGAGATATCTATTTGTATTCACTTTCTTTGTATCTTGTTAAAAACTTAGCAGAAAACTGTATGTTGGTAAATTGAACACCAATAAAAAATAAATTTATTATTTAAAAAAAAACTTAGCAGAAAAATATGAAACTCTTCAGTTCCATAAATTGAAAAAGTGATATAAATGCTTAATGGGTTTTCCTTTCGGGGTGATGGATATGTTTTGGAATGAGATGGAGGTAGGTAGTGGTAGCACAATATTGTGGATACACTAAATGCATTGAATTTTTACTTTAAGATGGTGATTTTATGTAATGTGAATTTAAAGTTAAAACTAAACAGGAATAAATCTTCGGAAGGCAGGAGATGATGGAGTTAAGTAGTAGCCTTAAATAAAGTCAGGAAATAATTCTTCGGTATTTGAGGTATCCCCCCACTGGGTACCAATTTGCTAAGCTGTCCATCCTCACTTATGAAACAGAGACACCAGTTCATAACATGATTGTCCAATTGACATTTAGCTTGTTAAAAGGTAACTGCAATGAACCTGACTAGTTTTTTCAAGGTATGGGTTTTTTATTTTGATTTTTTTCACAGAAATAGACAATATGCTATTAGTGGATATCATGAAGGGACAATACAAAATCCATCTTTATTTTATCCATTTTCAAGTCCTACAGAAGATTAAAAAAAATCTGACTTCTACATTATAAGCAATAAAACTTAAAGAAAAGAAAAATTAGTATCACATCTCCTTTTGTATAGGTATTAAATCAAAAGTCCTTAAGAAAGTTTAATATACCATTATTAATCATTACTAGTAGTTTCTGATTAATTGGTCTTAATAGTCATTTGTCACAATATGCATCACTATAGTTACTGGATATTAATGGAGGTTTATAGCATTAAAAATAAAACACAATCTAAGTGTTCAAAGTAAGAAATTTGCTTAATTAAATTTTGGTAGATCCTAACAGTGGAGTGCTTTTTTGGCCATTATAGATGATGATCTAGGAGAGTATTTGTTGATATAAAAAGTTTTGGGGTGCTTGTATAATATTTCTACAATGGACATCTATTGCTTTTTATAAGAAAAATGTATTAAGGTAAAAAGCTTCACAACTCATTGCTAAAGTTGTTTGTTTTTTGTTTTTCTTTTAATAGAATCTGTTCTAATTCTGAGGTTCATGTAGTGCTTGGTATTCAAAAACAAACTTGTGGTCTTTCTCTAAGACTTCTTCTTCGTGGAATTTTTTTATTACATAACGCACTTTTTGGCAATTGGATTAATAAGTCTTCAATTCCACCGAAATACTGACTTTAAAAAGATTTCTCATTTTGGAAATTATTGAAAATGGCTAAACTCTGATTAATTTTGTGTTTTAAATTCATGAAGCTTTGGTCTGTGTGATAAAAAGTGATAGATAATTTGCTTTATAGTATTGTATGTCAGATTTTGGAATGTTTTGTGACTCCAGCAGATGGAGCTAGAAGTTAATGCATCTTATGGGGATGTGGCAATATAGTTTGGTTTGGTTTTAAACTAAATATTCTAGAATTAGTAAAAAATCTTTGTTTAAGTTCAGATACATCTTTGGGGGATAGTCATAGGACATCTTTCAAAAAGGTTGTTACTAATTTCGACAAACTAGAAGGTTTTTGAATTTTTTGTGTTATATTGAAGGATGTAATCTTAGTCTTTTGAAGAAGAGAAATTTGATTAATATTTCTTTTAATTTTATAAGTTAGTATATAGTCATATGTCATATATAATACATTATATTATGTATATTATCCCTAATTTAAAATTCAGAAAGTTTCATCAAAATTATAGAATAATTCTTAATGGATATTTGTGTATGTATGTCTGATGTACATTTGTAAAATGCTGGAGACTAAGTCCTACAAAGTTGCCAAGAGTATAATTACTACTTAGGAATTCCTATTCTGGTAAATAAACTTAATTTTTAGATTATTTAGACTTTGAACAAAAACTGGTTATTTATATAGATGATTATCCTGTCAAGATAAGACCATCAACTCTCAAATTTTTTGTGTTAAGTGAATATTTCTTGGAAAAATAAATATAGTAGAGGTTCTGTATCACATTAGGTCCCTTTCTACAATTGTGATTGTCAAAACCATTAACAGTAATGTTGAGTCTCCTGGAAAGGGGCAGTCGGGGTGGGGGGAAACAATTTAAAACTGTATGTGTGTGTGTGTGTGTGTGTGTGTGTATAGGTGTTATATGTACCTACATATATATAACATAAACACACATATATTACATACATATAAAGTTCACTGTGTAAAAGTATAAGTAAGCATCTAATTCCATGTCACACTAAATGAATTGGTATTCAGAATCTTTGTGATCATATTCTTCATTTTCTTGTTCTGAGGACATTGCTTTTTGTTCATATCTGTTGATACAGATTTCTTTATTTAGCTTTTCATAACTATCTTCATTTTAAATGTGTAGGTTACTTAGTAGATACCTTTTCTGATTTGTGGGCTTTTGTCCAAGGCAGATTTTTTTAAAAAAGATTTTATTTATTCATGAGAGGCACAGAGAGAGAGAGAGAGGCAGAGACACAGGCAGAGGAAGAAGCAGGCTCCATGCAGGGAGCCTGATGTGGGACTTGATTCCGGGTCTCCAGGGTCATGCCCTGGGCTGAAGGCGGCGCTAAACCACTGGGCCACCAGGGCTTCCCCAGATTTTTATTTCTTTCGATTTTCAGAGAAAAATTTGTAACTTTCCTTGCATAAAAGGGACATATATGATTAGAAGGATGAATTCTGGAAGTATGTATATTTATGGCACAATAACAAAAAGTCCCCTCTGTGGTATGAATGATACATATTTCAAATTACAAAAACTAATAAAGTTTTCCCCCCATTATAAAAGTATAGTGGATTCTAAGCATTCAGGGGTTTATATTCATGGTTGCAACTACTTGGGAGCAAGCTTTGAGCTCCCTGCTAAGTGGGAATCTGTGATTTGGCTAAAGTTGGGATTTTAACTCTGTAGTCAGTGAGGTTGGTAAATAGAGTAAATGGTGTGGCTGATGGGAAGCCCAGCTAGTATCTGCATATCAGTTTAGCTGGATCACCACTGGAACACCTCTGCCCTTAGGCATTTTGTTAGGCAGTTACCTAACAGGGATTTGGAGAATTTGGAGTTTCACAATGAGATTTAAGTATGTTTTATTAGGGGATCCCTGGGTGGCTCAGTGGTTGTTTAGTGCCTGCCTTCAGCCCAGGGCGTGATCCTGGAGTCCCTGTATTGGGTCTGCATCGGGCTCCCTTCTTGGAGCCTGCTTTTCCCTCTGCCTGTATCTCTACCTCTCTCTCTCTCTCTGTGTCTCTCATGAATAAATAGATAAAATCTTTAAAAAAAAAATGTTTCATTATTTTTAAGGGTCTTTAGTTGCTCCTATAGAAAACTTACCATATGTAGAAAAGTAAGAATAAAATTTTAGTATATTCACATTGTTAGTAATTTGATGTATTTCTTTGTAGGTTACTTTATTTTTTGGTCATTGTAGTTTTCATATATTTTTAATGTGTGTATACAGGTTTTTGTTTTGTAAACTTTTTGGGGTGTAAT
This sequence comes from Canis aureus, assembly GCF_053574225.1. Taxonomy (NCBI): domain Eukaryota; kingdom Metazoa; phylum Chordata; class Mammalia; order Carnivora; family Canidae; genus Canis; species Canis aureus. The sequence continues at coordinate 47,363,073 of NC_135625.1, forward strand.
TAATAAGACTAATTCTTTGGGAAAGGGTTGAGAGCTAATTTTAGCTGTAATTCACATTACTTTCTTGTCTTTATCTGGTCAAATTGTTGGTCCGCATTAGAATTTTTCAGTTGTTTGGAGCATTTGCATTATGTTAGATGGCTGGTGGGAGGCACTAACATTTGTTTAGTATTTGGTATGTTATTTCTCTTCTGTTCTTTATGAGAGCTTGATGAGTTAAGTTATAGCTTATTTTATACACGAGGAAGCAGAATTGAAGTTCCTTTTCTAGCTCACATGTAGTTGATCAATGCAAACTTAGGCTAGTAAGACATAAAATGTCACTCAGACATTTGCCATCAGGACTGGGAAGGCCTTTTAAGTCATGAATAGTGTGAATGCCTCGTTTTGTTAGAGGACATTATAGCACACAAAGTACATACAGTACATTCAGTGTTTTATTGAAGTTGGATTGGTTAAAACCTTTCCATACTTGGTGTTTTTTTTTTTTTTAAGATTTTATTTATTTATTCATGAGAGACACACAGAGAGAGGCAGAGACACAGGCAGAGGGAGAAGCAGGCTCCATGCAGGGAGCCTGACGTGGGACTTGATCCCGGGTCTCCAGGATCATGCCCTGCGCTGAAGGCGGCGCTAAACCGCTGAGCCACCCGGGCTGCCCCATACTTGGTGTTTTAAGAAGGCTTCGGATCTGTCTTAGTTTATATGTCCTTACATATAAACACATGTAGAAGTGCTTAATTCTGTTTATAGTGTCCTACAAACTGATCAGAAACTCAACTAATTTTGTTTTACACAGATGGATAGAATTAATAAGCTGTCATATTCTCAGTTTAAACATTTCCTTTAGTAAAATCTTATTAAACTGATTGCTTTTTTTCAGCAGATAATATTGACAAAATTCAAAATATACCTTTTTCATCTAGAATGTTAAGTGTAAGTAAGATCCATACAGTAATACACAAATAGCACAAGATCTTGGATCTAATCCCTTGTCTATCATTTGTAAGTTATGGAATTTGTGTGCATTTATTTAACTTCTTTTTTTAAAAAAGTTTGGTTTCTGAGTGAATTGAACAAGGGATCTCAAAGTTCTTTTCTGCTCCAAAATTCTGTTTTTATTCTTGGTGCATTAAAATAGTAAACTTTTGCTTATTTTGAACAAATCTTAATTTCAGAATCCTACAAATGTATGTCTGCCCTGCTTTAAGTATTTTGTTAAAATAAAGAGATCTTTATTTAGACCATTAGAAACAGGAAGAAAGGTCCTTTTAATTTAGAGCAATTCTTTGGGGGGCAGCCCCAGCGGCTCAGCGGTTTAGCGCCACCTTCAGTCCAGGGTGTGATCCTGGAGACCCAGGATGGAGTCCCACGTTGGGCTCCCTACAAGGAGCCTGCTCCTCCCTTTGCCTGTATCTCTGCCTCTCTCTCTCTGTGTCTCTCATGAATAAATAAAATAAAATCTTAAAAATAAATAAAGCAATTCTTTGGGAAGATTTAAAACTCGTACATTTTTTTCTAGATGGTTTTCTTTTTTTCTTTCAGAGTGTAAATTGAAAGTAGCAGGTATTGAATAGTGTAATAGGAGCTTAACAAAGTGAGGCTTTGCAAGGATTTCATAATTATGTTTAATATATTTTTAGGACACTTTTTAAAAAGATTTTATTTATCTGAAAGAGAGAGAGCACACCAAGCAGGGAAGAAGGGCAGAAGGAGAGGGAGAAGCAGAAGAGACTCCCTGCTGAGCAGGGAGCTGGACAGGGGGCTTGATGCTAGGACCCTGGGATCATGACCTGAGCTGAAGGTAGAAGCTTAACTAACTGAACCACCTACATGCCCCTAGGACACTATCATTTGATTAGAATGCACTTTCTAAATGTATCAAAGAATATAATGGGAGGGTATAGAAACGGGAGAAAAAAGAATAAGCTTGATGGTTTTGTAAAGTATCCTAGAGGCCCACTGTAGAATGTGTACTGGAGCAGTTATATTTTAGGAATTTAGGGCAAGAGAGTAAAGAGAATGGATATTTTACAATAGGGAACAATTTCTTCTAGTAAGAGAAAACAAAGACGTAGGAGTTGAGGTTTAGGCTTTATTTTGTTGTTGAGTTGTGTGTTGAAACAATTTAAGAAAGGGGCAAGGACACCAATAAGGATTTGGGGGACACCTGGGTGGCTCAGTGGTTGAGCGTCTGCCTTCAGCTCAGAGTGTGATCCCAGGGTCCTGGGATTGAGTCCCGCATCAGGCTCCCTCCAGGGAGCCTGCTTCTTCCTCTGCCTGTGTCTCTGCCTCTCTCTCTGTGTGTCTCATGAATAAATAAATAAAATCTTTAAAAAAATATTTGGGAAGTCAACTTCAAACAGTGGGTAACTACAGGTTGAAAACAGTTTTAAAGATTAACAAATCCATGAGTACAGGGAGGAAAGAATGAGTGCTCTGCCAATGGTGTTTTATGCCAAGAGCAGTCCCCGTATTGTTTCATCAAAAACAAAGGCTCAGATATGAAGTAAGAAAAATTAAGAAAATCAGTATTCAAGTGTTGGTAGAGGAACACTTTATTTATTTATTTAATTTATTTTTAAAGATTTTATTTATTCATGAGAGACACACACGGAGAGGCAGAGACACAGGCAGAGAGAGAGAAGCAGGCTCCATGCAGGGAGCCCAATGTGGGACTTGATCCCAGGACTCCAGGACCACTCCCTGGGCTGAAGGCAGGCGCTAAACTGCTGAGCCACCCAGGTGTCCCAGTAGAGGAACACTTTAAAAGCTACATGTAGTCTGGCCAAGATGAAGTAAGAGAGACTGTATATTATCCTCTCACCTAAAACAACTATGTTTTCATGAAAACATAGGCACTGAAGAATAGCAGTTCAGGTTATATGAGTCCTGCAACAGCTTGAGGGTGCTGCCGGGAGGATGGGGGTACAGGCTATAGTTGAGGGGGCCAGGTGGCTGGAGGTTCTGGGCAGAATGCTAGACAGAGAGTTGCACAGAGAAACATCTTGTTTTACAGCTGGATAGAATTAATGGGCTATCATAATCTCACTTTAAACATTTCTCTTAGTAGGATCCTATTGAACTGATGTTCTTTTTTGGGGGGAAAAAAAGCTGAAATGAAGGGTTTCATGAGGTTGCGTTCTTATTGGAGGCTCTGGGGAAGAATTTGCTTCCAGGCTTATTTTATTGGTTGAATTTGGTTCTTTGTGGTTGTAAGACTGAAGCCCTCCGTTGCCTTGCAGGTGCTGGTCTATGCCCTAGAGGCTGCCCACCTCTTATGTTTTTCAAGTGAGCCCCCTACCCCCAGCAAGAGTGGGTTGAGTTCCTCCCTGATTTATCCTTCCAGTGCTTCTCTCTGACTTCAACTGGAGAAAGTTCTCTGCTTTTAAAGGTTCATTGGGTAGGTTGTACCCACCTGGTTAATCTTAGATATCTGTCTTCCTATATTAAGGTCCATAACCTTATTAGTTATATCTGGGGTCTTTTTGGCATTAATACTGGGTTGAACAGTGGTCCTCTTTTTCGCCCAACCCTCTCCGTTCGGGTCCATCTAGAACCTCAGAATGTGGCTTTAATTTGGGAATAATATTTTTGTGGATGTAATTAGTTAAGATAAGGTCACACTGGATTAGGATGGGCCCTAATTTATACTAGTGTCCTTATAAGAGGATAAAACAGAGTCACAGACACACCTGAAGTAGGCTATGTGAAGACAAAGGTATAGATTGGAGAGATGCATCTATAAGACCAGAAATGCAGCTATTAGAAGAGACAAGGAAGGATTCTTCCCTAGAGCCTTCAGAAGGGATATGGCTCTACTAATACCTTGATTTTGGATTTATAGCCTCCAGAACTGTGAAGGAACAAATTTTTGTTGTTGGAAGACATCTAGTTTGTGGTATGTTGTTAGAGCAGCCCTAGAACACTAATAGACCATGTAACACTTTCACAGATTCCAGGGATTAAGATATGGACATCTTTAGGGGTACACTCTGCCTACCTTGAGTCTGCAGCTGAGTACAAAGGAAAGAAAAACCCATAATGAGAAGAAAAATAAGTTAAAACTGGCTTTGAATTGACACAAATTCAGAATTGATAGACAAGAATATTTTCATGAAGTTGCATTCCTTATTGGAGGCCCTGAGGAAGAATGTGCTTCCAGACTCATTCAGGTTATTGGCTGAATTTTGTGGTAAAATATAAAAGGTTTTATTATATAAGTCTTTTAAAAAGATATTGGCTGCTTAAAAAAATAGTAACAATGTACTGTGATTTTATAACATACACAGGTAAAATGCATGACAACAATGCTCAGAGGCAGAAGGAAAGATAGAAATACACTATTGGAAGGTTTTTATGCTGTACATGAAGTATTTCAAGTGATAACTTGAAAGCAGATTGTGATGAATTAAGGTGTATGTGATAAACCTGCAAATAACACTAAAGTAGCTCAACAAGGAGATATAATCAGTAAGCAACTATAAGAAAAATTTTTAAATGGAATCATAAAAAATAGTTAATCCAGAGGAGCACAGAAAAAAGAAGAAAAAGGGCAGATAAATGGGACAAATAGAAAACAAAGAGCAAATCAATAGACTTACACCTGACCATACCAGTAAACATTGGTGATCTAAACATTCCAAGTAAAAGACAGGGATTAGGGGCTCCTGCCTGGCTCAGTCAGAAGAGCATGTAACTCTTGATCTTAGGGTTGTGAGTTGGAGCCCCACATTGGGTTTAGAGATGACTTAAAAGTAAACTTCTAAAAAAGGACAGAGATTATCAGATTGAATGAAAAGACTCAAGTATATGCTGCCTATAGTAAATCCATTTTAAATATAAAGACACAAATAGGTTTAGAGCAATAGAAGAAAAAAGGCATAACATGCTGATTCTAATGAAAAGAAAACTGGAAAAGGTATATATTATTATTAGGAAAGGGTGTGGATTTTGCCAGGCATAAATAATGAAGGACTTAATTCATCAAAATATATAAGATATGTTCTTTAATGACCGTGAAATTAAATGGGAAATCACTAACAGAAACATAGTTAGAAAATTCCTCAGTTAGGGGCTCAGTGGTTGAGCATCTGCCTTTGGCTCAGGTTGTGGGGTCCCAGGATCGGGGCCTGCATCAGGCTCCCCCCGGGGAGCCTACTTCTTCCTCTGCCTGTGTCTCTGCCTCTCTCTGTGTCTCTCATGAATAAATAAGTAAAATCTAAAAAAAAGAAAATTCCTTAATTATTTGGTAACTAAATAGTAGGTCAAAGAAGAAATGAAAAGAGAAATTTGAAAATACTTTTAATTAAATGAAAACAAAAATAAAAGATTTGAAAATTTATAGCACTAAAATGCATGTTTTAGAAAATAAAAAAGGTCTCAAATCAGTGCCCACAGTTATATAACATACACAGGTAAAATGCATGACAACCAGGGAGAAGATAGCAAATGAATACCAAATTAAGAAGATTGGAAATAAAAAAAGATAGGAGAATCAGTGGAATAGAAAACAGAAAAAATACAGAGAAAGTGAGATGAATAAAACTGATAAAGGTGCAGCCAGGTTGATTAGCAAAAAAGAGAAGAGACAGCAATTACTAATATCAGGAATGAAAGAGATGACATCATTATGGATTTTACAGGTATTAAAAGGATAATTAGTGCACATTGTGAACATCTTTAGGCCAATATCACACTTTAGAGAAATGGAAAAAATTGAAAGGCAAAAACTACTAAAGTCTCTCAGATATTGTAGAAATGCTACAAACAAAACTGTAGGCCAAGAAGACTTGACTGTCAGTTCTACTAAATATTTAAGGAAGAAGCAATACCAATTCTATACAGGCTCTTTCAGAAAATTGGAAATGAAGGAATAATTCCTAATTCATGGTGCCCAGCATTACCCTGATTCCAGAACTAGACAGACATTACATGAAAAGAAAATTACAGACCAATATCTCTTATGAACATATTTTCATAAATTCTAAACAGAATTTAGAAAATCAAATATAACTATACAAAAAAGAATAATACAGTATGACTTTTGAAAAATCAGTGAATGTAATTTCAATATTCAAACACTAAAAAAGAAGTCACCAGAATACATGCAGAAAAAGCAGAAGAAAAACTGAATATTCATTCTTGATAAAATCTCTTCGCACAATATGCATGAAAGGGAATTTCTTCATCCTAATAAAAAGCATATATAAAAGCCCTACAGGTAACATTGTGCCTAACAGTGACAGACTGAATGCTTTTTATCTATGAATAGAAACAGGGCAAGGATGTCCCCTCTCATCACTTCTATTCAACTTTATTGTGGTGAATTTTAGAAAGTACAGGACATTGAGGTTGGAAAGGAAAAAGAGAAACTGTCTCTATTAACAGATGATATGGTTGTCTATATAGATATTGTGATGGGACCTATTATTAAAATGCTATTAGAAACAATAAATGAATTTGTAGGGTTGCAGGATACATGATAAATATACAAAAATCAATTGCCTTTCTCTAAACTAGCAACAAATAATTGGACATTGATTAAAAAAATGCCAATTGTATACAGTAGCATTAGAAATATGCTTAGGATGCTTAGGGATGTGTGAGACTATACACTATAAACATAAAACAGTGCTGACAGAAATAAAAGAATGCCACAATAAATGGAGAGATACACTGTGTTGATGGATTAGAAGACAATGTTAAGATGTCAATTCTCCCCAGATTGGTCTATTGATTCAGTGCAATCTCATTCAAAATCCTAGCAGGCCTCTTTTCTTTTCTTTTTTTTTTTTGATAGAAATTGAAAAGCTGACCTGAAATTCAGATTGGAATTCAAAGGACTTAGAATAGCCAAAACAACTTTGAAAGAGAACAAAATTGGAAAACTTACTACCCAACTTGAGGATTGTTTTAAGGCATAGTAGTCAAGATGGTGTGGTATCTGCCTAAAGATAAATAGATCAGGGATCCCTGGGTGGCGCAGCGATTTGGCGCCTGCCTTTGGCCCAGGGCGCAATCCTGGAGACCCGGGATCGAATCCCACGTCGGGCTCCCGGTGCATGGAGCCTGCTTCTCCCTCTGCCTGTGTCTCTGCCTCATTCTCTCTCTCTCTCTGTGACTATCACAAATAAAAAAAAAAAAAAAAAAGATAAATAGATCAACTTGATAGATTAGAGATCCCGGAATATATCTACACATATATTGTCAATTTACTTTAAGTGAAGGTGCAAAGGCAGTTTGGTGGAAAAAGGGTGTTCTCTTCTACAAATGGTGTTGGAGCAATTGGATAATCAAAGGGAGAATATGAACTTCAGTCCATACCTGGCACCATATTCAAAAGGTGACCCAGAGAGGTCATAGATGTAAATATAAAGCTTAAAATGTAATCCTTATAGAAGGAAACATAGGAGAAAGTCTTAGTGTTACTGGGCTAGACCATAATTTCTTGGGTAAGATGTCTAAAGCATGATCTATAAAAGAAAAAATTGATAAATCGGACTTTGTCAAAATTAAGAAATTTTGTTCTTTGAAAGATACTTATTAAAAGGATGAAAAGACAACCTACAGATGGAGAGAAAACATCTGCAAATTATATATTTAATAGAGGACTTGTATTCAGAGTATATAAAGAACTTGCCAAACTCAACAATAAGTAAACAATCTAATGACACTGGGCAACAGACTTGAAGAGACTCTTCACCAAAGAAAATATAAATGGGTGGCAGATAAGTTCATGAAAATGTTCATGTCATTCTTTATTGATCAGGGAAATGTAAATTAAGACAGTAAGGAAATGCCACTGTACACCTGTTAGAATGGCTGAAACTGATAAGACTGTTCATCCCATATTTATGGTGAACACAGAGGGTTTTGTATTTTGTTTCTCTAACTCCTGTCCTTGGAACAGCATCTTCTAAATAAGGGCAATGAAAGCACATCAGTTGCCTGTTTTCCAAAGCACTGAATGATAATTGCATATGATAGATTGAATTTATGCTTAACATGATTTTATCGTTAACTCTTGATTTTATAAATATTATAAGCATTAATTTAAAAATTGTCTTTAAATTTGCATGTTTTACCTCTAAAACTTGTAAGATGTTTGGCCAAATATAATCCCAAAGACAAACTTAAAGTCTTCTTTATCTAAATCTATTTTTATTATCATCCTAGTAGCTTTTTATTGTGATTTTATAAGAGTACGGAATGTGCCAGAAAGGGAAAAGGTGATATGAACTTGCCTGCCTCTCTTACATTTTCTTTCCAACTTAGAATCGCTTACTGAAACTTCTATGATATAGTGGCTTTTAAAAATCCTAGGAATTAACTCTGCCCCTGGCAGGTTCTGCAACCTTACCTAAGTTATATAACCAACCTCAGCCTCTGTCTTGTGGTGGGATTACTATGAGGCATTTGTATAACATTGGTAAGTCACTCAGAATAGTACTTGGCACAGAAGGACTCGATAAATGCTAATTGTTATCTTTAGTGTTTTTATTAGGCTTAAATGATATTATGCATGTAAAATGTCTAGTAGAATATCTGGCATTAAGTGCTCAATAAATGCTAGTGACTGATTTAAATATTCAGGTGCCATATGTCTAAAGAGACTGTGTTTTTGGATCTCTGCATTTGTCATATCTTTGGTGAATTTGTTTTAGAACATGAGGAAAAATATTTCTAGTTTCTATATTGGCATTTCCTAATAGGTACAACTTACAAAGTTACAGAAATTTGGATGTGTAATTATTTTCTCATTTCTAAGTTTAGGTGATTTGTTAGGTCACTCTCTTGAAGTTTATGTTTTTATTATGAAAAAGTCTAGATCTTTAAAAAAAAAAGTATAGATCTTTGACTAATAATTTAGTATAGTAATTTCTTTTGACATGGCCTGTCTCTGATCTTTCTTCTGTTTTTGTTACCTCTTTATAGGTTTGTGGAATCTTGCTTCTCTCTTTTCCAACCTTTGTTTATTTGTGTTGATGCCCTTTGCCTTTTTCTTTCTGGAATCTGAAGGTTTTGCTGGCCTGAAAAAGGTAAGTGAATCATATTTTGGAATTAAATTTGTTGAATTAAGAAGTCCATGTCAAAAAAAAAAAGTCCATGTCATTCATGTTGAGCTACTAAAAGCAGGCTTGAACAACCACTTGACTGGAGTATAAAAAGTTTAATTAGTAATAACAACATCTTATTAATACTAATCGTGTTAATAATATTAATAAAATTGCATATTGAATGATTTTGTGTGTCCACAGTGCAGAAATCATCTTCTGGCTTTTGAATGTTTTTATAGTACATACAAACTTGGTGGAGTATTTGTAGAGAATAAAGCTGATAAAATAGCTGTTTTTCCTTTCTTAGGGTCTCTCATTTAGTTTAAAGCAGGACATGAACTTCTCAAAATCTTAAAACATATCTTGATGTAAAAGTTATTTTACATCCAGTATTTTGGAGAGTGGCATTTATAAAATCAGATGTCCTCCTTTAGATAGTCATGTTCTCAAGATACTGTGAGTTACTGATCTTAGTAAATATGGGACGTTAGAAGTGAGCAAAATAGGAGACTTTGCAAGAGCATCTTAAACAATCAGTCCATATTGTATCAGTGGCAGTAGCTTCATCTGTCTTTGAATATAACATTTTAAAGTGAAATGAATGATGTTTAATGATGTTTTTGTTTTTAGCTTGTGGAGGTCTTTGCTGTAAACATTTGGAAAATAATACAAAGATTTAAGTAGTTAATACTTTTTGGCAAAATGAGTTCTTGGTGTTACAGTTTATTTATAGATACATTACATCTTTTTATTTTTATTTTTAAAAAATATTTATTTATTCATAAAAGACACACACACACACAGAGGCAGAGACACACAGGCAGAGTGAGAAGCAGGCTCCAAGCAGGGAGCCCAATGCAGGACTCAATGATCCCGGGACTTGATCCTGGGACTCCAGGATCACACCCTGGGCCGAAGGGAGGCGCTAAACCACTGAGCCATCCAGGGATCCCCTCATTACACCTTTTTAGTTGTTAGTTCTATTTGTATTGTGATATATGAAGTGAAAGGATGCCTTTGTATCTTATTCTTAAATAATACTGTAATGCCAATTCAATAAGTTTGGCAAGGGAAACTGTAAACTGTGAATTTTTATTACTTTTTATTTCATATAACTTTTTATAGGTACTTAGGAATGAAATTTTTCAGTCTCACATTTTGACAGGTCTTCTAATTTTAAACCTTAAGTACAGCATTTTTTAGATCTGTGCATTGAAGGATGCCAGGAAAGAGTCACTGAGAGGTGATAAAGTGTTGTTTTAGTTGATGCACCCTTTTACTTTCTAGATACTATTCCATACTTGAATAGTTTGAACTTGAAAATTCAGAGTTGATTTCACATATAGTAAATGTACTGAGATCAGAATGGATCATTGTGTTTGGCAGACAAATCTGACATTGAGAAAACTGGCTTTGATGTATTGGAATTGTTTTTTTTTTATCATGATGTATTTAAATTATTTAGGTCATCTGTATAGTGTGAAAGAATTATGTAGTTTCAGTTTAGAAACCTCTTTTGAGTGTTTATGAGTTCTTGAAAAAATTATAGGAGCTTTGCTGAAAGGGATTCAGTGCAAACCTTCCTTTTATAAGGAGAAAACTGAGGTCCAGATATATTAAATGTTATTAAGTTGTCTACGGACCACATATGTACAATTCCAGAACTGGTACTAAAACCCAGGGTCACTTTTAGCCTTCCCAAAGTGGTTGTGTTCTTCACATGTCAGCACTGTGGAGAGTTTATTGAGGCTGACCAAGTGGATGAAGTGGCCAAGGACAAATGGGGCTGGAGCAGGAAGGAGGACTCTATGGCCTCCTGGCAGAGGAAAGAAGCAAAGGAGACTGCTGAGCAGGCCCTGTCAGAAGGCAAGGGAACAAAAGGAGTGTGATCTTCTGGAAGACAGTTTCTAGAACAATGGAACTTAAAATATTATGTTAAAGAGGGCTAGAAAGAATGAACATCAAGAAGTGAGAGCATTGGAGACACTTGAGAAAGCGATTTTTTTGTATAATTTTAGAGCCAAAGCTTTTGATGGATATTCATTTAACAGAGTTTTACTAAGTACCTACTAGGAACTAAGTATTCTACTATAGGGCCTTGCTGGGGACAAAATTGAAAAGTCAGGACTCCTGCCTTCAAGGGATAGACAGAGGAAGAAAGAAGAGGTGCAGTCGAATAGGACACAGTATGATGAACTTTTATACAGCCAGCTGTGATGGGAGACACTGAAAGGAGTGGAGGTCTTGATTCGCCCAGGAGATTGGAGAGGGCTTTGTAGGAGGAGTCTGCCTGCACTTGAGCTGAGACTTGAAGGATGAGCAGGCTTTTTCTGGAGTGTGGAATTCCAAGCTTGAGCAAAGGTATAGATTCTGACTGGATTGAGGGAATGGCTGACACATAGCTATAGAATAGAGAATTAGTTGAGGGATCAGGGTACATGAAAGCTTGTTGGGGTCACATCCTGGAGGCCTCAAATGCTCTGCAAGTCAGTTTGGATTTTGTGTAATATATAACAGGGAGTTGACAAAGGATTTTTGAAAAAGATTTTTACGTATACTGATTTATTTAAGTATAGAGATAAATATACATGTCAGAGTTTAAACATATGTGAAACACTGTGTTTTGTAGAGATATCAGCATACTGAATCAATGATACACGTGGTCCTGTTAAACAGTGTGGCAACATATGTCACTAACATTGCTGTGTTGATGTTTGCTTTAAATATGCATATTGTTCTTTCATCCTATCTCAATCTCATGTGTAATCTTACCAAGTACAAAAACAATTGATAAAGCTCAGGGTTAAGTGTATTTTCATATTTGGTAGTATACATGTAGCTATCTAATTTATACTTTTTATAATTTATAAAATTCTAGTTATTAGTTATTATTAATTAAACAGGTTATTTTAAAAAACAGTGTGTGTTGTAGACTTGTCTCCAACTTGTTTTCTTCCATTGTTATGAACTAACCAACTAGAAGAGGGAATTGGCTACACTTAACTGGAGCAGAATTACCAACTATCTCTAGAATAAAAACAAACAGACAGAAACCCCAGTGACCTGTCACTGTTCTCTTGTTCCCCCTTGTAGACTAAAGTCCAAGGGGAGAAGCAGCTTGAGGAAGGACACAAGAAGGTAACTGAAGACATGTCACACCTACACCTGTATAGTAGTCTTTCTTAGTTTTTTACTTCTAGTCTCTTTATACACATTTATTATTATTTTTTAATAAATTTATTTTTATTGGTGTTCAATTTGTTAACATACAGAATAACACCCAGTGCTCGTCCCATCAAGTGCCCACCTCAGTGCCTGCCACCCAGTCACCCCCACCCCCTACCCACCTCCCTTTCCACCACCCCTAGTTCGTTTCTCAGAGTTAAGAGTCTTTCATGTTCTGTCTCCCTTTCTGATATTTCCCACTCATTTTTTCTCCTTTCCCCTTTATTCCCTTTCACTATTTTTTATATTCCCCAAATGAATGAGACCATACAATGTTTGTCCTCCGATTGACTTCTTTATACACATTTAAAAGAATATTCTTTTCTAAGCACATCTTTGACTATGTTAGTCTCCTCAGAATCCCTCAAGATCACCAGCTCCATTCCATGATCTCCGAGGGACTGATGTGTTGGAGGACTATAGGGTACAATGGATATAGCCAATCCAGGTGATTTCCAAACTCAGTAAAGGATGGAAATTTCTAGGAGGGCAAGGAGACAGAGCTCAGGATGGTTGATTGCCATTTATCTGACTTGTGTGGTTGGACAATGATTGGGAGTTGTAGGAACCAAATGAAAGAACTTGGTCTTTAAAGCTATTTAGAGGAGGCAAGGGAGATGGGGCTGTAGCCTGGAGGCAGAAGAGGCAGAATGATTCTGCTCTTTGTGCACTGAGGAGAAGGGGCCTGTGGCAGAGAGATGGTCAATGAGGGTGCTAGGGTGAGAAAATTTGCCTTAGAGTCTCATGGGCTAGGCTAGTTTTTTCATCTGGACCTCAGGTTCTTTTTCTGTAAAATGGTATAGTAATGATCGTTACCTTACTGTATTATTTAAAGGATTAAATGAGAGATTATTTTTGTAAAACACATGGCCCAGGAGATGTTAACTATTAGTACCATAATTCTAGAGCTTAATGCATTTCACTAATAAATGTTCTATGGGATTGTCAGAAAGCAACTGAACACGGCACAGTCAGTTCTTAATTATTCACATATTATCTTCAGCAATTTTTTTTTATCTTCAGCAATTTTAAGGTTACAAATTACTTTTCCCATTTTGAAATGGTATGGATTAAAGCAAAATCAAACCTGCTTGAAGATAAGGTACATTCTAGACCCTATTAGAATTGTCTAATTTTTTATTTTTTAAAAATTTTATTTATTTATTCATGAGAGACACAGAGGCAGTGACATAGGCTGAGGGAGAAGCAAGCTCCCTGTGGGGAGCCTGATGCGGGACTTGATCCCAGGACCCCGGGATCATGACCTGAGCCGAAGGCTGATGCTCAACCCCTGAGCCACCCAAGTGCCCCATAGAATTGTTTAGAAAGCTTTAAAATTAAGGTAATTGTGATGTATTTTAAATACTCAATTTTTCAGTTTTAAAATCAATTACATGAAAGTTCTAAGGGTTATTAGTATTGCATGGTTAAGTCTTAAATGGGTAAAGTATACGCTTAAGCCTTTCATTGTTATGCCTTTCTCTAATATAAGATCTTAGGAGATCTTATATTGGGCAGGTTTTACATAACATTTGTTAAGATCTACAGTACTGTACACAGTGTTGTAGACTGTATCCCAGACTTTAACTGCTGCCTCATTGAGGCAAATGTATCACAGACAGTCATTGACATGTTTAAAACTGACATGCTTAAAACAACTGGCTAGCACGGATTTCCTTTGTGTATATCCTTTAAAGCTCTTTGCTCATTGGTTACATTAGACACATCTAGTTCTGAAGGGATATTGAAGAGGGCTTAGAAAACCCTTCTAATTGGTAGATTCAGCACAATGATTTGAGTAATGACAAACTTGAAATATGGTTAAGTTAAATTTCTTTTTTATTCCTTTGGCCACCCTCCTGGTGCTGTTTTACTATGTCTAAGTCTGGTGGAGTCCCTAAGTGGCATATGGCTCCACCATACTCCCATTGATTCCCCTGGGCAATCGATTTTAAAACAGCCCCTTGCATATTGTGCCGAGACGCGGAAATTGGCCACTAGCCATGGGCGGATGCAGAGCTTGAATTGAAAATCAAATTAAGCAGAATTCTCTACTTAGTTTTTAATTAAACCACTATGTTAATTCAAACAGGACATTTTAGGCCTGGGGGGTTGACCATGCCCTTTTAAGGGCCTTAAATAAGCCTTTCTTCTCTCTCCTTACCATGGTGCATGTTTCTATTTTATTAGGACCATCTCCTCACTATTCCCATTCTTTATATACTCAAGGGTAGGAGAATGTAAATGGTTTTGATAAAACAAAAAGTTTTTTTTAGTAAGAAGGTGACTTTTATCTTGGAACTCTTACTTATTATTAGCACTTAAATGTTTATCAAATTTATCTTATTTCTCAATCACCTGTATGTATTGTGTCAAGCATTGTGTATATTCATGTGTGTTTGAACCAGATCCCATGCTTGCAGCTTAATGTTTGCTTCAATTCTGATAAAAAAGGTTGCATCTGCTGGGTTTTGTATTTTGTGATGGAGATGATTTCTCCAGTTTTTATCATGGTCACTCAATCAATACCAGAGTATGAGGATATTGGGGCCAGTGGCACTGTTGTTCCTGTCACACCTCAGATCAGTTGAGTGGTTTTCTCTTCCCATTCTGCCTCAAGAGAGACCTCTAGATTATGTGGGATGATGTCAGAAGATGTTAGCAGATTGCATCGTGAACTCTGAAGGTCTAACTGCTGGCCAGGGTTTAGATAGGAGTTAGGAATATATTTGTTTCATATTATATTTTAACATCTTACTTTGAGTTTAGATGTTATAAGGCAAAAATTCAACAATTTAATGAAAGTGAAAAAATATAATCAGTGACAGATTAATTTACAAACCAAAGATGTTTCTGGGAGTAATTTTATATTGTGACTCACCTTAATGCCTATCTTTTGATTTGAAGTCTTGGCATAAAATTTAATATAAACGACAGCAACATCCTGACCAATTATCCAAGCTATCCAGACATCCCCAAATGTCCAGAACATAGCACACAGTCTGTAGGATTAAGAGGTTAACTCCTATAACTTCAAACGAAGTGCTTGATAATAAAAGCAAAAAGTACAGAATTTGAGGTAACTTCCTTTCTTAATTAATTAGACTGACCAGGTGGAAGCGAAGAGCCCGGTGCTGGTGCTGGGAAGGCCTATAAAGCTGAGCACTGTGACAGCACAATGGAGGAGGAACAGAGATTGCTTTAATATGTTTCTATCCTGTGTCACAGTGTGAAATTGTCCTGGTTTATGTCCCTTTTGGCAAACTTACATAAAAGTGACCTTGTACTGTATTTTATGACCAGATGACTTTTTCCCCCCAGTGGCTAATTTGTATCAGGCCTCCATCTGAGAGAGACACAGAAATGAGTAGGAAGTCCAGCTTGGTCTCAGGGAGCTTTCATTGCATTCTTTCATTATTTTTGCTCGTTTTTGCCACTGATCATCCATAAATTGTTGGACATGAGTGAATAAGGAAGTGCTGCTTAGTGTTAGCGGCACATGCGCGTATTTGGCCTGGTTTTTGTGGGTGAGAGGAAATCACATACAAAAAGGAAGACTCCTGCTGGGAACCTTGCAAGGAAATTTACCTTGGGTGCGTTTTGATCTTGGGGTTTATTACAGAAATGGAGTCATATCTCACTAACTATTGTTATGTGTTAATTTGATTTTCCCAACACCTTCAAGAAAAAAAATCATTCAGTAATTTATTAATAGAATTCCTCTGCCCTCCCCCACTTGAGAGCACTCATTGTTTTACAGAGAAACAACATGGATAAGAATGGTTATTTTTAAAACATTTGATTCTGGTAGCTTTGTTATGCTCAGGGTTCCTTTTGGAATTGTTAATCTACTGTAAAAGGCGTGGTTGTAGTGATTTATTGAAGTTTGGCATATGAGATCTCAAAGATGTATTAATGCATTTGAGGAAAAAATACATTTATTTTATGTCAAATTATTTGAGTTTATAAAGATTTTGAATTAAAAATTATTTAGTTTTTGAAGTGGTCCTAATTTGGTCACTGTTCTTAGTACAGTTTGCGTATTGGAGGGGGAACTAAATTATAATTTCAGTAGCAGTAGCTGTTATTGTTTAATAACCGTGTTTAAAAGGTATCACTTGTTCATGTATACTTCATGATGATGTGATATGTTGAATTGGACTGTTATATAGCACTTCCGTCTTTCTGTCCATCTATCAAAAAATGAGAAATTTCTGCTCTAACGCTAGATTTTCTCTTTATTTGCATAATAATATAATGTACAAATTGTGAGCTTTGATATTTAGAATACCTGACTTAAGTCCTGACTCTTCCCCTTCCTGACATGGGACTCCAGGCGTGTTTCTGGCTATGTCTGTAAAACGGGCTGCGGTACTTCCTCTGGGGTTGCTTTGGGCCTTGTTTGCCTCACCTACTGTATGAGACACAGTAGGAGCAGCCATTCTAGTAGGTGCTTAAATGTATTGGCTGTGTGGAAGTTGAAATGAAACATCAGGAAAATTTGTGTAGGATTATTTTTTATGTATGATAGCAAAGCTACATATAAGAAATTATAATGGTATTGGGATAGCTTTATTTACTCTTTGAAACAGAAACGGCTCTATCTTGTAACAGTAGAAGTTGTAAAAAAAATAGTATGTTTAATAGGTAACTAAACTTCAAACTTTATTTTATATGATGATTAAATTATTAACTAAAGTCATATAATTCAGGGTTCTTTGTTAAAAGAGGAAAAGTTTTTGTATGGAGGAAATAAAAAATAATCAGGTTCAGATTTTAAAGTAATTATATTCTTAATTAAACTGGCCTCTACTACTTCAATATTCATGAAACGATTTTATGGAAATAATCATTGTCAATTAGAGTCTCTTTTCCAAAACTCTTTTTTGGGGGGAGACTTGAAAACTCTCTACCCTTGGTTGGAATGAACTTTATTTGAAAGTTAATTTAATGTCTGATTTCATGTGACTAGGGAGCTGCTTATAGTTATGGCTCATATGGCACATACACACAGGTCCACAGGATGGCTGGAGTTGGGACTATTAAAATCTTCTGTTTGTCATTTAAAATTATATTTATTTGTCTATAAAATAATTTATTCAGAATGTCACAATGTTAATCTTCTGATCTTTATTAAATATTTGCCAGTATATAGCTGAAACTTGGTATATTACTTTAGCAACCCATTTATTTGGCCTGTTTGTACCAGAAATAAAAGTTGCACAGTCAGATAAATCAAAGGCAATTAGATTGTTTGATAGTTTTGACATTAGGGAATATTTTAGTTTGTGATCTATCTACTTTTCTTTAAAAGCGGTTACATTACTTAAAACTTTATTGGTTTGCACTTTCTGGTAAGCAAAGTAAGTTCTCATCTAGAAAGACAAGTTCTTACTGTTCTAGAATGATTGAATTTTAAAGCACTGAATTGTCAGAAGTATATATATAAATGTATGCTCTTTTAGAGATTGAGAATAAGATTGGGCAAAAACTGAAAAAAAGAAGGCTCTATCAACAGAAGAAAAAGTTAGAATTAAATGTCCTGAAACGACCAGTTTATAGAAAACATTTCCTGTTATCTTTTTTAGAATACAAAGATGAAATTTGAAGTTGTTTAGGATGCTAGATTGAAATACTTGTATACTTTTGTATTTTGGTTGGGATTACTTGATATTTAATGTTTCTCTTTACACATTAATTAATGAGTATTTTTATTATAAGCAGTTGATTTTTAAAAGACTTGGAAGGGGCTTAATACTTTTAAAGCTTTTTGAGTTATCAGAAAGATTTATCTGACCTCTTGATGATTTTTGTTTCCTTCTTAAATGCCCAGAATCAAATTACATTCTGATTTTTTTTAGAAGAGGTGTAATGAAGTACCTTATCTTGTAATAAGAACTTAGTGTGTTAGATAACTTAAAGATACCTGATTTACTATTATGAATAACTTCTAAGTGTTTTTGAATGTTCCTCTTCTTTTTTTCCATTAACTTGAGGCTTCATCATTTTTTACTTGGATTACTTAAACCATTGTCCTACTATTTTTTCTGCTTCCAGTTTCCTTCCTATACAAAGTAATCTTCACATTGCCTTCCAGCATTGTTTTCATAGTGATATTTTGTAATTCACTTCCATGAAATCTTTTGATAGCTTTTAACTGTCAACAAAATGAAGTCTAAAATCTGTAATACTAAATCTACAACTCTGGAAATTTGGCTTCTTTGTCTTTTAGGCCTCGCTTTTCAGGAGGCTCCCCCATTCCCCAAGCTATTTCCCACTGAGCTCCTCACCTTGCCCAGCACATTCCAGGTGCTTTCACCACCTCCTGTCTTCATGTGGTATTCTGCTTGGGAATACCACTTCTCACTTCCAGGTGGGATCTTTCTACCTCCTGGTGCTCCTTAAGTCTTTCCGGTGGGCCTCCTAGTGACTTGCTTCCTCCCCCTGCGATAGGGATTATAATTATATTGTGATTATTTGTAGGTGTGTCTTTTTCTCTTATTTACCATGATATTCCCCAATGTGTATACTTAGCCTACTGCAGACAGAGCTTTTGTACAGGAAAAATGAAGTATAAAAGCCGAGTAGGTCTTAGGTCTCATTGATTTGTTAGAGGAAGGATCTAAAAATGCATCAGTGCTTCCCTTTCTGAAGGGGACTGATTATGAGTTCTTGCATGGTTATCTTTCAGGGTATGTTATTTTTAGAACCATTTTAGAACCTCAACACAAAAGAAGAAATTAGAATTTGCATTATTTTGGTATAGCTTAGGCTTTTAGTCCAGAGCCCCCAAGTTAAATTATAATGAGGGTCTTCACAAATGAAGTGAGTCTTTACAGAATCCTTACCATCCTTAGCTTGGTTTAGAAAATCATACCTCCCCCACCCTTGTCCTGGTTCTTTAGCCAGCTTCAGGAATGAGCCCCATAGCCACCACCGTGTTTGCCTGTTGGGTGAGACTGGTAGTGCCAGGTCTTTTGCTATGTTGGAGCTTAGCCTGACTGCAGCCTGCCTGGTAGGATGTTGACCACCTGCCAGGGTGTGAGCATCTTCCTTTTCCTGGCTACACCCTTCAAGGGCCACATGTTCAGCAGTCCAGCTTTCCTTGCTGGTAGTGCTCCGTTCCCAGCTTCCTTCTTTTCCGCTGGGCCTGTCAGAGAAAGACTAGTATACCTCCTGGGTTGGAGCACCTCAGAGGTGGGAAGAGAGCTGCTAGTGTTTAAATGTGATAGAAATTGATGAACAGTTAAACTTTGAGAATAGTGTTAATATTGTTAACCTAATATCTTATATGCCAAATTTAATTCTTACATAGGATACTAGCATCCTTTTTCCCTGCAGCCAGATATTATTGAAGATTCGTGCTTGTGTATTTTATTGTTTTTAAATTGCTTTCATATATTTCATTTGATCTGTTAAATATCTGAGAACCAAGGCAAGTTTTATTGCACATATCTTATAGATAATGTCTTGAAACCCAAGTTTTCTTGGGAAACTTCCAGGACATAGTCCTGGAAGAGCTAGTACTAGATTCTGAAGAGTGTTTTTTTCCCCCCATGTTAATATTTAATAATCAAATATTTCTCAAATATTTCTCAAAACCTTCTAGAGATTAGAGAAGGGTTACTACAGTGTAATTCTAAAAAGAGATCTCATACTGTTTATTTTTTCATTTAAGAAATATTTTTTGTTTCTATTTTTTAAAAAAAATCACTAAACATATATTTTTTTTCCTTAAAAGAAAGCATCTTGAGAGCTTGTGAGTGTGTATTTGGTGAGTTTGCCAGGTTTTAGTGGAGATCAAGGGAGAATGCTTATGGTTCTAGTACTCGATTGATTGATCACTCAGGTGCACCCTACAAGCCACAGTAGTAGTTTTGAGCATTATGTGTTTTCTTTTAAAAAAATTCTTAGTCATATGTTATTTAATGCTATAATGAGTGTCTAAATACCATGAATCTAAGGGGCACTGGGGTTTGAGTGCAATGTAGATACAGAACATACAACTAATAATGAGACAAATTATGATTCTGTAGACCCACCCAGTAAATCTTCACTGGGTTGTGCTGAAGGTATTTGCCTCATTAAAAATTCTATACTGCACATTAAGATGGCCCTGGAACTTCAAAATTAATGCTAACCAGAGAAAATTGAGTAATAATTGTATCTAATTTAGCTTGTTATATATCAAAAATACACAACTTGTGCCTAGAATGTTATTTATTGATAAACATTTGCAAATAACTTCTTGAAATCTTTTCTTACTTTAATATGTAGAAATAAAATATGAAGGTTATAAAAAATAATTTTTTTTTGAAGTTTGAAATGTTAGAGTTTAAAAAATACTATAAGTTATAATGCATGCAGAAATTTTGGTTTATATATTTTATACATAAAGCTTTGTTTGGGTCTGATTATATGATATTTGATGTCAACTCATGAATTTTCTTACGTAGTTACGTTAAAGGAAATTAAATAGAATTAAATAGCATCTATCATTGATAAATAGAGCCAAGTCAAAAATTTAACCGTATAACCAAATCCCTGTATTATTAAATGCATAGATAAGTTCCAGGAAAGCAAAAAAATATCCAAAGACCAAACCTGAGCAGGCACCATAAAACCCAAATAGTGAGTAAGTGATGCCTTGGCTGTGTTGGTCAGGATGTGAGTTGGTTACAAGGTGACATAGGATATAGGCACATGGAGATGAGGAGATGGAACTAAAGCCCCCACAGAGATCATTCAGCAAAAGGGCCTCCTCATCTAAAACACTCACACCTGCCTTGCCCACCAATAGGGGAAGACTGTACTGTCAACCTTAGTTTTGGGCGGAAAACTCCCCTGAGAGTTCATCCATAGACCTTTGTCTCCTAGGAGTTGGAGTTCATTATTTCATACTTGTTGGGAAACCCCAAGCCAAGAAATTAGCATAAAAGTTATTTTAAAGCATTATGTATCATTTTGTCATTTTAACCTAATGTATAATACTTTTAAGTAAATTTGAGTTAAAAATGGTTAATATAAATATATAATTAAAGTAGGTTTTAGAAAGTTGATTTAATATAATTTAAGATCCATAATCCATATACATTTTTGACCTGGTCTTATTTAACTATGACACGTGCTATTTAATTGCCTTTAAATTAATTGTGTGAGAAAACTCAGGACTTAACAATAAATATTACATAAGCAAGCCTAAATAAAACATGGTTTAATTTTATCCTAGCTTTTGTACATTTTATTTTATTTTATTTTTTAAAAGATTTTATTTGAGGGAGAAAGAGCATGAATGGGGGGGTGTAGGCAGAGGAAGAGGGAGAATCAGGCTCCCCACTGAGCAGGAGCCCTGACTTGGGGCTCCATTCCAGGACCCTGGGATCATGAGCTGATCTGAAAGCAAATGCTTAACTGCCTGAGCCACCCAGGCCCTTCACTTTTGTACATTTTAAACTTACACTCTTAGTAATTTGATACTGGTTTAGTTCTTTAAGTGTTATCATCCCTCAAAGCCAAGAATGAATAATGTAGTCTTTTTTATTTTAACGACTCTTTTCTGTGAGTTTTTACAAAGATCTAGTATTTTAATCTATATAGTTAATTTTGTGAGGTGATTAAAATGAATCTAAATTATTCTCTGTATTATTCAGTTCTAAGGCAATTTATATAAGAATATTACTCTTATCTATTATTTTTAAATATTTTATTATATTCTGATGTTTTCTATATTTCTTATCTATAATTTTTGGACTTTTTGACTAGAAGCTTATAGCTCTTAGAATCTTTTTCTATCCCCCCCCCCTTTTTTTAGTCTGTAATTTCTCCATAGATTTGATCTCATCTACTTTCTATCATTAGGGATTTTTTAGCATTGTTAGACTACTGCTGACACTCTGTCTTCTAGCATAATTCATTCAGTTAATTCCTCTTGGACATTTGTTATATGCTTGGTACTGTTGCAGCTCGATGGATGGTACAGATTAAATGATTGATTGATGATTATATATTTTTCCTGTCTTCTGTGATATTCCACCATGTTGAACCAATATCCCTGATTCCTCTTTTCTCTCTACTTGTTAGTTTTGCTGGTCCTTTATCTGGAATACAGTATTAATTTACTAATTGTTAATTTGGAGACATTCTTTGGCCTTTTTCCAAATTGGGGGGTTTTATGGTCTCTGCTTGAATTGGCTCTGATTTTGTCAGCAAATATCGGGGCCCAGTCTTTTCTTTTGGCCTCTCCTCTTTACCTTTGTAAGCTGTTTTGGCCTCTTATGGCCTTCCTGTTGAGAGAAGATCTTTTCCAATCTAATGTTCAGAAATCCTTGAGATTCCAAGATGATTTCTACAAATGTACAATTTGCTTGTACATTTGCTTGCTGAATGTGTCTGTATTGTACGATCCTTAATGTTTACTTTTCCTTTGTCATAATTAGGCTTGCCTGAAGCATACTTATGAGGCTGATGATTTTGCTTGGTTGTCCTGTGTATCTTGACTTCTGTTGTTTTTTCTTAATATTTTAATTTAAATGTAAACAATTTGATAGAAAGCCAATTAACCTGATATTATATTTTTTATATTTTTTTATATATTTTTTATTTTTTTATATTTTTAAAGATTTTATTTATTTATTCATAGAGACACAGCTAGAGAGAGAGGCAGAGGGAGAATCAGGCACCACGCAGGGAGCCCGATGCGGGACTCGATCCTGGGTCTCCAGGATCATGCTCTGGGCTGCAGGCGGCGCTAAACCGCTGCGCCACCAGGGCTGCCCTGATATTATATTTTATATGATTCCAAGTTACTTCAATATTTGTATTTGGATTATTGTGTAATTATAATTAGTGTGTACATATATTTATATCTTTTTTACTTTAATAATTTATTTTGTGTATATAATTTTCTGGTACCAGGGAGAGTTGTTTTAAGACTTGGAAATGGGCAGAGGAGATCCTGGGTGTTCTGTCAGTGGAGTCCTAGGCATTGTGTAGTGGACATTGGTGGTCATCTGATTTTGTAGGGGTGTGTACTGTACCTTTGGCCAATTTTCTGTTGACTTGGCTATTTTACATCTCTTTAGGGTTAGAGTTAACTTGTAGGAAAGTAAGAGCAATGAAGATGATTTTGTCTAATAGAATTGATTTCTTCTCTATACAAAAGAGAGCCCAAACATTTTATTTTGTTGTCTCATAGGATACTATCCAGTTTGCATCTATTAGCAAATTGATTTTAGCATTTCCAGTTATCTAAGTATATCTGTGTTTTTCACATTCTTCTTTGACCTGGTTTTAACAAAAATTAAAACCATCTGACTGTGCTGGTAAAGGATGTGAGGAACAAAAAGGATTAGAGTACTCAGAGGGGAGCTGCAGTTAGTAAGCAAGAGTAATACTTACTGTGGGCTGACCTAGAAAATGGAGGTTCTGGTGGTAGAGAGTCCAGTAAATACAAGTGTCCACCAAGCTACAAACTACTGAGACATGTCATTCATAAGTAGATCCTCCCTATCCAGATCTACTTTCCAGATCCAGTTACTAGTTTTCCAGTCACCAGAGTCAGGAGGTGATAAAGAGAACAGGCAAGACAGAAACTCTTAAATATAAAGATGAGTAGGGATGCAGAAAATGACCTGACACTGGGGAAAGCCAACACTATGAGAGGTACCAAACTCAATGTATTGTTCAGGATAAATAGACAAAGAGAAGATTTCAGAGAGAATTAAAAATATTTGATCAAGCATTTTAGCATTTTTTGGCAGAGGGAGTTAAGGGTGTCTTATTCTCAATATTACCAGCAATAAGAAAGTTCTGTAGTCATTCGGATGTAAAAAAAATCAAGTCCAGACAATGTGCAGGATACTTTTGCCAGACTTCAAAGAATAGGAAACTTCAGTTTCATTCAAATTTGTTTGGAGATTTGAAGATGAAACACTCACAGTTTTATGGGACTAGTATAATCTCAACACTGAAAGTAGACAAGGATAGTATGAGAAAATAGCATTCATAGGCCATTCTTATTTGTGAATACTTGTGGATCAGAAAATATTAATCCAGCCATATATACAAAAAAATCATCATCAAAGAAAATTTTGTTTTAGGTATGCAAGATTGGTGTCACATTAGGAAATCTATGGCTATAATTCGTGTTAGGGAAGTACAAAAAAAAAAATTAAGTGGGCACCTCTAAATAGACACAAAGCACATTCATGATTAAAAAGCAAACTAAGAACTTGAGGGAACTTTCTTAACCTAATAATGGATATCTACTCTCAGTCTGTGATGACATTGTACTTAATGGTAAAATGTTAAAAGTATTTACTTTAGACTTGGGATACCATTTTAAATCCTTTATTTCTAATAATAACACTGTAATAGAATTACTAGTAGTACAGTTAGACAAAAGGAAAAATTGAAAGGAACAAAATAATCATTATTAACAGATGATACTGTCTATTGAAAAATCCCATAGAGGGATGCCTGGGTGGCTCAGTTGTTGAGTGTCTGCCTTTGGCTCAGGGTGTGATCCCGGGGTTCCGGGATCAAGGTCCACAACAGGCTCCCTGCATGGAGCTTGCTTCTCCCTCTGCTTTTGTTTCTGTCTCTCTCTCTGTGTCTCTGATGAATAAATAAATAAAATCTTAAAAAAAAAAAAGAAAAATCCCTTAGAATTTAAAGACAAATTATTAATTCAAATCAGAAAATTTAGCAAGAAACCTGGATGTAGGATTAATATAGAAAAAATTAATATAGATTAAAATAGAAAATTAATATAGAAAATCAATAAATAACACCAACAAAGAGAAAATCTAATTAAAAATATTTTTATAATAGCAAGATATCCCAAGGTATGTTGAAGTAAATCAGACAAATCTTTATGGAAGTAATACATGAAAATATATGGAAATAAAAAATTTCATTGAAAGATACTAAAGGAGACTTAAATAAATGGATAGGTTATTTTGTGTTTGTGACTTTCAAAATAACTGTTTTAAAAATAACAGTTTTCAAATGATTTTTTAGAATTGTTGCAATTCTAAGAAAAATTCCTATAGATTGTCATAAGCAGATAGTAAAATTACTTATTGGAAGTATAGAGAACCAAGAATGGCCAAAGCAATTTTGGCAGTTTTGAAGAACATAGTGATGGGACTGGAATAATAATAAAGGAGCAGACGACTGGAATAGACATGTCTCCAAAGAAAACCTATACATGGCCAATAAGCACATGAAAGACCTCAACAGCGCTACTAGTCTTTGGGGAAATGCAAATTGAAACCACAGTAAGATACTTCTTCACATCCATTAGGATGGCTGCTAACAACAACTGCAAAAAACCCCAAAACAATAACAAGTATTGGTGTGGATGTAGAGAAATTGAGACTCTTGGGACGCCTGGGTAGCTCAGTGGTTGAGGTTGAGGATCAGGGTGTGATCCTGGAGTCCCAGGATCGAGTCCCATATTGGGCTCCTTGTATGGAGCCTGCTTCTCCTGTCTCTGCCTCTCTCTCTGCTCTCTCTGTGTCTCTCATGAATAAGTAAATTTTAAAAAATCTTTAAAAAAAATAAATAAGTGGGACTCTTGTACACTATTGGTGGGAATGTAAGATTGTGCAGATGGTAGGGAAAACAATATGGTGGTTGCTCAAAAGAATAGAATTACTATATATGATCCAGCAATTCCACTTCTGGATACATATACAAAAGAATTGAAAGCATGAACTCCACAGATATATACTTATTCATTTATAAAAGTTTTATTCAAATTCCTACTAGTTAACATACAGTGTAATGTTAGTTTCAGGTATACAATATAGTGAAACACTTTGATATACCACCTGGCACTCATCACAACAATTGTACTCCTAATCCCCATCACCTATTTCATCCGTCCACCCACCTACCTCTCCTCTGGTAACCAATAAGCCTAGGATCCTCCTCCTCCACTGCCATCTTCCTGTCTTTCCATCACAGATATTTATATGCTCATTTTCCTGGAAGCATTAGTTATGATGCCAGAAGTGGAAACAACCCAAGTATCCACCAATGGGGAATAGATAAATGTAGTATGCATCTACAATGGAATAATATTTCACCTTAAAAAGCGAAGTTCTTTTTTAAAAAATTTTTATTGGAGTTCAATTTGGCAACATATAGCATAACACCCAGCACTCATCCCACCAAGTGCCCCCCTCAGTGCCCATCACCCAGTCACCCCAATCCCCCGCCCACCTCCTTTCCACTACCCCTTGTTCATTTCCCAGAGTTAGGTGTCTCTTATGTTTTGTCACCCTCACTGATATTTTCACTCCTTTCCCTTTATTCCCTTTCATTAATTTTTATATTCCCCAAATGAATGAGACCACATAGTGTTTGTTCTTCTCCAATTGACTTATTTCGCTCAGCATAATACCCTCCACTTCCATCCACATCGAAACAAATGGTGGGTATTTGTCTTTTCTAATGGCTGAGTAATATTCCATTGTATACATATACCGCATCTTCTTTATCCATTCATCTTTCGATGGACACCGAGGCTCCTTCCACAGTTTGGCTGTTGTGGACATTGCTGCTATAAACATCAAAGTGCAGGTGTTCCGGCATTTCACTGCATCTGTATCTTTGGGGTAAATCCCTAGCAGTGCAATTGCTGGGTCATAGGACAGTTCTATTTTTAATTCTTTGAGGAACCTCCACACAGTTTTCCAGAGTGGCTGCACCAGTTCACATTCCCACCAACAGTGCAAGAGGGTTCCCCTTTCTCCACATCCTCTCCACCATTTGTTGTTTCCTGCCTTGTTAATTTTCCCCATTCTCACTGGGGTGAGGTGGTATCTCATTGTGGTTTTGATTTGTATTTCCCTGATGGCTAGTGATGCGGAGCATTTTCTCATGTGCTTGTTGGCCATGTCTATGTCTTCCTCTGTGAGATTTCTCTTCATGTCTTTTGCCCATTTCATGATTGGATTGTTTGTTTCTTGGGTGTTGAGTTTAATAAGTTCTTTGTAGATCTTGGATCCTAGCCCTTTATCTGATAGGTCATTTGCAAATATCTTCTCCCATTCTGTAGGTTGTCTTTTAGTTTTGTTGACTGTTTCTTTTGCTGTGCAGAAGCTTTTTATCTTGACGAAATCCCAATAGTTCATTTTTGCTTTTATTTCCCTTGCCTTCATGGATGTATCTTGCAAGAAGTTGGTGTGGCCAAGTTCAAAAAGGGTGTTGCCTGTGTTCTCCTCTAGGATTTTGATGGAATCTTGTCTCACATTGACATCTTTCATCCATTTTGAGTTTTATCTTTGAGTCTGGTGTAAGAGAATGGTCTAGTTTCATTCTTCTGCATGTGGATGTCCAATTTTCCCAGCAACATTTATTGAAGAGACTGTCTTTCTTCCAGTGGATAGTCTTTCCTGAAAAAGTGAAATTCTGACATGTGCTGCAACATGAATGAACTTTGAAAGCATTATGCTGAATGAAATAAGGCTGACATGATAAGATAAATACTGTGATGCCACTTATATGAGGTACCTAAAATGGCCAATTCATAAAGACAGAAAATAGGATGGTAGGTGGTAGGGGATGGGGCCAGGAGGAAGAAGGAATGGGAACTCATTATTAATGGGTGCAGAACTTCAGTTGGAGAATGTGACAACGTTCTGCGGGTGGATGGTGATGGTAATAGCAGAACAATGTGAATGAATATACTTAATGCTATACAACTGTACACTTTAAAATGGTCAAAATGATAAACTTTATATGTTTTTTACCACAATGAAAAATAAATCAATGACAAACATGGACAGGTCAAATTAGTGGTTACATTTGGCCAGGTTGATGTGGAAGTTTGGTGCAGTTGGGAGGGCCACATGGGTGCCACATTGGTTGTGATGATGTCTTTAAGTTGGGTGGTATATCCACAATATTTAATAGACATACACAGCTGAACAGTATACCGTCATTATTTAACAATACAAAGGAACAAAAGGCTATTATTTATTTCTTGCTAATGGGCTCACATTACCCAAATCGAAGCTGATATGTAAAACTAAAATGGCAATTTACTGGTTTTCAGTGGGAAACTGTAAAATACACATGTATGGACACCTACCCACCCAACGTAGCTGTTATTGGGAGCTGGAGGGAATGTAGAAATCATGGAGAGATGGCCCAACTCAGCTAATGGTGTGGGAGGACATAGCCCTAAGCTTTATGTGATATTTTGGAATTCCTAGTGCTTTTTGTGTGAATGTACCCTTTACCACATAAATGATGTGATGCTATCATCTAAATCATGTGGCAGTGCTTTCTGTTCTAGTCTACACTTTAAGATTTTGTACATTTTGCTGTAGTAATGTGATAAATAATAACACTAATCTTTATTTTGTGGTGTCTTTTTTTTTAAGATTTTATTTATTCATGAGAAACACAGAGAGGAGAGAGAGAGGCAGAGACACAGGCAGAGGGAGAAGCAGGCTGCAGGGAGCAGGGAGCCGGACGTGGGACTTGATCTTAGGTCTCCAGGATCACGCCCTGGGCTGAAGGCGGTGCTAAACCACTGAGCCACCCGGGCTGCCCTGCTGTGTCTTTATTGGAGTTTATGTGTGGGTGTTTTGTGAAACAAATAGTAAGGTATTGACTTCTATTGTATTAAAAGCTTCTTATAGGACTATTTGACCTCAGCATAAATTTGCTATTATGGAATTGAAAATTAATGTTCTAGTAAAAGAAACTTTTAGGTATTTTGCTTTATTTCCTTTACTTAATTAGAGGTTTGCTTAAGCATATTTTAAGCATTTTCCCCCTCCTCCCTATTTCCATGTCAGTTTACCTTTGGTGTCTTATTTCTATCGTGTGAGGAGGTGGAAAGCACAGGCTCTGAAAGCTGACAGACCTGAATTTAAAGTGAGCACTAGCAAGCCTTGAACAGGGTGATTGTAGGGAGATGATTTAACTTTTTGGGATATGAGCTTCCTCATTTATAATACAATTTACCTTCTAATATATTGTGAAGGTTAAGTGAACACGTATAAAGCAACTGATAGGAGCTTGGCAAATGTCAGTTTGCATCTCTTCTTTTCTGTGAAATTGATAATTAAAGATTATTGGAAAAGAAGGAAAGGTCCTTACTGGCTGACCATTAAGTTATTTTCATCTGATGTAGTATACTGAGAAATCTTTTTTCCCCCAAAATTGGATTTATATTTTAAAATTTCAATACAAAGTCCTTGAAGTCTTTTTTATGGTTCAGTCTTTTATTTACTTACTTCATTTACTTGCTGTATTTATTTACTTGCCATCTGAGGATTTTTATTTGTCTAACATCATGAGAAGTTTCTCATAAGTTTGGATATAGTGAACATCTTAGTTAAATGAACTGACGATAGTGTTTTTATTTTAACTTATCCTAAAATACATTCTTTTTGTCAAATTTTAATACCTTGGACATCTTATAGTTTTGATTTTTCCATCTTATATAGGCTACATTAAATGCAGAAAATGTTAATATTAAAAAATATTTCACTATTGCTTAACAAAGCTTTCTGTAAAGCTTTTTTGACTGGGGACCAATTTTTTTTTTTTTTGTCCAAACTCTTAATGATTACTTTGGGAGTAAAGCGGGGAACTGTTTGACACTCTACTGATGCTTATTTGTAGCTTTTTCATGATTTAAAATAATTAATACCTGCCCTTATTTTCTATTCTTTATTAGTGTTTCTATCGATCTTCCCCAGATGACTGTGTGTATGTTTGGCGCAGTCTTGATGGCTTGCTGAGCAAACCTTAGCTCAGTGTTACTAAGAGACTCTTTTTGTTAAATGAACAGTGGCTTGATATTTATTTTAAATGTTCTGTAAATGTAGAAATTTTTCCCAGGCTTTCCTGATGGGTGGAGCCATACTATATAACATGGTGTTTACATACCTTCTGAGAGGTCAGGATGTCCAGGCAAAATCTTGTTTAAATGTTCATCACCACAGAAACATGTTAGCTTATTGTTAGAGCTTTTGTATATACATTGTAATTGTCACTTTATTGATCTTTAGCACAAAGCAATTTAGTGTGTAATTGACCAGCAGGAAAAGTTCAAAAAACAATAACTATTTTAATGTTTTAGACTTTTAGCCATTCAGTGCTCATTTAAATCTAAAAAGAAATCTGTCTACATGTATTTAGTCTTTACTAGCTTACTTAATTTATAATGTTACAATATGATGGTTATAATTTCCAAAATAATATTGATATGATACTAATGTAATTATATAGCTTGCTTTTCTTAAAAATAATATAGTGTTTCATTAGCAGAAAGAAAGTACTTAGTTTCGATGCTGTTTTTAACTAGTACATTGAGTGTACATTGATGCTGCTTTTTTTTTCATTGATGATGCTTTTAACTAGTATATTGAACTATGATTTTAATAAAAAGGGTGGAATTTCATTAAAGTAACTTAGATTTATGGTTTTTAGGAAGCATTAAGATAAGTATTCATACTGGGGGTAAAAATATTACAAAGTTCCTGAAATCTTAGTAATATATGACATAGTATAAGCATTCAAAAGTACTTGAAAGAAGTACAACTGTTGATAAGTTCAAGTTCTCATAGTTTGTGATCTTATATTCAGGAGACCTTCCTTCTGAGATGAACAATGGAAACCTTTTTCCTCTCTGACAATATTTTGCCACTTTGTTATTTGCAGGGTATTTCAGTAAGTTATTCCGACATCTGGCACATCTTTTAGCTCAGCATATGCAAGAATAGAGTTGATAGGAACCTTTCCCCTTGGGGCTTCCAAGCTCCCGATTCTGACTCTTAATGGAAAAATGAGCAGTAGGCATATTTTTTGCTTATATGCTGTCCTGCTGGTGATTAATGGTAGTGATAAAAGCTCTCTCAATGCTTTCATTACTTTGCAGACAGAATCACACGCAAAAGTTTAAAAATCTCACATGTTACATGCAACAAACCTTGTGCTTTTTAGGCTTTGTGATACTTTTATGATCTCAAGAAAGGTAGTGACCATAGTTTATGTATTTTGGCACTTGTAGGAGCCAGTCAATTCTGCATTAACAGATGAAGTCTCTGATTATTTATAGCCCCGTTACCCCCTCTTCTTTCTGTCCTAAAGTTGTTAAGGATAAAAAAAGCTGCTACATTGCACTTAATGAAAACATTTGTTTCTCAATTGGTGTTGCTAAAGCTCATAAATGTGACACTTCACTGATTTCAAGTTGGGCTGATTTTTGTCTTGTTTAATCAGGAAAAGAGAATGAATACAATTAAAAGGAAAACGTGAAGTGTCCTGGCCTCCTAGTGGACTGAGTCAGAATAACGGTTATTTCTTCCTACAGTAGTTATCCTCAGTGTTTCGTAAACAAGCATAATCCTATCCAATGATTTCTATGACTTGCTCTGTGGCAGCCTTTTCTGTAAGTGTAATGTTGTAAACTCAGTCTTTTGTACTTGATTGATGAAAAAATGGGCAGCTTTCTTTTTTTGAGTTATTTCAAAAGAAATACTGATAGTAAATTTTGAACTGTTGATATGATTTGACTACAGAGGTCCTTTTTGTTAAATGATTCTTATTTGATTGCTTAAGTATATGAGTATCTTTTCTAGACATTTATTCATGATATTATTCACTATAATATAAAAGCATCTTAGAATTACATACCTTCTTCCTTCTTTTTTCTGTTTTCTTTATAGAAAAGCTGTTTCACATAATTTTTTTTAAAACACAGATTTATTTGAGGACTTAGTTTGTCAGTATATGGGAATGAGTGTGTGGGTCTTGAACCTTAGTATTATTGTCAGGTCATACGTAGGCTTCATTAAAAAAAAAAATTTTTTTAATAAGAGGATATAATTTTTCTTAATGTAAACAAAAGGGCAGTTTTTGAGTTTAGTAGTAGATTTCCTCTTTTTGACATGAATGCTAATGAAAACATTAAGTAGAGCAATAGCATGTTAAATGAGGTTACTTTATTATTATTATTTTTAAAATTTTTATTTATTTAATCATGAGAGACACAGAGAGAGAGACAGAGGCACAGGCAGAAAGTATGACGTGGGACTCGATCCTGGGCCTCCAGGATCATGCTCTGGGCTAAAGGCGGTGCTAAACCGCTTAGCCACCCGGGCTGCCCAAATGAGGTTACTATAACCAAGCTGTTTTCAAATAATTTTATATCAAAGTTAAATTTTAAAAAATAACCATAAAGTACTTGAGATTACAGAGAGTACTTATAGATTTTGTTAGCAACAGGCTGTTAATACTCTGCTCTGACCAGTATGGTAACCACTAGTCATGTGTGGTTATATAAATTTAAAAGAACTAAAATTACATAAAATTACAGTTCTTCATTCATAGTAATAACATTCTAAGTGCTACATAAACACATGTGTCTTGTTGCTATCTTATTGGATAACAAAAATAGAACATTTCCATCATCACAGAAGAGTCTATTGGGCTGCAACTTCTGTAGGTTATTAAATCATAAATATCTTGTTTCATCTATATTTATTTCATCTGTAATTATTTGGTACACTATCTGAATAGCAGAAGAAAGAGTAAGACTCAACTTTAAGGATATACATGTGTAGTACCTCATTTACCTAGAAGTGGTGCTAATGAGATTTGATACTTATTTGTTGTTGCACTAATGCACCTGTTACCTTGTTGCTGGCTTAGCAAGTTCTGACCAAGAGTGACATGATCAGAGTTGTTTTGTGAAGATTGCATTCCCACTGCAATGCAACAGGCTGGGCAGAGAGAGACAAGATTTGAATATTGGACTACTAGCTAGGAAAATAGAGAGCTGTCCAGGTGAGATGGATGTGGTGGCAGAAGGAGAAGTGGGATGGATTTAGTTATAATGACACAGAAGAATCAGAAGGGCTTGGTGTTTGAATCAGTCAGGGTCCAAGGCGTGTTGTGTGTGTGTGTGTGTGTGTGTGTGTGTGTGTGTGTGTTGAAGGGAGATGATAAGGATGTTTGCAGCATCTGGAAAAAACAACACAGTGGGTAATGGTGTCATGTTTTGGGGTATGTAGCACTGAAGGAGTAGGTTTAGGGGATAAAGTGATGAGTTTGGCTTTAGAATTAACTTTAAGTACTTGAGGGGAGGTGGCAGCTAAGATGTATGGATCTTGGTCCCAGTGGTGAGATTTGTACTAAAAATATAAACTTCAGAGTCATTGGTTGCATGAGGAGGCAAGATCACCTAGGGGAAGAACAGAGCAGTCTGTCTGGTGTCTTCAGCAGTTGAACTGCCTTCATCAGAATTGACTGAGGTGTCTTTGGGCTGGTTCTCAGGGATTGGCAAGCCCCTTGGTAATGCTGACATATGCCAAAGTTTGAGAAGCACCGATCTGGCATGTGAAAGGATGAACATCTATGCCTGAGCCCTGGGAGAAAAAGGATCTGAGGCATTTTCCTTTGTATAAAGAATGAAAGAAATAAGAACAGAGACCGAAAAACCAGAGGTAGAGGAAGGAAGCTGACAGGCTTCCCAGTTATGTCCTACTAAGGAAGAGGTAAGGGCAGCTGCAATTTGTAAGAAAGTAGGAGATGAAATTAGGTTCAAGGAGACATTTAAAAGATCATTGAGGAAATTGTTAGTCAACCAGAGATCAGCATGAGTATTGCCTGATAACAGCAAAGGCCCGGTTTGGAATATAGAGCACATGTTTCTTGAGATTTTGTAAGTTTCTTTCATAGGACTGAGAATTTAAGGAATGAGCCATCAATGGAATTAAGCTAGTCTGGTGGAAATCAAAGGGACCAGGAATAGTAGAATCTTACTGGTATTGAATTGTCTTTAAAATACCCAGTTCAAGGATCCCTGGGTGGTGCAGCGGTTTGGCGCCTGCCTTTGGCCCAGGGCGTGATCCTGGAGACCCGGGATCGAATCCCACATCGGGCTCCCAGTGCATGGAGCCTGCTTCTCCCTCTGCCTGTGTCTCTGCCTCTCTCTCTCTCTCTCTCTCTGTGTGACTATCATAAATAAATAAAAATTAAAAAAAAATAAAATACCCAGTTCAACATCGGGTTTAGGCAAGTGAAAATGAGACTGACTGGAGGAGTTGGGTGGTTTGAGGAAGTTCTAATGATGAAGACAGTGCTAGGTTAGAGGGCTGGAGGTATTGGAGAGATATTCAGGGCAGTCTCACTGTCTGAGATGAGGGCATCAGGCTGGTACATAAGTGGGGCTGTGGTGGAATGGAGGTTAAGTTCGTTCAGAGTGTACATGGTAATCATCATGGCAGGGAATGTCATAAGAGATGCTGGTGAACCTGGTATTCACATCATCAAGAAACACAGGATTATTTCTTATAGGTTTATGGCTGGTGAGTGACAGAGATGGGAGACAAGAAGGAGAGAAGCTGGCATTAGAAGGTGATATAAATTTAATTCGGAAACACAAATGATAAGTGAACTCCAAAGTCTTGGAGATTTTAAAGACAAAGGCAGTAGTAATTTGGGCCATTACCATTAATGCTTATATTGTGCTTACTAAGCACCCAGTTTAATGCTAAGCATGTTACTTACATTAATTCATTTGATCCTTATAATGACTCCATATGGTAGGGATGTTATTAATAAACCCATTTTACAAAGAAATAAACTGACAGAGAAATTTAGAAATTTGCCCAATGTTCCATAGTTGGTCAGTGATGGGACCAGACTTTGAACCCAAGCAGTCTGCTCCTGGAGTTGGGGTCCTGAATTAGCTCCCTATACTGTCTCATAAACTGAACTTGGATATTTTAAGTTATTTTTCTGGGTGCCAATCTCTTGAAAGTTAATTCTTTTAACAAAATTAAAAATTAAAACAAGGGGGCAACCCCGATGGCGCAGTGGTATAGCACCGCCTGCAGCCCAGGGCGTGATCCTGGAGACCCTGGATCAAGTCCCACGTCAGGCTCTCTGCATGGAGCCTGCTTCTCCCTTTGCCTGTGTCTCTGCCTCTCGTTCTCTCTCTGTGTCTCTATGAATAAATAAATAAAATCTTTAAAAAGAAATTAAAACATTAATTCTCGTATTACTTACATTTCAGATTTCACTATGAAATTTGGAAAATACACAAAAGCACAAAGTATACAAGAAAAATAGCTCCTTGTAACCATAGTCTTTTTACCTGGCCTTGTAGGGCTTGCTGTTACACGAACACAGTAACACCCCTCCTCTCTGGGAGAAAGGGCTATGACCAAGCTCCCCTGCAGCTTAGCCTCTGACAAGCATCCTTGGGGGACCCTCACTTCTCTCACCTGCCTACTGCTTGGCTAGGAGCATAAACTGCTGGATCTTGGGAGTCTTCTCATTGCCCTTAACCCAGCCTTGTGGGCCCTTACTGTTCTTCTCTAGAAAGTCATGTTAGCTGCCCACTCTTGTCACTCACAGCTGCCAGAACTGTGGAGGGTCTGAGAGTTTACTATACTTGTGAGCTGACAGTCTGCTAGATTTCTGTGTGGTGCTTGTAGACATGAGACTCCTGGATTAGACTCAAGGGACTTCATTACTCAGAACAAGGCAAGCCATGAGCTTCCTGTTTTCCAGCACAATCCCTCCCCACCCCCCACAGCCTCCTGGGGGCAGTGTGGCTCAGGTGGAGGTTGCTTCTATAGTGAGCTCAGGTCATAGCTGAGGAATCTCAAACTTAGGGGAAACCCATAAATGTGCTGCAAGCAAACCTGCTTGCCCTTTGTTCTGCAGACCTACTTCTGCTTCAGAAAGACACCTGCCTCTGTTTTCCAAGGCTGTTTGCTATCCAGACATCCTTAAAAAGATAGTCCAGGGGCACTTGGGTGTCTCAGTTGGTTAAACATCTAACTCTTGATTTTGGCTTAGGTTTTGATCACAGAATCATGGGATTGACCCCCATGTTGGGCTCCATACTCAGTGGTTAGTCTGCTTGGGATTCTCTCTCTCCCTTTCCCTCTTCCCTTCCCCACTGCATGTGCATGTGCTCTTTCTCTCCCCAAAATAAATAAATAAATCTTAAAAAAAATAGACTGTCCAGAACAAGGGCTGTCCCTGCCTCTCTTTGTGAGATGCACAAAAATGGGAAAGACCCATGGAGCATTGGCTTCCACTGCAGAATAACATATTTGAAGAAAAATACATTTAACTACCAAGAAATAGTTTTATTAGAGTATTGGAGGTAGTGTGTAAATCTTATTGTGGATTGATTCCCTAACATTTACTACCATAGTAATGGTTATATATTGCACTTCCTATTACATTGTTACAATTGTTTAATAATTATCACACATATTATTAAAACATTTTCTTGGACAGTGGGCCTCAGATGGTTCCAAGGATCACTACTGGTTAGCTCATATATTAGAACACTTTATTATTTTTTTTTAAATTTATTTATTCATGATAGTCACACGGAGAGAGAGAGAGAGGCAGAGACACAGGCAGAGGGAGAAGCAGGCTCCAAGCACCGGGAGCCCGATGTGGGATTCGATCCCGGGTCTCCAGGATCGCGTCCTGGGCCAAAGGCAGGCGCCAAACCGCTGCGCCACCCAGGGATCCCTATATTAGAACACTTTAAACAGTGTTTAGTGCATATGTCATAACACTTAAGGCATAGGTGTTAGGTGTTTTGGGAACCCTAATACTCCTAAGTATTTGGAGGCAGGCAGGATTTTGGCTTCGGTCAGAGACAGAAGGAGACAAGCTGAAAGGGTATAGTACGTACAAATCAGAGCAGCTATTCTTTTTATCCTTTATAAACTTTCCATATAATATTTCATGTGTAGTACTTAGAAAAAAAGACCATTGCTCAAAAAGAGAGAAGGAAGGAAAAAGAAATACCATTTAAAGGTGACAGCCCCGGGTGTCTGGCTGGCTCACTTGGTAGAGTATAAGATTCTTCATCTCAGGGTTGTAAGTTCAAGCCCCATACTGGGCGTGGAGCCTACTTAAAAGAAAAGAAAGGTGGTGGTCATGTTTTGATATCCTAAGTGGTTTGAAAGTTGTGAAGTGCAGGTTTGGAGAGTTCTTCAGGAAAGTTGGAGGGTGTTTTTTAGTAGTATGTTTGGGGACTATTCATATTTCATCTCATTCGAGTCATAATTACTGTTAGCTCTGATGTGTTAAAATTCAAGCGTCATTCACTCTGGTCCACCAGCCTCCCTTGCTGTGCAAACACTTAAGCTGTGCTGACTGCACGTTTGAGGACATCTTTGGACCTGCCCTGTTGTAACACTGGACAAGTAAGAAGAGCAGGCCTCTCCAACTTGGTGTCATGGCAGGGGGGTGGTGGTGCTGGGGTGTTCCCTGTCCTCTCCATCTGAGGACTGCATTCTGTGATTGAATCAGGAATTAACAAATAATTTAGGGCAAAATTGAAATAAGCATATGGTTTAGGTCTTTATCACTATTTTTAATGGGGAAGGAAAGATTACATGAGACATTTCTTGAGAGGCATGGATTTGCTTCTAATTTTCTTTGTTGTATTAGATGTACATTAGTGCATTACAGTATAAAACATCAATGTGAGTCTTTGAATTTAGGTACAGATTCAATCATTTGGTGGTTTTTTAAGAACATGAGAAAGTTGTTTTTTGTTCGTTTGCCTTGTCCATTAGATTTCAAGTTTAGAAGTCTGGCCTCTGGTTTGGCCCTGAGGTCTGAATTTGTTTTATATTTAAAACAAAATTGTGCATAAAGATGGTTTATTATATTCTAGGCACATGAAGCAATCATGGTTTTATCTAGTGTGAAGAAAGAAGTGGTACATAATTGATAGCCGGCACTGCGCCTGTCCTTGGTTTCTGCTGCGGGCATCGCAGGGAGGTGGCCCCTGTCATGATTTGTGCAGCAGGGGGCGCTGGTGGCTGCAGGAGCAGTGGGACACAGTGGGACGCTGGTGGCCACGGTGGGGGGAGGGGCAGTATGCTGGCAGCTGTGGGAGCTGGGGGTGCTGTTGAGAGCCGGAGAGGGAGCACTGGCAGCTGTGGGGGTGGGAGGGTGGGGGTTCTGCTGGCAGCGGCAGGGCCAGGGGACACTGACTGCTGTGGGAGCAGTGGAGGAGCAGTGGAGGAGCAGTGGAGGGCTGCTGAGAGCAAAGGAGGGAGCGCTGGCTGCTGCACTGACAGCTGCAGGGGGGTTCCACTGGTGGCTGCAGGGGTGGGGGGCATAAGGGGCGCTGGCAACTGTGCTGGTGGCTGCAGGAGTGACACTGGCGGCTGGCACTCTGGGAGCCTGGCTGTGTGCATTCCCGGGATCTGGCTCTCATGACTGCTTGGCCTAGGGCCTTAGTCAGCCTCGACCCCCTTGCTTAGAACCAGAGACAAAAATTCATCACCTTGTGTTTTAAAACACAGTCCTGAAATAGGTTTTTATGACACATTTTTTTGGTTATTTCTTCAAAGCTTAATGGTATTCTACATGATTTTGTAAAACAAAGTCAGTCTAAACATGACACTGTAAAGCTAGTGTTTTTTGTCTTGCTAATACATATAAATTTCCTCTCTTTTCAAATAATTTTTATGCTTTCATCTGGATAGAAACCTAATTATCCATGAGGTGAAATAAAAGACTACAGTTCTGTTTCCATTATCTTTTTCAGGGAATCCGAGCTCGAATTTTAGAAACTGTGGTCATGCTTGTCCTTCTCGCACTCCTTATTCTCGGGATAGTGTGGGTAGCCTCTGCACTCATTGACAATGACGCTGCAAGCATGGAATCTTTGTATGGTAAGCTGGTGTCTCGGGGACACTGAACTGGGGGTGTAATTACACATTCACTTTCCTGAATGTTTGAATAATTCTTTGTGTCCTTTAGTCCTTGTTGTTAATTTACAGAGCTAACAAATCTTCAGACATGTATAAGAAGAAAAATGAGTGTTCATGTGTTTGCTATATTCAGAACAAGCAAGCAGCTTTTAAGATTTTTGTTAATTGGTTTCTGTTCTTAAAAATTCCATGGAGACTTTTTTTCTCTCTCTCCAAACAGGTTTTGCAAAAGGGTTATATTTCCTTTTCTTCTATTTTAGATCTTTTTGTACAATTTAGAAATTATATGGTTTAGTAGACCCAGACAATTAAGATACTTATATCTTAATGTACAATATTTTGGATTTACTAACCTATATTTATAAATTTCTTTATAGATCTCTGGGAGTTCTACCTACCCTATTTATATTCCTGTATATCTCTGATGGGATGTTTGTTACTTCTCTGTAAGTATTTTTCTGGCTCAACATTGATGGGAAAGTGGAGTTCTTTGTTCTAGAAAGTAATAGTGTGATTTCCTGATGAGATTACTTAATAGCTTGGAGACGTTTCTGAAGTCCCTTAACTTTTTTTATGTTAAGATAAATTTTTTGATAAGCTGGAACCATGAAATAAAACACGTGTGTTTTTCTTTAAGGAAAGCCTCTCTTGTAAAGAGAGACACACATGTGCATGCACATGCACACGCACACACAGGCCCACAACCACTGCAGCATTAAATTCTACTTTTGAGGATTCTTAACAGTTGGTTAAACATTACCTTCAGCTTCGATGATGATCTCAGGGTCCTGAGATGGAGCCCCGCATTGGGCTCCCTGCTCAGTAGGGAATGTGCTTCTCCCCCCTCTCTCTCTGCCCGTCTCCCCATTCATGGGCACACACTATCTCCAAATAAATAAATAAAATCTTTAAAAAAAAATTTTTTTAAAAAAGATTCTACTTTTGAATGGTAACATAGAATTCTGGTGGTGAATTTGTGGCCTTTATTTAAAATTTGTTCAGTTTTACTTGAGGCATTACAACATATCTCAGGGATATCTATCTATCTATCTATCTATCTATCTATCTATCTATCTATCTTTAAGGATTTTATTTATTTATTCATGAGAGACAGAGAGAGAGAAAGAGAGGGAGAGGCAGAGACACAGGCAGAGAGAGAAGCAGGCTCCATGCAGGGAGCCCGATGTGGGACTTGATCCTGGGACTCCAGGACCATGCCCTGGGCCAAAGGCAGGCACTAAACTGCTGAGCCATCCAGGGATCTCCTTCTCAGGGATATTTATAAGTAGATAAATGTAGTTAAAAGGAATTAAGATAATAGTTGCCTGGTTCTTAATTCCATTAGCACTTGAAATTTAATCTGCTCTTTAGTTGGTTTTAATTTAAGTGAAAATATTTATTATTCAGCTGCTAGAGTATTGCATGTCCTAAGCCTTCTTCAATCTTGAGGTATCTTTTATCCTCCACATGCTACTCCCTCTAGCTTCTTTATTGATGAGTTGAAGAGTCCTTTGACAAAAAACTGAGAGAATCTAAATTTGAGACAAAAGTTTTCTTAAAATGATAATCTTTGAGTCTGTTCTATATTTTTGGACTAGCAATTTATCAGCCTCCTCTCTGTGATCTCTCCTGTAGTATGTACCCCTGTGGGCCTTTCCCGCATGTTCACAGTGATGGGTCAGTTGCTGGTGAAGCCAACAGTAAGTGTGTCATCTTGTTAAATAAATGTGTTTACATTTGAAGATCTTTTAAGTTGTGAATTAGCAATCAAAAACATGAGAATATTTCTGTGGGCTTGTGACTTTGTTGTTGCTTTTATCTTAATCTTTTTCATCTTTGGAAACCAAATGTTTTTCTTTTAGAATATTAATTATAGACACTCAGGTAGAAATTCCTCTAGCATATTTTAAGACAAAATTTACAAATACTTAGATATTTTAGGTGTTTGTTATCTTGTATCAGTAGTGACTCTGTTATGTTTCAGAATTTACCAAATTTATGACTTATGAAGCAGTTATGTCTTACGTTATATTTTGATTATACTTTTCACTTTAATCTCAGAATTACTATATATTCACTTTTTTTTTTAAAGACTTTATTCATGAGAGACACACAGAGATAGAGAGATAGAGAGACAGAGACCAGGCAGAGGGAGAAGTAGGCTCCATGTAGGGAGCCCAACATGGGACTCGATCCTGGGTTTCCAGGATCACATCCTGGGCTGAAGGCGGCGCTAAACCGCTGAGCCACCCAGCCTGCCCTATATTCACTTTTAAATGATTTTCTTTCTTTCTTTTTTTTTT
This sequence comes from Canis aureus, assembly GCF_053574225.1. Taxonomy (NCBI): domain Eukaryota; kingdom Metazoa; phylum Chordata; class Mammalia; order Carnivora; family Canidae; genus Canis; species Canis aureus. Next base: position 47,404,401 of record NC_135625.1, read on the forward strand.
TTTTTAAGATTTTATTCATTTATTCCTGAGAGATACAGAGGGAGAGAGAGAGAGAGAGAGAGGCAGGCACAGACACAGGCAGAGGGAGAAGCAGCCTCCACGCAGGGAGCCTGATATGGGACCGATCCCGGGTCGCCAGGATCATGCCCTGGGCCAAAGGTGGTGCTAGACCACTGAGCCACCGAGGCTGCCCTTTAAATGATTTTCAATTGGTAGTAATTCTAATGATTTGTCCCTAATTTGTTTGGTTTCTAGCTATTTTGCCAAATATTATCACATGAGAATAACTCTTAGCTGCATTAAAGGAACTTGCCATTTAAATTATTTTCATGGATCCTCATTGCCTGCAAACTCAGTTCTGCATGACTCACAACCTTTCCCTAGTCCACTGACCTCTGGCCTCTGCATCTGCGTCCTTGACTCTCATTCCACACTCAGCAGCTAATGGGCTGTCTGCTTTCACTTTCTAGATGTGTCTGGGGCTTTCTCCCCTCAATGCCCCCAGCCTGCTCCAGTCCCCCTGACAGCCTCCTCATGGCTTGGTTCTCATGTCAGCTGTGCTCACTGCCTATCTTTGAATTTTGCCTCACCTTTTCTTTAAGTTGTAATAATCAAGCTCCTTTCTCACATTCTCCTTTGCTTGAATTTCACTAGTAGTACCTATTAAATTGTTTTTAGTTATATGTTTGTCTTTCCTATCGGGGTAATTAGTCAAGGAACAATTTGGGGAAATATTGTAGTAGATATTCTTTTAGTAATGCTTGCTTAATTTTGAAACATTTAAAAAATAAAGGACAAATCTCATCATATCTTTTAAAAAATAAAATTGGATTATTTAACTTGCTACCTAATGTATATACACTGAAATAAAACATGCTATCAAATCTTGAAATTCACTTCCATCTTGGAGAAGTTTTATAACACTGCATTCTTAATTTCTTCCTGATTCTCTGGGGGAGCTTTTTTGGGAGACTCTTTTCTCTGTTTCCATTTCCTGGCCCCCCAAAATAGGCAAATGTTCAAAGTTCTGTCCTTGGTCTACAGTTACTCTGGTCTAGTCTCCTGACCACCTCTGCCACTTTCACGGCACTTCGAAATGTGTAACTCGAGGGAGCAGAAGACACTGGAAACAAACTATACTCTGTTGTCAGTGCTGTACCTGCAGACCCCGTGGAGCTGAAAGCTCAGCCTATAGAAAACAAAACCACTGACTTAGTGACCTTCCCAAGGCTGAGCTTTTTCCCAAACTTGTCTCTTATTAACATTATTCTCAAAACTTTAATTATCTTCACCTCTTTTCTTGTTCCTAACACCCAGTATTTTTTTTTTAAAAGATTTTATTTATTTATTCATGATAGAGAGAGAGGCAGAGACACAGGCAGAGGGAGAAGCAGGCTCCATGCAAGGAGCCTGACTTGGGACTTGATCCTGGGTCTCCAGGATCATACCCTGGGCTGAAGGCAGTGCCAAACCGCTGGACCATCGGGGCTGCCCCCCCAACACCTAGTATTAATGGTATTTAGTCAGTCTAGGCTCTATGCTTGTGATAAGTACTATATTTTACACACGTTTAATTTAATCCTGTTAACAAACCTATGAGTTAGGCGGTAGTCTTATTTTATGGCTGAATTATCTGCATTTCGGGGAGATTAAGTTGCTCATACAAGATTACAGGTCAGTGAAGATGGGCCGAATTTGAACCCAGAAGCTGATTTCAAACCCTGGGCTCTGGCCCATTGTTCTGCTCTGCCATAAGCTCCAGGGTACTCAAACCACCTTATTGCTGAATGTACTTTGTACCTTTTCACCTGTGTTTTGCTTATAGTTTCTTCTGATCCAAATGCCTTTCCCCTTTTCACTAAATTAAGCTATAAGCTAACAGGCTACTATTAACAAAAACACTTGCCAAAACTTTTTCTTCCTACCTAGAAGTTGGGAATCTTTCTTCCTCTGAACTTTCGTAAAATTTTATTTTTGCTTCAGTCATGAGTTATTTTAATCTTAAAATTATTTTTTTGGGTTCATTCTGTCTCCTGGACACTAGAATATGAGCTGAGTCCAAGGACTGTGTTTGACTCATATTTAGGTCCCCATCAGCTCAGAGTGGCTAAGAATGTAGGCTTCACAAGGCAGATAACTTTTCTTTGCCAAACCCTTGTAAGAAGCATGTTATAAGATGGGGATGATAGCAGTCTGTTTTTCATTGGATTGTTGTAGAATCAAAGGGATGAGGCACATAGCATTTAACACAAAATCTGTGTGCCACTCAATGTCACTTACATGGAGACAGACCCATGGTAGTGAATGGACAGTTTGCATTGTAAGGGGAAATCTTTTTGTATGGGCTAGATCTTAAAAAAGTAAAAACTGAATTGTGATCCAAACAGTAGAAAGTGGTGAGAACATTGATGGGAAGGAAAGTTGGTATCATGGCCCCTGTGTGCCTTAGGCTCAGAGCCTGGTGATTGATTAGTGGTTCTTGTTTGTTACTAGTGTTGTATGGCATGGTAGTGAGTGGGTATACACAAGTATATTTCTCTAGGGTTTTGTCTACAAAATGAATTTATAACACCAGTATTCATAATTTGCAGAAAATTTTTAGTATGTATGGATGATGTAAGTGGAAAGTATTGCATTGTAGTTATTGAGTTTATTGTTCTCTTGTGTTAAGTATTATATAGGTAAATACAAATGAGAAGCCAATGTTGAACAGAGTGATCTATTCCTTCTTGCTCTAAAATATTGGCTTGGAAAAAATAAAAATAAAATATTGGCTTGGGTGTAAGAGATATTATTATATTTAGCCTTTTGGATGTTGAGAATTCAGACATTTATTTGTCATTGAGAGAGCTGCAGTGTTCTTTAATCCTTAAATTTAAATATATGTGGATTTTCTAATAGGCAACTTTTGATGTGTTTAGTTATATGCTAAAATAATTTTCCTTAACTTACAAATAGAATAGTTTGAGTATTTTTATTTTAAATTTGTAATAATTTTGAGTGATTATCTAAATCATAGGCCAAATAGCCTAAGTATTCTCGTAAGCACTAGTTTTGTAATGTTGCATTAGTCAATGGTTTGATCTTTGAATTTAGATTCTTGAAGACCTGGATGAGCAAATTTATATTATTACCCTAGAGGAGGAAGCCCTCCAGAGACGACTAAATGGTACGTATGTATTCCATAGTTAAAGCTCAATAAAAATTATTCAATTACAAAAAAGACAGCTAATTGAGGGGGAAAATTACAAGCCTCTTAGGACATTGTGCCAAGGCGCCAGGTCAAGACTTAAGAGCAACATGTGAATGTCTTAGGTGAGGACAGTTTTGCTGAAGACTAGCGGCACTGCAGTCCAGTTCCCGTCTTTCCCTAGCTGAGATTAGCTGTAATCTAGCAAGGCCAGTTGACTTCTGAGGCACTGGCCATTAAGGTACACCTCTACTACCAAGACCTAATGTATTTTAAGCACGATGACTTAGTCACTGAGGTTTTGCAGATTTGCATGTTTTCTTAGTCACTTTAATATCCCTACTTCATTTCTTTCCTTTTGAAATCTTTAAGGCCAAAAGTAGTATGTCTCTTTGCTACTAGGTGCCAAAATTGACAGTCTTAGTTATGCTTAGGAGCTCTGTTGTTATTTAGGAATGCTATTCATTATCAGCTGTTGATAACCAAGGAAGTATGTCAAAGATTTTAAAGTTTAATTTTTATTTACTCATCCTTTTTGGCTTCAAATGAAGAACCAGTGAAAAAAGTAATAATGATGTAGTTTAACAGGGAAATAATAGTTTGGGTGAATTTTCTTTTTATTTTACTTAAATGCTTTTCATTCTGTACTCTTTTCCTGCAAAAAAATTTTTTTTCCTTTAATGTTGAAAACCAACCCAAGATCAGACTATTAATTGCTAACTGTATTTCAGGGTTGTAATTAAAGAGTAGGTATAAAATGGAAGGTTACTTTAAATATGAAATAGGAAGAAATATACCTACTTTCTTCAGTTACAATTAGCGAATTTAAATCATCAACTCAAAAGTGTTGCTAACATTTAGACCTTTATTCTTAGATCAAAGAATTTCAGATTTTATCTAATATAGAGAATTCTTGGCAATAATACTGTATACTTTGATACCACTAACATTTAGAACTAAATGTATCTTTTATTCTTTAATGCTATTAAAGCTATTTTTATATTTTATTTCAGAGTTACAACTTTACGTGATACTGTCCGTTTTATAAAATTTCATTAAAGTAGTGAATATTAAAAAAAAATAAATAAAGTAGTGAATATTATAATAAATCTGTCTTACTTAGGTAATCATGCTAATATGTGATAAATATGCCTGAACTGTCACACTACTGCCTACAGTATACAGTTATGTTTCAGCCTGAGGTCTTTCTGTCTTACAGATCAGGGAGACTGAGATCTAGGAAGGGTAAAAGATAGTGCCTGATGGTGGCACCTGGGTGGCTTAGTCGGTTAAGCATCCAACTTTTGATGCTTAGGTCTTGATCTCAGGGTTGTGGGTTTGGGACCCACATTGGGCTTTGTGCTGAATGTGGAGCCTACTTTAAAAAAAAAAAAAGATAGTGTTCCATGAATTAAAGAATTTGAATTAAGTCAAAATAACACCAAGCCCAAAATACAGTCTTTTTTAAAAATTTTTATTTATTTATGATGGTCACAGAGAGAGAGAGAGAGAGAGAGGCAGAGACACAGGCAGAGGGAGAAGCAGGCTCCATGCACCGGGAGCCTGACGTGGGATTCGATCCCGGGTCTCCAGGATCGCGCCCTGGGCCAAAGGCAGGCGCTAAACTGCTGCGCCACCCAGGGATCCCCCAAAATACAGTCTTTTTCACTTTTCACTTCAAGAAAAAGTCCCTCCAGAATCTTTCAAGATCCTCTGGCTCCTCAAATTCAAAAGTGGATTAGTATGTCTAAAGAAATTCAAAAAGAAGTAGTTGCCAGAAGGCTAGATGTATTACAAAGTGAAGCCAAATCCAAATAAACAAAATACTTTGACTAGCACAGAAATATAATTTGGAGAGGACTAAGTATGATATGATAGCTAATGCTGAGTATCATTTGTTTTCTACCATTTTGGTAAGCTATGCACTGCTTCTGATTATTCTGTTGGTAGGTAGTTAGTCTTTCTGTTGATGGCTCTTTAATGATATGTTGGGATAGTTGCTGTAGTTTTGTTATTTACTGCTTGTTAGCACTGTAGACTGCTTCAGGTGGAAAACAGCAGACTTGCAACATAAAAGGTTCTATATCAAAATGGGCACATAGAGTAATATGGATTAAAATCATAAGCTTGAGTAGAGTATATCAATATGTGCAGGGGAAAGAAAACAAGGTTAACAAACCCAGTATTTTATGATTTGCTATTTTTAAAGAAAGTATACCCCATATGTGGGGTATCTGGGTGGCTCAGTTGGTTAAGTGTCCCACTCTTGATCTCAGGGTCATGAGTTCAAGCCCCATGTTGGGCTCCACACTGGGCATGGGAGCCTACTTAAAAAAAAAAAGGTATAGATCATAGAAGGTAGGTAGTGGAAATCATCCCTACTTTTTAAATTTAATCTAGTATCATATGAAATGTATTTTGTTGTAGCAGTTATTTTGTATTTTAAGTTATTTTTAAAAAGTAAATTAAAATATTTTTTATTGTGTGCTACTTTTTAAAAAATATTTTATTTGAGAGAGAGAGAGAGCTAGAGAAAGTGAGTGCATGAGTGGGAGGCAGGGGCAGAGGGAGAAGCAGAATTTCCCTTGAGCAGGTAGCTGGATGTGGGGCTCAATCCCAGGACCGTGGGATCATGACCTGAGTCAGAGACACTTAACTGACTGAGCCACCAAGGTGCCCTATATGCTGGGCTATTGAATTGCAGAATAATAATAAAAGATTAAAAAAATGTTACAGCAGTGATTTACCCCAGAATTCATGATAGTGTTTTGCTAGTGGCCATTGAGCCTGCTTTCTTGGTCTGTGTGGGAATGTGTGATGCACATCACAGGAATTTTGGGGACATCTGTATAGTTTGCTTTGAGCTCAGCTTCATGGTCATCTGAAAAAACATAACATTTTTTTCCTGGAAGATCTATAACTTGTTGTGGTAGATATTATTGGAGTTGAATTTTCATGCATGGTTTTTAAAGTATCAGTATAGTTTTTTGATGGAATACTTGCCTGTGACTTCTTCATTGTTCCTATTTATCATTTGCTGGTGCTAGTTTTGTTCTTAATATTATTATTCAGAAAATATGTTAATAAAATAAACATATTTTATTTTATGCCATGTCCTATTATAATGTAAATCAGTGTTCTAAAGAAGCCATCCTGTTAGTGGTCTGCTCTGCTTTTTTTCTTCCTTTTCTGTTTACTACTCATCTTCTTCTAAGTACCAGACCTTGAGCAAATGAATTTAGATTCTGAATCTTAAGATCGTAGTTGACTGAAGAAGACAAAAAGAAGGGTAAGAATCTATAAGATTTTATCCAGAACTGAAATACTTGAAAAACAAAGAAATAGGTGGTAGGGGTTGTATGTATTCCTGGAGCAGGAGGAAGTCCCAGATCTCTAGCCATCTGGTTCATACAGCCTTCCCCAGTGTCCACATCACCATGGCAGGAATGAGGAGCTACCCCAGGACTCAGGACTGTCCTTGAAAGGCTTCTTCTCCTTGAGTCTCCAGGACACAGCCTTACTTTGCTGTCTGCCTTGAGGCCAGGAGGAATGGTGCATGCATTCTGGCCTTCCTCCTTTCTGATAGTCAACATAAGGAGCCTCTATTGTCCAGGACCCTGGCGTCTCAGACTATCTCCTACTTCTACTTGCATTTCTGACCTTATTTCCCACTGTCCCTGAGCTCCTGAAACTGCTTATACCATGTGGAACCATGTAGATCGAAGAGCTACTGGGTCACAGCAGCAGAGCCACTTGGATCCTCAGTCTCCTCCCTCTTGCTAGAAGAAACTTGGCCCTCCCAGCACGAGCTGCTTCTTAGTCCCTCTCAGGTGGTAGCTCTGTTCTTTCCCACATCCTTCACTTCACTCATCCAGGAATTTGGGCAGGTGTCCTCTCGTTCTCTTCTGCTGCTTTCACACACTTTGAATCTCATGTCATTAGATTGTGACCTGATTACTTCTCCCTTTTCCCTTCACTCCTCTCCTTTCAGACAGTTCCTTTTCCATCCTTAAGGTTTTAGTTCCTTGTTCATGATTGTGCTTTTTGCCATTATGCTGGTCACGACTAGTGATTTCAGTGTCCACGTGGATGACCTTTCCAGCCTGCTTGGCCATCCATAGACCTCTCTTAATGGTCTCCCTCAGCTACTTACTGCCTCGGGCTGCAGCACAGACCTGACATGAGCAGTGACAAGTTCTTGTGCAATCTCACCACTAGTCACCCTGTTCACTGCCTGTGGAGTACCATGTCCTACAGTGTTTCATGCCACCTATCCATCTTAATAGCTTCTTACTTTTTTCCTTCACTTCTTTCAGACCCTTGCTGCCTCACACAGTTTAAATTCCTGGGCCATGGTTTGTCTCAGTGCCCTGCTCTCCCAATTCCCTTTCCCTCTCTCTGCTTAGCCAAACTCTAGCCTTAGTCGTAGCCAGCTTTTCATGTTCTCAGCATGCACGCCTGTTCAGCTGACTAACTGGTAACGCCTGCCTGGCCTTTCTTTAAATATATGACCACTAGCTTAAACATACTTTACATTCTCCTGGATGACTGTTTTATGTCTTCTCTCAAGACTTCTTCACCATCAGTCTCAGCTGAAGACCTTGCTTCCTCTTTTCTTGAGAAAATAGAAGCAAGCATGCCAAAATGTTGACACAAATCATTTTGATTCATCTACCTGCAACTCCCCCTGCACATGCTGCCTTTCTCCTGATCCTATGGCTAGGCTGTCCATGCTTCTGGCAAAGCTCAGCCCTCCCCTCATGCACTGGATTCAGTCCCTTCTCCCTGATTCAAGGATATACCTATGGCCATTCTACTATTTCTCTGACATAACCAGTCTTTCCCCAACTGGATCATTTCCTTCAGCATAGAGATATGCTATAATTTTTCTAGTAGAATGAACAAATGGAAGGAAGGAAGGCAAGAAAGAAGGAAAGAAGGAAGGAAGGAAATGAAATCAAACTATCTTGACCTATGCCTTCTGGCTCACCATTTCATTGCTTTGCTGGTCTTTGTAGCAGAACTTGTAGGGTTGTACACTCATTGTTTTCATTTCTGTGCTCCACAGTTGTTTTTGTAGCCACTCTTGCCTCCACTGCTATACTGACATGCTGTTATCAAGTTGCCCAGTGACTTCGGAGTACTCATCCACACTCCTCATTCCACTTGGTTATCCATTCACCATACTTTCCTTGTTCTTTTTTACTTAATGAGCTACTGCTTCTCAAAAAACTGCTGGTTTTTCTCTGTGTCCATAGCTTCTTCACAGTGGCATGCCTCATGCATTAGTCCTTAAACAGTTCTCATGTTTGTTTACCTGTATTCTTTTGGTTATCTTAATCTGGTCTTATGGCTTTAAATACCATCTATATGCTGCTGACCTTTCCTCTGACCTCTCCATCCATCTAATAGACATTCCTACTTGGATGCCTAATAGGCATCTGAAACATGTCTTCTCCAAAATCAGCTAAAGAAAAAATAAAAAAATAAAAAAATAAAAAAATAAACAAAATCAGCTAAAGATTTTATTCCCCATTTCTGCTTCTGTTATAGCTGACCTGTCTTTATAGATGGCAAATCCATTTTTTTAGATGCTCAGGCCAATTCCTCAGAGTCTTGTTCTCTTAACTCCCATATGGAATCCTTTAACAAAGCTGTTGGCTCTAGCTTCAAAGTATCTGCTTGCATGTCACCACCTTGGTTTGAGTAACAATCACCTCTTGGTTAGAATTTTACAGTAGTTTCCTAATTAGCCTCCATGGGTCTATCTTTGGCCTTATGAGTCAGATCTTCTCACTTATTTGCGCACAGAACTTTAGTGGTGTCCTTTTTCAATCTGAATAAAGGTAGTTTTTGCAGTGGTTCCCTTTCAGCCCCCCATGTACCCTCTGACTTCCTTTATTGCAAACTTCTTGCTTTTCAACCATGGCCAGTTGCCTCTTATCTCGGGCATTGTAATGTGTTTCCCTTCTGCCTCCTGTCTTCCAGGTCTTATCTAAAGATCCCCTTCTCAGTGGGCTTTTCCACATTGAGGCCTTGTGGATATGATTAATATTGCTAAGCTCCACCTCTGCCCTGGCACTTCTTTCCCTCTTTCCTGCCTTATGTTTTCCTGTAACACTTTCACCTTCTGACCCACTGTTTTTACTTTTTATATATTGCCAGTTTCTTCATAGTAGAACAGGAACTGTATAGGCAAGGATTTTTGTTTATTTTCTTCCTTTCTGTATTCCTGATCCCACTATCCCCAGCCATATAGTGGGTTGGTAGTAAATACTTGTTGCATGAGTGAATGAATAGATGAAAAACATTGCATGATGGAGAGTTGTCATTTTACCAAAAGAAGTGAAGAAGGAAGAAGAAATAAAATTTGGTGATAGGATAAAAGAATTACATGGAGACAACATTTAGGAAGGCCCACAGTAGAGACCTCTGAAGACAAACCAAGATTGTGGGGCTGGAGGACCTTATGCCCTGGAGTGTTAGTAAAGAAGCAGAGATAAGGTGATTTCCCTTAGTGTGAAGCCATGAAATACGAGCAATCAAAATCCATTTCTACTTCAAGACCCTAGAAGAGTAGCCCAACAGAAAGTCCCATTACATTAATTGTGGTAGAAAATCTTTTGTAATTCCTACCCAGGATTAAGAGGATGCATATATCATTAGCATGTTTAAATGTTTAAGTAATGCAACAGCATTAATTGAAATAATTAGCTTTCGTGTGTATATAGCCTTTGGGTGTACTGGGTAACTTTAGAAGTACCATAATGAATAGGAATTATTTTTTATTGTTTAAGTTCAAAACCTTGACAGTTCTTTTAATGTAATTTATTTAAAAATATTGTAGACTTTGAACTTAATGATTCAATTCAATTTTGTTAGGTACTATTTTCATCTTCATGATAAAAAGTTAGTGTATCACTTTTGGTAGTAATTACTTTCCTGCTTGATTTTGATCTTCCTTTAAAAGCCTTTTTCATTGAAGCTTGTATTCTTTATTCTTTTTTTTTTTTTTTGTATTCTTTATTCTTAAGAGCACAGAAAATATACTTGTTTCATTTTTGTGGTGTGTCAAGTTGCAGTACCTTTGTATTCTGAAAAATAGGAGATTGAAAAAAATAACTCATTCGATCTTTTTATGGAACTTAGTTACCTGTCAGAAGCAATTGGTCACCATCAGTCTTGGAACCTTGCTTATTGTCACTGAGTTGAGTTTGCCAGGCAGTTTTATGATGATGCCAAGGTTTACGGTGGTATTTACACTTGGTTTAGAGTAGTTGCATCCTGTTAGAGGCATTTTTTATCATCACTGTCAGAACAGTTTGCTGATTTGGTCATTACTTATCTGACGCCTTTCAGGTAACACCCTTAATATTGTAAGGAAGCTTCTATCCCAATCTTATCTTATGTTCTCTACATACTTTCATCTTGACCTTCTCTAGCTATTCTTCTATAGCCTACAGTGGTTATTCCATGAATACGATCTCTGTTGGTTATATCACTGAAGTTGAGAATATTGCAAATATATCAGTCCCTGGGCCACTTTGAGCATGTTGAGCTTAGGCTGGCTGAAGGTGATCAAGTGTCAGCTCTCATCAACAACATATATAGCAAAAATTGTTGACACTCAGTGACCCCCTTTTGGACAATACTATGCTAGAAGAAAGTGTTTAATAATATCTTGACTTCCTGAGCTAACAAGAAAGAATATTAACTACTGGTGAAACTAATTAAATTTTTTTTTTCCCAGTAAGATCACCAGCATTTGGATCCTAACATCTCAAACAGTGAGAGATGCCTTGTTAACTATTTATTCAGCTTCTTGGGCCATATAATCACTTTCTTGACTATAAATTGTGGCCAAATGATATGTTGCAAGATGAAATGAGGTGACTGAAGAGATGTAAGATTATATATATCAGTGATGAGGAATAGTTTGGAGTAACTGTAGAATTACTTAAGAGTCAAGTATCATATATTTTCTATAAATGATATGATATAAATGATCTAAATTTTTTAGCAGAAGATAAAATTTAATATACATGAGCTGCTTATTCAACCATAACCTATTTGGATGATAGTATTCCTGATAGTACCATATATAAATAAGTTTAAAAAATAATCTTAATATCAAGTTTAAGATTTACCAATAGCTTATATCTAAGGTGGAAAAAAAAGCCAAACAATTAATTATATATAGCTTTTTCTAAAAAATACTGTATCTTATTTATTTGAGAGAGAGAAAGAGAGAGAGAGAGAGAATGAGCTCGAGGAGGGGCAGAAGGACAAGCAGACTCCCTGCGGAGCCTGATTTGGGGCTCAATCCCAGGACCCCCAGATCGTGACCTGAGGTGAGGCCAGAGGCTTAACCAACTGAGCTCCAGGCTCCCTGGTACATAGCTTTTTATAATGTTTTTAAAGCTGATTGTTTAGTATTTTCTGTCTTGCTTGTGGTTATTTATAATGAAAATGTATTTGAATTTTGATTTTCAAATTGTGTTCAATATCAAGAATCTTATATTACTTGATTTTTGTACTTAGCTATATTTTATGGATATGTCACTAGTAAATAGAAACTAATACTTTAACAAATATTAGCATTACAAATGGAATAGAAATAGTGTGTTTGAATGTATAGATTGTCCATCTCTTCTGTAGAAAATAACAAGAGTTTGTGTTGATGTTGAGATAGATGCTTTAGAGATTTGAATGTCTAGGCTTCAGTTTTCAAAAACTTTCTGGGGGGTCTGCCTCATCTGCAGTGGCTGTGTGCTGAACAGTAATTGGTGTTTGCTTAGAGGATGGAGACACTCTACGAAATTTTAGGAGTCTTGGGCTTTAAACAAATTATCTAAGTGATTAGAAATAATTAAAAGTACTTGAGGGACCTTATAGTGTATTGATAGAGATCACATTGGTCAATTTAATATACTAAGCATAATCAAAGTTTTAAAGTGTTACTTAAGCAACAGATTTTCTAATCAACTTTTTTTGGCTATATGCTAAATTAAAAAGTTAAATGAAAAACTAGTCTGTTTATACCAGAGGTGTCTACTTCTAAATAGTATTTATTATGAGACTTAGTTTAGGACACTAAATTGTTTAGGGAGATTTATTGCTTCATGTTATTTGAATTGTTTACATACCAACATAGAGATTTATATTTATTTTTAAAAATGTATTACATATTTTAAATTAAATAATTAGTATCTGCCCTTTAACATATGAATGTCCATTAAAGTTGTCATATATTAAGGCTTAGTTATTGAAGAAATGCTGGGCTTTGGGAAATTTTGTTATCTTGGAAGCAAAATATTTTCAATACCACACTAGTTTTTCAGCTTAAGAATAAAGCCGGGAAAAGTTGCCTTCAGCTATTAGTTTTCCTGAATCCAAAGAGACGGGTGGGGCAGGATCAAAAATACTTACTTGATCAAAGTTATTGGCTCTGAAGGTATTCTTACCTGTGTAAGGAAGATGAAAGGTGTTGTTTTTATTGCACGCTAGTAACAGTGTAATTTTGAACTAATTGGTGTTGAACTGCCAATCACCTAGGGGAATGCAAATAGATACTCTTCTAATTTCCTTTGAGGTAGTGAAATCTTGTGTCGAGGCTGGAAGAAAAACAGAATAATACCGTTAAATTGACCTTAAATGAGCTGCTTTGTGGTTTTCTTGGAGAATCCCTTTTTATTTTTCATGACTAGTCCAGACAGGTTTTGTCTACCAATTTGACTTATTGACTAGACAATGCTGACATGGAACATGTTAGATTCATTTTGAAATAAAGTAAGGATAATACAATTGTTCAGGATATTTTGATGATTTTTTTCTAGTGCAACTTAAATTCACATCACATTCCAATGTGTGTTTCAATGTGTCTTGATTCCTTACAATAGCCATTGTTCCTTCTGGTCATATATAATGGAAAATTCTGCCTAAACAAGCTTGTTCTTCTCACTTAAGTAATGATACATATGTATAATAAAGGATGATAATGTCTTTGAAAATTGTTATTCTGGGTAAATCTAGTCATTTAATGAAAGCATACTTGTTTGGAGATAATGAGAATGTATTTTTAGTTTTTGTATGCAAGTAAATCAGCATTAACTCTCTATTGTGTACCTAGCATTGTGTCACCTGAAGAAAAAAAAAAAAAACACAGCATTTCAGAAATACTACTGAATTCCCCTATTGCATTAGCACCCCTGCCATCTTGCACTTCCGGCCTGAATCCTTTGTTTTCTTTCTACCTTTGAGGAAGGAGTGCTGTCCCAGAGCACTGATGCTTCTTCCTGAATCATTGTTTCTGGCCAGTTCATCCCCAGGCCCCCAAAACAGAAATTACTGGGACCTCATAATGGTTTGTCATTGTTTGAAGGACTCTCTGACCTGATTCAGTGTGAAGAGAACAGAACAGTGAGTAAAGAAAAATGATCACTCACTTAAGGCTGAGTGATGAAGATTAAGATGTGAATCTAGAACGATGATTCCCACTGAGGTTAAAATTTAATGGAGAGACAAATAAGAATTTGTACTTAGACCCAAAAAGTAACATGGACTTTTAAGGAAACATAATGAGAGAAGAAAAAGACCACCTACAATGTGAAAAAAAAATTAAAAATTCGGTAGATAAAAGATGAAATAGTCCTTGTGGTAGGCAGAATAGTGACCCTGCAAAAGTATCCATGTCTTAATCACCCTGATCCTAAAAACATGTCCCCTACATGGCAAAAGGGACTTTGTAAGGTAATTAGGTGAAAGGTCTCAAGATCATCCTAGATGATCTGGTGGGCCCAGTGTCCTCATGGCATTGTTAAAACTGAGGATCAGAGAAGGAGATGATAGTGGAAGTGAAGGTAGAGAGACTTGAAGGAGGGGCCATGAGTCAATGTGTGCAGGTGCCTCTAGAAGCTGGAAAAGACAAGGAAACAGATTCTCTCTTAGAGTGTCCAGAAGGAACACAATCCTGCTGACACCTAGATTTCAGACCTCTGGCCTCTAGAACTGTAAGATAATAAATTTGTAGTGTTTAAGCCACTAAGTTTATGGTACTTTGTTATAGTAGTGATAGGGAAGGAGTGTAGTCTTTCTAAAAATTGAATTATCTGGTAGAATCAATGGGAAAACTATTTAATGTCAGAGACCATAAGTACGAAGAGAGGGAAACATCAATGAAATGGCTGACATAGACTGTAGAGATGAGCTACTTAATCTAAATAATAAACATCTAGAAGGAGGAAAAAGAAGAAGTAGAAAAAAGTTAAGTAAATAGATAATAGAAGAAAATGTCAATGAACTGAAGAAAGATTTTAGTGCAGGTTAAAAGACCATAGAGTCCTAGACAAGATTATTAAGCAGGACATTTAAAGATCTAGATTTATTGTGTAACATTGTTGAATTCCAAGAGTAGTGATAATAAAACACCTTACAAGCTTTCACATAGAAAAATTACTTATAAAGAAGAGAGAAATCAACATCAAACCTCCCGTTTGTAACCTGCTAAGGATTATTGAATAGTATTGTTAGTTTTAAGGGTGTGGGGGGGAAGATTGCAATGAAAAACTCATATTTATAAATATGTTGTATGTATGTTAGGGCCAAAAAAGGCATTCATTTATTGCTTCATTTCATATCTGTATATTGAGTATCTAATTTGTGCTAGAAACTATTCTAAGCATTAAGGATATGGCAACTTTTATACTGAAAGAAAAATCTAGTAATAATCTTATACTAAATACTTGATTGATTGATTGTATTTGAGGAGGTTAGGGGAGAGGCAGAGGGAGAGAGTCTTAAGCAGCTTCCATGCCCAGTGTGGAGCCTCATGTCAGGCTTGATCTCACAATCCTGAGATCATGACTTGCGCTGAAATCAAGAGTTGGATGCTTAACTAACTGGGCCACCCAGGTGCCCAGTATACTAAATACTTTAAAGTAATCCCAGCAAAATCCAGGATTTAGGATGATTGGGAAGCAATGAAAAAATAGATAAAAGTACTGTGAAAGTTTCACCTTGGTGCAGAAAAGTTACTCAGTAAAACATCACTATTGGGTTATAACTGTTATATTGAAAAAAAAATACAAGTCTACCTGTGTTAACAAGAGAAAGTAACCACTGAAATGCCAGATTAACATGGGGAAAAAGAATAAACAGAAATTCTTCAAGCTGGGAAAAGAAGAAATAAAGAGCAAAATAAATGGAAATTATGAAATTACATAAAGGAGAGAGAGCCACCAGTCTTCATAAGCCGACTTGTAGATGGCAGAGCTTGGTCCCTGTATGTCATTGTTGAGCTGTGGGAAAATCAACTTTGAAGCCCACTCTGTGTCTAAACTTGTAATTTCATGAAATTGTTTTCTTAATTTTTAAGTTACTTTGAATTGATGTTTTTGATTCAGTGGAAAACATCCTAAATATATCTCATTTTGCATATGAGAATACTAATGTTCAGAGAATGAGAACTTGAGAGAAAATCCCAATAAAATTTTGGAATTTAGCAGACCTGAGAAAATCTTAGAAGTAATCAGTTTAGCAGACCCAAGGAATCTAAATCCTAAGCCATGTGTTTGATTTATATCCCAGAATTGCCCAAAGTCTCAGGAAGTGGCACCATCAGATATGGAAATGTGGAGATAGAGTGGAGGAAGTTTAAGGTAAAGAGGGTTGGTTGAAAATCCTGTTGATGAAGCAATTTGATCCCCAGATCTTTTCCCTCTATCCAAGGTGTCAGGCACTGCCTCTTTCCTATCCCAAGAGAAGAGGGAGAGTTGTTCTCCAGAAAGTGAAACAGAGGCTGTGGCCTAGACACAGTGTTAAGTAGAGGATGGGGTGAGTGCTCACAGGCTCCTATCTCCCTTCACTTGGACAGTCAAGCTTTAATATGCCAAGGAAGAGATCCAAAGAGTCTTATCTGTGGAGGCTGTCTAGCCTAGGAGGAAAGCCCCACAGATGCCAGCAGTGGGGTGTCCTCTGTGAAAGACCTGGCTGGATTACCCAGCATGAAGTCTCATAGTTGTCAGCCACCACCCACACACTCTTGAGTTTCAACTTAGCATGTTTTGTAGGTCATTTTTTTTTTTTTCAAAGATTTTATTTGAGGGCAGCCCCGGTGGCACAGCGGTTTAGTGCCGCCTGCAGCCCAGGGTGTGATCCTGGAGACCCAGGATCGAGTCCCACGTCGGGCTCCCTGCATGGAGCCTGCTTCTCCCTCTGCCTGTGTCTCTCTCTGCCTCTCTGTCTCTCTCTCTCTGAATAAATAAATAAATAAATCTTTAAAAAAAAAGATTTTATTTGAGAAAGAGAGCACATTGGAGTGGTGGGGAGAAGAACAGGGGGAGGGAGAGGGACAAACAAACTCCATGCTGAACGTGGAGCCTGACGTAGGGCTTGATCTCATGACCCTGAGATCATGATCTGAACTGAAACCAAGAGTCAAATTCTTAACTGACTGAGCTACCCCAGCACCCCAGTGCTTTATTCTTAAATATGAGCAGCCCTCTAAGGCTCATCAGGCTTCTGAGCAACATGAAATAAGAGGCCAAAACAAGAAAGACCTCGAAGAAGACAATATATACTAGAGAAAAATACATAAAAATATACCTGTTGTTAATACCCTGAAGGAGACCAAGATTGCAGTCATGAGGAAGGTCGGGAGTCCATAAAAATGGAATATCTAGTGAACAGAAAGGGACACTTGATAATTAGAAATAATGACCTATCCAAAAGGCTAGAAGATAAGGAAATTTTTTTAGAAGATAGGTCAAAATGACAAAAATAGGAGAAAAGAGTTAATAATATTAGAGAACCAGTTCAGGATATCTAACATCCAACTACTAGGAATTCCAAGTGGGAGGAGGAGAGAAAATTTCTCAGATCTGAAGGATGTAAATTTGGAGATTGGAAGGGCTCACTAGTGCCCTGTATCATCCATTGAAGGGGACTCGATGCAAGAACACTGCAAAGATTCCGTACATTTCACAGGACGGGAAGCAGTTCATACGGAGACAGGAAGGACTTTTTCTGACTTCTCAGGAGCAACACTAGAAGCTGCAAGACAGTGGAACGGTGACTTACTCTGAAGGAAAATTAGTTATGATGTAGATTTCCATATTTAACCAAACCATAAGAGCAAAGGTAAAATATCCAGACTCGTGTAGTCTCAAAAATACTATCTCCCGTTCACCCTATCTTTGCAAGCTGCTGGGGAGGCCATGTGCCACCTAGATGAGAGATTGAAGCAGTGGGAAAGACTGAGTTGTAAATCAGAGATGTGCCACAGGGCCCAGGATGCCAGGGTGCATCAGGCCTAGAGAGCAGCTGGTCCAGACCAAAGCAGGTCTCATGACTCCAGGAGAAATTGCTCCCAGATAATGAAATGAATGGGATAAAAGGAATTTAAACACTGATTGAAAAATACATTTGGGAGGAGAGGGTGGCTTCAAGATAGTGTTAAGTACATAGAGGACTAAGCAAATGAGAAAAATGACTAATTATAGGGATAGAAAAGAATACTATTATGGAAGAAAGGAAAGCTAGTCATAGTTTATTATATAGGTAAGCAGTGGGTGGCATTTCTTTTGTAATAATGAAGACATCAAATATTGATGTAACCAAGATGTCCAATAATCCACATTGGGAGAGGGAGGAAATGGCCAAGGGTGTGGTTTGGTAGGAAGGCCATAGTTAATACTTAGAGCTGGAAAATCAAGACCCAGCAGCAAAGGAAGCTGTTGATTTAGTGCTAAGAAGATAGATACTGAAAGAATCAGCTAAATGACCTGAAGTGACAGTCTTTTGGAGGAAGGTGGCATGTGTGTAGGTGCCTTGTGCCGGGATGTGGCACTTGGAATTCTGTGCCCATTTCATTTTGATAAAAATAAAATAAAAAAAAAATTAAAGTTCAGACAAGTAGTGTGCAGGGTATAAAATCAAATTTATCAGCTGTTATACAAAGTTATACTGAATGCAAATACTCTATTTGACTAAATGTAAATGGGCTGAATTCCACTGTTAAGGAATAGAGCCTGTCAGATTGGGTTATTCAACCATTTTGCTATAAGCACCCGTAGCTCTTTTTTCTTTACTAGAAAAAGCATCTGATTTGGCTTTACTGTTTCTCCTATTTGATCATATCTATGGAACTGCTTGTCAAAGTTCTCTGCCTCCCCTACTCAAGGAATTCGAGCTAGGTCATTAGGACACTGAAAGTTTATTCTTGAACCTAGCCACATAAAGACTGAAAAGTTCATTCTTGATCATAGCAACATGATGATTGAAAATGGTTGGGACTGATGCATCCCAGGTGTAATACTATGAGGAGACAGTCCATCTGTTCCTGCCACCTGGAGCCCCCAGCTGCGTGGTTCCTCTCCTTTCCAGGAAAACTGGAAGTTTTCCTACTGGTTCTGTCTCGTGAATTCCTTTTCTGTTTTAACCAGTCAACTTCAGTTGCTCATAACCAACAAACTCTGATAAGGTTAAACCTCAAATAAGATTCAGCTGATATACACACATATCTATACCTTTAATTTTAATCTTTCTTTGTCTCTTATATGCAAGTTTGTAATAAATCAGTAAGTAACTAAGACAGGTAAAAACAAAAAGATCGTAGAACTGAAGGTCCACAAAACAGATTTTAAGCAGAAAAACCTTAAAGACAAAGTGGATCATTATCTAAAGTTAAAAGGTATGATTCATAAGGTGAGTATAACAGTCTTATAGGAACCCAAAAAATTTAGCAGACAAATACAAATACATAATGGAAAAATTCTTAAAAGTTGAGACCTCAATAAAGGTACATTTGTAGTGGGGAATTTTAATTTATCCATTTCAGAATTTAACAAATAGAGTATGGAGATATACAAGTCATTATAGAAATAAGTAGAAACCATGAATAGGAAAATCCATGTGTTAAACATCTGGAAAGATGCTCAACCCCATTTAGGGAAGTGCATGTTAAAGTAACAATAAGAAAACATTTTTTTTCCCCATCATACTGGCCAAAATTCAAGAATTACAACATCCAGTGCAGGGAAGATATAGGAAGAAAATGGGTACTTTCAAAAGCTATGAATGGAAATGTAAATTATTACAATAATTTCTTTTTTCTTTTCTTTTCTTTTCTTTTCTTTTCTTTTCTTTTCTTTCTTTCTTTCTTTCTTTCTTTCTTTCTTTCTTTCTTTCTTTCTTTCTTTCTCTCTCTCTCTCTCTCTCTCTTTCTTTCTTTCTTTCTTTCTTTCTTTCTTTCTTTCTTTCTTTCTTTCTTTCTTTCTTTTTTGAGAGAGAGAGTGAGAGAGAGCATGTATGGAGGTAACAGCAGAGAGAGGGGAAGGGAGAGAATTCCATGCCCAATGCAGAACCTGTCACACATGATCTCATAATCCTGAGATCATGACCTGAGCTGAAATCAAGTGCCCAATGCTTAACTTACTGACCCACCCAGGTGCCCCATTTAAAAAAAATATTATGATATTTAAATCATTATAATAAATTACAATATTTGGAATGAAGTAACCTTTAAATATCTCTTCAGTCTGACGCTCTCCCAACTGAGCTATCTCGGCCGGGCTAAATATCTCTTAACTGTAAATGGTTATAACCTTTGGCTCAGCAATCAGAATTTTGGGAATTTGTCTTACAGAAACAATAGAATTAGAATGTACTGGATATGCATCCAGAAATTTTTGTTGCTTAGTTGTAAGTGGAATAACTCTGAAATAAATTGAAGTGCATCCATACTGTGGAATGTTGGATAATTGAATGTTTCATAACTGAATGTTATTCAGTTGTTAAGGGAGTTGGCACTATCTGTAAACATAGATGTCTGATTATGAAAGCAGGCTAAATGTGTCCAATTTAACTCATTCTTATAAAATATGTAGCAGAAATCATGTGTGGTATATATGTATATGTGGATATTTACATGATCATGAAGAAAGATTTGGAATCATCAACTAGGCTGTTGGCCAATTGTGACTCTAGGAGGATGGGATGGAGAAGAAGATCATGAATTTCTTTCACTTTCTATAATAAGCATATGATACTTTTATCATTAATGAAAAATTAACAGATCAAGTAAAAATTTTATCAAAGTAGGGCATTTTCTAGGAAACATGAAGTATTTAATCAGCAAGAACTTGGAAGTCTTAAGTAATGAAGAAATGGATTTTTCTATGAATCACAGCAGCATTTGTTTTTATTGTCAGTGATCAGAATTTGTCATGTGTTATCTTGTATTTTAATTAAATGTGAGGGCTACAAATTCTGTGCTGTTAAGGTTCTGTTCTACTCCTAAAATATTTTTGCTTTTGATAGGACTGTCTTCATCAGTGGATTACAACATAATGGATTTGGAACAAGAACTTGAAAATGTGAAGACTCTTAAGACAAAATTAGGTACTGTACGTTTTTGTTCTTGACTTGTGCACTGGTCTTGGATTCTTTCCAAAGACTTTCCTATAGTCTGAAATAGTCAAAAAGTTATGAAATCTTTAGTTTATGGTACAATCTTCCAGTGTATCCAATAGCTATTGGTACAGACTGCCTTTTAGTTTGGGGAGGGGATAAGCATATATGTACTCCCTTTTTTGTTTGTTTTGTACATGCATAAAGTGACTTTTCAGATGCTGATGTTTGGAGATGTCACTCCACTGTCTCTTGACTTGCATTATTTCTGACAAGTAATCTTCTGTCATCCTCATCATTTGAATTGTCCTTTTTCTCTCTCTGCTTTTAATATGTCCTCTTTGTCATTGACTTTGAACAATTTGATTCAAATGTCCTTTAAAGTGGCTTTCTTTATGCTTCTTATTCTTTGGGTTCACTGAGTCTCTTGGATCTGGGAATTTATAGTTTTCATCTAATTTGAAACATTTTTGGCCATTGTTTTTCTAAATGTTTTTCTTTTTCCTCTCTGTGTGCTCCTTTCAGAGGCTCCAATTACATGTACACTGGCCCAAAACTCATGGATTTTCCTTTATTTTTTGGATGTTTTTCTCAGGATGTTTCATTTTGGATAGTAATTACTATATCTTCATGTATACTAATCTTTCCTTTTGAGGGTCTAAACAGCATTTAATTCCATCTATTGTATTCTCAAACACTGCAGTTTTTTTTGTTTTGTTTTTAAATAGGCTCCAGGCTGCACTTGGAGCCCAATGTGGGGCCTGAACTCAGGACCCTGAGATCAAGACCCTGAGCTCAACTGACTTAACCCAGATGCCCCTCAGACACTGCAGTTTTTATATTTAGAAGTTCTTTTTAGACTGTTTAGTCTGTGTCCTCCACTTTTTAAAAAATACGGAATATAATTATAATAGTTTTAATGTTTTTATCTGCTAATTCTAATTTCTGTGTTTAGTTCTTGATAGATTTTGATTGATTTTTCTTATACTTTTATGCATACCTGGCAATTTTATTTTATTTTTTATTATTATTATTTTTTTTAATACCTGGCAATTTTAGATTGGAAGGTGGATGGTGAGAATCTTATTGCTGGGCACTGATATTTTTGTATTCCTATAAGTGTGGAACTTTTTTTCTGGGATGCAGTTAAGTTACTTGGAAACAGTTTGATATTCTTGGGCTTTGCTCTGAAGGCTTGTCAGGCTGGGCTAGAGTAGCATTTCCTCTAGGGCCAGTTGTTCTAAGGCAACAATGCTCATGATTTATGAGGTCTCATTCTTGTCTTATGGGAGCAGGCCCTATTCTTGGCACTTTATGATGGTTGGATGCTGCTCCATCTAACTTTTTTGGGTGGTCCTTTCTTCAGCTGTGGGTTGTTTGCTCACATATCTGAGCTGATCTTCACTGAAGACTCAACTATGACCCTTTGAAGATCTGTGGAGTTCTTTCTCTGAGGACTTTTGCCAGTGGTACTTTGCTCTATACAGTCCAGCTAACTTGGTCTCTCCACACTCTCATTTTATATCAACTCAAGGAGTGAGCAGGGCTGTGTGGGTTCCTGTGCCTTGTACTCTGGCCAGGAAACTGTCTCAAGACAGTAAGCAGGGGCAAACCCAGGGGTTGCTTTGTTTGCTTCCCATCTCTCAGAGATCATTGTCTTTCTGTGATTCACACATGCGGTGTCCTGTAATTGTTTCATATGCGTGTATTTTTTTGTTTCCTAATTATTTCAACTTGCATGGAATATTGGTCCCTGTAGTTATTCCATCTTCAGAAATGAAGTCCAGTGTTTTGTTATTGAAAATTTATTTATTTTCATTTTTCTTTTTTATTGAAGTGTAATTACCATGCAGTGTTATATTAGTTTCAGGTGTACAGTATAGTGATTCAACAATTCCTTCTATTAGTGCTTGTCCTGATAAGTGTACTCTTAATTCCTTTCACATGTTTCACTCATCCTCTACCCACTTCCCTTCTGCCAATCACCAGTTTTTTCCTCTGTATTTAAGAGTCTGTTTTTTTTTATTTGTCTTTTATTTGTTTTGTTTCTTAGATTCTACATGTGAGTGAAATCCTATGGTATTTGTTTTTCTCTAACTTCACTTAGCATAGTACACTCTTGCTCTATCCATGTTGTTGCAGATGGCAAGATTTCATTCTTTTTCGTGGCTGAGTAATATCCGTGTGTGTATGTGTGTACAAATGTATATATATCACATCTTCTTTATCCATTCATCTATGGATGAACACTTGAGTTTTTTCCATGTCTTAGCTATTTTAAATTAATGCTGCAATAAACATTGGGGTGCATATTTCTTTTTGGATTAGTGTTTTGTTTTATTTGGGTAAATACTCAGTATGGGAATTACTGGAGCATTTGGTAATTCTATTTTTAATTTTTGAGGAACCTCCATAGTGTTTTCCAAGGTGGCTGCACCAGTTTGTATTCCCACCAACAGTATATATGAGGGCTCCTTTTTCTCTATATCTTTGCCAACACTTGTTATTTCTTGTGTTATTGATTTTAGTTATTCTGACAGGTACCAGGTTATATCTTATTGTGTTTTTTTTTAAAGATTTATTTATTTATTCATGATAGACAGAGAGAGAGAGAGAGAGAGAGAGAGAGAGGGGCAGAGACACAGGCAGAGGGGGAAGCAGGCTCCATGCCTGGAGCCCAATGTGAGACTCGGTCCCGGGACTCCAGGAGCGTGCCCTGGGCCAAAGGCAGGCGCCAAACCACTGAGCCACCCAGGGATCCCCTCTTATTGTGGTTTTGATTGCATTTCCATAATGATGAATGATGTTGAACATCTTTTCATGTGTCTGTGTTGGCCATCTGTTGTTTCTGGAAAAATGTCTATTCAAGTCTCTGTTCATTTTTTAATTCATGTAGGGGTGTAGAAGTTTTTTTTTTTTTTTAAGATTTTATTTATTTATTCATGAGAGACACAGAAAGAGAGAGAGAGGCAGAGACACAGGCAGAGGGAGAAGCAGGCTCCTTGCAGGGAGCTTGACGTGGGACTCGATACTGGGTCTCTGGGATCACACCCTGGGCTGAAGTCGGCACTAAACAGCTCAGCCACCCGGGCTGCCCTAGAAGTTCTTTATATATTTTGGATATTAACCCTTTGGTGGATATATCCTTTGCACATACCTTCTCCCATTCTATATGGTGCTCTCCTGTTTATTTTTGTGAACGTCATATTGTCTAAAATTACTTTGTTCATTCTGCTGTTGATGGGTACTGGATATGTTTATCTTTTGTTATGAATGTATTGGTATAAACATTCTTCTGCATATCTCTTGGTATGTATGTTTTTTCAATGTACATACCTGGAGGTGGAATTATTGAGTCTATGGATATACAACTTTTTAATATAATGCCAAATTGTTTTATCAGGTAGTTGTATTATTTTGCATTTGTTTTAGGCTTTAGTGAGACTTCATGTTTCTCCCCATCTTTCTCAACAATTGACGGTGCTGGACTCCATTTTTACCAATTTAGTGGACATGAAGTGGTTTTCACTGGTGTTTTAATTTGTATATCTCTGATTTGTGTTGCCAGTGTTCATTCAGCTTCTGCTTGAAAAACATCTGCTAGCATTTCATTTAGTGCTGGTTTGTTGGCAATGAATTCTCTTTTTGTTACCTGAAAACATTTTTACTTAACTTCTCATTGGTAGGGCATTTTTACATAATTTAGAATCCTGATTTGATAGTTTTCAGCATTAAAAAGATGTCTTTCTAGTGTCTTCTCGTTTCTGGTTAAAGTCGTATTGTTGTGCTTTTTTAATGCTTTTAAGATTTTCTTTATGTCTTTGTTTACTAGTTCTACCCTGATGTGCTTAGGTTTGATTTTCTTTGTGTTTATTCTTCTGAGATATGTGGCACTTCATCAATGTGTGACCTAATGTATTTTATCCATTTGGGGACTTTTTGGCCATCGTCTCATCAATTACTGCCTCTACTCATTCTCTTTTAGTTCTTTATACCCCAACTGTGCATGTGCTAGACCTTTTCACTCTGTATTGTTTTGAGTTTACCCTCCTTTATTATATTCTTTGATCTGTGATATTTTTTGTTGATGTGTCTTCCATATTGCTGTCTTTTCAGCTGTGTCATAACTATTGCCCAACTGTCTCTTGAACTCTTTAACTTTAGTTACAGTGATTTTTCAGTTCTAGAATTTCCTATTCAGTTATTTTCTAGATTCAAGTTACAACATTTGCCAGCTTGTCACTTATGTTATCAAATATATTAATCAGTTATTTTAAGGCCTCCTTCTGATAAGTTCAATATCTGGATAAACCGAAAGTCTGTTTCTATCATCTTTTTCCTTTGTGCCTATCTCTAGGGAGCATTCGATGGAGTGTCAGGCATTTCTTACACAGAACTGTAAAAACTCTGGATAATATTTTCTTCTTCTTGAGAGGCTTTACTTTTTCTTCTGGTAGGCAGTTAGAGCAGTTAGACCAATCTTTCCGTCTGGGCTGGTGATCATTCCAGAGTCAGTTTTGGTCTTCTCAAGGGATGGTCGATTTGTGGTTTGGCCTTGCTCCTAGTGTATAGCTTTCCTAAGTGCAAGCCTTCTCCGTGAACCTTGAACTTTAGTTTTCATCTCAAAACATGAACCTCACAGAAGCTTTGCTTCTCTCTTTGCTGTACCTTCTGGTCACTGTGGTCCCTGGTTCCTTGAAGGACAAGAGGCTGAATGTTAGACTCCCTTCTTTCTTCTTTCCTTTTCTCTGGGATCCTAGCCTTTCAGATTTTGGCTGTGTTGGCAGCCCCACACTCCCAATTTTTGTTTTCCTGATGCTGTTGAGTTTGCTGAAAGCATTGGTTTAGCATCATTTTCTTTTATCTACTGATGGTTGCTTGATTTCTCAGCCTCATAGGGCCATGTCAGTCATATGTTGGAAAACTGTTCAGGGAAAGATAGTACAAATATGAGGGATCACATCAATCCATTTCAGAGTATTGACCTCACAATTTTGTTGTGGAGGCTCTGCAATTCTTTCATGCAGATTTTTTTTCTTAGTTAAGTTTGATTTGTTTTTTACTAGTCGTTCATGACGTAAGGATTGTTATGATATCAGGTAGATCACTGTAGCCAGAGGTTTGCTTCCAATCTTTAGAAAACTGCAGATATTTATCTTTGGATTAGAGGGGATTTTTACTCATGTTACTTTACTCACTCAAATCTCTATCAATATGTAAATCTATATCAAATACAAATATTTCTATATTTTCATAGTAAGCTGGGTATTAACAGTACATTTGGTTAGCAACTGAAATGTCTTTATAGAGCTAAAATGTAAGCATCCTAGGATTGAGCAAAGTGATTTTAAAACTGATCTTTATAGTTTGTGGAAGAAAATTAAAAATAATTTATGTTTTGTGAAAAAGAAGTTTTATAAAAATAATACATACTGGTTGTAGCAGTAAGGAATGAAAATGTGGATCTAGAGATATTTTTGGAAATCTTTTGTTATATTTTGTTTTTTTCCCCTAATAGAAAGGCGAAAAAAAGCTTCAGCATGGGAAAGAAATTTGGTGTATCCTGCTGTTATGGTTCTCCTCCTTATTGAGACAGTAAGAATTTATTTGCCAAGTTAAATAAAACAAATTATTTTTTATTTACTTTGGTATTTGAGTATGACAACTCCCTCAGCTAAATGGTTTCTTATAAACTAGTTTTCTATCTACAGGATTAAAATCCATCTATACTTTTATTTGGAAAAACTCAGTAGAAAAAAATGGAAATTAATGGCAAGTTTTAGAAAGTCCTCAAGATTAACTATTTCCTCATGAAAGCAGGACATCATTCTTTTGTGCCATTTAGAATTAAGAGATGAGGTATTGCAGGTATCTTGCTTCACTCTATGATGGGATATGAAAATTATATTATTAATTAGTTCTGATAACATTTTAACCATTTTTTAAATCTGTAGAGTTGTGGGCTTCCATTTGATGGAATCTGTCAGTAACTGGATCTATATTATTAGCTTTAGTTACAAGCTTTGAAATTGTAATAATTTGCAGAAGCTTTTAGAGTTTATTCTGGAGTTTTTGCATATAGTTTGATTGCTTTTGTTTTTTGTGTGTAGAATTTTGGTCTTGTCTTCTCTTCTTCTCTGTTCTGAAGCATATATTTGGTTAGTAACTTAGATTTTAATACACGTGTACTCACAAAATATCTGTGAAATTCAGAACTGATACTAATTTTTTTATGTTGTAGTCCATCTCGGTCCTCTTGGTGGCTTGTAATATTCTTTGCCTGTTGGTTGATGAAACAGCCATGCCAAAGGGAACAAGGGTAAAGTGCTTTAAATGTCTTTTGCAAAAGTGTTCTCTATATATACCCTGAGTATTTCAAATACATGATTTAAAACATCACCTTTCTGCATGTATATTTCAGGTTGTATGAATTTCTTTATATAAAGAGCCTTTGTAAACAGTGTTTATAAAACTATGACTTTTGTTTCTAATTTCTTACTTTTGGTTGGGCAGCCCTTTTATCAAATAGCAAAGTTTCCTTTTAGACTTTGTATCATAGTTTATTTTTGTTTTACCAAAGTTCATATTTGTAATTCTGTAAGAAAATGTATACTCTGTGAAGTAGTGATGTGGAAGGAGTTTATTAGATTGATTCATAGTGTTTGCAAAAGATCCAAGTATATGGTTAGTAGGGACTGTTTCAAAAGAGTCACATTTTATGAAACGGAATCAAATGTTTAGGTACTGGAGGAGTCAGATGTACACCTTTTCATGAATTAACTTTTGTTTTCTCTCTTGTAAAAGTTGATGATTCTATTAAATCCTATCTTTTAGCCAACTTAAATGTGTTCACCGTACAGGAGGTAGTTATCACTGAAGATTCATATTTGGCATACTTCTGGGAGTGTCTGTAAACTTTTGATTATGAAAGTAGCATTTACATTTTAACATTTTCTTTTTTTTAAATTTTTATTTATTTATGATAGTCACACAGAGAGAGAGAGAGAGAGAGAGAGAGAGAGAGAGAGGCAGAGACACAGGCAGAGGGAGAAGCAGGCTCCAAGCACCGGGAGCCCGATGTGGGACTCGATCCCCGGTCTCCAGGATCGTGCCCTGGGCCAAAGGCAGGTGCCAAACCGCTGCGCCACCCAGGGATCCCCATTTTAACATTTTCTTATATTTTTCTAAGTCAGTAGCTTTCTTACTCCCCATAGAAAAGACTTCCGAATTCTTCCAGACTTTTGGTGCCACTTCTCTCTCTGAACCAGATAATATATAACTTTCTTCTCCTAGGAAAAAGCCAGCATCAACCTAAATTTCTTCCTTTCAGTCCGAGGCGGAGGAGATACTGTATCTCTCACAGCTAATTTTTTTTTTTCCAGCCATATTCTCTAGTTAGATTCTGCCCTCTTCTAACTTTTGCTGGACCTTGTGCCCTCTGTTACTGCCCAGTATCTAGCCTACCAACGTGTTCCAGGTACCTAATTCCTCAAGCAAACAACACTCAACAGTACTCCATCTGCAACCTGGTCTTTATCTTCTGTTTAGACCCAAATTCATTGATAGAGCCAGGAAGTCATCTATTGTGTTGGTTTCTATACTTTTTGTAACCCTCTTTTATACATTGCACACACTGGGTAAGTCCCTATTGGTACATTTTTGTACCATCCTCTTAGTGTATCATAGAGAAGGACTTTTACCTGGTAGAGTCCATGCGTGATTGTGTAAATAAATCAAATCATCTTAATCCTGCCTGGAGGACTTCTCTTGAGACAGGGAATACTTCCAAAATGTTTTTCCCCCAGCCAATAAGCTTTCTATTAGCATTATTCATTTCTATGTCAAAAGATTGATGAAAAGTTGATAATTCTTTGCCTTTGTTTATATATATATATTATATATATATATATAATATATATATATATATATGAAATTTCCATGGGTATTCTTACTTTTTTATGTCAAAATTAGAATGTATATATGATATGTATGATATTAATTATAGGCTTATTTTTTTTATTGCCCTGACTATAGATTCTTAATTTTCCTGGTATTTTTGTTTGATATAATTAAAGCTGATAGTAGATTAGTAGTTGATATTTGAATAGTTCTTTAATTGGCAGGCTTTGAAAATATTCTTCCTACTAGAAATTATTTTTTTGCTTGTCTTGTCTCATTAATAAATATTAGATTTTTTTGTTTTTTTAAAGTCTAGATAAAATAGGTTTTGAGAATACATACAATGTTTAGGGAAAATGTGTAGTGTTACATTAAAAAAAAATCTGTCTTAATTAAGTTATATCTTTTAAAAACCTCTGAATTCCCAAGGAAGATTTGGGGAAAGAAAACTTTTAACTGTAGAAATGGGATATGCACATTCACTTTCTTTCTATGCTTAGCCTACTCTGATATAGTTCAATTATATAATTTTTGTATATGTTATTGGGAGGGTTCATTAAAATAATTATATACTTATTCAAGTGGTACTGTTTTAAAAAAATTTCTTCCAATAATATTAAAGACTTTTAACAATAAGCATAATATCATTTTGATAAGTAAATTACATTTGAGATAGATCAGAGATGTTTTGAGCTTGTTAAAATTGTTAACACATGCTTGCATTAGTTGGTGAACTAGGTCTAATGTCATTTGAAAATCTAGATGTTATTCCGGGGTATTAAACATTTCCAATTCCTATATTTATGAAACAGAATGGGAAAGCAAATATTATAGTGTCATTGAATTCTGAAAAGTGATTTTTTTCCCCCCAGGGTCCTGGAATAGGAAATGCTTCTCTTTCTGCTTTTGGTTTTGTGGGAGCTGCACTTGAAATCATTTTGATTTTGTATCCTTTCTTTAACTGAACATTGTCAACAAATTTTCTGTTTAGTTTTCTGGGACAGTGGTAATTTACTAGGACACTTGCCTAGAAGAGAAAAACAAGTCAGTCTTTCTCAATCACGCCAAGTGGCTTTTTGTTTTGTTTTTCCTTTGGATCTTAAGAGTTTCTGGAGACTAGTGAGGACTTAAGGAAACTCACATTCTTTGGAGAGTTTTTCCTTGATTCTCACAGCTATCTTATGGTGTCCTCTGTTGTTGGTTTCTATAGCCTCCGATTTTTTGGAAACTTTATTCCCAAGAAGGATGACACAACTATGACAAAGGTAAGGTAAAGAGTTAGGTGGCTATGCTTCTCTTTTGCATTCCAAGGCAAATGAACTGTTTTATTTTGTAATCGCCCTGAATGGTTCATTTGTGCTGATAGGTATTTGTTTGTAAATTGCATAAACACAAACTGAAAGATTTTCAAAATGCTGAATGAGTGGGAAAAGGATGTGCTGCTCTGTTTAATTTGGATGACATCCATTCACTTGTAAATGCATAGAACTGCAGAGCTTGTTAACTAGCTACAGAAGGCTACTGAAAGGACTCTTTCTCCTCTAAAGAAAACGTATTGCTAATGAGTAACTTTGATTGTGCAAACTGTACTTCAGGAAGCTTGTTTGAAATCTGAAGAACTTAGCTGTTACAAGTAGTAGGGACAAAGTATTTCAAATTTGAATAATTAAAGCAAGAAGGAAGAGTTCTATTCAGAAACATTTTGTAGTTTGAGGCTAATTTGACTTCCTACAATGTGTCATTGGCTTTGGAATAACAAAGACTGTTACCTTATATAGTGACTGCATCTTTTTAAAATATTCCCACAGGCTGACCATGAAGAATAATAAGAGCTGCTTTCTTTTCTTTTTTTAAATTATATATCACATATTTTCAGCCTATCTTAAAAGGAAAAAGTCATTTTATATATTTTATTTACCTATCTTTAAAATGCTATGACTTCTTAAGATACTTAGCATTTAGTTTAAGTGATCATCAGCATTAAACAGTATTTTCAACTTATTTTGTTTAATATAAAAGATTAAGCATAGGACACATTGGAAATAAATTATTAGAATTTAGGGGTTTTAGATTTCTACCTTTTTGGTATTATATTCTAATAGTTGAGTGTATTAGAAGTAGTATTATATATCTTGAGCAGTAGTGTGGCTTTAAAAATATAGTCAGAAGTATTAAATGTATTCATTCTATTTTACTTGACAGGCAAACCTTTTTAAAGTTGGCACCCTCAATTAATAAAGTAAAATGTATTGTTTGTGGTGTAACTTAAGTGTTCTGTAACTTTATGTTTATGCCAGCTACTGTAAATATCTTCAAGAACTTTATAGATGTAACTTCAAATATTTATAAAAAAAATTTCTTGTTCTCTTTAAATTCTATATTGAGTAATATCATTAAGAAGCTAGCAAAGTACAGGACAATAGTACCAGGTAAGTAGAATGTACAGTAAGTTCCCAGAATGTGTGTAGATTGATTGCATTTATCATCCTTTTCTCTGACTGCCCAATATTCTTTCTGATCTCTACACAGATCATTGGGAATTGTGTGTCCATCTTGGTCTTGAGCTCTGCACTGCCTGTGATGTCAAGAACACTGGGTAAGTTTACCAGAGAAATGTCCATTTTAAAAGCCCATACCTTGTTAACATTTCTTTCCTAAACTTCTGCCTTAACTTTTAGTTTCTGAACTTTTAAAAAAAAAAATCCTTTGAAATATAATATTTCCTTGCATATTGTTTTATAACTTCTGTATGTCTTTTATATAGAGAGCCATACCAAAACAAGTACTTTTATTAAATTAAGGCTATTTATTTTTAAATACTTAAAAATGTTCTTTCTCCAAACAATGGACAGTTTTTCCCACTGATTGGTTAAGCTTTTGAGTTCTCTGGTGAGACAACTGTGGTATTAAAAAAATGTTTAAGGTCTAGAAAGTATTAAACTAATTTTTCTTATATGAAAGTTTAAAAAATATATATAATTTAGTATGTAGTTTAAAAACTGAATATGTGTAAAACATTTTAAGCTGCTTTGTGTCCATGAAATAGACTTGAAACAGTGAGGTCTTTGCGAGCATGTGCTGATTTCAAGGACAATCCTTTAGTTGTTTAATTTTTACTTGCCTGTCATTTATGTAGTTCTCTTAATTTTTCAATTTACAGGAACTTTGATCATCTTTAAAAGTAATACATTTCTACTTTGTCACTGAAATAGTTGAACAAATCTTCATTTGGACTTTTATCTTTTATAAAGCATGTTGCAGGCTGTGATCTTGCTTCTTGGCTAAATATTATTTCAGACAAAAGTTTCCGTTAGGCAGTTGGTTCTGTTTGGTTTTCTGGATGTAGGTTTCCACTTAAGAGTGTTCACAAATGATTAGAAGAATCTATCATTCAACCTCAGCAACTTGCTCATAACAAAAATTACTAGTCGCTTTGAGTTGCTTTTGTTTATCTCTTCTTTTGCCTCCGTTGTTGATTCAAGACTCCTGGCCAGCAGGGAGGCCGGCTGCAAGAGGGAAATAGAGGATTTACGGTTATCTGCGCAATGCTTACCGAGAATTTCATGTTTTAGTAAGAAGTGAAATCTAAGTATAAATGTAAGGGGACCATTATTCCACAGACTAATACAAAGCTTATTTACTTAGTGGTCTTCTTTTGTGTTTGCTTTATAGGACTTGTTATTGTTTTGACATCTGCTTATGGTGTGCTAATCTCGAAAATGCCAAAAGTATGCACGTTAGTAACTTCATTTATATCTAAAGTGGTATCGTTTGTATTATGACAGTCCAACAATAATTTCTGTGATATTATAGCCACGCTACCATTTAGTCATTTATAAAACTCATGTACTGTGATCTGTTATTTAAGATTAATTGTTAATAGTGATATGTACTGATTTTATGGAAGAAAATTGCATGCTGGGAATACTTTTCATACAAAGAAAGCAAATTAATGGCAAAATTTGCTTTTTGAAGATCAACAAATTAAATTCCTGAGTAGTTTGCCATAGAGATAACTAAAAAGAAGAAAAAGAAAGATGGGACAATTAGAATGCAGCTAACAAACGCCTGGACCCAGCTGTCCAAACAGGATTAATGGAGCGCATTAGGGTACAGTGAGTCATGTGGCGCTTTGCAAAATATCAACACGCACTGCATTACAGGTTATGCCCAGTGGCACTGAATAGATGAAAAGAAGTAAATACGTTAAACAGATTCATGGAGGCTTTTCACAGTATTAAAAAAGCAAATTTCTGGACTAAAAGAAGCAGCTTTATTTTAGTATTATGGGAAATGCAAACTAGAGAGTTACTTTGTAATTCCTCTATTAACCCTTTAGGACTGAGCCTTTGATTTTTAAGAAGATAAAATGTGGAGAATTGTCATGAATGTTATCCTGGTGTATAACAGGGTTTTGATTTACCAGCTGAAAAGCTCATAAGCCTAGAATAGAGGATGCGTTTCACAACCAGATTCCAAGCTGTGAAAGTTTTCACTCTTTCTCGTTGTCTCTCCCAAGGAAAGCCTGACCCTTCATCTGCTCCTGGGAATTGCACCAGCAGCACCCCATCACTTACAGTGCAATAAGAAATGAAATAGCAAGGAAAACCCAACATTACCTGTATATGAGCAGCTTTTCTTGTATTTCAACAATTTATCAGTGATAGTTTTTACTTTGATTGTAAATTGAAAATACATTGAATCCTGTATAAAATAATTAATTTGGTGATATTTTTGCTTCAAAAATGAAAGTGTTCTATGAGTTTTTTGGTTTTTGGTTTTTTAATTTGCTAGCTGGTGGTGCTGGTGGACCAGATGATGCATCATTAAACTCTAGCTTTAGACTTCAGTGCTTAGTGTGAGAGGACAGTCATTAAAGAATTCCTTTGATCAGCTTCTTATATTTGAATACAGAAAGCTTTATACTAATTGGAAAATTGCCACAGAGTAAATTTTATAAGCATATCACTTGACAACTGGGAATTAAGTTGTGAGGAAGATTTTGAGCATGTTTTCAGTTAAATGTAATTAATATAAATGATGTTTTTGTTGTCGGTAGGAAACACAAAGAATCTGAGTATAACATTTCTTATTCGAACTCATTAAGGCCTTATAAGAGTAATGTCAGTGTCCACGCATGTGATTTCCAAAAGACTGTTTTGCTGCCTATTTATACTTGAGGTTTGAAGAATCATTTTGGGGGACCTGATGTCCATATGTGCAGTAAGCAGTTTACTGTTTGGTTTGACCCTGACTAGAGGAGGTGGCTGGCGAACAAGGTGAACATGAAACCAGACCAAGCCTGAGGAACTCTCTGCAGATGGCCAAACTTTTCTGCAATAAAATATTTTAAAGGCAGAAATGAATTCTGTAAGAACAGATTTTGTAGGATTGCTGACATGCTCTTGACTATGCTTAATCAAGAAACTACTGAGAGATCAACATTTTTTCAAATTGTTACTTTCAATCTCCTTTAACCAGGAAATTTTTTCCCAAATGCAACCAACAGACGTTGTAGTACTGTTACTAATTTCTTTTTTAAAATTATTTTTATAATAATTTGGAAGGAATAAGCCTGGGTGGCTGAGCCTGGGTGGCTCAATCGATTTAGTGTCTGCTTTCAGCTCAGGTCATGATCCCAGGGTCCTGGGATTGAGCTCCTCCTTACTCTGTTATCTGTGCAATGCCAAATGCTTATCTGTGCAACTCCCCTTGCAACAGCAGGGAGTCTGCTTCTCCCTCTCCCTCTGCTGCTCCCCCTGTTTGTGCTCCCACTTGCTCCCTCTCTCTGTCAAATAAATAAGTAAAGTCTTAAATAAATAATTTCTATAGTTATTCTGTTATCCTGAAGCTCTTTCTGTAACTTGTAAAATTATACAAAACCCAAATGCAGACTTTTAAAAGAAAATGTGCTTGTAATATTAAAACAAGAATATTTACCCCTTTGAATCACCTTGAATTTATTTTTTAGTATTTCTCATCTGGGTCCCATCTAGTCCCTAATCTTGCAGGAGATGAAGGGAATCTGTTTAAAAATTGGTCCACCTTGGAGAGGTCTTTTTTGGGGGTTTCATACATACACTGTTAATTTTTACCCTGGGCCGTTTCTTTCCAATTCTCAGTGTAAAACAAAAGTAAGTGATAGTTAGAAATGAGAAGTGCAAAATAGGATTATGCATCATAATATGTATTCCTAACTATGACTTTGATGTAAAAATAATCTTAAATTCCCTCTTGAAAAATTGTCAGCAAAAATTTGTATATAACTTACTTATATCCAGTTATGTTGCAGAGAGAGTGGCACTAATTGATTTTTGGTTGATTAGTATTATTCTTATATCTGAAGAGTAAATTTTATATATCTAGTTTGTGATAATAAAGAGAATGTATTCTGTGTCAGATACGTAAAAGAGTTAAAAGACTAATGCCCAGTCCCTAAATGCTCATTCCCAGTATCTTATATTCTTCTGATGCCACTCTTGTTTCAGGGAACATAGTCATGTTGGCCATACTTACCTAAATAATTTAACTGTCTGTTGACATACATTCAAATATTTTAAATTTTAGTTTGTTATAAAATATTTTTATATGAAAATAATTATAGTTAGGATAATTTAGTTAGAAAGAGGATTAAGATGTAATCTTTAAAATGTTACCATTAAAACCAGTTAGTAAGCTATAATAAGGGTCTACTTTGTACTAAGAAGAAAGGCCTCTAGCCTGGCTGAGAATACTTCATAGCACACCTGCACAGTCAGTTCTGAGACCAGTGAATATATTATCTCCTTATTTGTAAGAGATTATATTTTAAAATTAATTTTAATTAATTATATAAGTATAGACATGAATAGATTCTTAATTATAAAGAATACTAAAATTAGAGATCAGGCTACAGTTCTTTGTGACCACCAGTTTTACTCCCAGGTCCCTCTGCATAGTGTCCAGGTCTTCAGGTCTTCTTCTGTGCATATGTAGACATATGTAGTGCCTCTGCAGGAAATGTGAAATCCTCACTGGGGGTTACCTGGATGCTGACTCTGGTCATCGCTCTTATTCCTTCCATTGACTCCTGACCTCAGTGTGTCGTCCAGTAGGAGTTGAAATCATTTCCTCTATTGGAACTCAGTTATCTGAAAATGAATTTCAGACCCTAAACAATTATCTCATTTTGTTCGGGTCACCAGTGACCTCTTAAATATTCGATCTTGTGGATTCTGTTGTCTTATCTCCATAACATTTGCTGTTTATAATCCCACTTCCCATATTACTTCTTTCTTTATTTCTGGTCCTCATTTCCCTATTTCTTTCTTCTTTTTTTGACCATTCCTCAGCTATCTCTTTTACTGCTCTCAGCCATACCCATACACTTGTCCCCAAACCCAAACCTCCCACCCAGAACTTACCCTTGAGCAAATAACAAATAATCCTAACTCTGTACTCCATTTGGGTGCCAGCCCACACTGGCCATTTCTACAGCAGGACCCACACCTGAGTGTGTCTCTCTGTTTCTTCCTCCCTTTCTCCTATTTCCCCTCAGTCTTTGGCCACTTTCTAATAGGCCAAAGCAGAAACCTGAGAGTTATATTAGATGCTTCTAGTTCTTCATGCTGACACCTAATGGTGATACTCAGTTTCATCTTATTAACATTTTTCACATTTGCTGCTGCTTCTTATTTCCCTTAGAAAAAAAATGAAAAGAGCCAGACTCCTGTAAACATCCAAGCAGAGAGCTGAATATATGATTTTATTTTAATACTTCATTGTTAGGGAATGTTCATGAAGTAGATTCTTAACCATGTGTTCTTTTCTTTGAGGAGAATAAAGAAGTGAAACCAAAGCAAGTGAACTGAAGAAATACTTTCTAAATGAGGAAGTATTATAGAGGGACACCATGGAGGCTCCATCTCTGGATGTTTTCTTCTGGAAGAGAGCAGACAGTCCCTGTCCAATTTAGAAGGCTTAAATGATCACCTGTTTGAAAGTGAGCACTTAGATGCTTCTTGGATAGTGCATTCTCTTTCACTGGCTTTAGTTTATTAAAATTCACATACTCTAGTTCATCTGGACTACTAATTAAGTTGCCTTCGTATTAGGACAAAATGAATTTGTAGCATGTAAATAGTTGTGACTAAAATTGGTTTGATATTTGCAAATACACTTCTCTCTGAGTTTTCGTTCCCATTGCTCCCACAGTCCTGTCCTTGTATCTGTCTGCCTGTCCCGTTCCTCCTCGTCCTCTAAGGCCAGGTCACAGGCTAGTCACACAAGAAGCTCTCAGATTTTTATGCATTCCACCTTGTGTTACACTTATCTGCATCTATTGGCTTTCTCAAGAAACTATACATCCCTTAAAGGACAAGACTATATTTTATGCATCTTTTTATTCCTTTCAGCATCTAGTTAATAAATATTTGTGGTGTCACTGGGTGCCCCATGTTGAGTGTGGACTGTAGTTTTGGAATAGGAAATCAAGTGTCTTGCTTCCATCCTGGTTGTTTTTCTATGTTTTAAGCTTGTTTGATCCTAGTATTTTTTTTTTTTTTAAAAGACCCTTATAACAACCCAAAGGTAGAAACAACCCAAGAATTCATTGACAGATAAAAATGCGTAGGCAGATTGTGGTCCAGTACATGCAGTGGAATATTATTCAACCATTAAAAGAAATGATGTCTGAGTAAAAATATCCAGTCATGAAAAAACAAATACTGTGTGATTCCACTTACATGAGGCCCCTAGAGTCATCTAAATCATAGAGACAGGAGGGGGTAATGGTGGTCACCAGGGTCTGGGGCGGGGAGAGGGAAATGGGTACAGTTTCAGTTTTGTAAGATGAAAGTTCTAGAAGTTAGTTGTATAAGAGCATGAATGTACTTAACATCATTAAAATGGTTCAGATGGTAAATTCTATGTTGTGTTTTACTACAATTAAATAAAAAAAGGAAAAAAAAACCAAAAAGAGTGGTATTCTGGCGCAATATAGATAAACCTTGAAAACATGATCCTAAGTAAAATTAGGCACAAAAAGCCACAAGTTGTAATATTCCATTTATATGAAATGTCCTGAATAGAAAACTTGACAGAGAAAGAAAGTTAGTGGTTGCGGTTGCCAGGGACTGGGAGGAGGGGTGATGGAGAGAAACTGCTTAATGGGTCTGGGGTTTCACTTTGTGGTGATGAAAGTGTTTTGGAACTAGATAGATTTACACAACATTGTGAATGTACTCAGTGCACTGGATTGTTTACTTTAAAATCATTAATTTTATGATATGTGAATTTCATCTTAATAAACTATTATTTTTTTAAAGACCCTTACACAGTAGAACAGTAGACAGTAAATATTTGCTCTCTCTTATGTTTCCTTGATGTGGTAATCTAACTAATCCTGAGGTCTACCTATTTTTAATGATCATGAGTCAGCCTTTGAATGTTCTCTGTTTATTATAAAGGAAGGGGGAGCAGAGAGCAGGGGCCTTTATAGTATAGATAGAATCCTAACCAGGAGCACACTCCAGCCTCCTCTCCATGCAAAGTCTACTCATGATTTAATGGCTAGTTTAGCACTCCCCCGCTTCTCTTACAACGAAAGTATGATCCTGTCTCTCCCCAGCTCTCTATGTTTCAAAGACTTTTGCCATTAGAATAAGATTCTGTCTCCCTAAGGTGGCATAGGAGGTCCTTTAAACCTAACCCCTCCTTGTATGTCCAGCTTCGTTTCTTGCCAATCCAAGCCTTACTCATTCTGAACCTGTCAATAATAGTGGTGGTCTTTGGGTGTGCTGAGCGAGAACAAAGTACTGCTCTACTTTACATGCCTTAGAACATGGGACTTCATCTGACAAGAATGATTTTCTTCACCATCCACTCCCTGGCACACCTGACATGTCACTGGAGACTTGGCTCAGCCATTAACTCCACAGAGAAAGCTCCCCCTGAGTCTCCACCCTTCAGCCATCCCTCCTGTATGCTCTCAAATCACCCTTCCTAATGCTCCACATATCTGCCTCGTCACTGGGCATATTGTGTTCTAAATGCTTACTTCTCTCTTCCCTCCATAAAACTGTGAGTTCCTTGAGGAAAGAGGTGGTCTGCACAGGGCAGACACACAGGGAATTCATGCTTCATTTCCCATTTTACTTAACTGTACAAAGACATTTAGTTGTGCTGGAAATATATATGAAATATATTTTGAAAGTCTCTTAGGAGACTGTCAGTTCCATGAAGGGAATAAATATCTTACATACTTACTCTGTAGCTCCTATGCTACGTGTATAGTGTTAGGAATATGATAGGAACTGAAAAATACTGTAAAAATTTAACTTATAACACAAGAACAAATATAGAAATACAGAATTTCTAATTAAATCTAATTGCCACAGCCATAAACTAATAATATAGGCATGCATGCTATGGGGTGTTTTTAGCCTGAAGCCTAATAAATGTATTTTAACAGCTTTACTGAGGTATAATTGACATACCATAAGCTGTACATATTTAAAGTGTATAGTTGACAAGTTTGGTTTTTTTTTTTTTTTACAAGTTTTGACATATTTGTACACCTGTGATACCATCACCATAATCAAGATAGTGAACATATATGTCACCTCAAAATGTTTCTTTTCAGCCGTGTGTAATTCCTCCTTCACACCTCTCCCACTGTATCACACCCCCACCCTGTATCCCCAGGCAACAACTGACCTGCTTTTTATAACTATAGATTAGTTCACATTCCTGGAATTTTACATAAATGAAATCATGCAATATGTACTGTTTTTTGTCTGGCTTTTTTTCACCGGCATATTTTAAGATTCACCCAGGTTGTTGCACGTGTCAATAGTTCATTTTTTATTGAGTAGTGTTTCATTTTATGTATGGACCACAATTTGTTTATCCTATCACCCACTGAAGGACTTTTGAATTGTTCATGATTTTTGGCTATTTTAAGTAAAGTTACTGTGAACATTCACATCCAGGTCTCTGTATGGGCATATGCTTTTGTTTCTCTTGGGTAATAACTAGAAATGGAAAGCTTGGTGCGTGCTTCATTTTTAAGAAACTGCCAAACTGTCCCAAAGTACTTATCCATTTTGCATTCTCAGCACAAGTCATGGCAATCCTGGTTCCTCTCCATTCTTCACTAACACTGGTAGAGTCCATCAGTGAATGTTTGGCATTTTAATAGGTGTGTAGTGGTATGTTTTTATGGACTTACCTTGCATTTCCCAGATGACTAAAGTGTCACTTGTTGTCTGTATATCTTTGGTGAAGTATCTATTCAGATCTTTGGCTTATTTTAAAAATTGGGATTATTTTCTCATTCTTGAGTGCTGGGTGCTGTTTACATATTCTAAATAAAAGTTCCTCTTTTTTTTTTGGTAAAAGTTCCTTGTCAAGATATGTGATTTGCAAATATTTTTCCCATTTGATGGCTTGTCTTTTTATTCTTTTAACAATATCTTTCAAAGGACAGACATCCTTAATTTTGATGAAGTCAGATTTACCAAGTTTCTTTTTGGATTATGCTTTGGTATATTTTTCCCTAACCCCAAGTCACTAAGATTATCTCCTATATTTTCTTCTAGAAGTTTTATACTTTTAGGTCCTGTCCTTAGATCTTAGGTCTGTCCTTAGACCCATTTTGAGTTAATTTATATTTATAGTATGAGTTAATTTTCTGTTAAGTATGAGGTATGAATTGAGATTTGTTTTTGCATATGGGTAACCAGTTATTCTAGCACCACTGCATGAAAAGTCTATACTGAATGGCCTTGAAAACTTCATGGAAAATCAGCTGTCCATGTATGTATGGGTGTGAGTTTATTTCTGGACTCTATTTTTTTCCATTGCTATTTGTCTTTACATCAATACCATACTGTCTGGATTGCTATAGATTGTAAGACTTGAGATCAGGCAGTGAAATCTATTCTTTTTGAGAGTGGTTTTAGTTATTCTGAGTTCTTTGCATTCCCTGTGGCTTTTTAAATTAGCTTGTCATTTTCTACACAAATGTCTATGAGGGTTTTGGATTGTGTTGAATCTGTAGAACAAACTGGAGAGGATTAACATCTTTACAATATTGAGTCTTTTAGTCCCTGAACACTATACTTATTTAGTTCTTTAATTTGTCTCTGCATCATATGCATTTTTTGTTTCGGTCTTGCACATTTGATGCTATTGTAATGATATTTCTTTAAAAATTTAATTTCTTTTTTTTTAAAGATTTTATCTGTTTATTCGTGAGAGAGACACAGAGAGAGGCAGAGACATAGGCAGAGGGAAAATCAGGCTCCATGCAGGGAGCCCAATGCAGGACTCGATCCCAGGACTCCAGAACCATGCCCTGAGCCAAAGGCAGATGCTTAACTGCTGAGCCACCCAGGCATCCCTAAAAATTTAATTTCTTATTTAAGAATGTTAATGGCTGGTACATAGAGATATAGAGATACAAGTGATTTGTATATATTGATCTTTTATTCTGCAACCTTGCTAAACTCACTTATTAGTGATAGTATGTGTTTTGTAGATTTTGTTGAATTTTTGTTGATGATGATAATGTCTGTGAATAAAGTTAGTTTTATTTCATCCTTTCCAATATGGATGCTTTATTTTTCTTGTCTGTTGTCTGTTGCAGTACCTGGAGCTTTGAGCACAATGTTGAATAGAAGTAGTGGGAGCAGACAATCTTGACTTCTCACCATAGCAATAAAGCATTCTGTTCTTTACTGTTACCTGATAAAAGCGGTAGTATTTTTTTGCTTGTTTATTTTGGTAGATGCCTCTCACCAGGTTGAGGAGGTTTCCTTTTTTTCTCTTTTGCTGGAGTTTTTATTGGATGTAGGATTTTGT
Source organism: Canis aureus (assembly GCF_053574225.1). Classification (NCBI taxonomy): domain Eukaryota; kingdom Metazoa; phylum Chordata; class Mammalia; order Carnivora; family Canidae; genus Canis; species Canis aureus. Next base: position 47,445,739 of record NC_135625.1, read on the forward strand.
TAAATGCTTTTTCTGCATCTGGTGACATAATCACATGGCTTTCTTTTTTAAACCGTTAATGTGCTGAATTACACTGAGTGATTCTTGAATGTTAAACCAACCTTGGCATTCCTGGGATATATCCCACTTGGTCATGACATAGTAACCCCCCCCCCTTTTTTTTTGTTGGGTTTAATTTGATAAAATTTTACTTAGGATTTTTGTATTGGTATTTATGAGTGCATAGATCTGTAGTTCTCTTTTCTTGTTAATAATTTTTTTCTGGTTTTGATTATGTAAGTAATGTTATCTTGATTGAAAGTATCAGAAGTATTTCCTTCTCTTCAATTTGCTGGGTAAATACTATCCACTAAATGTTTGTGTCCCTCCAAAATTCGTATGTAGAAACTTAATCCCTAGTGTGATGCATATTAGGATGGGGCCTGTGGGAGGTGATAGGTCATGAAGCTCCACCTTCATGAGTGGGATCAGTGCCCTTATGAAAGAGGCCCCAGAGAGTTCTTTTGCCCTTTCTGTCCTGTGAGGTTACAGTGAAAAAGATAGCTGTCTGTGAACCAGGAAGTGGACCCAGACACCAAGTCTTTTGGAGCCTTGATCTTGGATTTGTAGCCTGCAGAACTAACTGTGAGAGATAAATGTCTGTTGTTTGTAAGCCACTCAGTCTAGGACATTTTGTTATAGCAACCCTAAAGGACTAAGACAATGAGTTTTGTTTTTTTTTTTAAGACAATGAGTTTTTATAGAATTGGGGTCTTTTCTCTGTCAATGTTTGATATAGTTCACCAGTGAAGAAGCCATTTGGGCCTGGAATTTACTTTGTGGAAAGGTTTTAACAGCAAATTCTATTTCTTTTATAGATAGAGGACTACTCAGCTTTTTAATTTCTTCTTGAGTGAGTTTGTTAATGTATTTTAAGGAATTTGTTTATTTTATCTATGTTATCAAGTATTTTGGCATAAAGTTCCTTTATTATCCCTCTAGTATAGATAGATATATCAGTGTACTGCAGTGTTATTTACCTACTCCTAGCTAATATTGGTAATTTGTGTCTTTTTTTTTTCTTTAATAGTGTTGCTAGAGTGATTTAAAAAAAATTATTAGAGAGTGCACAGATGCTCGAGTTAGGGGAAGGGTAGAGGGAAAGAGAGAGAGCACATCTCAAGCAGACTTCCTGCTGAGCTTGGAACCCCTTGTAGGTCTCGATCCCACGACCCTGAGATCATGACCTGAGCTGAAATCAAGAATCAGGAGCCCCAAGAGGTTTATTGATTTTTACTGATCTTCTCAAAGGACTAGTTTTTAGTTTCATTTATTTTTCTCTATTTTCCTTTCATTGATTCTCTCTTATTTACTTTCTTCTGCTTATTTTGGGGTTTATTTTTTTCTTATTTTTCTGTTTTCTTAAAATTGAAGCTGAGTTCTCTGATTTGAGATCTTCTTTATTTTTTAACACTGGCACTTAGCACTATGAGTTTCTAAGTACTGCTTTGGCTGCACTCCTCTGAATTTTGATCTGTAGTGTTTCCATTTTCATTCAGCTCAATATCCTTTCTGACTTTCCTTTTTTTTTTTTCATCTCTTGACCATGGATTATTTAGAAGCCTATTACTTAGTTTCCACATATTTGAGGATTTTCCAGAGAGATCTGTTAATGATTTCTAATTTAATTCCATGTAGTGAGGAAATATATTTTATATGACTTGAATCATTTTGAATTTATTGAGACTTGCTTTATGGCCTAGAACATGGTCTGTCCTCATGGATCTTCTCTATGTGCTTGAAAAGGTGTATTGTATTGGTGGGTAGAACGTTCTATGAATGTCAGATCAAATTAGCTGATAATATTACTGAAGTTCTTTGTATCCTTACTGATTTTATAACTGTTTTATAATTTATTGAAAGAAGGGTTTTGAAATCTACTAAAAATATGGATTGGTTTATTTCTTCTTACATTTCTGTTTTTGCTTCATGTATTTTGAAGTTCTGTTATTAGATGCATAAATATTTAGGGCTATTATGTTCTCTTGATGAATTGACCCCTTTATAATTATGATGATGATGGTGACATTCTTTATCCCTGGTAGTCTTCTTTGCTATAAAATCTACTTTGTGTGACATTGAAGAGCCATGTCAGCAATTTTTTGATTATGGTTACATAGTATATTTTTTTCTATTCTTATACTTTCAATATATTTGTATCTTTATATTTAAATAGTTGTTTTTTTTACAGATAATGTAGAGTTGGGTCTTGCTTTTTTATTCAATCTATTAATCTTCATTCTTGAATTTGGATGTTTAGACCATTTACTTCAAATGTAATTATTGATATTATGTTTGAATCTACAGTCTTGCTCTTTATGATTTATTTCTTTCCATCTCTTCTTTGTTCCCTTTTTCCTCGTTATCTTCATTTTTCTGGATAAAAATGCATTAAAAAGATTCCATTTTATCTCCTTTGTTGGCCTATTAGCCATTACTGTAAAATCATAGCACTTAGTAGAAGAGCCTTCCCACAGCATACTTCCATTTCTTCCCTCCCAGTCTTCCTGCTTTTGTTATCATACATTTTATTTGCACCCATGTTATAAACCCTATAATACATTGTTTTTATTTTTGCTTTAAGCAATGACCCTGAGATTATGACCAGAGACAAAATCAAGAGTCAGACACTTAACCAACTGAGCCACCCAGATCCCCCAATCTCAGTGTTTTGTCAGAGGACATTTAACTTATACATTTATCTTTTATGACAAGATATGTGTGTTCTTTTTGGCAATCTTACATTAAAGCCATATCATATCATGTCAGCCATTTGTGTGAGATGCCAGTATATATGATTTTTTGATAAAGTTACTTTAATGATCCTTAAGTGTGTCCACCTTTATAAACTCTCTTTCGCTTCTTTTTGCTAGTAAAGAACAGGAGTATGCTTGCTAGAAATCAGAGTCTGCTCAGGTGAGCTAATGAAGGAAAATTCTCGTGATTTATATTGGAGGTGGAGTAACCAGCTCTTTCCTGAAATGAGGTTTTGTACTTTGGTTCTTGTATAGGTATGACTAGAAAAAGATCTTTATTCAAGGAATTATGCATAAAACATTTTCAACTGCATCTTAATGTATTTTATTCCCAGATAATCCAGATAATATGGCTTATGCTTAGCCACTGCTTGACTAACTAGGCTTTTTACCTGGTGTGTATTTTACTCATCTTTTAAGGAAATGACTTCTGAATAGGAGTGAGCATTTCAGTATTTGACTAGAAGAGTTAAATAGCAATATTTGATAATTGAGGTTTTTTTAGTTAGTAATATTTTAAAATATGCTGCTTTAATACCGTTTTATATCTTTCTCCAGAAATAGAGATGTTGAAGAATAATAAATTTGTACAATAAGTGTTAAATTAAAATTTTAAGTATTGTTATGTTTTAAGTGTTGGTGCTTCTAACAAAGTACATTTAAAGTTTAATAATTGCTGTCACATAAACCTCTCAGACAGAAGTTGAAGGAAGTGATTGTTTCCAAGTTCTTGCTGTTCAGTCTTACAGGTTTTAAGAATTGAAGAGCTGCATGTGTTGTCCAGAGTGATCTTTTAGTCAGACAATATCAGTTAGATATTTAAAAGATTAAATTAAATTAGAAACACCAGCATCTTTGTAACTAGTCCCTGTAATCTAGTATTTTGTCTGGTACTCTTTGGTGCACGATAGCAACATCCTCCTGGATTTCTGTCTGTGAGGTCAACCTGAGATGTCTTTAGGGCCACACATATACTGAAAAGATTGCTCTCTGTCTGGGGTTTCATATTAGGTCTTGGCCCTGACTCTCAGGATATCAAGTTGAATCCACCAAGATAGTCCTAGTGAAAGCACTTCCCGTTGTTCATAACTTACCTTCCATTGTCACTGTGCTCAGTGCATGGCACCATTGTCCCAGTGTGGTACCTCAGCCAGGTTCAGGGTGTAGTCTATGTGGCATATTCTATGTGGAGTCTGGGTCCCTTTATTTTCTTTAAAAAGATATTTTATTGTATGTTTTTATTAATCTTCTCTTTAAAATATTATGGTAGATAGATTATTGTTTCTCAAGTTCAAATACGTTGGCCCTGTGTAAATGTGGCCATAGAAGAACTACTTCTTGAAACCTATTTTTGTGATACTTTTGGATATGAAGGTTTTTCTGTTGTCTCTATGCACTGCTTTTGTGGTCTCTATAACAGGTTATGGATTGCTTTGGGTGGGGATGAGAGCTAAGTTTAAAAGTCAGCTGATATGAAGTGGAGTTTGGTTACTCTTGAAATCCTTAGACCACTCCTAAAATAAAGATACTGGATTTTGTTTATACAGTCCTTTGTGGTTAAAATTTTGTATGGCCCCAAGTACCTCTTCCAGCAGTCCCATCATCTGTCGCTGGACTGACTACCTAAATGTTGTTTACTTAATTATTTACAGTGGTCAGAGAAATCCTAGCATTCACGTATTCTTTTCAATAAGTATTTGGTCTAGGGCACATAATTACTGAATAGGATGACTGTTTGAATTATTTTTTTGAATAAAAAGACTTGTTTTTTAAAATGTATGTAGGTGAATTTATGTAACTTCAATATATATATAAAATAACTGCCTCTCTAGGTTTGCCATTTTACTCCACAAGCCTGTAGTATCCGGTTCAGATTAATAATGTTTTCATTCCCACTCCCCAGCTTGCCAACCCAGAAAGGAATCACCCTAGTTGTTTATTTGTTTATGTGGTAACTATTATGTATATATAAGCATTGCCCTGGGCACTGGGATTATAGAAGTGAAACAAACAAAGTCCTTTTTCTCATAGAACTTAGTAGTAGTACTAGTAGGGAAGGTAGGCAATAAATAAACCAGAAAGGAAAAGAAATATTTCAAGTAGTATGTGTTACAAAGAAATGTAATTAGGATAGATGGCCATGGAGGGTCCAGCTCTTTCATGTAGAGGAAACAGTTGCCCTCTCCAAGAAAGTGATGTTTGACCTGGGACCTGCATGGAGGGAGGAGCCAAGCAGTGGGGAGTGGGAGGTCTGAAGGTTTGTCCACTGTCTTCTCCGTCAGACTCCATCTGACTCTTCATATTTGAGTTGAGCATACTGTGCCCTTTCTCCCCATGAGCAGCACAGTGGATTTCTTGTCAGGGTAAGTATAGTGAGTGACAAGGGACATTCACTCCAACCTCATCACTTCCAAGAGACTGTGACACACGGAGAAAGTAGGTTAGGGCTGGCTGAGGTTCCTTAAGATAACAATTACATATTCTAACTAGGATTCCCACGAACAGAAATGAGAAAGTCCATGGAATTTGATCTGATTTGTACTTTATTTTGTAACATTTAAATATATTGTACCTGATTTTATTAAGGGTTATTTTATTTATTTTTAACAGGAATCACTAGATTTGATCTACTTGGAGACTTTGGAAGGTTTAATTGGCTGGGAAATTTCTATATTGTATTATCCTACAATTTGCTTTTTGCTATTGTGACCACATTGTGTCTGGTCAGAAAATTCACCTCTGCTGTACGAGAAGAACTTTTCAAGGCCCTAGGTAATCCTGAGGTTTATGGGTATTTTTTCTCTCTTTCTGCTAATTTCTAATTTTGTCATTTGAATTAATTTTAAATCTTCATCTGTTCATTTTTCCTACTGTGTGAAACCATAGAGGTGCCATTTCTGACCCATTACCACTGGTTATGCTCTTGTTTGAAATCACCTCATTAAGCCTCAGCTTCCTTATCTGTAAAATGATGACAATATCTTCTTCTCTCGAAGACTGTTGTGAATATTAACTGGAATATTTCTTGTAAGGGCCTGAGCAGAGAGTCCTGGCACATCAGAAGAGCTCAATAAAATGAGCTCTTTTATTGTTAGGATGATGGTGTGGAGTGAGGTGAGGCTAATGGCCTAGAGACTTATTTTTTGGTAATGATACCTCTTACAATTTCTTAGTTACAGATTACTTTTGAGGCTTAGATTTTACAAGTATTGGGCTGACCTATAATGCTCTTCAGTAAGCCAGATAACTCAGGATAAAAATATTAGTATTCTTGTCATTAATAGGAGATGGCATTCATTATTATGTATTCCATAAGTCACATACATTATGACCATATTAAAAAACTCTTAGGTTTGACTAAGCTAGAAAGTGTATAAATGTTACTTATGAATGAGTTTTTCCATTCTTACTTCAACATTAGCACTAAACATTTTATATGTTTTTATTTTACTTCATATTTGTATAAGTTTTATTTTATATTGTAGGAATACCAGGGCAGTATAAACTATCTTGCTATATAAACCCTCTTGGGTTTGGAGTGTGTAATTTTCTAATAACAGAAGGGAAAGGTAATGATTTATTGTAGAAAATCCTAACATTAGGTCGTTTACCTGACTTGACATTGAATGCTTATACTCTGTATTCCATTGTGGCTTTTAGCTGTTGCAAAAGGCTACATAGTGATTGGTTCATTAAGATCCACATAACTTCAAACTTCTGAGCAACAATAAAGCTTCTCACCCTACCAAGTTCTTCCAACCCCTGTGATTGAAGGGATGACCTTCGGAAAGGGAAAAATAATTCAAATTATTTATTCATACATATTTTATTACATTCACCCTGTGAAGGGATGGCTGGTACAGTAGTGCCTTGAAGTGAAAATGACATCTCATTTCATCTGAAGCACCGGATAATGTATGGATTTTCGTGCTTATGTTTCCTAATGTTGGCCAGGTTAAAATTTGTAAGGTGAAGTGGGAATCAACAGTTCTCTCAGCAAAATGTCTAAAGTTAGAACTTCATTTTTTTAAAATTTTATTTATTTGTTCATGAGAGAAACACACAGAGAGGCAAAGACAAGGCAGAGAGAGAAGCAGGCTCCTCACAGGAGCCCAATGTGGGACTTGATCCTGGGACCCCAGGGTCATGACCTGAGCCAAAGGCAGACAGACACTCAACCACTGAGCCACCCAGGTGTCCCTAGAGGTTCATTTTTAAGCCCATAGTAGCATCAGTGAGACTAGTTAGCCAGAATGTCAGATCAATTCCCACTTAGCTGTCACTAACATGAGATGCTTGTAGACAAATTGCAGTAAATTTAGTTTTGAGTTAAGTATTCTAGATATCATCTTTCTGAGGAAGTCTTCATTAATACAGTGAGATATCATTAAAGTGAAGTCATGTATGTTTTGTTGGCTCTTTGACCATAACAGGCAGTAGAATTATCAAGAGTTGTGTAAAACTAATAGATGGATTTGTTTTTTTTGTCCAAAATGTTTTCTGTTACTCTTGGGAATGCTTTAAGAAAGAAATGCATTGTAAGTACAGAAAGATCCTCATTAAGTATATGTAATAATGTGTGAATAGTCTGAGATCTTAAATCTGATTTCACTGGGAATCATAATTTGATTATAAAATTTTATTATCCCCCCCTTTTTTTGTAGGCTTTTTTCTTCTGCTGCTATGTCCATTGATAATTACAGTACCTATCTTATAGAGTATCTGGTATATAGATGGTGGTGGAAGTGACTGTTTCTGCAGAGAGACATATTATAGTTTTTCTTAAAGATGTGTAGCCTGTGCTGTACCCAAGTTTTTTTTTTTTTTTTTTTTGTACCCAAGTTTTAGAAGTAATAATGGAAAGTCTCTCCTCAAAGGGGATTCCTTTTCACTTGGGGCACTGATTACTCAGCTGGTTTCTCTCTCCACCTACCTCCTTCTCCAGCAGGCCCGGTTTAAATATGCTTTCCCACACCCACCAGCTGTGGGTTCCTGTTGTCATGCAGTGGTTTGGCCATTCCTGGGACTTGAACTGTTTATTGTGTTGGATTGATTTCTTTTTTCCTTCCCATTCGTCCATCATAGACAGACTTAATTTTACCTTTTCTTTCATTAAGATATGCAGGTGATAGAAATTTTAAAATTCGGAGTGCTGTGTTGACTTAAGAGCGATATAAAATTGCTTAACTGCCAGGTAGATAGCTTTCTGGAGTCTTAGGGGAATAGAATCTTATCCAAGTATGTTTTTGAGGTGTCACAAAAGTCTGAACCTCGTAAAAATGTTTCCTCAAAATCTTTTCCATAGATGTGCTGGTATTCTTGAACATCTTTGTGCTTCATTTTGTTAATAAGTGCTGACAGTTTTGGTGCCACATGAACTCTTAAATTTTCTTCTACCTATTATTCCTGAGTTGCACAGTATTGTTGTATATATCAGGTACATTATGTAAGAGACTAGTGGATGATCCAGAGGGAAACTAATATAACTTTAAAAGATAGTGTAGTGTAAATTTTTATTCTGTGATATATCTTTGGATAACAAAATCTTTATGTTCAATTTATTCTTTTGCCATTTCTTCTTTTTTTTATTTTTTTGATCATGTTTTCAAAAGCTTTTCCTTTTAATTATGTGCTTACTATTTTGGTGTGTCTCTCTGTATGTCTTCCTGTGTGTGTACTTGCATGTGTGTTTTTAAAGCAAAAATAGGATCATATTTGTCTCAGGTTAGTTCCCCTGGGAATCACACTTTGGGGCTGGGATGAAGGAGGAGGTGTATGAGAGGGTGCTCTTGGGATTGTGTGGAGGGCAGAAGGTGGAAAAGGAACTAACTGTGCAGAGATAAGAAACCAGAAGCTCTCATAGACCCCAGAGCTTGCATGGAGCTGAAGAGAAGGCATGGTTTCCTGGGGGTCAGCTGTCTTCTGCTTAAGCCTCCCAAGGAGCCTCCAGTGGGGACAGGAGATCTTTCATCCTAAAGGGGATCCAGCCAGCACATCAGAGCTTTCTCAGTAACACTTGACACTCTGCCTTATTAGCCCTCTGCCTACCCAAGTAACAATACATCATTTCTTACCATTTTCTTAATTTTTCTGCAGGGCTTCATAAGCTTCACTTATCAAATACTACAAGGGATTCAGAAACATCCAAGGCATCTGCAAACGGGCATCACAAAGCACTGTGAGACATGCAGCAGCACTCTGCAATCAAGAGATCTGGGACCCCCACACTCCTGACATGCCTGTCAGTCAGAAATGACTCGCACTGACCATGCTTCACATTTAGGGCCTGAACTTGGCAGTGCCATTTCTTTCATAAGCTCCTAAGAACTTGGTTGCCACAGGCCCTCTTCTCATTTAACTTTGTGACGAATCCCGCAGTTGCCAGCCAAACGCAGGCTCCTTAGGGCAGCACATTCTTCTGTGGATACATTTGCTTGCACCAATTGATACAATCACCCGTATGAGAATGCTAGAAAAGGCAAACTTTGGGGGCCTTCTAAGAATTCAGTTAAATACCATTATATATTTTATTCAAAATGGAGAAGCTGACGTGAAAGACATTCTTGGTACTTGGATGTGAAGTGAAGGCCCTGCAAAAATGCAGGTTTATAGGTGCCGTTATTTCAGTGGGTGCATTGGAGCAGTAGTTTGCAAATGATATTTTTCACTTCCTTAAAGAAAAAGACAAAAGCATAGTTCTGGTTTATATTTCAGAATGATATTGATTGGACTTTGAGTCAAGGGAAAAATAGAAAATTCTTTCAAAACCCGGTTCATGCTAGGACACCACGGGAATACCTTCCTCTGTACAGTGTAGTAGACTACATAGGATGTAGTCTTGTAGTTCTGTACAAGATTATGCACTTGTAGTTCTCTGACATCTTTTGTGTATGTAATTTAGTATTACCTCTCATAACATAGTTGCCAGTGTCGAATACACTTGTAACTTGGATTTTGCCTTATAGGCTATATGTACACTTTATTTTTTTAAGCATTTTTTCAAAATCTCTCAGCTCCTTGTGCTCCTGTGTCTGTTATTAAACTACAAATGCTCTGTGGTAGAACCACCCCCCCCCCCCGCCCCGTCACCACATTCTTCAGGCCTTGGTTACTTTTATATATGCCAGTTTACACCTCAGATTTATAAACGTTTCCACTTTAACACCCAGATGCACATTGTCAGTGTTCATGATGTGAGAATAGTTTTGTAGTGTATCATGATCTGATAATCATTCAGTTATTAAATTATAAGTACTTCTGGGGATGGTTTCTTGACTTTAAGTCCACTGAATAAAAACTATGAAATTGTACTCTGTATTACCATCCACTCAGAGTACTGAAAACTGCATGCAGAAATGAGAGATGAACCCCTTTGTACATACTTTGTAGTTATGCAGTCTCTATAAACACATAGTTTCACATGCACTATGTGTATGGCAACAAATTGTCTGTGTTCAGACAAAAGTAAAAGAACATTTTTCCCAAATTGTTGAGTTTAAAGGGTGTTTTGGAAGAAATTTATGAAAATCAGACTGTATATATTTGACAAAAAAATTTCCACATAGAGCCAAAAAAATAAGAAAAATTAATCTCTGTATTCCTAAATTCCATTGAGTATACTTCTTTATTTATACCTCTATATTTCATTCTGAGCTTCTATTGTTAAAATCAGCCCAGTTTTAAAATAAAAGAACATTTTGTGATTCTAAACAACACTCCATAAATACTGCCAGTCTAGTATTGGTGACTCTCTCCACATAAGATATGCATATTGAGGAAATTAACAGAAGTTGGCTGTTTCCTAATTTCACTGGTAATTACACTTCTTTAAACATTAATTGCAAGCTTTGATTTTTACTGAAACTTGCTTGCAATCCATATTTTGAGCAGACTGTCAAGGGGAAAAGAGAAAGAAAATTTTTTAAATAAAAAAAGTCACTTGTAACTTACACTGGTTTCAGGGCACATCCATAGGAAGTTCTTGGGTATTTGTAAGATGTCTGAAAATTTCTGAGTAAAATATTAAACTTTTCAGTGTCTATATCAATTTTTTGTTCATTTGAAAGTTTCTTTCCATCAGAAAATTTAGGCCAGGTTTGGATTAGTAAGCAGTGAAATGTATTATAAATTCTTAGAGCTGTTACTGGGTGCATCTTTGTTGCTTTTGAGACAGAGGATACTATTGCCGCACATGAAGGGCAGTTTTGAACCTTGGGTCTCAGATGCCTTTTATGGGAGCAAGTACAGGTCGTAATATACTCTGTTTGCCACATGATTACAGCCACTGGGGGTTCTATAAAGAGTATATTCCTGGTCATGTACACAAGAGTCTTCCTTTTGAGTAAGAGACTTAGTCTAAATGCAGGTGTTTCTATTGGACATACACTGGCGGCTGGCTGCATGAGGGCATGGCAGAAATGGGTGGCAGGCAGCACACCGAGGCCAAACGTTGAAGTCTGGTAAGAACAGCCCCCCCCCCCCAAGCCCAGTCTTTCATTTGTTGCAGTTGTTGTGCTGGTGAAGGAGAAGGCGGCTGGCCTGACACCAGAACACCCTGTTCCCACAGTCAAGAGTGGCCCTTGGGATGGCCATTTTATTCTTGTTGGGTAGGGGGCTAGGTGGCTGTGTGAAGTCAGATGCTCCGTTGACTTTTTCTCACCTTAGGATCAACTTTAAAAGGGCATTAGACACTGAAGTTACAAAGTTTTTTTGTGGAGACTTAGCCTATTCTTAATTGGTTCTGTAATACTTATTTTAAACTTACAAATTTTATAGATAACATTTGTAATTTTTACTGATTTTTTTCCAAGATATTTCTTAGATTTAGTATTTACTTAAGCTTTATATATATTCTATATAAAAATAGACCTGCTCTAAAAGAAGAGACTATGTGAAAATCGCATGCACATAGATGTTAGCTCCTTTAGTGCCACACTGAGAGGTTGATTGATTTGTGGATGAGAATGAAGTCTTCTGCATGGTTTGACTCTTGGAATATTCAGGTAGTGTTCTGTGTGCACCTGATAGTAGGGGCATCAGTGTCTGCTTGCTTTGCTGGAGCGCAGTAGACCCGTCTGTGCCCCCGTAACCGCTTAACCTGCCTACAGCACAGGCTTACGTCATTTGAAAACCCTATGTGGCTTTCTTTGTTGTTAGCACAGTATTAAATGTATAAAGGCAGAATTCTTAAAATAATTTTTAAAAATAGCATTTATGTAGTACTGACTTTTAAAAAACTGGTATGATGTTACTTTTAAAATAATGTTTAGATGCACTGGTATATTACTTTTGTTTACAGAGTGTTTTGTTTACAAATTATCTGTTGGCCATGTTTGTTTCTATGAGATACTTTTAGTGTGACTTTTTAAATGTCTTAGAAATTAAAGTTTTACAAAAAGTGATTTCATGTTTTGGTTTATAAGCATTCAAATGTATTTTTGTTTTACTTTTAAGTCTTAAGTACCATCGTGGCTAAAACTTAAGGTATATGTAGGTTACTTCCATTTCTTTTTTATAAAGGGCAGTATGGTTCTGGTGAGATGTTGGACTGAGGAAGAAGTGAATGTTCTCTCTCTTTTTGGAGTTATTGGTAGATGAATTTCTTCTAAACATTTGCAGCTAAAATGTAACATCAACAATTGAAATCATTTATGTCATCTAATTGTTTGAGTTATGTAGATATATTTGATTCCTCTAATCTTTTCCGTAGAAGAATTGAACCACACCCACTTGTGGTCGGGCAGCTTAATCCAGAGCTCATGGAAGAGTAAATGGCATTAGCATCTGGTGAATTCACTGCCAGACAGAAGCCTTTATAGCAGTGGCTTGCTTTCCAACTCTCTGACCACAAGAAGAAATACTTTTTACATTGTAGTATGCACAGGCACACACAAACACATGCACAGACTTCTATACATGTGAACAAAAATTTAACAAAACAGTACATATTTTTACTGTATGTGATGCCTGCTGGCATTTTTCATTCTATTTTTTTAGAATACTAGACACAAACCACTAATACTAATGGATGGTGAACTTCAGTTGGAAAAACGTGACTTCAGGGATCTAGTTAAAAGATGAACGAACACAAAAACTTTTTTTTGACTTTTGACTATTAGGTAAAATTCATTATTGCAAATACCACTGAAGCAAAAGTATTATATATGCAGATTACTTGTTGCACTGCAAAAATTGGAATTAAAATCAGTTGAAATTGCTGGAACTCTAAAAAATGGATTATAAAATTTCAAAACTAGATGGTTGATCCATATTTCTTAGAGAAATAGAGCTGGGACCTAGTATTAAAGAGAAGTTACTTCCTATTCTGTGTAATTCAGTTAAGTAAGTGTTTTCAAGTTCACGTGATCAAATAGGAAATTCAGACAAAATCCAGTTATTTTTTTTTTAAGATTTTATATATTTATTCATGAGACAGAGAGAGAGAGAGAGGCAGAGAAAGAGGCAGGCTCCATGTGGGGAGCCCGATGTGGGACTCGATCCTGGGACTCCAGGATCATGCCCTGGGCTGAAGGCAGGCACTCAACAGCTGAGCCACCCAGGCATCCCAGAATCCAGTTATTCTTGAATGTGGTTTTGGTCTTATGTTCTTCCTAAACATACTGGAAAAGTCAAATTCACAAGCATGGGTTATGAAAAGTAGAGCAGCAGCACCTGATGTGTATGATTCCTGACGACTAGTGTCAACAGAAAGATCTTCAGTGTCTGAATGAGAGGACGTAGAGATTTAAATGTGAATCTGAGGAAGAAAGTTTGATCAGTTACTAAAAATCCTATGTGAATGTATGAATGTCTTCTCTCTTGCAAAGCTCTTAGTAAAAGATGTACTGCTTACCAGCAGTGGCCCCTCAGAACCCAGGACATGCTATAGAATTGAGCGGCTGTAGCTGTCATACTGTGTAGCTGTAGCTATTGTATCATATTGAATGGCTGTAAGTACTAACAAAATAGCCTTTTACATATATCTTAGCACATTGTTTTGTTATTGCTTTAGAAACCTGTGGTGAAAAACTTCTCTTTTTCTGTATTCTCAAATACTTCACTTGTGTATGTGTGTGTGTGTGTGTGGGGGGTTTCTACACCGAGCTATCTTCCCAGTTCTCTGTGGATACCACATCAGTGTGCTGGTTTGATTTACTTCTGACACTATATGGAGTTAGTGTAGATGCTACAGGTTAAGGACTCAGTCCCACAAGACTGACTCCCCACCCCTTGCTTCAGATGCCGGTCCCATGTCTGGGCTGTCCCATGTGCTTTGCCCACCCAGCTATAAATCAGTGGTTCCCAGCACCCCCTGGTTCAGTGATGTGCTAGAGCTGCACACAGAACTCTGCCAAACAATTGATTTACTAGATCGCCTATTTATTACAGAGCATAGACTCCGGAGCACCAGATGGAGCTGATGCCTGGGGCCAGGTATGGAGGTGGTCGCAGAGCTTCATGCCCTCTTTCCAGGGGTGCCAGCTGGGAAGCTCTCTGAATTCCTTCAGTTTGGGTTTTGGGGTTTTTTTTATGGAAACTTCACTATATAGACATGATTGATTAAAGGATTGGCCATTAGTGATTAGCTCAGCCTCCAGACCTTCCCCACTCCCCAGAGGCCAGAAGGGTGGGACGGAAAGTTGTTGCTTCCACTGGCCATCATTAGGGGCTTTCCAAAAGACAACATTAACATCAGCTCAGGTGTGGTTGAAAGGGGCTTCTCAGGAATATCAAAAGACACCTTGATCTTATCATTTAGGAAATTCCACAGGTTTTTGCTCTGTGCCAGGAGTGGGGAGGAAGACCAAATATATGTTTCTTATTATAAATTACTTGGACAGGCTTGGTTTGGAGCAGTAGCTTGTATCAGGCTACCCAGTACCACTGTTTACTGAAGTCTTGGATCAAAGAAGTGCACATTTTCAGACTACTTCCAAAAAGACTCTATCAGTATATACTCTCATCAACAGCATATAAAGATGTTTTTCTAGCTAACACTGCATTTTGCCAGTCTTTTACATTAGCGCCAGCCTGAGAAGCAAATATTTATTTTTCTTTGCATTTTTAATAACTATTGGGGGGGACTTAAAAAATTTTATCAGCGGGATCCCTGGGTGGCGCAGCGGTTTGGCGCCTGCCTTTGGCCCAGGGCGCGATCCTGGAGACCCGGGATCGAGTCCCACATCCGGCTCCTGGTACATGGAGCCTGCTTCTCCCTCTGCCTGTGTCTCTGCCTCGCTCTCTCTCTCTGTGACTATCATGAATAAATAAAAATAAAATCTTTAAAAAAGAAAAAAAAAATTTTATCAGCTATTTTTCTACTTTTGTGAATTATCATTAAATATACTTAGCCTATTTTTCTTCTGGTATTTTATAATTTTGTTGTTTTATAAAAACTGTATATTATAGATATTAAATGTCTTTCTGATGTGTGTATTTTTCCTGATTATTCTTTTAACTTTCCGCATTGTTTTTGTGGGGGTTTTTTTGTGTGTGTGTCATACTTAGGCTTTCCCTATCCTAAGACTTTCAAAAATATTCCCCAATATTTACCCCTACCTACTTGAGATATAATTCACATATTATAAAATTCACTCTGAAAGCATATGATTTATTGATGTTTAGTGTATTCCCAGGGTGGTGCGCCCATCACCACCATGTAGTCCTAGATCATTTTCATTACCCCAAACCTAACTACTTTTATGTCTTTTTTTTTTTTCATAATTCATCAACACTTTATCTGGATTTATCTTGTTGAAAGGAATGAGATAATGGTTGTGCAGACATGTCACTGGCCACACAGCAACCATTAATGCCAGGCAACACAGCTCCAGTTTTATTCAGAGTGGCAGTGTGCCCAGCTTCCCTTGCAGGTAGGTGTGGCCATGTGACTTGGATCTGACCTGGGACTTGATTCAGACTATCCTGTGGGACCTCCAGAAAGATAACTTGGAAGAAGCCAGTCAGCCAGAAGAAGCACTACCACCGCCCCCCGCCCCCCAATCCTCTCTTGCTGATGATGCTGTGAATGGGACAGGATGTGACAACTGGGACTCCAAGAGCCACTTCACATTGTAAATTGCCTGTGAAGACAGCTGAAAGAATTTGGATGCCCACTGAGTGCACAGCTGCCCTACAATCCCTCCTTGGCTTCTGTGAAGATGGAAGCTCCTTGAGTATCCAGATTGCTGCCTTCAGGTCTGATAGGAGTGACTGAATGCAATATTAACCTCTCCTTGACTAGTTTTATTGTTTTCCCAAATGACAGGCCAGTGTAACAGAACTATATATGAAACAGTATGTGTGATTTCAGTGCTGTTTGTATGAATCAAATGTCCATAAAAATTGAACTTTTTTCTAAATTTTATATTCTAAATCCTCTAATTAATGTATCTCATAAACTGATTTTGAAGAATAACCTCTCTGTTATTGTACCAAACACTAATCTTGTGTTTTGAATTAATACTTAAATTTACTTTTGCCTTCTGAGGTTCTTGTCAGTGACTCATTCTACTGTCTTTAAACCTCCAGTTAATGTGGTAATTTTACCATATACACTTGAATTATAATTTGGAAGATGTATTCTTTCAGACAGATTAGCATTCACGTTGGCAAAGAAAGTTCTTATTCACAAAACATCTCAGAGACAGTTGAAAAAATTTGAATAAAATCTGTAGATTAGTTAACACGTATCATTGTCAATTTCTGGTTTGGATAATTTTACTATGGCATGATGACAGGGGAAGCTGGTGAAGGCTATATGGATATTCTATTTATGCAACTGTTTAATCGTTTGCAACAATTTAAGTGTTTAAAAATCCCAGAGACATTGTATAACAAAGAATTACGCTGTAAAATAATTATGCTTGGTTCTGAAACTCTTACCTAAAAATTTTGACTCTGCAAAGTGCCCTCAAGGATGGAAGCCATGTGCTTGCAGAGGGTGGAACAGAAAGAAGTGTGTGGTCTAGGGGCACAGGTGTCTGTGGTCCCTGACTTGCTCACCTCAGCCCTTAAGTGGTCTAGCTAGGCTGCATCCAGAGATGATCTGTATATTGACAAAAGACAGTGTGCTCCTCACCCACCCCCAGTAAAGGCTTCTACAGGTATTCTTTTGATACTGTATACCAGCTGTTTCCTTGACAAAACTGTAGTGTGTGTGTTTCCATATGTAGGCCTGAGAATCTTGCAGTTTTTCAGCAAAACCCATGGAATATATGTCAAGGACAGTGTAATCTTTGATCTTAGGTCTTTCCCTCTCTAGACAGAAATAGGTCATACCATAGGCTTATACATTTAATATTACTCCTGATTATTGGGACTTAGAGAGAACTTTATCCCATAATGCTATTGTGAGAACCAGAGATAAAACTGAAATATTCTCACACCATTTTAGGTAAGTTAGATATATATCTACACCCCTGCAGAAAGCAGTAAGCAAGCATGTGATAGGGTTCAGGACACACTACTCTCACATGTGGCACATTGGCATATTGAATATTTTAAGCTGAACGAGTTTGAGGTTTACCCTTCTTCGCTAAAACAGGCCCTAAGACCCTCTTGTGAGAGACATTCTCCTTATACCCAGAGGAGAGGAGCATCCTTATTTCAGAGAATCCTAACAGGCCTTGCTGAGTTCCCCAACTTACACACTTACCTCATACTCCTTAACCTATCCTGTTTCCCACAACTGCCTACTCTTCATCAGATGTAGTAGAAAATAGGTCCATTTCTTTGGGTCTTCATTTCTTTATGAAGGCTCCCATGTCATGTAATACTTGTACTAAATGTATTTGTGTGCATTTCTCCTGTTAAGCAGTCTTTGTCAGTTTAATTTTTAGACCCAGCCAGGGATCCAAGAGGGTCAAAGAAGACTTTTTCTTCCCCTTTGCTGCCTTTTAACGCAGTTAATATTTTTATCTTGATCCAAGATGGATCCAAACAGCTGTTCTTGCTACCTAATTGTTGGCTACTGTTCAGCTATGTTAAAATTAAATTGTTTGGGGGTGGGGGGTATTTCCCAACTTTTAATAATCACATCCACCAAGTTACTTCAAATTATCTTAGTTAAATGGTTTTAGAAAATTACATTAAGAAGTAGTGTTATTAAAAGCCAGTTATGGGGGGATCCCTGGGTGGCTCAGCGGTTTAGCACCTGCCTTTAGCCCAAGGCGCGATCCTGGAGTCCTGGGATCGAGTCCCATGTCGGGCTCCCAGCATGGAGCCTGCTTCTCCCTCTGCCTGTGTCTCTGCCTCTCTCTCTCTCTCTCTCTCTCTCTATCATAAATAAATAAACAAATCTTAAAAAAATAAAAGACAGTTATGTTATGGATGTTTACTGGGATATCATCGTGATAATCCATCTAAAAGAAAACTTTTCAAGCCCTGAATATATTGGTTTCATTGTAGGGAGTTGATCTTCGTGGTCTTCCCCCCGCCCACCCCAGTGTGTCTGTGTAATATACAGATGGCAAACAAGTGGCCTGGGGGCTGTGCTCACCTCAAAGCATGATTTTACCAGTTCAACATTTTAAAAATTTAGTCAATATTAACAAATCACAAAAATATCATAATACCATAGCTGTTTTAGTTTATAGCTGTAACCTCAGTGTCTTTTTAAAATTGAAATATCATTGTCATACAACATTATATTAACTTCAGGTGCATAACATGATGATCTAACAACATATAATGAAATGATCACCACCGTAAGTTAGTGAACATCCACCACCACACGGCTACACATCTTTTTTTCCTTGTGATGAGAGCTTTGAAGATTTACTCTTGGCAGCCTTCAAATACACAATACAATATTGTTAACTATCATAGCCATGCTGTATATTGCATCAGCAGGACTTATTTTATAACTGGAAGTTTGTACCTTTGATCACTTTCACCCATTTTACCCACTCCCTACTTTAGGCAACCGCCAATCTATGTTCTCTGTTACTATGTATTTTTTTAGATTCTACATATAAGAGAGATCACATGGTATTTGTCTTTCTCTGATTTTATTTCATTTAGCATGATGCCTTTGAGGTCCATCTGTGTCCCAAACAACAGGATTTGCCCCTTTAATATAGCTGCATAATATTCCAGTGTGTGTTTTATGTATATAGATAGAGATATCACATTTTAAAAATCTATTTATCTATTGATAGACATTTGGGTTATTTCCATATCTTGGCCATTGTGAATAATTCAGTAAACACAGGCATGCTAATATCTTTTTGAATGTTTGTTTTCATTTCCTTTGGATAAATACACAGAAGTGGAATTGCTGAATCATATAGTAGTTCTATTTTTAATTATTTGAGGACCCTCCATACTGCTTTCCACAGTGGCTGCACCAGTTTGCATTCCCACCAACAGCATGTTTTCATGTGCCTGTTGACCATCTGTATGTCTTTGGGAAAGTGTCCATTCAGATTTGCCCTTTTTAAAATTGGATTATGTGTTTTGCTCTTAGGTTGTATGAGTTCCTTACATAGTTTGGATATTAACCCTGTAGCAGGTATATGATTTGCAAATATTTTTCTCCCATTCCGTTTTGTTGATTGTGGGTTTTATTTATTTATTTATTTTCTCTACAGAAGCTTTTTTGTTTGATGCAGTCCCACTTATTTTTGCTTTTGCTGCCTTTGCTGTTGGTGTCAAATCCAAAAAATCGCCAAGACTAACATCAAAGAGCGTACCACCTATGTATTCTTCTAGGAAGTTTATGGTTTCAGGTCTTAGGTTCAAGTCTTTAATCCATTGAGTTGATTTGTGTGTCTGGTATAAGATAGTGGCCCAGTTTCATTCCTCTGCACATGTCTGTCCAGTTTCCCAGCACCATTTGTTGAAGAGAATGTTCTTTCCCCGTGGCATATTCTTGGCTTCTTTGTCATAAATTAATTGACTGTGTGTGTGTGTGTGTGTGTGTGTGTGTGTGTGTATCTGTTTCTGGGCTATTTCACTGATATATTTTTATGCCAATACCATATTGCTGTCAGTGTCAAAAGATTAAATATCTTTTGATTGAGAGATATTCTTTTGAAGTATTAGAAAATCTGACAACATTAAGTTCTACAGTTTGGAATCAACCCAATAATAACTGCTTTTTTCACTAATCTGTTACCTGGTTGACTGCAGAGGCATTTGAGTTTGCCTAGTTTGCTAGAATAAGAGATCAGATCCACACATTATTTATTTGTATTTTTGTTAACATTTTTTTAAGTATAGTTGACACACAATGTTACATTAGTATCAGGTACACAGCTTTAGCTACCATCAGTCCCCATCATGCCATTGACTGTATTCTCTATGCTGTGTTATTTCTTTTAAATGGAAATTCTGGTGCTGCTAGTGGCTCACCTCAGGGAAGAGTAAGGACAGCTCTGTCTGCAGGTGCCCTTTATAAGCTTTCAGCTTTTCCAGGAAGTAGTTAACTATATTTAACATGCTGTTGTTGTCTATTAAGGTATATCAATTTATATGCAGATTGTCTTATATGAAAGAAGCAAACAGTCCTGGTACTTATTAGGGAGTAAATTAGAAACTTACTGTTCACCAGTATTTATCAAAACAGCACTAGAAATGACTTTCCATCAGAATTACTTGAAGTATACACAGTCAGTACACCCTTACAGATATTCTGGTCAAGCAAGCCATATACACCACAGAGAGCATCTCCACTAGACTACATCAGAGCGAACTTCACAGAAATTGCTGTCATTGACCATGGTGTGGCCATTATACTGAGGAACATTTTACAGATTTGTCCCATGAAACTCACCACTGTATATCTGAAGGGACACCAGAGTGAACACCATTTTATTTATTGTGTCATATAATTTTGTCCTTATGGTAAAATTCATGTCTGAGTATGAGCAATGGTTGTCCGTGAGATGGGAATACATATCAATGTGAATGGTGTGCTCCCCCATAGCAGGGTCTGGACCCCTGTAGTGCTAAGGGGCTGCCTGTAAGCATATGGCCTTGGCATAGGCACTCAGGCAGATCTGAAGCGACAGTGGCTGGAAGATGTCCGCTCTCTAATTCCTCACAGTCGATTCTCTTGAAACGAGATCCGTGGGGTGCTCCTCCACGGCCACCCCAGTGAACAGTTTGAGAAACAGAAGGGAGGAGACACTTTTCTAAAAAAAAATAATTGTCATTCTTCTCCTAACATTTGTCTTGTTTTTAACTCGTGGACATGATGAACTGTGTAACAGATATGAGTGTCCCTTTCAAGTTCCCTACCAAGAGGCTCAGAACCCAATGTGGAGTGCTCCCAGAGCAGACAGCTCAGCCTCCTTCCTGCCTGTCTTTGTTCCCATTCTTGTTTCTTTCTCTTCTTTGGGTCCACCTTAGTTTGTGCTTTCTTGTATTCATCACAACTCTTTGGTTTCAGGTACCAGAAACCAAATTCACAAAGCTCAGGGAACATATCTGGATCTAATGCACAGTTTGGAGCTGAACCCACTGCAGACCTGCCAAGCCCCATCCAACAAACAGGAAATAAGAGCTTGTTGTTTTAACAGGACTGATAAATCCTATTCCCTGATACCCTGAAACAAAACTGGAATGTACTGATCAGAATGGTAATAAACTAAGTGCCCAACCGCTGGGAAATATAAACATGATTATGATGATGGATTTAAATAGCATCACAGGAGTTTCCTTTCCCACATCCTTCACTGATGCCCTGCTTCTTGGGGGCCCCAACTCTTTCTTGGTCAGTGACCCAGTTTTTACATAAGAGAATTGAGGCTGAGCTGTAATTGTATGGAAGTCTGCATGGTTTTTGTGACTTAACCTGAAAATGTGTCATCATCATCATCAAACTTCCAGAGAAGCAGCTACTGCACTGAAGACCGTGTTTATTCTGTGGTTGAGATTTGGGTCTCCCAAGCCTTTGATGGGAATCATTCCAGAGGGTTTTCAATAAGAAAATGACCTGATTTGAGGCGGGGCAAGATGGCGGAGGAGTAGGGGTTCTCAACTCACCTGGCCCCACCAACTTACCTAGATAAGTTTTTGTATATTTTTTTATTGGAGTTCGATTTGCCAACATATAGTATAACACCCAGTGCTCATCCCGTCAAGTGCCCCCCTCAGTGCCCGTCACCCAGTCACCCCAACCCCCCGCTCACCTCCCCTTCCACTACCCCTTGTTCATTTCCCAGAGTTAGGAGTCTCTCATGTTCTGTCTCCCTCCCTGATATTTCCCACTCATTTTCTCTCCTTTCCCCTTTAATCCCTTTCACTATTTTTTATATTTCCTGTATGAGTGAAACCATGTAATGTTTGTCCTTCTCTGGTTGACTTACTTTACTCCGCATAATACCCTCCAGGTCCCTCCACGTCGAAGCAAATGGTGGGTATCTGTCGTTTCTAATGGCTGAGTAATACTCCATTGTATACATAGACCACATCTTCTTTATCCATCATCTTTCGAAGGACACCAAGGCTCCTTCCACAGTTTGGCTATTGTGGACATGGCTGCTGGAAACATCGGGGTGCAGGTGTCCCAGCGTTTCACTGCAACCTAGATAACTTTCAAATCATCCTGAAAACCTACGAATTCGACCTGAGATTTAGAACAGCTGGAATGCTACAGAGAAAGGTGTTCGCTTCTAACAAGGTAGGAAGGTTGGGGGTGGGGAAAGAATAAATTGGGGGAGCCCCCTGCCCCTCCAGGAGCAGGGCTAAGGCCTGTGGGAAAGCCTCTGGGACAGGAAAGCCCAGCCCCGGAGAAGCAGAAACTTTAAAAGTCCGCACCGGATTCTTCCCGGATAAAGGTGCTCAGCAGGTAAATCAAGCAGAATCGCTGGAGGGGCAGTGGAGCCTCGAGGTTCCCGGAGTCACTAATAAAGGGAGTGCACCCGGGGGACAGTGCGCCACACACTGCGGGCCGAGCTGGTAAAGGGCTGGAGCGCTCGCTCAGCGGGGCGTCCGGGAGAAGCCGGTCTGTCAGGGGGCTGCGCCCTGCTGCCTTCGGGAGCCATGCACCCAGGAGCATGATTCCAGCGGCACAGGCCCCGGATCCCAAGGTGTCAGGGGACACAGCCCACAATCCTGCATTGCCCCGGGACAGGCGAAGGCGGGGAGGGCAGAGGACCGTGAGGACTCTCCTGCCGCTGGGCGCCCCCAAGCTGTGCAGATCAGCGCCCCCCGCTGCCCCGGGAGCATCTAGGCCAGTGTGGACTGGGAGCTGCAGGTGGTTACTGGGGGAGCTGACTGCAGAGCTGGAAATCTGGCCGCCACCAGTGTTGTTGCTCCTCCTTGTTTCACCGTGTGTCTGGGAGAGGTGAGGCCACCGGGAACAGAGGCCTCACGGGGTAAACAGCTCCCACTGAGCCCGGCACCCGGCAGGGTGTGGGGCATCTCCCCGGGGTACACACACCTGAGAGTCAGCACAGCAGACCTTCCCCCAGAAGAACAACTGGAAGAACAGGGGAAGAGCAACTTCTTGACCAGGCAGCTCTGGAAAGCCCCAGGGCAGTTTGAGGGATTTACAGATATAGAACTAGAAGATACCCCTCCTATTTTTTTTCTTTTTTCCAGTGCAACTCGTTTTTATATCAGACTGTAAATTTCCATTTTTTTCTCTTTTCCCACCTTAACTACAATATTTTACCACCTCTTCATATTTAAATTTCTTCCTTTTTGACTTTAATATTTCTACAATTACAGGTCCTAGATATATTTTCCACTTCTAGATTTCCTTCAACATACTCAACTTAATTTGGAGAGATATACACGATATGGTTTTTATGTTTTGTGTTTTTTGTTTTCTCTGCCTCATTTTGTTCTACAATGGCAGAAGTTAATACCTTCTAAAACATGACCAGCATGCACCCAGAACCAAGTGGTATACCGTGCTGGTTCATTCTGTGAGATTCCTCATTCCCATTCTGCCCCCCTCTTTTATCTCATTTATGTTTTGGTGGTCAATGGTGGGGCCTTCTACAAGTATTTCTGGTTTATATAAATTTGAGACTGAGCATCTTCTAACATACAGAACTTAAGTATACTCAGAACCAAGAGGATCACCCCCTAGGAGCCCTGAGGTAGATTACATTCTCCCTCCACTACAGCTTCTTCACCACCACCATTTCCCAGTCTCCCCTGCCCTTTTTTTTCTTTTTTTTCCCCCTCTTTACTTTTGCTTTTTTTCCCCTTTTCTTTTTTTCCCCTCTTCTTTGGGATTCTTGGCCTTTTATTTTTTACCACTTCATTTTAAAATTTGTTTTTCACTTAGTGGTCCTTTTGTTTTATTTCATTCTGATCTTTTTTTCAATTTCTGGTCTCTGAACTCGGCAGAATCATCTAGGGTGAAATTTCTTAGGTTGTGGTTGATATTCTTGACTCAGCCAGCTCATACAGCCACTCTGCACTGGGCAAAATGACTAGACGGAAGAACTCACCACAAAAGAAAGAATCAGAAACAATACTCTCTGCCATAGAGTTACAGAATTTGGATCACAATTCGATGTCAGAAAGCCAATTCAGAAAAACAATTAGACAGCTACTAGTGGCTCTGGAAAAAAAGCATAAAGGAATCAAGAGACTTCATGACTGCAGAATTTAGATCTAATCAGGCCAAAATTAAAAACCAATTAAATGAGATGCAATCCAAACTGGAGGTCCTAATGATGAGGGTTAATGAGATAGAAGAAAGAGTGAGTGACATAGAAGACAAGTTGATAAAAAGGAAGAAAGCAGAGGAAAAAAGAAAATTAAAAGACCACGAGGAAAGATTAAGGGAAATAAATGATGCCTCAGAAGGAAAAATCTGTGTATAACTGGGGTTCCAGAGAACGCCAAGAGGGCCAGAGGGCAGAAAGTATATTTGAACAAATCATAGCTGAGAACCTTCCTAATTTGGGAAGGGAAACAGGCATTCAGATCCAGGAGATAGGTGCCCCCCCAAATACAATAAAAACCGTTCAACACCTCAACATTTAATGGTGAAACTTGCAAATTCCAAAAATAAAGAGAAAATCCTGAAAGCATGAGAGACAAGAGATCCCTAAATTATATGGGGAGAAATATTAGATTAACAGCAGACCTCTCCACAGAGACCTGGCAGGCCAGAAAGGGCTGGCAGGATATATTCAGGGTCCTAAATGAGAAGAACCTGCAGCCAAGAATACTTTATCCAGGAAGGCTCTCATTCAGAATAGAAGGAGAGATAAAGAGCTTCCAAGATAGGCAGAAACTGAAAGAATATGTGACCACCAAACCAGCTCTGCAAGAAATATTAAGGGGGACCCTGTAAAAGAAAGAGGAAGCCCAAAGAAATAATCCACAAGAACAGGGACTGAATAGGTATTACGATGACACTAAATTCATATATTTAAATAGTAACTCTGAATGTGAATGGGCTAAATGATCCCATCAAAAGACACAGGGTTTAAGACTAGATAAAAAAGCAAGACCCATCTATTTGCTGTCTACAAGAGACTCATTTTAGACCTAAGGACACCTCCAGCCTGAAAATGAAAGGTTGGAGAACCATTTACCATTCAAATGGCCCTCAAAAGAAATTTGGGGTAGTAATTCTCATATCAGATAAAGTTTATCCCAAAGTCTATAGTAAGAGATGAAGAAGGACACTATATCATGCTTAAAGGGTCTATCCAACAAGAAGACCTAACAATCATGAATATTTATGCCCCGAATGTGGGAGCTGCAAGGATATCAATCAATTAATAACCAAAGTTAAGACATACTTAGATAATAATACACTAATATAGGAGACTTCAACACGGCGCTTTCTGCAAATGACAGGTCTTCTAAGCACAACATCTCCAAAGAAACAAGAGCTTTAAATGATACACTGGACCAGATGGAATTCACAGATATATACAGAACTTTGCATATGAATGCAACTGAATACAGATTCTTCTCAAGTGCACATGGAACTTTCTCCAGAATAGACCACATACTGGGTCACAAATCAGGTCTCAACTGATACCAAAAGATTGGGATTGTCCCTTGCATATATTCAGACTGCAATGCTTTGAAAATGGAACTCAATCACAAGAAGACATTTGGAAGAAACTCACACGTGGAGTTAAAGAGCATCCTGTTAAAAGATGAGTGGGTCAACCAACCAGTAAATTAGAGAAGAATTAAAAAGATTCATGGAAACTAATGAAAATGCAAGACGCAAACATTCTCAACAAGATACTAGCCAATAGGATCCAACAGTACATTAAGATTAGTCACCATGACCAAGTGGGATTTATCCCTGGGATGCAAGTTGGGTTCAACACTTGTAAAACAATCAACGTGATAGATCATATCAACAAGAGAAAAAACAAGGACCATATGATCAGGAACATGACAGGGATGTCCACTCTCACCACTGGTATTCAACACAGTACTAGAAGTCCTAGCCTCAGCAATCAGACAACAACAAAAAAATAAAAGGCATTCAAATTGGCAAAGAAGTCAAACTCTCCCTCTTCACAGATGACATGATACTGTACATAGAAAACCCAAAAGACTCCACCCCAAGACTGCTAAAGCTCATACAGCCATTTGGCAGTGTGGCAGGATACAAAATCAATGCCCAGAAGTCAGTGGCATTTCTATACACTAACAATGAGACTGAAGAAAGAGAAATTAAGGAGTCAATCCCATTTACAATTGCACCCAAAACATAAGATATCTAGGAATGAACCTAACCAAAGAGGTAAAGGATCTATACCCTAAACTACAGAACACTTCTGAAAGACATTGAGGAAGACACAAAGAGATGGAAAAATATTCCATGCTCATGGATTGGAAGAATTAATATTGTGAAAATGTCAATGCTACCCAGGGCAATTTACACATTTAATGCAATCCCTATCAAAATACTACCATAGACTTTCTTCAGAGAGTTGGAACAAATAATCTTATGATTTGTGTGGAATCAGAAAAGACCCCGAATAGCCAGGGAAATTTTGAAAAAGAAAACCATAGCTGGGGGCATCACAATGCCAGATTTCAGGTTGTACTACAAAGCTGTGGTCATCAAGACAGTGTGGTACTGGCACAAAAACAGACACATAGATCAATGGAACAGAATAGAGAATCCAGAAGTGGACCCTCAACTTTATGGTCAACTAATATTCGACAAAGCAGGAAAGACTATCCACTGGAAAAAAGACAGTCTCTTCAATAAATGGTGCTGGGAAAATTGGACATCCACATGCAGAAGAATGAAACTAGACCACTCTCTTGCACCATACACAAAGATAAACTCAAAATGGATGAAAGATCTAAATGTGAGACAAGATTCCATCAAAATCCTAGAGGAGAACACAGGCAACACCCTTTTTGAACTTGGCCACACCAACTTCTTGCAAGATACATCCATGAAGGCAAGGGAAATAAAATAAAAAATGAACTATTGGGATTTCGTCAAGATAAAAAGCTTCTGCACAGCAAAAGAAACAGTCAACAAAACTAAAAGACAACCTACAGCATGGGAGAAGATATTTGCAAATGACGTATCAGATAAGGGGCTAGTTTCCAAGATCTATAAAGAACTTATTAAACTCAACACCAAAGAAACAAATAACCCAATCATGAAATGGGCAAAAGACATGAACAGAAATCTCACAGAGGAAGACATAGACATGGCCAACATGCACATGAGAAAACGCTCTGCATCACTTGCCATCAGGGAAATACAAATCAAAACCACAATGAGATACCACCTCACGCCAGTGAGAATGGGGAAAATTAACAAGGCAGGAAACCACAAATGTTGGAGAGGATGTGGAGAAAAGGGTACCCTCTTACACTGTTGATGGGAATGTGAACTGG
This sequence comes from Canis aureus, assembly GCF_053574225.1. Taxonomy (NCBI): domain Eukaryota; kingdom Metazoa; phylum Chordata; class Mammalia; order Carnivora; family Canidae; genus Canis; species Canis aureus. The sequence continues at coordinate 47,473,344 of NC_135625.1, forward strand.
TGCAGCCACTCTGGAAAACTGTGTGGAGGTTCCTCAAAGAGTTAAAAATAGACCTGCCCTACGACCCAGCAATTGCACTGTTGGGGATTTACCCCAAAGATACAGATGCAATGACATGCTGGGACACCTGCACCCCGATGTTTCTAGCAGCAATGTCCACAATAGCCAAACTGTGGAAGGAGCCTCGGTGTCCATCGAAAGATGAATGGATAAAGAAGATGTGGTCTATGTATACAATGGAATATTACTCAGCCATTAGGAATGACAAATACCCACCATTTGCTTCAATGTGGATGGAACTGGAGGGTATTATGCTGAGTGAAATAAGTCAATCGGAGAAGGACAAACATTATATGTTCTCATTCATTTGGGGAATATAAATAATAGTAAAAGGGAATATAAGGGAAGGGAGAAGAAGTGTGTGGGAAATATCAGAAAGGGAGACAGAACATAAAGACTTCTAACTCTGGGAAACGAACTAGGGGTGGTGGAAGGGGAGGAGGATGGGGCGTGGGGGTGAATGGGTGATGGGCACTGAGGGGGGCACTTGATGAGATGAACACTCGGTGTTATTCTCTAAGTTGGCAAATTGAACACCAATAAAAAATAAATTTATTATAAAAAAATTAACAAAAAAAAAAAAAGAAAATGCTCCGCATCACTGGCCATCAGGGAAATACAAATCAAAACCACAATGAGATACCACCTCACGCCAGTGAGAATGGGGAAAATTAACAAGATAGGAAACCACAAATGTCGGAGCGGATGTGGAGAAAGGGGAACCCTCTTGCCCTGTTGGTGGGAATGTGAACTGGTGCAGCCACTCTGGAAAACTGTGTGGAGGTTCCTCAAAGAGTTAAAAATAGATCTGCCCTACGACCCAGCAATTGCACTGCTGGGGATTTACCCCAAAGATACAGATGCAGTGAAACGCCGGGACACCTGCACCCCGATGTTTCTAGCAGCAATGTCCACAATAGCCAAACTGTGGAAGGAGCCTCGGTGTCCATCGGAAGATGAATGGATAAAGAAGATGTGGTCTATGTATACAATGGAATATTACTCAGCCATTAGAAACGACAAATACCCACCATTTGCTTCGACGTGGATGGAACTGGAAATTATTATGCTGAGTGAAGTAAGTCAATTGGAGAAGGACAAACATTATATGGTTTCACTCATACGGGGAGTATAAGAAATAGTGAAAGGGATTAAAGGGGAAAGGAGAGAAAATGAGTGGGAAATATCAGAAAGGGTGACAGCACATGAGAGACTCCTACTCTGGGAAATGAACAGCGGTGGTGGAAAGGGAGGTGGGTGGGAGGATGGGGTGACTTGGTGACGGACACTGAGGGGGGCACTTGACGAGATGAGCCCTGGGTGTTATACTATATGTTGGTAAATCGAACTCCAATAAAAAAAATACAAAAAAAAAAAGATAAAATGACCTGATTTGACACAGATTGTCATAGCTACCTGAGACTCATCTCTGAGCTCTCATGAGATTTTCACTGCCCTCATCCCCAGGGAGGACCAATTCCAGATGCCATCCCCACTGATTTTCCTGAGAGTCTATTCACTAATTCCTATGTCAAGTAAAGTACTTGGTTGCACAGAGCAGAAGTGGACTCTGCCCCTAACCAGGAAAAAAAGTTTACTGGAAGGATATATAGCAGCACAGATATCAGTGGGAAAGCTGAATAAATGGGTTCAGAAGGAAGGCAGGAATGCAGTGGGTCTGGGCAGCAAGACCCAGATCATTATGCCCAGGAACAAGCATTGGGATGTGGCCACACACAGTCCTCAGTGGACTCTGTCACTCAGTTACCTGTGCAACCTTGGACTCTCTATCCAGGTTCCAAGATTGGGGCAGTGGAATTAGACTGCACAGGCCTTGGTCACATGGCTCTTCTCTCCTATCAGCCATGGAGGGAGAGACATCTGCCTCATTGGCCTTCTGAGTGGACACCTGAGGTCTGTGAGCAGCTTCTCTCTGCTGTCTCAGGACAGAAGTGCTTACTCCTTGTTTAGAGCACTCTAAGCTTTCTGAGTTACTCTGCCCCCCATCCCCTTCCATAGTCCCACTTTCCATAGTCCTGGAACAGATGATCATCCTGACAGGTCATCAGAAGAACAGCAATAGTTTGACGCTGTATCAGAGGGCTGACATCATTCACCTCACTTCCATCTTGTCATGTAGGCATTTTATCTACAGCTTCATCATCACCAGAAGGTGAGTACAGCACAGTAAGATATTTTGAGAGCCTATGTCCACATGACTTTTATTACAGTACATTGTTCTATTTATTATTAGCTATTGTTAATGTCTTACAAAGCTAATTTATAAATTATACTTTATCATAGGTGTGTGTAGGAGAAAGTGTGGCAGAAAATTAGGGTTTGGTTCCATGTGCGGTTTCCTGCATCCACTGCGGGTCTTGGAACACAGTTCCTATGGATGAGGGGGGACGACTATAACATATTTTGGACAAATTTTTACTTATCCAAACTTTGCAATGGGATACTCCATCATTTAAAAACATGTTTGAGCAAACCCCAATATAAGTGTCATTTATTCATAAGTGATATGTATGTACATACATAGCTATTTGTAAATAAAACATACCAGACTAATATTTTAAAAGGATGAGATCAAAACATAGGAATATACATTTTCTTTCTTTCTGTAAGATATTGGGATTGTCCTATACTCTTGACATATGTGCATCTGGGCTTGGTGACCTGCACCTTTTTCCTGCTGGGCTCTCACTCACTGTCTCTACCCCGTAGTTAGCTATGGCTGTGGTGATGTGCACCCCTATGCCCAAGGCATGGGCCATAAAATGTCTCTGCCTGCCCTTCCCCAGCAATGAGAACATCCACAGACTCAGGGCAGAGGAGCTAGGGAGCCAGAGGACACTTAGCCAGAGGACACTCACCCTACTGCTGATGGGCTGTGGGGTTCAGAAAGAACAGGCTTCTTTGTAGACCACTGAAATGCGGGGCCTTATGTGTTACCTGACCTGTACAACTGTACTTTGCTATTGTCAACAACCAAGTGCCCAGGAAGAGTAAACCAGAGTCAAATGTTTCTGATCAAAGTAGTTTCATAGATTTCTTCTTCATGGACAAGCTAAAATAGTATTATGGCTCTAAGTCATTAAAATGTGATTTACCATCTTCTGGTGTTGAATATCACTGAATATTTTATTTTTATACTTTGGGTTTACATATTTGAAGTGCAATAGTTATTTATCACATGGAAATAAAGCAATTACTACAAAACAAATATTAGGAATGGCAGGAGGTCTAAGACAATTGAAGAATGTTTTTAGGTTACCAGCTTATTGGTCAGACAGTCACTATATATAAGTAGCTGTATACACAGGCTGAGCCTGGAAACAGTGTGCTGTGACCATCCTGGCAGGTCCACCTGGTGCTAGTCAGAACTTCATGGAAATAGGCCAGTTAGTCAGATGACCATGAAAATAAGGGAGCATCTGATCAACTTGAAGTATAGCAAATCACTAAATTATAGAACTTCTGAAACTCAAGTTTTTATCCATTCCTCACTTATTTCAACTGATTAAATCCATCAATTTGAAATTTTTATAAACTAAAGACTAAAACTGGCTAGGTTGCCAGCTTTTAAAATATATTTAGGGTTCCTCTAATATATTTAGACACCTACTAAGAGTATATTTCATTGGAGAAGAGATGACACTATAGCACTTAACCCCAAACTCCTACAATCTGTACAAAATTGAGGTAAATCACCCCCCACCCCAGGAATTATATAATTTTTTCCTGACTGTGAATTCAATATCCAAGAATTTTCTTTTGATAGCAAGAGCGACAGAGAGGACAGGCATGGAAAGGAGAGCAGTCCCCCAAGGAGAACTCCTCCAGAGCAAGGAGACACGTGTGGTGGAACACATGTGAGCAGGACAGGAGGACTGTCTCCCGGGAAGTCTGGCTGCAGCGCATCCCTGATGCATCCTGGTGAGAGTCGCTGCTGGCTGGGAGTGGGGTGAGGCAGATGGGGCACTCATAGGTTTCCCGATGTAGGGCCTGCACCACGAGACGGCAAGTGAGTAGTCATGCAGGTATTAGCTCTGTCATAATGTGAAACTTCCTACATTTAAGTGAGAACTGTATATACCAAGAGACACACATCTTCTAGAAATGAAGTTTCATCCTGTGTTACAGTAACACTAATTATACATATACTGTTACTCTTTTTTTTTTTCATATAATGTTACTCTTTTGGAAAAAGGAAAGGGATAGTAACCACCTGTGATAAGCAATTTTAAAACAAACAAAAATACTTTATAAAATGCTGAACATTAGCGATTAAGATTTCCTTTTAGTTGAGCAATAGAGTGGTCTTTTTCAAAATTCTTGACCCCATGTAGCTGCTAAGCTTCTTTATAAATTTTCCTATTTTTAATGATTTTCTAAGTAAGTTTTTCCTCTGTTGAATTCTCAGTCTCCCTTTCTTCCAGGGCTACTACAGGTGCCAGAGGATGGCAGGCTAGGGCTTGAAGGAAAACCAGGAAGCTACCACAGAGGGCAGTCTTTCCCCTTGGATGTTTTCGTTATTCACAAAAGGGCATCATCAAACCAGTTTCCAACTGAAGGGCCTTGACCTCACCCCAGACTGGATGACAAAGGTTCAGGGTCGAGGCACAGCCAGGGCTGAGAGAATGGGCCTGGCACTGCAGGGTCCCCAAGTCTCCCCCTGACGTCACCCAGACTCCTGGGGGCTCCACTGCTTCCGGTGAGTGACCCACGCCTACCTGTATCTGGATCTTCTCCCAGTCTTCTTCTGTGAGTTCATGACTACACCTGTCTTCCAGTTGCTGAAGAATACTTCGGTTTATGGCCAGGCAGTGGTCAATTTCCGAGAAGAGCTCCTCTATGTCAGTGTTGTAGGAGCACAGGATGCGGTGACTGATTTCTGTGAACTGGAAAGGACACAGAGGCAGCACACTAACGCGCCCAGGGGGAGCTTCTACCTGTAGGTGCCAGGGAAGCTCCTTGAGTCCTGACCACCTTTTAACTAACTTTCCTCAGGTCTCTCCTTTGAATAAGACTTTCTGGAACAAGAGACATATGGGTGTTTACCTAATAAAGCCATGTCCAGATAGCTTATGCAGAGATAATCAACAGAGTCCACCTGGTTGTAAGTCTTGGTTGACAAGAAATACATTGTAATTGAAAGTTGAGAGGGGGCAGCCCCCGTGGCTTAGTGGTTTAGTGCCGCCTTCAGCCCTCGGCGTGATCCTGAAGACCTGGGATCGAGTCCCACGTCTGACTCCCTGCACAGAGCCTGCTTCTCCCTCTGCCTGTGTCTCTGTCTCTGTCTCTCATGAATAAATAGATAAAATCTTTAAAAGAAAAAGTTGAGAGCTAATAAAAGGGAAAAGGAAGTAGGAGAAAGGAATTAGAGCTGCACAGAATTAGTCCCATTTGCCCTGCTCTGGCTGCCTGTACTCTCATCTGTAAATAGGGCTCCATGGTGTATGGCCAGTGCCCCGTGCTCTTACCATCCCTTTCCTTGCCGGCTGTCTTCCCACCATGGTTGCAGATTATGAATGATCATCTTAGCATGACCATAAAAAGAGGGTATTATGCTCAGTGAAATAAATAAGACTGAAAAAGACAGTTACTATATGATTTCATTCATGTGTGGAATCTAAAAACTAATTAATAGGGGGGCACTGGTGGCTCAGGGGCTGAGTGTCTGCCTTCGACTCAGGGCATGACCCAGGGTCCTTGGATTGAGTCCCACATTGGGCTTTCCACAGGGAGCCTGCTTCTCCCTCTGCCTGTGTCTCTGCTTCTCTGTTTTCTTGTGAATAAATAAAATCTTCAAAAAATTAATAAAAAATTAATAAACAAAAAGCAGAACAGACCCATAAATACAGAAGACAAAGTGATGGCTGCCCGAGGGAAAGAGGTTGAAGCAATGGGCAAAATAGGTGAAGGGTTGTGGGAGAGACAAGCTTCTAATCATGGATGAATGGGTCACGGGGATGAAAGGCACAGCATAGGGAATAGTCAATGGTGTTGAAACAGTGTTGTGTGGTGACAGATGGGAGCTACCTTGGGGTGAGCACAGCATAAAGTATAAACTTGAATCAGTAAGTTGTACACCTTAAAATAATGTAACATTCTGTGTCAACTATATTCAAATTAAAAAAAAAACTTTTGGGGATGATCTAGATTTTATTATTTTTCTTTATCTTCTCAAAATAGTGTATAATACACTTAGAAAAAAACCCTTTAAGTAGAATTGTTTTTAGAACTTTCTAAAATGGAAGAGCTAGCTACTCTACATCATTCCTGTCCAAAAGAAATGTAACATGAGCCACATCTGTAATCCTAAAACTTGTAGGAGCCACATTTTTAAAAGTTTGTAAAAGGTGAAATTAATTTTAATATTTTACTTAGCCCAATATATCCAAAATATTATTTCAAAGTATATCAATTGAATAAACTATTGAGATTTTTTTTTTCCTGCTAAGTCTTCAAGCTCCTGTGTGTCCCTAGCATATTTTGATTTGGACTGGCCTTACTTCAGGGACTTGACAACCACACGTGGCAGGTGGTGGCCTGTACTGGACAGTGCAGTCTGATGGCTTGTGCAGACATGTGCTACAAAGAAGCCAGATCACTGAAGAGTGACCACCGTGCTGGAGGCACGAGAGTTAGCTCACCCAGGGCTGTACAGTGGCTCCTCTGTTGAACATCTGAAGACTGATATAAAACAGCAGTGGAGTCATCTGTTCCAAAGGGCCGTGTTGACATCACCTTCTTGCTCTCTGGCTGTCCTTCCCCAGCACAGAGCTATCTGTAGAAGTTGGCATCTCATCTAGAAACCACAGTTCCCATTCATTTTCTCCTGCTAGGTTGGGTGATGTGACATAGCTCTTCCAGTTGGAAATGGGGTCTCTGGGCCGGACACACAGGGGCCCAGGGACAGCAGAGCAAGAGGCTGGAGGGGACAGTGCCTGCATCCTACAGGGTGGCACGTTGCACTTGTGGGTGGGACCAAAGCTCCTACTCTGAGTCACTAAAACTTGGGAGTTACTTGCCCCAGCAGTTAGAAGCCCTCTGATTTAATGGTTATACCTGTCTTGTGTTGTTAGGCTTGGTGAAGTGAACTAAGCCTGTCAGATTCTCAAAAACAAGAAGTTAGGTGAGTGAGTCAGAGGGACGTGTGTTCTAGTCTCCTGGACATCTCGTGTGTGTGTTCTTTGTTTTTATGTGGACCCACCTTGCAGAATATGTGTAAGTCACCTCCAGAGCTACTTCTCCAAGGTCAGACCTCAGTGCCTCGAGGGATGAGGTTACCCTTCCACTTCTTTTCCTCCCCTAAGCAGCCTTGGAGACACACAGGAAGGTCTTTGTCCCTGGCTGTTACAAGAATGAGTGCTGGGCTTCAGGGAAAGGAGATGCTGGGACACAACAGGTGCCCCCATCGCTGATGGCTTGTGGGGGGGTAATTGTGTGTGTGTGAATCTTTCAGGCACCTTTGTTTTGGGGGTTTGCTTGCAATTCTTTTTTAGCCATACAGATGCCCCCTCCCCAGATTAAAATAGTTTGACTTGCAATTTTTCGACTTTACAAAGGTGTAAAAGTGGATGTCTGAATGTGGATCTCTTCTGGGGCTAGTGACACGTGGTCTGATCTCCCCCCATGATGCTGGGTGGTGGCCGCAGCTCCCAGCAGCCAAGCAATCACAAGAGTCAGCATCCGATACACCGACCGCCGTCTGTACCCACACAGCCGTTCTGTCTGTCGCTTTGGGTACAGTGTTCCATGCATTACAGGAGCTACTCGACACTGTCAAATAGGCTTCATGTTACACAGTTTTGTCCAACTGCGGGCTAACGTGAGAGCTCTGAGCACACTTAAAGTGGGCCAGGCTACGGTGTGATGTTTGGTAGGTTTGGTGTGTAAAATGCATTTTTGATTTAATGATAGTTTTGATTTATGATGGGTTTATCAGGATCTAGTGCCATTGTAAGCCAAGGAGCGTCTGCACTTAGAGGCCTGGAGGAAGATGCTCTTCTTTTAGGAATCAAATTCTATTTCACTGACCCTAATTGTAATTGCCAGGCAACTGTGGCTTAACTTAATTTCTTTAACTGACAGTGTATCCTAGGGCTTTGATTTTAATTTTCTTTGTTCTTTGGCCCTTCAGCTATTTGATAATCTCTACATAAAAGATTGAGAGAAGAGTTCCTTACTGCGTAAAAGGGGGGGATTCCTTGGAACTCTGTATGTTGGCCTTCTGACTCATGTTAAATGATCCATATGCTCTGTGAGTTGGGAGTGAAAGTGATTTCCCATATATTCTTGGAATGGAGTATAAGATCTTCTCTTCCTTCAAAATTATGCCTCAGAAAAAAAGAGGTCACATTCTATTCTAGACCTTAGAAAGGATTTCGGGTTATGTGGCATATTCTGAAATTATTTCTGAATACAGAAGTGCCGTCTGGAGAAGATGCATGAGTGTGAATGATTGATTTGGATGCTCATTCTCAAGTGTAGTGCTGGGACCAGTGGCATCCCCAGGAGCTTGTTGGAAATGCTGATTCTCAGCTACACCCCAAAGCTGCTGGGTCAGAACCTCGGCAGTAGCAGCCAGCTGTGTTAGAAATGTCTCCCCAGGGTACTCTGATGCTCGCTCAAGTTTGAGAACTGCTGTTGCAGAAGTTACCTGATTGATTTTAAGAGTCAAAGTTATTTACAAACAGCACTCATCGCCATTCCTGGGGGTGTGCCCTCCCAACTGCGGGTGTTAGGTATCACTATGAGCTTTCAGAGGTCCCTTAGAGAGCAACAGAGTAAATATGGAGATGGAGGGCACACACACACACACACACACACACACGTTATATTAATGCATATGTTGTGTGTGATGATAGATGTATGTATGCCCGGTATCGCTGAAGGCATCCCAGTTGTTCTAACATGTGGGTAAGTTCTTGCAGCTTGAGATAAAGCACTTCCCAGGTGGCCCTGATGAGGACAACCCTAAGTGTCACCTTACCAGGTGCTCCTCCTCCTGCCTTCAACAGTGCTAATGGCACATGCCTTGCTGCTTTCATTACTATAAATCTGGGGGCTGGGATGCTGGACCTTGACACCATACGGTATTTTTCAAGGGTTCCCACTCCATCTTTACATTTCTCAAGGGCCGAGGATGTGCACTGACCATGGCAGGCACTTCAGTGCTTGTTGAAAACATGGCTTTGCCAGTTTTGCAGATGCAGCAAGAAAATCTGGGGAGGATAGATCCTAAGGCTCAGTATGCTAATCTTAATGCTGATAGCAAAACAGTCAATACATGCTTGGGATATGTTACGATATGTGAGAATTATAAACTAATTCTATACTCAAATGTTTGATTTTTCAAAAGATACCTATATAGAAGAAACAGATTTATTGCTTTAGTCATATTCCACAAGTTTTGCTATGTATTTTGCTGCTAATTCTGTTCAAAATACTTTCTAGTTTCCATTTTAATGTTTTCTTTACCAACCAGTTATTTAGAACTGTTTCTGAATTTATGTGTGAGATATTTCTAAGATACTTAAAAATTATTTTAAATTTCTAGCCATGCTCTACACATTTTAATTCTTTACACTGTGACGGGAATGTTCATGGTCACTTTTTATAAGTGATATGTCTGATATATTTGTGGTTTGAAAGAGCATGTATGATGCAGTCACTGTTCTGTGTGTCCTCATCCCTAGTGCCTTTGCTTCATACTTGTTTTGTGTGATGTCAGTACCCGTCTTTTTCTGTGTCGAGTTTTCCGCATGTGTATGTGTGCGTGTGGTATGTCTGTGCGTATATCATACACATTTCATTCTTCTTTTCATACATAAGAGTTACCTGCAACTGGGCTTGTTGCCACTGGCATGTTCAGTCCAGTCTGCGAGATTGCTCTGCGTGCATCCCGTTCTGTTTTCTACTTGTCCTGCCATCCGTTTGTTTTTATCTCTGCTCTTTTCTACGGTGGAAATTTCTATCTCTATTATTCTTTCTCCTGATTTGAAATTCCATTTTACTTCTTTTAGTGGTTACCCTAGAAATGCATATTGGAATTATTAAAGTCGAAAGTCAATCAGAATTTCCCTCCTCTCACATAAGCAAGGATCTTGGAGCCCTTGAAGTGGATATTCTCCTGAGGGATGGCACTGTCATGTGTTCAGGAGCTCTCATCCTCTCTTGAGTCCTATATGACATTAGTAGTCTTGCTTTACAGAGTCAGTGCCTATTCCCTGTAGCCACATTTTGCCAGTTCTTTGCACTTCACCCATTCTTGCATCTTGGAATATGGGATCATTTTCTTTCTTCATGAAAAGCATCTTTCAGAATTTCTTTTAGCAAAGGCATTTTAGTGACACTGTCCTCATTTTTCTCTGAAATTGTCTTTCTTTTGCCTTTTTTTTTTTAAAGTAGTGTTTATGCCCAGCATGGTCCTTGAACTCACAACCCTAAGATCAGGAGTCACACGCTCCTCTGACTGAGCCAGCTATGCACCCCTTGCCTCTGTTCCCAACTGGAATTTTCATTTGGTACACGTACAATTCCAGGTTGGCTGTTACTGCCTCATCCGTGACACTGAGATGTGAGGTCTTCTGGCTTCTGCTGTTACTTCCTTTTTTCAAAATTTAAATTCAGTTAGCCAACATACAGTTCATCATTAGTTTCAGACATAGAATTTAGTAATTCATCAGTTGTGTATAACACCAGTGCTCATCACATTTCTGCTGTTATTTCCAAGAAGTCCGCAGCTTCACTAAACATGCATTCTTCTTCTTTTTAATTCATATTAGGGCCTTTTATCCTTGGGGTGTGTAAGTCTGTGTATACACCCTTTCCCATATGAAAAATCTGTAGTCTTCTTGCCTTAAGCTGCCCTCTCTGTGCCCATGCTCCCTCTCTCTCCTGAATTCTAGTTCCTGGATAGATCCCTTCGTGTACTTTCCTCAGCGTGCCACTTCCCTGCAGCCACTTCCATCGCAGATGGTGGCTCAGAAGGAAAGGGGAGCACGAGGAAACCCAGAGTCCCTTCCCTGCTGTGAGCCGAGGGCTCAGACTTAAGTTTTGTTTAGGCTTTTATCTCTTCGTGTAAGAGTTAAATATGCATGCATGAGGCAGGAGATGCAAACTGTGTAATTTTGGAGATTCTACATATGAACTAAATGCTTTTAAGTGACACTTAAAATAGGCATTGTACAGCATAAAATTTATGCTAATAATTTAAAATTTTTTCTTTGCTTGGAACAACGTTAAAGAGCAGATAAAAACCACCAGGGCAGGGAGAGAGAGGCAGGCAGACTAAGAATGGCCAGAGAAGAAAGTTTTGGTTTTGAACAAGGGTCCCAGTGTACACTGGGCAGTGTTCCCGGATTCTTTCTCAGCTCAGCCCTTTGCTGAGTGTCCAGGTAGAGCTCCTGCTACTCTCACCTCAACAAGGGTGCACGCAGCTACTTGCCACCCCTGCACCTGTGCTCTCTCGATTGGCCCCTGGTACAGGCCACTGGAGCCCCTCACCCTGTCTGTGAAGCCCCTCCAGTTTGGTTTCTATACCTCTCCACCCGTCGCCCCCCCCCACCTCTTGCTCCCTACTTTGCTCCCCATCCCTTTTATGACTCTCACTACTTTTTGAAATTTACATTCTTATCAACAGGTGTTATTTGTTGTCTCCCCCACAGGAAGGCAGGTGCAACAGACAGGACCCCCGACCCCAAGGAGGTGGTCCTAGGGATTAGGAGGCTAGACAAGTTTTGCAAAGCACAGGACTGTAGGCTTTGCAGGCGTCAGTCACCGGAAGCCTTTGGAATAGTTTAATGTATATTTTTGTATCTACTCAGCCTGCCTAGCAAACATAATGTCATTTTCACACTTGTTAACAAATCCTCCTTTCTTCCTTAGTTGCAATTAGAAGCATTTCATAAATGAGAAAAATAACAATTCCTTTTATATGTAATGATGGTTAAGGACTTTTTAAAAATTATTTATTTATTTATTTGTTTGTTTGTTTATTTATTTATTTATTCATGAGAGACACAGAGAGAGAGGCTGAGACATAGGCAGAGGAGAAGCAGGCTCCATGCAGGGAGCCCGATGCGGGATTTGATACCAGGACTCCAGGATCACACCCTGGGCCAAAGGCAGGTAGGTGCTAAACTGCTGAGCCTCCCAGAGATCCCGGTTAAGAACTTTTAAAGCATAGTTTATCCAATCTCAGCTAAATAACTTTGCCATTCAGTGTTTGCCTGGTGAATGATTAATGGGGTCAGTACAATAGTGTGGGAATGGCTGAGCAACAACAGGGCCCCTAGCTCACAGGAAGGCCAGGTGGGAACAAGGAGGGCTGAGTGGAGGGCTCAGAGTCACAGGGGGAGCAGGGAGGGGTGGGGTGGTGCTCTCCTCTGATGCCCGAGTTGCCTTTTTGGAGCACTGCCTTCACCACCTCTTATTTGATCCCGAAATCCCCATCCTGGGTCTGTCTGGAGGCTGTGATCCCTTGGGGCTTGGCGCCAACCTTTCCTCCCACTCCTTTCCTATAGGAATTTCCCAGCCGGCCAGTCATTTACGGAATCCCGTGAATAACTGTCCTATTTTCCTGTTTGCATTGTTCTTGCCTGCATGTGTGCCCCGTGTGCGTGGGCTCCTATCAGATGAGCTTGCACTTTCAGCTCTCACAGCATACTTTGGCCCCTTCACTCCGCACTTAGCATTGGCTGGATGCTGTTATCTTTTTCCTGTGTGTATTTCTTATCTCCTCGAATGAGTTCCTTAGATTCAGAGAAGCACCTGATTCATGCTAAGGTCCTTAGCATTCGTTTAAAAAAAATCTTGATTTTAAGTTTGCAGTAGATGAGAAATGAGGACACATATATGCCCCAAAGTATATATTCTAAAGGAGTGCAGTACAATAATCTTTTTGGGATTAAAAAAAGGAACAATGAGTATGAGGAATGATTTTGAAGTTTTTTCCAGCTATCAAGATTCAACAAGGCATTGGCGTTTAGCTTTTAATCATAACACTCACATTAGCTTGTTACTACTTACACAAAAATCCTTCAGTATATATTCATAGCAGATTTCTAACAGTGACCTGGTGTGACCTTATTCTTGTTGCTTCCCATATTCAAAAGTTAGCAAGGGTGATGTTTATAAAGTTAAATCAACATATACTTATCGATCACCTATAGTGGCCCATTCAAAGCCATGTCCTAAATATAGCTATTATTAACTATTTCTGAAATCTCAAGTTCTTATGTGTTCAGTATCCTTCTTGCTTTATTTCCCTACTGTTATTTGGGTCTGATACCCTTAGTAATTGACAGGGCAAGAACTGCCCCCCCCCCCCAAAAAAAAAGACAGTTCTAGTTTTTAAACCAATAGTTAATATTAATTCTACAGAAACAAAATGTGTAAAATATTCAATTTTAAGAAGAATGAATATCTTCATATGTTTTTCCTTTTAAGTCTTGAATTTCAGATATTTGATAAGAGTTTAGGTTATTGATATGTAAAGCAATTACTGGTCATTTACAAGTAACATACTGGCTAAACATTAAAAAAAATATATACTAACAAAAGTACCCAGGTGAACTTTGTCTGCCTGGGAGGCCTCACTAAGTGATCCGTCTGGATGTCAGCAAATTGCTTACTAATGTGTTGACTTATGACCACCCTCAAAAGCAAAATGAAAAGCCTGGAATTTACAGCATATCAATGAATCAGTTGATAAGCTTTTACTGGTTTAATATCCTCCCAGTCTTGCTGCTTGGAGCCACTTCAAGTTAGCAACAGAATGTTTGCCATCTCTATGTGATAAAGGAAGTCAAAGGACTAAACAAACTTTAAGACCATTATGCTGTTTGGTGAGATGTAAATGAAAAAAGTAAGAGAAATCTCACGAGGAGGGTGTGGGAGCGGGCAGCCCCTAAAGTCAACCACGGCATCTGACAAATCACTAACCTTACTTTTTAAACAATGGTCAGGACTTTTAGCGTGGGTGGAGATAATATAATGCATTTGAAAAGTTTTAATTGCGGCAATAAAAGACCATACCTCAATTATATGACATATGCTAGCAGACTTTCTAGATAAGGATCAAAGACAGTCAAGGACCAACCACTGCATTCTGGGCAACACTTGGGTTTTCTGTACACACTGGTGACAGGTATGAGCACAGCAGCTTTCCTGACCTTTGCAGGCAGCTCTGATCCGAGTGCCCCAGGACCACTGTGCCATCCCCGACAGCTCCAGTGCCTGCTCAAACAAACACGCTGCTGACACTCTGAGGGACAAAATCCAACATTTGATCTGTTCGCTTCTTTACACACGACTGCAATCTATTTGAAAGAACCCACATGATGACACCGCATCACTTTGTTCTGGTTCAGTTTGTTAGGAATGTGCCAATGATATTTTAAAGCAAAAAGAAATTCTCAGTGTATTGAAGCATTACTGTTTGCAGAAAGATGACCTCTGTATTTTATTAATTAGTTAACATCCAACAGATGCATGGAGACTACAAAGAGACTTCATTAATCCCCCGTAACGGAGGAAGGACAAGACAGGCCGGAGTTCTGTTACAAGTAAGAGAGGTCAATTTATAAAAACACAACGACTTGAGCTAATCTCATCTACAGTATTAAAAACATGTCCATCTTGGGGAGATCTTGAAGCTCTAAACAAAACAAGCATCTCCTAATTTATTGTGCCTAAGAATGTCATACTATTATCCTTCTTTTGCCTTTCTTTCCTATTAATTACAGACTTTTCCCCTGAAGGTAACATATTGTTACTGCACATTTTGCTTTGTAAACTTTCTAATTTCCAAAATGCAAATGCTAGATCTCTAACAGCTGACTGATCTACAGTTCATGCACATTTAGGTGGTGGGGAAGGTGGTGGGTGAACAGGCACATGAAAAGGCATAGGCGTCAAAAGGCAGAGCCGAAAGACAAACTTGAGTAGGAAAACCCGGCATTTCTGGAATGCCAATGACTATGTTACAAAGCTAGACTCCCACCCAGAGGAGCCTTGATAAAGTCATTGTTCATTCTGGCTTTGGAATTTGTTTTTTTTAAATGGTGGATTACTAGGAAAGCTACACACACTGCTGCTCCCGAAGCTGGACTTGAGTGCACACGTTCAGTTCTGAAACACCAGCAGGATGTAATGAGAAACCCAGACCAAGAGTTGTATTTTTATTTCAAATATTTAGTTTGTGCTTTCTTGATTTTCAAGCTTCATGTTACTGACAAGCTTATGTTAAACAAAATATTTTTATAGGTATTTAAAGGAAAACAATTAGTTCAAACTTTTAAAACCTAAAACAAGTTTGTTTCTTGATGAGAATAATTGTTTCTATCATTGAAAAATGCTATTTAAATATATGTTTAAAAAAGATTTATTTATTTATTCTATAGAGAGCAAGCGAGTGAGTGTGTGCGAGAGAGTAGGGTGGGGGAGGAGCAGAGGGTAAGAACCCCAAGCAGCCTCCACACTTAGCGCAGAGCCTAGTGTGGGGCTCAGTCCAGTGACCCCAAGATCATGACCTGAGCTGAAACCAAATGTCAGACACCAAATGACTGAGCCACCCAGGTGCCCTGAAAAATGCTATTTAAATATTTTTATAAAATATTGTTTACCATTAAACTAAGACAAAAGGTAGCCTTCTGTGAGGGCAGTTCTAGGTGATGACTGCTCTCTCCACCTATGCAGGGCACGCAGTTGCTTTGTGTGTCAACATTTATTTGTTATTAGGCTGCTCTGCTTCCAAACTGCAGAATACTTATTCTACTCATGTGATTATATCCTTTAAAAAAAGCACAATAGCCAGAACCCCTAAACTGTAATATATGTATAAGCAAATACTCTATGGTTACTAAAAGTTCAAATAAAGACGATTATTTTGCTTGCCACCAATGACACCTGGTGTATTCCTACAGTGTTTCTTCTGCGGACCAGGCTTTAGAGAGTGGGAGTGCCACTAGAGCAACCATGCAAACCACTGCGTCTAAGCAGCTGCACAGAGCTGGGTGCCCACAGTCGGAGCTCTCTGACCCCACAGACATCTGCTAGGTTGTGACATCTATTGTGCTCACTGTGCCCCCCTCCCTAACAGACCGGGCTATATTGTGTTCTATTAAGCCTGTTTATTCAATTAAAACGTATTTAAATGGAGGATCCCTGGGTGGCTTAGTGGTTTAGTGCCTGCCTTTGGCCCAGGGCGTGATCCTGGAGACCCGGGATCTAGTCCTGCATGGGGCTCCCTGGAAGGAGCCTGCTTCTCCCTCTGCCTGTGTCTCTTCCTCTCTCAATCTCATGAATAAATAAATAAAATCTTTTTTTTTAAAGTATTTAAATGGCTAACCCACTGTGGAACATTTTTTGGGATAAGTATGAAGTAATGTACCCCCTCCTTGACATGAATGCCTCAATTTCCCATTTAGTGGATTTTCCCAGTTACTATTTTTTTTTCACTGATCTGAAATGTCTCCTTACTGCAGACTGAGAGGAAAAAAATTAAGATTATAATTATTTTTTCCAACTTTGTTGAGATAGAATTGGCATATAACATTGTGTGAGTTAAAGGCATACAACCTGATGATTTGATACATTTATATCTTGCAAAATGATTACCATGATAGGGTTAGTTAATACTTGCATCATCTCACATAATTACCATTTCTTTTTTTGGTGAGATCATTTAAGATTTATCCTCTTAGCCACTTTTGAGTATGTAATATTGTATTTTTTTTTTTTTTTATTCAAGGTCTGTCCACGTTGTTGCAAATGGGAAGATTTCCTTCTTTTTCATGGCTGAGTAATATTCCACTATATGGATACACATTACATTTTCTTTGTCCATTTATCCATCCCTGGACACTAAGGTTGTTCTATGTCTTGGCTTGTTGAGAATAATGCTGCAGTGAACACCGGGGTGCAGGTATCTCTTCCAGATACTGATTTCAGTTCCTTCAGAAGTGTGAGATTGCTGGATGACATCGTATTTCTATTTTTAACTATTTAAGGACCCTCCATCCTATTTTATATAGGGGTCATACCAATTTACATTCCTGCCATCAGTGCCCAAGGGCTCCCTTTTCTCCACATCTTCACTGACACTTGTTATTTCTTGTCTTTTTGATGGCAGCCATTCTTTTTAAAATTTCTTTAAAGTCTTTTATTTATTTATCATGAGGGACACAGAGAGAGGCAGAGACACAAGGTAGAGGGAGAAGCAGGATGTGGGACTTATCCCAAGACCCCAGGATCATGACCTGAGGATGGCAGCCATTCTTACAGGGGTAAGGTGCTCACTGTGGTTTTGATTTGCATTTCCCTGATGATCAGTGATGTCAAGCACCTTTTCATGTGTCTGTTGGCCATCTGGATGTCTTCTTTGGAAACATGTCTGTTCAGCTCCTTTGCCCATTTATTATTATTTTTTATTTTTTAAATAAATTTATTTTTTATTGGTGTTCAATTTGTCAACATACAGAATAACACCCAGTGCTCATCCTGTCAAGTGCCCACCTCAGTGCCCACCACCCAGTCACCCCCACCCCCCGCCCTCCTCCTCTTCCACCACACCTAGTTCGTTTCCCAGAGTTAGGAGTCTTCATGTTCTGTCCCCCTTTCTGATATTTCCCACTTATTTTTTCTCCTTTCCCCTCTATTCCCTTTCACTATTTTTTATATTCCCCAAATGAATGAGACCATATAATTTTTGTCCTCCGATTGACTTATTTCACTCAGCATAATACCCTCCAGTTCCATCCACGTTGAACCAAATGGTGGGTATTTGTCATTTCTAATGGCTGAGTAATATTCCATTGTATACATAGACCACATCTTCTTTATCCATTCATCCTTCGATGGACACCAAGCTCCTTCCACAGTTTGGCTATTGTGGACATGGCTGCTATAAACATCGGGGTGCAGGTGTCCCGGCGTGTCATTGCATCTGTATCTTTGGGGTAAATCCCCAACAGTACAATTGCTGGGTCGTAGGGCAGGTCTATTTTTAACTCTTTGAGGAACCTCCACACAGTTTTCCAGAGTGGCTGCACCAGTTCACATTCTCACCAACAGTGCAAGAGGGTTCCCCTTTCTCCACATCCTCTCCGACATTTGTGGTTTCCTGCCTTGTTAATTTTCCCCATTCTCACTGGTGTGAGGTGGTATCTCATTGTGGTTTTGATTTGTATTTCCCTGATGGCAAGTGATGCAGAGCATTTTCTCATGTGCATGTTGGCCATGTCTATGTCTTCCTCTGTGAGATTTCTGATCATGTCTTTTGCCCATTTCATGATTGGATTATTTGTTTCTTTGCTGTTGAGTTTAATAAGTTCTTTACAGATCTTGGAAACTAGCCCTTTACCTGATACGTCATTTGCAAATATCTTCTCCCATGCTGTAGGTTGTTTTTTAGTTTTGTTGACTGTATCCTTTGCTGTGCAAAAGCTTCTTATCTTGATGAAGTCCCAATAGTTCATTTTTGCTTTTGTTTCTTTTGCCTTCGTGGATGTATCTTGCAAGAAGTTACTGTGGCCGAGTTCAAAAAGGGTGTTGCCTGTGTTCTCCTCTAGGATTTTGATGGACTCTTGTCTCACATTTAGATCTTTCATCCATTTTGAGTTTATCTTTGTGTATGGTGTAAGAGAGTGGTCTAGTTTCATTCTTCTGCATGTGGATGTCCAATTTTCCCAGCACCATTTATTTAAGAGAGGCTTTCTTCCAGTGGATAGTCTTTCCTCCTTTGTCGAATATTAGTTGACCCTAAAGTTGAGGGTCCACTTCTGGATTCTCTATCCTGTTCCATTAATCTATGTGTCTGTTTTTGTGCCAGTACCACACTGTCTTGATGACCACAGCTTTGTAGTACAACCTGAAATCTGGCATTGTGATGCCCCCAGCTATGGTTTTCTTTTTTAAAATTCCCCTGGCTATTCAGGGTCTTTTCTGATTCCACACAAATCTTAAAATAATTTGTTCCAACTCTCTGATTGCATTAAACGTGTAAATTGCCCTGGGTAACATTGACATTTTCACAATATTAATTCTTCCAATCCATGAGCTTGGAATATTTTTCCATATCTTTGTGTCTTCCTCAATTTCTTTCAGAAGTGTTCTATAGTTTTTAGGGTATAGATCCTTTACCTCTTTAGTTAGGTTTATTTCTACGTATCTTATGCTTTTGGGTTTTGCCCATTTTTAAAATCATATATTTTTTGTAAGTTATATGAGTTCCTTATATGTTTTGGAAATTAATTAACCCCTTATCAGATACATGATGCAACTATTTTCTCCCATTTGGTACATTGCCTTTTCACTTTGTTGATTTTTTTTCTTGCTGTGTGCAGAGGGTTTTTAGTTTTACATAGTCCCATTTATTTATTTTTATAATATTTTAAACTTAAAATATTTTAAAAATATTTTAAGTCATCTCTACATCCAATGTGGGGCTTGAACTCACAACCCTAAGATCAAGAGTCACATGCTCCACTGACCAAGCCAGCCAGGTGCCCCTAGTTTTGCTTTTGCTTTTGCTTTTGTTGCCTTTTGTTGCTTGTGCTTTGGGTGTTATATCCAAAGAATCATTGCCAAAACCATGTCAAGGAGACTTTTTCCCTGTTTTCTTTTTTTTTTTTTTAATTTTTTTATTTATTTACTTATGATAGTCACAGAGAGAGAGAGAGAGAGGCAGAGACACAGGCAGAGGGAGAAGCAGGCTCCATGCACCAGGAGCCCGACGTGGGATTCGATCCCGGGTCTCCAGGATCGCGCCCTGGGCCAAAGGCAGGCGCTAAACCGCTGCGCCACCCAGGGATCCCTTTTTCCCTGTTTTCTTCTAGATGTTTTGTGGTTTCAGATCTTAAATATTTCTTTAATTCATTTTGAGTTAATTTTTGTTATATCCTCTTTAACTGACCCCTTTATCATTATATAAAGAACTTTTTTTGTTTCTTGTTACAACTTTTGAGTTAAAGTCTATTTTGTCAGATTAGAAGTATAGGCATCTCTGTTCTCTTTTGGTTCCCAATTTCATGGAATATCTTTTTGCCCCTTCATCTGAGCTTGTGTGTGTCCTGAAGCTGAAAGGAGTCTTGCAGGCTGCATATAGTTGGGTCTTGTTTTCTTAATCCATCTAGCCATTTTACACCTTTTGATTGGAGAAGTGAATTCATTCTTTTATGGCTCTTTTTGTGGTTCCCGTGTTCTTTTCTTCCTCTCTTGCTGCTTTTCCTTGTGATTGATGACCTTCCACAGAGATGTGCTCTGATCCCCTTCTCTTTCTATTTTGTGTAGGCTTCCTTTGGGGTTACCGCAGGCTTATGTAAAACTCTGTATAGATATAACAATCTATTTTATACTGAACTACTTAACTTCAGTCACATACAAAAACTACCCTTTACTGCCTGTTTTATGTTATTGATGTCATGGTTTATCATTTTTTTTTAAGATTTATTACAGAGAGAGGGAGAGAGAGAAAGAGATGCAAGAGCTCAAGTGTGAGCATGAGAGGGAGGGGAAGAGGGAGAGCATCTCAAGCAGACTCCCCACTGATTGCAGAGCCTGACTTGGGGCTGGATTCCAAGACCCTGAGGATCAAGACTTGAGCTGAAATCAAGAGCTGGACACCCAACTGACTGAGCCACCCAGGCACCCCACAGTTTATCTTTTTATACTGTACATTAATTAACAAATTGTAGCTCTAGGTATTTTTAATATTTTTGTCCTTTAAGCTACACACAGAGTTAAGAATTTACCACTTCAACACATTACAGTAGTAGAGGAATCTGAATTTGCCTATATTCTTACTTTTACTAGTGTGTTGTATACAGTCACGTATTTCCATGTTACTAACTAGCATCCTTTCATCTCAGCTTGAGGAAGACCATTTTGCACTTCTTGTAAGGCAGGCCTAGAGGTGGTGACATCCCTCGGTTTTGTTTGTCTGGGAGCATCTTTATTTGTCCTTCGTTTCTGAAGCACACGTTTGCCAGAGAGAGTGTTGTTGGTTGGAAGTTTTTCCTTTCAGCACTCTGAATATTTTGTCCCACTCTCCATTGGCCTGTAGGCTTAGGAGTGGTCCCCTGTGAGTGTGGAATTTTTTTTTCTCTTGCTGCTTTTAAGATTCTTTGGTTACTGAATTTTATTGTAACGTATTTTGGGGAAGATTTCATTTTTTTTGTATGTGTGATTTTTTTAATTGAGTTTGTTTGTTGACTCTGAGCTTCCTAAACTTAGCTATCCAAATCTCTCACTGATTTGGGAAGTTCTCAGCCATTATTTATTTTGATAAGCTCTCTGCCCTCTTGTTCCCTTGGATGGTATCTCATAGGTCACATATGTTTTTTCATTCTTTTTTGTTTTCCTCCAACTGGATAATTTCAAAATTCCTTTCTTCTAATTCACAGATTCTTCCTTCTCCTTGATCCATTTTGATGGTGATGCTTTCTTCTCTGTTCTTCAGTTCCAGGACTTACTTGGTTCTCTGTCATTATTTCTCTCTGCTGAGCTTGTCCTTTTGTTCATGTATTGTTTTCCTCATTCTATCAAATGCTCCTTTTTGTGTTTTCTTGCACCTCACGGAGCTTCCTTCAAACACCTGTTGTGAGTTCTTTACCAGGTAAGTTGTAGCTCTCCACATCTTTGGGGTTGGTTACTAGAAGGTTGCTGAGAATCTCCCTGATTTTCATGTTTCTTCCAGTCCTGCGTTGCTGTTGTCAAACCAATAGCAGTCGCCTTCTGTGTTTTGATTAACTGGTGTCAGGAGAGAAGTACCTCTGTCAGCCCTGCTATGGATTCTGAGGCTTTGTCAGATCTTCTGGGGATACACCTGCTCCATGTCTTGCTCCCTCTTATGCTCGTATGCCATCTCTGGATTCTGCATCACTCCACGCCAGGGACTGTTGGCCTCCCTTTAGCTTTCCCAAGGGTAGATGCTAAAACTCAAGTCTGTGGTCTCTCCCTGGCCCATGGAGTCAGGCTAGCTTTCTGTATGTGCTTACTAGCTGTCTGCCAGCGCTTGCTCTTACCCTCAGGAGTGTGCATGGAGAGCCAGCCACAGGGTGTGGGTGGGGCATATGTAGCACTCGGGGCTGTGTGGGGGATCTTCAGGTGAGGTACCCCAGTGGGGCTTCTTGATGGAGGCTGCAACACAGCTAGTAGGATCCTTGTGTCTTTCATGCCCTCTGGGAGTCCTATCTGCTACTCTTCCAGCCTCTTCCCACCCACAGTCATGCAGCTCACAACTCAGTACTTTGGACGAATATCTCTGGCAGTGTCAGAAAAAGCTGAAAAATCTGGGTGCTCACTCACATGCTTTATGTTCCCCTGCAGGAGAAATCACAGGTAAGAAGATCTCTCTTGGTCCTGAGCTGTGCTGCCTTGGGGGAGGGGTGACATGGGTAAAGTGTAACTCCTCCTCTAACCCTATCCAAAGCATACCCATGGGTGTTATGGATCTTTTCATTTGGAAACCTGGATTCATAAAGGCTCTCTTGTATGTGGGTAATTGTCTGAGGCAGCGCTCTCCAGGGGCTCACAGACTGTGGCTAAGATGCGCTAGAGCAGGTTCGTAGGCCCCTTCAGGGTCCACAGGAACCAAGGTGTGTATCCCTATTACTGGACACGTGGGTGGGTGAGACTCCTTCTGGGTCCCTTGCCATATGGTGCTGGATTCCACAGTTCCCACCGAAGCACTCTGATCTGTGGTTGGATGGCAGACTGTTGTAGCCAAAGGGGTGGTGGTGGGTATGAATGAGGAACATTTCATTTGGCCATGTTGCTAATGTCACCCCAGAAAATATTTTTTTTCCTGATCAGTACTTGTACATTCCTCATTAAGCTTATTTTTAGGTGTTAACTATTATGAAAGGGATCCTTTCCATTGCACTTTGTATCTCACTCTTGTTGCTCTATAGGAAACAATCATTGCATATTTATCTGCAGTTTGAACATCTTCTAATAGTTCTAATAATTTTTCAAATGATTTTATTGATTTTAAATCATGTGTATAGAGAATATATGTAATACATACAAACACACACACATTGTATTTTGTTTTCTTGTATTACTGCAGTGGCAAGGATTGGCCAAAGTGTGTTGATAGTGGGCAACCTATTTTGCATTTTTAGGGTTTCACTATCTAAAAGTTTTTAGTTTCTGATGTATGGTCTTTACTGTGATAAGGAAATGTTACTTAGCTCAAGATTGCTGTCATTAAAAATGGCTGTTTAGTATCTTTTCAGTAAAGATTTAAGTGATTTTTAAAAAAAAAGATTTTATTTATTTATTCATGAGAGACATAAAGGCAGAGACATAGGCAGAGGGAGAAGCAGGCTCCTCGAGGGGAGCCCAGTGCGGGACTCGATCATAAGATTCTGGGACCACTCCCTAAGCCAAAGGCAGACACTTAACCACTGAGCAACCCAGGTGTCCTGAGATGATTTTTTTTTTTTTAAGATTGAGATGATTTAATTTTTCTCAGTCATCTTTATATATTTCTGTGTTTCTTATGTTGATAGGAGTTAATTTTAATTATAATTTCAGATTTAAGAGCATGAAGTTGTATGTCTTTTATCATTTTAAAATGATTTCCACATATATGATTATGCCTCCCATTCTGTGTGTCTGCATTCTGTTTTAACTGTTTTAACTCTGGTAGGACGTTACCTTGTACCTGTTAGTTTTTTTAAATACTGATGAGATATCTTCTAGTTTCTCTTTCCCAAAATACCAGCTATTGACTTCATTTACCAGTTTTACTTTTATCGTAATAAATTACTTTTATCTTTATACTTTTTACTTCCTACATTTAAAAATTCATTAATATTTAATAGCTTTTTGACTCAAATGGTTAGTTCATCATTTTTTAATCTTTCTTATTTAATAATAAATACGCTTGACACTATTTGCTACATGTGTTACAGTGCCACATGTACCACGGTGTTAGCTGTATGCCACAGAACACTAGTGTGCTCAGTGTCATGAGCACCAGGACAATGTATAATTTAGACTCTGAATTTCCAGATGCACTTTAATATTCATTTGTTTTATTGTGATTTTCTATTTTTTATGCCTTTTACTTTTTTTTTTTTTTAAGATTGTATTTATTTAATTGAGAGAGGGAGAGTACAAGCAAGGGAGAAGGTCAGGGAGCTGAGCAGGGAGCCTAATGTGGGCCTCGATCCCAGGATCCTGGGATCATGATCTGAGCCAAAGGCAAACATTTAACTGACTAAACCACCCATGCACCCTGTGATTTTCTTTTTTCTTTTTCTTTTTTTTTGCATCCTGTGATTTTCAATTTTATTTCTTCTTTTTGCATTTGCCTCATTTATTTTTGAGCATGCCTTTATATAGGACATTTTTTTTTTTTGATCCAAATGTGTCTCTCCTAAGCAGCTAGTAGTGGTTTTTTTTTTCCAATATGTTTGTTATTTGATAGGAAATTAATCTCAATGTTTGCTGTAATTACTGTTATATTTTAACCCTATCATCCTACCTTTTCTACATGTTACTCTTTCTTGTTGCCTTTTCTTGGAAATCCTTTACTATCCCCACATACATATCTACCTTGGTCTTTACAATTGCTGTGTAGTCATCACTATATGGATGCTTCTTGGTGGCAGGCTCTTTGTTCTTTCTCTTTTATAATCATTGCTATAGTGAACATAGTCATGGATACATCTCAGCAAACATGTATATCTGTAGCGTGACTTCTAGAGAGGGGCTCGGAGAACCCCCAGCCACTGGCTTTCTCAGCCAGAAAGATGTGCATTCTTTGTTCTACCAATGGCCTATAAGAATATCCATTTCCCCTTCAGTCTCATCAGTACTAGATAATTATCATCACATTTTTCAATTCTTGCCAATCTAATAGATGAAACAGGTTCTTATTTTTGTTTAGTTTTCTTTAATTATGAGTCAGGTTGAACATCTTTTTATATAGTAACCATGCATGTTGTCCTCCTTCTGTAAACTGCTGTCACATACTAAGGAGATTTGCCCCTGGTCCTTTGAATTGCAAATATATTTGCCTGATTTGTCATTGGTCTTAATTTTTTCTCCCTCTACGTAAGTGTATATAGTTATCAGTCAGTTCCTATATGGTGTGTGTGTCTATGTTTGTGTGTGTGGTTTTAAAATCCTAGATCATAAATTTATAATGCTTTCTTCTAAAGGCGTTATGTTTTCATTTTCCTGTTTAACTCTTTGTTAAACAGAGCATATTTTGTTATAAGTTGTGAAACCTATTTTTGTTTATATCCTCTCTCCTTCTCCCATCCTCCCATTCCCAGTCCACTGCCTTGGATTTAGAAACTGTGCATCCCAGTCTAACACTGCTGGAGTTTATCCTTACATTTTAATTGTTAGTATTTCACTACAGTGTATTCGGTCTTCTATATGTATGTATATATGTCTGAGTTGTGACCTCTTTAAGGTTTAGCTGCAAACACAACCACACACCACCTCTGACTAAATCATCCTGCATGTGCCTTCTAAGACCCAGGACACTATACCCAACAGCAACAATACAGTTAACACACTACAGAGATTTATCATTGATATACCACGGTCATAATAATGATCTATATTCACATTCCCAATATCCCAATTATCACACTTGTTTTAGTTTTAGTTTTGATCCAGAATCTGATCAAAGACCTGTCATTTCCTCTAAATTTTATAGTTCTCAGACTTCTTTATTCTAGAACATTCCTTAGTCATTTCTTTTGTCTTTATGACATTGACATTTTATAGTCCAAGCCAGCTGTTTTACAGGATATTCCTCACTTTGAATTTACCTGATCACATACTTTCTTGATTGGGTTTCAGGTTAAGCATTTTGTTTTTTTTTTTTTTTTTTTTTTTTTATTTTTTTTTCAGGTTAAGCATTTTGGCATGAAAGTGCAAACGTGATGTTTTGTCCTAGTACACTCTGTGCACAATAAGAGCACATGGTGTCAACTTGTCCAGTTATTGCTAATTTCATTCATTGGGCTGAGATGTCTGTCAGACCTTTCCAATAGGTCTTTCTCATACTCTTTGTTAATTATACATAATCTGTGGGTTGATACTTTGAGACTGTGTGAATATCCTATTCCTCAACAATCTTTTACCCAGTAGTTTATAGTATTTTAATTTGTTGATAAAAGTTCTTCACAAACTATCACTTGTGTATACATCCACATGGTCTGGATGCATCTATACAATCCTGTGTAATGTGAAATTCTTTCAGATTTTATTAAAATGTTAAAACAAATTGGCATTTAAAATTATAAATAAAATTGTAGATGAACAGTTCCTAGACCATAACTCAGGCTATAACTCAGCAGGAGAGTTTTTAAAAGGTAGGGAAAAATCATTAAATTGCAAGGACCATTCAGGAAATGACTAAGAAGTGGTCTATATAGGAAAGAACACCCTCTGGGCTCTGACCACATAGACATTCAAACAAGAAGCTGGCTCCTTCTCTGCAGTTTCACTTTTCACAGTTTCAGTTACCTGCTGCCAACATGGTCCCAGAGCAGATGATCCTCCCCTGATGTAGTGTCAGAAGGTCAATATAGTCTAATGCTATGCCACATGCCTGGGTCATTCACCCCCCCTTCATCTCGTCATGTGGGCATTTTATCATCTCATGATCTCACGTCATCACAAGGAGGATGAATGCAGTAAGATATATTGAGAGAGAGAGAAAGAGAGAGAGAGAGAGAGAGAGAGACCAGAGTCACAGGACTTGTTACAGCATATCATTATAATTTTTGTATTTTATTATTTGTTGTTGTTCATTTCTTACTGTGCCTAATTTATAAATTGAAATTTATCACAGGTATGTATAGGAAAAAAATGTAGTATATATAGGGTTCTGTACTATCTGCAATCTCAGGCATCTGCTGGGGTCTTGGAACACATTCCCCAGGGCTAAGGGCAGACAATTGTGTAAGGCATGTATCCATACAAGCAACTAGGAACAACGACAAGAGTGTGTACCTACTACAAATATAATATCTGACAGTAAATGCTTTATTTATTTATTTATTTATTTATTTATTTATTTATTTATTTGAAGAATGGGAGTAGAGGGGGCAGCAGGAGAGGGAAAGAGAACTGTAAGCAGGCCCCACACCCAGCACAGAGCTCAACATGAGGTTCAAACTTACTACCCTGGAATCATGACCTGAGCTGAAGTCAAGAGTCAGATGCTTAACCAGCTGAGCCACCCCCTGTCTTCATTTATTTTAAATTAGTTGTGGCAATCCTAAAATTTGTATGGAACCACAAAAGACCCTGAATAACCAAAGCAATTTTTAAAAAGAAAAATAAAGCTGGAGGCACCATGATTCCAGACTTCAACCTCTAGTACAGAGCTGTAGTGATCAAAATTGTATCATACTGGTACAGAAACAGACACATAGATCGATGGAACAGAATAGAAACCCAGAAATAAACCTACAATTATATGGCCAATTAATCTTCAACAAAGCAGAAAAGAATATCCAATGGGATAAAGACAGTCTGTTCAACAAATGGTGCTGCAAAAAAGTGGACAGCCACATGCAAAACAGTCAAACTGGACCACTTTCTTACCCTATGCACAAAAATAAATTCAAAATGGATTAAAGACCCAAAGCCTAAAAATCCTTGAAGAGAACTTAGGTAGTAATTTTTCTGACATTAACCATAGCAACTTTTTCTAGATATGTCTCCTCAGGAAACAAAAGCAAAGATAAACTATTAGGATTACATCAAAATAAAAGGCTTCTGCACAGTGAAGGAAACAATCAACAAACTAAAAGGCAACCTATGAAATGGGAGAAGATATTTGCCAATGATACGTCTGATTATAGGTTAGTATCCAAAATATATAAAGAACTGATACAGCTCAACACCCAAGAATCAAATAATCCAGTTAAGAAATGAGAAGAAAGGAACAGACATTTGTCCATAGAAGACATTCAGATGGCCAACACACCCATGAAAAGATGCTCAATATCTCTCATCATCAGGGAAATGCAGATCAAAACCACAATAATATCACCTCATACCAGTCAGAATGGCTAAAATCAACAACACAGAAAACAAGTGTAGGGTAGGATGTGGAGAAAAAGGAACCCTCATGAAGTTAGTGGGAATGCAACCTAGTATGGCTTCTGTGGAAAACAGTATGGGGGTTCCTCAAAAAGTTAAAAATAGAACTACTCCATGGTCCAGTAATTGCACTACTGTGTATTTACCCCCCAATACAAAACTACTAACTCAAAGGGATACATGCACCCCTATGTTTGTTGCAGCATCTACAATAGCCAAGGTATGGAAGCAGCCCAAGTGTCCACTGATTGATGGAGAAAGAAGATGTGGTATATACACAATGAAATATTACTCAGCCATCAAAAAGAACAAAAACTTACCATTTGCAATATCATGGATGGCTCTAGAGAGTATTGTGCTAAGTGAAATAAGTCAGAGAAAGACAAATACCATATGAGTTCACTCATATGTGGAATGTAAGAAACAAAACAAATGGACAGGGTCGGGGGACAGGAGAGAGAGGCAAGAAACAGACTTTTTTTTTTTTTGAGAGAGAGAGAAAGTGAGCACACTGAGAGAGAGTGAAAGGGAAAAGCAGACTCCATGTTGAGTAAAAGATCCGACGTGGGGCTCAATTACAGGACCCCAAGATCACGACCTGAGCTGAAGGCAGATACTTAACCGTCTGAGCCACCCAGGCACCTCAAGAAGCAGACTCTTAACTATAAAGAACAAATTGATGGTTACCAGAGGGGATGGGATAAGTGGGTGATGGTGTTAAAGATGGCACTGTTTGTGATGACCAATGGGTATTGTATGGAAGTGGTGAGTCACTGAATTCTACACCTGATACTAATACTACACTGTATGTTAACTGGATTAAAAAAATAAGATGAGATTTGGGCTTATAGATTTCTATGTTTATAGCCAATAGGGTAAGTGAGTAGAGTGAGGAATGAAGAAATTGCAGATAACATTTAGGAAACTAGCAGAAAGAGCTGAGGATTATTGAGTTAATTAAAAAATAGACAGTGATGCAATTATAAAATGCCTATTTGTGCAACAAATTGAGTTTAGCGCTAAATCAGTACTTTTGGGGAAGAATGATCTGAATTACAGTGTGTGATTTTGTAAGCGTGTGTGTGCATGTGTGTTTGTGTGCATGTGTGTGCATCTTTGTGTATAGATATATAATTAATCAAGTGTCATGACTGCTTTATGTGAAAGTAGAGTAGCCTGTATTTTCAAAAATTATTATAAGATGACATATGCAAATGAAAAAATATTTATACACATGGGTAAAACGACTATCATCTGTAATTAAAATTTTGTAAGGGAAAAAAAGCAATAATTTCTAATTAACTGCTAAACAAAGCAAAGCTTTTCTCATGTCTACCCCACAAGCAGAGATGGGAAGGGGAGCTTTAACTAGGACTATGTCCCCTTTTCCTAAATATCCTTTGCTCCCTAATTCATGCCATAAGGTGCATGAATGACTCAGAGAACAGTTTTCTTATACACATGTAGAATGTCAGATTCTGTCTCCATAGTCTCTGCCCAACCCCTGGCTGCCTCTACTTCTGTGACCAGCCGGAGCTGCCCATCACTAGAGCCACCCCACACCTGTGTCAGCTGGAGTGGACCCCTCGTGGCATCTCCACCCAGTGCTCAGGCTGGCCTTGCCATACAAAGGAATCTGCCATACAAAGGAATCTGTGGTTCAGTCTTCTTGTCTTCCAGATATATAGGATTTTAGGGTCATTTATTCATATGTTGCATTTAATGTTGTCCTACTCCTGAGGGCAGATAAATGTATTTTCTTAATTAAATCTAATATTTAATGACGTCACAATTAGCCAAAATCCAGATTTCTTTTGCACACACTATTAACTACATTGCTTGGACTAACTGCCTGAGCAATGAGGAAAGGCACTGGGAAAATCTGGCTTCATTCTGTTTGAGAGTGGAGCCTAAATGCACTTAGTTTCTGGATCCCTACGCAGCTCTGGCACTTTCAAGTAGCCCCTCATCTAGGGCACAGACAAGGATGGCGGGGTTCAAGATGCACGGAGAGACAGCTCCTCGGCCTGTGAAGCTCAGATTGGGAGTCTGATAAAACCATAAATCAGCCTATTCCTCCAGCACAGGACTGAGGTCACTTAGCTTCCCATGCTGAGGGACGTAATAATTAGGGGGAGAAAAGGGATCTCTTTATACAGTTAAGGGTAATTTTCTATCACTCATTATTCCAGATGAGAGTGCAGGCTAAAACAACAAATAAATGTAGGGAAGATCTAAATAAATGTGTAAGGGATACTTCCATAAATAATGATTACAGGAACATGCAACTGTTGAGTTTTAGCGATTTAAAGCTAACATGATGTGAGAACACCAGACTTTCCAATTACTAAATCTGAAGCCGTTACCATAAAGATGACCTCGAGCAACACACTAACATTTGTAATGATTGAACATTCTCAGTGCCTGCTGTGCACTAGGCCTTTGTCAGGACAACTCTAATTCTTCGGGCAGCTCTGCAGGGCAGAGATTATTACTGTCATATCACAGAGGAGGACACGGAGGCTTTGCCTGAGCCGCCAAGCTGCTGAGGGCAGGACTGGGGTGAGCGTGGGCGCAGCTGGCTCCCCTGACTCCACCACACCATGCCTGTCCTTTCCATATGGGGTATAGTGTGGAAAACTGTTAAGCCAAAGAAGTACACATAAAAGCTAAAAAATGGTTTAAAGAAATGGTAGAAACTGAGGTTATTTATTTCTGAAACTCTCACATTTTGGTTACCTCATGGGGCCCAAGGAGACACTTTTTTATAACTTGCAGTTCAAGGGTTATGAAAATCTTAAGCTTTATCCATTCCATTATCTGAAGAGATTATTTAAGGAAGTATCACGAAATGGCAAAACAAAAGTTTTGAACTTAACCTTCTAATTTTATGAAATTTATGATTTAACTAGAAAAAATCTCGCAGTACTCTGCCGCCCGGTTGGAAAGCCAGTTTATGTTGAATGGGGTTTTTAGTAGCATCTCAAGCATTTGTAAAAAGCCTACAAATGAAGTGAGTCTCCAGGCTTCACTGCCTCTGCCAGCCTCCCTGACCCCAGTGAATCACTGGTGGGCACAGACTATCTGGAGAATCAAGGATCTTGACCTACCTTTTCTTCAAAGAATTTTCTCCTCAACTTGGCATCTGTGGGAGGTACTGTTCTCCTCAGGTCTTGGTACCACTTTCTGACCACATGTCCCCTCCAGTAGGCTTGGATCCTAGAACACGGATGTTTGAAATGACTAACTCAGGATGGCCTTAGCAGGTACTTCACAAGAGAGCAAGGACCCGGGGGAGGCAGTGGCCAAGTAGGGAGGCAAAATCCCTCCTTCCTTTAAAATGAGTCATCACGGCTGGCAGGCGAGGGGGACCCCTGTCCTACCTTGTCGCACACTTTGTTTTGAATAGCCGGGCTCCATCATGAATCACTCTGGTTTGATACTGGTTCCTTCTACAGAGAGGGCAGGTTTTTTTATTTGTGAACTTTTCAAAAGCCTGGAGGCATGCCTGAAGAAAAACATTTCACTTAGAATTGTATAAGTAATTACTTATAAATAACACTTTCACTTCTAATGTAATTATAGTGTTTTCTCTCATAATTATGAGACAGTCCAATTTAGATTTTAAAGGGAAGAAGTTTCATCAGATGTTAACACCTTCCTCATGAAACTTGTTCCAAAAATGAAAATTTACAAGAATATACATGCAGATACATCAAAAACTTCTGAAAACCACTCGTGTCGAGGTAGATGATCCCAGCGTAGAAGGCTACCATGCAGTCAGTCATAGGAAGCAAGCTGTCACTCACTTTGATGCACATTACTCACAGCACTGTGTTATATAAACATTTGTGGTTCTTTTGTCACATAAAATTCATAATTTTCATAACAGGATGAATTGTACTATAGCCTAAAGTCATATTTCTAACTCTAAGTGATGATTATGGATAAAATAAGTGGTTCTTTTTAGGAGACTTTAAATGAGTAAGAGCTATGAGGGTGACACACTGCAACACTTTATGAGGGAGGGAGGCAGGATTCACTCACTCTGTGAAACACATGGGAACATGAAAGCAGCACCTGTGCATGAGAAGACAAAAAAATGTTTGAAGTTTAAATGAGTTTTGAAAAAGCAGCAGCATAAATGCATTTAATTAAAAAGAAAAATTCTGAGTGCTTAAAAGGTAGGCTTGTTTCTTTGAAAAATGAAAAAATGCAGATTAATAACCTTGATATTTCTAATATTTAGTATTTAAGTTGAGCACAGCACAGGTATATAATTCAACAAGAAAAGCTAAGTTAACAACAATCTGAACATCAAACACACCGTGTTTGCTAGGAAGCCATTAATATTAGTGTATACTTACAACTTCTGATGTGGCTGCATCTCCTGGGTGGATCTAAGGAAGGATACAGGCTGGAGTGGGGGTGTGTGGGGACGGGGCAGGGCTTTGTTCAGCTGAGGGGCACTCCTGACTTGTTTAGCATCCAGCGTGTTAACTGTGACACACTTAAATTTAAAATGTCTCAGAAATAAGGAATCACCTTTTCCTCTTAAATGTAGGGGAAGTACACTCACAAGAAAATGTCACCTCTCTGGGACCCCGATTCCCCACCACATAGTGGGGATATTCTAAGGAGGAAGGGAGGTGCTTCTTCTGGAAGGAGAACCAGGGGATGACAGCAAGACACCAGCAGGAATGAGCTGCGCACGCACGGAGGGAGGTCAACGAGGGCTCCAAGCTCTCAGCCACTGGCTTATCTTCTCTGAAGTGTGGGGGACCAAGAGAAGAGAGGGCGGGAGAGACTCTGGGGATCACCCAAGTCTCGGACACGAGGGCCACCTGGTCTTGGTCATGCTCTCCCATTTTTAAAGTGACCGCCCCCCTCCCTGCCTTCACTCTACTCTTTTTAAATAGGAAGAATGGAAGAAATATCGCAATAAATAGAACTTACAAAGTTGTAAAACCTTGACTTGAAACTTACTGCCCACAAGCCTAAACTGGAAAACTTCAGTAATATGGTCCTTTTTAATTTCACCATTTAATCTCATAGCAGCCTTTTGTATGCTCAGGTCCCCATTCTCTTTTTTTTTTTTTTTTTTAGAAATTTTTATTTAAATTCTAGTTATGAATATACAGTGTAATGTTAGTTTCAGGTGTACAGTACAGCGAGTCATCACTTCCATATGTCACCCGGTGCTCAGCATGACAGGTGCCTCCTTCATCCCCATCCCCCTCACCTCCCTTCAGCAGCCCTCACTGGGTTCTCTGTCGTTAAGAGTCTCTTCATGGTTTGTTTCCCACTGTTTCTGCTCTGTGAACGGTGCTGGTGCTATTTGGTAGGGATCACATTAAATGTGCAGGTTGCTTTGGGTAGTGCGGACATTCTAACAGTGTTGGTTCTTCCAGTCCATGAGTATGCAATACTTTCCCATTTCTTTGTGCCCTCTTCAGTTCCATTCATAAGTGTTCTGTAGTTTTCAGAGTACAGATCTTTTACTTTTTTTGGTTAGGTTTATTCCTAGGTATCTCATGGCTTTTAGTGTAATTGTAAATGGGATCAATTTCTTGATTTCTTTTTCTGCTGCCTGTTATTGGTGTATAGGAATGCAACAGATTTCTGTGCGTTGATTTCATATCCCGTGACTTTGCTGATTCATGTTTTATTAATTCTAGCAATTTTTTGGTGGAGTCTTTAGGGTTTTCTACATAGAGTATCATGTCATCTGTAAATTATGAAAGTACGGCATCTTCCTTGCTGATTTGGATGCCTTGTTCTTGTGGCCTGATTGCTGAGGCTAGGACTCTAGTACTATGTTAGCAGTGGTGAGAGTGGACATCCTGTCTTGTTCCTGACCGTAGGGGAAAGCTCTCAGTTTTTTTCCCACTGAGCATGATATTAGCTGTGGGTTTTTTGTATACAGCCTTTGTGATGTTGGGGTATGTTCCTTCTGTCCCAACTTTGTTGAGGGTTTTTATCAAGAATTGATGGTGTAGTTTGTCAAAGGCTTTTTCTGCATCTATTGACAAGATCATATGGTTCTTTCTTATCCTTTCTTATATTAATGTGGTCACACTGAATTATTTGTGTATATAGAACCAGCTCTGCAGCCCGGGAATAATTTTCCAGTTGATTGTAGTGAAGAATCCTCTTAATGTACCGTTGGATCTGATTTGCTAGTATCTTGTTGAGAATTTTTGCATCCATGTTCATCAGAGATATTGGCCTGTAATTCTTTTTTAGGAGAATAGTCTTTGATTGTGGAATCAAGGTAATGCTGGTGTCATAGAATGAGTTTGGAAGTTTTTCTCCCATTTCTATTTTTTTTGGAACAGTTTGAAAAGAATAGGTATTAATTCTTTAAATATCTAATAGAGAATCCCTGGGAAGCCATCTGGCCCTGGACTTTGGTTTGTTGAGAGATTTTTTTTAAATTTTTTTTAATTTTTATTTATTTATGATAGTCACAGAGAGAGAGAGAGAGAGAGGGGCAGAGACACAGGCAGAGGGAGAAGCAGGCTCCATGCACCGGGAGCCTGACGTGGGATTCGATCCCGGGTCTCCAGGATCGCGCCCTGGGCCAAAGACAGGCGCTAAACCACTGTGCCACCCAGGGATCCCTGTTGAGAGATTTTTGATTATTGCTTCAATTTCTTTGCTGGTTATGGATCTGTTCAAATTTTCTATTTCTTCCTATTTCAGTTTTGGTAGTTTGTAGGTTTCTAGGGCTTTATTAATTTCTTTCAGATCCCCCAGTTTGTTGGCATATAATTTTTCATAATATTCTGTTATGATTATTTATAATTTCTCTGTTGTTGTGATCTCTCCTCTTTATTATTTTGTTTATTTGGGACCTTTCTCTTTTTTATAAGTTTGGCAGGGGGATTTACCAATTTTATTAATTCTTTTGAAAACCAACTCTTAGTTTTGTTGATCTACTATTTTTGTTTCTAAATCATTTATTTCTGCTCTAATCTTTATTTAATTTTCCTTCTTCTGCTGATTATAGGCTTTATTTGCTATTTCTTTTTCTAGCTCCTTTAGGTGTAGAGTTAGATTGTGTATTTGAGATTTTTCTTCTTTTTTAACTTAAATTTTATTTAATTAACATACAGTGCAATATTGGTTTCTGGAGTAGAATTCAGTGATTCATCACTTACATACAACACCCAGTGCTCATCACAAGTGCCTCCTTAATGCCCATCACCCATCTATCTCATCCCCACCCCCCACCTCCCTCCATCAACCCTCAATTTGTTCTTTGTTAAGAGTCTCTTATGGTTTATTTCCCTCTCTCCCTTACCTAACCCTTCCCATATGTTCATCTGTTTTCTTTCTTAAATTCCACATATGAATGAGATCATAAGCTATTTGTCTTCCTCTGATTTATGTCACTTAGCATAATATACTCTAGCTCCATCTGCATTTTCCCGAATGGCAAGATCTCATTCTTTTTTGATAACTGAGTAATATTCTATTATGTGTGTGTGTACACAACATTTTTAAAAAAAGATTTTATTTATTCATAAGATACACACAGAGAGAGGCAGAGACATAGGCAGAGGGAGAAACAGGCTCCCTGCAGGGAGCCTGATGCAGGATTTGATCCCAGGACCCTGGGATCATGCCCTGAGCCGAAGGCAGACACAACCACTGAGCCACCCAGGTGCTCCCACAACATTTACTTTATCCATTCATTAGTTGATGGACATTTGGTCTCTCTCCATAGTCTGGCTTTTGTTGATAATGCTGCTATAAACATTGGGGTGTACCCCTTCATATCTGTATTTTTGGGTAAATACCTAATAGTGCAATTGCTGGGTCATAGGGTAGTTCTATTTTTAACTTTTTTGAGGAACCTCTATTTCCCAGAATTGCCGCACCATTTGGATTGCAGTCTGCATTCCCACCAACAGTGTAGGAGAGTTCCCCTTTAGTTTTTGTTTGAGAAACTCTTTGTCTCTCCTATACTGAATGAGAGCCTTGCTGGATAAAGTATTCTTGGCTGCATATTGTTCCCATTCAGCATGCTGAGTATTTCTTTCCACTTCTTTCTGGCCTGTCAAGTTTCTGTGGACAGATCTGCTGCAAACCTGATCTGTCTTCCCTTACAGGTTAAGGACTTTTCCCCCTTGTTGCTTTCAGGATTCTTTCCTTGTCTGTGTATTTTGTGAATTTGATTTTGATATGTGTTGGCAATGGCCGGCTTTTGTTGAACTTAATGGAAGTTCTCTGTGCTTCTTGGATTTTGATGTCTTTGTCCTTCCCCAGATTAGGGAAGCTTTCAGCTGTAATTTGCTCAAAGAAACTGTCTACTCATTTATCTCTCCATCTTTTGGGATTCCTATGATACAAATGTTATTATGTTTTAATAAGCCACTGAGTTCCTTAAGTCTACCTTGGTGATTCATTACCTTTCTTTTCTTTTTTTCAGCTTCATTATTTTCTATAATTTTATCTTCTATATCACTGATTTGTTTCTCTGCTTCATCCATCCTCTTTTTATGGCATCCATTTGGGTTTGCATCTCAGTTATAGCATTTTAAATTTCAGCCTGACTAGATTTTAGTTGTGTGTGTGTGTTTTTTTTTTTTTTTATCTCTGCAGTAAGGGATTCTCTAGGGTCTTGTATGTTTTTTTTCAAGCCCATTTAGTTCCTTATAAATGTTTTAAATTCTAGTTCAGACATCTTGCTTATATCTGTATTGATTAAATCCCTGGCTGTATTATCAACAATAGCCAAACAATTAAAGAGACCAAATGTCCATCAACTGATGAATGGATAAAGATGTGGTATATATATACAAAGGAATATTATTCAGCCATCAAAAAGAATGAAGTCTTGCATTTGCATGGTGTGGATGGAGTTAGAGTGTATTATGTTAAGTGAAAGAAGTCAGTCAGAGAAAGACAAATATCATATGCTTTCACTGATAGGTGGAATTTAAGAAACAATACAGATGAACATAGGGGAGGAAGGAGAAAAAAAGAGAGAAAGAAACCATAAGAAACTCTTAAAGGGACCACAGGGTGGCTCAGTGGTTGAGTGTCTCCCTTCAGCTTAGGGTGTGATTCTGGGGTCCCAGGATTGAGTCCCTCCCTGCAGGGAGCCTGCTTCTCTCTCTGCCTCTCTCTCTATGTCTCTCATGAATAAATAAAATATTTTTTAAAAAAGAAACTTAGAGAACTGAGGGTTGATGGAGGGATATGAGTGGCGGATGGGCTAAATTGGTGATAGGCATTAAGGAGGGCACTTGTCATGTTAAGCACTGGGTGTTGTATGTAAGTGATGAATCATTGAATTCTACTCCTGAAATCAGTATTTCACTGTATGTTCACTAACTAGAATTTAAATAAAAATTTGAAGAAAAAAAATCACTGGCCATTAGTTCTACTTCTAGTTCTTTCTTTTGCAGTGGACTCCTCTGTCTTATCATTTTGTGCAGTAAAAAAAGAAAAAAAAAAAAACCACAACTAGATCCTGGGTGTGTTTTGGTCTACTTGTTAAATGAAGCTAGATCTAAAAACAAAACAAAAACTATATATAAAATGCATATATGTAAATAAAAATTTAAAATAAAAGAAGGAATTAAATAAGAAAAATAAAAAGGAAGCTAGATCTTATTTCCTTCAGAGCTTAATTAAGCTTTGCAGCATCCTATGAGTGTAGACTCATGCTGGCCTTCAGCGGGAGGGGCCTGTTGGGCTCCTTACAGGTGGACAAGCTGGGCAGACACAGACACGACGGACCTGGACCCGAAGGGGGCCAGACGGGCCAGGGGGCGGGGCTTGGTGTCCGCAGCGCTGGCCTCCACTAGGTGGCCCCATCTTGCTCCCTGAAGACTCCGCACTGAGGGGCGGGATGAACATCGGGGCGCCCTGCTCTCTGGCCCTGGAGCTGCAAGGTCATGCACCCCACTCTTCAGTGAGCAGTCACCCCTCTTGTGTTCCCAGCTTCAATCAGACCCCTGCCTTCACGCTGCCTGTGTCTGAGCTGTTTTATCCCGGGGGGGGGTCCCTGGGTTTAAGAACTCCACGAATTTCAGGGGCACCTCTGGTGTGGACCCTCGCTGTACCTCGCGGGGAGCATCTCACTGTGCCCTTGCTGTGTGGCTGGCCAGTGCCAGGAAGCATGGCACGCTGCACGGCGGTCCAGGTTATGGCAAGGTGCAGCAGAGAGCTGGCACCCAGGCCGGCCGCGGCAGACGGAGTCCCGGCTCCTATGCCCGGAAGCTGACGCACGTGGATGCCCCCCGTTTTCCTTGCAGCCCGGGGGGCCTCCGCGCACCCTGGCCACTCCTGCGTCCATCGGCTCCTGCCCGCGGAGCGCGTAAGCCAGGCATGACCCTGGGGTGGCGGACTGCTACACCTTCGGATCTTGCACTTCGGGCTGTGCACCACCTTGTAGTCTCCGTCAGCAGGGCTCCTTCCTCCCGCAGTACCCACAGTTGCATTGACCGCAGATCTACTCTCTGCACCTCCTACCTGTGTCCTCGCAGTCCTCAGATTGGTTTCTTGGGTGTTTAGGAAGGATTGGGAACTATCTGTCTGTGCCCGAGGAACAAGTACCCCTACTCTCCC
Source organism: Canis aureus (assembly GCF_053574225.1). NCBI lineage: Eukaryota > Metazoa > Chordata > Mammalia > Carnivora > Canidae > Canis > Canis aureus. The sequence continues at coordinate 47,512,089 of NC_135625.1, forward strand.
ACCATCTTAACTCCTCTCTCATGCTTGATAGAATAATCTTTAAGTGTTTTGTCAACAGATATTTGATGATCTGTACTGAATAACACCGCACTTCTAGATATTTAAAATATTATACTTTTAAATGTCCATAAAAGTTTGTTATCAGCAAACATTCTCTGAGATAAAAATAAATGATTAGGCGGTGGTAAATACACTAAAAATGTCCTAGAAGTTGGGATTAGACTCCAGCCGACCTTGAGCACATGTCCTGCGTGGCCCTGCTGTGGACCACTTATTTCCTCATCTGTTATATGGGTACAATGCCTCCCTCAGTGATGCACAAGAATTACTGAAGTCCTCTGAAATCATTAAACGCTGAGGAAATGCCAAATTTGTTTATAGTGAAGGAAAAACCTAAATATGAGAACAATTGACTAAAAATGCAAAATAAAAATAAGTGTTTGGATCTATAACCAAAGATAAGAATTTAGTGAGAAATTTATAAAAAACAGAATGGAAGAAATGGTGAAATTCCGATCTTCCTGCTGCCCTGCTTAGGATAGTCAATGTAAGTTTTCATTCTTCATACAACAGTCACACTAAATATTTATAGCATAATAAAAAAGAGGTTGCTGGGGTCAGAAAGACTCCTTGTGGTTCTATTAACTCTTGCTACACTAAAATACTACATTATCCTACATGATAATTCTATGGTTCAATGGCTAAAATTTTCCCAAAATACCCAGCTTTAAGATTAGGTCTTGATAGAGATCTGGAATACAGTAAGTATGCTTAAAATAACTTGTGAATTCAAATTAGTGAAGAACAAACGTTCTATGACTATGAACTAACTTGTTAATGATGAAACTCATTAAAACAAATTAACTTTGAGAGTTAAGTGCCAAGGTAGTGAGTAAAGCTTGAGGTTCCCAGGCTATGAATTTAGGCCTGCTTTGACTCTTTTTGCTGGATTTTTCCAGCAAACCTTCAAGTGCCTGCTCTGAAGGAAGCACAATGTTGCACACATGGGGAACCGTTGTAGTGTGGCTGCTAGCTTAAAACACAATGCAAAGTTCTAGCAGTGGAAGCATCCCTGACTGCCAGGAGATTCCAAAAGATTAGGCAGACATAGTATGTACAGAAAACCTATGATGCAGATTGATTGCATATTATCTATAACATCATCAACCTTACTGTGGTCAAATTTCATGAATAAAGATTATTAATAAAACATTTTACTTAAAGATTCTTACACAAATTCTTTGGAGATATTCAAGCCTAGTCTTTTTTTTTTTTATGATTTCAATTCATAAATCAGCTTAAAATTCCAATTTGCTCTCATTCTTCCTGCATTGGGCTCCTCCTAGCCCAATGTGTCCAGTCATTCCTCAGCACTTTCCAGCCAGTAGAATGGGAGCATTCCTTTTGTATGAGTTTTGTACTTGAGACTATCATTCAGTAAATAAAACTGTTTAATGAGGGTGTTTAGCTTTCTCTCTCTCTCTCTCTCACACACACACTCTCTCTCTCTTTAATTAATGGAAAAGAAAATGTAAAAGTGTTTGAGGTCATGTAGGCAGAAGAAACTAGAAACATGAAGCCTAGGATCTTAGGCTCCAGCTCAGCCTAGTATGGGGGTTTGCTTATCTGATCTTTGGGCTGCAAACCTGGGGGCGGAGTTCAAATTCCTCTTTGCATATGGGGCATGGCTGCATAGAGTCCCCCTGCAGGATGGATCTCTGTTTCACTTTTTCCCATTCATCTGAGGATAGTAGCGGTGGTGGAGGTTCAAACAGGCCCAGCTTCTGTGCTAAAGTTAAAACAATATGAAATAGAAGTTGCAATATATTCAGAATGTAGCACTCACCTATTGTTTAAACATTATTCTGTAAAAAAATTTGAAAGCAAAACATACTGCACACTTCTGCCATCTATGGAAAACTTCTTCCATGGTGCATAGAAATCAATGGTAATGATATCTTCCATTCGTGTTTTATGCTCTTATTTAGGAAGAATTCCCTACCCCTATTTCATGTTCATAGTATCCTCTACAGTAGGTAGGACTGCTATCCAATTTTCAGGAAGAGAATTTGAAGAATACTAGGTTTTCACACATATTGGCCAAAGCGTCTCACTTGTCACCCAATTTATCTTTCAGCCTTCAGTGTTGTCTTCTTCCAGCCTTTTTTTTTTTTTTTTTTGGGCCACCAGTGACCTTCACAGAATGAGTATCAATCAAGTTCTTCCCTTGCTAAAAATTCTTACGACATAATTATTGTCAGGATCGATTCCTCACCTCAGTAATATTTGAGAGCCCACCACGTGTCCCCTCTGGATCAAGAAAGGAGCGCACATTCCAGTGGGAGCTGCTGCAGCTGGAGAGCAGTGCTGGCGGGGGAGCCCTGGTGTCATGTCCCCCCCACCCAACAAATGAAGGAATGGGTAAAGCACCACCCTTGGGCTCTCTTCAGATAGAAAGTGAAGTGTTACATTTACAAAACAAGAACAGGAAGCTGTACCAGGAATAATCAGAGTACAAAAAAGAACTCTTAAAAATAAAAAATCTTTTGTAGAAATGTGAAAGTCAACCCAAAGACTGGAAGAGGAAGGTTGAGGTAATCTCAAAGGAAGTAGAGGAGATAAAGCAGGAGACAGAAGATAAGAAGATTAAAGGACCAGTCTAGGAGGTTAGACATCTGAAAGACAGACATCCCATAGAGAAAACAAAATGGAGAGTAAAGATCTTCAAATAGTCTAAATTATTTTCCAGAAGAGGACACAAGATTCTAGTTTGAGAGGCCCCAGGAAAGCCCAGAACGAAGGATTCACACCAAATCCTGCCCTATGATACTTCACAGCTGTAGGCACAAAAAGCAGATCTCAGAGTCTGTGGGAGGGAGGGAGGGAGGGAGAGAGAGAGAGAGAGAGAGAGAGAGAGAAGAAGAAAGAACAAGTGTCAAAAAGGATCAGGAACATAACTCTGGGAAATGAACAAGGGATAATGGAAGGAGACGTGGGTGGGGGGTTAGGGTGACTGTGATGGGCACTGAGGGGGGCACTTGGCGGGATGAGCACTGGGTGTTATGCTATATGTTGGCAAATTGAACTCCAATAAAAAAATTAAAAAAGCAAAAACAAAAAAAGGGTCAGGAGTCAGAATTACATCAGACTTACCTCCAGCAACACAGACATGAGAAGACAAGTCTTTTAAAATTCTGAGAAAGACTCCCATATTGAAATTCTTTATTAGCTATCAATGGACTGTGAGAGAATAAAGGGATCCTTGTGTTTATAAGCTTGTACACTAGTCTCTTAGGTGCTCTTTCCCAGGAAGCTGCTGGAGGAGCAGCTTCACCCCAATGAGGGTATAAACTGAGAAGGAGAAGCCATGCGATCAGGGAGAGAGGATCTGATGCAAGAGAACCAAAGGGAATCAGCCTGCAGGGTGATGTTGAGAAGACATCCCAGGCTGACGGCTCTGTACCAGCCCCACAGAGCAACTGGTCCAGATGAAGCAGAGTGATGGAAGGTTCTAGAAGGAATGTCTCCACAAAGATAAAATCAAAAGATCACCCACTGTATTTTAATGTAAGGAAAGACTATACTTTTGGGGAATGAATTTTGAGTCTTTTCCTGCCAGTTTTAAGACATATTACAAAACTTGGCAAAAGCAAAAGGTAGTGTTGCTGGTCAACAAAGAAGGGCTAGATAATGGTTTGAGGGAAGAATCTAATGTAAATTTTTATATCAATTGATTTTGCCAGTACTGTACGCAAAGTAAACTGTGACGAGGTTGAAATGTGAAAGGTAAAACACCTAAAGATAAAGAAAATGTGGGAAAATCTTTGTGATCTCAGAATGGGTAAGGATTTCTTAAATCACCCAAGCATAAACAATAAAGAGAAACTGATGGATTTAACAGTAATCAAAATGAAGATTTCATTCAATATAAAATAACAGAAAATTAAAAGACGGTGCCAGAGTGAGATCTTCTCATCAACAAGGGGTTAATATATGGAGTACATAAGGAACTCTAGAAAATCAGCAAGAAAAGACCAGAGTGCAATTTGAATAGTATGGAAAATAATGAAGAGCATATGGTTCAACACTTATTGGTGACCAATATACAGAATAGTCAAAAAATTTTTTTTCATAAAGAACTCCTGGAAGATAGCTCATTTATTCTCCTTTTTAACCTGACTTATTTTCCAAATTGGGAAGCCCTTCCTGATGTCTAATGTAAACCTTCCCTCCTAAAATGACTTGATCATCTCCCACAAATTATACACATACATACACACACACACAAGATATTCACTACATGGCTGTATAACAACACTCCATGCCTCTGCCTGTTCTTGAGCTATTGCCATTTCCTAGAACACCACCATCTCTGTCTGCGGGTCCTTGGGAAGTAATGAGTGTCCACTGGCCTTGCGGTACCAGCAGGTTCCCTGCAGGCTTCCAGCACCGCCTCCATCCATCACACTTGCTTGAGGGCACATCACCCCCAGACAAACCTATTTTCCATACCCAGCATCATTTAAAAATCTTTCCTATTTCTAAATTTACAGTTTAAAATAATTTGAGACTTGCAAAAGGTTGTGAAACCCAGGATAAAAAATCTTCATGTGCCTTTTACCCAGTTTCCCCAGATGTTAATATTTTACATAGCCTCAGTGATCAAAATGAGGAAATTAATGTTGATCCAACACTGCCAATTAATCTGTATTCCTTACTCGATTTCATTCTCATCTCAAGTTCTTTTTCTGGATCCAGATTACACACTGCACTCAGTGGTCATGTCCCCTTCGCCTCTCATATCTAGGACGGTTTCTCAGTCTTAATTTGTTTTTCTTGACTTGACACTTTTTGAAGAGTACTGGTCAGGAACCATGTAGAACATAGGTGGGTCTGGTGTTTCCTCTTAAATTCAGATGTGCATTTTGGCAAGATTTACACAGAGGGGATGCTGCATGGGATCGGGGGCATGTTGGTGTGTATCCCTTTGGTGATGGCATCACTTGGTCAGGGTGCTGCCAGCACAATGTCACCAAGATGAGGCTGCAGCATGTTCCTCTGTGGTGGATGGGCACACCGTGAAGCTGTGTCCACATTCTGTGTCTCAGCACCGTTCCCCAGGGTCTCAGCATCCAGTGATGCCTATTCTTACTGTGCTGTTGGCCGCATGGTGTTTTTTCTATTTCTGGCCCCTGTCTATATATTTATGAGTTGTCATTCTACTGCAAGAAAGAGCTTTTTCTTTTCCATTATTGACTGATTTCTACCAGTGTGGATTAGTAAATATTGATTGTATTCTACTACTTTTATTTATTCTATATAGTACTGTCTTTTTTTCTTGCTCATAATGTCTCCATCAGCATTTTAAAACTGTAGTACAAACATTCCATCTGAAAGATTATAAATTAGAAGTTTCTGTTCCAGAAAAATTCGTATTATCTCAATTAGACTCCTCAGTTCTAATAAGCCAAAATATAAATGACAAGACTAACTTACCTAAAGTTAATGGTGGTGGTTTTGGATCAAGAACATATTCTTTTTCTGGATCTTCCACTTTAGGGTCTTGTAGAGTTGTTTTAAGTCCAGTATCTATTATTGCTTTTGTATTTCCTTTTAGAGATTTGGATCTGCTCTCTCTCTTTTGTGCCTTTGTCTTAGAATGATCTGCTGTTGAAAGATTTCGAAGTTGAAGATCATGTAAAATGTGATCTTGTAAAGCAACTGCAGTGACTGCTAAGTTACCTCGTTTAGATGAATGACCCTAAAAAGTAGGGGGGGGGAAAGCCTTATATTTAGAACATTACATAATATCATCTGGAAGAAAACAGGCTTTAATACTTAATTTGGGGGGGCATACTAGACCAAATCTAATGGTGAAGAATGCTTGGCCCACGTTACCTAACTGCAGGAAAGCCCAGTCTCATCATTTATGTTGGTGACAGAGTAATATCTTTTCATTTAATTACTAAGGTCTTAAATATAATATGAATTAATTCATTATGACCTATAAAAGCCGTGCATGCCTGACTACATTCTGTTTCACTATAATTAGACTCTAGGCAAATCTTCCTTCTGTAATATGAACGGAATCTTGCATTTAAGTACATGCTTTTTTGATGGAAACTTACACAGAATAAAACTGCTGGCACCTATGACATGCTTGCGGTTGGTACTATGGCAGATAGTTCCTCATGGGAGCGAGGTTTGTAACTATATTCTTATATTTTCAAACATCTGAATTAAAATATATTCATGAGTAAAACTTTTTTTTAAAGATTTTATTTATTCATGAGAGACACACAGAGAGAGGCAGAGACACGCACAGAGGGAGAAGCAGGCTCCCTGTGGGGAGCTCAGGATCACGCCCTGAGCAGAAGGCAGATGCTTGATCACTGAGCCACCCAGGTGTCCCTAAAACAGTGCTTTAAAACAGGATTCTGTACCTTATTTTTTGACATGCCGAGTCAGAAAAACTTGCTGCTTGGCGATATCAAGTTATATCATCATATCACATTCCTTTAATTCTTCCACTGTAAAAACATGATCAACAGAAAGCCAAAGTTGGTGTGGATGTAAACATCTCTTACAAAGTCTATGGGAAGATAGGTTTGAGCGTCTGGTTGATATGGGAGTGCCTATGCGAGCACAGCATTAGGCTATGCACTGTGATTCTGCTGGGATTCCAGCCAGTCATGACTGAGCCCTGGTCTCCAATCTCCAGCTGGAGGGAGCATATGAATATGAATGAGAACAGTCCACTGCCCAGTACAATACTGTACATAAGTACAACAAAATTTCAGACTGAAAAGATCAGAGAATAGTAAGTGAAATACCTCTTTTTTTTTTCTTCTAAGATTTTATTTGAATGAGCGAGAACATGCAGAGAGAGAGAGAGAGAGAGAGAGAGGAAGCAGCAGATGCCCCACCGAGCAAGAAGTTCCATCCCAGGACCCTGGGATCATGACTGAGCTGAAGGCAGACACTTCACCTACTGAGCCACCCAGGTGCCCCAGTAAGTGAAATGCCTCCTAAAGAGAGAACATTTAAACTGAGATTTTCAGGACAGACAAGAAGGAAGTGAACACACTACACTACCGTACAAGGGGAGCAAAGGCACTCAGGGACTGGGCAGGTGGTTATAATTTAGGAGCGAAAGGGAACAATGAATATACTGGATGCAAGGGGAGCAAGACTGCCTTCAGCCTGTCCCCATCGCAGAGCTGCGGAGTATGGGGAGCACACTTGCCCTCCCATCTGGGTCTAGTTGTTTGCTGTTCCAGGTACCTCACCTTAAACAGGTATAGTAACACACAGCTTACAAGGTTACCTTTAGGATTATGTGAGCCCCACCCCCCCTTTGTAAAGTATCTGAATTGGACCTTTCATGCAGAAGGTACTCTGTAAATGGATATTTTGCTCCAATTCCCTGTGAAACTGGTGGGAGAATCTGAATTGGTCTATTTAGTTTTTTAGGCAAGGGTGTAGTTTCTGAAGACAAGGGCCCAAAATATACAGAATGGGGAGAAACAGTAAGTGATTAAGGTAATGTAGGAATGGGCCTAATTTTAAGGCTTGAAAGGAATGAATCCAAACTATGCATCTAAGGACCAACACTTGCTACACCTCAGTTCGCAGCGTAGCAGTGAGGACCGTGGAAACAGCTGTGAGGTCTCCAGGGCTGGACAGCTGCTAAGACGTCCGGGAACCAGGTGGTGGTGCGGCCTGCACGCTCGGGCTCCCCTTCGGTGCTGGTCTCAGGACACACGACAGAGCTTCTGTGCAGTGCTTCCTCAGGTCAGGTCATCAGGCAGTGTGGACCACAGCAGCGGGTGGTTGGGGTGGTGTGGACCGCAACAGCGGGTCGTGGGTCGGTGTGGACCACAGCAGCGGGAGAAGGCATGCAGTGCTGTGGATGCCTCCCAGAACCTTGTCGGCGCGGAGCCTACACCGCACTGATCCCTGCAGCTGCAGGTGTGGATAGGTGCCCGTGCTGGGAGCCCCCTCCGTGTCCGGGTTAGAACTGCAGGGAGGTCTGCCCGTCTCCGTCCCGCGGTCCCTGCATCTCAGGACCGGGAGCCCCTCGGGTCAGGGGAGGCCCACACCCGGAGGGCAGGAAGAGCCAGAGTGGGCGGGAGCACTCATCCTCCGTTGCGTCCACCCGACAGGCCCTGCCCGGCGGCCGCCTGCTAACGCAGAGCCGTGCGGACCCCGGACAGCGGGACACGCCGCGCGAGCGGGCACTGCGGCCCCGGCCCCGGCCCCCGGTCGCTGGGACCCCCTACCTGCGGGCTCCGCTCCCCCTCGGTGACGGGCGGCGTCGCCCTCCCCGCAGCGGTCACGAGGGCGCTGAGTGCGGGGGACCGGGACCTGGGCTGCCCCGCAGGCTCCCCGCCGCGCCTCCCGCCGGCCACGACCTCCAGCGCCGCGCCGCTCGCCGTTGCCCAGCAACCCGGCGCGCATGCCCAACGGCCCCGCCCGCGCCCCGCGCCCCGCGCCCCCCGCCGAGCTCGAGGGCCGGCGGCGACCCAGCCGCACTGCGCATGCTCGCCGGCTCTGTCCTGCGCACACGGCCGGCCGGTCCGCGGCCCGCTCGGCTTCCGGCCCCGCCCCGCGCAGGCCGCAGTGCGCAGGCTCGCGGCGGGCGCTGCGGGGCTCGGCGGGCTTCCCGCGGCCTGGCGGGGTCTCAGCCGCCTTTGCCTTAAGTCTCTACGCTGCGTCCGGTGACATGGGTGTCGGTTCTTGATACGCCGACGACCTGTGCGTTCTTGCCGTCTCCCCGTGGCTTGGGAAGCTGTCGGGGCGCCGCCGTGCGGGTGCGGTGTCTTACCGGGCGGACAGAACTCGGGGGTGACCCGGGGTCCCCACCTGGCCTCCCCCCGACCCGCTGCGCCAGCCCCCAGCACGCCTGCAGCCCCGGAACTCGGGGGTGACCGGGGTCCCCACCTGGCCTCCCCGCGACCCGCTGCGCCAGTCCCCAGCACGGCTGCAGCCCCGGAACTCGGGGGAGACCGGGGTCCCCACCTGGCCTCCCCCCGACCCGCTGGGCCAGCCTCCTGCACCTCTCAATTATCTGTCCACAGATCATTTAGACTCTTGGCCCTGGGCTGGAAACTCGCCCAGCTCACTTGATTCCCCTTTCCTCGAGGATACCATTCAGGTGCCCAGAACCATTGTGTCATATGTTGTGTCTGATCTTTTACTTGTTGGAGGTAAGAGCTTAAATCTGGTCCTTAAACCCCCATCATGACCAGAAGCAGAAATGAGTAGAAGTTCATCTTTTTTTTTTTTTTTTTAATGACAGTGACTCAGTTGTGTTATTTAAACTCATGATTGGACTTTTATTGAAATAAAGTTCAGCTGAAAGTATGAAAAAAATACACAATGTGAATAGTATCTTGCCCCCCCCCTTTTTTTTACTTCTCTGAAAACGGATCTAAAGAGGTTACCAAGTTGATTAGAAATTGGTCATTGATCATGAAAAGACCTAAAAGAAAATGTTTGTCATGACTTTGGAATAAATAGTATTCTGTGAAACAAGATGATCTGAAGTTCCACTTCAGATAATTGTGGTTTTTTTTTTTTTTTTTTTTTTTTTAGTGGAATTAAGTTTTCTAAGCTGGCCACTCCTGTTTGGAAGTTTTTAAAATAGACTAAAGCTAACATTTTTTGATAAGCCAAATTAAATTCATAATTAAGTTAATTTTTTTTTTTTTTAATGATAGTCACTGAGAGAGAGAGAGAGGCAGAGACACAGGCAGAGGAAGAAGCAGGCTCCATGCACCGGAAGCCCGATGTGGGATTCGATCCCGGGTCTCCAGGATCGCGCCCTGGGCCAAAGGCAGGCGCCAAACCGCTGCGCCACCCAGGGATCCCCCATAATTAAGTTAATTTTAAGTGATTTAATCTTCCACGTAGTTTAAACTTTTACAACAGATACTGTAATTTTGATAAATGTTTTGGTGGTGTTGGATCTAGAACATTAGGTAGGGGTCTCTCTGCAGTCCTGAGAGTTTTTCATTCATGACTGTTAGGACTGGGAGGGAAAGCTTTAGGTTTAGGTAGGTAGACCTGAGTTCAAATCTAGACTGACTTTATAGGTGTCTGAATTTGGCAAGTTCATTTTCTGAAACTCAGGGTCTCTTATACATACAGGGGGCATTTGCTACCACTCCTCTCAGTATCTGCCAGCACTTCAGCACTAGCCCTGGGGATTCATTGGTCCTGGGGTGGAACATATGCCTGAGCTAGTCGGAAAATCGGTGTCCTGGCCACAGTGACGTAGCTGGGATGGGCATATGACTGAGCTAGGCCAGTCGGGTTGACTCAGTATTTTTGTGGGAGCTACTGGAAAACTTTTTTTAAGTTTTATTTATTCATGAGTGACACACACATGCAGAGGGAGAGAGAGGCAGAGACACAGGCAGAGGGAGAAGCAGGCTCCATGCAGGAAACCCGATGTGGGACTTGATCCCAGGACTCCAGGATCATGCCCTGGGCCTAAGGCAGGCGGTCAACCGCTGAGCCACCCAGGAATCCCTGGAAAATTCTTTTAATTCTTCCTACTGATGTAGAAATAAGAGAAGACGTGAAACTGCAGCTGTGCCAGCTCTCCAGTCATCATAAGGTGGGAGCTGGTGCTGTGGGGCCCTCCCGTGAGCCTTACAAGAGGGTCACACAGGAAACCAAGCAGAGTGGGCCAGAGTCCAAGCCTGAGCGACATAGCTGGAGCCTGGAGCCAGCCCTACTCAGTGTTGTTACTTACCTGAGTGAACAGATTTCCTTTATGCTTCAGCCAGTTTGGGTCTGGTTTTCTCTGTTCCTTATAACAGGAATGAGGTGAATGATATAAATGGGTGTAGTTATCCGTCTATGCCTGTGGTTAGATTGAAAAACGTCCTACATGTACAAAGGCCTTAGGACAGTGCCTACCACTCTTCATTACCATTTTAAGGAATCCTTCTTGAACTCTGTTAAGTTCTAGGATAAATCCCCATTCAACATTTTCCCTCTCCCTCCCTGTGTTCAAAATCTCACAACAGTTTTACTACCTGCATGGTTTCTACCAAAAAAAATTGATCTTTCTTGTTCTCTACACATAATTATTTGTCTTCAGGCTTTCATTTGGAAATTTAACCTTATAATTATTGCTTTGTAATTCTTGACAAAAGCATAGCTGACATGGCTGGTATTTGAAGAGGATGTGGTGGGGAGCACTTTCCTTGTCCTCCTCCAGGCAAGCATGTTCTGTTCTTGGTCACACTCCCAAAAGGTTCTCTCAGTGGTTTATATTTTCATGTTATGGCATTAGCTTTTTTGTTGGTCTAAAGATGGGCCCAAGATCCTGTACATAGGGCAAGTGTGCTTGCATCTTCTAGAAATCTTGTGGAGTATCTTCTCAGTAGTGTTGTTCAGCACGCTTTGCAAGAGCGTTCATGTGACTCATTTATTTTGGAGTTTCAGCACATGAATTGAATCTCCTGGGAATGGTCTGAAGAGAAAGGGCTGACAGGATGAGAGACAGGTAGGGGTGTATGTGGATGACCAGAAGTGTTTGGTTGCTCTGCTCGGCCACACAAGGTAGGGTGTGAGTGTGCCGGGAGTAAACAAGCCGTGCGCCTGGGCCCTGCCGGGCCTACACAGGAAGCCGTCGTGTGTGGTACCACATTAAAGAGATGCATGAATCAACATTTTGGTGAGAAAGATGAGGATGCTGTGTGTCTCCAGGAGGGGGTTCAAGGCTGGGAGGGCCTGGCTATTTGAGTGGGAAACATTGATATGGAGGGGAATCTTACACTGTATCTTGTCTGTGCAGGAGGCAATGCAGAGAAAGCGTCCACATTCTAGAAAGGCAGCTGGTTTGCTGGTTGGGGATGAGGTTTTCGCAGCACGACCCTAGAGACAAGTCACGGATAGCGATGTTGGGAATGTCTGGATCTTTAGTACATCCTACCCACAGGGTCTATGTTTGCCCATCTGCAGAGTCTCCACTAGACACCTAAGTGGGTCAGAATGGTTCTATTGGTTCAGTGTCTTCCTCCTCTCCTATTTAATATCTCAGGGCTCTCCCACTTCTCTTTTGTAATCCATAAAATAACTGTTAATCCTGTCAGTTCATATTCCCTTCCTGCCTCTCCTAACACAGTCCTTGATGCTGGAAATAAATATAAGGAGCAGATGTCAGTGGCACAGAGTCCTTCTCCTTCCTTAATATAGCTTTCAAGCTTAATCCTCACTGAAATCACATTTCCTTCGACTTATTCCTCTTAATCTTTTGTATTGCCTTTAATTTTCTGCTAACACTTCTAGATTTATTACTGATATCTATTCTTAAACATCCTTCCACCCTAGTACTTCGTTTTTTTTTCCCTCAAATAACTCAAAGTTCTTTTCTGTATTTTGTGACACGTGAGGTCCAGCAGTTTTGGGGGGAGTCTGCTGTCTCTTCTCGTCCCACAGCAGTGGTCACTGTAGAGACTTAGGTACACTGGTAGGAGTTGCTAAAATATTTTCTTTCCTAGAGATCATACTAGATTTTGTTTCATTTTAAATAAAGAAATGAAAAAGAGCTTAGGACAAATTGTTTTAACTCCTCTGGCAAAATGCAGACAAATGTGGGTTTTTGTTTCTGTTTTTGTTTTTGATCTGTGACAAGAGGTAAGATGATTACATCATTCTTGTTCACATTATAATAGTGGTAAAGTAACTGATGAAAATATCGTGCAGTGGAGAAATGGGGAGGAATCATCTTATTTCAGTTCTTTGTCTATAAAGTCATGGGTATAACAAAAGAGCTCTGTTAAAAACTTGTTTTCTGTATAGAAAATGGACCAAATTAATTCTTTGTTTTTGAATCCAATATATTTAGAAGCAGTTTATCAGTTTGGTAAAGAACAGTGTCCTATTAATGATCTAAAAACTGACATGATAAAGATATTCACGCTAAAAATGCTGTGATCACCATGTACCAGACATTTAAAAAAATCTTGTCAAAAGCAATTAGTACATATTCATTGTATCAAAGGAGTTTGATTGGGTAATGTGAACCCATCTCAGGCATTTGTGATTTTTCTGCCCTAACTGAAAGTTTTGAGAAATGTGTAAAAGCATTGCAAATACCAGCTTACTAGTACAGCCTCTACAGTAACCTGAGAAATCAGAGCATGCTGGTACTATAGCACGGTTTCTGTAAACTTGAATTGGTTTACGCTGTGATATGTTTAATACAGAGGAGGCTGTTTTCTGATTAAATCAAGGTAATATTTTTTAATAAACAGTTTTTATTTCAAAACATTTACTGAAAAATTAAGCAGAGTTCCCATTCCCATACCAAGACCAGATAAATCTACAAGAATATTTCAAACCAATATCCTCATGAACATAGGTCCAAATTCCTTAGTAAAATATTGCAAATAGAATTCAACAATGTATAAAATGAATTATGTACTATGACCAATTGGGACTTACCCCAGATGGACAAGACCTATTCAACATTCAGAAATTAATTAATGTAACTCATAATACCTACAGGCTAAAGAAGAAAGTTCACATGATCATATCAATAGATGAAGTATTAGATGAATAGAAAAAGTACTTGAGAAAATTTGGTACTCATTCTCAATTGAAAAAAACCCAAACCTCTCAGGATATAAGAAATAGAGTGAAACTCCTTCAACTTATAAAGAACACTACAAAACACTACAGCTCACATCATGTTTTTTTTTTTTTTCAGTATAATTTCTGCCAACTACTTTATTTTTTTAAATAATAAATTTATTTTTTATTGGTGTTCAATATGCCAACATACAGAATAACACCCAGTGCTCATCCCGTCAAGTGTCCCCCTCAGTGCCCGTCACCCATTCACCCCCACCCCCTGCCCTCCTCCCCTTCCACCACCCTTAGTTCTTTTCCCAGAGTTAGGAGTCTTTCATGTTCTGTCTCCCTTTCTGATATTTCCCACACACTTCTTCTCCCTTCCCTTCTATTCCCTTTCACTATTATTTATATTCCCCAAATGAATGAGAACATATAATGTTTGTCCTTCTCCGATTGACTTACTTCACTCAGCATAATACCCTCCAGTTCCATCCACGTTGAAGCAAATGGTGGGTATTTGTCGTTTCTAATGGCTGAGGAATATTCCATTGTATACATAGACCACATCTTCTTTATCCATTCATTTTTCGATGGACACCGAGGCTCCTTCCACAGTGTGGCTATTGTGGACATTGCTGCTAGAAACATCGGGGTGCAGGTGTCCCGGCGTTTCATTGCATCTGTATCTTTGGGGTAAATCCCCAACAGTGCAATTGCTGGGTCGTAGGGCAGGTCTATTTTTAACTCTTTGAGGAACCTCCACACAGTTTTCCAGAGTGGCTGCACCAGTTCACATTTCCACCAACAGTGCAAGAGGGTTCCCTTTTCTCCACATCCTCTCCAACATTTGTGGTTTCCTGCCTTGTTAATGTTCCCCATTCTGACTTGTGTGAGGTGGTATCTCATTATGGTTTTGATTTGTATTTCCCTGATGGCAAGTGATGCAGAGCATTTTCTCATGTGCGTGTTGGCCCTGTCTATGTCTTCCTCTGTGAGATTTCTGTTCAGCTCACATCATGTTTAATGGAAACCCTACATGCATTAGTCCTTGGGCAAGGCAAGAATGTCCGTTCTCACCACCTATTCACCCTCCTATCGAAAGTCCTAGCTAATGCATATAACAAGAAAAGGAAATAAAGTATACAGATTGGGAAGGAAGAAATAAAACTGTATTTGTTTACAGATGACAGGAGACTATGTAGAAAATCCCAAAGAATTGAAAAAAAAAAAAAAAAACCAAACCAACTTGGAACTAATAAACAGTCATAGCAAGGTTCCAGTATACAACAGCCAGCCACTGTCCTATAGATGAGCAATGAACAGGTGGGATTTGAAATTAAAAGCAGAATGCCATTTATATTTGCACCAAAAAATGAAATACTTAGGTATAAATCTAATGAAATATGTACAAGATCTACATGGAAAACCACAAAGCTGATGGAAGAAACAAAGCACATCTAAGTAAATGAAGAGATGTTCCATGTCCCTGGAGAGGAAGACTCATTGTGTAGGATGTTGGTTCTTCCCAACTTTTCTATGAGTTCATCACAATCAGCAAGTTATTTTCCAGAGGTTGACAAAATCTGCAGTTTTATTTGTCCTTTGTTTCTTAAAAAAAACAACTTCCCCTCTTTTTCTACCTTTTGTGATTTTAACTGAGCAGTTTTGATTTCATTTTCTTTTCTTAGTATATCAGTTATATATATATATCAGTTATATAAATATTTATTTAATATATAATATTTAATATATATATTTAAAAAGAAAAGGTTTTATTTTTAAGCAATCTCTACACCCAACATCAACATGGAGCTTGTACACAACAACCCCAAGTTCAAGAGTTGCATACTTTACCAACTGAGCCAGCCAGGCACCCCAACTATACTTCTTTTAAAAGTTATTTTAGTGGTTGCTTGAGAGTATACCATATATGTTTGCAACTAGCCTAAATTCAATTTCAAGTAACATAGTACTGCTTCATGGGTAGCGCAGGGACCTCATAAGGATATTCCCTATCTCTGCCTACCATCCCTTATAATATTGCTGTCATTCATTTCACTTATCCATAACTTTAATCCTTCAATGTATTGCTCCTTTTTATTATATTGAACAATACTTTCCTTTACTTAGCATAATGTTCCAAGGTCCATCCATGTTGTAGTGTGCATCAGTACCTCATCCTTTTTACAGCTGAATAATCTGTTGTATGCATATACGATTGTGTGTTCATGCATTCCTCTGTTGACAGACGTTTGGGTGGTTTCCTGATTTTTGACTAGTGTCATTAGCACTAATGTGTGCATGTGTATATATCTGGAGTGAAAGTGCTGGGTCATATGGTAATTCTAAGTGAACTGCCAAACTTTTTTTTTTTTTTTTTTTTTTTACAGAGGTTATATCGTTTTATCATATTATGTTCCCTTCAGCAATGTATGAGGGTTCCAGTTTCTTCACATCCTCTCTAATATTGGTGATTTCCAGGGTTTTTTTTTTTTTCCATTATAGTTGTCCTACTAGTGTGGTTTTGATTTGCATTTCCCTGATAATTGGTGATGTTGAGCATCTTTCCATGTGCTCATTTATACCTTCTTTGGAGAGATGTGTATTCATGTCCTTTGTTTACTTTTTATTTTATATATATATATACATATATGTGTATATATATATATTTAAATATTTATTTATTCATGAGAGACACACAGAGAGAGGCAGAGACATAGGCAGAGGGGGAAGCAGGCTCCATGCAGGGAGCCCAACGTGGGACTCAATCCTGGACTCCGGGATCATGCCCTGAGCCAAAGGCAGATGCTCAACCGCTGAGCCACCCAGGCGTCCCACTTTGTTCAGTTTTTAATTGGCTTGTGTGTCTTTTTGTTGAGTTTTAGGAGTTTTTTGTATATTCAGGATATAAAACCTTTATCATATATGTGATTTGCAAATATTTTCTCTCATTCTGTGGGATGTCTTTTCACTCTCTGATAGTCTTCTTTGACTCACAAAAGGTTTAAATATCAATGGGGTGCAATTTATCTGTTATCTTTTTTTGCCTATGTTCTTGATGTCATATCTGAGAAATCATTGCCAAATCCAATGTCGTGAAGATTTTTTCCTATGTTTTCTTCTACAGGTCTTATAGTTTTAGCTCTTACATTCAGGTTTTTGATCCATTTAAAGTAAATTTTTGTATATGGTGTAAAGTAAGGGTCCAACTTCATTCATTTGTGATATTTAGTTTTCCCAGCACCATTTTTTTTTCCCAGCACCATTTTTTGAAGACTGCTCTCCCCATTAAATGGTCCTGGCACTTCTGTCAAAAATCAGGTAAACATAGATGTGAAAGTTTAGTCTGGGCTCTCAAGTCTATCCTTTGATATGTGTGTCTATCCTTATGCTGGTACCATACTGTTTCGTCACTATAGCTTTATAATAAATTTTGAAATTGGAAAGTGTGAGATCTCCAGGTTTGTTCTTCTTTTTCAAGATTATTTTAGCTCTTCTGGATTCCTTTTAAATTCCATATGCATTTTAAAATGTATTTTTCCATTTCTTCAAAAACGTTATTGGGATTTTGATAGAGGATTCATTACACTGGTATCACTTGAGGTAATACTTAATAGTACTAAATCTTCCAATCCTTGAACACAAGCTATCTTTCCATTTGTTTAGGTCTTTTAAAATTTCCTTCAGCAACATTTTGTAGTTTGGGGGCAAGTCTTGCACTTCCTTGGTTCAATTTATTCCTTAAATATTTTATTCTTTTTGATGTTGTTGTAAATGGAATTATTTTCTTATTTTCCTTTCCAGATTGTTCATTGCTAGTGTCTCCTTCGCTTTTTTAAAAAAGATGTAGGGCAGCCCAGGTGGCTCAGTGGTTTAGCGCTGCCTTCAGCCAGGGACCTGACCCTGAGGACCTCGGATTGAGTCCCACATCGGGCTCCCTGCATGGAGCCTGCTTCTCCCTCTGCCTGTGTCTCTGCCTCTCTCTCTGTCTGTGTCTCTCACGAATAAATAAAAATAAAAATCTTAAAAAAATAAAAAAAAGATGTATTTATTTTAGAGATAGAGAGTGAGTGGGGGAAGGGGAGGAGGGAGAAAATATCCAGGGAGACTCCTGCTGAGTGCAGTCTCACATCAGGACATGAGGTGAAACCAAGAATCAGTGGTTTAACTGATTGAGCCACCCAGACACCCTTCTCCTTCATTTTTGAAGTGTAGTTTCGCAAGGTACAGAATTCTAGATTACTGTGGCTTTTTGCTTTCAACATTAAACATTTATTCCATTTTCTTCTTGCTTGCATGATTTCTGAAGGGCAGTCTGGTGTCATTCTTATTCTTCTACACGTAAAGTGATGTTGTTTTCTACAGTTTGTATATGATATGTCCTGGGTTTTTTTTTGGAATTTATCAGGTTGTCCTCTGAGATTCCTGGATCAGTGGTTTTATGTCTTTCATTAATTTTGGAAAATTCTTAGCTATTATTATTCCAAATATATGTTTTAAAGATTTTGTTTATTTATTCATGAGAGAGAGAGAGAGAGAGAGGCAGAGACACAGGCAGAGGGAGAAGCAGGCTTCATGCAAGAAGCCTGATGTGGGACTCGATCCCAGGACCCCAGGATTAAGCCCAGGGCTGAAGGCAGCGCTAAACCGCTGAGCCACCCAGACTGCCCTTATTATTCCAAATATTTCTTAGGCACTTCTCGTTACTTCTGGTAGTCTCATTACTAGTATGTTAAATCTTTTGTAAGTAAGATTTCTTGCATATTCTCTTCCATTGTTTTCATTACTTTTTCTCTTTGAGCTTAAGGTTGGGAAGCTTTTATTGATATGTTTTCAGGATGGGTGTTTTCCTTAACCATCAAGACATTCTTTATTTATGCCACAGTGTTGTTGATTTATTGCATTTCCTTGTGAATCTTTCTGAGAGTTTCTATCTCTCTGGTTACATTGCCCATCTGTTCTTGAATGGTGTATACTTTTTCTATTGCAACCCTTAACATCTTGACCATATATATTTTTTAAGATTTTATTTATTTATTCATGAGAGACACACACAGAGAGGCAGAGACATAGGCAGAGGGAGAAGCAGGCTCCCTTAGGGGAGCCTGATGCGGAACTTGATCCCAGGACCCTGATATCACACCCTGAGCTGGAGGCAGATGCTCAACTACTGAGCCACTAATAAGTCCCTTAACCATAGTTTAAAAAAATTCTTCATTTGATAATTCTTAAAATCTCTGCCATATTTGAGCCTGATTCTGATGCCTGCTTTGTCTCTCCAGACAATGTTCTCACTTTTGTTTTTGCGTCTTTTGTTGCTTTTTGCATATCTCTTTTGTTGTTGAATGCCAGACATATATATTGGATAATAGGAAATGAGGTGAACAGGCCTTTAATGAGAGCTGTATTTTTATCTGGCAAGTAGTTGTGCTGTGTTTAATCTTCTCTGTACTTGTAGGTGTCAAAGCTTGCATTTCTTCCAGTGTTCTTGTTTTTTTTTTTTTTTTTTTTAAGATTTATTTATTTATTTATTCATGAGAGGCACAGAGACATAGGCAGAGGGAGAGGGAGAAGCAGGCTCCATGCAGGGAGCCTGACGTGGGACTCGATCCTGAGACTCCAGGATCACACCTTGGGCTGAAGGCAGGCACTAAACCACTGAGCCATCCAGGGATCCCCTTCTTCCAGTGTTCTTACTGAGTGCACCTCCTTTGTCCTTGAGTTTCCCTTGAGGCTCCTTCTTAAATAGATGCTGTGCCTCCATTACCAGCTCACTGAGTTGTGACCCACTCTGATTATCCTGGAGCTCTATTGATGGGGGCAAGTGTTATATAATCTTACCATTGAATCCTCATTTTCTTAATGGACCAATGTCCCTGGGCTGTGACCTTTACAAGAGTCCCTCAGCCCTTTTCCCCCTCTGTTATATAAGACAGGAAAACCAGCAGAGTCTAATCCATCCAATTGTCTTTTTCCCAGGTCACACAGGCTCCAACAAGAATGCTTCCCCTGAGGGCAAGTCCCTAAAGCAAAGTGGAAGCTCTGGCTGTATTTCAAAATGCCTACTTACTCCTCCCACTGCCACAAACACTAGGGGATTTCTGCGCAGTATTCACTGTGAGAACCTGGTCAGGCTCCTGCAGGTGAAACTCATGAATGTATGGGCACCCCATAAAATGACATTTGCTGTGGTTTTTAACCCTAGGGCTCATCCATACTCAGCACTCAGTGGTTATCAGTTATGGTGTAGTGTACCTGCCAACTGCAGCCCCACTCTACTGTGGTGCCCTGTGCTCATGTCTCTCTCTGGTTTTTGGGTGGCTAGCTTGCCCTCTGACCCCAGTCCTCTGGTTGCTCCCAGAAGAGTTGTTGATTTTCAGTTTATTCAGCTGTTTTCTTGGTATGAGGGTGGGAGTGGGGGGCACAAACTCGTGTTGGAATAAAATCTGGAATTGATGAGTCTGGATAAGCTTTTGTTTGGCTGTTTTGTTTTTCATTTAACTATTGTGTTCCTTTCATTCCCTTTCTTTGGATATTTTTTCTTTCTCCCTCATTAACTGTCTTTTTGGTCTTTCTACCTTTATTTTCTATAACCCCAGGATGTTTTTCCATGTTCCCTTTGTCCTCTAGGGCCTACTGTTCACTTGGTGTGTGCCTGTTTCTAAATTCTTCTCTGGTTTTTTCACTTTCATAAATTGTCAGGAAACTATGGAATAAATAGATTTAGATCTTTGTATATTTTCAAATTTGGGGTTTTCTAAAAGAGTAACCTTACATTTTTGTCAAATGATAGAACCTTGTTATAAAATTCTAACAATATATAACTGTGCAAAGAAGAAAGTCAACATTTATACACATATATACATGTGTGCACACACACTTAAAGCCTCCCAGAAGTGATCATGGTGAACATCATTTAGCTGTATTTCCAATGCAATATACAGATAGATTGTGAAAATTAGTTTGAGATAAAGGGGATCACACTGCATTTACTATATTAAAATAAAAATTGAGTTTTATTGTTTGTTTCTAAAATAGGGAAAATTATGAAAACATTGAGGCACTGATATTCTACTTTTATTATGAAATTTTTTTCCTGTGCCACTTACAAAATAAGTGAATGTCCCTTCCCCTGTCCCACTGTCATCTGTGCCAAAGGATCATTGGGGTGTCTTGCAGAAGGGACACTGCAAACTTGTAAAAGTATGAGGCATAGATTGCAAAGGTCAAATTACAAATCTTGTGAAAGAAATTCAAGATTCAGTGTACTTGATAAAAATGATGTAGAGCCATTACTGATTGAAAATCTGGCATAATTAAACCAGGTAATGATTACTTATTTTTAAGTAAACTCCACCCCTAATGTGGGGCTTGAAATCACATCCCTGAGATCAAGAGTCACATGCTCTACCTACTGAGCCACCAGGCACTCCAGATCAAGTGATGATTTTAGAAGAGAGAATGACAAGGATGATGGCAAGAAGGGGCTTCAAGAGAGAAAGGTTTATAGGACTGGGGTTGAGAGAGGCTCCTGGGAACACAATGCATCATTTGTGACAAAAGACTATGCTTTTGTTGAAGTCAAAGTTGAAGTGAAAAAATGTCACAATGTAGTTTTTTAAATCTGGCATTATTTATTCATACTACTGTAATCATGTTTTATGATGCATCCATGTGGCTCCTGGTTATGCATCTGTTATGGCTTGTAATAACATTCTCAATTCTCTGTGCCCTTTCATGTCATGGAAGTAAAGAGAAACTGGTCCGATGAGGGACACATAGGTATTTATTCAGAGCTTGCTGTGCAGCGGGACTTGTAGCATCACTGTGTTCAGCAGATACTCGGTGGCAGGCAGGGATGTTGGGAAGGTTCTAGTGGGCCCTGATATTGCTGTTGGCACAGGGAAGCTGGATTGGGCTGAATACAAGTAGGACATCTTGCAAGGCTGATGTGGGGCATGTGTGGCTTTCTCTAGCTTGTTGCAAGCTGGGAGGGGGTGCCACAGTCACTAGCCAGGTCCTGAGGATTCAGGGCCAGTTGCTGCAGAGACTGTGGTCAGCGTTTTATTTATTTATTTATTTATTTATTTATTTATTTATTTATTTATTTATCATTCATTCATTCATTCATTCATTCATTCATTCATTATTGGTGTTCAATTTGCCAACATATAGAACGTATAGAACACATAGAATGCCAGTGCTCATCCCATCAAGTGCCCCCCTCAGTGCCCACCACCCAATCACCCCCACCCCCCACCCATCTCCCTTTCTACCACCCCTTGTTCATTTCCCAGAGTTAGGAGTCTCTCATGTTCTGTCTCCCTTTCTGATATCTCCCACTCAGTTTTTCTCCTTTCCCTTTTATTCCCTTTCACTTTTTTTTATATTCCCCAAATGAATGAGACCATATAATGTTTGTCCTTCTCCGATTGACTTATTTTACTCAGCATAATACCCTCCAGTTCCATCCACGTCAAAGCAAATGGTGGGTATTTGTCATTTCTAATGGCTGAGTAATATTCTATTGTATACATATATGTGGTCAGCGTTCTTTGTATATACCGTTTGGCGACGGTCCCTTTGTACAGTCAGTGCCTCCATGCCTGTCACTGTCCTGTCCTTCCGCTGATGCTGTATCGCAGCCCCTCTCCTACCCAAAGTCAGGGGTTTCTAACATTAGGATTCACCTGACTTACAAGGAAGCCTGCGGGTTGGCACTTTTCGTCTGGGCTCAGCTTGGGGGTTATTTTGGTCTCACCTGGGATCACTTGCTGTCTGAACCGGCAATTTACTGAAGAAGAAACCAAAAAGAACTATCATTCGAATGGAATTGGCAGTCGGCTGGCTCATCTAGGTTGGCTGGGGCAACTGGAGAAACTCAGCCCCACGCCACAAGCTTTCCATCCTCCGGCTGGCGAGCCCAGGCAAAGTTTTCATGGTCGTGGTGAAGGGCGAGGGGCCAAGCCCCAGTGTGCAAGCCTGTTCCAAGCCTTTGCTTGTGTGTCTGCTAATGTGCTACTAGGAGAAGCAAGTCATGTGGTGGGGCCCAGAATCAGAATGGGAGGGGCGGCAGGGCTGCCTGGCAAAATGTGCGAATATGGGGGAGACATGGTGAACTGGTGCCGGTTCTGCAATCTCTTTGCGTTGTGTCTCTGTAGTTTGTACTCCTGACCCTGTGCATGGCTGCTCGATTTGCTTTGTCCAGGCAAGTGGAATTGTTGGATATAAGAAAACAACTTCTCTAATGGTTGTTCATTGAAATGTATCACTACTACTTTTAAAAGGAGATCTTACTAATCCATGAGTCTACAATTTGTTAATTCATAGATCAAATGTTTAAAATGAGGCCATTAAGCCACTTTTCTGCTCACAGATCTGTATGTTTTTCACAGACAAAGGTAATTTGGAAGTAAATGTTTTTGTGAACGTTTGAGTATCTGTGAGTCTATTTTCCCCATGGCTGCAACCCTCTGGGAGCTTCCACAGTGAAGTGTCCATTCATTTCTTTTTGATTGCACTCGGTTTCTTAGTTATGAGCCTTTAGGTAGCAATAGTCTTGCGGACTGGTTTTACTTTTTATTCAGCTTAAATCCTATTATAATGACTGTCACTATCCCTTTATTACCCTTAAATGGATCCTAAGGAAAGTGTTTGGAGTATATTTAAGTACAGCAGGTGTGTGATTTTATAAGATATCATCACGCTTTGTGTGCACAGCAACACATGCAGTTGAGTCTTGAAAGGGTCCAGCTGCCTAAGCTGTGAGTGTCCTATTGTGAGCGCCTTGAGGTGCTTTATTACTCTTAAAATACCTGTTCCTGGAGGCAGTAAACACTGCACTAGAACAAGTATCGTGTTCAGAACTGCTACCAAGTTTGAACTTTAACAGAAATAGATATAGTTTTATGTTAGTATAAATACAAGAAGAAACTTTTGAATAAAGGAATAATACAGAAAGTATTTTCTCTTTCTCTAAAATTGTATTTCTCTAAAATACAATATTAGGTGTATTTTCATGTTTATTTTAATTATAGTGTCCATTTCTGTGTTATTCTCAGCATAACCGATTTAGGAAAGCTGGTGGCCATGTCTTCAAATTCATGTTTGACTTGTTTGCTCATTAAACCAATGTTGATTATTAGATACCTATTTTATGAAAGAATGACATTGAGAACTGGAGAGAGAAGCAGTGAGACCAGGTGAGAGCCCTGCCCTCAGGAGGTGTGAGTTTGAAAGGAGGAGAAAGATGTGCATATGAAGAACTGGATCCAGGTGGAAAGAGCTGGGGGCAGAACCACAGGTGCGTTTGGTGCAGCTTCTGAGCAGAGACAGTGCTCATGGCTTTGGAGGTGTGGGTGTGGGGTCAGAGTGGCCTTGGAGGGCGGAATGGGACTGTGAGGACAGAGAGGATGTGGCCTGCCGAGTGTGTGAGAAAGTGCCCGGAAGGATGACAAATGTGCAGGTGGAGAAGCCCATCCTGGACCTGGGAGGGGCATTGGAGGGAATTGGGCGGGGATGGCTTGTCAAGAGTCCATCAAGGCCCTTGAGGACTAGACCTGCTCTCCTGCAGGTTGTGTGCTGACGGCTGGGAGCAAGCCAGAGGTCAGCTGGTGCAGGGAACACTGGTCAGGTCTGTGTGGGGATGGTGGGGTTCCTGAGGAGGGGGAGTGGGGAGCCTAGGCAAGCTTTCAGGGGCCATGGAGCAGGGTTAGGGAAGGGGCAGCAGGAGGCGTGCAGCCCAGTCCAGGGCGGGGAGTGGGGGAAGGTGCTCTGCTGAATGGAAGCTCATTGTGCAGTGTTTCATGGTGGAAAGAAGAAAGCTTTAGATTCTGAATTGAAAATATTTTTTTCTATAGGACTTTCTATCATAACCCTTGAAAAAGTCTGTAACCCTGAAACATAAGGCATCACTAAGCAAATCCAGTGAGAACATTCCGGTTTTCGCTCAAGAGTTAAGATGGTCCGTTTGCTCTAAGGATCCCCTGCACATCGTGTTCACATGTTTTCTTGCCTCGTACCTGCTGTCCTGGCAGACAGAGGGAGCGCCAGTAGCTTTCATTCAGCAGTTTGCAATTGCCTTGTTTTTGTTCTATGATAATCAGTTGCTGCCCAAATGGCACAAAATCATGTTTCCTAATTATTCTGGGTCATTGTCGGGGATAGAAGGATTGGGGCAGTTTGGAACATTGAATGTTCTGCTCAGTTTTGAATTTAATGATTTCTAGTTTCTGCCAGGACATCTGAATCCCAAAAGTATGTTTTTTAAAGACATTGAAAACACGATTCTTACAGAATCGAGAATAATTTTGCTTGTTTTCTTATTTATAGTGCCTCCACCACACAGCTCAGTGCCCTGTCATAATATTTGTGGAATTTGTAATTTTCCCTGTTGGAATACCAGGGAAATACCAGGTATAATTAAAGTGCTCAGTAAGGATAAACTGGGAGGACTTTGTCTCTTTGATTCCAGAAGGATTTGAAATCAGAGACCAGTGCAGCCACTCTTAGGCCTTTACCATAATTCGGATGTTTGTTGGAATACAGTGTCCTCAGCCAGCAGGTGCAGTGAAGCTTGGGTTTTATAAAGAAGCCAAAAGCCCAGGTCCGATCCAGGCTCTTGTCACTTTCTAGACGTTTGTGACCTTGGGCAAGTGATCTAATGTCTTTGTGCCTCAGTCTCCCTATCTGGAAGCTGAGGGAAGAAATTTCTGCCCCACAGGACTTTGCAGGGAGTGAATTAAGTCGTATGTGTCAAGCACTTCCCCAGCGCCTAGGACATAGCTCACACTCACTGAGTCTGCAGGGTCTCTGTGGACAGTGGCAGTTGCAGGTGACCAGATGCACAATCCAGCAAAGTGGGCATTTTGTGTCCAGTGTTCTTTGTCACTCCGAATTAAAGGGTAAAGTTTTACACAGGAAAGGAATAGTTGGCCATACTGTTGTTGACTAATATCAGAGGTGTTTTCATATAGCCTGGTTGGGCACAGATGCACTACAGATTGGTCCTCATCTAAGAAAATAGAGTCAAAATAACATATTTTATTTGAACTTATGCTACTTAGGTCAAACTTTATGATAGTTTTCAGACAAGGGCAAATGGAAACCACAGTCCTTTGAATAATGAAAATTTCAGTGCTCCTATTCTGTGAGTTTCACTTATGTCCTTTCCTTATTATTTAAAGCTCCCCGTTCTTTGAGAATGTGGTAAAGTTCTATCATTTCAGACCTCAGAATTAGAATTGAAAACACGGGATTCTTTACCTGGGTTGATGAAAGTAATTTATTGTTTGCTGGGTCAAACACAGCATGCTATTTGTCACACTGTGGTTTGTGTATCTTTCTAGAAGCTTTCAACTTTGATCTGAGTCAAAGTACACTCAGTAGCATAGATGACAGAGGTAAAAAAAAAAGCCAGTGATGTGCATTGTCACTCATAGAAGCTCTAAATCAACAAGCATAGAGATGCAGAGTGAAAAACCCTGTTCCTTTAGAGAGGCTTGTACGTTCTTGTGAGAGCAGACCTCTGCCTTTCTTGGGCGAGACAAAGGTGTGGGACAATTTATTAGTTAAAGATTGAGTTCACTGTGTGCAATCAAAAGGCGCCTCTTCAAGGCCAGATTCTGGCCCTTGCCTGTATTTTTAGGTAAACACTCGCATTTAAAAGACCTTGCAGAGCAGGGCTCTGCGCACATAAAAGCGGCTTTCTTAAACTGTCATCAGAGTGGATTTTAGAATGTGCTTTTACTACTTACAAGGTTGATGTTTGCCTTTTAAAAAATGCTATTTGAGATAGCTTTTTATTTAACTTTCCCCTCGGCATGCCTTTTACCTGATTTGCAGCAGCATTAAGGAAACTCACCTTGTTGAGAGAGCAGACGAAGTTTTAGGGAAATGTTGCACATGTGACCTTCTGAAAGTCAAGGCTTTAAAAAAATCCTTGTTTAAACAGCATAAAAACTGTAGTGGAAAACAAAGGTATATCTCTTCATTTGAACATTTGGTTTCAGATTCTTTTTATTGAGGTCAAATTGATTATACTGTGAGATAAATTAATTGTTTTCCAGGATTGCTCTGTACTTCCATTTCCTCTCTGGTTTTCATGAACAGTGGTTCAGATCAATAGAAAGGTAAAAGCGAGAGATTTGGGATGTAGAACATATTTTATATTCAACTCTTATTGTTCTAGATTATGATTCTCTTAAAAGGTATTTAGCTATGTTGTTCAATCTCAATTTGTAGATTTAATTATTAGAAGGAGCTTCAAGCTTATAAAAATATTACTAATAGCTACAGAATACTGCATAGTATGGATGTGGCACAGTCTATTCAGGCACACCTTTATCACCATTGCCCTGGCTTCCTTTTTTGAAGTAGTCAATTTCTCATGAGTTTTTATTTCTATGCCTGATATGTGTTTAAAGTCAAGTATATAGAGGTAAATGATGTGCATACCTTTCAAATTGCACAGTTTCATGCATTTTAACAAATGCAAAAAACAGTAATGAAACCACCAACATCAAGATTTCCAACATGACCATCATTACAAAAAAGTTTCCTTAGGCCCATTGGTAACCAGTCTCTTCTCTTTACCCACAGCCCCTGGTGAGCACTCGTCTGTCTTCAGTCCCTATAGCGTTGCTTGTTCCAGAATGTTCACACACACAAAATCATATGATATGTGACCTTTTGAATCTGGCTTATCCCCCTGAGTGTAATGCACTTGAGATTTGTTCATGTTGTGACATGCATCCACAGTTCCTTTTCATGGCGGAGATGTATTCCATCTGCCTCACTTTGATGATCCATTCATGGGTTGGTGGACATTTGGATTATTTCCAAGTTTTTGGCAACTATAAAAAAAGCCACTGTAAACAGTCATTTGCTGGTGGTGTTGTAGGTTATGTTTTCATTTTTCTTGGCTGAGTATTTAAGAGTGGGATTGTTGGGCCCTGTGTTGGGGGTGTCTTGCTGCTTCCCTGCATGCACTGTGGGCATGTCCTGGTTGCCCTGCATCCCTCCCAGCACCAGCTGAGCTTGGCCTTTCTTCCTCTGGCCTCTGCTGTCTTCCCCCTTGTCACCGCCCTAATGTGGTTCTATCTCAGTGTGGCTTACATTTCCTCAAATGGAGAATGATATGCAGAATCTTTTCAGGTGCTTATTTTCTACCAATATATCTTGGTGAAATGTGTGTTCAGGTCTTTTGCCCATTTAAAAAAATTGGGTTGTTTGAATTTACTATATTTTCTGGCTACAAGTCCTTTGTTGGATGTGATTTGCAAATATTTTTTCTCCAGTCTGTACCCTATTTTTTTTAAACAGTATCTTTGCAGAGCAAACATTTCTAATTTTGATGAAACTGTTTATCAATTTTTATTTCCAAGGATTCCACTTTTGGTATCTTATGTAAGAAACTACCTAATTCCAGGTCACAAAAGTCACTCCCATGAGTTCTCCCAAGAGTTTCATAGATCAACAGTTTGCATTTAGATCTATGGCACATTGTTCCTTATTATATAAGGTGTGAGGTTTGTTTGTTTGTTTGTTTATTTATTTATTTATTTATTTATTTATTTTATTATTATTTTTTAGAGTGAGAAGGAGCCTGAGCAGAGGTGAGGGGAATACAGAGGCAGAGGGAGAGAGAGAATCTTAAGCAGGTTCCTTGCCCAGTGTAGAGCCCAAGATGTGGGGCTTGATCTCATGAGCCTGAGATCATGATGTGAGCTGAAATCAAGAGTCTGGTGCTCCCGATGTTTCTAGCAGCAATGTCCACAATAGCCAAACTGTGGAAGGAGCCTCGGTGTCCATCGAAAGATGATGGATAAAGAAGATGTGGTTTATGTATACAATGGAATATTCCTCAGCCATTAGAAACAACAAATACCCACCATTTGCTTCAGCGTGGATGGAACTGGAAGGTATTATGCTGAGTGAAGTAAGTCAATTGGAGAAGGACAAACATTGTATGTTCTCATTCATTTGGGGAATATAAATAATAGTGAAAGGGAATAGAAGGGAAGGGAGAAGAAATGTGTGGGAAATATCAGAAACGGAGACAGAACATAGAGACTCCTAACTCTGGGAAACGAACTAGGGGTGGTGGAAGGGGAGGAGGACAGGGGGTGGGGGTGAATGAGTGACGGGCACTGAGGGGGGCACTTGAGGGGATGAGCACTGGGTGTTATGCTGTATGTTGGCAAAGTGAACACCAATAAAAATAAATTTATTATAAAAAAAAAGAGTCTGGTGCTTAACCAACTGAGCCACCAAGGTGCCCCAAGGTGTGCGGTTTAGACCAAGGTTAATTTTTTTTGAGTATGGATGTCCAATTATTTCAGCAGCATTTGTTGAAAACAAATGTTACCATTATTCTTCTAATTGCCTTTTTATCTTTGTCAAAGATCAAATGGCCATTTGTGTGGGTCCATTTCTGAACTACTCTGTTCCATTGTTAGGTACTTTTTCTCTTCCTTTGACAAAACTATACTGTCTTGATTGCTGTAGCTTTATAATAGTTCTTAAAATTGGACAGTGAGAGTCTTCCAACTTTGTTCTTCTTTTTCATAATTGTTTGGCTCTTTTAGATTCTTTGCCTTTACATATCAATTTTGGAATTGGCTTGAAAGCATACACAAACATCCTGCTGGGGTTTTGATTGGAATTGCACTAAGTCGGTTGGTTGGAGAGTATTCCAATCCATGAACATTGTAGGCCTCCCCATCTATTAAGGTCTTTCTTCCTTTCTTTTCATTGGGGTTTTATAGCTTTCAAAAAGTGTTTTGTGTTTATACCTAGATATATAATTTTTGGAGCTGTTGTAAATGGTATTGTCTAAAATATTTTTCTCATTATTTATTGCTGGTATATAGAACTATAATTTCTATAGATCTTGTATCCTACAAACTTGATAAACTCATTAGTTTTAGAAGCTTATTTTATAGGTTCTTTGGGATTTTCTATAATCATGACATCTGAGAATACAGAAACTTTTCTGTATGCTTTTTCCTTTTTTAAAAAAAGGTTTATTTGGGAGAGAGAGAGAGAGAGAGAGCGCGCATGAGAGCAGGGGGAAGGGAAGAAGGAGAGGGAGAGAATCCAAGCAGGCTCCCTGCTGAGTGTAGAGCCTGATGCAGGGCTCAATCTCAAGACCCCATGATCAATACCTGAGTTTAACCCTAGTCTGATGCTCAACCAACAGAGCCAACTGGGTGCCCCTCTTCTTCTTTTTTTGCCATACTGAACTGGCTAGGACCTATAGTGTGATGCTGAATAGTAGTAGTGATTGGTTTTCTTGTTTTAAACAGAAAATAGGGATCCCTGGGTGGCGCAGCGGTTTGGCGCCTGTCTTTGGCCCAGGGCACGATCCTGGAGACCCGGGATCGAATCCCACGTGGGCTCCCGGTGCATGGAGCCTGCTTCTCCCTCTGCCTGTGTCTCTGCCTCTCTCTCTCTCTCTCTCTCTCTTTGTGACTATCATAAATAAATAAAAATTAAAAAAAAATAAACAGAAAATAGTTTTCTACCATTAAATATAATGTTAGCTCTAGATTTTTCTGTAGATGCCCCTTATCAGATTAAGGTATTTCTTTCTTATCAGTTTGCTGAGTATCATGAATTAATGTTCAATTTTGTTAAGTGCTTTTCTGCAACAATTCATGTGGTCATGTGGTTTTTCTTCTTTTGTCTGTTATATAATGGATTCAATTGATTTTTGAATGGTGAGCCAGCTTTGTATTCCTGGGATAAGCCCCACCTGATAATGGAATATTACTCTTTTTAAAAATTTAATTGCTAGATCCATTCTGCTCGTGTTTGTTGCTAGAATTTTGTGTTTATGTTCATGAGGATTATTGGTATTTGGCTTTCTGATAGTGGGTTTGCCTGGTTTTGGTGTTAGGATAAGGTGGAGTAGGGTTCCTTCTTCTTATATGTTATGTATAAATATATATGTGAAAGTTTAATACAGTAATGTTTGAACCCACCACCCCAGTATAGGGACTGGAGGATTACTACTGCCTTGCATGTACCTCTGTTCCTTTCTTATTCCAGGACTCTCCTGCAGAGGTAACTACCATGCCATGCTAAATTTGGTGTTTATCATCTTCTTGCTTTTGTTTATGTATTTAGTCTGTATGTTTCTAATCCTTACAATGTGTATACATCCTCCTCTCTATTTTTCAGCTTTCTACAAATGGCATCATACTGATTATCATCTTCTAGGACTTTGTTCATTTCATGTTTTTAAGATTCATCCATGCTATTGCCTATAGATCATTTGTCTTTTTACTGCTCCATAGTTTTCTATGTGATGCTTATACCTTAATTTGTTTATCCATTCTCTAGCCAATGGCCATTCAGATTTTTCTTAGTTTATTTGTTTATTTATTTTATTAGACTCAGGGCTGCTGATTTTACATGAAATGTAGAAGTGCAAGAACTTTACTAGGGTTTATATCTAATAATAAAATTGCTAGGGGAGGTATGTGAATGTTCAACTTTAGAAAACAATGTCAAGGTGTTTTTTAGAAAAAGGTTTATTTATTTATTTGGGGGGAGGAGAGGCAGAGGGAGAGGGAGAGAGAGAATCTCAAGTAGATTCCCTGCTGAGCATGAAGCCTGACATGGGATCCCATGACCTTGAGGTCATGACCTGAGCTGAAATTAAGAGCTGGACACTCAACTGACTGAGCCACCCAGGCTCCCTTTAAGATGCTTTTTATAGTGGTTTCATAGTAGTTATAACAACATGTATTACCAAGAGGGTAGGTAAAGTTCTCAGTAACCTGTAGTGTCTCCAACATTTGGCATTGTTAAGCTTCTTTTTTTTAAAAAATATTTTATTTATTTGAGAGCAAGAGTGAGAGAGAGAGAGTGAGTGAGCACAAGCAGGGGAAGGGGCAGAGAGAGACAGAGGGAGAAGCAGACTCTTTGCTGAACAGGGATCCTGATATGGGATTCGATCTTGGGATCATGACCTGAGCCCAAGGCAGATGTTCAACCAACTGAGCCATCCAGGTACCCTCTCATTCCCCCTCATTGTAGTTTTAATTAGAATTTTTCTGATTACTAAGGTAGAAACATTTTTCATATGATAATTCTCTGTTCATATTTCCTCTTCCATGAAATCCCTGTTTGCATCTTTTTTTTTTTTTAAAAGATTCTATTTATTTGTTCATGAGAGATACACAGGGAGAGAGGCAGAGACACAGGCAGAGGGAGAAGCAGGCTCCCTGTGGGGAGCCCGATGTGGGACTTGATGCCAGGACCCTGGGATCACGACCTGAACCAAAGGCAGATGTTCAACCACTGAGCCATCTAGGTGCCCCCGCATCTTTTTTTCTATTTTTCTAATATCATTTACCTTTTCCTAGCATCATCATATGTGGAAGTTTATATATTTTGAATATAGGTCCTATGTCAGTTAGATGTGTTGCTAATATCCCTGTTTGTGACTTATTTTTTCTTTTTATTTATATTATTATTTGGTAAAGAGAAGTTCTTAATTTTAATGTAGTCCAATTTATCAAACTTTCTCTTTATGGTTAGTGCTTTTTGTTTCATAAGAGCTGTTTCTCTACCCTGAGATCATGAAGATACTCGCCTAAAGTGCCTTTGAATTTCCTAGAGTGGAGTTTTATTTATGATAGAATGTAGGGATCCAGTCTGATTTTTTTCCAGAGTAAATACGTAATTTTCCCCAGGGCTGTTTAGTAAGTAGCTATCCTTTCCTCAATGAAATACAGACTGTCCCTGTTTTTTATATCCATTTTCCAACTTTCTGGGTCTAAGTCTGGGTCTAAGTGTGGAATTCCTGTTCTTTTCCAGTGGTTGGTTGTCTACGCTGGGTCCTTATCTTACATACTCTGGAGTGATGATGTTTCTTGCTCTCTAGTGGGCTATAGCCCCCACTGTCAAGTTGTCTTGGCTGTTTCTGGCCTTTTACTGCTTCATGTGAATTTTAAAATCAGCCTGTCGTGTTCCATAGAAAGCCTTATCAAAACTGGGATTGTGATTCTGTTGTGTCTCCATCAGCCATGGCAGAACTCCCTCAAGATACTAAGTCTCTCTGTGTGTAAACATGGTCTTTCCACTTGTTCTGCAGTTCTTCTTTACTGCCTTTCTTTTTTTTAAATTTTATTTATTTATTCATAAGAGACAGATGGAGAGAGAGAGAGGCAGAGACACAGGCAGAGGGAGAAGCAGGCTTCATGCAGGGAGCCCGACGTGGGACTCGATCCCGGGTCTCCAGGATCTCGCCCTGGGCTGAAGGCGGCACTAAACCACTGAGTCACCCAGGGATCCCCCTTTACTGCCTTGCAAGAAAGCTTCATAAAATCTCACCGTGTAGGTTATGTTGTATTTATACCTCATTGCTGTTTGAGTGGTATTATTTTGCTTCTCTGGTTAAGAAATGGTACTGATAGTTGCATGTGGATTGTCTGGTAAGCTATTTTTGATAAACTCTGATCATTTCTAATGATTTGTCTGAATATTTGGGTTTTCTGGAAGCCACATCATCTGTTAGTAATGAAATTCCTTCTCCAATTGTCAGGTCTTTAATCCTGTGGTCTTCTCTTGCTGCTGGACATCTTGGTTGGGTAGAAGACACGGTGGCATCCAATGCTTCATCACTAAAGTGACATTTGCTCCAGATTTTTGTAGATATTCCTTATCTGGTTAAGGACTTCCCTTCTATTCCTGCACTTTTGTTAAGGGATTAGTGATCTGTTCCTTGGAAGTTTGATGAAGTTGCTTATAAAACCATCTGAGTATTTTCTTAGTGGGAAAACTATTGATTCAATTTCATTAATCGTAATAGTTTTATTAAATTTTGTTAAAATTTTTATTAAATAGTTTTATTTTATTAAATAGTTTTATTAAATTTTGTTTTATTTCTTGAGTCAGTTTGATGAATTGTATTTTTCCAGGAATTTTTCAATTTGCTCTAAATGTTTACATTTGTAGTTATAAAGTTGTTTATAACATTATCTTTATAATTCCTGAGGTGTCTGTAGTGATGTCCCTCTTTTCATTCCTGATATTGGTGGTTTGTTCCTTTTCTGTAAATTCTTGTTCGGGATCAGAAACTTGTCAACTTCACCAATCACTTCAAGGAGCAAGCTTTTGGCTTTTGGTTCTCTTTATTGAATGTTTTTATTTCATTAATTTCAGCTCCTTATTATTTCATCCTTCTATTTTCTTTAGTTTATTTTACATTTTTTCTATTTCTTCATTTCTCTCTCTTTCTTTCTTAGAAGGATGGTAGGCTCATTTATTTTTGACTTTATTTTTTTCTACCATAGACATTTAAGACCACAAATTTTCTATTAATTATTGCTTTAGTTAAAGTCTACAAATTTGTTAGGTAATATTTTCTTTATGATTCTTTTACTAGTCCCTTTACTTCTAATCTACTAAACCTCTATAAATAACTATTTTATATCTCACATGTGACCAGCATGGGATACAGGGGAAAGAGCAGAACATATAGTCTGTATGCACATGAATACTTTGAAGGGAGTAAGAGGCACGGGTGCAGAGAAATGTGGTCAGAAAGAAAGCTAATTAAATATCCTGATTTGGGTTGAACGAAATAACAAAGTGAGGTGTGGAAGCAATGTGTTTGCTTGGTGTTTATCAATTTTGTGTGACTGCTACAGAATTGCCTCTATGTGAGTTTGTCAGCACAGATGCATTATAAAGTTCAATGGGATCAACTTAACAAATATTTATCAACTGTTGTATATGGGCAGGCCCCATGTCAGCTTCTTGGAATACAGAAATAAGTAAGACATGTTTCCTGCCCCTGAACATTTTATACTTAGGGCAGAGGGAAGATAATATGTAGGCAGATAATTTTAGTTAAATGCAGTAATGACTATGATAAAGGGATATATGTGATCTAGGAGAACTCAGCTCAGTCTGAGAGTGCATGCATTGGGAAGTGTGGCTCATGAAGGATTTCCTGGGATATACACCCAGGCTGAACTCTGAACCTCATGTTGGTCACTGATTCAAAGCATGTACCACATCCTGTAGGCCATTATACAGGCTCTGCAAGGTGTTCCTGTACCCCTAGAACCATAACTGAGTGGTGAACAGGCCATTATACCATTAGGCCAGCTGCTTCAGGGTAACAGAGAACATGGTCACACTAGTAAGTTTCATGAGCATGAGTGGGTTGCCACACATCATTTGCTATAGGATAAGTTCCCTGGTCAGAAGCATTATTATGTGAAGCATGTGTTTTGTAATTCCATGGGTGGTGATTTTGGCAAAAGCATTGTGGGCAGGGAAAACAAGCCTCTACTCAGAGCACTCAGAGTACCTGTCTGTTCCAGAGAGAGGACATGATGGAGGTGCAGGCAGTGTGCTGACGTGGGACAGCTGCTCTCTCTGGGGGGCAATGTTGAGGACACAGTTGGTCTCTGCTGTTGGCACTCTCGGTGGTGGCTGTAGCCACATCAGCCTTAGTGAGTGGGAGTCCTTGTTGCTAAGCCCACACTACCCCTGCTCTGGCTGCCATAGCTGTGCTGCTCACGAGCCCCATAGATAAGGCCACGGGTGGCTGGGGACAGAGGCAGGCCCATCACATGCCTGGTTCTCCAATCCTTCTCTGATGAAGTTGCTCTTGCTAAGCTTCTCAGGTAATATATGCACGCTCTGTGTCTGTTGGAGAGATGTGTCCACATGCTCCCAGTACTTCTTAGTTACCATTTCCCAAATATTCCTTCCAAATCTTTGAGTGTCCTTCAAACTGATAGCTACTGTACACGATATCTCTGGCCATGTTTCCTTCTGGGCAAAATGAACAGCTGGTTGCTTTGCTTGAACTTCTGACTACTGGGAGGCTTTCCCTCCACCGCAGTCTTTTAGAGCCATCTTGTGTGGGGCTGTGGTGCCCCATCTGCCCACTTTTGGGTGGTACCAGCATATAGTACACAGCCATCTGTATATCAGGCCTGAGCTCTCCATTTCTAAGTCAGCTGGTCATAGGATGCTCTTCCTGAGGCCACAGCTATGGATTAAGAGACGATGTCATGTAGCAGACTATGGGGGCTAAGCCACTTGCTCATGATTTCAGAATCTATTTGGGTCTAATCCAGTATTTGCCACTTCACGTTGATGATGGAGAGCTGCCCTGCCTGCTGCGTCATGTATCAGTAAATGAGACTGCTGAGTTCCCTGCTCTTGTGGAGCTTATAAATTAGTACGAGTATAGAGATGTGGACATATCACAATGCCCAGGGCCCGTGCCAGACCTATGAAACTGCTCGTGTAAGTGGGGAGAAGAAAGTCTCTAGAGCTGGGCTTCCTGAATCCACCTTGTTCACCGTCCGGTCAGTGGCTTCGTTGGTGAGTTAAAACCCAGGTCTCTGGGATAGAAAGTAGTTCGTGCCCTGGCCTGGGGTACTCATGTGTAACTTGGGTGCATGTTATAATTACCTGGGGAGCTTTAAAGGTGCCCTAAACAAGCTCACCAGTGTCTTTGGCGGAGGGGCCCTGACACCAGGACCCCAATGGCCCCTTTGCATCCTGTATGCTCTCTGCCTTTGCTCGTCCCATCCTTTCTGCACAGTGGCCCTCAGGTTTTTCCTGGGTCAGCAGGATCAGCCTCCTGTGGGAACTTGTCAGATGTGTAGATTCGTGGGTGTTCCCCCTAATACTCCCTGAATCAGAAACATCTGCCCTTTAATGAGCTCCCCAGGTGACTCCAGTGGAGCTAAAGTGCAAGACCTGCTGCCCCAGAAGCTGTGTCTCCCCCAGGGTCATCCTCTGAGCCCCTGCTTGATACCGCCTCTCCTAGCTGCTCAGACCCTGATCCCCTGGCTAGTGTCTTTGTAGCTTTTTCCATATACTAAGCTTGTCAGAGGTACATGAAATTATCTTAATTTTTCAGTTTTGGTGTATTATCACCGAGAAGGCTTTCTGAAACAACTTTAATAAATTGTTTTCAGTAATTTCTGGAATAAAAGCAATGTGACATGTGTATTTAAGGCCAGCTTTGTTTTATATCTAGCTGGAAGAGGTCCTTGGGTTCTAAACAAAACATTTATGCCAAGAAAAATTACTTAATGTTCAGTTCATTTAGGACTTAAATGAAACCAGAATTTGCCAGATACACTTTTTTTTTTTCTTTAAGTAGTAGGAAAAAAATTATTAACCAAAATCACATTCTCAGAGAGTCTGGCTATGATAAAAGGTTCACAGACGTTGGGCTTGACCCTGAGCAGAGGTTGGTATCAGACCATGTGCAGCACCTGAGTGGGTTTTAGGAACACTTTACTTCCATGTCTGCCCACTGGTGAGGGCACCTCTGGGATCCTATGGCTGTTCTTTGTCAGACTGCAGACCTGGGGAGTCCGCCCGGTGGGGACCAGCAGCATCCCGGCCTCCCAGCTCGCCTGCCCTGTCAGCTGGGGGAGAGGAGAGATCAGAGGCTGGTATTTGGTGGATGCTTTCTCAGGCGTCACACTCATGAGGTGAGGAATACCGCAGAAGAGCCGAGAGCTGGGGCGTAGGGCACATCGTTGCCCATTGGCCCTGGTATGTAGAGGAGTAAACGGAGACAAAATTAGGTAAATCGTACAAGGTTATAGGATGATTTACTGTCAGAACTAAGCAGTGTCATCTTCCGGTCTCGTGTCATTCCTCAACACCCTCAACGGGGCTTTTAGTTTAAACTAGGAGACTCTGTTCACATACACAGAATGAGTGAAACACATTCACATTCACACAGTGTGTGTGTCCTGGCGCACTTGGCCGGGAGTCGGACAGGAGTCGGCTGGAGCTCTGGGGTCTCTCCGCTGGGTGTGGGGGCATGGGGGGTGAGCACGGTGGAGCAGAGGGGCGGCCAGACCGCCGTCCGCCCGAGGCAGGGGCACCAGGCCTCGGGGCTCCCCAGCCTGAGCGTCTTTGCACCGACCCCGGGCACTGCCCCGCCACCACCCTGGCTCCAGTCACTTCTCTAGCCCAGCTCTCCTGGCCCCTCAGAGCTGCGGGCCGTGCACACAGGCACCTGCTCCCCACCCCCACCCCCTGCCGTGCCTCTACTGCCCACACCCTAGCTCCTCAGTCTAAGGTTTGTCACAATCTAAGGTACACACATCACATTGATGGCTCTGGGCTGCGCCCCAAGCTCCTCCATCCCTCCTCCCCTTGTTACACTCAGGAAAAACTCAACATCCGTTAAACTCACAGAAGTAACACGTGTTACCTTGAAAATTTAAATGAATAGGAGCCTTTCCAGAAATAAAATACATTTGTAAAGTAGCACTTTCTTACTGGCTTCCTTCATGATACTTGAAAACAATGGAGATCATACTTATAAATCCTATAACCCATGTATTAGCAAATCATGGTGTATAATACCGGGAAAACATTTCTGCTGTGCAGTGACAACAATGACAAAAAATTCATGTTCACCTCTAGATGAGCGCGTGTAGACTTGGACAGGGTTTGTCTTGTTTGCAACCCTCTGGGTCTGGTGTGGCCCTTTCACATTGTGCCGGTCCTTCACCACCTCCTGGTCGGGTGGGGTGGAAATCCAGTCAAGGTGCCATTGAGTCTGGAGCCAGTCATCTTTTCGTTTCAGAAATGTTGAAGAAATAGCTACTCAGAAGGCAAAGACTGGCTCTCCAGCTGCTACTTTGTGGGGCTGTTGACTCAGAGACCATTACTTCAATGCGATTTTTATTGTTTCAATTAAATACTGATTTGATTTTATGAGATCATGCATTTTACTTTTATGAAAACTTTATAGCTAAATCCAATTTAGGAGATTACTGTATGTTAAAGTAAAATATAAGCAAGCAGAGTATTAGAATTAGTTTGTACTTCTCGGGAAAATCCAATGTTAAAGCTTCCGTGTAGTGGATTCCTTGGGTAGAAACAAACGTCTCCTGATATAACTATGTAACTCCTAAAGAGTTAAATAGCAAACTTGGTCCATTCCACTGTGAACTTACAGGCAGTTGTCTGCTTGTTAAATATATCAAGTCTAAGGAAGCCTATGGTCAGCTTTCTGCTGAACATAAAAGTTGTTCTTCCTTTAGCTGGTTCTTGGAGGAAGGGATATTTTTTGGATCAAAGTGAGCTTTCATTGGTATTGTCTGTGCGGTGTGAGCGGAGCGAAGTGGTGACAATGGAGGCCAGCCACTCAAAATGCCAGCTTCTGGCCCCCACATTTCACAAAGGGAGGACATTGAAGAGCTGACCGCGGATTGTTTGTGCAGCTAATGTGCACAAAGCCATCACGTGGCTGTGAAGGCCAGCTTATGACTTTGGAAGTTTCCATGCGAGTTTTGAAGCCTTTATTGTTTTGTTTTGATGGAGGAAAAGAATGCCAAGGAGTATTTGCACTAAATAGATTAAGCTGTTTGTAAACATGTCCCCTTTCAATTAACTGATGTGGGGACAAAGGACGTGCTTTGCTGCGGTCAGCTGGATTTGTCTTAAGTCACAGAGACAAACAAGCGAAGCAGTGGACCCTCTTTAAAACGCAACTCGGAAGGGGTCTGTGAGATGAGTAGAAATTGAATTAGTTCTTCTTCCCATTTATTTTGGCTAAAAGCCTGCTCTTGTCTTCCTTGCCTTTTCTTGGGAGGGAAACCTGGTTTTTCCAAAATCAAATTAGCATAGGAACAAATATTACTCAGGAATGTGAGTCCCTTTCAAGGTCTCAGCACTTGTGATGAATAGACCCTGCCTGGTGAGTGGCTGGTGGCACAAACCCGGGGCGATAATGAGCCTCGCTATCAGCGCAGAGACAGAGGGAGCTTGTTTCCCCGCCGGGCGCTGGCAGTGGTGGTGGCTTTGGTGGCGGGGCTGGTGGCAGGAGCCCCTGAAAGCCCTGCCATCTACCAGGCACTCACTTCCTGCAGACTCGCTGTTTCAGTCGCTCGGGCCTCACTCACTGACACAAAGAAAAGGCAAGAAAAGG
Source organism: Canis aureus (assembly GCF_053574225.1). Taxonomy (NCBI): domain Eukaryota; kingdom Metazoa; phylum Chordata; class Mammalia; order Carnivora; family Canidae; genus Canis; species Canis aureus. The sequence goes on from NC_135625.1 coordinate 47,551,630, forward strand.
AAGACGCCAGGGCCATGGGCGCAGTGTTGGGAGTCTTGGAGCTGGGAGGGGGAGTGGAGGCCAGAGTGGTGCTACAGGAGGAGACAGGACCCAGGGGACCAAGAGACGACCTGTCTCGGTGGCAGTCGGTCCAGCCGCCTCTCCAGTGCTGTTAGTTTTCAGGCTATGGTTGTCGGCTCACGCCAGCACGTGTCCGTCAGACAGGCAAGGGAGCAGCGGCAAATGCACGATGCGGGTGCTGAGTTTCTCTTCCAGTTGATCGTGTAAAGGAATAGTTGCTTCCAGAAGTTCAGGTTGTATGAACGCCCAAAGTTGGGGGGCAAAGGAAAGCTAGAAGTAGTGGCCGGAGGGTGTCTCCTTAATGGTGCTTGCAGAGTGCTCCGAGGGGTCGCCCCACCAGGTGACAGGGCCTGCCTCCACGCCAGGTGGCTGCAGGGACCTTTCCAGGTCACAGCTCCTGCCGAGCCCTCAGGCTGTGTGTCCCGGGTGGAAAGGCACAGCTCTGAGGCCTTGAACTCTGGAGGCTGACCGCGCTCATCCCCACTTGTCTGCAGGGGCCCCTGCGTGTGAGGTCCCGGGGTGCAGGGGCTGTGGCCTTTCGTGCTTTTGTGGACTCTTTGGCTCTAACATGGGCCTGTCAGGCCTGCGTTCTCAGGGCAAGTGTGAGAAGTCAGGCAGGGAAGGCGGTGGCACACAGGTAGACACCTCTTGTGTCAAGGTGCGATGCTCGTGAATGCACACCTGGCGGCTGGTGATGAGGGTGGCCGCGCCCAGTGGCCTCTCCCTCCCACGCGCCCAGAGGCTGGGGCCCACATGATTGAGCGTGGCTGCTGGGCTTGAAGTGCTAGAGATGCATCCTGCTTCTGGCCTGGCTGTGAGCATCCTCAGGGGCAGGCCTTTGCCTCCCCCCCACCCCCCAGCCTGCCTCTGCCTGCAGAACCCTGGGGACCTTGGCAGCATGAGTCCAAGATGGGAGACGCCCACTGGACTGGGCTGGAGGGAGAAAGACCGTTTCATTGACTTAAGCCATGGGAAGTTTGGGGATTGCTGGTTACAGATCCGCTGTTTTCTAAGTGGAGCGTTCCTTATCCACAATGGTGGGATCACCAACCCTCATTTCCTGAACCAGAAAACAAGCACCAGCTTTAATGTTTTCTTCACTTTAGTTTCCAGGCCAACAGCAAAGGCAGATTTATTTAAAAACTTATTATTTTAAGGTGATTTCAAACTTAACCATCGCAAAATGATCATAACTAAGAAAAACACCTAGGAAATTACCATTGGCACGATACTATGTTTTTATTTTTAAATTTTAATTCCAGTTAGTTAACACTATGTTATATTAGTTCCAGGTGTACAGCTGAGTGAGTCAACAGGTCCGTACCTCACCTGGTGCTCATCACCTGTGTCACTCACCCCCTGCCCCTCTGGTGACCAGCAGTGTGTTCTCTAGAGTTAAGAGTCTGTTCCTGGGTTTGCCTCCCTCTCTTCTTTTTCCCCCCTTTGCTCATTTGTTTTGTTTATTAAATTCCACATATGAGTAAAATCCTATGGTAATTGTCTTTCTCTGACTTACTTCACCGAGCATAATACCCTCTAGCTCCATCCACGTCGTTGCAAATGGCAAGATTTCATTCTTTCTGAAGGCTGCATAATATTCTGCAGTATATGCACCCCATCTTCTTTATCCATTCATCCATCAGTGGACACTTGGGCTGCTTCCATATCTTGGTTATTGTTGATAATGGTGCTTAAACCTAGAGGTGCAGGTATCTTTTTGAATTAGTGTGTTTGTAGCCTTTGGGTAAATACCCAGTAGTGGCACCATACTATTAATTAAATTACAGACATTATGGGATTTCACTAGTTCAGGGACCTGCTGGGACATAACAGGAACAAAATGGGAGGCTCTTGCATGGTTGGGCTTATAGAAGCAGAATATAGTTCACACATCATTGGAAGGCCAGTCATCAAAGAAAGATGCACAGGCAGCACAGAGCCATAAACACGTCCTTGTGTTGTATTGATATACTAACAGAAGTAACTAAAGTGGGAGCCTCATTTGATCCCAGCAATGTGGCACCATGTGACTGTTCCAGCAGAAGTATTAGGCAGAACTTTGGTGAATCAGGAGAAGAAGCAAAGGAGTAACAATTTTTTTTTTTTTTGTAAGAATGTAAGTATTTATAAAAACTTAGAGTTTGACAGAAATGTATACTTGCAAGGTTGGTGCATGCAAACTTGTTTGTCCAGCAGATCGGTTTCTTCTCCAGTGACCGGTCATGGAACATATGGGTAATACATTTACTGTTTTGCCCTGGTTATTTTGTGGCCCTCACCACATTGAATAGCCCGGGAAGTGGGAAAGGAGTCAGCTCAGCATCAGAACAAGCAGAGAACCCTATTGCTTGGCTGTGGTTCCCTCCTCTGACCTTTGTTCGGGGTTTGGTGCCCCCAGCAGACAGGGTTGCTGATGTGGACGGCTGTGTTCTCCATATGCAGGTGCCATGTTCTGCCGACGGGGTCTCCCCTGTTCATGTGGCAGCACAATGACTTTCCCTCCACTCCTTTGGTTCCTCTCGTGTCCACACCTAAAGTTGTACACACAGCATCAGAATGTTTTGGGAACGAAGGTAGGAAGGGTCCAAGGCTGGGTGCTGCTGGGGAAGAAAATTTTGAGTGGAAGAGCCATTGTTTTGAGTTTCCTGGGTACCTGGAAGTGAGGGGGTTTGTACTGGGAGGAGGAGGGAGATGAAGCAAGGGAGATGCAGACCCACAACAGGGATCTGTGTCTGATTGCTTTGCTCAGTGCCCGTGTCTTAGCTCAGGCAGCTGTAAGGAAATCCTACAGAGTGGTGGCTTAAACACAGACATTCAAGGCCTCAAGTCTGTAGGCTGGAAGACCAAGATCAAGATATCAGCAGGTGGGGTTTCTCAGGACACATTTCCTTGGCTTGCAGGTGGCTGCCTTCTCCTGTGTCCTCATAGGTGGCTTTTCTCCGTCCCCATCCCTGGTGCCTCTTCCTCCCATGGGGATGCCAGTTGTATAGGATCAGGGCCCCACTCTATGACCTCCTGGAACCTTGACTGCTTCTTTAAAGGCCCTTCCTCCAAACACAGTCACATTTGGGGTTAGGGCTTTAACACAGGGATTTTCGTGAGTCATAGTTCCGTTGATAATAGCCTATCCTGACTGTGATGATCAGTAGATTTGAACCATGTAGCCTAGTTATGATCAGTTTTAAAGAAGAGCAGGAGGCTGTCTTGCTTTCCTCAGTAGCTCACAGTGGACCACATGGCCCTTTGATTCCTGAAGACTCAGATGTTAAGAATAGATGCATTTGTCAATAATGAGCCAACACAATTCTTTCCACGTGCATACCACACCAAAGTCTGACCCACAGTCACATTCTCAGCATTTCCATTTCTGTATGCAAACAGTACACTAAGAGGGAAAGTGCATGTGTCCCTGGCCCTGGGTCTGCTCAGGCCAGGCTTGTGATTGTCAACATCCCTACTTAATTACTCTTTGACCTATAGTTTCCTGTAACCTGGTTATTTATTATATGTGCTCTTCCCACCTCACAGGTTTTTATGAAGATTGGGAAGATTACATAAGATCATGTAGTGAAATCCTTGGCCACCATTGGGGTTAGGTAACTTAGTTTGGCTCTTGGGTTCCATAGATATTTATTGAGAATTTATGTTGTTTTCTTTTTTCTTTTTCTTTTTTCTTTTTTACTCACTGCAGTATGAGGACTTTAATATTTATGTTGTTTTCTTTTTTTCTTTTTTCTTTTTTACTCACTGCAGTATGAGGACTTTAATATTTATGTTGTTTTCTTTTTTTTTCTTTTTTCTTTTTTACTTATTGAGAATTTATTGTCTTCCAGCAGGTGTTGGGGATATCAGATCGAAGAAGACAAAGTAAAGATGATCTCATAAACAGATCCTTTCAGAAAGACAGATACAGCACAATGTGCCATCCATGCGTGCAGCCTGGGCTGGAGGTGGGTGGGCAAAGACGACCCCTGGTTCTTCTCATGTACTGTAATCTGATGGAAATAAACTGGAAGTATAATTCCTAAATATTGCTTTAAAAAACAGGGTCAGTAATTCAGCTGAGGAAATCACTCAGCAAATAGAAAATTGTTCAGATACTGGATTCAGTGTGTTCAGATATTGCACTGAGTGGTGTACACAGAAAATCCAAAGGAATCTACAGGTGAACTATTAGAATTGATAAAGTTTTTAAGGTTGCAAAGTAAAAGGTTAATGATAATTGCATTTCTATACAAGGTCATCGAGCAATTAGAAATAAAATTTTAATCACTTATCTCTGGCATCCCAAACATGAAACACCTAGTAATAAATCTAGTGAAAGATATATAAGATCTCTGTGCTGAAAAGTATAAAGACCCTCCTCATATATGGAGAGACTTGCTATATCCTGAGATGGAGGACGTATTTTTGTAAAAATGTCATTATTTCCAAGTACATCATAGATGCAGTACAGTTCCAATAAAAATCCTGTAATACTTTATGGAAATGGACAGGTTGACTCTAAAAGTGATGTGAGAATAAAAAGGGCCAAGAATAGCAAAGGCAGGTTTGAAGAAGAAAAAATAGTTGGAAGATGATCTATGTTATGAACGTCCAAAGTTACCATAGGTTAAAATGGCCCGAGTCAATGAAGGAGAGCCTGTCTCTGATCCCTTCTGTTCTGTCCATTCTGCTCCTACCTCTATTTCCTTCTGTCTTCGTCAGCTCTGGCTCCCAAAACAAAATACCTTAGGGGGCAGCTGAAGCAACAGACTTTTATTTCTCACGGCTCTGGAGGCATTCATTTCATCTGACTCTAGATGTGTAACCTCCCTTCAAGGGACATCTGTTGGCAGGCCACGGATTTTCCTCCTGTACATGCAGCTGTGTGAGTGTAGCAGTGTCGAGGTTCAGTGTCGGAGTCAACATGGGGTTTTAAAAACTAGTCTAACCAGACTGCCTCAGTGCAGATATCAACTGTATCACTCATCGGCGCTTCGCCAGTGGGAAACATGACATAATTCTTGTGTGCTTCAGTTTCCTCAACCACAAAACAGGAAAAATGAGCGTATTGTGTGGTGTGTGTGTTCACATGCATCCGTGTCTGTGCGTGTGGGGCTCCCACCCGTCCTGGTTTGGAGCTCCCCACACAGAATGCATTTGGCTCTCTCGTGGTTCCAGATTGAGCCCAAGGTGGTTCTGTGTGTGGAGCTCCTGCTCTCTGGGTCCCCTTCCTGGACTTGGCCAGCCTGTATCTTATGGAGAGATGGCCAGCATCCTGCCACGCCCCATGCGCTGACAGGTGGCCTTTAGGGGTTCTGGCTGACCCTGGGCTGGGCTGGAGGTTGCTGCAGCAGGCTCCTGGGTCACCACAATCAGAAGCTGAGGTCCCGCAGTGTGGTTGCCAGTCCCTGAAGTCTTGGGTTTGCCTCCTCTGGGTTCTCTTTTCACTTCTGGCCTCTGGGGTTTTCTGTTCCTTCTGTTAGGCTCAGCTGTGTATTTTTTTTTAAAGATTTTATTTATTTATTCATGAGAGACATAGAGAGAGATTGAGAGAGAGAGGCAGAGACACAGGCAGAGGGAGAAGCAGGCTCCATGCAGGGAGCGTGACGTGGGACTTGATCCTGGGTCTTCAGGATCAGGCCCTGGGCCGGAGACGGCACTAAATCACTGAGCCACCTGGACTGCCCATTTTTTTTTATCATCGTATTTTGAACTAGTTCTGACATGATAGTGTGGGAGAAACCTCATTTGCCTGAGTCCTGGCCCCAAATTCCTAGAAGTAGGCCACAATATTCAAGCTCATCAGGATGCTATGTCTGAGCACAATTTTTGTTTTATGAAGGAAATAGCACCCTTTTCACTGACCTGGAGCAAGTGAGTCTGGATTAAAAAAAATGAGTTTATATAGTTCATTTCATCTATACTTTTCCACATGAGAAGTTGAACTATAGCAAAATCATTTGTCATGAGTGTCTTTCCTACTCACTCAAGCTTAGGTTGCTGCTTAGGGACAACCTAAGCTTTTTCAGCACAGCACATGGTGTAAAGAGGACAAGGCTAGACATCAGAGCTTCTGGAGATTTACCTTCTCACTGGGTGAGCCAGGAGTGTGCTGGTTATGGGCTTTGTCCACTGTGGTTTAATAATCCCAGTGCCCATGTCCAGGGGTCCTTTACCATCTGTGGATGTTTCATGCAATCCCCCTCTGCTTTCTTCCATATGTTGATTAAGCTGAAGATCCGTTGAAGACCAGCTATTTTTTGGTGCCGTAATGAAATTCTGATGACATCTCAGGAATTCTTTGGGAAGAAATGGGTAACTCTATAAAAATGCATCTATGAGTGTATTGAACCATCTCAAGAAATGTGTTATTCAGGCACCTAAAATTTTTCAAATTCTCCTCTTCTGTTTTGTTGAATTTCATAAATTATGAAAACGAAGCGAGTATCTTTGCACTTTTTTTTTTTTTTTTGGCTGATGGCCTGGAACTGTTTTAAATTGGATCTTATAAATATTCCATAGTCTTGCTTTTCTCCTTGGCAGTTAGCTTGTGTGGATGGCATCTTAAAGATTTATGCCATTTTTGCAAAACTTGACCAAAACATTTCAGGTACTAATAGTTTTGTTAATGAATTACCAGCACCAAAACTATATATTATTTAAGAGAACCCTTGAAGCCAGTCACTCTGCTGTTTTACTTTTCGACACTTGGTAAGCTATCGCTAGCCTACAAAATATCGATTTAGTGCTGTATCTCAAAATGGAGCATTTAAAAAATACCCAGGGCAGTATTTCTGTGATAGTTTCTCCTTAAGGAGAGGCAACTGAGAAAACAAGGTTATTGGCCTTGTTTGAAAAACTGTGAAGTAGGGATTATCCATATTTAATACATAAAGAAACTGAGTCTTTTGAGAGGTTAAGTCACTCGGCCCATGTTTTAAATCTAGTAGGTTTCAGAGTCAGAATTCACACTTGGGTCTGAGTCCACACCTTGCTCTTGCCACTCTATCATAGTTTTCAAATCTCTTTAGTGCCAGAACCCCTTTCTGGAAAAAAGTGAGCTTGGAGCCTCAACAGACAAAATAAACGATAATGATAGTATGTTGGATGTATATAATACTTAATAAATATGACTGTCTTATTAGGAAGTTAATCAATGAAAACAATAGTGAAATCTGATGAACATCTGAAATCAGGAATTATGGGTTACATTAGCAGTTTTCCAGGCTCTGCATCCTGTTTACTTTTGTCTTTTGGTTGCACGGTGCCCTACAGACCTGAACATAGGAACACATTTTTGACATTTTACCTTGCAGCCTCGGGTGACTCTTCAGTCACACTGATCCAGAAGTTGAAGGAAGATGAATAGGAAACTGGGAAAATAAGGAGTAATGTGTACACCATTGAGTATAGTGAAGTATTGTGACATGAATGCTATTTATTACCATTGGCAATATTGTGATGTGATAGGATTCTGGGCATTAAAACAGCAAAATCAAGGGTCAGGAATTCAGGACAAATGAATAGAGAGGTTTGAAAGTTGGCTTGTTGTAAATAAACATGATGCTAATTAAAACTTTACTAAGTTCCAGGGCACCTGGATGACTCAGTTAAGTGTCTGACTCTTGATTTCAGCTCAGGTCTCAGGGTTGTGAAATTGAGCCCTGTGTTGGGTCCATGCTCGGTGTGGAGCCTCCTTGAGATTCTCTCTCTCCCACTGCCCCTCACCTTCCATTCACACATGCATGCTCTCTCTCAATAACAATAAAATACTTAAGTATAAGAGCTAAGAAAGGTAAGAAATGTGTGGAATGGGGCTATTTTTATGTACATTGTGTTTATATTTGATACAAAATAATATTTGGCTTTCAAATTATAAATCAATATTAAAGAAGGCAACAGGAACTTCTCTTACCATAATTTGTAGTGTCTCTGTATACACACAGGTAGTTTAGAATTGTACCATAGAGTTGTGCATGTTTAACTGTATTATTTTCATCAATTTAGAATTACGGGATCATGAATTTGGAAAGAATATCAAAGATTATTTAGGATACGTCAGTTCACTGCATTGATGTTGAAATTGAGGCCAGAGAAGTGAAGAAACTTGCATAGACTAATTACTAGCAAATTAGTGAGAAATCAGACCTGGAACCTGCATCTCCTGGTGTTCAGGCCAATGCTCATGCCTCCATCTTTGTCTGGTGGTTGTTCCATGCTGGGTTTCCAGGGTCGTCTGCTTTGGGACATTCGGCCTTGTATCCAGCCTGGGCACCAAATGACATGCCAGACTGACTGTCATAATGTTTGGAAGGGAAGATAGGATCTCTGTGGGCAGGATTACTTTGAAGACACTTATTCCCAGGGCATATCGCTGTCTGTTAGATAATGACAGCCCAATTGGTGAAGCTACCAGGCTGTGTCCTTTATTCATTTCCTGTTCTCCACCTGAAAAGTGTACAAAGCCAGAAAAAGCAGGGAGACAGTCTGGAGCAGTGTCAGTGAGTGGCAAGGCAGGGAAAGATGAAAAGCTCACTGATTAGATTGAGATAATTGTTTTACGGGGAACTTCATGTTGGGTTGGAATCTATGCCCTCCCTCCCATTGCAGTTCTCATGAACCAAGGTCTGAGAAGATCTCCAGAAGAGAAAGCTGGGCATCGATACAGATGACGAGAAAGCTCAGCTTGCTTGGAGCTTTCATTAATTAACTGGTTTATTAATTTATCCATCTATTCACCAAACGGGCATTAAGGATTTCTCATGTCTTGAGGTCACAGTGCTTGACACATAGGAGATGCACAATCAGTGGTAGGTATTAGGATCATATTTAGTGTCCATCCCTCTGCTGAGTCATGCTGAACATTAGGCTCCATCCTCGCAGAGCCTCAGGCTTGGGTGGAGTTCTGTGTTTGGTCAGGGAATCAGAAAGTGCAGGAGGTATTTGGAGACCATGTTTATTTGGGTCTTGGCTTTTTATCCACTCTGATAAGACTAATCTCTGTCTTTTAATTCATGTATTTAGGCCACTCACATTTAATGTGGTTGCTGTCTATCACGTTTGTAACTGTTTTCTGTTTGCTATACTTAGTATTTGTCCCCCTCCCCTTCTTCTTCTGCCTTCTCTGGTTTCAATGGATGTTATACGATCATAATATTATATGATCCCATTTTCTCTCTTCTCTGTAGCTCATCAGTTATACTTATGTCTAGATTTTCTTTCAGTGGTTGTCTGACAGTGTGGAACATATGTTTACAACTAATCTGAATTCTCTTTCAAGTAATCCTTTCAGGCACCTCACAGGAAAGGCAGGCACCTTGTAGCAAAGTGTCGCAATCTCCGTGCTCATCCCTTATACCACTGCAGTCATTCATTACACTTGTCTATATGCTGTAATCACCCAGTGCATCATTACTATGATTCCTAATGGAACAAAAAGTAGTTATCTTGCAGAATAGGTAAAAATATGAAAAAAATTGCATTTTCTTTCATTTATTCCTACATCCAAGCTCCTGACCTCTATCACCTGCAGGGAGAAAGGAAGGCTGGAGTGGGTAACTGTCTTTGCTCAGGTGGGACGAGTCTCCCTGCACAGTAGGCCTTTGTAATGATGGACATTCCAGATGTCTTTCAAACTAGTTCCTTTCCCCCTCCTTGCTAGAGACAGAGGAGGATTTTTCTTGGCTCTTCACCTGAGAATCTCATGGGACTCCTAGAGGTAAGACCCATAGAAGTGTGGGGTGTCCCTAGAGCTGTGGCCCCAGGAATTTCTCACTCTCAAGCTAGTCCACATGTAGCCATTAGCAAGTCACCAATATCACCATATAACTGTTTCCTCCAGGTAAGTTGGTTGCACAGTGATTCTTTTTATTCTCTGTTTCCAATTTTCAGGACAATGGATTGCCCTGTGACCTCAGTTCTTTCATGGATCCAAGAACGTTCATTGATTATCCATTTGTTTAGCTTTTTCTTGTTGAAAAGCAGGAGGGGCAAATTCTAAGCTCTCCACGTACTAGAGTGATAACAGTTACTAGGTGGTAGAGAATGTTTTTTTAAAGTTCCTTATCTTTTACATTTTAATCATATTTCTATTAAAATATCTTATAAACATTTTAAGAAATATTTTATTTTATTATTTTATTTTTTTTAAGAAATATTTTAAACCAGGAAGTTTGCTTAGGGTATCCCAAATATTAACATTGCTCAACTAAATTATTTTTTTCCAAAAAGGGTGTTAGTGTTATTTTCCTATAGTCAATGACCAAATCATGCCAATTCTAGGAGTAGTGCTTAGTTCTACAAAGATGTATATTGTAGTACCATGTATAGAAAGTCTATGTAAATCATTATCTGAACACTTTGTTTGCTGTTTACCCCACACTAAATCTATTCTGTAAATTTTTTTTTGGTCTTTTGTGATGTCTTCTTCCACTGAGGTCTATAAGCTCTTTGAGGACAGGGATGCTGTGATATGTTCCTTTAAAAGTCCTCCCCAGCTTCTACCCCATGAAGCTTGGCACAGTTGTGTTTTGTAGTCAACAAGATTTGTGTGCTAGGCAATGGCACTAAAACAAACAAGAAAGAAATGGCTTCTACCCAAATGGGATTTCTAAATTATAGTCTAAGACGTGGGCATACTCAGCAAATAGGACAAGTTATTGACTCTGTTGAGATAAGCCCTCTGAGGGAAAGCACATTTGCAATACATAGAGTGACTTACATGTAGTAGATCCATGGAATCATTTGGCTTATCCTAAATAAACTATGTCTGGGGATGCATTTGCTTATGGGGAAAGCATGATTTTCAAGTTTAACTTAGCTTGTTGCCACATGAGACAGGTGGCATTTTTCATAAACTGTTTCTGTCTCCTTACCAGTGAGTGTTTCAGTGTGCTGACCCTGATATCACTGAGGTTTCTACAAAATTTGATTTTCACTTTGTAAGCTCTATCAGAAATATGTTGGTGCCATGTGGTTTCTGTTAGTGTTATTTGCACATGTGGTTGAAATACATTTCACCCTTGCAAAAATATATCCTCCTGGGAAATCATCCTCAGGACAGCCTTGGTCTTGGTGAGTGTAGTCACAATGCTGCAGTTCACTCCTATGGAGCTACTAAACAGTGTAGTTTACTATTGTGTGGATGGATACTAAATTTGTAGTTTACTATTATGAAGTTACTAAATACTGTAGTTCCCTACTGTGCAGCTACTAAATATTGTAGTTCACTACTGTGAAACCTAAAGATTGATTTCTATCCATTTTAACTTGTAATTGTATTAGTACTTCCCATTTCAGAAAGCATGATCCTGAGACTCCTTTTTTTTTTTTTTTAAAAAGCAGAAACTGAGTAGATTTGGTTATAATAAACAGGTAGTAATACATTTTTAGGATTCAGGAGTGGAGGGGGTTCCCTGGGTTGCTCAGCAGTTTAGCGCCTGCCTTCGGCCCAGGGCGTGATCCTGGAGTCCCGGGATTGAGTCCTGTATCAGCTCCCTGCATGGAGCCTGCTTCTCCCTCTGCCTATGTCTCTGCCTCTCTCTCTCTTTGTGTCTCTCATAAATAAATAAATAAAATCTTTAAAAAAAAGGAATCAGGAGTGCAGTATATGGGAAAAGGTGTATGTTATTTTGAGTGTTACCTGTGGATCTTTTAGAGATCTTCTCAAGCAAAGATCATAGAGGAAGTTAACTATGCCATTGAAGGCTAAAATATATATATTATTGAAGTTCTTTCTCTTTAGATTATCTAGGGGATTAATATTATTAGAGCATATAAGGAAAGATAATATAACATGCTCTGCCCAGAAAAAGATCAGAGCATGTGGAGACAATGATGTTATGTGGACAGGTGTAAAATGAACTGAAGCTGAAGGAATTGCTCATGGTGATCACATTTTATGGATGATTAGTTGTCTAAAGTTTAGCTCCCTTGCAGAGGTAACATAATATATAATGACAATTTTGTTTAGGAAAAAAAGGGAATACATGCAAAGAAGGCTCTGATAGTTTCCACTTGCTATGGCATGTGCATTATGAAACTTCAGAATTCGTTTTAACATACAGTGATGGTTCATGGAGGATAAGGTCATACAGAAGGAAGAGCATGAATGTGTTAGGATTAAAAGCATGTGTGTGTGTGAGATTTAGATGAGGGAGACAGACCACTTTCTGAGGCAGAGATAGTAATGAAAGGGTCATTTAGCTTGTAGGATATTTAAATATGTCCACATTTCATGGTCCCCAAGTCCAGGGTTTTCCTCCTTGGGGCTTCCATGGTACATGATCATGTCTGTCTTGCACACCAGCATACCTTAGTGCCCAGCACAATCACAGTGACTTAGGAATGCTCTATAAATCATTGTTGGGTAAACAAAATAGTGTTTGACAGCTATTAAATACCTACTATATGTTCAGTAATAATAACAAACTTCAGGTTAACAGTTTAATTGGTGGGGACAAAAAATGAAAATAAAACAGTTATGTCATAATGCAGACCTATATGTAACTAAATACCAAATATGTGACAATGACAATAAGTTCAACAAGGTTTCAGGGAGGAAAGTGTGTGTCATGCATCATCAAATTCAAAGAAAGTTTCATGGGAAAGGCAAGGATGGATGAGGAAGGTTGAAGGCTGGGTCGCCTCCCAAGTAAACGTGATAAGATTCTGTGTAGCTGGAAAGGCCTTGGACTTTAAATGAAGAGGACTTTGGGGGGACTTCTTTTGAGATGGAGTTACATAAGCAGAATAGCACCTTTAGGAAGACAGGTCTGTATTTGTACCTACATGGGAAGGCTTGCTGGGATCACATGTTGGAGTGGTGGGATTATGGTGGTGTGAGCGCGAGGGCTAGAATCCTGAGCTGGTGGGGGCACTGCTGAAATACCGGGCAGGGAGGGATGGAGCAGCTTGGTCCAGGAACAAAGCAGGAGTCTCAGAGTGATCATGAAGCTTCTAGAAGAGCTCCCAAGGGTCCATGGGAAAGGGGAACTGGGCTGAAGTGCTGGTGGAGGCTATGATTTGGCCATGGTTGACCTGGGCCAAGGAGCAGCCATGGGAAGGAACAAAAGCAGGAAAGGTCAGTGTCCCTTAATGGAGGGGAAGATTTCAGGGGGACGGCATGAGAGAATGAGGTGTAGATTGGGTTAAATGCCACAAAGAACCAAGGAGGAAGGAAGACTAAAAGGGTAGAGTAGGAAGGGCTTCAGGGAGACCGAGTGTCTGGGTGGGAGGCAGGGGCACAAGGATGTGTGTGCCACCATTGAAGCCCAGGGGAAGTGAGGTGATGATGCCCTTCATGGCCGCATGGTTGAGAGACAGCTGGTAAACCAGATCTTGAACTTCAGGAAATACAGGATAAAACAGAAAAGCACTAAACATGAAGGGTCATGCAGCTTGTCTGTGATGGCGAGGTCAGCGAGGGCGCTGGGCTGCTTGTCCC